>NC_034174.2:28403237-29626517 GCF_002021735.2 Oncorhynchus kisutch | reverse complement strand
CCGTCCAGCTCTCCTTCTGTCTTTCTCTCTGTCCCGTCCAGCTCTCCTTCTGTCTTTCTCTCTGCCCGTCCAGCTCTCCTTCTGTCTTTCTCTCTGCCCCGTCCAGCTCTCCTTATCTCTTTCTCTCTACAATCCAGCTCTCCTTCGTCTTTCTCTCTGCCCCATCCTGCTTCCTTCTGCTTACTAACTGTCCGTCCAGCTCTCCTTCTGTCCTTTGCTCTCTGCCCCGTAACTATCCTTCTGTCTTTCTCTCTGCCGTCCAGCTCTTTTTCATCTTTCTCCTGCCCTGTCCAGCTCTCCTTCTGTCTTTCTCTCTGTCCCGTCCAGCTCTCCTTCTGTCTTTCTCTCTGTCCCGTCCAGCTCTCCTTCTGTCTTTCTCTTGCCTGTCCAGCTCTCCTTCTGTCTTCTCTCTCTGCCCGTCCTGCTCTTCTTCTGTCTTTCTTCTCTCTGTCCCGTCCAGCTCTCTTATCTCTTTCTCTCTGCACGTCCAGCTCTCTTCTGTCTTTCTCTCTGCCCGTCTAGCTCTCCTTCTGTCTTTCTCTCTGCCCGTCAGCCTCTTCTGTCTTTCTCTCTGTCCATCCAGCTCTCCTTATCTCTTTCTCTCTGTCCACATCAGCTCTTCTTCTGTCTTTCTCTCTGCCCATCAAGCTCTCCTTCTGCCTTACTAACTGTCCCGTCCAGCTCTCCTTCTGTCTTCTCTCTGCCCCGTCCAACTATCCTTCTGTCTTCTCTCTCTGCCCCGTCCAGCTCTTTCATCTTTCTCTCTGCCCCGTCCAGCTCTCCTTTGTCTTTTCTCTCTGTCCAGTCCAGCTCTCCTTATGTCTTTCTCTCTACCACATCCAGCTCTCTTCTGTCTTTCTCTCTGCCCCATCCAGCTCTCCTTCTGCTTTCTCTCTGTCCCGTCCAGCTCTCCTTCTGTCTTTCTCTCTGCCCGTCCACACTATCCTTCTGTCTTTCTCTCTGCCCCGTCCAGCTCTTTTCATCTTTCTCTCTGCCCTGTCCAGCTCTCTTCTCTCTTTCTCTCTATCCGTCCAGCTTCCTTCTGTCTTTCTCTCTGTCCATCCAGCTCTCCTTCTGTCTTTCTCTCTGCCCGTCCAGCTCTCCTTCTGTCTTTCTCTCTGCCCGTCCAGCTCTCCTTCTGTCTTTCTCTCTGTCCCTGTCCAGCTCTCCTTCTGTCTTTCTCTCTGCCCGTCCAGCTCTACTTCTGTCTTTCTCTGCCCCGTCCAGCTCTCCTTCTGTCTTTCTCTCTGTCCCGTCCAGCTCCTTATCTTTTTCTCTCTCTGCCACTCCAGCTCTCCTTCTGTCTTTCTCTCTGCCCCATCCAGCTCTCCTTCTGCTTTTCTCTGTCCCGTCCAGCTCTCCTTCTGTCTTTCTCTCTTCCGTCCAGCTCTCCTTCTGTCTTTCTCTCTGCCCTGTCCAGCTCTCCTTCTGTCCTTCTCTCTTTTCCCGTCCAGCTCTCCTTCTGTCTTTCTCTCTGCCTGTCCAGCTCTCCTTCTGTCTTCTCTCTGCCCCGTCCAGCTCTCTTCTGTCTTTCTCTCTGCCCCCGTCCAGCTCTCCTTCTCCTTTCTCTGCCCGTCCAGCTCTCCTTCTGTCTTTCTCTCTGCCCGTCCAGCTCTCCTTCTGTCTTTCTCTCTGTCCGTCCAGCTCTGCTTCTGTCTTTCTCTCTGCCTGTCCAGCTCTCCTTCTGTCTTTCTCTCTGCCCGTCCAGCTCTGCTTCTGTCTTCTCTCTGCCCTGTCCAGCTCTCCTTCTGTCTTTCTCTCTGCCCCGTCCAGCTCTACTTCTGTCTTTCTCTCTGCCCGTCCAGCTCTCTTCTGTTTTCTCTCTGCCCCGTCCAGCTCTCCTTCTGTCTTTCTCTCTGCCCCGTCCAGCTCTCCTTCTGTCTTTCTCTCTGTCCCGTCCAGCTCTGCTTCTGTCTTTCTCTCTGCCCCGTCCAGCTCTCCTTCTGTCTTTCTCTCTGCCCGTCCAGCTCTCTTCTGTCTTTTCTCTGCCCTGTCAACTCTCCTTCTCTCTTCTCTCTCTGCCCCGTCCAGCTCTACTTCTGTCTTTCTCTCTGTCCTGTCCAGCTCTCCTTCTGTCCTTCTCTCTGCCCTGTCCAGCTCTCCTTCTGTCTTTCTCTCTGTCCTGTCCAGCTCTCCATCTGTCTTTCTCTCTGCCCCGTCCAGCTCTCCTTCTGTCTTTCTCTCTGCCCGTCCAGCTCTCCTTCTGTCTTTCTCTCTGTCCCGTCCAGCTCTCCTTCTGTCTTTCTCTCTGCCTGTCCAGCTCTCCTTCTGTCTTTCTCTCTGTCCCGTCCAGCTCTTCTGTCTTTCTCTCTGTCCCGTCCAGCTCTCCTTCTGTCTTTTCTCTGCCCGTCCAGCTCTCTTCTGTCTTTCTCTCTGCCCATCCAGCTCTCCTTCTGTCTTTCTCTCTGTCCCGTCCAGCTCTCTTCTGTCTTTCTCTCTGCCCTGTCAGCTCTCCTTCTGTCTTTCTCTCTGCCCGTCCAGCTCTCTTTCTGTCTTTCTCTCTGTCCCGTCCAGCTCTCCTTCTGTCTTTCTCTCTGCCCGTCCAGCTCTCCTTCTCCTTCTCTCTGCCCCGTCCAGCTCTCCTTCTGTCTTTCTCTCTGCCCCGTCCAGCTCTCCTTTGTCTTTCTCTCTGCCCGTCCAGCTCTCCTTCTGTCTTTCTCTCTGCCCCTCCAGCTCTACTTCTGTCTTTCTCTCTGCCCGTCCAGCTCTCCTTCTGTCTTTCTCTCTGCCCGTCCAGCTCTTTCTGTCTTTCTCTCTGCCCATCCAGCTCTCCTTCTGTCTTTCTCTCTCCCATCCAGCTCTCCTTCTGTTTTCTTCTTTCCCGTCCAGCTCTCCTTCTGTCTTTCTCTCTGCCCCGTCCAGCTCTCCTTCTGTCTTTTCTCTGCCCGTCCAGCTCTCCTTCTGTCTTTCTCTCTGCCCGTCCAGCTCTCTTCTGTCTTTCTCTCTGCCCGTCCAGCTCTCCTTCTGTCTTTCTCTCTGCCCGTCCAGCTCTCCTTCTGTCTTTCTCTCTCTGCCTATCTGCTCCTTTCTGTCTTTCTCTCTGCCCGTCCAGCTCTACTTCTGTCTTTCTCTCTGCCCGTCCAGCTCTCCTTCTGTCTTTCTCTCTGCTTGTCCAGCTCTCCTTCTGTCTTTCTCTCTGCCCGTCCAGCTCTCCTTCTGTCTTTCTCTCTGCCCGTCCAGCTCTCCTTCTGTCTTTCTCTCTGCCCCGTCCAGCTCTCCTTCTGTCTTCTCTCTGTCCTGTCCAGCTCTCCTTCTGTCTTTCTCTCTGTCCCGTCCAGCTCTCCTTCTGTCTTTCTCTCTGCCCCGTCCAGCTCTCCTTCTGTCTTTCTCTCTGTCCCGTCCAACTCTGCTTCTGTCTTTCTCTCTGCCTGTCCAGCTCTCCTTCTGTCTTTCTCTCTGTCCCGTCCAGCTCTCCTTCTGTCTTTCTCTCTGTCCTGTCCAGCTCTCCTTCTGTCCTTCTCTCTGTCGTCCAACTCTCCTCTTTCTTTCTCTCTGCCCCGTCCAGCTCTCCTTCTGTCTTTCTCTCTGTCCCGTCCAGCTCTGCTTCTGTCTTTCTCTCTGCCCTCCAGCTCTCCTTCTGTTTCTCTCTGCCCCATCCAGCTCTCCTTCTGTCTTCTCTCTGTCCCGTCCAGCTCTCCTTCTCTCTTTCTCTCTGTCCCGTCCAGCTCTCTTCTGTCTTTCTCTCTCTGCCCGTCCAGCTCTCCTTCTGTCTTTCTCTCTGCCCGTCCACTCTCCTTCTGTCTTTCTCTCTGCCCTGTCCAGCTCTCCTTCTGTCTTTCTCTCTGCCCGTCCAGCTCTCCTCTGTCTTCTCTCTGCCCCTTCCAGCTCCCTTCTGTCTTTCTCTCTGCCCCGTCCAGCTCTCCTTCTGTCTTCTCTCTGCCCCGTCCAGCTCTCTTTCTGTCTTTCTCTCTGCCCGTCCAGCTCTCCTTCTGTCTTTCTCTCTGTTCCGTCCAGCTCTCCTTCTGTCTTTCTCTCTGTCCTGTCCAGCTCTCCTTCTGTCCTTCTCTCTGCTCCGTCCAACTCTCCTTCTTTCTTTCTCTCTGCCCCGTCAAGCTCTCCTTCTTTCTTTCTCTCTGTCCCGTCCAGCTCTCCTTCTCACTTTTTTCTCTACCACGTCCAGCTCTCCTTCTGTCTTTCTCTCTGCCCCCATCCAGCTCTCCTTCTGTCTTTCTCTCTGTCCCGTCAGCTCTCCTTCTGTCTTTCTCTCTGCCCCGTCTAGCTCTCTTTCTGTCTTTCTCTCTGTACCGTCCAGCTCTCCTTCTGTCTTTCTCTCTGCCCCGTCCAGCTCTCCTTCTCTCTTTCTCTCTGCCCCGTCAAGTCTACTTCTGTCTTTCTCTCTGCCCTGTCCATTTCTCCTTCTGACTTTCTCTCTGCCTTGTCCACCTCTCCTTCTGTCTTTCTCTCTACCCCATCCAGCTCTCCTTCTGTCTTTCCTCTCTACCCCATCCAGCTCTCCTTCTGTCTTTCTCTCTTTCCCGTCCAGCTCTCCTTCTGTCCTTCACTCTGCCCCGTCCAGCTCTCCTTCTGTCTTTCTCTCTGCCTCGTCCAGCTCTCTTTCTGTCTTTCTCTCTGCCTCTTCCAGCTCCCATTCTCTCTTTCTCTCCGCCCCGTCCAGCTCTCCTTCTCTCTTTCTCTCTGCCCCATCCAGCTCTCCTTCTTTCTTTCTCTCTGCCCCGTCCAGCTCTCCACCTGTCTTTCTCTTTGTCCTGTCCAGCTCTCAATCTGTCTTTCTCTCTGCCCCGTCCAACTCTCCTTCTGTCTTTCTCTCTGCCCCGTCCAGCTCTCCTTCTGTCTTTCTCTCTGTCCCGTCCAGCTCTGCTTCTGTCTTTCTCTCTGCCCTGTCAGCTCTCCTTCTGTCTTTCTCTCTGCCCCGTCCCAGCTCTCCTTCTGTCTTTCTCTCTGTCCTGTCCAGCTCTCCTTCTTCCTTCTCTCTGCCCCGTCCAGCTCTCCTTCTGTCTTTCTCTCTGTCACGTCCAGCTCTTGCTTCTGTCTTTCTCTCTGCCCCGTCCAGCTCTCCTTCTGTCTTTCTCTCTGCCCCGTCCAGCTCTCCTTCTGTCTTTCTCTCTGTCCCATCCAGCTCTGCTTCTGTCTTTCTCTCTGCCCTGTCCAGCTCTCCTTCTGTCTTTCTCTCTGCCCCGTCCAGCTCTCCTTCTGTCTTTCTCTCTGTCCTGTCCAGCTCTCCTTCTGTCCTTCTCTCTGCCCCGTCCAGCTCTACTTCTGTATTTCTCTCTGCCCCGTCCAGCTCTCCTTCTGTCCTTCTCTCTGCCCCGTCCAGCTCTACTTCTGTATTTCTCTCTGCCCCGTCCACCTCTACTTCTGTCTTTCTCTCTGTCCTGTCCAGCTCTCCTTCTGTCCTTCTCTCTTTTCCCGTCCAACTCTGCTTCTGTCTCTCTCTCTGCCCTGTCCAGCTCTCCTTCTGTCTTTCTCTCTGTACCTCCAGCTCTCCTTCTCTCTTTCTCTCTGCCTCGTCCAGCTCTCCTTGTCCTTCTCTCTGCCCCATCCAGCTCTCCTTCTGTATTTCTCTCTGCCCCGTCCAGCTCTCCTTATGTATTTCTCTCTGCCCAGTCCAGCGCTCCTTCTGTCTTTCTCTCTGCCCCGTCCAGCTCTCCTTCTCTCTTTCTCTCTGCCCCGTCAAGCTCTACTTCTGTCTTTCTCTCTGCCCCGTCCAGCTCTCCTTCTGTCTTTCTCTCTGTCCCGTCCAACTCTGCTTCTGTATTTCTCTCTGCCCTGTCCAGCTCTCCGTCTGTCTTTCTCTCTGCCCCATCCAGCTCTCCTTCTGTCTTTCTCTCTGCCCCGTCTAGCTCTTCTTCTGTCTTTCTCTCTGCCCCGTCTAGCTCTCCTTCTGTCTTTCTCTCTGCCCCGTCCAGCTCTCTTTCTGTCTTCCTCTCTGTCCAGTCCAGCTCTCCTTATCTCTTTCTCTCTACCACATCCAGCTCTTCTTCTGTCTTTCTCTCTGCCCCATCAAGCTCTCCTTCTGCCTTACTAACTGTCCCGTCCAGCTCTCCTTCTGTCCTTCTCTCTGCCCCGTCCAACTATCCTTCTGTCTTTCTCTCTGCCCCGTCCAGCTCTTTTCATCTTTCTCTCTGCCCCGTCCAGCTCTCCTTTTGTCTTTCTCTCTGTCCAGTCCAGCTCTCCTTATCTCTTTCTCTCTACCACATCCAGCTCTCCTTCTGTCTTTCTCTCTGCCCCATCCTGCTCTCCTTCTGCCTTACTAACTGTCCCGTCCAGCTCTCCTTCTGTCCTTCTCTCTGCCCCGTCCAACTATCCTTCTGTCTTTCTCTCTGCCCCGTCCACCTCTTTTCATCTTTCTCTCTGCCCTGTCCAGCTCTCCTTCTCTCTTTCTCTCTATCCCGTCGAGCTCTCCTTTTGTCTTTCTCTCTGTCCCATCCAGCTCTGCTTCTGTCTTTCTCTCTGCCCTGTCCAGCTCTCCTTCAGTCTTTCTCTCTGCCCCGTCCTGCTCTTCTTCTGTCTTTCTCTCTGTCCCGTCCAGCTCTCCTTATCTCTTTCTCTCTACCACGTCCAGCTCTCCTTCTGTCTTTCTCTCTGCCCCGTCTAGCTCTCCTTCTGTCTTTCTCTCTGCCCCGTCCAGCTCTCTTTCTGTCTTTCTCTCTGTCCAGTCCAGCTCTCCTTATCTCTTTCTCTCTACCACATCCAGCTCTTCTTCTGTCTTTCTCTCTGCCCCATCAAGCTCTCCTTCTGCCTTACTAACTGTCCCGTCCAGCTCTCCTTCTGTCCTTCTCTCTGCCCCGTCCAACTATCCTTCTGTCTTTCTCTCTGCCCCGTCCAGCTCTTTTCATCTTTCTCTCTGCCCCGTCCAGCTCTCCTTTTGTCTTTCTCTCTGTCCAGTCCAGCTCTCCTTATCTCTTTCTCTCTACCACATCCAGCTCTCCTTCTGTCTTTCTCTCTGCCCCATCCTGCTCTCCTTCTGCCTTACTAACTGTCCCGTCCAGCTCTCCTTCTGTCCTTCTCTCTGCCCCGTCCAACTATCCTTCTGTCTTTCTCTCTGCCCCGTCCACCTCTTTTCATCTTTCTCTCTGCCCTGTCCAGCTCTCCTTCTCTCTTTCTCTCTATCCCGTCGAGCTCTCCTTTTGTCTTTCTCTCTGTCCCATCCAGCTCTGCTTCTGTCTTTCTCTCTGCCCTGTCCAGCTCTCCTTCAGTCTTTCTCTCTGCCCCGTCCAGCTCTCCTTCTGTCTTTCTCTCTGTCCTGTCCAGCTCTCCTTCTGTCCTTCTCTCTGCCCCGTCCAGCTCTACTTCTGTATTTCTCTCTGCCCCGTCCTGCTCTTCTTCTGTCTTTCTCTCTGTCCCGTCCAGCTCTCCTTATCTCTTTCTCTCTACCACGTCCAGCTCTCCTTCTGTCTTTCTCTCTGCGCCATCCAGCTCTCCTTCTGCCTTTCTCTCTGTCCCGTCCAGGTCTCCTTCTCTCTTTCTCTCTTCCCCGTCCAGCTCTACTTCTGTCTTTCTCTCTGTCCTGTCCAGCTCTCCTTCTGTCCTTCTCTCTTTTCCCGTCCAGCTCTGCTTCTGTCTCTCTCTCTGCCCTGTCCAGCTCTCCTTCTGTCTTTCTCTCTGCCCCGTCCAACTCTGCTTCTGTATTTCTCTCTGCCCCGTCCAGCTCTCCTTCTCCCTTTCTCTCTGCCCGTCAAGCTCTACTTCTGTCTTTCTCTCTGCCCCGTCCAGCTCTCCTTCTGTCTTTCTCTCTGTCCCGTCCAACTCTGCTTCTGTATTTCTCTCTGCCCTGTCCAGCTCTCCGTCTGTCTTTCTCTCTGCCCCATCCAGCTCTGCTTCTGTCTTTCTCTCTGCCCTGTCCAACTCTCCTTCTCTCTTTCTCTCTGCCCCGTCCAGCTCTACTTCTGTCTTTCTCTCTGCCCCGTCCAGCTCTCCTTCTCTCTTTCTCTCTGCCCCGTCAAGCTCTACTTCTGTCTTTCTCTCTGCCCCGTCCAGCTCTCCTTCTGTCTTTCTCTCTGTCCCGTCCAATTCTGCTTCTGTATTTCTCTCTGCCCTGTCCAGCTCTCCGTCTGTCTTTCTCTCTGCCCCATCCAGCTCTGCTTCTGTCTTTCTCTCTGCCCTGTCCAACTCTCCTTCTCTCTTTCTCTCTGCCCCGTCCAGCTCTACTTCTGTCTTTCTCTCTGTCCTGTCCAGCTCTCCTTCTGTCCTTCTCTCTGCCCTGTCCAGCTCTCCTTCTGTCTTTCTCTCTGTCCTGTCCAGCTCTCCTTCTGCCTTTCTCTCTGTCCCGTCCAGTTCTCTTTCTGTCTTTCTCTCTGCCCCGTCCAGCTCTCCATCTGTCTTTCTCTCTGTCCCGTCCAGCTCTGCTTCTGTCTTTCTCTCTGCCCTGTCCAGCTCTCCTTCTGTCTTTCTCTCTGTCCCGTCCAGCTCTCCTTCTGTCTTTCTCTCTGTCCCGTCCAGCTCTCCTTCTCACTATTTCTCTGCCACGTCCAGCTCTCCTTCTGTCTTTCTCTCTGCCCCATCCAGCTCTCCTTCTGCCTTTCTCTCTGTCCCGTCCAGCTCTCCTTCTGTCTTTCTCTCTGCCCTGTCTAGCTCTCCTTCTGTATTTCTCTCTGCCCCGTCCAGCTCTCTTTCTGTCTTTCTCTCTGTACCGTCCAGCTCTCCTTCTCTCTTTCTCTCTGCCTCGTCCAGCTCTCCTTGTCCTTCACTCTGCCCCGTCCAGCTCTCCTTATGTATTTCTCTCTGCCCCGTCCAGCGCTCCTTCTGTCTTTCTCTCTGCCCCGTCCAGCTCTCCTTCTCTCTTTCTCTCTCCCCCCTACAAGCTCTACTTCTGTCTTTCTCTCTGCCCCGTCCAACTCTCCTTCTGACTTTCTCTCTGCCTTGTCCAACTCTCCTTCTGTCTTTCTCTCTACCCAATCCAGCTCTCCTTCTGTCTTTCTCTCTACCCCATCCAGCTCTCCTTCTGTCTTTCTCTCTTTCCCGTCCAGCTCTCCTTCTGTCCTTCACTCTGCCCCGTCCAGCTCTCCTTCTGTCTTTCTCTCTGCCTCGTCCAGCTCTCCTTCTCTCTTTCTCTCTGCCCCGTCCAGCTATCCTTCTGTCTTTCTCTCTGCCCCGTCCAGCTCTACTTCTGTCTTTCTCTCTGCCCCGTCCAGCTCTCATTCTGTCTTTCTCTCTCTGCCCTATCCTGCTCACTTTCTGTCTTTCTCTCTGCCCCGTCCAGCTCTACTTCTGTCTATCTCTCTGCCACGTCCATTTCTCCTTCTGACTTTCTCTCTGCCTTGTCCAACTCTCCTTCTCTCTTTCTCTCCGCCCCGTCCAGCTCTCCTTCTCTCTTTCTCTCTGCCCCGTCCAGCTCTCCTTCTTTCTTTCTCTCTGCCCCGTCCAGCTCTCCACCTGTCTTTCTCTTTGTCCTGTCCAGCTCTCAATCTGTCTTTCTCTCTGCCCCGTCCAACTCTCCTTCTGTCTTTCTCTCTGTCCCGTCCAACTCTGCTTCTGTCTTTCTCTCTGCCCTGTCCAGCTCTCCTTCTGTCTTTCTCTCTGTCCCGTCCAGCTCTCCTTCTGTCTTTCTCTCTGTCCTGTCCAGCTCTCCTTCTTTCCTTCTCTCTGCTCCGTCCAACTCTCCTTCTTTCTTTCTCTCTGCCCCGTCCAGCTCTCCTTCTGTCTTTCTCTCTGTCCCGTCCAGCTCTGCTTCTGTCTTTCTCTCTGCCCCGTCCAGCTCTCCTTCTGTCTTTCTCTCTGCCCCGTCCAGCTCTCCTTCTGTCTTTCTCTCTGTCCCGTCCAGCTCTCCTTCTCTCTTTCTCTCTATCCCGTCCAGCTCTCCTTCTGTCTTTCTCTCTGCCACGTCCATTTCTCCTTCTGACTTTCTCTCTGCCTTGTCCAACTCTCCTTCTGTCTTTCTCTCTGCCCTGTCCAGCTTTACATCTGTCTTTCTCTCTGCACCGTCCATCTCTCCCTCTGTCTCTCTCTCTGCCTCTTCCAGCTCCCATTCTCTCTTTCTCTCCACCCCGTCCAGCTCTCCTTCTCTCTTTCTCTCTGCCCCGTCCAGCTCTCCTTCTTTCTTTCTCTCTGCCCCGTCCAGCTCTCCACCTGTCTTTCTCTCTGTTCCGTCCAGCTCTCCTTCTGTCTTTCTCTCTGTCCTGTCCAGCTCTCCTTCTTTCCTTCTCTCTGCTCCGTCCAACTCTCCTTCTTTCTTTCTCTCTGCCCCGTCAAGCTCTCCTTCTTTCTTTCTCTCTGTCCCGTCCAGCTCTCCTTCTCACTTTTTCTCTACCACGTCCAGCTCTCCTTCTGTCTTTCTCTCTGCCCCATCCAGCTCTCCTTCTGTCTTTCTCTCTGTCCCGTCCAGCTCTCCTTCTGTCTTTCTCTCTGCCCCGTCTAGCTCTCTTTCTGTCTTTCTCTCTGTACCGTCCAGCTCTCCTTCTGTCTTTCTCTCTGCCCCGTCCAGCTCTCCTTCTCTCTTTCTCTCTGCCCCGTCAAGCTCTACTTCTGTCTTTCTCTCTGCCCTGTCCATTTCTCCTTCTGACTTTCTCTCTGCCTTGTCCAACTCTCCTTCTGTCTTTCTCTCTACCCCATCCAGCTCTCCTTCTGTCTTTCTCTCTACCCCATCCAGCTCTCCTTCTGTCTTTCTCTCTTTCCCGTCCAGCTCTCCTTCTGTCCTTCACTCTGCCCCGTCCAGCTCTCCTTCTGTCTTTCTCTCTGCCTCGTCCAGCTCTCTTTCTGTCTTTCTCTCTGCCTCTTCCAGCTCCCATTCTCTCTTTCTCTCCGCCCCGTCCAGCTCTCCTTCTCTCTTTCTCTCTGCCCCATCCAGCTCTCCTTCTTTCTTTCTCTCTGCCCCGTCCAGCTCTCCACCTGTCTTTCTCTTTGTCCTGTCCAGCTCTCAATCTGTCTTTCTCTCTGCCCCGTCCAACTCTCCTTCTGTCTTTCTCTCTGCCCCGTCCAGCTCTCCTTCTGTCTTTCTCTCTGTCCCGTCCAGCTCTGCTTCTGTCTTTCTCTCTGCCCTGTCCAGCTCTCCTTCTGTCTTTCTCTCTGCCCCGTCCAGCTCTCCTTCTGTCTTTCTCTCTGTCCTGTCCAGCTCTCCTTCTTTCCTTCTCTCTGCCCCGTCCAGCTCTCCTTCTGTCTTTCTCTCTGTCCCGTCCAGCTCTGCTTCTGTCTTTCTCTCTGCCCTGTCCAGCTCTCCTTCTGTCTTTCTCTCTGCCCCGTCCAGCTCTCCTTCTGTCTTTCTCTCTGTACCCTCCAGCTCTCCTTCTGTCCTTCTCTCTGCCCCGTCCAACTATCCTTCTGTCTTTCTCTCTGCCCTGTCCAGCTCTTTTAATCTTTCTCTTTGCCCTGTCCAGCTCTCCTTCTCTCTTTCTCTCTATCCCGTCCAGCTCTACTTCTGTCTTTCTCTCTGTCCCATCCAGCTCTCCTTCTGTCTTTCTCTCTGCCCCGTCCAGCTCTCCTTCTGTCTTTCTCTCTGTCCTGTCCAGCTCTCCTTCTTTCCTTCTCTCTGCCCCGTCCAGCTCTCCTTCTGTCTTTCTCTCTGTCCCGTCCAGCTCTGCTTCTGTCTTTCTCTCTGTCCTGTCCAGCTCTCCGTCTGTCTTTCTCTCTGTCCCATCCAGCTCTGCTTCTGTCTTTCTCTCTACCCTGTCCAGCTCTCCTTCTGTCTTTCTCTCTGCCCCGTCCTGCTCTCTTTCTGTCTTTCTCTCTGCCCCGTCCAGCTCTCTGTCTGTATTTCTCTCTGCCCTGTCCAGCTATCCTTCTGTCTTTCTCTCTGCCCCATCTAGCTCTCTTTCTGTCTTTCTCTCTGCCCCGTCCAGCTCCCCTTCTGTCTTTCTCTCTGCCTCATCCAGTTCTCCTTCTATCTTTCTCTCTGCCTGGTCCAGATCTCCTTCTGTCTTTCTGTCTGTCCCGTCCAGCTCTCCTTCTGTCTTTCTCTCTGCCACATCTAGCTCTCCTTCTGTCTTTCTCTCTGCCCCGTCCAGCTCTCCTTCTGTCTTTCTCTCTGCCCCGTCCATCTCTCTTTCTGTCCTTCTCTCTCTATCAGTGGAGGCTGCTGAAGGGAAGACGGCTCATAATAATGGCTGGAATGGAGTGAATGGAATGGCAACAAACCATGTGTTTTGATGTATTTGATGCCATTCCTCTCATTCCGCTTCAGCCATTACCACGAACACGTCCTCCTCAATTAAGGTGCCACCAACCTCCTGTGCTCTCTATGTCTCTGATATGTTATGTTCTATCCAGCCAACAAATACAGGAGGCATTTCTATCTGTAGGCTTTATGGCTCTGTAGCATGGAAGCAGCAGCATCAGCTACATGACATTTCAGATCATTTCTTTAAGGGCTAGGCACACACACACACACACATGCAGACGCAGGCATGCACACACATGCACACACATGCACACGTATGCACATATCCAGACCTTATTGTTTAAAAGGTTGAATACTCTCGGTTAATATATGCGGAGCTGGAAATATATAATTTTTCCACTGTCTGTCTTACTACACACTCAGTCGGACACAAATACCATAAACTGTCAGCCACACATACATACAGAGGAATTGACAGTCACCAGCCAGTGAGAAGTGGGTGAGGGTGGAAAGTCATATTTCTACAGAGAGAGGTTTATATGAGGGACTTCTCCTGGTTAAAGATGCTTGGAAGAAAACAGCCTTTTCAGAAGACCTGGTGGTTGTCTGTGTGTGTGGAGACCTGGTGGTTGGCTGTGTGTGTGGAGACCTGGTGATTGGCTGTATGTGTGGAGACCTGGTGGTTGGCTGTGTGTGTGGAGACCTGGTGGTTGTCTGTATGTGTGGAGACCTGGTGGTTGGCTGTGTGTGTGGAGACCTGGTGGTTGGCTGTGTGTGTGGAGACCTGGTGGTTGGCTGTATGTGTGGAGACCTGGTGGTTGGCAGTGTGTGTGGAGACCTGGTGGTTGGCTGTGTGTGTGGAGACCTGGTGGTTGGCTGTGTGTGTGGAGACCTGGTGGTTGGCTGTGTGTGTGGAGACCTGGTGGTTGGCTGTGTGTGTGGAGACCTGGTGGTTGGCAGTGTGTGTGGAGACCTGGTAATTGGCTGTGTGTGTGGAGACCTGGTGGTTGGCTGTGTGTGTGGAGACCTGGTGGTTGGCAGTGTGTGTGGAGACCTGGTGGTTGGCAGTGTGTGTGGAGACCTGGTGGTTGGCAGTGTGTGTGGAGACCTGGT
The DNA here is from genome assembly GCF_002021735.2 of Oncorhynchus kisutch. Taxonomy (NCBI): domain Eukaryota; kingdom Metazoa; phylum Chordata; class Actinopteri; order Salmoniformes; family Salmonidae; genus Oncorhynchus; species Oncorhynchus kisutch. Next base: position 29,613,394 of record NC_034174.2, on the reverse strand, counting down.
GGTTGGCTGTGTGTGTGGAGACCTGGTGGTTGGCTGTGAGTGTGGAGACCTGGTGGTTGGCTGTGTGTGTGGAGACCTGGTGGTTGGCTGTGTGTGTAGAGACCTGGCCAGCAGCATCACACTCTATTATTTTTTACTTAAAATGTATTTTTCCTAAAACTGCATTGTTGGTTAAGTGCTTGTAAGTAACCATTTAATTGAAAGGTCTACACCTGTTGTATTCGGCGCATGTGACAAATAAAATTGGATTTGATTTTGTGACTGCAACAAATCATTTGTTTCACCTTTGATCCTCTCGAATGTATGAAGCACAGTCACACTCAAAACACACACACACACACACATACACACACACACACACACACACACACACACATAAACATATACACACACGAATACACACAAACACAAACACACACACACATACACACACACACACACATAAACATATACACACACACGAATACACACACACGCACACACACACGCACACACACTTCCATTGCATTTTCTTACATTACTTTATACCATCAAATGAATAAATTACACTTGATTTTACACAACATTATTTACCTGATAGGTGTACTATGTAGAAATATTTGAACGTAAAGAATTCCCACATCAACTTCCATTAGGCGTATGAAAACAGGCACACATTACAGATGAAGCCATCACATTGATGGACGTCTCATTTGAATATAATCACACCTGTCTGTCCTGATGAGACAGCACCGACTAATGACGGGTTATTCTGAGAGGGAGAGAGCACACACACACACCACACAGACACACACAAACAGCGACGAGAGGGCTTCATTGGCTGAAGAGCTTCTCATCTCCCATCAATGTACTCTGCAATCTGCCTGTCATTCAGTCAGACACACACTTACACACACACTCTCTCTCTCTCACTCTCTGTCACACACACACACACCTCCTAGTCCCATACTCTGAGATCAGAGTCAGAGCCAGAACACGGTTAATTTTACAGCAAGATGGCAATCTGTCTCTTCCCATGAGTAATTGTGTCTTGTGCTTTTGATCATATTGATATTGCTGCTGCATATCTTACTGACATGTTACCATGTAGAAATTGTTTGTTGAATTGATTAAAAGAAACTGTGAAATAAAACTTGTAAGGAACATCATACATGTCATTAGATGTTGATCGGTGGATGGCCTACGTTCTCTCAGTAACAACCCCAGAACTCAAATCTTGTGTAATAGTGTCAGATGCTCAATTAAGTTCTCAGGGGAGATGTGTTAGAAAGATACCGGAACGAGGATCGGAAGCAGAGCGGTTGCCCCAGCCCCTCTCTCTGCAAGTTTCAGGCAAGTCTATGGACCAAATGACCCCTCTCTTTCTGAAATTAGGGAGATGCAAGCACGTGCGAATCGTGATTTGTGATGAAGAATCTGGGTACGGGAACAAAGTGTCTGTCTAGAAGTCCAAGAATAATAACAATCGAGTCACTCACTGTAGGACAACATCCATCTAACAGGACAGCTGTACTCACACTCCCTGCACATCCTCTCCTGTTTATTTGGATTCTGTTCACTACATACACTCAACATGCATGACTGTCTGTGTGTACTTGAGACAAGTTTAGCCTGAGTTGGGCTACCCTATCTCAACTGCCACGACAGACTTTTATTGGTGGTGATCTGAGGGGGGGGGGTACTACCGTCAGTGGCAACATCACACCCACACACACACACACACACACACACACACACACACCGGCAGCTGCAGCAGTAGAGTAAGGCATTACCATAAATTCATTAGAGGACCAGGGCAGTGTTTATAAACACGTAGGGATGTTGTTTAAAATGTCTGACTGAACAGATTACTGATATAAACGTTTTTTAGAGGAAACAGCCAAGACATACTCCATGTTTACACTAGGAGATGGAGAAAGATGGTGGGAGAGAGGGAAGAGTGAGGGGTGAGTGGAGAGAGGTATAGGGAGGTGAGGGGGGAGTGGAGAGATGGATAAAGAGGTGAGAGGGGAGTGGAAAGAGAGAGGGGAGGGAGGGAGAGTTAGCGGGAGGGGAAGAGAGGTGGGAGGGGGTGAAGAGAGAGTGGAAGAAAAAGGGAGGGAGGGGAGAGATGGAGAGAGGGGGGAAATACGTGGGGGAGGACAGGGGGAGGAACAGGTAGAGAGAGAGAGGGAAAAGTGGAGGAGTGAGTACACATATCCCTCCACAGGTTCCTAAGTGGCATGATTTACAGAGTGAAATAGCATCCAATAAAATAAACACCAGTGCACTCTGCTCTGCATTGCTGCTCCATGCTGGACTGGACTGGGCTGGACTGGACTAGACTGGACTGGGCTGGACTGGGCTGGACTGGACTAGACTGGACTGGGCTGGACTAGACTGGACTGGACTGGACTGGGCTGCACTAGACTGGACTGGGCTGGACTGGACTGGGCTAGACTGGACTAGACTGGACTGGGCTGGACTGGACTAGACTGGACTGGACTGGACTGGGCTGGACTGGGCTGGACTGGACTGGGCTGGACTAGACTGGACTGGACTGGGCTGGACTAGACTGGACTAGACTGGACTGGGCTAGACTGGACTAGACTGGACTGGACTGGACTGGGCTGGACTGGGCTGGACTAGACTGGACTGGGCTGGACTAGTGGTGTGGGGGCTGTGCTTTGGCAAAGTGGGTGGGGTTATATCCTTCCTGTTTGGCCCTGTCCGGGGGTGTCCTCGGATGGGGCCACAGTGTCTCCTGACCCCTCCTGTCTCAGCCTCCAGTATTTATGCTGCAGTAGTTTGTGTCGGGGGGCTGGGGTCAGTTTGTTATATCTGGAGTACTTCACCTGTCCTATTCGGTGTCCTGTGTGAATCTAAGTGTGCGTTCTCTAATTCTCTCCTTCTCTCTTTCTTTCTCTCTCTCGGAGGACCTGAGCCCTAGGACCATGCCCCAGGACTACCTGACATGATGACTCCTTGCTGTCCCCAGTCCACCTGGCCATGCTGCTGTTCCAGTTTCAACTGACCTGAGCCCTAGGACCATGCCCCAGGACTACCTGACATGATGACTCCTTGCTGTCCCCAGTCCACCTGGCCATGCTGCTGCTCCAGTTTCAACTTCTACCTGACTGTGCTGCTGCTCCAGTTTCAACTGTTCTGCCTTATTATTATTCGACCATGCTGGTCATTTATGAACATTTGAACATCTTGGCCATGTTCTGTTATAATCTCCACCCGGCACAGCCAGAAGAGGACTGGCCACCCCACATAGCCTGGTTCCTCTCTAGGTTTCTTCCTAGGTATTGGCCTTTCTAGGGAGTTTTTCCTAGCCACCGTGCTTCTACACCTGCATTGCTTGCTGTTTGGGGTTTTAGGCTGGGTTTCTGTACAGCACTTTGAGATATCAGCTGATGTACGAAGGGCTATATAAATAAATTTGATTTGATTTGATTTGATTTAGACTGGACTGGGCTGGACTGGACTGGGCTAGACTGGACTAGACTGGACTGGGCTGGACTGGACTAGACTGGGCTGGACTAGACTGGACTGGGCTGGACTGGACTGGGCTGGGCTGGACTAGACTGGACTGGGCTGGACTGGACTGGGCTGGACTGGGCTGCACTGGGCTGCACTGGGCTGTTCTTCACTCTGGGAGACCTCAGAAAAACAAACCTTGGTGTCTGCGTGTGTGTCTGGGGAGAAAGGTTGGATGCAGGGAGGTGGGACAAGGAGGGTTGAGTGGGGCACGAGAGATGGAGGGAGTTGGTCATTGGTTTTGAGGCACTTAGCTTTGTGTGTCTGCCTGGGGTGGGGGTGATGGGGGCGGAGGTGGCGCTGGGAGGGTTGTTGAGGGGGCGAGAGGTGCAGGCCAGGGCCGGGTGGCTGGTGGTTTTGGAGTGGGACTCTCTGGTTTCCAGGATTCTGTCTACACGTCCTCTCATCTGTCAACCCCTCTGGTGCTGCTGGGAAAAAACACTGCTGGATGAGTTTCAAAGCTGCTTCCTTTAGTCACCGCAAACACATACACACACAATACACACACCGACAACACACAAACACATACACACACAATACACACACAGACAGCACACAACACACAAACAGCACACATACACAGAGACAGAGGAGGGAGAGAGAGAGAGAGAAAGAGAGAAAAAAGGGTCGAGAGAGAGGTAGGTAGGTATGAAGTTACAACACTAATGCTAGATGCCTGTAGGGCTGTGAGGAGGCCTCTTGGCCTGGTACTGAGGGAAGCATACTAAAGCAGCACTTCAGAGGGGTAATAAAACTCACACTCAATTAAGGCAAAGACATAGTTAAACACAAAGACAACACAGGGAGACAACTATAGGTGCTCCCTCAAGCTCCAATAATTTTGTTTGTATCCATAGTGAAGGTGTGTGTGTGTGTGTGTGTGTGTGTGTGTGTGTGTGTGTGTGTGTGTGTGTGTGTGTGTGTGTGTGTGTGTGTGTGTGTGTGTGTGTGTGTGTGTGTGTGTGTGTGTGTGTGTGTGTGTGTGTGTGTGTGTGTGTGTGTGTTTGTGTTACAGTTACTCATATGACAGCCAATACTGTCCCATACCTAACCGTAGCAGACAGGGGAGGAGGAGAGAGGGAGATAGTGGGTTAGAGCAGAGAAAAGAGAAGAGGGAGAAAAGGGAAAAGCAGACAGGTTGTTCTGTGAGAGCACACACAGACGTACGCTGTTTAATGTCTCCCTGACATTTGTGCAGCCCCCCTCTCTCCCATTTCACCCGCTCTATGGAGACGGATGGGCAGAAGGGAAAAAGAGGAGGAAGAAAATGGTGGCGGTCCAGAAAAAGATGTGACGTGGTGTCTGTACATGAACCAAGGTCAGGAGACCCAGACAGGGTTAGAGGTCAGGGTTCACAGCAGGGCCAGCCAATCAGAAGGCAGCAGAGAAGGTGGGATTAGGTTTCACTCACGGAGATGCTTTCTCCCTCTATCTTTTCTGCTCACGTACAGAATATAAACAAAAGTATGAGGACATCCCTTCAAATTAGAGGATTTGGCTATTTCAGCCATACCCATTGCTGACAGGTCTGTAAAATCGACCACACAGCCATGCAATCTCCTTAGACAAACCTTGGAAGTAGAATGGCCTTAATGTAGAGCTCAGTGACTTTCAACGTGGCCCAGTCATAAGATTCCACCTTTCCAACAACTCAGTTCATCAAATTTCTGCCTTGCTAGAGCTGCCCTGGTCAACTGCAAGTGCTGTTCTTGTGAAGTAGAAACATCTAGGAGCAGCAATGGCTCAACTGCAAAGTGGTAGGCTACACAAGTTCACAGAACAGGACTGTTGAGTTCTGAAGCACATAGCATGTAAAAATGACCTGTCCTTGGTTGCAACACTCACTATGGAGTTCCAAATTGCCTCTGGAAGAAACATCAGCCCAAGAAATGTTCGTTGGGAGCTTCATGAAATGAGTTTTCATGGCTGAGTAGCCACACACAAGCCTAAGATCACCATTCGCAATGCCAATCATCGTCTGGAGTGTTTTATAGCTTTATGATCTCTGTAGCAGTGGCATCGAGTTTGATGGAGTGATGAATCACCCTTCACCATCTGGCAGTCGGACATGCAAATCTTGGTTTGGCAGATGCCAGGAGAACGCTACCTGCAAAATGCATAGTGCCAACTGTAATATTTGAAAATCTTAACGCTACGGCATACAATGACATTCTAGACAATTCTGTCCTTCCAACTTTGTGGCAACAGTTTGGGGAAGGCGCTTTCCTGATTCAACATGAATATGCCCCCAAAGCGAGGTCCATACAGAAATAGTTTTTTGAGATCGGAGTGGAAGAACTTGACTGGCTAGCACAGAGTTGGACCTCAACCCCATCGAACACCTTTGGGATGAATTGGAACGCTGACTGCAAGCCAGGCCTTATCACCCAACATCAGTTCCCGACCTCACTAATGCTCTTTTGGCTGAATGGAAGCAAGTCCCCACAGCAACGTTCCGACATCTAGTGGAAAACCTTCCCAGAAGACTGGAGGCTGTTATATCAGCAAAGGGGGTACCAACTCCATATTAATGCCGATGATTTTGGAATGAGATGTTCGACGAGCAGATGTCCACATAATGTTGGTCATATATTGTACTTTTCCTCTCCGACTGTCTTTCGCTCTCTTTTTATCTCCTGTTTCATTCTTCTGCTTTTCCCTCTCTCTCTGACTCATCCTCACAGACTCTCTACCACCTTCTCTCCTCCTTTCTGAAGGCTACAGCGGAATTCTGAGAGGATCTTTCAGAAAGCATCTTGACCCTTGTCTACAGAGGAACGTTCCCCATAGAGAGATAGGGAATACTCCACAGCACAACAAATCCAATCGCTTCTGTAGTAGCCTGCCTTCTTCAATAAGGCAGCTTTAAGGAGAGGCTACCTAATGCTTTGCTGAAAGTCCTTGAGTAAATTCTTGGTGCATTCCGTCACTCGCTTAGCGAGGCTTGTGGACATCGCTGATTCTTTCCCCCTGCTGTCACTAATGCAAGTCTGTTGTTCATTTCACTGCTTTAAAACAAACCATCTGTGTGTCTGACTGACAGACCTCGATACACAGCAATACCTTCACATATAGCCCCTTCCAAGAGGTCACTAAAAGTTTTCCGATCAGTGGCGGGCTTAAGAGGTTAGATCCAGTGGCCTTGCATTGACAGACTATCACAGTCTGGAACATTAAACTACAGTGGTGGAATCTCGCCCCAGTGAGCAGCCGAGCTGTAGTCCTGCTGTTTTTATGGCCGCGTCCCAAACCAAACAACTGACACTCAGAGCCTGCCCTTCCCATTGTTTACCTAGTCCCCAGTCCCTACGTAGTGTACACACCTGGCCATGTACTGGCTCTATCAATATCGGTCAGCAAAGTTTTATGAATTTGCACTTAGATGCTGACTTTAGATCAGTTTTGCATGTAATAACTTGAATGGTTAAGGTGATGATCTGTACCTGGAGCGTTCTTACCTAGCAAAGCCCTGGCGCTAGCACGCACTACACCCTCCAAACACTACTCCTACTGCAGACACTACATAACCTGATCAGCACCAAGACAAATAGAGGCCTGATTGCTTCCCCATGTTCCATCTGGGTTCCGTTAGTGGTGACAGGAGAGAGCTGGAGGATGGAGGGGGGTGGTGGATGAGGGGGTGGAAGAGGTAGATGCCGACGGCTGCTTTTAAACAGCCACTTTGCAGAGGGGGGGTTTGAAACACGCCATTGACCAGGCAGGGGCAATTACTGCCAATCGGTGCTGTCGGCGGGACCACTTTCTCCCGTCAATAAAAACATTTTGGTTGGGACGGCTCGGAACTGTGTGGAGCGGAGCCGGAGCCAGAGAGCTGCTCGTCCAGAGTTCTAACATTCCAGATCGGAAGCATGCAGCATTCCAGAGCTGGGGAATAAAGAGCCCTCTGATTTAACAGAGGAAATCCAGGAGCGGCTTGCTTAAGATATAGCCACTGTAAGAGCAAGTCAAATCTGGTGGGTGTTGAAATCCTCTCTCTTGTGCTTTTTGAGGTAGAACCACCCGAAAGGGAAAACCAAAGGCTTCACTCTATTTGTGTGTGTGTGTGTGTGTGTGTGTGTGTGTGTGTGTGTGTGTGTGTGTGTGTGTGTGTGTGTGTGTGTGTGTGTGTGTGTGTGTGTGTGTGTGTGTGTGTGTGTGTGTGTGTGTGTGTGTGTGTGTGTGTGTGTGTGTGTGTGTGTTGAAAGGAACACTGCTTCCGGATGCTAGACAAACTGTCCTCTTTTTCCCCTGATGGTAAAGGTTAGGATTTGGGTATGGTAAGCTGATCCTAGATCTGTGCCTGAGTACCAATTATGTACATCTGGGGCAGTAGGGAGGAGCACCTGATTTATCCCATAACCTCTGACCCCAAACCCCTGACACCTAACCCTCCACCTGTCTGTGGTCAGACTGTGCAGTCCACAACAGCCAAGTGTTCCATGACAACAATATTCGAATTGACATTGGTAGCAGTACTGAATAGTCTTCGAGCTTTTTGAGCCAACATGGTATCCATGACAATTATGTATCTCAGTCAGAGTAAGCCTAGCTCCGTACAGCTAGGGCTCTAGTCCAAACTGTAAGAGACCAATGGTACTGTGTGTGTTGGTGAGACAGTGAGTGTCTCCTTGTCTTGGTCTGTTCTGGTCTGGTCTGTGTGTCTTAATAAACAGTTATATTTTAAACCATTACCTATTGGATTGTCATCATGAAGAGCACTAGTGCATTACAAACACCGAGATTGTATTTTACTGAACTCAAACTGCAACTCTGACACAAAGAATCCTTCAAAATCACTGGTATGTTAACATTAGTCCCACTCTCACACTCACCCCTCCACCTGCATACAGTCAAACTAAAGTTGGGTTAGTTAGGCCCTCCTTCCACTTTTCCTCCACTGACTCTTCACCACCACTTACCCACAGCACCACCTTCTGGCCATCATAAGCATAACAGAGGGTTATACAAAAACAGGTATTTGTGCAACCATAGCCCCCAGTCTGTTCCAGTTCAAAAGTTGAACTTAGCACTTTTCCCCCCAATACAGTATGTCATTTTTCATTATCTGTCCAGACATGCATGCAAGAAAACATGTAGGCACAGTTGCTGTCCCCCTTCCTCTCCCTCCCATCTCTCCTTTTACCTCTTTCAACCTCTACTGTTCCTTACCCCCTTCTCTCTCTCCTCCCTCTTTTCTATTCATCTTATCTCTTTCTCTCTCCCTCTCTCCTTCCCCCTTTCTCTCTCTCTCCCTCCCCCTCTCCTTGGTCTGTCTTCAGTTCACTGCTGCGAATCTTCCAAACAGCAGGACAATAACAACTGCTTGTTGTCACCACGGATACACACTTCCATCCCTGAGCTTCCCTAGGAGCATCTGGCTATTGTTTGCCGTAGCCTCCATCTCCCTTACCCCTGACTGCCGTGTACTCAACATGTGTGTGTCTCTGTGTGTGTTTCTTTCTTTCTATATCTCTCACCATATCACAGATGGATAGCAAGGATTAAGGCCACACAAAAACACACGCAAACACACCCACACACACACAGAGAGATCCCTGATCAGTCTCCTTCCCTCTTCTCTCTCTCCTCTGTCCCAGCCAGGCCAGATGTGGCCTCTTATCAGGAGATGGAAACCTGAGCTCTAATCATTATCATCATTTCCCCATGCTAGATTTATAGACTAGTTGGGATTTATAGTTCTGACGGGCTGGAATTGGAGAGGGGAGGAGAGGAGAGAGAGACACACACCACTCTGCCCTCTCTTTCCCTTTATCGTGTGGGGCTAGCCCTGCAGGCTGTAGCCACCTGCAAATTACAACTTAGTACTCGAAGAGTTAAGACTGCGTTCTTTCAGCCCATTGTGTGTGTGTGTGTGTGTGTGTGTGTGTGTGTGTGTGTGTGTGTGTGTGTGTGTGTGTGTGTGTGTGTGTGTGTGTGTGTGTGTGTGTGTGTGTGTGTGTGTGTGTGTGCGTGTGTGTGTGTGTGTGCGTGTGTGTGTGTCAGGGGGAGGCTCGTACAGCCTCTAGTAGAAAGCCTTTAATCCCGGGGCTGTCAGACCCAAACCCGGCTTGACGTCCCATTGATGTGTAACAGAACAAAACACAGGGCCCCTCACTAAGCCCCCGACCCCCCCCCCCCCCCCCCACTGACACTACAGGGAAGGGCATTCTGAGGCCGTACACACACACACACAAATGGACGTGCACACAGGCGTGCACACACACACAAAGGGGAGGGCATTCCTCAGCCACTAAGGGCCTCGTCTCAAAGACGAAAACGCAATCACTAAACAACACTCACTCAGAATAAATTCATCACTCTATACAACAACAACTAAACAACACAATATTATTTCTCAATGAAGGACTTCCATAACAATTCATTTTTTCCCCATATACTTTGTTTATAAATTCTCCACTGACAATGAAAGCATAAACAATAAAGTTAATCCTTAGTTGTTTTGATAATGAAAAGGTGAGAAAGTTGTACTAATCAAAGTAAGGTATTTATTCTAAGTTATAAGTACTTAAGTTATATTCTTTACAATATTCTTCACAACTATGAACTTTGAGTACTGAGTGGGCATTAGCTGCCACGAAGGGTAACAGCTATTCTTACTGGGGTTCGACAAGTAATGACTAAGACATTAGAGAAAAAATACTTTTTATAAATGTGCATACATTTATAAACATTTAACATGTAGTGTGTGCGTGTGCATCTTTCAGTTACACATATTGTACATGTCAGTACATACACACATCAAGGAGGTCACAATGGGGGAGAATCCTCAAACTCAACTCTGGACCTCAAAGCTAGTCCCACTGCAATTGTTCCCCTTAATTGCACCCACCATGTGAAACCAGCAAGAAAACCTGGTCCTTTCACACTACATTTTATGGTAAATGTGAAAGCGACTAATTTCTCTGAAAAAAGGAAAAAGACATTTGATTAGCTTAATAATTTCTCATATATCAAATTACATTTCAACTAAATAATGTTGCATAAATGCTAATATTATCTGTTTCTAACTACAGAAAGGATTTCAGAACAATCTGGTGGGTGTTGAAATCCTCTCTCTTGTGCTTTTTGAGGTAGAACCACCCGAAAGGGAAAACCAAAGGCTTCACTCTATTTGTGTGTGTGTGTGTGTGTGTGTGTGTGTGTGTGTGTGTGTGTGTGTGTGTGTGTGTGTGTGTGTGTGTGTGTGTGTGTGTGTGTGTGTGTGTGTGTGTGTGTGTGTGTGTGTGTGTGTGTGTGTGTGTGTGTGTGTGTGTGTGCGCGTCACACTGACCATCCATTAACAACACAGCTCTACCTTAAATCTTGCATATTCATGAGACACATATTCAAATGCACAGGCATGACCCCTGTAGATCACACACACCTCTCGTTTGCTCTTTCTCTCTCTCCATCCATCTGTCTCTCACTCACACACACAACCACTCAATCGGTACAAATTAAAACTAGGCCTTGGGTCAACGTAGTGCTGGAGCTTGGAGTATGCTAATGAGAGAGCAGAAAAACAGGTAGAGAGGGGATGGAACTGTGGTGCCATTGAGGACTCAGGTTGAATAGACATGCACAAATACATACACATTATGTGTATAATTTCTATGGTGTTGAGAAGCAGCAGGGCTTTGACTGGATGAGAAAGAGAGAGAGACCTCTGTCTATGGTTAAGCTCTCCTGTCTGCAGCACTTATGATCCTTTTAACCTTGACTGTGCCTCAGTCCTTAGGTTCTACTAGGCAGACACAGGCTACATCACAATTATCTCTCCTCCCTCCCAAAGTGTGCACTTGTTTCCCTCCAATTACTGGTATAAGAAATATGGTGAAAATGCACTCTAGCCCATGCCTCCACCAATCCAATGTGTTTCGTCAGTCCACTTCACTCTCTCAACAGCCATATTGTTCTTAGTTCCGGCCTTGCACACAGTTTGGTCATTTCATGAATTCATGTTCCCCCTTATTGCATGGATTGTATTATTTTCCTGTTATCAAATGTATGGATACATGTTAGCTATCAGTGCTGTGCTGTACAATTAAGTAACTTCATTTTCAGCCATTTTCTGGTATTCATGTTAGGCTACAATGTTTGGTTGGTTTCACCATAATGCTCTCACACAATCATTTGGTTTATGAAACTTTATTTGGCACTTAGTCTACATGGTCTGCTAAATATTATGCATTTTGCAGTCATTAAAAGTCATTAATTACTCACTGTAAAGACTGGACTAGAATGACTGGCACTTATCAAACATATGGAAACCACATTTGACTCTGTTCCATTGATTCCATTCCAGCCGTTGTAGTGAACCTGTCCTCCTATAGCTCCTCCCACCAGCCTCCTCTAGACCAAGTCCAGGTAGGAGGGTTACCAAAAGGTGTTTATTCCAGTCTCAGACCTTTTGTGAATTGCAAATGTACTGCTGAACACAACACACCTGAAAGATGGTTGTCCAGCACTTTCCTGCCATCTCCCCCTGGCCACACATTAGGCTACTTTATCACTCATTTCTGTTCAGATAATGATCTAGGCCTACATTAGATTTTATTAAATTACTTAAATGTAGCCTAATTAACATAGATGCTTCTAACAAAAACCCGAAATTAACCACATATTTCATTTGTGTCTCGATTTGATAGGCCAACTTGGCGATATCATGTCCCAAACTGTGAGGAATTATTTAGAGGAAGCATCAGGTTATGCTTCCAAACTTAATAGCTTGTAGTATTGTATGACTGTTATCAATAATGTAGCCAAATGATTTTGAGTCTGAGGGAGGTTATTGCCTAGAGAGAGAGAGAGAGAGACTATCCCTAACCTCTGTCTACTCCGTGGAACCTCCAGTGTGATGACTATCACTATAACAAGAGTCCAGACAGCTCCACCCAATATGGACGTGATGGAATTTATTTTTCTCTTCAGGGCTCTTACTAACCTTAACCCCTCGGCAGCAGCCAGATGTTACCGGGAGACTGAAGAAAGATATTTCTTATTGCATAAAGGCATTTTTTTGTTTTCACAAATGTAAAACAAATGAATAGCCTACTTCTAAATTCTCCGTTTTGTGAACATTTAGGGGCTATATTTTCATGATTAATAATTTTTGTAGGTGTGTTATATGAGACTGGCACGATTTAATTCCTGTAACATTTAGGCTACCTGAACTGATAGAGGAATTGATTATAGATAACATGTCATTCTTGTTTCAATAACTGACTAAACTACTTTTAATCTAGACCAATTAATGATAGGCTATTTGTAGGACTAATCTAATAATCCACTAAATCGAATATAAATATACTTTTTTCAATAAATTCTCATTTAAAATACCTGATGAAATGTTTAAAACCCTGAAGAAATTGAGCTGATATCCTCCATTTTTGAGTTTCTCTTTATTGGCAAATAGTCTGTGCCATCTTGTGGGGTTCAAGAAATGGTTAAGTATTCAAACAATTAAACATTATTGTCGACTCTCTGCTGAAATATCCGAAACGTCTACTTTGAGTATTTCCCGTTAAAAACTTGTTAACAAAAGCCGTGTACCATCCTTACTCCGTCTCTGCGCTCACATTAACAATAGCCGTCTGGGCTACAATGGCCATAAATTAAATCCTCCATTTTGGCAAGTGTCCACACTTAGCGTTTCATTCTTGCCTGTTTCAGAAGTTGATAACGAAAATTAAGCTGCGGCTCGTGATTAAATAATTGCGATGAAAATGGCCATACATTCTGCCCAGACAAAAATCGCCTTTAGTTTGGAGGATTATTATTAAAACTCGAAACAGTAAAACAAGCTTTAAACACGCCAGAGGCAATGAGTGTAAAGAGAGGGAGAGAGGGCACGATGATCTTTGGTCGCGCGGTTCTCCCGCTGCTGCACCCGTTCCCCGGTGGCTGGTGGTTCATGCCTGCACCGGACTTCCCTACTCACGATAAACACATTTGATGCCGGTTGTTTCCCAATAAAACCAAGCCTTTAGTAATCAGGGCGTTAAGGGACCGCATTAGAGCTGCGCTGCTCTATCCCTAATGGCTTCATTAGTGCTCTCTGATTCCCCATATTATTATCGAAACAACTTTTATCCCGCGCAGTAATCAGCCTGCCCAGAAGAATAGAACGCACGGACTATGTAGTGAGGTTTTTCCTTTTGTGTTATGTCTCGTTGGGTAACAATAGACAGCTCACTTCAATACCAGACTTCATCACACAGTCATACCTGTAGCCATTTGGTAAATAGCCTAGTCTTAATCTTCAATCCAAAACTCCATTCTGAAATTAGTTGATGCTTTTATGAAGCGGGATGAAGACCAACATGTTGTTTTTATCATTCTTAATATAAGGGAATACAGTTTTCCAATGCCTAAAGGTGAATGCTTTCGTACAAACCACTACATGTTGTGCTTCATGTTTAAGTGATCATATTTTCCCTATTAAAATGTTAAATTATTCTGAAGAGAACTCAAGCACCGACCTCAATGAAAGTTTCATTTTTTCAAACGCAGTAAAAAAAAAGTGCTTATTATTCCAAATTGCTCAAGAAATTGGATTCATTGAGTGAATCTTTATCATGCATTAACGCTGTTAGGTATTAGTCTAATATGCACATTAGGCAGCATATGACAGACGGACACTGTAGCCTAAATATATTAATGGACAATTATTAAGAGCGGGTCATGTTCGAGGGCACCGGATTTCAGGTTAACGCAGCTTCCACATCCATGTAATGTGTGGAGTTGGTCATAGAGGTGACTTATCGATGTTAATAACCAGAGGATATATCCGTATTTAGTTTCAGCTAACCATGTAGGACAGGTCTACCGGACTATAGCGCATAGGTTCATTACATCGGCCTGCCTTTCAACAACAGAAAACGTAAAGTTGAGCACGAGATAGCAGAATTTAGAGAAAAAATAATCAAATGCTTATAGTGTTGTGATTTATAGTTGACGGATTTGGTTTTTCATTTTGGTTCAGCATTTTACCTTTTAAATCTTCAAACTCATAGGTTGAAATAGACATAGAAAAGGTCAAACATGCCAGAGGCTAACAGCAGATTAATCACAACAATTTAGTGGGCTTGTATTAAACATCTTCCGTATTCAATTATCTGTTGCTTAATTCACTCAGATGTACATATAGCCTAGGCCTACCTCATCACTCAATTGATTCTTAACACAAATGATTCATCAAAAGTGCAATAGGCTTATTCATAGTTGCATCACATCGTTATAGTATTTAGTGAAATATTGTGTATTTTCACGAATATTATAATGGAATCAGATGTTTTATTGTAAAAGTCATTAGACATAAACTATTCAGCTAAATCCACACTGACCCTAAGATTTTCCTTAATGTCTTTTTGTCTGTTTATGGCTGATAAATTGTCTGATTGCGTCCTCTGGTGGGTGATCTAGCAAACTACATCACTGATCATCGCATGCAAATGCAGTAATCCTGTTTTATACTTTATAGCGCATCATCTGGTTGAACACCACTTCCTCCTTTACAGGCACGTGCACAGATAGGGCTCCACCTGTGCAGAGCACATTCCCCTTTGCCCTTTCTGTCTCCCAAGTGCCCTTTTGGGTTATGGTACAATTCCCCCCCATGTTTTGTCATTGTTGTACTGAACCCACTACCCCCAAATTGTCCTCAAATTTGCGACCACCCACCCCATCCGTTGATCTGCCCTGTGCGGATTACGCTGGCGCCCAGTTGCTCCTTTTCCCCAAATATAGGGTCCATGTGTGGTTGACTGCATAGTTAGAGTGTGTCTGAAAGTGGGCATTTCAAAAGAAGTGGGAGGCTCAACAGCGATGGGTGTAACATCAACACTCCATTATTGGTTAAACCAGCTATAGACAGGTGCACCTCTGGTCAGCTTAATGTGTTCCTGGCAGGGTAAGAGAACTAATGTACCAGGTTAACGGAATTAACATAGCAGGTTAGGATAATTACTGCGGTAGGTTAGGAGAAAGAGGCTAAGGTTAAGAAAAATGTTAGTGTTAGTCTTAGCTAAAATGCTACAGTTGTCAACAATGGCTGGTTGTGCAGCTCAATCAGCCTCGCAAAACGGTCTTGAGTGGCACAAATCTGTCCAATTAGCTGATTCGCGTTCCATACACCCACTTCTGTTGATTTTCCCTCTGCTGTTGACACCCCCACATTCAGACACACTCCATGTATGCAGTTATCCATGACTCTGCCCTGTATAGAGTACCACAGTACGAGTCATAATACCCGTAAAACCATACATAAGGTCTGTGTTTCGTGTAGGCTTACCCTGGCGTGACATTTTGATAACCGTGTAAGTCTCTCTAGGACTAGGTGAATTTTATCAATATATTCGCCTGTATTAACCCCCCCAAAATGAAACGCTAATTAGCTGCTAATGTGGCTTTCATAAAGAACTACAAATGCCATGATGATCTGGACGAGACTGCCGAAACAAGGCAAAGTTACATTTAGTAATTCATGAATTGGCTACATTTCTTTAAATTGACAATTCTGTGAACTGTCTTGTGCAAGTTTTAAATTGACACGATGCTGTTAGCAAAGATGTAAACTACGTGCAGGAGATTGCAGGGATTTGTAGTCTTGCATGATGTTTACTTTGATGCCAATTAGGGACAGATCGAAATTTACTGGGGGGAGGGGCTGGTCCAACGTAAGGTGTCATAAAAATAAATGGACCAATATTTTATTTTTTTGCATGACCCTCCCCTTTTATTGTAAAATACATTTTAGACCCTCACCCATCATAGAATTAACTCAAAATAATGTTTACGACCACACATAACAATAACTATAGTGATTCCGTGTTAGAAATGTGGATGTCGACTTTGCCACTTCAGCATTGCTTTTGTGGCATAGTGGATGGCACGCAGAGCTATGGGCCAGAAGGAGTTTTCACTGACCACCACATACGAGCTACCTCTCCCTGCCTGTTTCATTACATTACGATCAGAGCTTTTTGTGGCACAGTGGATGGCACACAGAGCTATGGGCCAGAAGGAGTTTTCACTGACCACCACATACGAGCTACCTCTCCCTGCCTGTTTCATTACATTACGATCAGAGCCGGGAGAAGATAATGATCAGCTTGGGGGAAATGAGATTTTCAACATTTTGATGCCAAATTTTCCACCAACATGTTTCTGTGCCAATGCATGACACACCCAATAAACAAAGCATACTGACTTTGGGTACTTCAATATCATGGTATGTGTTTTCAACAACACAATAAATAGATTATTTAAATCTCGACAAACAGAAAATATATACCTTGTAGGCTTCTCCAGTACCAAAGGCTTGGCTTGACAATCTCTGAATGTCATTAACCTTGTTGGTGTTTTGTAACCCTTTCCATTCATCTATTGGCTGCTGCACAGTTTGGATTGATCGATTGACTGATTTATTTTGTCAGTTAAAAAAACACATATTCAGTGCATTCTGAAAGTATTCAGACCCCTTGAGTTTTTCTACATTTTGTTAGGTTACAGCCTTATTCCAAAATGTATTAAAAATACTTTTACCTCATCAGTCTTCACACAATACCCCATAATGACAAAGCAAAGCAAAAGGTTGAAATATTACATTTGCATAAGTATTCATACCCCTTACTCAGTACTTTGTTCAAGCACCTTTTGGCAGCAATTACAGCCTCAAGTCTTCTTGGGTATGTTGCTGGGCCACCCAAGGACATTCACAGACCTGTCCCGAAGCCATTCCCGTGTTGTCTTGGCTGTGTGCTTAAGGTCGTTGTCCTGTTGGAAGGTGAACCTTCAAATGAAATGAAATCAATTTTTATTTGTCACATACACATGGTTAGCAGATGTTAATGCGAGTGTAGCAAAATGCTTGTGCTTCTAGTTCCGACAATGCAATAATAACCAACAAGTAATCTAACCTAACAATTCCACAACTACTACCTTATACACACAAGTGTAAAGGGATAAAAAATATGTACATAAAGATATATGAATGAGTGATGGTACAGAACGGCATAGGCAAGATGCAGTAGATGGTATTGAGTACAGTATATACATATGAGATGAGTAATGTAGGGTATGTAAACATAAAAGTGGCATAGTTTAAAGTGGCTAGTGCTACATTTTTTACATCAATTTCCATTATTAAAGTGAGCTGGTGTTGAGTCAGTATGTTGGCAGCAGCCACTCAATGTTAGTGGTGGCTGTTTAACAGTCTGATGGCCTTGAGATAGAAGCTGTTTTTCAGTCTCTCTGTCCCTGCTTTGATGCACCTGTACTGACCTCGCCTTCTGGATGATAGCGGGGTGAACAGGCAGTGGCTCGGATGGTTGTTGTACTTGATGATCTTTATGGTCTTCCTGTGACATCGGGTGGTGTAGGTGTCCTGGAGGGCAGGTAGTTTGCCCCTGGTGATGCGTTGTGCAGACCTCTCTACCCTCTGGAGAGCCTTACGGTTGTGGGCGGAGCAGTTGCCGTACCAGATTGTGATACAGCCCGACAGGATGCTCTCGATTGTGCATCTGTAGAAGTTTGTGAGGGCTTTTGGTGACAAGACAAATTTCTTCAGCCTCCTGAGGTTGAAGAGGCACTGCTGCGCCTTCTTCACAACGCTGTCTGTGTGGGTGGACCAATTCAGTTTGTCCGTGATGTGTACTCCGAGGAACTTAACTTACTACCCTCTCCACTACTGTCCAGTCGATGTGGATAGGGGGGGTGGTCCTTCTGCTGTTTCCTGAAATCCACAATCATCTCCTTTGTTTTGTTGACATTGAGTGAGAAGTTACTTTCCTGACACCACACTCCGAGGGCCCTCACTTCCTCCCTGTAGGCCGTCTCATCGTTGTTGGTAATCAAGCCTACCACTGTAGTGTCGTCCGAAAACTTGATGATTGAGTTGGAGACGTGCATGGCCATGCAGTCGTGGGTGAACAGGGAATACAGGAGAGGGCTCAGAACGCACCCTTGTGGGGCCCCAGTGTTGAGGATCAGCGGGGTGGAGATGTTGTTACCTACCCTCACCACCTGGGGACAGCCCGTCAGGAAGTCCAGTACACAGTTGCACAGGGAGGGGTCAAGATCCAGGGCCTCGAGCTTGATGACAAGTTTGGAGGGTACTATGGTGTTAAATGCTGAGCTGTAGTCGATGAACAGCATTCTCACATCGGTATTCCTCTTGTCCAGATGGGTTAGGGCAGTGTGCAGTGTGGTAGCGATTGCGTCGTCTGTGGACCTATTGGGGCGGTAAGAAAATTGGAGTGGGTCTAGGGTGTCAGATAGGGTGGAGGTGATATGGTCCTTGACTAGTCTCTCAAAGCACTTCATGATGACGGAAGTGAGTGCTACGGGGCGGTAGTTGTTTAGCTCAGTTACCTTAGCTTTATTGGGAACAGGAACAATGGTGGCCCTCTTGACGCATGTGGGAACAGCAGACTGGGATAAGGATTGATTGAATATGTCCGTAAACACACCAGCCAGCATGGACGCGTCTGGGGATACCGTCTGGGCCTGCAGCCTTGCGAGGGTTAACACATTTAAATGTTTTACTCACATCGGCTGCAGTGAAGGAGAGTCCGCAGGTTTCGGTAGTGGGCCTTGTCAGTGGCACTTTATTGTCCTCAAAGCGAGCAAAGAAGTTATTTAGTCTGTCTGGGAGCAAGACATCCTGGTCCGCTACAGGGCTGGTTTTCTTTTTGTAATGCATCATTGACTGTAGACCCTGCCACATACCTCTTCTGTCTGAGCCGTTGAATTGCAACTCTACTTTGTCTCTACTGACGCTTAGCTTGTTTGATTGCCTTGCGGAGGGAATAGCTACACTGTTAGTTTTCGGTCATGTTTCTGGTCACCTTGCCCTGGTTAAAAGCAGTGGTTTGCGCTTTCAGTTTCGTGCGAATGCTGCCATCAATCCACGGTATCTGGTTTGGGAATGTTTTAATAATTGCTGTAGGTATGACATCGCCGAAGCACTTTCTAATGAACTCGCTCACCGAATCAGCGTATTCGTGGAATCAGATTGGTCGGACCAGCGTGAACAGACCTTCTTGTTTTAGTTTCTGTCTGTAGGCTGGAAGCAACAAAATGGAGTCGTGGTCAGCTTTTCCGAAAGGATGGTGGAGGAGGGCATTTTATGCGTCACGGAAGTTAGAATAACAATGACCAGGGTTTTACCAGCCCTGCTTGCGCAATTGATATGCTGATAGAATTTAGGGAGTCTTGTTTTCAGATTAGCCTTGTTAAAATCCCCAGCTACAATGAATGCAGCCTCAGGATATGTGGTTTCCAGTTTACAAAGAGTCAAATAAAGTTTGTTCAGGGACATCGATGTGTCTGCTTGGGGGGGGGGGTTATATATACGGCTGTGATTTTAATCGAAAAGAGTTCCCTAGATAATGCGGTCAACATTTGATTGTGAGGAATTCTAAGTCAGGTGAACAGAAGGACTTGAGTTCCTGTATGTTGTTATGATCACACCACGTCTCGTTAATCATAAGGCATACCCCCCCGCCCCTCTTCTTACCAGAAAGATGCTTGTTTCTGTCGGCACGATGCGTGAAGAAACCAGCTGGCTGCACCTACTCCGATAGCGTGTCTCGAGTGAGCCATGTTTCTGTGAAACAAAGAACTTTACAGTCTCTGATGTCTCTCTGGAAGGCAACCCTTGCTCGGATTTCATCAACCTTGTTGTCAAGAGACTGGACATTGGCGAGTAGTATGGTAGGGAGTGGTGCGCGATGTGCCCGTCTCCGGAACCTGACCAGAAGAGCGCTTCGTTTGCCCCTTTTACGGCAACGTTGTTTAGGTTCGCCGGCTGGGATCCGAGCCATTGTCCTGGGTGGAAGGCAAAACACAGGATCCGCTTCGGGAAAGTCATATTCCTGATCGTAATGATGGTGAGTTGACATTGCTTTTATATTCAGTAGTTCCTCACAACTGTATGTAATAAAATCTAAGATTACCTGGGGTACCAATGTAAGAAATAAAATAAAATACTTAAATAATGTAAAAAACAAAATACTGCTTAGTTTCCCAGGAACGCGAATTTAGGCGGCCATCTCTGTCGGCGCCGGAAACATTGTCCCAGTCTGAGGTCCTGAGCGCTCTGGAGCAGGTTTTCATCAAGGATCACTCTGTACTTTCCCTCGATTGTGACTAGTCTCCCGGTCCGTGCCCCTGAAAATCATCCCCACAGCATGATGCTGCCACCCCCATGCTTCACCGTAGAGATGGTACCAGGTTTTCTCCAGATGTTTCCGTCTGGCCACTCTACCATAAAGGCCTGATTGGTGGAGTGCTGCAGAGATGGTTGTCCTTCTGGAAGGTTATCCCATCTCCACAGAAGAAATCTGGAGCTGTCAGAGTGACCATAGGGTTCTTGGTCACCTTCCCCAGATCCGTGCCTCGACACAATCCTGTCTCAGAGTTCTACGGACAATTCCTTCAACCTCATGGCTTGGTTTTTGCTCTAACATGCACTGTCAACTGTGGGACCTTATATAGACAGGTGTGTGCCTTTCCAAATCCTGTCCAATTGATTGAATTTACCACAGGTGGTATCCAATCTTGTTGTAGAAACATCTCAAGGATGATCAATGGAAACAGGATGCACCTGAGCTCCATTTTAAGTGTCATAGCGAAGGGTCTGAATACTTATGTAAATAAGGTATTTCTTGTTTTTTGTATAAATTTGCAAAAATGTCTAAAAACCTGTTTTCGCTTTGTCATTATGGAGTATTGTGTGTAGATTGATGAGGGGGGAAAAAATTGTATCCATTTTGAAACGACGCTTTAACGTAAAAAAAAAAGTGGAAAAAGTAAAACGGTCTGAATACTTTCCGAATGCACAGTATACACAAAGATTTGAAAAGTGACTGGGGATTGCACAATTCTCAACCTCCAATATGAGTATGAGGGGGGTGTTTAAGTACAATTCTTACAAGCTTGTTTGACTGGTAGTTTATTATTTACATGCTGGTAAACCATGGTGTGCAGGCATAATCAAAGTGACGCTGGACTAGCACACTTGCCATAGTCTTTAGGGTGTCTATAGCTAGGTTTCCATCCAATTGGTGACAGGCTTTCAATGTGAATATGCCATTTCAGAGTTTCCTTCAGGAAAATGTGGCCCCCGACAACATGAAAGGGAACAATTTTATTAGAGAAAATGTTAAGGACATCCATATGCATTCAGATCCGACCTGCCAACGCCAAATTTCCGTGTCCTTAAAAACAGCCTATAACAAATGACAAAAACACTATTCCTTGTGTTTCGATGTGTAGCATATGCAAACTGTTTTATTGTTTTTTAGGCTATTTTCCTAAAATAATAATAGTCCTCCTCATGGTTCAGCTGTCAGAGTTTTGAGCGCTAAATGTATCAGGGCACTGCAAGCATAGGCCTATAGGCTTAGGTGTCCACTGTATGATATTCATATTTTTATATAATATACAGTACCTGTCAAAAATGTGGACACACCTACTTATTCAGGGGTTTTTATTTATTTAGACATCAAAACTATGAAATAACCCATATGGAATCATGTAGTTTCCAATAAAGTGTTAAACAAATCTAAATATATTTTATATTTGAGATTCTTCAAAGTAGCCACCATTGGCCTAGATTACAGCTTTGCACACTCTTGGCATTCTCTCATCCAGCTTCATGAGGTAGTCACCTGGAATGCATTTCAATTAACAGGTGTGCTTTGTTAAAAGTTCATTTGTGGAATTTCTTTCCTTCTTACTGCGTTTGAGCCAATCAGTTGTGTTGTGACAAGGTAGGGGTGGTATACAGAAGATAGCCCTATTTGGTAAAATACCAAGTCCGTATTATGGCAACAACAATTCAAAGAACTTTGAAAGTTTCACAGAGTGAAGGAAAAGCAGCCAAAAATTGCTCAGCATATGTGGGAACTCCTTCAAGACTGTTGGAAAAGGCATTCCAGGTGACTACCTCATGAAGCTGGTTGAGAGAATGCCAAGAGTGTGCATAGCTGTCATCAAAGCAAAAGGTGTTTACTTTGAAGAATCTCAAATATAAAATACATTTGACTTGTTTAACACTTTTTGGATACTACACTACAGTTCAAAAGTTTGGAGTCACTTAGATATGTCCTTGTTTTCCATGAAAACATACATGAAATTAGTTGCAAAATTAATAGGAAATATAGGCAAGGTTATAAATAATGATTTTTAATTGAAATAATAATTGTGTCCTTCAAACTTTTCTTTCATCTAAAAATCTTCCATTTGCAGCAATTACAGTCTTGCAGACCTTTAGCATAATAGATATCAATTTGCTGAGGTAATTGGAAGAGATTTCACCCCATGCTTCCTGAAGAACCTCCCACGAGTTGGATTGGCTTGATGGGCACTTCTTACGTACCATACGGTCAAGCTGCTCCCACAACAGCTCATTAGGGTTGAGATCCTGTGACTGTGCTGGCCACTCCATTATAGACAGAATACCAGCTGACTGCTTCTTCCCTAAATAGTTATTGCATAGTTTGGAGCTGTGCTGTAGGTCATTGTCCTGTTGTAGGAGGATATTGGCTCCAATTAAGCTCAGTCCTCAGGGCGTATGGCGTTGCAAAATGGAGTGATAGCCTTCCTTCTACAAGATCCCTTTTACCCTGTACAAATCTCCCACTTTAAATCAAATCAAATCAAATGGATTTATATAGCCCTTCGTACATCAGCTGACATCTCAAAGTGCTGTACAGAAACACAGCCTAAAACCCCAAACAGCAAGCAATGCAGGTGTAGAAGCACAGTGGCTAGGAAAAACTCCCTAAGAAAGGCCAAAATCTAGGAAGAAACCTAGAGAGGAACCAGGCTATGTGGGGTGGCCAGTCCTCTTCTGGCTGTGCCGGGTGGAGATTATAACAGAACATAGCCAAGATGTTCAAATGTTCATAAATGACCAGCATGGTCAAATAATAATAATCACAGGCAGAACAGTTGAAACTGGAGGTGGACTGGGGACAGCAAGGAGTCATCATGTCAGGTAGTCCTGAGGCATGGTCCTAGGGCTCAGGTCCTCAGGGAGAGAGAAAGAAAGAGAGAAAGACAGAATTAGAGAGAGCATACTTAAATTCACACAGGACACCGGATAGGACAGGTACTCCAGATATAACAAACTGACCCTAGCCCCCGACACATAAACTACTGCAGCATAAATAATGGAGGCTGAGACAGGAGGGGTCAGGAGACACTGTGGCCCCATCCGATGACTTTACCAACACCAAAGCACCCAAGACCATCACATTGCCTCCACCATGCTTGACAGATGGTGTCAAGCACTCATCCAGCATCTTTTCATCTTGTTCTTTTTTTGTGATCCAAACACCTCAAACTTAGATTTGTCTGCCCATAACACTTTTTTCCAATCTTCCTTTGTCCATTGTCTGTGTTCTTTTGCCAATCTTAATATTTTATTTTTATTGGCCAGTGGCTGAGATATGGCTTTTTCTTTGCAACTCCACCTAGAAGGCCATCATCCTGGAGTCGTCTCTTCACTGTTGACGTTGAGACTGGTGTTTTGCTGGTACTATTTAATGAAGCTGCCAGTTGAGGACTTGTGAGGTGTCTGTTTCTCAAACTAGACACTCTAATGTACTTGTCCTCTTGCTCAGTTGTGCACCCGGGCCTCCCACTCCTGTATTCTGGTTAGAGCCAGTTTGTGCTGTTCTGTGGAGGGTGTAGTATACAGCTTTGTACGAGATCTTCAGTTTCTTGGCAATTTCTCACATGGAATAGCCTTCATTTCTCAGAGCAAGAATAGACTGACAAGTTTCAGAAGAAAGGTCTTTGTTTCTGGCCATTTTGAGCCTGTAATCTAACCCACAAATGCTTATGCTCCAGATACTCAACTAGTCTAAAGAAGGCCAGTTTTATTGCTTCTTTAATCAGGGGAACAGTTTTCAGCTGTGCTAACATAATTGCAAAAGGGTTTTCTAATGATCAATTAGCCTTTTCAAATTATACATTTGGATTAGCTTACACAACATGCCATTGGAACACAGGAGTGATGGTTGCTGATAATGGGCCTCTTTACGCCTATGTAGATATTCCATAAAAAAATCAGCCAAAATCAGCCAAATCCAGCTACATTAGTACTACACTGGGGTGCACTGCCTTCATATCATAGGCCAGCATTAGCTAAAGCCTAATAATAGCCACACCATACCAAACTTTCACAAATGTTTCTTAACTTTATCAGGGTGATATCAAAAGTAAGTAAAGCCATTGTTTATAGGGAAAATACAAGCAGTGTAACGTGTGTTGTTTGAAGGAGACCAAGGCGCAGCGTAATTTGTGGTAATCATATTTATTTAAATGAGAACCAGCAACAAAATAACAAAGTGAAATCAAAACGAATGTACCGTTCCGTAGGCTACAAGAGCTGTACAAAAACAAGATCCCACAACATAGGTGGGAAAAATGCTACCTAAGTATGATTCCCAATCAGAGACAATGATAGACATCTGCCTCTGATTGGGAACCACACTCGGCCAAACACAAAGAAATACAGAACATAGAAAGCCCACCCCTGACCTCACCAAATTGAGAAATAAAACGGCTCTCTGAGGTCAGGCCGTGACAGTACCCCCCACAAAGGTGCGGACTCACGGCCACAAACCTGAACCTATAGGGGAGGGTCCGGGTGGGTATCTACCCTTGGCGGCGGCTCCGGTTTGGGGCGTAGACCCCGCTCCACCTCTGGCTCCGACCACTTTGTTGGCGCCTCTGGTGCGGGGACCCTCGTCGCCGACCCCGGACTGGGGACCCTCCCTGCAGGCCCCGGACTGGGGACCCTCTCCGCAGGCCCCGGACTGGGGACCCTCGCCGCAGGCCCCGGACTGGGGACCGTCATCGCAGGCCCCGAACTGGGGACCGTCACCTCAGGCCCCGAACTGGGGACCGTCGCCGCATTTGACTGAAATAGCCAAATCCTCCAGTGATCCTCCGTGCAATGGATCATCACTGGAGGCTTCGTGCCATGGATCATCACTGGAGGCTTCGTACCATGGATCATCACTGGAGGCTTCGTGCCATGGATCATCACTGGAG
This sequence comes from Oncorhynchus kisutch, assembly GCF_002021735.2. Classification (NCBI taxonomy): domain Eukaryota; kingdom Metazoa; phylum Chordata; class Actinopteri; order Salmoniformes; family Salmonidae; genus Oncorhynchus; species Oncorhynchus kisutch. The sequence goes on along the minus strand of NC_034174.2, from coordinate 29,587,801 downwards.
GCTTCGTGCCATGGATCATCACTGGAGGCTTCGTGCCATGGATCATCACCGGAGGCTTCGTGCCATGGATCATCACTGGAGGCTTTCTGCCATGGATCATCACCGGAGGCTTCGGGCCATGGATCATCACCGGAGGCTTTGGGCCATGGATCATCACTGGAGGCTTCGTGCCATGGATCATCACTAGAGGCTTCCTACGTGGAGCCGGAACAGGTTTCACCGGACTGAGGAGACGTACTGGAAGCCTGGTGCGTGGAGCTGCCACAGGGCTTACCAGGCTGGGGAGACATGCTGGAGGCCTGGTACGTGGAATCGGAACAGGTCTCATCGGACTGGGGAGATGCACTGGCAGCCTGGTGCGTGGAGCAGGCACCGGATACACTGGGCCGTGGAGGCGCACTGGAGGTCTCAAGTGTAGAGCTGGCACAACCCGTCCTGACCTGATGGTTTCTTTCGCCCGGCAAATGCGGGGAGCTAGCACAGGACGCACTGGGCTGTGCAGACGCACCTGAGACACAGTGCGCAGAGCCGGCGCAGGATATCCTGGGCCGAAGAGACGCACTGGAGGCCAGGAGCGCTGAGCCAGCACCATCCATCCTGGCTGGATGCCCACTCTAGCCCGTCCAATGCGGGGAGCTGGTATATAGCGTACCGGGCTGCGACTGCGTACTGGAGACATGGTGCACATCACCGCATAGCACGGCGCCCGACCGGTCACACGCTCCCCACGGTAAGCACGGGGAGTTGGCTCAGGTCTAAACCCTGACTCCGCCAATCTCCCCGTGCCCCCCCCCAAAAAAATAAAATGTTTTGGAGCTGCCTCTTGGGCTTCCGTGCCTTGACCCCTTGTATAGTTGTCGTTCCTCTAATTCCTCGTATCCTCGCCGTTCCGCTCTAGCTGCTTCTATCTCCTCCCTTGGACGGTGATACTCTCCAGCCTGCACCCAGGGACCCTTGCCTTCCAGTATCTCCTCCCATGTCCACTCCTTCAGAAAACGCTGCTGTCATGTTCATTATAAGGACCGGACCAAGGCGCAGTGTGGTATGCGTACATTCTTATTTATTTAAAGAATGAAACACTGAACAAAATAACAAAACGAAACGTGAAGCTATACAAACGAGTGCTGACAGGCAACTACACATAGACAAGATCCCACCAAACACAAAAGGGAAATGGCTACCTAAATATGATCCCCAATCAGAGACAATGATAAACAGCTGTCTCTGATTGAGAACCATATCAGGCCAACATAGAAATACAAAAACACCTAGACATACAAAAACCCTAGACAATACAAAATTTGCGTATCCACCCTAGTCACACCCTGACCTAACCAAAATATAAAGAAAACAGAGATATCTCAGGTCAGGGCGTGACAGCTGCTTGGTCTTTTTGTGGTGGGATCTTCTGTAACGTGCGTTGCATGAAGGAGACCAAGGCGCAGCGTAATTTGTGGTCATCATATTTATTTAAATGAGAACCAGCAACAAAATAACAAAGTGAAACTAAAACGAACGTACTGTTCCGTAGGCTACAAGAGCTGTACAAAAACAAGATCCCACAACATAGGTGGGGAAAAGGCTACCTAAGTATGATTCCCAATCAGAGACAACGACAGCTGCCTCTGATTGGGAACCACACGCGGCCAAACACAAAGAAATACAAAACATAGAATCCCCACCCCACATCACACCCTGACCTCACCAAATAGAGAAATAAAACGGCTCTCTAAGGTCAGGGCGTGACAAGCAGAAGAGCGATTGTAAACCAGGGAAAAAAATCACTACCCTCCCCATTGCCTAATAAAAAAATCACACAACCCTCCCCGCCAAAAAAAAACAAGTTTGACAACCCTCCCCTATTTTGGACCACCCCTCCCCCAGTAACTTACGATCTGACCCTTAGCAAGCTCGTATCTGAGAGTAAATAGAGCCTAATATATTGCTAAAAGTCCCCTTGTTCTTGAGAGATTGACATGGTTATCAAAACGTTACCCCAGGGTAAGCCTACACAAAACACAGCCCTTATTTTAAGTGATTCTAAAATTCCCTATGGGAAAAATGAATGGTGGAAAATTGATTGGATACCATTTCCCTGTTTGATCTCTAGGTTTTATGGGTATTATGACACCTCCACTGTGGGGCTCTATGGAGATTGCTCGTACCTGGTATGCAAACATGCATGGCTTGAGAGATGCGCTCACCGTTCTATCATGTGTAGCTAACTAGCTAGTTTAAATACCAACAGTACTGCTACATAATCATAACATTTGATAAACACTTCATTTAGCCTTCATCATCATCAATATCTGGTCTGGTTGTCTGGTACACGCAGTAGAGGTAGGCAGAAAGATATAGAAAGGTAAATCACAATCACCAAAGGAAATGGAGCTACATAACTAGTATATTTACATCAATCATCAACATCAATGGTCAGCTGATAGCCCATCCTCTTTTCCCAATGTCAATCATATCTTTAGGAGGCACTGTTACTAGCTTCCTTACAGTTTGTGATGATGAGTGTGTTGTTGCAGAAATAAATAGGCCTATGCAATAACAAAAAATTGTTAGAGATATTTGGTATGTTATTTATTTTTCATTTTGAGCACCCCCTGAAAGGTCTGTGCATGGCCCTGCTCCTTTACAGTGCGTTTACTCACAATTTCTGCAAAGATAAATAACCGAAATCATTCAATCAAACTAGTATACATGCACATGAAATGTATAACATGCTAAATTAAATTGTATATATTATTGAAACATTAAACATAATACATTTCACTGTCCCTGTGCCTCCCCTGATACCTGTCCCTTCCCTGATACCTGTCCCTTCCCTGATACCTGTCCCTTCCCTGATACCTGTCCCTTCCCTGATACCTGTCCCTCCCCTGATACTTGTCCCTCCCCTGATACCTGTCCCTCCCCTGATACCTGTCCCTCCCCTGATACCTGTCCCTCCCCTGATACCTGTCCCTCCCCTGATACCTGTCCCTTCCCTGATACTTGTCCCTCCCCTGCAGGTCCCTGGTCCTGTTCCTCTTGAGTTCCTGGAGCTCCCTCGAGGAAGGTACGGAAATGCTCTGCTGTGTTGAGCTCAGGTTTCTTCAGCAGCAGGTGACATTTTGGCAGATAGTAGGCTGCCATCAGCCCCATGTTACTGAGCAAACTGACAGATACATGGACAATGGAGCGTTCCTTGTCATTCAGACCAGTGTAGATGGGGATGAAGACCACCCAAACCACACAGTAGGTCAGGGTGGAGAAGGTGATATCTCTGGCCAGGTTGTATTGTCGAATGGGCTTCACAGCCATGAAGGTGCACATGAAGGATATGAGGGCGAGGAGGCCATTGAAGCCCTGCATCAGGCCAAGACATAAGATAGGCTCCACAGGGCATCGTAGGAACTTTCTCACAAAGGTCACCTTTATCTTGGCCAGGTACCGGGATAAAGAGGGCCCCTCCTGGACATAATAGCCACAGATCCCTGCCTGCACACCACAGCAGGCCAGTACCAGCAGCCAGCCTCCAGGGCCTCTCAGTGTATCCAGATGAGACGGAGCCTTTTCAGGGAACTCGGTCACATACACAATCTGTAAAAAGAGGGGGGAGGATGGACAATTAGCTAATCTTCGATTCAAGATACTCTGGGTCTTCTTCACTCATATTCATTCAAATGTCTCCTGGACTGTTGGTTTTCTTTTACATCAAAGAAAACCTGTTTACACTTTACTGTATATAGAAAATTATGTTTTAGTGGATTTGGCTATTTCAGTCACACCCATTGCTGACAGGTGTATAAAATCGAGCAAACAGCCATGCAACCTCCATAGACAAACATTGGCAGTAGAATGATCTTACTGCATAGCTCAGTGACTTTCAACGTGGCACCGTTATAGGATGCCACCTTTCCATCAAGTCAGTTCCTCAAATGTCTGCCATACTAAAGCTGCCCCGGTCAACTGTAAGTGCTGTTATTGTGAAGTGGAAACTTCTAGGAGCAACAAAGGCACAGCCATGAAGTTGTAGGCCACACAAGTTCATCGAGCAGGCCCGCCGAGTGCTGAAGCACGTAAAAATAGTCTGTTCTCGGTTTGCAAAACACACTACCAAACTGCCTCTGGAATTGCTTCTGGACTGCCTCTGGACTCATTACCAAACTGCCTCTGGAATTGCTTCTGGACTGCCTCTGGACTCATTACCAAACTGCCTCTGGAATTGCTTCTGGACTGCCTCTGGACTCATTACCAAACTGCCTCTGGAACTGCATCTGGAGTTCCAAACTGCCTCTGGAAGCAACATCAGCACAAGAACTGTTAGTCGGGAGTTTCATGAAATGTTTCCATGGCCAAACAGCCGCACACGAGCCTAAAATCACCATGCACATTGCCAAACGTCGGGTGGAGTGGTGTAAAGCTAGGTTTCTGGGATGCCAGAATCTGGGTTTCGGGGATGCCAGGAGAACGCTACCTGCCTGAATGCATAGTGCCAACTGTACAGTTTGGTGGAGGAAGAATAATGATCCCGGGCTGTTTTTCATGGTTCGGTCTAGGCCCCTTAGTTCTGGGGAAGGGAAATCTTAATGCTACAGCATACAATTTTTATTTAACCAGGTAGGCTAGTTGAGAACAAGTTTTCATTTACAACTGCGACCTGGCCAAGATAAAGCAAATTAGTGCTACACAAACAACAACACAGAGTTACACATGGAATAAACAAACATACAGTCAATAACACAATAGAAAAAAAGTATATGTACAGTGTGTGCAAATGAGGTAAGATAAGGGAGGTAAGGCAATAAATAGGCCATAGTGGCGAAATAATTTAAATGTACCAATTAAACAGTGGAGTGATAGATGTGCAGAAGATGAATGTGCAAATAGAGATACTGGGGTGCAAAGGAGAGAAAACAAAAGAACAGTATGGGGATGAGGTAGATGGATGGGCTACTTACAGGTGCAGTGATCTGTGAGCTGCTCTGACAGCTGGTGTTGTGGAAGAATCAGAATTCTTTAGGTAACATTGATAAATAAGAGGTTTTATCAATTTGTATAAGTATGCTTATGTGGGAAAAGTTCAGCAAACTGAATGATAATTTATAGCTAATGCTGTCTGGCTATAGGATACTCCTTTTTTCTGGTAAAAGGTTCTTTGTGTAATGTTCCTAAGATATGTTATTTGTCGTGTGAGTTTTGATGGGTGTGTCTTGGCTATAAATGATACTAAGGACTGTTTCGTAAGCACTCTCAAATAATTAATTTATGGACACTGAATTGATCTGAGAGTCACAGGGCTATGGTGAAGCTCATATAATTAAAGATGGACTTTATGATAACTCTGTGTGTGTGTGTGGTTTGCTCTCTCATGATTTGGTAATACAGGAAATTTCCACGACAAAAGTTAGTGAGGGAGATATGAGCTTCCAGCTTCAATGATTTTTTCAATTTGCTTTAGGGGTGACCAGTGAAATATACCTGCTGGAGCACGTGCTATGGGTGGATGCTGCTATGGTGACCAGTGAGCCGAGATAAGGCGGGGCTGTACCTGGCAAAGACTTATAGATGACCTGGAGCCAGTGGATTTGGCAACAAATATGAAGCGAGGGCCAGCTAACGAGAGCATACAGGTCGCAGTGGTGGGTAGTATATGGGGCTTTGGTGGCAAAACGGATTGCACTGTGATAGACTGCATCCGATTTCCTGAGTAGAGTGTTGGAGGGTATTTTGTAAATGACATTGCCGAAGTCAAGAATCAGCAGGATAGTCAGTTTTACGAGGGTATGTTTGGCAGCATGAGTGAAGGATGATTTTTTGCGAAATAGAAAGCCGATTCTAGATTTAATTTTGGATTGGAGATGCTTAATGTGAGTCTGGAAGGAGAGTTTACAGTCTAACCAGACACCTAAGTATTTGTAGTTGTCCACATATTCTAAGTCAGAACCGTCCAGAGTAGTGATGCTGGACAGGCGGGCTGGTGCGGGCAGCGATTGGTTGAAGAGCATGTATTTAGTTTTACTTGCATTTAAGAGCAGTTGGAGTCCACAGAAGGAGTTGTATGGCATTGAAGTTTGTCTGGAGGTTAGTTAACAGTGTCCAAAGAAGGTCCAGAAGTATACTAAATTGTGTTGTCTGCGTAGGGGTGGATCAGAGACACCAGCAGCAAGAGCGACATCATTGATCTATACAGAGAAAAGAGTTGGCTCAAGAATTGAACCCTGTGGCACCCCCATAGAGAATGCCAGAGGTCGGGACAACATGCCCTCCGATTTGACACACTGAACTCTGTCTGCGAAGTAATTGGTGAACCATACGAGGCAGTCATTTGAGAAACCAAAGCTGTTGAGTCTGCCGATAAGAATATGATGATTAACAGAGTCGAAAGCCTTGGCCAGGTTGATGAATACAGCTGCACAGTATTGTCTCTTATTGCTGGCGGTTATAATATTGTTTAGGACCTTGAGCTTGGCTAAGGTGCACCCATGACCAGCTCGGAAACCAGATTGCATTGCGTAGAAGGTATGGTGGTATTCGAAATGGTCGGTGATCTGTTTGTTAACTTGGCTTTTGAAGACCTTAGAAAGGCAGGGTAGGATAGATATAGGTCTGTAGCAGTTTGGGTGTAGAGTGTCTCCCCCTTTGAAGAAGGGGATGACTATGGCAGCTCTCCAATCTTTGGAGATCTCAGACGATACGAAAGAGAGGTTGAATAGGCTAGTAATAGGGGTTGCAATAATTTCAGCCGATCATTCTAGAAAGAGAGGGTCGAGATTGTCTAGCCCAGCTGATTTGTAGGGATCCAGATTTTGCAGCTCTTTCAGAACATCAGCTGTCTGGATTTGGGTGAAGGAGAAGTGGGGGGGGGAATTGGGGGTATCCAGGTGGAAAGCATGGCCAGCCGTAGAAAAATGCTTATTGAAATGATAGATTATCATAGATTTATCGGTGGTGACAGTGTTTGCTAGCCTCAGTGCAGTAGGCAGCTAGGAGGAAGTGCTCTTATTCTCCATGGACTTTACAGTGCCCAAAAACCTTTTGGAGTTGGTGCTACAGGATACAAATTTCTGTTTGAAAATGCTAGCCTTAGCTTTCCTAACTGACTGAGTATATTGGTTCCTGACTTTTCAGTCAGCAACTGACTGAGTATATTGGTTCCTGACTTTTCAGTTCCCTCCCTGGGGGCTATTCAATGCTAATGCCGTACACCACAGGATGTTTTTGTGCTGGTCAAGGGCAGTCAGGTCTGGAGTGAACCACGGGCTATATCTGTTCCTGGATCTACATTTTTTGAATTGGGCATGCATATTTAAGATTGTGAGGAAAGCACTTTTAAAGAGTAACCAGGCATCTTCTACTGACGAAATGAGGTCAATATCCTTCCAGGATACCCGGGCCAGGTCGATTAGAAAGGCCTGCTCGCTGAAGTGTTTTAGGGAGCGTTTGACAGTGATGATGGGTGGTCGTTTGACCGCAAACCCATTACGGACGCAAGCAATGAGGCAGTGATCGCTGAGATCCTGGTTGAAGACAGCAGAGGTGTATTTGGAGGGCAGGTTGGTTAGGATGATATCTATGAGGGTGCCAGTGTTTACAGATTTGTGGTTGTACCTGGTAGGTTCATTGATCATTTGTGTGAGATTGAGGGCATCAAGCTTAGATTGTTGGATGGCCGGGATGTTATGCATGTCCCAGTTTAGGTCACCTAACAGCACAAGCTCTGAAGATAGATGGGGGGCAATCAATTCACATATGCTGTCCAGGGACAGCTGGGGGCAGAAGGTGGTCTATAGCAAGCAGCAACTGTGAGAGATTTGTTTCTGGAAAGGTGGATTTTTAAAGTAGAAACTCAAATTGTTTGGGCACACACCTGGATAGTATGACAAACTCTGTAGGCTATATCTGAGGTAGATTGCAACTCCGCCCCCTTTGGCAGTTCTATCTTGTCGGAAAATGTTATAGTTAGGGATGGAAATTTCAGTTTTTTTTGTGGCCTTCCTAAACCAGGATTCAGACACGGCTAGGACATCCGGGTTGGCAGAGTGCGCTAAAGCAGTGAATAAAACAAACTTATGGAGGAGGCTTCTAATGTTAACATGCATGAAACCAAGGCTTTTACGGTTACAGAAGTCAACAAATGAGAGCGCCTGGGGAATGGGAGTGGAGCTAGGCACTGCAGGGCCTGGATTAACCTCTACATCACCAAAGGAGCAGAGGAGGAGTATGATAAGGGTTCGGCTAAGGGCTATAAGAACTGGTCGTCTAGTACGTTCGGAACAGAGAGTAAAAGGAGCAGGTTTCTGGGCACGGTAGAATAGTGCATAATGTACAGACAAAGGTATGGTAGGATGTGAAGACAGTGGAGATAAACCTAGGCATTGAGTGACGATGAGAGAGGTATTGTCTCTAGAGACATCAATTAAACCAGGTGTGGTCACCGCATGTGTGGGAGGTAGGACAAGAGGGTTAGCTGAGGCATATTATGCAGGGCTGGAGGTGAAATAAGACAATAATTACTAACCAAAACAGCAATGGACCAGGCATATTGACATTAGGGAGAGGCATGCGTAGCCAATTGATCACAGGGTCCAATGAGTAGCTGGACGGGCCCCCGTGCACGAAGCAAGGTCCATACAGAAATGGTTTGTTGAGATCGGTGTGGGACAAAATGACTGGCCTGCACAAAGCCCTGACCTCAACCCCATCAAACACCTTTGGGATGAATTGGAACCGTGACAGCGAGCCAGGCCTAATCGCCCAATGTCAGTGCCCAACCTCACTAATGCTCTTTGGCTGAATGGAAGCAAGTCCCCGCAGCAATGTTCCAACATCTAGGAGAAAGCCTAACCTGAAGAGTGGAGGCTGTTATAGAAGCAAAGGGGGGAACAATTCCGTATTAATGCCCATGATTTTGGAAGGAGATGTTCGACGGTGCAGATGTCCACATACTTTTGGTCATATAGTGTGGATGTATAATATCTCAATGATTCATGTTTGTCTGGTGTTCTACAGGTCTAGGCTTTACCTGCAGTGAGAAGGCTAAGATGGTGGACAAGGTGACCGTGTGGAAGATGGAGCTGAGGGGAAGCTGCAGACGACACACCATGTCCCCTGGCCGGACCAGGAACAGCAGCAGGCAGGCACAGCCCCCCATCATGCTGAGTAGGGACACACCACCCAGGGGCCCCCCAGAGGCCCTCACCAGCGGAGAACCTCGGTGCTGCAGGAACAGGACCCCCACAGCCCCCTGACAGGCCAGCAGCACCAGCATGGCCAGCAGCAGCCCCAAGGACTCAGGCTGGCCCCAGGTTAGGAAGTCAAAGGTAGGCTCGGTGCAGTTGGTGCTACGTACCAGGGACCACTGGCCCTCTAGACACTGGGTACACTGGATGTCCACTGGAGTCAGAGAGGGAGCAGAGACATGTAGTTAGAATTATAGAACCTGATAAAAGTAGAACGTCTTAAGGCCAGTTTTATAACGCCACCACTCACACCTTTCAGTTTTGTAGATGTATTATTTTTACGTAGCATTTTTTTATGCAACGTTTGTCAGCATGTGAGAAAAGTGTAAAGCTGATGTCCATGTCGCTAGAGAAAAATATCAAATAAATCTACAAAACATAATCTCAAGATTTATCGAGTTTTAATGCTTAGATTGATGGAAGTCTGTGAATCACCCACTTCTGCCATTCTGGAAGGTGCCCGGTAAACAGTCAATACAGTCAAAGCAGCAGGAATGGAAGCCTTTCACTCTGCGCACCTGGCCAGGGCCACACTCAGAGGAACAGGTAGACTCAGGGGCCTGCAGCAGAGGAGGTGTCAGAGAGAACCACTTTGCAGAGCGTAGCTGGCACATTGAAATGTTTAGTTCCAGAGGGGAAAATGTGAAAAGCTGACAAAGTGCAACATAACGTTTGATGAGGAGATGCGGGTGGAAATTACCTTAGCACATACTGTATGCCATTGGATGAGGGTGTTATTGATTGACAGGTTCTCATAGAAAGTGCCGACATCTTTGAAACTCAGACTGTTGTTTCCCCAGACCCACTGTAGTACGTTGTAGCCAATGTTTGGGTTTCCATTACTGTCAAACTCAAAATGACTTCCATTTAGACTGAAGTTAACCTCCTTGAGCACCTCCAACAGCTGCCGGGTGTCAGTCAATGTGTTATTTATATTTTTTCATTGCATGTATAAAGTACCTTTCACAGCTTCACTTAATCAATGTTTGGAGAGAAAAAAACTGAGAGAGAATGTACCTGCCAGGGGTAGAGTTTGCTTTTAGTGTCCCTCAGGCAGCTCTTAGCATTGCACCTGAACATGGTGTGCAGTGCGTGTGCAACACTGTAGATGGCAGCATAGACCCTGAAAGCTGACCTCTGCAGTATGGGCTTTGTCACTAGACTTATGTTGTCTAGGGACAGGTTCCAGCAGTCTGGGCATGGGTTCATACTATGGGTTGGCTCTGTATCTGGACCTGGTGAGGGCTGCCTGGCCCTCTCCTCTCTGATCCTGGAGAAGAGTTCCCTGGTGTAGGGTGTGAGCAGGCCCAGGATCTGGCTGTGGACTGTGAAGGCAATGATAGTGCCCACAGTGTGGATGTTTGGGAGAGTTGACAAGTCACTGTTCAGGGCCCACGCATCGCTGGCCACCCAGACCCCTGTCAGATTCCTCCTGATTACCTGATCACAAACAGCATGTTGGGATCTTACGTTGCCCCAGTTCTTACAGACAAATGTATTATTCAGAGGAGGCTGGTGGGAGAAGCTATAGGAGGATGGCTCATTGCAATGGCTGGAATGCAATGAATGGAACGGTATCAAACACAACAAACATCTGGAAACCACATTTGACTCTGTTCCATTTATTCCATTCCAGCAATTACAATGAGTCTGTCCTCCTATAGCTCCTCCCACCAGCCTCCACTGGTATTAGTGCATACCTCTAATCTGAATTTAGATGCTATAAATGAATAGCATTACTGTACTTAAAAGCAGTCAAACCAACGGCTGCATAAAGCTTTTTGAAAAGCTTCTGAGAAACCTTTTACAACTTTGTCAAATTCTCTAGACCTCTTGTGTGACTTGCTGTCTTTACTGACCTCAGTAAAGAAGGCTCTGGCGGGCTGGGAGAGAGAGAACACCACCACCACACCCACTTTGCTCTCTATGATGCGGTCCAGCATCTCTCTGACCACAGGCTGTGGGTCTCTATAGATGGGGATTAACCCCTCGTACGCCACACAGATGGAGCTCTCTGCTGCCACGGTAGAAAACTGGCGCTGGCCCTGACGTCCATACTCATCCTCACTGCCCACGACAGCTACCCAGTTCCACTGGAACCTGTTCATCAGACGCACCATGGCCTCCACCTGCCTCTTGTCACTGGGAACTGTGCGCAGGAACGATGGGTACAGACTCTTGTCACTGAACTTGTCACTGGTGGCACTGTAGCTGATCTACAGGGGGCACATGGTAATGAAACAGATGAAACAACAGTAGATTAAAAACAAATGGTTATGTCTATACTCATTGCAGTTGTATCTCATATGTTCATCTTAGTTTCACCACAGCACACAGTTCAATCCAAATGACATTTAAGGGATTTTGTTGTAGAGGGGAAAAGCTGTGTTCTTCATTGTTTGAGGATGTTATTGTTTGCATTGATAGACAACTTTCCAACATGTGACCAAACAAACCTGTGGCATGAGGAAGAATCCCAGTAGTTTTCCTATGACTGAGACCATCTCTGAGGTGGAAGGGCCGATGACAGCCACCACACGCGTCACGTAGTCCGTGTAGTTACACATGATGGCCAGCTCCCGGCTGGAGCCCTCTGTGAGGAAGAAGAGGGTGGGCTTCACGATGACGGCAGACTGCTTGCAGGTGTCGAAAATCTCATAGCCCAGCCTGATGCCAGGGAGTAGGGTGGAGTTGGCGTTGATCTCATCCACTGTGTACTTCATCACCAGGGCCATACCCAAACCAAACGTATTAATACTGCCATGCCAAACACAGGACAGGGACGGGCTGTTATAGTGCTCTCCATGATCAGATGATTCAAACATATTAGAAGCAAGCAATAATTTGAATGAAACATGTGGAATCTGCGAATACGATTACAGTATAAAGGCACTAGACATAGAACAAACGTCATATTCAGACAAAAGTACATTAATCATTCATTATAAGGGGGTCTTGTGTTACTGTACCTGTCACAGCTAATGCTGTCCGGCTCTACTCTCTGGCTCAAGTTGCTGGTGAGATCATTGATGGGGAAGAGCCCCCCGAGGAGGATGTCTCCCGAGGAGTTGAACAGAGTTGTAGTGATGTTCTGGAACCATGGTGGAGAGCTCTGACTACACCCTGCTCCAAACAGCCAGCATAGAACCAGCAGTCTCAATGGCACTGCCATGCTGCTGAGGGCAGGAAGAGACATGTTGAGAGGACATGGCAAACATCAGAGAGTAAAAAAGGCATCAACAAATGAGTTTAAAGAGATGCATTGATAGAGAAATAAAGGGTGAAAGGGAGAGAGATAAAGAAGAGACAGAGTCAGCAGCTGATGCTGTGAGAGATTGGAGATAATTATTGCCAACCAGTTACAGAGTGACGGAGAGGCTCACCTGTATGGGTACTTTCACAGCCCAGCGAGTCAATGGGGAGAACTGTTCTATCAGTCTGTCTGCACCTCCTGTGTCTCCTGTATTGTGATGAGTGGTGAACTGAATACCTGGGCTGTCCTGTGCCAGACTACAGGTCTCATCACAGGTGTGCAGTTGCTGTCAGCATGACTCCGGAGGTGCATTTGCATTTAAATTGATGGTGCATGTGAAGATGTTTGAAATGAGACACCAACATATGAAAATCACCAGGTGACAGGTTCTTGTCCCACACTTCCTGAGCATTTTATTGATATTTGCTTGTGGTTGGCTGATCAGGCCTCGTCAGTGTACTGCATTGTTGGGGGTTAGAAGATATCAGCACTTTAATACCACAAACCTGATTTGCACCAATTTTGCAAGACAGTAAAACCTCGCTGGTGACCATGTGTGTGTTTGATGAGTCCCTCGTATCTCCATTTCATAGATCTATAATATTTAGGAAAATCAGATGTCAGGTGGCAAATCAACCTGTTCTTTTCTGCTGCCGGGGTCATTTCATGTTTTCATGTGTATCTGAACTATTGCGGTTCAGGCAGGCAGAAATACAGCCGGTATGACGAGTTTCGCATATGATGAAACAGCTCAAATACACATGAAAACATGAAATGACACCGGGAATCGATAGAACATCGCTCAGAGATGCACCAAAATGATGTAACATTCAAAATGGGTGAACCTTTTCTTTAAGGTTGAGTTGAAGTTGCAGTTGAAGTGTGACAGCTGAGCGTTTCTATTTTCTCTCTTTATGATTTTTGCATATTTGTATTAAGCCCGTATTAAGGTTTGTGTTTGGACACTAGTTCAAACAGGCACTGTAGTCTTTCCTCTATCTTGTCTGAGATCTTGACGTGAGCAGGTCGGCACATTGTGATGAAACTTGTTGTCAAATTGTTGTCAGGTTGTCTACTTTCCACCCACGTTCTCCCTTTTTACCTTCAGTTCATGGCATCAGGTGCTCCAACACAGAGACAAGCGTTTTACATTCCTGCTTGTTTGCCCGTGTACACTACTGTGAGGTGGCTTTTATTGTGCATCTGTGCACAACAGGAGGTTGGTGGCATCTTAATTGGGGAGGACGAGTTCATTGAATTGGCTGGAGCGGAATTAGTGGAATGGTATCAAACACATGGTTTCCACGCATTTTATTCCATTCCAATTGCTCCGTTCCAGCCATTATTGTGAGCCATCCTCCTCTCAGCAGCCTCCACTGCTGTGCACATTGTTGATGTATTTTAGCAAGATGTTGCGCGGGCAGTAGACTCAGATAAACATCTTGTTTGTGAATGGCATTTTTTTTGTTTCTTCGGTTCTTCGGTAGCCTAAGCCATGAATCCACCCACAACCTTCCTAAAACTTTCCAGTGATAAGGTTCCAGGACACACACACACACACACACACACACAGACACACATTTTCAGATGAAAGACAGATCTACTGTATATATTTTAGCACAACACAGCATACCGTTTCACCACTAGGTGTCAGGTGTGGGTTTATAACACAACGATACACCACAAAAAAACAGGAAGAATGCCTGATTTGCACTGTTTTTATAAGACAGTAAAACCTCACCGATGGCTTTGTGTGTGTTTGATGTGTCCCTGTGGTATCTCCATTTCATAGACTGGTCACACTTCATTTGGATTGTCTGGATTTTCCATATGTAGATGCTCTACTGATCAACAAAATATTTGTTTACTATCAACAAATATGTTACTATCAACAAACTGTCGGTTGACAAGCAACCGCTTGCTAAGTTTACGTTTATGGTTAGGGTTAGGTTTAGAATAAGGGTAAGGTTAAGTTTAGGATTAGGGCTAGGGTTAGGGTAAGGGTTAAGTTTAGGGTTAGGATAAGGGTTAAGGTTAGGGTTAGAGTTAGGGTTAGTAAATAGATAGTTGAAACTTTACTGATAGTCTGTAGAGCATCTACAGATGGACTATCCGTATAAAATGTTATCCATAGACCTATACTTTTTAGGAAAATCAGGTGTCAGGTGGCATATCAACAGAAGCCTATTCGTCTCTTTCCTGTCCTTTTCTGCTGCCGATACCACTCTGTTAGCACAAGCTGTTCAACATTTGCCAAAATCAATATTAGCATACTATATCTACTTCTACCATTATAATCTTAAAGTTAAGTTGAAGTTGGAGTTGAAGTGTGATAGTTGGGTTTGTTTTCTCTCTCTATGACTTTTGCATATTTCTATTAAGCCCCAGATACTAGTTTTACCAATGTTTTGCATTCACCTTTGCATGTCATTTAGTCTATTTTCATCTAGGCAGAACATCACATTTCCAGCTTCCTCCAGGTACTTTGCATGAAACAATAAACACCTTTTAAACTTATAGGGGCAATCTGTAGTTGCTACAATACTTTTTTGAATTATGAATTCATGTTATGTACCCATTGATTCTTGAAGAATATAACTTATAAATGCCTCATGATCTTATTTGAACTGTCTTCCCCCTTCAGACCCCAACATATAAGCTTGTTTTACTCCAATGTTTGTAAACAAAGTAGATGTAAACAAACACTGTATAGCCTCAACACATGTTAGAACTATGATTTTGATATCATGGATGGTCGGTCCTTGTATCCATAGCTCTGTCTATGAATTTGCGTGTGGTTACATTTATCCAGCCACATCCCTCAGTTTTTACCTGAAACAGTGCCAGGGACACTGTGTTATTTCAACTGCTGATTGCCCCTGTAACACCCATCTTTGAAACATTGTACTCACTGTAATGATCAATGTGATAACTACACCCTTTACTGTATATAATCAGGCTATGCTTAAATGTACTTATTCACAGCTCTTTAATTGGGTGACAGATGATGTCTGACAGACAATACATACATTGTTGGGGTGTGTGTTTGAATACTAGTTCAATCAGGTACTGTGGTCTTTCCTTTATCTTGTCCGAGATCTTGATGTGAGCAGATAAACACACACCAATGTTTGTGATGAAACACTTGATGTTTCACTTTAGTACAGTGTGTCTATTTTCCACCTAAGTTTACATTTTTTTACAGCATACTACTATTTCCTTTTTAACATCAGTTTGTGATATAAAGTGAACTATAGTGAAAATGCTATACAATATATTTGAGGTGAGTTTTATGTGTGTGCATCTGTGCACATTCTTCCTGTGTTGCAGAAAGATGTTGTGCGGGCAGTAGACTCAGAAAAACATCTTGTTTTTGAAAGGAAGCACCCACCCAGTCAGAAGAAAGACAGATCTATATATTTGAACACAGCATACCCTTTCACCACTAGGTGGCAGGTGTGGGTTTATAACACACTGACACACCACAAGAAACACTAAGAACTTTACATGGGGAGAATTTCCTGTAACAACTTTTGATGTGGACATTCTTTTTCACAAAGGTAGGATATTTATCTTATTCGTGGTGGTCAGAGCCCTGATGTGGGGAGAGAATCTGAGTTCATGTGGTGGAGGTGGAGGTTGTGGGGATTCCAGGGTTTCTGTCTGTGTGGGTAGTGTGTACACATGCAGGCTGTTTGGACAGTTGATAACAGAGGTGAGTGTACCTGCCTACTGGGAACCAATGGTTGTCTTTCCTCACTGTACAAGACTGGTTGTTCTGAACAAACATAATGGTCCTGCAAACGAAAACAACATGTTTTGATTAGTCTGTTGTTTTCCATTGGTCAACGTTACGACCTGCATAATAGGATTGTAGCTATTGGTTAATTGTAGACATGTTTTACAGATGCAGCAGAGATGACATTGGCATTGAAACATAGAGGAGTGGGTACACTCTAATCAGTAATTGATTTTTGTGTGTTTTCACTTACATGAATAAGGTTTAAGGGCCCAGGGTTTGGTTTCTAATAAGCTAACATATGGAATTGTTTTAAGAAGGTCATTAGGATCATTTAGCTATTTTATTACAATTTTTAGGACTCCTGTAAGTGTATAAATATTGAATTTGGCCATACTGCTATTAGCCCATAAAAGCTCATTGAATAACATATTCATACATGTCAGAACAGATCATCCAAAAATAAATCAAAGTGTCTGTCCTGTATCTGAGAGATACACGTATAAAATATCTACACCCTTTTTTGTACTTCCATATATTTTTTTTAAACTGGTACCAGGCTACCTTCAGACGAGTCTTGTGAGGCTTGTGGGTGAAACAACCGACATGTACTTGTTCGTGAGAGTCTCACCTTACAATGGTGGGGTCATAAAAGTGTGAAGCCCAAACTGTTCGGACGCTACAGATGTTTTCATGAGGAGACCGATTCTCGGGATATCTCCAGATCACACAAACATCTCTGTAGCTCTGCCACTTTGCCCCGCTGATGGGAAAGGCTGGCATCGGAGGATGTGGTGGATTGAGATGCAGCCCATACAAAAAAATGACGATTTTGAAGAGGATTATTTTAATTTTTTTATGCGGACACCAGTTAAGATTATTGTGCTAGTAGTGTGTGTGTGCGTGTGGGTGTGCGCGCGCGTGTGTGTGTGTGTGTGCGCGCGCGTGTGTGTGTGCATGTGCGTGTGCGCGCGCGCGTGTGTGTGTGCGTGTGTGCGCGCGCGTGTGTGTGTGTGTGTGTGTGCGTGTGTGTGTGCGTGTGCGCGCGCGTGTGTGTGTGTGTTCAAAGCAGTGTTTACATAGCTGGCCTACAGAAACTATGGAACTACTGCTTTGCGAAGGCTGAGACTGTTGCAAAACTCTCTGACCGCTCCATTCAGTCCTCTGTGAGCTGAGAGAGAAACAGGCTTAGTGCCCACCCCCTTCACTCATCCCCACCTTCCCCCCTGGCCGCAGAATGGCTGCATCAGCCTCGCTCTAATCTCCATCGTTGGCCAGAGGAACAGTGGGCCTGTTGTCGACATGCTGGCCTCGTACCCCACAGGACCTGACAAATTATTAACCAGCCATAGCAGAGCAGGCAGAGCAGAGGACAGCCGGCCCAGCCCAGCCCAGCCAGGAAGTGGAATACTAAAATGTGCTGCTGAACATGAGTTCATCTGTCATGATCAGTGCCTGACACTTGCATAGTGAAAGTGTGGGAAAGTGGGGATCCTGCGGTGCCAAAGCAGGGAGGCCAAGCAGCACCAACCCAGCTGTGCTGTAGAGTACACCATGCAGTTCACAACACACTGCTCATATTAATGACTACATCAACAACAGTAAATCAAACCAGCCCATCAGTATAGACCAGTCTGTCCTTGACAAAACAGCTTAAAATGACTTCCTTGCCTCTAAGGCTTACGACTGTGCATTTTACCTTGCCTCCAAGGGTTAAGCACACAATTCATCGTAGCGTCCTGCCCGCCTCCTTTTCAGTGGTCCAACCTGTTCTTCCGGACTTCAAAGTATGTGTGTGTGTGTGTGTGTGTGTGTGTGTGTGTGTGTGTGTGTGTGTGTGTGTGTGTGTGTGTGTGTGTGTGTGTGTGTGTGTGTGTGTGTGTGTGTGTGTGTGTGTGTGTGTGTGTGTGTGTGTTGGAGTTTGCATATTTATCATATATCATACAGCTGCAGTATATGTATATGTTATATGTAAATTAATGAAGCTAACTACAGTTGTAAGTTAGTTCCACATGAATGCATACCCTTGCACGGACTATTGCATAGAGTTAGAAATATACCGCGACAGGTTGATGTTTTAACCTGATGCTGAGCTGTAACCTCCATATCAGAGTTGACTGTTGTAATAACTTACCAAAACAGCAAATGAGAAAAGTAAGAGTAAACAACAGTGCCAATTATCCAAATCCTTAGAATCCACTTTATCTGATGTTGTTGCATCATGTCCATGACTTAGGACAAATCCTGTCCTAGAGTGTCTAACCAGCAGGTTGCAGGTCAGGGAGAGGTTGCCCTTGGCACTTACTTCACAACAGGGTTTGCAGTACAAGGGATATGGGATATGTGTGTGTGACTCCATCTCTGCCAGTGGCGTCTTCACCTTGTAGTCTAACACACTGGAGAAGAGGGTGAGTGAGTTTATTGACCCTTGTGGGTATGAGAGGCTGGGATACTGTAGCATGAGAGGAGGTGTGCACTCTGCAATGGTAAGAAAGGAAGTGTGAGTGTCTAAAGAGATATCAGTGACAGAGTGAATTCCTGGGGAAGAGGCATGGGACAAAGTGTGAAGCTGGATGAGTGGGTATTGAATGTATGACAGTGTATGTGAGGATGAAAGAAAGGAGAGAGTGTATATGATGGTGGAAAGGAGAGAGTGAAAGAGTGAGTGGGTTGAGAGGTCGCAGAGGGAGCAATGATTGATTGAGTTGCATGCCTGACTGTTGATACTGCATGTTGGCTGATGTTATCAGCAGCTGTGCAAACTTTGGGGACATTAGCAAAACTAGTGTTCCTTTTACTGTAGCTAGCTAATTCCTGTGACCTGCATGATGCAACACACTCCCTAACAGACTCCTTGCACAATAACACCCAGGACAGTAGACCTGTTTGCACCTGTTCTTCATTACATCAAATAGAACATGTGTTTTTCGAGAGGACATTTACATTTACTGTCGACTTTGTTTTGACATGAAAATGATCTTTCTCATAAGTGGAGAAGGTCAGATAGAACTACTGTACAGCAGAAGTGACTCTATGGTCAAATGGATGTCATTCTCAGTGATCATTATTGGCATGTGTCTTTGTCTCTTCCCTCCTAGAAACTTCCTCATCCATCCAGACCTAATATAAATCAAATCAAATTATATTTGTCACATGTGCCGAATACAACAAGTGTAGACCTTACCGGGAAATCCTTGCTTACAAGCCCTTAACCAACAGTGCAGTTCAAGAAGAGTTAAGAAAATATTTACCAAATAAACAAAAGTAAAAAATAATAAAAAGTAACACAATATCATAACAATAACGAGGCTATATACAGGGGGTACCGGCACCGAGTCAATGTAAGGGGGTACAGGTTAGTTAGTTGAGGTCATTTGTACATGTAGGTAGGGGTGAAGTGACTTTGCATAGTCCAGTAGCCCCAAACTGAGGTAGCCCTGTTGTGAGCAGCTGGAAAAACATCCCACAAGTGGGCGGCTGGTTCTGAACTGTACCAAATTGTTGTCGCCACAGGGAAATGGGGGAGCGGGGAGCGAGCGAGTCAGTGAGTGAGCTGTGGAATTTTACCACGTCAGCCTTACGTAAGAGGCTGAGAAGCCATGGTGAAGAGGCAGGGAGGTAACTAACAGTCAGGCAGCGAGAGAGAGCCAGAGCAGAGGGATACAGGTTGACAGGCAGGGAGAGAGGTAAAGGAAGAGGCAAGAACTGATGAATGTTGAAAGGGATGAAGAGTGTTCTGTATGACCGCTCAACGTCAAAGCAGCTCTGAAAGTATAAGAGATGGTGTCTCTCTCAATAATTCATTTTTTCTTTCTCTGTAAACCTTTCACCATTTTCCCTCTCTCCCTCCTTCCCTCTGTCCTCTCTCGCATCCTCCTTTCCTGTTCTCGATCCACACGTGAGTCAGTGACAGTCTGTCACTCAGTGGGTGATTTTATGCTGGTTTATTAGAGCGAGGAGTGCCTTTCTCTCTGACTCAAGTAATTGCCTTCCTCTGAAGACAGACAGGACTTAGCATCTGCCGTGGAGAAAAAAGGAGGAGGGGTGTCTGTTTTTAGAAACAGCCCAACTGACACAGTCTGACCCTCAGGGTGTCTGTCTCTGTCATCTCCAGTGCAGGTTGGGATCTGCCAGAACCATAACCACACTCCCAGTTATTCCTGGGTAGTTCACCTAATGCTGCCCGCCCCGTAATGCACCGCAAAGCACAGTCATTTCCTCCTTCATACTTCCCAACTCGTTATAAGGTAGATAGTTCATTGCAATTATTTCTTAATCACCAGGTGAGCATTTAGAAACAACACAGACATGCTTTATTAAGCTCTTGCTGATTAGTTAAATGTCAAGGCTCTATTTGGCCATAAAACTACTGTAGTCTTCTAAATGGGGTAGAATATAGGGTAGATTGTATCGTGTATGTGCGATGCCCCCTTTGACACAACAGCTTCTCATCAATTTTGATGTTCGTTTTGACATGGAACACCATCATTCCGGAATCCAGTCACAGGTCACAGTATTGCTGCAGGACAGAGAAGCAGTGCCATTCTCTGCATTGACTCCTATCATTACCATTGTTACTCTATCATTATAGCCCTCTTATTCCCCTGTCCATTCAAACAGACAAGGTTTTCCAGGGCCCACTGATGAAATGGAGACAAAGGCATATTTACGCAGAACAGAATATGGGAGGAAAATAATCCGACGGAACAGGAAGATGATAAGATGAAAAGGGTGAGACTGACATGGAGAGATCTGCTCTTCTCATTTGATTTAAAGTATCAACTTTCAGAGGGATTAAAACCCACTTCATGATTTACTGTATTGGTGGTGTGGGACAACCTAGTATATTATGTAGCTTCCAGCTGACAAAATGACTGATATGGTAGATATTGCAGTGAATGCTGTGGTATTGCACCTATACCTCCTACTGTACAGTACATGCTAGTTTTTAAACTTTGTTTATGATTATAGTTTGCAAATTTGTGCAAATATTGCAGGCCATAGATTCATTTGAGAATAAGCTTGGAGAAAAATTTGTAAATATACTGAAGAATAGGACACAATACATTTTATTAGGCATGTTCATTGGTTGCATGTTCATCACTCGGTCTCATCGTTGCCATTGTTATCAACGTTCTACAGGTGCCACAACATATTGATGTCCGACTGATGCTTGATGCTCAGTCTTTGTGAACGGGGGCTAATGAATGTTTAATCAAAATTAAATTACATGGTAAGTGTCTGGAAATATGATGACATTGCTAAAGAAGACAAATACATCATTAGTATAAAACAATTTTGCCATCATTATGATGTGGTCAAGTTTACTAGAGAGATGGCAATGTTGCCATGAGCTAGTAAAGTTTGTCAGAAATAGCTAGCAATTCTAACGTTAGCTAGCTAAAAACGTCAGTGCTCCCCTCAATCTTAGCTAGCTAAAGTTAAACTGCATCTACTGTCAATCTGGCGACATCACAATAATGACAAAAGCTTGTCCTACTAATTATTTGCCTCCTTTTGGAATGTCATCATGTTGCCAAGCCACAGTAATACTCCATTGAGTCCATTGACTCCATTGAGTAGAATGCTCAGCTGGGCATCAGTCCTAAAATGAATATTCAAAACAATATTGTGAGGAAACTTGCAACCCATGAATACTTTTGACAGAGTAATGTTATTGTTCTTTGAGATTGCTCAGACTGTTTGTATAATATTGACACACTTGCGTGGGCCTTGATAAAGTATATACATTGTTTGTGAACAAAGGCATCAGCTTTAATAACAACAGATGTTGTAGGACTGTATTTACTAAAGTATGTCCCGTTTTACAGAGAAATATGACTCAGTTGGGCTCTTTAGACACTGAGCTTTTACGTCACTTTGGTGACCTTACAGGAAAATCCACATTGCAGTACTTACAGTAGGTGACATGAGTAGTCATCACCATTGTCATGCATAAAAAATGTCTCAGGTGTTGACAACATGTGGCATTGGGACACAGGGGAGGTCACTGTAGGGAATAACAGCTAACAGCTGTAAGTCAAACCCACTTTCAGTTGGTTTCTCACCAGCTGTGTCTGTTATCCTTAACCCTAAAATATTAACTCAGCAAAAAAAGAAACGTCCTCTCACTGTCAACTGCATTTATTTTCAGCAAACTTAACCTTTTTGACGCAGGTGTTCCCCTAGCGACCCACCTTGATAACATCCGGTGAAATTGCAGAGCGCCAAATTCAAAATACAGAAATCGTCATAATAAACATTCATAAAAATGCAAATGTTATACATCAGTTTAAAGATTAACTTCTTGTTAATCCAGCTGCTTTGTAAGATTTCAAAAAGGCTTTACGGCAAAAGCATACCATTTGATTATGTGGGGACAGCGCCCCGCTTACAAAAGCATACAAACATTTTCCAACCAAGTAGAGGAGTAACGAAAGTCAGAAATAGCGAAACAATTAATCACTTACCTTTGAAGATCATCATCTGGTTGCAGTTACAAGAGTCCCAGCTACACAACAAATGTTTGTTTTGTTCGATAAAGTCCCTCTTTATATCCCGAAAATCAACCGATCCCTGCCTGCACCTGCCCGCCTGTCCAGCATTACTTCTCTGGACGGTTCTGACTTCGAATATGTGGACAACTACAAATACCTAAGTGTCTAGTTAGACTGTAAACGATCCTTCCAGACTCACATCAAACATCTCCAATCCAAAGTTAAATGTAGAATTGGCTTCCTATTTCGCAACAAAGCTTCCTTCACTCATGCTGCCAAACATACCCTTGTAAAACTGACCATTTTACCGATCCTCGACTTCGGCGATGTCATTTACAAAATAGCCTCCAATACCCTACTCAATAAATTGGATGCAGCCTATCACAGTGCCATCCGTTTTGTCACCAAAGCCCCATATACTACCCTCCACTGCGACCTGTACACTCTCGTTGGCTGGCCTTCGCTTCATACTCGTCGCCAAACCCACTGGCTCCAGGTCATCTACAAGACCCTGCTAGGTAAAGTACCCCCTTATGTCAGCTCTCTGGTCACCATAGCAGCACCCACCTGTAGCACTCGCTCCAGCAGGTATAACCTCTCTGGTCACCCCCAAAACCAATTCTTCCTTTGGCTGCCTTTCCTTCCAGTTCTCTGCTGCCAATTACTGGAACGAACTACAAAAATCTCTGACACTGGAAACACTTATCTCCCTTACTAGCTTTAAGCACCAGCTGTCAGAGCAGCTCACAGATTACTGCACCTGTACATAGCCCATCTATAATTTAGCCCAAACAACTACCTCTTCCCGTACTGTATTTATTTATTTTGCTCCTTTGCACCCCATTATTTTTATTTCTACTTTGCACATTCTTCCACTGCAAATCTACCATTCCAGTGTTTTACTTCTATATTGTATTTACTTCGCCACCATGGCCTTTTTTTTGCCTTTACCTCCCTTATCTCAACTCATTTGCTCACATTGTATATAGACTTATTTTTCTACTGTATTATTGACTGTATGTTTGTTTTACTCCATGTGTAACTCTGTGTTGTTGTATGTCTCGAACTGCTTTGCTTTATCTTGGCCAGGTCGCAATTGTAAATGAGAACTTGTTCTCAACTTGCCTACCTGGTTAAATAAAGGTGAAATAAAATAAATACAAATTCAGTTTTGTTGGCGCATTTTGTTCAGTAATCCACTGGCTCAAAGGTGGTCAAAACATACAGACGAATACATCATAATAGTAACAGTAAAGTTCGTCGAAACATGTCAAACAATGTTTATAATTAATCCTCAGGTTGTCAATTGTCTAAATAATGGATAATATTTCAATCAGACAATAGCGTATTCAATAGAAAGGAAAAACAATGAAGGGCGCGCACTCGTTCACGCGCACAAACCAGCACTATATGATTCTACAGCCCATTGACAGAAAGGTCCCATTCTTCTTCATTTTTCAGAAAACAAGCATGAAACAATGTCTAAAGACTGTTGGCATCTAGTGGAAGCTATAGGAATCTGGGTCCGAACCCATTAGATACTCTAAAAGCATTCAATTGAAATCTACCCACATCAAAAAAATCTCGCTTCCTGGATGGATTTTCCTCAGGTTTTCGCCTGTTACCCCACTCTTCCACCAAGGCACCTGCAAGTTCCCAGACATTTCTGGGGGGAATGGCCCTAGCCCTCACCTTCTGATCCAACAGGTCCAGACGTGCTCAATGGGATTGAGATCCGGGATCTTCGTTGGCCATGGCAGAACATTGACATTCCTGTCTTGCAGAAAATCAAACACAGAACGAGCAGTATGGCTGGTGGCATTGTCATGCTGGAGGGTCATGTCAGGATGAGCCTACAGGAAGGGTACCACATGAGGGAGGAGGATGTCTTCCCTGTAACATACAGCGTTGAGATTGCCTGCAATGACAACAAGCTCAGTCTGATGATGCTGTGACACAGCACCCCAGACCATGACGGCCCCTCCACCTCCAAATCCATCCCGCTCTAGAGTACAGGCCTCGATGTAACGCTCATTCCTTTGACCATAAACGCAAATCCGACCATCACCCCTGGTGAGACAAAACCGCAACTCGTCAGTGGAGAGCACTTATTGCCAGTCCTGTCTGGTCCAGCAATGGTGGGTTTGTGCACATAAGCGACGTTGTTGCCGGTGATGTCTGGTGAGGACCAGCCTTACAACAGGCCTGTAAGCTCAGTCCAGCCTCTCTCAGGTTATAGTGGACAGTCTGAGCACTGATGGAGGGATTGTGCGTTCCTGGTGTAACTCGGGCAGTTGTTGCTGCCATTCGGTACCTGTCCCGCAGGTGTGATGTTCGGATGTACCGCTCCTGTGCAGGTGTTGTTACAAGTGGTCTGCCACTGCGAGGATATCAGCTGTCCGTCCGGTCTCCCTGTAGTGCGTCTCACAGTATAGACATTGCAATTTGTTGCCCTGGCCACATCTGCAGTCCTCATGCCTCCTTGCAGCATGCTTAAGGCACGTTCACGCAGATGAGCAGGGACCCTGGGCATCTTTCTTTTGGTGTTTTTCAGAGTCAGTAGAAAGGCCTCTTTAGTGTCCTAAGTTTTCATAACTGTGACCTTAATTGCCTACCGTCTGTAAGCTGTTAAGGTCTTAATGACCATTCCACAGGTGCATGTTCATTAACTGCCAGTCTGCATGAAGCAGCCAGAGATGTCAGTCTGCATGGAGCAGCCAGAGCTGTCAGTCTGCATGGAGCAGCCAGAGCTGCCAGTCTGCATGAAGCAGCCAGTCTGCATGGAGCAGCCAGAGCTGTCAGTCTACATGGAGCAGCCAGAGCTGCCAGTCTGCATGGAGCAGCCAGAGCTGTCAGTCTGCATGGAGCAGCCAGCGCCGCCAGTCTGCCCAGCATCGCCAGTCTGCCCAGCACCGCCAGTCTGCCCAGCGTCGCCAGTCTGCCCATGTCGCCAGTCTGCCCAGTGTCGCCAGTCTGCCCAGCGTCGCCAGTCTGCCCAGCGTCGCCAGTCTGTCAGGATCAGTTAGATCCACCAGTCAGCCAGGATCCACCAGTCTGCCAGGATCCGCCAGAAGTGCCAGTCAGCCAGGATCTGCCAGAAGTGCCAGTCGGCCAGGATCTGCCAGTAGTGCCAGTCGGCCAGGATCTGCCAGTCGGCCAGGATCTGCCAGTCAGCCAGGATCTGCCAGTCAGCCAGGATCCGCCAGTCAGCCAGGATCCACCAGTCAGCCAGGATCTGCCAGATCTGCTAGTCAGCCAGGATCCGCCAGTCAGCCAGGATCTGCCGGAACCACCAGCCAGCCAGGATCTGGTAGATCCATCAACCTGCCTGAGCTTCTTCTCACTCCTGAGCTTTCTCTCACTCCTGAGCTTTCTCTCACTCCTGAGCTTCTTCTCACTCCTGAGCTTTCTCTCACTCCTGAGCTTTCTCTCACTCCCGAGCTTTCTCTCACTCCCGAGCTTCCCCTCAGTCCCGAGCTGCCTCAGTCCCGAGCTGTCCTTCAGTCCCGATCTGCTCCTCAGTCCAGTGGGGTTCTGGGTGAGGACTACTAGGCCATGGTCGGCGGCGAGGGTGGTCTATCCAGGGACGCGAGGAGAGGGGACTAAGACATTGACTGAGTGGGTTCCACGTCCCGCGCCGGAGCCGCCACCATGGACAGACGCCCACCCGGACCCTCCCTATTGTTTTGAGGTGCGTTCGGGAGTCCGCACCTTAGGGGGGGGTTCTGTCACACCCTGGTCTAAGTATTTTGTGTTTTTCTTCATGTATTGGGTCAGGCCAGGGTGTGGCATGGAGTTTTTGTATTGTGGTGTGTTTTGTCTTGGGGTTTTGGTGTGTATGTATTTGGGATTGTAGTTGGTGGGGTTATCTAGCAAAGTCTATGGCTGTCTGGAGTGGTTCTCAATCAGAGGCAGGTGCTTATCGTTGTCTCTGATAGGGAACCATATTTAGGCAGCCATATTCTTTGAGTTTGTCGTGGGTGATTGTTCTTAGTGTTGTTGTTCCTATTTCTTTATTTATTTACACAAGTATAGGCTGTTTCGGTTTTTGTTACATTCTTTGTTTTGTAGTGTATTGTATTGATTCGTGTTACGTTTGTTTGATTAAACATGGATCGCAATCTACACGCTGCGTTTTGGTCCGACTCTCCTTCACCACACTTAGAAAACCGTTACAGTTGTCAAATTTACTTTAGATAGCAATGTTGTCATTAGCTAGCAAAGTTCGTCAAAAATAGTTAGCAATGATAACGGTAGTTAGCTAAAATCCTCCCCTCAATCTTAGCTAACTAGCTAACATTATACCTAATCTAAAGTCAATCTGCCGACATCAAAATGATGACGAAACGTTTTCCTACTAATTATTGCCGTTGTATTTCCAAGCCAATGTAATTCACTTTTGAGGAAATCGCCATCAGTGCTCATTGACGATGCTTTGAGTAGAATGATCAGTTGTGCATCAGTCCTAAACAAATGTTCAAAACAATATTGTGACGAAACATGCAATCATGAATAAAGCTAAAATACGATGGAAGGTGTTCAAAGGCCTCCCTTAGTTTGCAAAACAGCTGTATCTGACTAAGCATATACTAATCATACACCTCCACACAGCACAGCAGACCACCGCCTGCCCCAAAGAGAGAGAGAGGAGAGACAGAAAGATAGTGAGAGAAGGAAATGAAAGGATAAAAAAAGAAGGGTAAGGAAATAATGATCGACAAAGGGAGAAAGAGTTCAGGAGCCTGTCTCAGCTTGAGTCACTTATTACAAGCTTAGTGATTCAATATTGATTCAATATATTTAGATATACAGTAGATGGCTACAGGCCATTACTGGCAAATTGTGTCATTCCAAAATCCATGACTGTACCGTCTGACTCATACAGTTGCTAGACCACATACAGTATAACCGGACATTAATTCATTTCGTGACAGCATAAAACGAAACATCTATTTCATGTAGCCAGGTGCAGGGCTTTGCTAACCTCCTCTCAAGATGTATGCAATGTGTGGACCACCATATTGAATGAGTCATTCCATCCACACATCCTGGAATACAGGCAAGTCACGTTGTTCAGATAAAGTCAATATTTCCTAATTACTACCTGTCCCTATGTGCTTACCCCCATACAGGACTCCTGGTAAAAGTCTGTAGTGGATTAGACATAAGGTGGCTGACTCAGGGAGTGGTGGTTGGTCTGCCAGCAGCATCCAGACCTGACCAGTAGGCAACTGGGTGGGATATACTGTTCTGTGTGTGAGGGTAGGGCTGTTACGTGACCATCTTACCGCCACACCAGCGGTCACGAGTCATGACAGCAGTCAAATTTCACGTGACTGTTTAGTCAGGTAATTAGGCTTCTCTAATCTCTGACGCTGCTGATGTTCATTAGTAGCCAACCAAACGTGCTAACTGCCTGGTACTCAGCACTCTATTGTCCCTCTAACCACTCTGACATCAATGCAAATGTAATTGAAAATGTAATCAAACACTTAATGAGAGCCCATGAGCTCATGTTGCGCAACATTTCTATAGGCTATGCAATTACATGAGAAAACAGAGTCATGGCCTCTACTAAAAAGAGGAGGATCCCATCAGTATTCTATAGACTAGCCCTACTATATTTATTTCTCGACTTTCCTAATATTAAGCACATTGCTTTACATTACAACAGGAGTATAGCCTACCTTGCTGGTATGAAAATGAACCACAGAAAAGCCTGCTCCATTTGCTATTTAAGTGCATAGATTTCATGTTTTTTCCGCCGCCCCTGTTTCGAGACAGGTGCATGATAATGGTCCATTCTAAATCAACACAAATTTCACACATACATGATTAAAGACAACATTAAATCAATAATAGTGTGATGAGTGACAATATTAGCATATCACTTGTGAATGATGCCCATCTTAAGGCAAGAAACAGCACATGCTTTTTTTTGCAACTTTTTCAAATCATAGTCACACACTTCATGTAGCCTAGCCCATAGGCCTATATGTTTAGATTAGGTCTGTATCACAACTAGTGGCCAGATAATGTCTTAAAATGGAGCACACTAATCCACTTTCCAACCGGTGTAGAGCCTAACTATGCATATGTAGTGCGTAAGTTTCAAGTGTGGGGAGATCATTTCACCATAAAAAACTTGCATAATCACATTTGTGGTCACTTTGAGAATTAATTTCCTGCTAATGGAACATTCATGCCAATAGCCTACTGTTGTGTACGCATTTCTGCGCTTATAATGTGAAGAAATAGCCTAATAGTTTAGCAACGTTTTAAGCTAAATGTTCTCATCTGTTGCGTCAGGTTCATTGCTTAAAACAGTTTATGCTAGTTGTTGTATTAATTTGGGATCTATCACATCCCACAACTGTTTGGAATATTTATTTCTCGCACAGAATAGGTCAACTTTTGTACTGTGGGGGATAGTAGATTGAGATAGGCTAGTGCTTTTTCTGTTCGTTAGGCCTACACATCTTGTTGGCTGATGAAAAGTAAATGTGGACAGTTCTTCCTATATCTTCAATATACACCTCAGAATTGGATACGGACGCAGGCAGTTGCATCCCCGATGTATCTGTCTTTACTTGTAGCCTGTGAGAAAGACCCGATCACGTGACTGAGAGCCCTGTGAGTGAGAGGTGCTTCGGCATGCATCCAGGAGAAATCAATTATAATTATTAAGGGGCGTTAAGGCCACACAAAGGGATGCAGCCGGGAAATTTGAGGCATTATCAAGTGCTTGTCAAATTGTGAATGTGAGACTGGTGAAGTGTGTACAACCTGCATCAAAAAACAAAGCAGAGCTCATACCTTTCATGCTACTTTTTTAAGTCATCATTAGATGCATCATGAAGCCTTAGAATGTGTAAAAAATCACAACAAATAGCCCAATGTGTCACGTCCTAACCTTAGTTCCTTTTGTATGTTTCTATTGGGTCAGGGCGTGAGTTGGGGTGGGCATTCAATGTTTTTGTTCTATGTTTGGTATTTATATGTGTTTGGCCTGGTATGGTTCCCAATCAGAGGCAGCTGTCAATCGTTGTCTCTGATTGAGAACCATACTTAGGTAGCCTGTTTTCCCACTCTTGTTTGTGGATGGTTATTTTCTGTTTAGTGTATGTCACCTTACAGAACTGTTTTCGTTTCTTCCATTTCACTTCGTTATTTTGTTTTGTGTGTTCAGTTAATAAATTAACATGGACAATTACCACGCTGCGCATTGGTCCCATATTTCATACTCGTCGTCAGACGACGAAGAGATTCGTTACAATATGTTTGTATTATGAGTGAAGTTACATAAATAACTCTAAATGAAACATATAGGAGTACCTGTTTCTTTGTTAACCTCTCATCACAGAATATCCACTGATAGAACAATGAGACAGATATTTCACCGGATGTATAAATGTGAAGCATCCACTTGGCGTTTCCACTCCCTGTGGAAGCTCAGTGGCCGGCAGTGGGAGAAGATGGAACGAGATAGA
Organism: Oncorhynchus kisutch; assembly: GCF_002021735.2. Taxonomy (NCBI): domain Eukaryota; kingdom Metazoa; phylum Chordata; class Actinopteri; order Salmoniformes; family Salmonidae; genus Oncorhynchus; species Oncorhynchus kisutch. The sequence goes on along the minus strand of NC_034174.2, from coordinate 29,557,589 downwards.
TTTTGACCGACATTCTGAAAATGTTCTCATCGATGAAACATTTGACCTCAATACAGTTCCCAAAACTAAAATCTGTTGCGAACAGAGTGGACAAAGTTTTGTAGACCTTACCCTTTGCCAAATTTCCCAAAAATTGCATTGTTTGTAAGCCTATAGCCTATGCTATTCTGTTCTTTTCATCATATCACGTTTCTTTAGACCTGTCTAAAATAAAGAACGGATTGATTGTGATGGTTTAGGCTATATTACATGGATTTTTTTAAATGTAGATGTTCCAAAGGTCTGCTTGTAGGCTATGTGTGGAAGCCAGGAGATGCTAAACAGCCACAGCCCTATGTGAGTGCTACATTACTGTGGTCCTTCAATGATGAGCAATGAGACAAATATGAAGAATGACCTGTGTCTGTGTGTGTGAGACTATTAAAATACAAAGAGATGTTATGCTTGTGTGAAAGAGCTTGCTTTTACTTCATGAGGTTGTTGATGACTGGTGCTTGTAAAGGGATAAGCAGGTTTTAGTTTGTGTGTTTTATAGATGTAAATGTGTACGGTGAGAATAAAGTTGATTGTTGACGTGTGGGAGTGTGTGGCAGGCATAAAATTGATTGTTGACGTGTGTAGTAGGCCTGGGAATTGCCAGGGACTTCACAATACTATATTATCACAATAGTTTTGTGCCGATACGATGTTATTGCGATTTTCACGATTCTCACAATTCTACAAAATCAATACTGTGATTTTATTGCGACTCGATGTTCCAAACATTGCTCACCATATGTCTGCAAGTTTTAATCCGTCATGGAAATAAAATAAAATAAATTGGCTCCCTATTTAAAAAAGAAGATGGATGACAAGCTATGAAGGAAAAATACTGGAGTTTTGGTGCAGGTACAGCTAATTAGCGCAAAAATAATATTGTGATACTGTAAAAACTATACGATACTTTGTCCAAAATAATATCCAGATATGTAACTGTATCGATTACATTTTTTCCCGTCACTAGTGGGTAGGCTAGTACTTGAATCTGTATGTGTAGGTGTGGAGTGTATGTTTATATGGTTAACATGTGGGTGTATGTGTGACTGTGTGTTGGAGAGGGGTGTGCAAGAGAGTGTGTGTGTGTGTGTGTGTGTGTGTGGTGGGGGTAAAGTGGATGGTTGACTCCACTGGAATGCGGCGCTGACTCAGTTCGTCTGGCAGCCATAGTCTTGCTCACTCTGTGGACTCATTCACGCTCTACACCCCCCTTTTGGGGTGGGGGGGGTTGCCTGTTGCCTCATGTCGGATTTCCGGCAAGTGTCTTGGAATTTCAGGGAACGGAGCTCCAGGAAGCCCAGGGACGCTGCCTTGTTTGGGTTCTAGTCAAGTCTGGCCTCAGTTCTCTGCCGTAAACAAACCAATCCCTTGGTTACTGCTGTATACAGTATAATAACAACACACACTCACTCCCCACTGTGTGTCTCAAAGCCTCAGCATAGCCACGGGAAGATGTTTGGAGGTGGGGGTGCTGCGATTGTATTTCTCCGGGTGGGCAAATATACATGTTTTGCCCGATTATTTTTTATTCTTGTCTTTCAGGGGGTGCTGCAGCACCCTCAGCACCCCTACTTCCCGTGGCTATGAGCCTCAGTCAGTCTTAAAGGGCAATTCTGCCACTTTTCAAACTCAAATTCATCATCTCCAGCACCAAACCAGTGTCTACATGTGTAAAAACAGCGCGTTTCTATGATCTATGATTAAAAAGATTAGAAGAAAGGTCCAAAAAAAATGCTTCACTGTAACATCACAGTGTAGGATTAAAAAAGCTGACATTTTTTTTACATCTACAATGAGTTTCTAGTCCAGGGACTCCCCACATCACCACAAATCTCATAGTGTTTGAAAATCACAGTTTTGTTGTTGTTTTTTTACTTTTGATGATGTCATTGGGTAGAACTTTTTTACTTTTTAATTTTTTTCTACAAAACGTAGGAATTTGACATTTTTTGACACTGGTATTGTAGTGGAGATGATGAAAATTAAGTTGATAAGTGGTGGAGTTGCCCTTTAAAGGCATTTATTCTCAGTGCAGGTGGTTGGTAGTGCTATGATATAACTTGCTTTGTTCTATCAAGAAGAAAAACACTCTGTCTTCTCTCAGTCCCACGCCTGTCCCACCACCCACCATGGACAGACAGAGAGACCTGCTGTGTCTCCCTCTACAGGGCCACTGGCCACCTGCCCACCCTGCCTAGCTGCTGCTGTCCAGACTGAGCAGATCGTCTTTCAGCCAGGGATTAGCTACACCTCTCACTGGACTGTCACAACAAAACATGCTATCACACAGCAGAGGCTAGCTTATAATACACCAAGAGGAGCTTCTGACATCCCAATCATTTGACAGACACTGACCTAGAGTTATGACTCACTTATAAAACTGCATTTACTTATACCAATGCAAATTAAATGTTAAAGCTTTAAAAAGACCCCAATTCAACTATAGAGCACTTTCCTGAAATCGACTCTGAAGGATCAAGCACATGGTTATTTCCCTCAGCACTTTTGTTTCAACTTGCCAGGGACCGTGAAACAGCTTTCTAGAATTTCCCTACACACTGTCCCGTATATTAGTACTGCTGGTGCCTGCTTATTTGGGTGGGGGGGGGTGTTTGGTTCTTCTATCCTTGTGGGGACTTTTGGGAATTTTAAGTAAATCAAGGACATTTCTCCCTTGTGGGGACACTTCCTAAGTCTCCATGAGGACAAAGGCTATTTTAGGCTTATGGGTTAGGTTAATTGTTAGGGTTAGGGTTACAATTAGGGTTAGAGGTAGTGGTTAGGTTTAAGATTAGGGTTAGAAGTTGGGTTAGGGTTAAGGTTAGGTTTAGGGTTAAGGAAAATAGGATTTTGAATGGAAATAAATTGTAGGTCCCCATGAGGATAGAAAAACAAAACGTGTGTGTGTGCCTGTGTGTCTCCCTGTGTGTTGAGCATGCCACAAACTGCATTCTGTTAGTGTAGAGAAGCATTGCAGGAAGGGTCCTTAATGCAGATATGCATGCATATGCAAACACACAGACGCACGCATGCACAGACACACACATACACAGTAACTGGGGCAGAATGCCAGCGGGCTGGTAGAATGTGACCTGATGACCTTTCCCTGTAGACTTCCACATGCAACCCTCAGGAGGGGAGGCCTGAATAGACCCGGTCTTCGCTAATGGAAGACTCTCTGTTTGTAAACTCTGACCATATGACACATGCAGAGAGGTAACACTGGGGCAAACCCTGCACACTTACAAACACATGCACTCAAATAAACACACACACACACAGGCGAACCCAGCGCACACAAACATATGTATGTATGTATGTTCAAAATAAAGGAGAGGGAAAGATAGGGAGCATGGAGGGGAGGGGTTGACCGAGGTTATTATCAGCGGGTATGTCTTGTGTTATACAGCACTTGGTGAACCTCGCAGCCACACATTTTACTGCTTTCATAAATCCTGACTTACCTGTTTGACGTTTTTTTCAAACACGTGCTCAGTTCAGTGAGAGGCTTGATTTATTCAGAAATAACTTTACCTACAAAACCACAGAACTCAAACTGGTGGTGAAAGTGTCCAGGTAAATATTACACAATACATCCACACATGCATGGACAGACTGTCTAATTTTAGTACACGTGTACACATGCATGCACACCCACAGACACACAGACCCAAGCACACTCTGAGGTAAATATGAAGGCAATCTATTGCACAATGAGTTAGGAAGCATGATGTTGAATGCCTGTCCAAGCAGTCACACAGTTCCGCTGCCTAAAACTAACTGCACCACAACATGGAACTTGACATGCTGTGTACATTGGATTTCAGCTGTAAGGATGCTCTACATATATTGAATGATCTTATGGGTTTAGAGATCTGATTGCCCCTGAGGTGAGGAACTCGTCTTCTGTTGTACAGTATATGGAAGAGGGGACTATCCTATGTTGTCTCAAACAGACAGGGCATGGGTAAACCCCACCCTCTGTGCAGGGAGAAAGGACACTAATAGATCTGACAGGTCTGGTTCAACCGGTCACAGATGACAAGCCTTTGGAATTGCTCCAAGTCGATCTGACTCAAGCGTGTGCATTCTCTGAGTGTGAAATCACACTTATTAAACTAATTTGCATTTGTGCCACATATTAAAGACAAGACCTTGTTACCTTGATTTGATTAATGACCTATTTTGATAGGCATGAGATGACTGGAATCCAGTACTGTGGCGAAGGGTTATAAAAATAAAAATAAATGTGTACCGGTTGGAGTCCCTCTGATTCCAGACTTTTTCCCAGTAATATATCTGACATATGTCCACTTTGTCACTAATGTGACTTCGATATCAGATCCACAACTGATAATAACCAGTGCCATTCTACACAGCACCTGTATTTGATCTTACTCATGAAGAATCTGTAGAAATCAGGAGAGACTCAACCTGCGTGAAGCTGGTAGCTGTCTCCAGAGCTCAGTCTGTATGGTTGTCTGTGTCATATCTCTCCTGTTAAATCCACAGGTGCAGATCCAACCTGGCGAGAGTCAGACAGGCTGGTGCCAAGGGGCCATAAAACAATCAGGAGATGGCCATATATATATCCTGCCTATCAAATAGCTAACAGAGCAGAGATGGGCCCATTCAGTCAGGTCACGTAGGAACAAACAACAGGGCCACTGCCCCTCCCCGGCCCCTCAGCCGCTGTCACAAGAGAGCCTCTATGGCACACAGACATCCAGTCTTCCTCCTTACAGTGTAAGGTTACCAATCACATACTCACAGCTCTCAGACTGAGTGAACATGATGTACTGATCTAATCTATTAGAAAGGGTTTGCCCAATACACAGCAGGGGGAAATGGTAGTGCTGAAAGGGAATGAGCTAGACAGGCCCAAAGAGCTGCAGCTCCTATTCTCTGTTGCTGCAAATCTGTTGATGCAAACAGGACTCTGGCTCTCAATCTGATTAGTAGCCTAGCTACACATCCACCTAGATATTTGGAAAGCCAGGAAAGTGTACCTGCGATTGGATGCTTGCAAAGGGACAAATGTATGAATGTCTAAAGGGTCCACAAGTGCACACAAATAATGCTAACTAGTGCAAACACCCTAAGACATGTATGGCTTTGGATAGGCCCTATTCAGTGTTGTTATCAGGGGAGGTATGTACATCTAAAAGATAATGCTCAGAGCAAACTGACGACAACTCTTCCCCTGATTAATCTATTCAGTTCCACTACTGAGGGGTGACTCTATCACTAGGGCAACACGTCAAACAAACAATGTGTGGGCTTGTATGTGGATGAAACCCTAGACCCACCACAACTGCCTTCCGCCACACAAAATATATTGAGATCTGAAGTCATCACAGAAGACCAGAGTAATTAATAGACTCTAACACAAGTCCTGTTCCTCAGAACCAACCAAGCATGTGGGTGGAATGGGTTTCTGGGATAATGACTGTTTAGGTTATCTCTATGTTTACCAGAATTGTGAACTCTGTAAATACAGGATGTGCCACAGGGTTATTATTCTCCCAAGGCTTTGTGTTCTCATCCATGGCTCATTGACTGGCCCACACAGCCCAGTGAGGAAGAGGGGGTGAGCTGGGGAGAGGTTTGGTTGAGTTGGCTGCATACTGATTATCTATTCCCAGGCCTTCGGGAGCATGATGGCATAATGATCATCTCCATTGTTTCTCTGAATCCCTGTAAACCATTGAAATACAAGGGGGAAGTATACATCACAATTCTGTAATGTTCAGCCTTTTAGTCACTCTAAAAAAGGGGTGTAAACTGTTTGGGGTCACATGGGTTGGAAGGTGGGGGTTTGTTACTAGACTGATAAATTACATTATCCATCCGAACCTTTGCCACCTAGAAAATGTGTGTCCGGACCTTCTCAAATAGTGCTTGAGTACCCAGCTGGTTTAGGTGTTGAGTTATGCCTACGCAGGTACATTGATTGTAAAAGGTTCACCAAGAGAAAACCTCAGGGAGGCACACTGCACACATGCCACCTCCCACTCCTCGCCTATCACAAACAAAAATCTAGGATCAGAAACATTCATTTTTTTCTGCCAGTAGTTGACTCATAGTCACATAGCGAGAGCTGCAATTAGTCAAATGAGGGGGTACCCAATGACAAACATACCTTACCCTCTGGGCAACTGAGTAAGAGTTAGCATGTGCATTCAATGAACAGAGTTCTTAGTCCATGTGTCACACTGTTCCTTCCATAGCCAGAGGGGATTTCATCTTGTCCCATCAGTAAATAGCCTGGAGTCTTCCCCAGTGCTGGGAAGGGAACCTATTGGGGTCACATGTGTATTTAGTCTTGATGAGACTACAGATTGGGCATTGGCCATTGTCTGGTTGTCCATATGAGAACTGAGTGGTTATCAGGCCTGCTGTGTGGTAGGTAACAGGATGTACTAAGACACTGAGGGATTGTAAATACACTGGGGACACAGTGAGAGGTAAACAACTAGAAAGCGGAAGTTAAAGGCGGAAACAAACACAGAAGAATAGGAGTTATTAGCATACGCCCTTTGGAGACAAAGGAAACAACAATGAGGGAATTCAATTCACTGGGGACAGAGATGGGCCAAAACAGATGAGAAACAACATAAGAACTAGATACTCAGGGGACAGTGCAAAGGGAGAAGCACAATTAGGACAACGTGAATAGTACACTCCAGGGACACAGCTTTTGTTCTATGTGAGTGTGAATGGATATTGGGGAGATACATACAGTACAACATTAGTGTTTTGAGGAAAGTGTGTTTGAGAGACAGTGCAGGTCTAAGTATCTGGTTTCACTGTAGGTTAGTGTGATTTTATAGGAAATAGAATGACAATTAGCACTATTGTTCTCTGGTGGGTGACAGAGAATCCACACCTACATTTATAAGTATTCTCAAAGTCCAAAAAAGTACAGCAGTTTACATGGCGTCCTCTTCGAAGAGAGAGGATGGCACACTGGACAGTGTTGGACATTGTTCAGCAGGGAATGGCCCTGTTATGTAATGTGAATATGACAGACTGTGGAAACAGAGGGAACTTCAATAACAAGCTAGCACACAATGTGCCAGATGCTGAGGCCATGCAAACAACCACTTCTGACGTAGGCATTTATATCATTCGTTTGAATTAATTGAACCTTTATTTTAACAGGCAAGACATTCAGACCTAGCTCTCTGTGACAAATGTGCCTTGTATATACCATACCTGTCACACCCTGATCTGTTTCACCTGTCCTTGAGCTTGTCTCCACCCCCCTCCAGGTGTCACCCATCTTCCCCATTATCCCCTGTGTATTTATACCTGTGTTTTCTGTCTGTCTGTTCGTCGCCAGTTCATCTTGTTTGTTCAAGCCTACCAGCGGTTTGTCTCAGCTCCTGTTTGTCCCTAGTCTCTCTTTTTCTCGTCCTCCTGTTTTTTTTGTTTTTGTTTTTTACCTTTGCCTGTCCTGACCCTGTACCCGCCCGCCTGACCACTGTCTGTCTCTGACCCTGAGCCTGCCTGTCCTGACCCTGTACCTTGGCCCCTGCTCTGGATTATCGACCTCTGCCTGCCTTGACCTGTCGTTTGCATGTCCCTGTGGTTGCAATAAACATTGTTACTTCACACAGTCTGCACTTGCGTCTTACCTTGATTCCTGATAGTACCAGTCAAAAGTTTGGACACACCAACTCATTCAAGGGTTTTTATTTATTTATTAAACTATGAAATAACACATGGAATCATGTAGTAACCAAAAAAGTGTTAGACAAATCAAAATATATTTTATATTCGAGATTCTTCAAAGTAGCTGTCCCTTTGCCTTGATGACAGCTTTGCACACTCTTGGAATTCTCTCAACCAGCTTCATGAGGTAGTCACCTGGAATGCATTTCGATTAAATTAATTCATGGAATTTCTTTCCTCCTTAATGCATTTGAGCCAATCAGTTGTGTTGTGACAAGGTAGGTACAGAAGAAAGCCCTATTTGGTAAAATACTAAGTCCATTATGGCAGGAACAGCTCAAATAAGCAAAGATAAATTAAATTTGTTTAACACTTTTTTTTAGTTATTACATGATTCCATATGTGTTATTTCATAGTTTTGATGTCTTCGCAGTCATGGGAAGCACAAATAAAACATCACAAATTACCCAGAAAACAGTTACATTCTTCAACAAATAAGTCCCCAATCAATACTTTAAATTGCCCAAACGGCACCAGAAGAAGATGAAACATATTTAGAATTTTGTGCCAGCAATACGGTGCATTAAAACCAAAAGCAGATTTACCTTGCTCGGTGGAGACCCTAGGAACCTCAAGGGTTAACCAATCCTGTGAACGGGTTAGGCAACTCAGGTGTCTATACTTTAACAGCAAAGTTAGATAAGACAGAAGTTTATGAAGTAGGGCCTTGTAAACGAAAAGGGATTAATTAGAAAAAATGGCTCCGACAGAGAGGGCAGCCTTGCTTCTAGCTCTTAGGAAACTTTGCAGTATTTCGTTTTTTTACATTATTAGCCCAGAAAATGTTTTGTGTTATTACATACTGCCGGAAAGAACTACTGGATATCAGAGAGGGGGCTCCTTTGTTCACACCCCCCATGTCAATTGAACTGATTCCAGAGGCCGACCCAAAACAACACCGGAGGAGGAGAGGTACTAGGGGTGGTCTTCTAGTCTGACTTTGGGCACACCACCCACCTCCTCCAAGTATATTACTCGCTAATGTTCAGTCTCTGGATAATAAAATTGACGAGCTCAGGGCGAGGGTTTCTTTCCAGAGAGACATCAGGAATTGCAGCATACTCTGTTCCAAGGAAACATGACTCTCTCGGGATATACTGTCTGAGTTGGTACGGCCAGTTGCGTTCTCAGTTCATTGCGCAGTCAGGAATGAATATCTCTCCGGGTAGAATAAGGGCGGGGTGTATGTTACATGATTAAAGACTCATGGTGTAATTGTGATAATGTACAGGAACTCAAGTCCTTTTGTTCACCTAACCTAGAATACCTCACAATCACATGCAGACTGTATTATAGATAAGATATTTTTGGGGGGTTATAGTCATGGCCGTGTATATCCCCCCTCAAGCCGATACCACAACGGCCCTCAAAGAACCTCACTGGCATTTATTAACAGAGCTAATTTTAGAACTTCGGCAGCCTTTTCCTATCAACACATCGACTGTAGTACTCGCACTGCTAAAACACTCGATCACTACTACTCCAACTTCCGGGATGCCTAAAAGCCCCCGCCCCCCTCTCCACCCTCCTTTCGGCAAATCTGACCACGACTCCATTTTGCTCCTCCCTTCCTATAGACAGAAAGTACCCGTGCTAAAGACTATTCAACTAGAGACTAGTCCCTAGTCAAGGATCATATCACCTTTACCTTACCTGTCACCCTAGACCCACTTCAATTTGCTTACCACCCACAATAGATCCACACGATGCAATTACCATCACACTGCACACTGCCCTATCCCATCTGGACAAGAGGAACCTATGTAAGAATGCTGTTCATTGACTATAGCTCAGCATTCAACACCATAGTACCCTCCAAGCTCATTAATAAGCTTGAGGCCCTGGGTCTGAATCCCGCCCTATGCAACTGGGTCCTGGACTTCCATTTAAGAAATGGAACACTAGTCACTTTAATAATGTTTAGATATCTTGCATTACTCATCTCATATGTATATACTGTGTTCTATACTATTCTACTTATCTTAGTCTATGCCGTTCTGACATTGCTCATCCATATATTTATATATTCTTAATTCCATTCCTTTACTTAGACTTCTGTGTATTAGATATATGTTGTGATATTATTATATTATATGTTTAGATATTACTACACTGTCGGAGCTAGGAACACAAGCATTTCGCTACACCCTCAATATCATCTGCTAAACACGTGTATGTGGCTGTCACGTTCTGACCATAGTTCTTTTGTGTTTTCCTTGTTTTAGTATTGGTCAGGATGTGAGCTGGGTGGGCATTCTATGTTGTGTGTCTAGTTTGTCTATTTCTATGTTTGGCCTGATATGGTTCTCAGTCAGAGGCAGGTGTTAGGCATTGTCTCTGATTGGGAACCATATTTAGGTAGCCTGTTTTGTGTTGGGTTTTGTGGGTGGTTGTTTGCGGTCTTTGTGTTTGCTGCACCAGATAGGGCTGTTTTGGTTTTGCCACGTTTTGTAGTTTGTTCATGTTAACTGTCTCTTATTAAAGAACCATGAACTTCAACCATGCTGCGTTTTGGTCCTCCTCTCCTTCCCTGGAAGAAAGCTGTTACAGTGGCAAATAAAATTTGATTTGATTTGAGATTTGGCCTATCGAGGCATCAGAGCTCAGGCCTATCGAGGTCAACTTATTCAATAAAATAGCATGATCAACAGTATCAAATACTTTTGAAAGGTCTACAAATAGAGCAGCACATTTCATTTTAGTGTCTAAAGCATAGAGAAGATCATTAACAACAGTCCAGCATAGTCCAAACCTACCAAAACAAATCATAAGTGCAGTATAATTATAAAATATATATATGGCCGAGCACAGGACTTAACAACCACTCATTGGTGCCTGGGAGCTTACACACCCATAACTGAATGGAATAGGGGGTGACATCCATGACTGTTTTCTCCACGGTCACATTGAATTATGAGGATAATTGTCTGTCTCCCCCATGTTGATCTTGAGATTGGCATTACAGTATGGCTGGTTTCAGAGTGGGAGCTGGGGTTTGTGTTGAGATGATTTAAACGGAGGGCCTCTGGCAGAACTTTGTCTCTGGGCTGGCCACTTCCCCTACCCGTCTTGTGTGCCAGGCAGCCAAACTATGAGTCAGAACTCTGTGGTCAGTGTGGGAGGCTACTCTTCTTGTGTCACCCCAGTGACTAGTCTCCTCTCCCCCCTTCCTTCCTTCCTTCCCTCTCGCTCTCTCTCTTTCCTTCTTCCTCTTTCTCTCTCTTTTCCCTCTGAATCACCAGGGAAGAAGTCAACGCCTGCTTGGCACATAATATAACTGTCCCCACACACTGAACGTGCTTTGATTCATTATTTGCTAATATTACTGTACAATACTACACCACTGAACGAGGATGACGTAGGACTGTTTGCCCATGTCTTATAAGGACTATGACACAGGAGTGAGGACATGTGCCTGTGCCCACATTCCAGAACACAAAAGCCAGCGTGCAGCAGGTAGGGAGTGCCCCATTTATTGGACTGTGTGTTTGTGAGGTGTTAGGCTCTGGTTAGCACGTCTCTGAGAATCCTGTCTCATCCCTATCTATCTCTACTGACTCTCCTGACCTCCCTCTGTTGGGAAACACGGTGATACTTGGTTTCTCAGGGTGACAGGACTAGCTCTGGACTAGGAAAACATGACTACACTAGTGACATGTCTCTTTGAAGGCCTGTTTTCTCTCACAGAGATATTGTTAACAATATGCTGACACTCTCCCACAAAGTGCTCTGTCTCTCTCGGGGGTTTTGCCCATCCTGTGCTGTCGTTGTTTGTACAGTAGAATCCCTCTGCCTCTTACACACTACTCTCTTAACACGTAGCAGGATGCTGTGTTTCCTGTTGACACAGCCCCAGAGCTGGGAAAAGGAAAAGCAGAGGGAAGTGGAGCTGTTGTCCCCTATCAGTGCTGGACGCTCCGGGCAGTGCTCTTCCTGTCCTGATAGAGGGAGAGAGGAGGAAGAGATGGCCGTGAAAGGAACTTTTGGAATAGGGAGGAATCGCTGGGTGCTTTTAATGACTTCAATCTTATCTGAGTGGAGTGTGGTATGAATCCACTACAACACAGCAGAATTTGGGAGAGGGGATTGGTGCCTCTTGGCTTCCCTACCCACCTCTAGTAATGAGGCTAATGAGAATAGATTTAGAATAAAGCAGGAAATAGGGCACTATTGAGTAAAGTCAACCTGTCAACCTTTCCAACCACACACAGATTTGTATTCTGCCTCTAAATCTGAAAATAGACAACCGATGTGTTGGTTGGTTTTCGTTGTGTTCCAAGCTGCATTTCCAATGAGTTCGGATGAGAGCTGTAATTAGTATGACCTTGATGATATCCCGCTGGTGGGAACATTTTGCATATAGATTTCAAAAGGAGGCAAATTACAGTAACTGGGGCAAAAACAGGTTTTACAGTATACTGAACAGTATGTTTGTGTTTTATGCAACATGTCTGTTTTATCAGAAATATTTTTTAACATTCACTAACCACTATGTTTTATGTAAGTCCTCTATGTAATTTCGATAGGACCAGTCAACTCTAACCCAGCCACAGTCTATCTTTGTCTCTCCCTTCCACCGTCACGGTCAGACAGCCATGAAATAATCCTTGACATCGTTATATTCTCTTCAATGAAACACAACATTATGGCATATGCAGACAGCACAGTACCATTATTCCAGATGGTTACCTGTCTCTTATACAAACAATCTAAGAAAACATTTGGAGGTGGCCTGTCTGTCTGTCTGTCTGTCTGTCTGTCTGTCTGTCTGTCTGTCTGTCTGTCTGTCTGTCTGTCTGTCTGTCTGTCTGTCTGTCTGTCTGTCTGTCTGTCTGTCTGTCTGTCTGTCTGTCTGTCTGTCTGTCTGTCTGTCTGTCTGTCTGTCTGTCTGTCTGTCTGTCTGTCTGTCTGTCTGTCTGTCTGTCTGTCTGTCTGTCTGTCTGTCTGTCTGTCTGTCTGTCTGTCTGTCTGTCTGTCTGTCTGTCTGTCTGTCTGTCTGTCTGTCTGTCTGTCTGTCTGTCTGTCTGTCTGTCTGTCTGTCTGTCTGTCTGTCTGTCTGTCTGTCTGTCTGTCTGTCTGTCTGTCTGTCTGTCTGTCTGTCTGTCTGTCTGTCTGTCTGTCTGTCTGTCTGTCTGTCTGTCTGTCTGTCTGTCTGTCTGTCTGTCTGTCTGTCTGTCTGTCTGTCTGTCTGTCTGTCTGTCTGTCTGTCTGTCTGTCTGTCTGTCTGTCTGTCTGTCTGTCTGTCTGTCTGTCTGTCTGTCTTGTCTGTCTGTCTGTCTGTCTGTCTGTCCTGGTCTGTCTGTCTGTCTGTCTGTCTGTCTGTCTGTCTGTCTGTCTGTCTGTCTGTCGGTCTGTCTGTCTGTCCTGTCTGTCTGTCTGTCTGTCTGGTCTGTCTGTCTGTCTGTCTGTCTGTCTGTCTGTCTGTTCTCCTCCCTTCGCTCACTCTTTAGGGTAGTGTTAGTCACAATGAGTGTGTCTGTGGGGAAAAACTGTTCTGTGTGGAGCTGTATGTAAACATGACGTTGTCTTCCTCTGGCTCCCTGGCCCTGGCTCCCTGCCCTGGCTCCCTAGTCGTGGTTCCCTGGCCCTGGCTCCCTAGTCGTGGCTCCCTAGTCATGGTTCCCTGGCCCTGGCTCCCTGGCCCTGGCTCCCTGGCCCTGCGCTCCCTGGCCCTGCTCCCTAGTCGTGGTTCCCTGGCCCTGGCTCCCTAGTCGTGGTTCCCTGGCCCTGGCTCCCTGGCCCTGGCTCCCTGGCCCTGGCTCCCTAGTCGTGGTTCCCTGGCCCTGGCTCCCTAGTCGTGGTTCCCTGGCCCTGGCTCCCTGGCCCTGGCTCCCTGGCCCTGGCTCCCTAGTCGTGGTTCCCTGGCCCTGGCTCCCTAGTCGTGGTTCCCTGGCCCTGGCTCCCTGGCCCTGGCTCCCTAGTCGTGGTTCCCTGGCCCTGGCTCCCTAGTCGTGGTTCCCTGGCCCTGGCTCCCTGGCCCTGGCTCCCTGGCCCTGGCTCCCTAGTCGTGGTTCCCTGGCCAGCATTGCGTGTGGATGATAGCTGGACGTGGTATCATGAATTGAACTTAGGAAGGGATGGGTTTATCTTGTCACGACAGTTGTGGTTTTCCTGTTGGACTGTTTGCTGGACTGTTCGCTGGACTGTTTCATTTACACAACACTCACTTGGAAACATGTAAGGTTATATTACCTTGAAAAGTTAGAGACCCGCACAAATAATACATCCAAAACTGAGGCTTGAATGCAAAATAAAGATGTATATTAAACAGGTTCTAGTACCTGACATACAATAAGAAGCTAAAAAGGAATAGTAAACTGTTTTCTTTGCATTACAACCAATGTCATTTGAAGCTCTAAACAATAGAATGTGTCAATCAAAATGATTCCATCGTCTTCCTCAGTACTCCAGAGGTGAAGTATCACACCTTCTGTTTCTGTGAACTAGGTCTATGTTGAATAAAGCAGTGTGGAGCTTGAGGGAATGATCAGCATACCACACACAAGCACACACACACGCACACACAGTCATGTCTGAAACCTTTTAGCTTTTGGACTAAGCTAAGCCTGTCTCCATACACATCATTGTAATTTGGTACAGTAGTTAGATGGTAGCACTGCTGCTTAATTAGAGGGTAGAAATAATGAGGATGTAGGAGTCATTTGGGAGCAGACTTCAGAAACACAAAGAGAGGCTGCCAGCACTTTGTTGGAAGTCTGTTGTGTTTGATCTCCCTGAAAACCTCAAATAACCCAACTCAGAACAAAGGCTGTTCTCACTACTTTCTCTGAAGTCATGGGAATACTCTCTTCAAGGGTGTAAAGGAGGGCACACTGTATTTGGGACAAATTAAAGATTTTAAAAAGGATGCAGCATTTTACTCTATGCACAGTTGAAGTTGGAAGTTTACATACACTTAGGTAGGAGTCATTAAAACTCATTTTTCAACCACTCCACACATTTCTTGTCAACAAACTATAGTTTTGGCAAGTCAGTTAGGACATCTACTTTGTGCATGACACAAGTCATTTTCCAACAATTGTTTACAGACAGACACTGTATCACAATTCCAGTGGGTCAAAAGTTTACATACACTAAGTTGACTGTGCCTTTAAACAGCTTTTAAAATTCCAGAAAATGATGTCATGGCTTTAGATGCTTCTGATAGGCTAATTTACATCATTTGAGTCAATTGGAGGTGTACCTGTGGATGTATTTCAAGGCCTACCTTCAAACTCAGTGCCTCTTTGGTTGACATCATAGGAAAATCTAAAGAAATCAGCCCAGGCCTCAGAAAAGTATTGTAGACCTCCACAGGTCTGGATCATCCTTGGGAGCGATTTCCAAACGCCTGAAGGTACCACGTTCATCTGTACAAACAATAGTACGCAAGTATAAACACCATGGGACCACGCAGCCGTCATACCACTCAGGAATAGAGATAGAGATGAACGTACTTTGGTGCGAAAGTGCAAATCAATCCCAGAACAACAGCGAAGGACCTTGTGAAGATGCTGGAGGTACAAAAGCATCTATAACCAGAGTAAAATGAGTCCTATATCGACATAACCTGAAAGGCCGCTCAGCAACAAAGAAGCCACTGCTCCAAAATCGCCATAAAAAAGCCAGACTACGGTTTGCAACTGCACATGGGGACAAAGATCGTAATTTTTGTTGAAATGTCCTCTGGTCTGATGAAACAAAAATAGAACTGTTTGGCCATAATGACCATCGTTATGTTTGGAGGGAAAAGGGGGAGGCTTGCAAGCAGAAGAACACCATCCCAACCGTGAAGCGTGTGGATGCAGCATCATGTTGTGGGGGTGCTTTGCTGCAGGAGGGACTGGTGCACTTCACAAAATAGACGGCATCATGAGGAAGTAAAATTACGTGGATATATTGAATCAACATCTCAAGACATCAGATAGGAAGTTAAAGCTTCATCACAAATGGGTCTTCCAAATGGACAATGACCCCAAGCATACTTCCAAAGTTGTGGCAAAATGCCTGAAGGACAACGAAGTCAAAGTATTGGAGTGGCCATCACAAAGCCCTGACCTCAATCCTACAGAAAATGTGTGGGCAGAACTGAAAAAGCGTGTGTGAGCAAGGAGGCCTACAAACCTAACTCAGTTACACCAGCTCTGTCGGGAGGAATGGACCAAAATTCACCCAACTTATTGTGGGAAGCTTGTGGAAGGATACCTGAAATGTATGAGCCAAGTTAAACAATTTAAAGGCAATGCTACCAAATACTAATTGAGTGTATGTAAACTTCTGACCCACTGGGAATGTGATGAAAGAAATAAAAGCTGAAATAAATCATTCTCTCAACTATTATTCTGACATTTCACATTCTTAAAATAAAATGGTGATCCTAACTGACCTAAGACGGAGAATTTTTACTAGGATTAAATGTCAGGAATTGTGAAAAACTGAGTTTAAATGTATTTGGCTAAGGTGTATGTAAAAGTCCAACTTCAACTGTATGTTGTACTGTTGGTCCTTGAAAAAGCTGACTCAGTGACCACAATTACAGATAGTAAAAGCCAAATTAGAGGTTTCTAACACGGGCCTGAACTAATGTCATGATTGGTATCAACCACCACAACAACGTCCTCTATTTACAGTGATCCGAGGTCAGAGGGACACATCAGTGGGTGTGTAGCCCCTTTGGAGGGCTGAGTTTGACCTCTTTAGAGTGAGAGAACTAGACTGATTTTTATTTCAAAGAGCTTGTATTGTCCATCCACCACAAGTTCTGCAAAATGCAGAGGTGTCTTGGATGACATGACTTGGACTCGAGTCAGACTGAAGTCACAAATTTGATGACTTGCAACTCGACCTTGACTTTAACGCCAATGACTCGTGACTTAACTTGGACTTGAGCCTTATGACTTGACCTGACTTGATACCCTCCCCAAGCCCAAATTTAAAAAATTATGCTATAATGCTATTGTGTGCAGCACATCAACTCTTCATTTAATGGATTACATTTTTTATCAAATTGTGCCAGCTGAGAAAAAGTTGTGAGTGACAGTGCAGAGGAACGTCGGCGGGTGAATTCAGATGGAGACCTTGGAAAGATGATACCAAAATTATTCTTTTCGGATATAAAGACGACGCTGTATCAACAAAATACATATTGCAACTTTCAAAACATGCGGGAAAAAATTACAGACGGAGGGGTAACAACTCTCAACTTTGTTCGACATTTGAAGCTGCACAAGAACGGTAAGTCGTACTTTACTGGTGTATCATGTAGGCTAACGTAACGTTAAATCAATGAGCCTCCACACAGTCAGGAACGTGATCATTGCAGCCAAGATTGAGCTACATCTGGCTAGGCAGCTGGCAGCCTAAATCCTGCCTGATCCTACTGCTGTTCCTAAAACTGCTGTTCCTACTGTAACCAAACAGAGAGAGAGTTTGTGTGTGTTTGTGTGTTTGTGTGTTTGTGTGTGTGTGTGTGTGTGTGTGTGTGTGTGTGTGTGTGTGTGTGTGTGTGTGTGTGTGTGTGTGTGTGTGTGTGTGTGTGTGTGTGTGTGTGTGTGCGTGCGTGCGTGCGTGTGTGCGTGCGTGTGTGTATGTTAAGGTTGTGCGATTGTGTACAAGCCTACATCGCCTAATTGCATCCCATAGCGATCCTCGATAGTCGATCACTATGGGGGGGTGTCTTTCTCATAGCTACCCATGTAATTCCATAGAAATATAATGTTTATTTGGAAAGTAATAAATATATAGATATTTTTAAAAGCAAAAATAGCAAAAAAGCAAAAATATGAAATGGTATTACATTTGGTGAAGAGCACATTATGACTTGTTTAGGACTCGAAACTCAAAATGTAGGACTTGAGACTTGACTTGATACTTGACAGTCTTGACTTGAGACTTGACTTGGACTTGCCTGTCTTGACTTGGGACTTGACTTGAGTGCTTGGGACTTGAGTGCTAAGACTTGAGACTTACTTCCCACCTCTGGCAAAATGTACCTTGGTAATTTTTCAAAAGATTTCAGCGAGGAATCTCTGCTGAGTTGTGTGTCTGTGTGTGCGTTTTTTATTTTTGCATTAAGTGTACAGTTGGTGTGTACAGTATGTCTGTTATTTTGCTCAAGGGTAAGTGAGTGGTGCCTTGTGAGCTGTGGAACCCTCCCACACGCCCACACCTCCAGGCACCAGAGGAGAGGCCCAGTGTGTTTGGCCCAGAGCAGGGCAAGGGCAGGTCGGCTCAGTTCCCCCGGCTGGTCTACTTCCTGCCAGGGACCACGGCTGTGTGGAGGCGCATGTCTCTTGATTTGCGGGAGGCCGGAAAGAAGGCTAGAATAAACTGAAGTTGTTTAATTTACAGGCCCGCCAGGGCCACACTCCCATAATTCAAACTGTCTTTAAAGCATGGCACCTACATTTGGTGATCGAGGCCAGCTGTGTCTGTGTCACTGTCTGTTTCACTTCTGCACAGACAGCATACTGTATAATCCAATCCACTTGTAATGTGCTATATATATACCGTTGACATTGGCCTGCACATTGTAAAAGAAGGGCAGAACAGGTTCAGAACAAAGCATGTTCTGTGTTAAAAAGACAATCTGTTTCATGCTTTAGTTCGTAAAAAATAGTTCCTAAAACAACTGATGGTAGGGTCTTGGTAAGAAGCACATACAAATGCTACAGTATTTTTCATCCAACGCTCTTGTTACATAATTCAAAAAGAAGTTGCATCGCAACAACAATCCATAGAGAATGGGTGATAACTGCAACTGTTCTCTGCATGGCTTGTCCATTCTGAGTTATTAATACTATGAAATGTTTCACGGTTAGAGAGAACCTCTTTGAAATGTGGTATAGGGTTCTTTCCTTGGCCCATACATTATGCAATGTGTTTTCAATGAAACACCATGATTGCCATTAGATCCAGGTGAGTGACTTGCATTAATGCATGAGGGCCGACCACAAAGGCTATTGTGGCACGGACAGTGGTTTGGTTATTCATGTGTATTGGCTTTCAGCATGTGACCCTTCGGCTCATAGTCTCCATGCCCTCAGAACGAGACCGTGCATTTGCATCCCCTCACAAAACCTTCTCTGGGACACGTTATTTCCCCTGAATGAATGCATTCACACAGCCCTCCCGCTGTACAGCGGTGGAAAATTAGAGTTGGGCAGAGACAACATGCCCCTGAGCCCGTAGGCCTGCCCATTAAGAAGTCCAGTGAGCACAGAGCCAAAGCAGCTCCAGTGTCAGGAATGAATGTGGATGCAGCCCTGGATCAGATTAGGTAGCCTCACTGACTTCAGAAGAGGGCCTAATTCCAGTGTAGACCGGAACAAAAGCAGTCCTGACAATGCACATACTCTGCCCTGGATGAGTCAGACACTGTCATCAGCACACACCAACGCACATTGTTTATTTGACTAATCCTAACTAATCTGTGTGCTTTAGATGTGTTCCTCCTCTTTAGAAACATGTGTTTTTCCCCTCCACACAGGTTATGTCAAGATCATTGCTTTTCTAACCTTGAGGTTATTGATCTATCCCTCAGTCCATTAGCTCTGCCCCTTTGAAGGTATGTGCTCTCCAACTCCTGAATGGAGAGAGCATCTGAAATCTTTATCAGTGACACAGGGAGCAAGGGTCCTAGTGGGGTTCTGTGTTTGCTATATCTCCCCCGAGAGGGCATATATCACGAAGCCAGGAGAGAGCTGACTCCCCTAGCTATCAGCTTTTGCTTTAGATTAATAGATTTCTACATTAGCAAATCCTTGACCTCATCTTTAGGAGACTTCCATTGGAAAAACAGGAAACCCTGGGATACTCATCGGTTGCATTCCAGAAACTTCTGGGTTAACCATTACAACACCAGCTCCAATGTTAAAACAGTAAAGTGTTAGTGAGAAAATGTAAAGGGATTTTAGAGTAATAGACAAACAATACTATAGCATTTATTTGTGCTGTTGAGATGAATATTTGATCGTCTTTGACAGCATGTAAAACAGACTGAATAACATGTACAACATAGCCATACTACATTATACACGTGTAGCTATTAGGTCAAACTGCTCCGGAAACAAGGCATATTAGGTCAAACTGCTCTGAAAACAAGGCCTGTTAGGTCAAACTGCTCCGGAAACAAGGCCTATTAGGTCAAACTGCTTCGGAAACAAGGCCTGTTAGGTCAAACTGCTCCGGAAACAAGGCCTATTAGGTCAAACTGCTTCGGAAACAAGGCCTGTTAGGGATATACTTTCATCTGTGTCAGCAAGTCTTACTGAATTCCTTTGGTTTTGTGAGCTCAGTTGGCTATGAACCAGAGGACTGAGAGGGTCTGTCCAACAGGACATACTGGATTAGACCACAGCTGTCCGTCTCACAGCTTCTCCCCAGAAGAAACATTTCAGTAATAACATCATCAGACACACTGGGCTGTGTGAATCTGGTAGGAAGAGCACAGGCGAGGTGACAGGGTACACACTCCACCCTAGTCATCATCTCTCCAACACCAATTATTCCAATAGTATAGTGCAGACAGGTGGCTTATACAGTAGAATGATGGACACTCCTTTGTATAAATCGTAAATGAAAGGACAGTATTGCCTTTGGAGGTGTGCCTGTGGGTGTGTTGGAGCCCACAGGTCATCATACCCCCTACTGTGAAAGCACATTATAACACACACACACACAATTGGGAGACAGCATAGAGTAGCACTGTAATTTAATGCATTTCTCAAAGAGAAACGACTCATTTTGGGGACAGATCTTCTGTACTCTCCCTTGCCCTCTGACCATAACTCCATCCTCTTAATTCCTGCTTACAAGCAAAATCTCAAACAGGAAGTACCAGTGATGCGCTCAATATGTTGTCCGATGAAGCGGATGCTAAGCTACGGAATTGTTTCGCTAGCACAGATTGGAATATATACCGAGATTCATCCGATGGCATTGAGGAGTTTACCACGTCAGTCACTGGCTTCATTAATAAGTGCATCAACGACATAGTCCCCACAGTGACCGTACGTACAAATACTAACCAGAAGCCATGGATTACAAGCAACATCTGCACTGAGCGAAAGGCTAGAAATGTCCCTTTCAAGGAGCAGGACACATATCCTGACGCTTATAAAAAAATCTTTATACGCCCTCCGATGAACCAATAAACAGGCAAAACGTCAATACAGGTGTCACGTTCTGACCTTGGTTCTTTTGTTATGTCTTTGTTTTAGTAAGGTCAGGGTGTGAGTTGGGTGGGTAGTCTATGTTTGTTTTTCTATGTTGTGTTTTTGTGTTTGGCCTGGTATGGTTCTCAATCAGAGGCAGGTGTCGTTAGTTGTCTCTGATTGAGAATCATACTTAGGTAGCCTTTTCCCACCTGTGTTTTGTGGGTGATTATTTTCTGTCTAGTGTGTTTCGTCACCTTATAGAACTGTTTCGGTTTCGTTTCTTTCTCTTTGTAATTTTGTTTAGTGTTCTGAGTTTAAATAAATATCATCATGAACACATACCACACTGCATCTTGGTCCTCTCCTTCCAACAGCCATTACAACAGGACTAAGATTGAATCCTACTACACCTGCTTTGACGCTCGTCGGATGTTGCGCGGCTTGCAAACTATAATGGATTACAAAGGGAAACCGAGCCGAGAGCTGCCCAGTGATGCAAGCCTACCAGACTTGCTAAATGCCTTCTATGCTCGCTTCGAGGCAGTCAACACTGAACCATGCATGAGAGCACCAGCTGTTCCGGACCACTGTGTGATCACGCTCTCTGTAGCCGGTGTGAGTAAGACCTTTAAACAGGTTAACATTCACTAGGCCGCAGGGCCAAATGGATTGCCCAGAGACATACTCAGAGCATGCACTGACCAGCTAGCAAGTGTCTTCACAAAAATGTTCAACCTCCCTGACCTAGTCTGTAATACCCACATGTTTCAAGCAGACCACAATGGTCCCAAGAACGCCTGTCTAAATGACTATCGCCCTGTAGCACTCACATCTGTAGCCATGAACTGCTCTGAAAGGGTGGTCACATCAACACCATCATCCCAGACATCCTGGACCCACTCCAATTCACATACTGCCCCAACAGATCTACAGATAATGCAATCTCTATTGCACTCGACACTGCCCTTTCCCACCTGGACAAAAGGAACACCTACGTGACAATGCTATTCATTGACTACAGCTCAGCATTCAACACCATAGTGCCCTCAAAGCTCAACACTAAGCTAAGGACCCTGGGTTTAAATACCTCAATCTGCAATTGGATACTGGACTTTCTGACTGGCCACCCCCAGCTGGTGAGGGTAGGCAACAACACATCCGCCACACTGACCCTCAACACGGGGGCCCCTCAGGAGTGCGTGCTTAGCCTCATCCTGTACTCCCTGTTCACCCACGACTCTGTGGCCGCATACAACTCCAACATCATCATTAAGCTTGCTGACAACACGACGGATCACTAACAACGCCCACAGGGAGGATGTCAGAGACCTGCAGTGTGGTGCCAGGACAACAACCTCTCCCTCAACGTCAACAAGACAAAGGAGCTGGTTGTGGACAACAGGAAATGGAGGTCCGAGCATGCCCACATTCACATCAAGGGGGCTGTAGTGGAAATGGTAGAGAGCTTCAAGTTCCTCTGTGTTCACATCACTAAGGACCCATCATGGTCCAAACACACCAACACAGACGTGAAAAGGGCACGACAACGCCTCTTCCCCCTCAGGAAACTGAAAAGATTTGAAATGGGCAGATTGTCAAAACGTTCTACAGCTGCACCATTGAGAGGATCTTGACTGGCTACATCATCGCTTGGTACGGTAACTGCTCAGCATCCGACCGCAATACACTATAGAGGGAAGTGCGTATGGTCCAGTACATCACTGGAGCCGAGCTCCCTGCTATCCAGGACCTCTATGACAGGTGGTGTCAGTGGAAGGCCCTTACAATTGTCAAAGACTCCAGCCACGCAACTCCCAGTCTGTTCTTTCTGCTACCACACGGCAAGCGGTACAAGAACGCCAAGTCTGGGACCAAAAGGTTCCTGAACAGCTTCTACCCCAAAGCCATAAGACTGCTTTTCACTGCCTACCTACATGTACATAGTACTTCAAGCAATCACCTAACCAAACCTACATGTACATATTACCTCAACCAATCACCCCAACTACCTCGTACACTGACTCGGTCCCTGCGCTCTGCAACATTGTGTTACTATTTCATTTGTATCTATTTGTTAATTGTCATACCTTTTAACTGCATTGTCTGGAAAGGGGTTGTAATTAAGCATTTCACGATAACGTCTACACTTGTTGTATACGGCACACGTGACAAATAACATTTAATTTGATTTGACAATTCTACCCTTGGTGACAGTGTAATGGCATGATGTGTTTTCCAGTAACTCCCTCAGATTGTGTTCTGGAGACTAAACACACCCTGTGATCGAGGAGTGTATGCTCGCTCCACCCACTACTATTAAGCTTTGGGAGCACTTCAACAGAACACTGATGAAGAGTGATGCAATGGATGAGTCGCTCTTACCACTTTTTATCTTACCAAAATAGAAGTACCTGCTGTGTATGGTGGCGTACTCTGAAATCCCTCCTTTTCTCAGAAGTCTTCATACTCAAGAGGAAGTCGATTAATATCTGAGATAGCTGGAGGATTCAGGAGCATGTAGTCTGGTTTGCGTTAATGGCTAATAGTGTTGTAGTATGGTACAAATATTTACATTTTAGCGAGAGATGACAGCCTATTACTGGCTTTTGCATTGGGATTTGTTAGGTTTTCAAGGCAGACGCTTGGAAGGGTCTGAGCGGAGCCACTGTCCTGCCAAGATGCATGAGAGGAGATGTGTCAGTCAGTCTCAGCCAGGGCCCTTGCCTTGCTCTCCTAACAGGGCTGACTGATCACAGAAATGTGCTTCAGACTGTCACTACACATGCTAGTTTCTCATCACCATGTATTACTGTACATGTTGGAAGAAACATTGATGTACCCACATTCATGAAAATACTTTACAAGAGAAATATAACAAAAATGATATATGGGCATGACAATGTGTAGGCTTACTCACTTATGGAGATTCCAGCTTGCCATGATAACAAACCGTTCCTTTTATGCCAACCTATTAGTGCTGAGCGATTAGTGCTTTTTCGATTTATGTGGGTTATGTAGGTTGAACGCTGTAATAACACAGAATAAAACAATGAATAAAAGTCTTATGATGGTAGTGACTGACCATTACTGCTTATCACTTATTAACCATTATTTATTCACATTACTACTTAATACAATATGTCAGTTGTTGTGTGTATTACTTTTGTTTCATTTGATGACATTATCACTATAGAGCTGCTGCCTATATGCTACCTATATCACTATTTTAGCAGTTCTTCAAATTAAAGTATACTTTTATGACTTCTGAATACCAACTATAAATAACTTAGGCTGTAGTGGAAAATACCGTTTTTGGAAATCTGTTCCAAAGTATTCCCACACATAATAGAGAGATATACAGTATGTGATCATATACAAATGTTCGCAACGTTTTAAATTATTATATTTTAGTCAAATATTATTTATTGCGGTCATTTTTCAGTCTACAAATTATTTGTAATTATTTTCCGGCCACCTGACCATCCATTTAAGACAAAATCAGCCTGAGACTGAATGTAGTTGATGATCCCTGACTTACATCATGTATTTTCAAGTAGAGATACCTCGCAAAGCAACTGTTCTCTATCCCTCTCAATTGAGCATTCTTCTGTCTCTTCTCATAGCAGGTGTAAAATAAACACACAGACCGGACAAGTAGGCACACAATGGATTATGGTCATTGGTTAAACTATGTCGAATATTGGCCTGTTAGAAACTACAACTCCCTACTACATCACACAGTTCTGGCTTGAACTGATTTTTCTCTCGAGAAACTGCGCAATGTGTGCATTGAGCTCACAGAAAAAAAAAAGTGAAATGGATGTGATAACATGCGTCTTGGTGAGAGGTGTAGGAGTCAGGCGCAGGAGAGCAGGGATGTCTGAGAAGCGTGTTTTAATAATATAGTCCAAACGGCACAGAAACAAATCCCAAAACTACGCTCTCGAATACTCACGGAGGAACAAACACAGTTCCGACACTTTACATACACGTGCGTAATAGCGAAAAAAACAACAAACATCAAATACACTCGAGCGCAATACACACAAGTCTAATCCTGCACGAATTACGGCAGGTAACAGGTGCCCTATATACCAACAGAAATCAAAGCAATTGAAAACCAGGTGTGAAAAGGGACACAGACAAAACAACCAGAAAAAGAAAAAGGGATCGGTAGCGGCTAGTAGACCGGCGACGCTGAGCGCCGAGCACGGCCTGAACAGGGTAAGGAGTTACCTTCGGTAGAAGTCGTGACAGTACCCCCCCCCCTGACGCCGGCTCCCGCAGCGCGACGACGCCTGCCTCGAGGACGACCCGGAGGACGAGGCGCAGGGCGATCCGGATGGAGGCGGTGAAACTCCCTTAGCATAGGTGGATCCAGTACGTCCTCCACCGGCACCCAGCATCTCTCCTCCGGACCGTACCCCTCCCAGTCCACGAGGTACTGGAGACCCCCCACCCGACGCCTCGAGTCCAGTATGGACCGAACTTAATACGCCGGCGCCCCCCCGATGTCCAGGGGGGGCGGAGGGACCTCCCGCACCTCATCTTCTTGAAGCGGACCAGCCACCACCGGCCTGAGGAGAGACACATGAAACGAGGGGTTAATACGGTAATACGGGGGGAGCTGTAACCTATAACACACCTCGTTTATTCTCCTCAGGACTTTGAATGGCCCCACAAACCGCGGACCCAGCTTCCGGTAGGGCAGGTGGAGGGGCAGGTTTCGGGTCGAGAGCCAGACCCAGTCCACCGGGGCCTCGCTGCGATGGCGGTCGGCACTGGCCTTCTGCCGCCCTTCGGCCCGTTTAAGGTACCCGTGGGCAGCCTCCCAGGTTTCCCTTGAGCGTTTCACCCAATCGTCCACCGCAGGAGCCTCGGTCTGGCTCTGATGCCATGGTACCAGGACCGGCTGATAGCCCAACACACATTGGAAGGGCGACAGGTTCGTAGAGGAGTGGGGGAGTGAGTTCTGGGCCATCTCCGCCCAGGGGATGTACTTCGCCCACTCCCCTGGCCGGTCCTGGCAATACGACCGCAGAGACCTACCCACATCCTGGTTCACTCTTTCCACCTGCCCATTACTCTCGGGGTGAAACCCAGAGGTCAGGCTGACCGAGACCCCCAAACGTTCCATGAACGCCTTCCACACCCTGGACGTGAACTGGGGACCCCGATCAGAAACAATATCCTCAGGCACCCCGTAGTGCCGGAAGACGTGAGTAAACAGGGCCTCCACCGTCTGTAGGGCCGTAGGGAGACCGGGCAAAGGGAGGAGACGACAGGACTTAGAAAACCGATCCACAACGACCAGGATCGTGGTGTTGCCCTGTGACGGTGGCAGATCGGTCAAGAAGTCAACCGACAGGTGTGACCAAGGCCGCTGTGGAACGGGAAGGGGTTGTAACTTCCCTCTGGGCAGGTGCCTAGGAGCCTTGCACTGAGCGCACACTGAGCAGGAGGACACATAAACCCTCACGTCCTTGGCTAAAGTGGGCCACCAGTACTTCCCACTAAGACATCGCACCGTCCTCCCAATCCCCGGGTGACCAGAGGAGGGGGATGTGTGAGCCCACCAAATTAACCTGTCTCTAACCTCCAGCGGAACATACACCCATCCCGCTGGACACTGTGGAGGAGTGGGCTCAACACGCGATGCTCGCTCAATGTCTGCGTCCACCTCCCACCTTACAGGTGCCACTAGACAAGAAGCCGGGAGGATGGGCGCAGGGTCAATGGCCCGCTCCTCTGTATCATATAGTCGGGACAGTGCGTCTGCCTTAGTGTTCTGGGAGCCTGGTCTATAGGAGATGGTAAACCTAAATCGGGTGAAAAACATGGCCCACCTTGCCTGACGAGGGTTCAGTCTCCTCGCTGCCCGAATGTACTCTAGATTACGGTGGTCAGTCCAGATGAGGAAAGGGTGCTGGGCCCCCTCAAGCCAATGTCTCCACACCTTCAGGGCTCTGACAACAGCTAGCAGCTCCCGATCCCCCACGTCATAGTTTCGCTCCGCCGGGCTGAGCTTCCGAGAAAAGAAAGCACAGGGGCGGAGCTTCGGTGGCGCACCCGAGCGCTGGGAGAGCACGGCTCCAACCCCAGCCTCGGATGCGTCCACCTCCACTATAAATGCCAAAGAGGGGTCCGGATGCGCTAGCACGGGAGCAGAGGTAAAAAGAGCCTTCAGGCGACCAAAAGCCCTGTCCGCCTCAGCCGACCACCCCAGACGCGTCGGCCCCCCCTTCAGCAGTGACGTAATGGGCGCTGCCACCTGCCCAAAACCCCGGATAAACCTCCGGTAGTAGTTGGCAAACCCTAAGAACCGCTGCACCTCCTTTACCGTGGTTGGAGTCGGCCAATTACTCACGGCTGCAATGCGGTCATCCTCCATCACCAACCCCGATGTGGAAATGCGATATCCAAGGAAGGAGACGGCCTGTTGGAAGAACGAGCATTTCTCAGCCTTGACGTACAGGTCATGCTCCAACAGTCGCCCAAGTACCCTGCGCACCAGAGACACATGCGCGGCCCGTGTAGCGGAATAGACCAGAATATCATCGATGTAAACCACCACACCCTGACCGTGCAGATCCCTGAGAATCTCATCCACAAAAGATTGGAAGACTGCTGGAGCATTCTTCAACCCGTACGGCATGACGAGGTACTCATAATGGCCGGATGTGGTACTAAACGCCGTCTTCCACTCATCTCCCTTCCGGATACGCACCAAGTTATATGCACTCCTGAGATCCAGTTTTGTGAAAAACCGTGCTCCGTGAAATGACTCAATCGCCGTGGCAATGAGAGGTAGCGGGTAACTATACCCCACCGTGATGGAATTTAGACCTCTATAGTCAATGCACGGACGCAGACCACCCTCCTTCTTCTTCACAAAAAAGAAACTCGAGGAGGCAGGTGAGATGGAGGGCTGAATGAACCCCTGCCCCAAAAATTCCGATATGTATGTCTCCATAGCCACCGTCTCCTCCTGTGACAGGGGATACACGTGACTCCTGGGAAGTGCAGCGCCTACCAGGAGATTTATCGCACAATCCCCTCGTCGATGAGGTGGTAATTGGGTCGCCTTCTTTTTACAGAAGGCGATAGCCAAATCGGCATATTCTGAGGGAATGTGCACGGTGGAGACTTGGTCTGGACTCTCCACCGTTGTAGCACCGATGGAAACTCCTACACACCTGCCTGAGCACTCCTCCGACCACCCCTGTAGAGCCCTCTGTTGCCACGAAATCCTGGGGTTGTGACGGGCCAACCAGGGGATCCCCAACACCACCGGAAACGCAGGAGAATCAATGAGGAAGAGACAAATTCTCTCCTCATGACCCTCCTGCGTAACCATACCCAGTGGAGCCGTGGCCTCCCTGACTAGCCCTGACCCTAATGGTCGGCTATCTAAGGCGTGCACTGGGAAGGGTTTGTCCAGCTGAACCCTAACCTGTTCGCTAAACCGCGGTCAATAAAATTCCCCGCCGCGCCTGAATCTACTAGCGCCTTATGCCGGGACAGAGCGGAAAATTCAGGAAAAACAATACATGTGACCAACAGGGGGCTCTGGGTGAGCCTGGTGCCGACTCACCTGAGGTGTCCGGGCAGTGCTCGGCCTGGCGTCTCGACTCCCGGGGGGACCCCCCCAGCACCGGTCAGCAGTGTGCCCTCTGCGACCACAGCTGGCACAGGAAAGGCCCCCTCCTCCGGTCGCCCTTGCTGAAGCACCTCCTAGCTCCATGGGTGTTGGAGTGGTGGAGCTGGGAGATGGAACTGACAGAGCCCGATCTGGACGTCCGCGGGTCGCCAGCAAGTTGTCCAACCGAATGGACATGTCGATCAATTGGTCCAAGGACACGGTGGTGTCTCTACAGGCCAGCTCCCTACGGACGTCCTCACGCAAACTACACCTATAGTGATCGATCAAGGCCCTGTCGTTCCATCCCGCGCCAGCGGCCAAGGTCCGGAACTCTAGAGCAAAGTCCTGAGCACTCCTCCTCTCCTGCCTCAGATGGAACAGCCGTTCACCCGCCGCTCGACCCTCAGGTGGGTGATCAAACACGGCCCGAAAGCGGCGGGTGAACTCTGGGTAGTGGTCCCTCGCCGAGTCAGGATCGTTCCATACCGCGTTGGCCCACTCCAGGGCTTTACCTGCGAGGCAGGAGACGAGGGCGTTCACGCTCTCACCCCCCGAAGGAGCCGGACGAACAGTCGCCAGGTATAGGTCCATCTGGAGTAAGAAGCCCTGGCACCCGGCCGCCGTCCCATCATACTCCCTCGGGAGGGCGAGTCGAATTCCACTGTGCTCAGGCAATGAAGGAGAGGGTAGTGGTGCTGGTTGGGGTGTAGCTGATAACGGTGTGGGAAGGCCACCTCTCTCCCATCTCTCCATCGTCGCCATCACCTGATCCATGGCGGTCCCCAGTCGGTGTAACACTGCCGTGTGGTGTTGAACTCGCTCCTCCACGGACCCTGGAAGTGCGTCCGCTCCTGCTGACTCCATAATTATATTGGTGCAGGATTCTGTGATAACATGCGTCTTGGTGAGAGGTGTAGGAGTCAGGCGCAGGAGAGCAGGGATGTCTGAGAAGCGTGTTTTAATAATATAGTCCAAAGGGCACAGAAACAAATCCCAAAACTACGCTCTCGAATACTCACGGAGGAACAAACACAGTTCCGACACTTTACATACACGTGCGTAATAGCGAAAAAAACAACAAACATCAAATACACTCGAGCGCAATACACACAAGTCTAATCCTGCACGAATTACGGCAGGTAACAGGTGCCCTATATACCAACAGAAATCAAAGCAATTGAAAACCAGGTGTGAAAAGGAATACAGACAAAACAACCAGAAAAAGAAAAAGGGATCGGTAGCGGCTAGTAGACCGGCGACGCCGAGCGCCGAGCGCCGCCTGAACAGGGTAAGGAGTTACCTTCGGTAGAAGTCGTGACAATGGAATTCAAAATGTTTTAACCAACATTGGTCAATTAGTTGTTTAAAAAAGTAAAAATACCAGAAATGTTGGTTAGTCGCTAAGAACTACAATCTATATATCAGTGTCCAATCAATGGTACCATTTCTGCTGTTTATTTCCAAGTAAACTTTGAATTCACAGTGAAAATACATATACGTAACAGGATTACCTCAACAGCTAGAGGTCATCAATCTGATGACCTCGATAGTGGATGAGTCATTTCCAGCTATGATGTTGCCTCCTTCTTTTCTATCAAACACACCCCACCCTTCCTGCTGGAGAGAAAGCTATTATAATCAGCTGTGAGAATGTAACGTCATTCCACATGAATATCCTGGTGTTGGAAAGGGTGAACCATATTGGGAAATTCCCTCAGGTTCAAAGGAAAGTAGGAAGCTGTGAGTTCTGGCATTATTGGGGAGGATATGGCAGGGGATTTAACCTAAGCCATCAAATGCTATATGACATGTATTTCATCTTGTAGAAAAGGTATCTGGCAGAGGAGTGCTGTGTCTGTATGTAGGACCTGTTGAGTGCCAGTAGATGTTTCAGTACTTATTTTATATACTGTCCCAAGCCCTCTCTTCTCTGTGCTGCCTGCCTGTCTGCCTGACTGACTTTATAAGGAACTTCCTGTGTGGTGACATCACGCAGGCACCAGAGTGAAGAGGGCTGCTTTGTTATGGGAGGGGAAAAGAGAGGGGCGGAGGCATGGGGTAATACTTAGCACAAAAAGTTATCCAGTTAATCCTATCCATTCAATTTATCTGTCCAATCTAGTCTTTTTTCATTTCATTCTCTTACACATTTCTATGCTTCTTCTCTACACTCTAAAACTGAGGGGTTCAACCAGGGTTATTCTAAGCTCCTCAATGTTCTTTGAAGAACCTTAGGGTTCTTGGCACTGAAAATTGTGCCCAAAAGGTTCTTCCAAGAACCCCATAGGAGGTGGGGTTCATCGAGGAACCTCCTTAGTTGGTGGGGTTCCTGCAGGAACCTAACTGCCCATCTGAAATGTGGATTTGAATGTGTAAGGACAGCAGGTGCAGGCACTTCAATGAAAAATGTAAAGGTCTCCTCAATTTAATGGCTAGCAGCATACCACCCTGTATCCCACTGCTGGCTTGCTTCTGAAGCAAGTCAGTCTGGTCAGTCCCTGACCAGATGCTACTGGAAGTGGTGTTGGAGGGCACTCCTACTCCAACTGGTCTAAAAATAAACATCCCAATGCCCCAGGGCAGTGCCCTGTGTAGGGTGCTGCCTTTCGGATGGGAAGTTAAACGGGTGTCCTGACTCTCTGAGTTCATTAAAGATCCCATGGCACTTATCGTAGGGGTGTTAACCCTGGTGTCCTGGCTAAATTCCCAAGCTGTCCCTCAGGCCATCACGGTTACCTAATCATCCCCAGCTTACCTTGGCTCATTCATCCCCCTCCTCTCCCCTGTAACTATTCCCCAGGTCGTTGCTGTAAATGAGAACGTGTTCTCAGTCAACTTACCCGGTAAAATAATAAAACATTTAAGGTTCATCCCTTTGTATAATCTAAATTGATATTGTTTCATGGTGATACCATCTATCTTTTGATATTTGTGCACATCTTTCAAAAACAGAAAATGGACACAATTCGATGGACATCAATCAACAAAGAGGTAAGAATTTGTAGACTGAGAATATGTTGAAGGCTAGCTGTATTGGGTGCAGATGACTGAACTGCTCACTTTTTGTGTCTGTGTCTGCAGGTATACAGAGGAAGAGGCATACAAAGGTATGTCAATTGGTGTTGGTATGTTATGCAGATCACATGTCCCATCCTCCTCCCTTATTTCTTCAATGAATATCCCATAGGCCTCTACATTATGGATAAGGTATGTATATGAAAACCATTATCAAAACGTTTTGTTCCATTATCATTTACCACAAAAACCAAGGTATGAATACTGTCGTGTGCATGTTTTGTTAATCATCTGTATAATTACTATTTTGTGGATCCACATACTTCACCCTCTTTACACCTCTGATCAATATAACAGGAAACCTGTCTGATCACCATGCACTGCAAAATCATTCTGGCTATGGATACGGAGAACATCAACACATTAACATCAACACGCCAGAGGATATACCCATTGGACTTGGGGCTCTGTTGGGCTATGCTGGGAGTCTACCTCATATTTGGATTTTTTTATTCTGCTTTGTCACTAAAATCTTTTCTTTTTTTTCTAAAATATTGTGTTATTGTTATGCGTACTATTAATAATAATACTCGGGGGGTCCATCAAAATGTTATTAGAGGATCCATCAAAAGGGTTCTTCAAAGAACTTATGGGGGTTCCCCCACAGTTTCAATTTGAAGAACCCCTAAAGGATATTCCATATGAAATCACTGTAAGTAGGTAATGCCAACAAAAGCTGTCAAAGTAAACAAAGCAATATGTATTTACTGTGCAGACTTGATTTTATGCAGTTACACAGAAATCATATGCAACACACAGCTCTCAAGCTCACCT
Source organism: Oncorhynchus kisutch (assembly GCF_002021735.2). Lineage (NCBI taxonomy): Eukaryota > Metazoa > Chordata > Actinopteri > Salmoniformes > Salmonidae > Oncorhynchus > Oncorhynchus kisutch. Next base: position 29,525,168 of record NC_034174.2, on the reverse strand, counting down.
TCATATATCCACAAACACCCAGTAATCTGATCTCACAACCCCACCATTCTCCTGCAGGCAACAACTGGCCTAAAGGAATTTTAAAAATGTCCTTGAAATTATAAAGGGGGATTAGAGAGAGCCTGGTCCATCCACGGCTAAATATCTAATGATAAGCCTGTTAAGTCCGGGGGCCAAGGCTGGCTATGGAGATTTACCAAGTCAAGCAATACGCACACTTTGTTCCCTCCACTTACCTCCAGTTTCTGCCTCTATTTATTTAACAATGCACTTGTTTGTAGACATTGCATGACTGTGTTTGGTTAGCATGCATGGTTGTAGCTAGTTTGTTTAGCCTAGTTACACTACGTGAGTATGTGGACATCTGCTCGTCGAACATCTCATTCCAAAATCATGAGCTTTAATATGGAGTTTGCTGCTTTAACAGCCTACCCTCTTCTGGGAAGGCTTTCCACTAGATGTTGAGATGTTGCTGCGAGGACTTGATTCCATTCAGCCAAAAGAGCATTAGTGAGGTCGGGCACTGATGTTGGGAAGATTAGGCCTGGCTCGCAGTCAGTGTTCCAATTCATCCCAAAGGTGTTTGATAGGGTTGAGGTCAGGGCTCTAGGCAGGCCAGTCAAGTTCTTCCACACCGATCTCAACTAACCATTTCTGTATGGACCTCGCTTTGTGCACGGGGGCATTGTCATGCTGAAACAGGAAAGGGCATTCCCCAAACTGTTGCCACAAAGTTGGAAGCACAGAATCGTCTAGAATGTCATTGTATGCTGTAGCATTAAGATTTCCCTTCACTGTAACTAAGGGGCCTATTCCGAACCATGAAAAACAGCCCGAGAACATTTTTCTCCTCCACCAAAATGTACATTTGGCACTATGCATTGGGACAGGTTCTCCTGGCATCCTACCAAACCCAGATTTGTCCGTCGGACTGCCAGATGGTGAAGCGTGATTCATCACTCCAGAAAACGCGTTTCGACTGCTCCAGAGTCCAATGGCGGCAAGCTTTACACCACTCCAGCTGACGCTTGGCATTGCACATGGTGATCTTAGCCCTGTGTACGGCTGGTCGGCCATTGAAACCCATTTCATGAAGCTCCCGGCAAACAGTTATTTTGCTGACAGAGGCCGTTTGGAACTCGATAGTCAATGTTGCAAGTGAATATAGATGATTTTTATGCGCTACGCGCTTCAGCACTCGACGGTCCCGTTCTGTGAGCTTGTGTGGCTTGTCACTTCGCGGCTGAGCCTTTGTTGCTCCTAGACATTTCCACCTCACAATAACAGCACTTACAGTTGACCAGGACAGCTCTAGCAGGGCAGAAATTTGACAAACTGACTTGTTGGAAAGGTGGCATCCTATGAAGTGCCACATTGAAAGTCACTGAGCTCTTCAGTATGGCCATTTTACTGCCAATGTTTGTCTATGGAGATTGCATGGCTGTGTGCTCGATTTTATACACCTGTCAGCAATGGGTGTGGCTGAAATAGCCGAATCCACTAATTTGAAGAGGTGTCCACATACCCTTGTGTATATATAGTGTAGGTTGAACGGACACACACAAAGTTTATAATGGCCGGAGTTGTTCCAGCAGATATTCAAGCAGACAGAGAGTGACTCACCCATTTAGGTAATGCTAAATAGACATCTGTTGAAGGGTTTTGATACAGTGTAGCAAATGTGTAATATATAAACAGTGTAATAAAGTAATTTTATTTCTCAGTACAGTGGAACAAGTCCATTATAATTCATTCACATCTAATTTGACGCTATAGTGTCAGACTTGAGTGACTGGTATGGGACATTATGACCAGAGTAAAGTCTATAAAGGACATTTCTGTTGTTTCATCATCGGAGCTGCCCAGTCAATATTCTGACAAACACAGAGCAGGTCCCAGGTAAACAGAAATGTCCACAGGCATCAGATAAGAAGCAACAGTCAGACGACGTGGACTCCATTCAGTTACCATGCAGGATAATATACTGCGGAGATAAGAGTGTTTCTCTGTGTGTTTGCTGCGGGGTCGATCCACCTCAAAAAGCACAACAAAGAGGATTTCAACACCCACCATCTCATATTTTTCTTAAATTGTTTCTGTTGTTCAAAACAGATAAGATTAGCATTTTTGCAACATTAGTTTATTGAAATATAATTGAATCTCTGAGAAATTAAGCTAATTGATTGCAGGATTAATATAATATTGAATAAATATAGTGCCTAAGACCCGGTTTGGACCCCAAAAAAATCGAATAATGAGTTAGACATGAGGAATCCAAAGAAATAGTCAAAAGCCACCCATGGACCCCACCCCCCCACCCTATGGCAATTCCACCCCAACAATTAGTATTTAGTTTCACTTCTCTATGTTTGAGAAGTAGTACGGATAGCAGGAACAGCAACATCTAGTTGTCAAACCTGGTAATATAGGATGTAGGATGGGACATAAACTCAACCACTTCAATTACTAATTTCTCTGAACTGGGGCAAAAACCATCACCAAATCCACTGAGAATACAATACATAGGATGAAGAAACAATACTCTGAGCCGCATTTCCATACTACTTGTCAAACATAAAGAACTGATACTACTGTATATACTTGTTGGGTGGGATTGGCGTAGGATGTGGGGGGTCCTTGGATGGCTTTTGACCGCATTGTTAGGAAAAAGTTTGGCCCAAATCGGATGTTGGGTACTATAATTATTTAATAGTATATGACTCCTATACATTTGGGTGCAATCAAGTAGCTTAATTTCTCAGAGATCAAATTCAATTTCAACCAACTAATGCTTCCGGAATGCTTATCTTATCTGTTTCTAACTACAAGAACATTTTCAGAACAATCTGAAATGGTGGGTGTACGGGTTTGCTGAAATCGGCATGGAACGACCCTGTGCCTACCTCCTTATCTCCACTTGAGACATCCGTATTACCTAAACCTACTCCTCCTCTCTACTTCTCTCTGTCTCCCCTCAGCTTTGTGTGTGAGAGTTTTACATTCATTTTGTCTTTGTTCCACTGAGTCTAGCTGGAAACGATAAAGTACAGCTACAAACAGAGTGTTGATAGAGTCAATGGTACATCCAGAATAAGACTGACAGAGGTATGTGTATGTGTGTGTTGTATTCTCTGTGCTATGCAGTTGTGTTCAGACAGGTTACGATTCAGTCTGGGTCCTCAAACAACCTCTGTCTGCCCAGGGACTGCCAGGGATCAGCCAGTGTGGCGTCACACAAAGCCATGAGCACAGAATAGCTCATTTAATCCCTACCTGAGTTGCTAACAAAAATGATCCTTATCTTCATTCTGTAATGCAAAATGCAATTTAGCCAACTTATAGCGTACAATATGTATTCCCCTCTCCCGCCACAATTTGTGTTGTATTTATTTGTTTTTGATAAGCACTCTAAACACTTACTCCCAGCATAATCTGTAAAACCTAAAATACTGCAACACACAATAGAATGTACAACACTCAAGGAATGTAGATAAAACCGACTTTTGTTATGTCAGATGATAGTGTAGCCCAGGGATTTTCAACTCTTACCCTATGAGGTCCGGAGCCTGCTGGGTTTCTGTTTTACCTGATAATTAATTACAGCCACCTGGTGTTCCAGGACTAATTCCGTCTCTGATTAGAGGGGAACAATGAAAAAATGCACTGGAACTGACTTTGAGGTTCAGAGTTCAGTTTGAAGGCCACTGTAGCCTACTATACAGTAAGGATGTGTCAGGTAGCCTAGTGGTTAGAGTGTTGGACTAGTAACCAAAAGGTTGCAAGCTCAAATCCCTGAGCTGACAAGGCAGTTAACCCACTGTTCCTAGGCCGTCATTGAAAAGAAGAATTTGTTCTTAACTGACTTGTCTAGTTAAATAAAAAATCAATCACACATGTTTTACCAATGTGTACCAACTATTAATTACACAAAATATCTGTAAATGTATAATTCTTAGTGAAGCCTGCAAAACACATATAGCCGCATAAATCACTTTAGGTATGCATATACATTATTCATGTTAAGTGAAACATAAAATCTTCATCAGTAGTCGAATGTGCAGGTGTTGTGTGTGCAGGCCGTTAAATGGAAAGCTATGTCTTTAAGAGTTGAGTGAAAGGCGGAGCCAGAGTATATTCTTGTAGCGTGGTGGAGCTTAAAAGAACATCACTCACAACAATAGTATTATTGAGTAGTCTCTCAGAACATAAAGAATAGTTACTGTACCAAATGCGTTGTCCTTTATTTCTCCTCAGTACAATAGCAGACTGAAGCTTGTAAATTGGGCTATACTAACGTCTACCGCAAAACACGGGAAGTAGAACTGTCGCCAGAAGAGGATTCTTAACGTTTCTACGTAACATCTGAGGAAAACTGCGAGGTTGTAAGGTGAGCTCTAAAAACATCTTGGTTTGCAGTGACATGTGTATTTATTTATTTGTGTGTGTGTGTGTGTGTGTGTGTGTGTGTGTGTGTGTGTGTGTGTGTGTGTGTGTGTGTGTGTGTGTGTGTGTGTGTGTGTGTGTGTGTATACGTGTTGATGACGGCAGCAGTGATTGATGCAATCTCTTCTCTCAGCAGGTACATTGTATCATACATTGTATCCCTCCGTTATAATATCTTTATTATACTGCTATGCCTTTTCATACTAAACAATACACTACTATACAATATGTTAATCTATTCAAGGTTGGAACAACTTGTTCTCCCTGTACAGCTAAAATTAGGTCTGCGCTTTTAATTCCAGTATGTGACTGCGATTTGGTTCTTTATAGAGATCAGTCACATACTGGAATTAAGTATAGAACCCATGTCATGTAAATGTAAATACAATAGCGATATATAACTGTATTGATTTGGGGTGAAAAGTTGATAGTTGCATATCAGTATATTATTTGACGATATATATCGCAATATTATTTTTAACGATAATACTGTTATTTTTGCGCTAGTCAGCTGTACCTGCACCAAAATCGCAGTATTTTTTTTTTTTACCTTGCTCTCCATCTTTTAAAATCTTGAGCCAATATGTTTTCAGTACTTTTATTTCCGTGACGGATCAAAACTCGTTTTCTCATGGCTCTCTTGTCCATGTGCAGCAGACATATAGTGAGCAATATGTTTGGAACATCGAATCGCAATAAAATCACAGTATGGAATAGCATTCATACAGAATCGCGAAACCAATAGAATCACTATACCTATCATATCGGCAGCTAAGTATCACGATAATATTGTATCGTGAGGTCCATGGCAATCCCCAGGCTTACTGACGATGTCAAGAATCAAGAAGTGATGGATCCTTATTTCATCAGTTACTTGAAATTGGGAAAAACGTATATTGTGGCGTGAGCCACATACTTGTAAACTCGAACAATCAATCCTGTAAAGCAAGGGGGTGTGTGCACTGTTTGCCTGCAGCACAGGTAGAGCGGGTATGGTTGCTCGGGAAACCGCTGCATGGGTGTCGTAAGTGGGGTGTGAACCTCTTCTTTCTATGTTTTTCTGTGCCTAATGTCGCTGTGTATAGTAAGGTTATGTCCCGAAATGTCACCATATAGGGCTGTGGCCGAAAGTAGTGCACTGTAGGGAAAATTTGTGATTTATCAGACGTGAACAAAGTTCTCATGTTAGTGTGTAGCATACATGGTGTGTAAAACCATACCTCTTGGCCTGGAGTGACTATGCTGTGCTCGAATAGGCCTGTGTATTACTCTTTTGATAGTACGCTATGGATGTCAAATAGAGATGGTCATCATCATCACAAGTGTGTTTACCACACCGCTTGTCTTCCCACAACAAAAAATTCTCTGCTCTTTGAAATAATTTGCCTGCAATGTTCCCATTCATTATTTCTCCATGACTACTACATTTGTTTAATCCTGGTGTTGCCTCTAAATACACTAGTAAACTGTGATCAAACGCACATCCTTAAGTGGAGTGCAGGGCTGAAAAAGGTTGTTATAAAATAAATGGACAACTGTGCTCCACCACGTACCTTTATTCACAAACAAACGACGTTGAAGTGATCTGACGAAGGTTCTTGCAGGACCCAAACGTTTTATTTTTGTGAATAAAGGTACATGGTGAAGCTCATGAATGTGTGGGCTCTATTTATTTTATGCCTCTAAATAAACTAAATGTAACTATGGTTAACCAGTGCCAGGATGAACTGTTTTTGCACCTGTTGCCAGAGGAAGTGCGAGCCTCTCAGGGGTCATTATCAAGGATCAAGTTGCGTACTATCCCCTCCGAACTGAATCCTGGGCAAGGGATGGGAGAGATGCCATGTTGGGCAATTTGGCCTGAGCTGATGTCCTGGGCTGTTCCAGAGCTTTGTTTCCGAATGACCAGCTGTCTGGGCAGCACATCAATCTGTCCTTTCTCTAGAACTGCTGAGTTCTTAAAAGATCATGGATGCGTTCTTACTACTTGATGATGGATGGTTGACGATAGATGGATAGATATTGTTCTGGCCATGAATTTATTGTACATGCAAACCACAACACGCATTGACTGAACTATTCCTCCATATGATCAGCTGTAAATGGCATAGACTTCTGTGAAGTTATGGTCTCCATCAGTTGAGCAGAGATGTCCCTTAGTCACCCAGATTAGGTCTAGCCACTCTACCCAAAGGAAGTCAGTGGCTGTTGTGTGATGCACTCATTCCCCTCTCTTTCTGGTCGCAGGTTCCTAATTAAAGGTCATGTCCCCAGAATAAGTTTATGGTCTGTATGTAGGGCAGCCCAGCCCCCAAAGTGACTCCTTTTATCAACACTCTATGCAGGTTTTATTGTCTTCTCAGGAATTCAGCATTTTCTGTGTTGATCTTATCAACCCCCATTGTCACACCTCTGAGAAGCAGAGGTTCTGTTGTGATTACATCATGTAGGTCTGATATCTGATTGGAGGATAACTTTACAGTAATACTATTGGTCAACAGCTCAGATTTTGAATCCAAACAACTCAGATGCTTATAAAAGGGTATTCGATTAATTGTTCTTCCTCTTATGTTCATGACTTGCTGTGGTGAGATACTTGCACTCTTTATCTCTCCCTCTCATGAGCTATGGGCCATGGCACACGCCATGGTTTCTTTGTCTCTCTCCGACCACGCTCTCTCTAACCATGCTTAGAATAAGTAAGGGATAAAATGCCAATGTTCTGTACATTACCTTGGAAATAATGTACAATGCAGCGGAGTTCATTTTTCCAAGGCAATGTACAGAACGGTGGTGTTTATACCACTTATACCACAGTTGCCAAAGAAAGCACTCATTTACCAGTAGGAATACCTTTTTCGTTTATATTTTCATAGGCAAATTCATACTTTCTCATCTTTTGGTTGCTAGAGATGCAACCCAGTCGTTGGTTCGACTAGTTTGATATTGATGGATGCGACCCAGTTCTTTGTTCTGTTGACATGGCAATGTTCTTATTCCTTGCTTGCTGTTAGCTAACCACACGTTACGGCTATACAGTCACAACCTCAGCAGCCAGAATAACTGCACAGTTTATTCCATTGCGTTTGTTTAAGCTGTTCAGCCCGTTTATCCCACAGTTGCCAAAGAAAACAATACTATAATCACATTTACCGGTAGAAATAAAACATATTTTAATTTATATCAGCAAATTCATTCTTTATCATCTTTTGGTTGCCAGTCGTTGCCAAACTAGCCAGCTAGCTACGGCTAACACAGTCATGAACTCTGCAGCCAGAAGCTAGCTGAATAGTTTGTTGCTAGCAAACCTACCAATATAATAAGCAAACGAAAAAATCTAAGTTGCTGATAACAGCTGGTCAAACTAGGAACGTTTGACCAGCTGTGTCATGACTGCAAAAGTAGGGACCAGAGAAATTCATGTTCACCAAGTTAGGTCATCAGATGCTCAAAATGTCTCTGCACTAATAAATGCTAGCTAGCTGCATTTCTTTCCTCGTTAGACCTGCGTTTCAAATGTATCCAATTTCAGTTTGTGTGGTTGTTCGTTTAGCTTTCTGTAACTTTGTAGCAAGCACAGTCTGCATGTGTAGGTGTTTATTGCGTCATGATTGCAAGGTGTCACGACATTTTTTCCAACTGTGCCGTGAACTGGTTTTAATGTCCATTCTAGAATGCCCTTCTAACAATCAGAAACGAGTATTCAACAATGCTGTGGTATAATGCGTTGTAACGCTTGTTAGTGCTTTATAACTTAAGCTTTATGGCTTTTATGTGAATAAATTCATTTTACTAAATAAATAACTTGTATTTAGAATTTCATTCTCAGACATTTCTTCATTGCCTATTACTGTAACTCTTGCATATTGCTAATTATCTTAATGGAGTCAGATAAACATTTTAATAGGTGAATTGCTTAATCTTATTAAAATCACATGTGAGGTATATACAATGTATAATATCATACTTATGAAATATTACTGCCCACTACACAGACCTAAAACATCAATGTGTCGTGAAGGAATGACAGTTACTGGCCATTTCTCGTCTGACCTGGGATGAATGTTCTCCTGAAGACTGAATACATTGGAACATTTAGCTAATAATGTGCTGGTGTTATGTTTACACTTTGTTCTGCATATATGACTTGATTTCCTCCCTCTGAACCTTGCTTGCATTGTTTGGTCAGCCCTGACACACATTTGACATGACTCGAACATCCAGGTCATCTGACATGGGGAGTGCTTGCAACACCAGGCATATCTCTGGTTACAGGAACAGTCTAATTTAAAAGAGATCTCTTGCAGTCAGAGCTACCTGTCTGCTGGGACTCAATTAACACTCTGCTGCTGTAAAAAGACACTGTCATTGGTTTGGTTTAAAAAATCAGCCATGATGTTGGGGGGCCCCCAGATAGCATATTATGGCAAAATGTGTACAATAGCAGAAATGTTGCTTTAAAATGTCAAATCAGCCTCATGGAATAGTGTGAACAATAACATGAGATGATATAAAACAGCATGTTTTGCTTTTAAACTGGATTTCCTTTTTTCTGATACTTGGAGAGAGCTTTTAACTAGAGATGTTGTGATATTGACTGTAAATACAACCGCAGAGGATTGTGTCTCATGTTGGTGGAAATGTGTCAATGAACATAATAAAGAGGATATCTAATTGTGCTTTTATTACCGGCTCCTGCCTTGGGCCCCCTTCACTTTCACTCATGTTCCTGCCTCTTGTCTGTGTTACAGGTCCAGGAGTAGCAGCCAGCTGGGCGAGCCGAGTGTTTCCTGGCTTTGATGCGACCCGATTGTGCCTGGAGCATGTGCACAGCGGGCCTGACTGCCCAGGAGATCTGTTTACCTGCAGACAGCCCCTTCCTGCGGACCAGTCACTGTCTCAGCATGGCTGAAGCCAAGCCCTCATGGAGCCACCGCCATGAGCTGGACAAGTAAGTCCCCACGTGAGTCCTCGGTTACAAGAAGAACATGTTTTATTAGTTCATAGATGCCTTAAAGAAGTCAATAGGACTCAACCAAAACATTGGAATTGCCATGGAAAAGGGCTGTTGGGAAAGATCCCAAATCTACATTTAGGCTATTGTTTGTAACGTAGCATTTCACACTATGTTGAAGTAAACATCAGAGTATAATACTTGTTTGAATGTTAACCCCAACATATGTTCATGTCATCTTCACCAATCAACTGCATTACCCTTAGAAACGATTTTGACTACCACCACCGATTTCTGTATGCTAATCAGCTTTACAAACGGGAGTTAACATTTAGCAGTCACTACTTCTAAACCTGAAAAGGGACAACTTCTAAATGTTATGCAGCGAAACAGGCAAATATATCAAAATTGGACTTAAGTAACATTGTGGGCCTATTACAATACGAATCCACTTTGTTAGGTCAGATTTGTAAGATGTGCGCCAATCTGGTCAATAAAGCAGTCTGTGTTCCCTTAACCGCATCTATATTTTACTAAGTGTATTCCTGCAGGGATGGTTGGAATTGCTATAACTACATGTACAGTATCTGGGGCAATTACTCAACTATGTGCATCATACCTTTTTACAGCTTGTACTTCAGTATGGATCCAGCACCAACAGAATACAACTTTCGATTTCAGCAGCAGGTGCCACCATCGCTCAATTCTGAGAGTAAGTACTGGACCCAGCCACTGTAGATTCTATTTCTATGTTACCAACCACCACTTACACCCACAATCCTTCCTTTTGCCCTCTGCCTTATACACAGCCTTACAAGGAAGGATTTAATACCATGTCTCTGAGCCAACTGGTTGATGTTTACTGGGAGGTTCTTGTTTCTATAAGAATAGAGAGTCAGAATGCTGGCTTCCCAGGATCTGCTTGAAGTATATCCTGGGCAATGTTTAACCAATCAATCATACTGTATATTATTTACATACTACTTATGCTAGTTGTTAATACTCTTTTCTTCTACTTTTTATTACTACTTGTTCTTTTATTACTTTTGTATTTGGCATTTGATTCTTGACTGATGTTATTGTACTGCATTGTTGAGGAGCGTTAGCAAGTAAGTATTTCACTGTACTGTGTGCATGTGACCAATAAACTTTGATTTGAAAAAAATGTTGAGAGGAGAGGTGCATTCAAGTAATTAAGGTGTGTGTCTCTCTGACCTCCACACTTCCAGGAACCTTTTAACCTAGGGACCCTGCTAGGAGCCTAGCTAAAGTGAATTAGTGGTGCACTATGGTTGTAACTTTCTCTGGTAGTTACAAAATGCCAATATTTTGATTGAATTGCTTTTCTAACCACCTTCTCCCTGCAGGACAGAAACATAGCCCTGGTGCACAGTGGTTACCCCCAAAGAAATCCCGTCCCACTCATCTGTCCCTGTCATCTAGCACTGAGCCCTCCACCCCTAGCCCTGCTGAGGATGACCAGGTGGTCCCTTCCTTCCAGAGGTTGTCTGTGTACGAACACTGCAGTCCCCCCCACACACCTAGCCGGGGGGCCAAACCCCTGCCTCCTCTCCCTGGGCGGGCAGACCTTTCCCCTGACCAGGCCATGGACAATGAGGTGGAGTTCTTCACCAGTTCAGATGACCGACGCTGCTTGGTGCCTGAGCAGTGTCACCCCAAACCCTCTGCCTTTCGCTACGGAGCCCCCAGCCGCAGGAGCTTCAGGGGCTGTGGGCAGATTAACTATGCCTACTTTGAGGGACCTGCGGGGCAGCAAAGACAACAGGAACAGAAGGAGCAGCAGCGGGTACAGGAGCAGCAGCGGGTACAGGAACAACAGCGGGTACAGGAGCAGCAGCGGGTACAGGAGCAACAGCGGGTACAGGAACAACAGCGGGTACAGGAACAACAGCGGGTACAGGAACAACAGCGGGTACAGGAACAACAGCGGCAACAGCACGAGCAGCAGGAACAGCAACAGAGGTTGGAGCAGGAGGTGCAGGAGCAAGCAGAGCAGCAGCCAGTGTGTCCCAGACAGCAGGACCGAGCCCAGAGGAAGCTGCGGCGCTCTCACTCTGGCCCTGCTGGCTCCTTCAACAAGCCCACGTCGCTGCGCCTGTCCTGTCACCACCGCCACACTCAGGGCATGGACAAACCAATGGTTCCCCCCCGCGTGCCCATCCCCCCACGGCCCATCAAGACTGCAGACTACCGCCGCTGGTCAGCCGAGGTGTCCTCTGGGGCATATAGTGACGAGGACAAGCCCCCCAAGGTGCCCCCCAGGGACCCTTTGTTGTCTCAAGGCAGCTCCCGTACCCCCAGCCCCAAGAGCCTCCCCTCGTACCTTAACGGTGTTATGCCCCCCACACAGAGCTTTGCCCCAGACCCTAAGTACGTGAGCTGGGGTTTACAGAGGCAGAACAGTGAGGGGTCTCCATGCATCCTGCCTGTCATGGAGAACGGCAGGAAGGCCAGCACCACACACTACTTCCTGCTCCCACAGAGGCCGGCCAACCTGGACAAACCTTACCCGGAGAAGATACTCCAGGATGTGGACTGCCAGGCAGGTCGCAGTAGGGGGGCTTCAGACCCAGAATGGGATTGTCAGACCAAGAGGAAAGTACAGGTGGATATAGTTTGACCCGGAGGAGACAAATTAGGGAAGGACTCCAGTGGACACGCGCAATCAACCACTGGGGACACAGTGCCTCAGGACGTTGAGGCCTTCAGACACTTACTGCTGCTTTAACACTGACGACTTCGGTAGTTTTTACCTTGCTATTCTAAAAACATGGGTATTTGACGTACCATTTACAGTTACTGGGACTTTAGGAACTGCAACCACAACAAAGATGCATGGTCTAAATGTGTTCTCTAACTATTGAGTGTGTGGGTAATATGTAACAATATTTAGTTCTCTTTTTTTATATGATTGCATATTTTAGTACATTGAGTATATGTAAATGTTTTTCTGATAGTGGTGCAGTTAGCGTATAAGCTGCCTCAAGTTCTCAGTGGTGTGTGTGTCACATGTATAGGATGTTTTGTGAGTTGTATGTTGTGTTTTTGATATTGCTTTTGTGTCTCAGAACTTGGGGACAAAGGGTCAGTAAAGCAATCATCAATCTCCAATTGCATATATGAAGTCTAAAGAAGAGGCCAATGTATTGAACCACTTTTATGAAGGATTCTCCACCCACATCCCCGTTCTAACTCCTATTATGTATAAGCATGAATATAGGAATGCACATATGTTTCCTGCCTTGTTGATATTTCAGTCTTACTCAGGCCACTATGTTTATGAATGGAAGTGTATTTCTGTGTTTCCCTCACTGGATGTACACTCTGTACCTGTGGGAGAGTGGAATAATGGTATGCCTGTCTCCAGTGGAATGTCTAGTGCAGTTTGTACTTTGTGTTAGGCGTGTGTGTGCGTGGTGCAACTGTGTTCGTGTTTTCCCTGCTGATTTTGTGACTTTTCTACCATATCGTAGAAAACTAGGTTAACAATATTTGTTACTGTTCTCTTCCTGTTTTCAACACTGCTGCCAAATACATGGTCGTAAAGAGAATCCTCCCTAACCCTTATGCTACTTTCAGTGTCCAGGTCATTTTGTGTTGCACAAAAATGTGCCTGTTGAACATATGTGAATGTATGATTTTCGTACAGTTTGGGCAGCTCAGTAGCTGGTCAAGCTGGGAGTCATTGTCTGTCACTAATTGTCTTCAATACTACCTCCCAATGACAATACAAATCAATATATACTCAAAAACCTTGTGGAACGTAATCCTAAAATAATTTGAATTAACCTCTAAATTAAAACTGAAACAGTGCCAAATATTTCTCAAATGCCCTCAGTGAAAATATGAAATATGATTAAAATATATACCACTACTTCACTTACCATAGTCCATTTACCATATTTCAGAATTATAAACCGAATGACCGGACCTTTTATTTGACATTATTTCCACTACACCAAGTGATCGTGGATCCCAGAGACGTTGGGCTCACCTGATAACATAGACATATTATGCTTGACTGTGTGGGGCTTACCTACATGAAACGGACTTTCCTGTTCTGCTAATGCATTCCTGCCTGACATGATTGCAGTGGGTGTGGTCCAGAGACTTTGGCTGCTGGCGGCCAGGAAATGATATGGATTTTATTGTAATAGATTATTCAAGAATCATAATGATGACATAGTGAATTTAGCAAGTGTGTCGAAGTAACCCTGGATATAAATCATGGTGGTCGAATTGGATATCAGATTAGCTCTACAGTCAAATGGTCACTTAAGTACATTTTCTCTCAAAGGGAAAACAAACCTAGTAGAGGCCGTGTCGTTTTATATTTAATGTATAATACATTGTTTACATTGTACACTGATAGGTTATTTAATCTTAACCTATTCCCATGTCTTATCGCAAACAATGAAATCAAATGAAGACTAGTTCATCGAGAATAATTGACATTATCTGCTGTGGTGAAACAAATGCACTGGGAGTAAAGAACATGATGCTGTGTTTATTTAACATAAATACACTAGTCATTATGAATATTTGATCAATGTATCAGTCTTTTAAAGGGAAAAATAAAATGACTTATTTATGAATCGGCCTTTGTTCTGTACTCTGTTTGTTGAATGGTGTGAGATGAACTCTGATTCAGCTGTTTGGCCTGTTTTATCACCCCCACCCACACCCTCATGCAGTGCCTCATTACAGCTGGCTGCAGTCCAAACACACAGCAGAGCGACTTATTCAGACAGACAGGTATACATTACCTTCCCCTTCCTGGTTGTAAGTATGACTCTCCCCCCGGCTACCTGTTGAGCAACTCAGAGGCCAGGTAACCTGGTTCCTCAGGTCTTCATGTTGCCTTGTTTCACTGAGTCCATAGCTTGAATGATGATTGGAAAAGTTATCTTCTTATTTGAAAAGATTTGTCAGTGCAGTTACTCATTTTTATAGCACAGGACAGCTATGCACACAGAGCAGGACTGAAATCATTAGCCAAATCCAGTCTAGGGTGCGGTCACCTGCTCAACATTATTCTTATACAGTATATTGGTTATTGTCTCTGGAAAGGGTAGCTCATAACTTACCATTCCTTTTTTGCTGTAAGCATATAGTATGATGGTCTATTGACAGTGATGGTGCTGTGTCCTCTGAGAGGAACAAAAGGCAGCAGTGTGATCTAGGCCACCTGCCAGCTCTTTCACCTGGCTCTCGCTCAGGTGAGCTGCTAGGCAACAGCATGGACGGTGGCCATGGCAACAGATGGTGACAAGGGCTATCTATTTAAATGGTGGTCCCAAATGGGGACAGTAAAGCGCAAGTACACAAAATCAAGACGAAACAAAGAGCAATAATGAATCTGGTCTGTGCGACGCATTTGTGAATTCATTCAAGAAAAACTTACATGAACCACAAGAAACATCCCAAACAGAAACACGACAGGAACATGCACACAGGGGATGCACATTTCAGTGTTCATTGTCTTAACCATGTTCTACCTCAACGCTGACAAAGTGTGAGATTTACCCAATGGAACAATCTCCCACTTTTTATGGCTGCTCTTATTAAAATAATAAATACATAAATATATATAACCTTTGTGCTTTCGCCTGCAGATGTCTGTGGCAAATGTCCTCTAATAAGTCTGCAGCAAGATTATAAATGTCTGGTTATAGTCTGTGGTAGAGACAACATTATGGCTGTTTTCTATCGATGTGGGGGAGAGGGAGGGGTCAAATAAAACAGAATTGATTTAAAAAGGGTCCATCGAGTGTTGTAGTGTTTTAGATACAAAAACTGTCATGTTTGAATCAGACTTTCATCTATGTCTATACAAAACTGTCATGTTTGAATCAGACTTTCATCTATGTCTATACAAAACTGTCATGTTTGAATCAGACTTTCATCTATGTCTATACAAAACTGAAACAACATGATCAAATGAATAAACCGGATTCAAAAGATAAAAAGGCAGAGTGAAATACCAGCTTAAATAATGGATACAGTATAAGAGCCCAGAGAATATATCACATTGGCAGTACTGGCACAAAATGCTACCTGTCCCTCTACTTCCAATACTCTGTAGGCTATCAGCAGTAATGCCCAGAGTGAATTAAAGAGAAAGGGGAATACCTGTCAGTTGTACAACTGAATGCATCTCTGAATTAGAGAGGTGCGGGTGGCTGCTATAATTACCATCCACTTCAACAGCACCCAGGGAACAGTGGGTTAACTGCCTTGCCCAGAACAACATATTTTTACCTTGTCAGCTCAGGGATTCAATCCAGCAACCTTTCAGTTACTGGCCCAACGCTCTAACCAACAGGCTACAAGCAACAGCTCTTCAAACATTGGCAATAACGCTAAATGTCATGCAGCTGAACATTGCATGATGTGAACTGAACCTATTGCATGACATTATTGCCAACACATTCAAAGAGAAAACAGTTTTTATTTGTGTTCTTTGTTATACTGTTATTTTATTATGGAAAAAAGGATGTGTGCTCCCCCTAGCGCACATAGGTTGTAATTGCCACATGATATTAGATAAATATGAAAATATTACATTCCATTTAAAGATGTGAAGAATGGAAGAAAAGGACCCAGATGATTTGTCTCACCGTTTATTTAAATATTTGTCAAATTAAAATATATATGTGAACCCAAAGCCCAGAAGTGACATATTACACTTAGTCAACAGATGTAACGTACACATCTAATACTCATACAGGGTCGTCTTTAATGCCAGGAAATTGTTCATCTAGATCTCATTCTATTTATCAAGTCCTCAAAGGACAGTAGTGTGTAGCCTTATGCTTCTAAATTCCAGTAAAACAGCTGCAGTACAAAATGAATTTGATTCACAATGATTATGCATATTATAAAGAATAATTATTTGTGGTTAAACGTTTTAGGCAGCTTGAATACTTTATTCTGTGTTATTTTGAAGAAAATCTGTTATTGTTGGCCATTGGGTCTTCACCTGAGCAAACATTTTGGATAATCATATCACTTAAAATGTCAACATTAGTATTCATTCAAATAGAGAATCATAAACAGCTGGTGCTCTAGACTGCGAAAGTAATTACATGTAAATACATTGTTATTATAGCATATAGAGAGGTGTGATGTTTTAGTGTAGATACTATATTTTATATTTACTGCCACTCATTACTGGATGTAATTTTTCATTCATAGCAAAGATTGTAAGATATGACAAATATGAAAGACATGAAACAACAGAAATGACAGTATAATGCCTGTAAATGTACATTTTATGTTGTGTCAACATTGTCAAGATGCAGGCTGAATACTCCTGAGCAGCCTTCGTCAACTAAATCAGTATTTGTGTAGACTGGTGAACTGCCATGGTATGGACCGAGGTCTAAAATCAAAATGAAAACAAATGAGTGTTGGGAATATATTATAGAAAGTATAATATTCTGGTTGTCAGTCATTGGGACTGTGCAGAGATGAGCATACCTCTTTGTGTGAAGTCAAAAAAGTCCTCTTTGAGAGACATCATTCTTCTGGCAGGTGGCTTGTCAATGTTCCTGCGTTATAAAAACAACATTTTTTAAACCATAAAATGATATTCCTTACACAGATTGCATCTAATTTACTTCAAATCAAGCAATCATTTGCATGGCATACAAGAATATGCCTGTATGATGTTCTGATACCCACCATCGTCCCCCACGGTTCCTTCGCAGGACCACGATAACCACGATGAGAACAAGTATGAGGAGGATGCCTGCCCCCAGCGCACCAAAGAGTGCAGCATAGAAACCTCTTCCTCTGTGGAAGCGCTCACACTGGGGTCCATCATACTGCTCCAGGGAAGACTCATAGCACCTTTGTCAAACAGTGAGGGGGTTATGAAGCATACTGCTTCAGCATTTATGTTTCAACATTTAATTTGGTTACATTTAATTCACTGAAATTACTTTGTAACATTGTGTAACACAACTTAACATGTACCAAAATCCCAGCACTACATAAAGTGCCTTGGGAAAGTATTTAGACCCCTTGACTTTTTCCAATTGTATATTACAGACTTATTCTAAAATGGATACAAACAAAAAAGTCCTCAGCAATCTACATACAATACCCAGTAATGACAAAGCGAAAACAGGTTTTTCGAGAAAAAAACACACAAAAAAACAGAAATACCTTATTTACATACATTTTCAGAACCTTTTCTATGAGTCTCGAAATTGAGCTCAGGTGCATCCTGTTTCCATTGATCATCCTTGAGACGTTTCTACAACTTGATTGGAGTCCACCTGTGGTAAATTCAATTGATTGGACATAATTTGGAAAGGCACACACCTGTCTATATAAGGTCCCACAGTTGACAGTGCACGTCAGAGCCAAAACCAAGCCATGAGGTCGAAGCAATTGTCCATAGAACTCCGAGATAGGATTGTGTCGAGGCACAGATCTGGGGAAGGGTACCAAAACATTTCTGCAGCATTGAAGGTCCCCAAGAACACAGTGGCCTCCATCATTCTTAAATGTAAGAAGTTTAGAACCACCAAGACTCTTCCTAGATCAATCAGGGGAGAAGGCCTTGACCAAGAACCCGATGGTCACTCTGACAGAGCTCTAGAGTTACTCTGCGGAGATGGGAGAACCTTCTAGAAGGACAACCATCTCTGCAGCACTCCACCAATCAGGCCTTCATGGTAGAGTGGCCAGACAGAAGCCACTCCTCAGTAAAAGGCACATGACAGCCCGCTTGGAGTTTGCCAAAAGTCACCTAAAGACTCTGACCATGAGATTCAAGATTCTCTGGTCTGATGAAACCAAGATTGAACTCCTGGCCTGAATGCCAAGCGTCACGTCTGAAGGAAACATGTCACCATCCCTACGGTGAAGCATGGTGGTGGCAGCATCATGCTGTGGGGATGTTTTTCATCGGAAGGGACTGGGAGACTAGTCAGGATCGAGGGAAAGATGAACAGATCAAAGTACAGAGAGATCCTTGATGAAAACCTACTCCAGAGTGCCTAGGACCTCAGACTGGGACGAACGTTCACTTTCCAAGAGGACAACGACCCTAAGCACACAGCTAAGACAACGCAGGAGTGGCTTCGGGAAAAGTCTCTGAATGTCCTTTAGTGACCCAGCCAGAGCCTGGACTTGAAACCGATCAAACATTTCTGGAGAGACCAGAGCTTGAGAAGATCTGCAGAGAGGAATGCAGGTGTGCCAAGCTTGTGGCGTCAGGCTGTCGTTGTACATTAGAATTTGTTCTTAACTGACTTAATAAAGAAATAAAAAAAGACCCAAGAAGACTCAAGGCTGTAATCGCTGCCAAAGATGCTTCAATAAAGTACTGAGTAAAGGGTCTGAATACTTATGTAAATGTGGTATTTCCGTTTTTGCAAACATTTTTAAAAACCAGAGTTTTTGCTTTGTCATGAGGTATTGTGTGTAGTTTGATGAGGGAAAAAAACAATGTAATCCATTTTAGAATAAGTTTGTAACGTAACAAAATGTGGAGAAAGTAAAGGGGTCTCAATACTTTCTGAATGCACTTTATCAGATAAATTCTGAAAACAAACAGAGTCTTACAGACAAATAGGTCCATTTTGAACATTATTAAAGCATTCTCCGTGTCTATGACAGTAGTCTGGATACTGTTTACAAGGCCCCACACACTTCCAGCTGCCATCAGAGAGCTCTTCTGTGTAGTTGGCAAAACCCAGACGACAGGCCACAAATGACCTCAAATCTGCAATATCTGATTAGAAAACAATTCCCCATCAAAATTACTCTCATATCTCTACTAAATTCAATAAAGTTTGATTTGACAACTTTTTCAAACAAAATGAAACTATTTACAATTTACAAATACCAAAAAACATTATGCCTGATACATGCTTTTAATTGCCACACATTACTTACTCCTTATTTCCATTGGTTGGAAGGTAATGTTGGTAACCTGGATTCGCACATTTTCAAATGCTTGACTGATGATCATTAGGTTATCTGTGTTGTTCAAAATATTCCTAAGTATGGGTTCCAGTTCATTGTTGAGGAAATCAATTTGGGATGCATTGTTGGGATAGGTGTATTCCGCTATGCTCTCTGCAACAATACTCCCAGGTCTAGAAGAATAGACATAAATCACATTTCAAGAGTTCAACAGTTGATTAATATAATAGGAATTTGATTTGCAGTATTTAAGTGTATTTTATTTGTGTTTGTTTAATGAAACTTCTTAGATCTTTGAGTTTAGAAAATATACAGTAATAACCTACTTTAGATTAATGACTTTTACATCTTTAAAATTGTGTGGATCTGCTCTCCTGCAGAGAGCACTAAGCTGAAAAACAGAAAGAAAAAATATACATTTGATATATTTCACTTTGATCCTGTAAAAAATGGTGTATCAAGTAGCCATTTTAGGCCTATGTGTTATTGTAACTACTTCTTTATTCAGTAACAAATGATACCTTATTGCATTAGTATTCAGTTGTTCACATATATTACTGTACCATTACACATTTATGAATAATGCTTTTACAAAATCACACAACATTGAAAAACATATTGCATACCTCCTTAATCAAAGTTTTGATTAATATTTGGGACTTGCTGGAGTTCATATTTTCATACTCAGACTCAAATTCCCTCATAATCCTCAAAGAGACATATGCCTTTCTGGTTGGTACTGCCTTATCTGCAAAGAAACGCATGCCTACGTAAGTACAAACATACAGAGAATCCCGTTTTGTTATTAGTAAATTGAGGGCAGTGAAGAAGGGCTTGATTCAATCCGTATCGCCAAAGTTCAGCGCTATAGGAGGATGAAAGACCATGTTCCTATCCGCTTTTTTTTCATGGTAAATGCTTGCCTGACAAATCATCCTGAATTTAATTATGCTGCTCTATCGATCGCTACACATATTCAATCTGAAACGGACATACTAGAAATCGTTGGATTGTCTCTAACAAATCTAACTAGTCAGAGTATCAAAGTTGATAACGTCATCGTGGAAAGTTTTTAATGTCATTGTGGATAAGAAACTTCAGTTGGCTGGAGTGATGTGGATAGGCAAAGGCAAAGTAAATGTCAATCAGAAATGACCTTTACATTTCGACACGGATTGAATCGAGCCCTAAGTTTAATGGGTCTACCATTGGTGCAAAAGGTCTCGTCCTTCTATGTCAAGTTAAAACCACACATGTATGGGTTCATGATAGCATCAATCATTCATGATGAAACATTAGTTAATTAGTTCATGCAGAGGTGACATTCAGCTTTACTTGTTAAACAACATTGACCAATATATTTTTTACTAGTCATGTAGAGGCTAAGGAATTATAATGAAAAGGAAAACTCACCAAAGGAAGCTGTGATGAAATTACTTCCATAAATACACAAATCTCCAAAGGTGGAGTCAGAGCAATGGCACTGACATAAGCCAAGAGTGTCATTGAAAGAACAAGGAGCACCATGACAGTGACAGTCCTCTTCATTACACTGATGAGTTGTAGATATTGTTGTGAATGTCGTAAGGGTAACATTTGAGGTTGAACTGTGGACTGGTGTTGACTGACTGTCTGCCTGTGTATGCACAATTGTGGTCACTGTCTCGCTTTGCGTTGATGGTCTCCTTTCTGTGGTCGAACCTGGAATCATTGTCATAGGTGTGGTAAATCCAGACGAGGAAGTGGTATCTAAAGTGGAGGTGGAAAATGCTGATTCACTTGTCTTTTTCAAGTGTCTAGTTGTGAATGATGTGGAAAGACCATATCCAGTGGTTGACACAGTGGAAGAAATGTCAACAGTGGTTTGTGACATACCTGAAGTTGACAATTTGTTGGTGGTTGGACTGGTGTCTTCAGTGGTTTGAGACTCCATTGAGGTAGGAATTGATGTGCTTTGGGTTTGATTTACAGTTATGTCTTGTCCTGTAATAACAGGGTAGGATGTTATATGTGTAGTGGAGGTCGGCAATGATTCAGTTGTTGTCGGAGAGTTTGTAGTTGTGAATGGTGTCGACACACTACTTTCTGGGGTTGAGACCATATCTGTAATTTCCATTGAAGTTTGCCTTGTACTTGTGGACCCAATGTTTTCACTTGTCATCTCTGTTGAAGATATTTCCAAAGTTGATTGTGACATACTTGATGTTGACAATCTATTTTTGGTTGGACTCGTATGTTGAGTCCTTTGAGACTCCATTGAGGTGGGGATTGGTGTGTTTTGGGTTTGCGTTGCAGTTCTGTTTTCTGTTGTAATAAGAGGTTGGAAGGTTATGTCTGTAGTGGAGGAGGACGTCACTGATTCCATTGTCTTTGTGGAATTTGCAGTTGGGAATGGTGTGGAAAGATTTTCTTCTGCAGTTGAGACCACAGCTGTACTTTCCATTGACGATTGGCTTGTTCTTGTTGACCTGTGTTCTCCAGTAGCCATTTCAGCTGAAGACATTTCCAAAGTGGATTGTGACATACCCGATGTTGACAAGTTGTTGGTGGTTGGACTGTTGTACTCAGTTGTTTGCGACTCCATTGGGGTTGTGATGGTTGTGCTTTGGGTTTGATTTACAGTTACGTCTTGTCCTGTAATAACAGGGTAGGATGTTATATGTGGAGTGGAGGGTGACTTCAATGATTCAGTTGTCTTGGGGGAGTTTGTAGTTGTGAATGGTGTAGAAATATGATATTCTGCAGTTGAGACCACAGCTGTACCATCCATTGAAGGATGGCTTGTGGAACCATGTTCTTTAGTAGACATCTCAATTGAAGACATCTCCGAAGTGGATTGTGACATTCCTGAAGATGACCATTTGTTGGTGGTTGGACTGGTGTCTTCAGATGTTTGAGACTCCATTGAGGTAGGGATTGATGTGCTTTGGGTTTGATTTACAGTTATGTCTTGTCCTGTAATAACAGGGTAGGATGTTATATGTGTAGTGGAGGGGGTCTGCAATGATTCAGTTGTTGTCGGAGAGTTTGTAGTTGTGAATGGTGTCGACACACTACTTTCTGGGGTTGAGACCATATCTGTAATTTCCATTGAAGTTTGCCTTGTACTTGTGGACCCAATGTTTTCACTTGTCATCTCTGTTGAAGATATTTCCAAAGTTGATTGTGACATACTTGATGTTGACAATCTATTGTTGGTTGGACTCGTATGTTGAGTCCTTTGAGACTCCATTGAGGTGGGGATTGGTGTGTTTTGGGTTTGCGTTGCAGTTCTGTTTTCTGTTGTAATAAGAGGTTGGAAGGTTATGTCTGTAGTGGAGGAGGACGTCACTGATTCCATTGTCTTTGTGGAATTTGTAGTTGTGAATGGTGTGGAAAGATTTTCTTCTGCAGTTGAGACCACAGCTGTACTTTCCATTGACGATTGGCTTGTTTTTGTTGACCTGTGTTCTCCAGTAGCCATTTCAGCTGAAGACATTTCCAAAGTGGATTGTGACATACCCGATGTTGACAAGTTGTTGGTGGTTGGACTGTTGTACTCAGTTGTTTGTGACTCCATTGGGGTTGTGATGGTTGTGCTTTGGGTTTGATTTACAGTTACGTCTTGTCCTGTAATAACAGGGTAGGATGTTATATGTGGAGTGGAGGGTGACTTCAATGATTCAGTTGTCTTGGGGGAGTTTGTAGTTGTGAATGGTGTAGAAATATGAAATTCTGCAGTTGTGACCACAGCTGTACCATCCATTGAAGGATGGCTTGTGGAACCATGTTCTTTAGTAGACATCTCAATTGAAGACATCTCCGAAGTGGATTGTGACATTCCTGAAGATGACAATTTGTTGGTGGTTGGACTGGTGTCTTCAGATGTTTGAGACTCCATTGAGGTAGGGATTGATGTGCTTTGGGTTTGATTTACAGTTATGTCTTGTCCTGTAATAACAGGGTAGGATGTTATATGTGTAGTGGAGGGGGTCGGCAATGCTTCAGTTGTTGTCGGAGAGTTTGTAGTTGTTAATGGTGTCGACACACTACTTTCTGGGGTTGAGACCATATCTGTAATTTCCATTGAAGTTTGCCTTGTACTTGTGGACCCAATGTTTTCACTTGTCATCTCTGTTGAAGATATTTCCAAAGTTGATTGTGACATACTTGATGTTGACAATCTATTGTTAGTTGGACTCGTATGTTGAGTCCTTTGAGACTCCATTGAGGTGGGGATTGGTGTGTTTTGGGTTTGCGTTGCAGTTCTGTTTTCTGTTGTAATAAGAGGTTGGAAGGTTATGTCTGTAGTGGAGGAGGACGTCACTGATTCCATTGTCTTTGTGGAATTTGTAGTTGTGAATGGTGTGGAAAGATTTTCTTCTGCAGTTGAGACCACAGCTGTACTTTCCATTGACGATTGGCTTGTTCTTGTTGACCTGTGTTCTCCAGTAGCCATTTCAGCTGAAGACATTTCCAAAGTGGATTGTGACATACCCGATGTTGACAAGTTGTTGGTGGTTGGACTGTTGTACTCAGTTGTTTGTGACTCCATTGGGGTTGTGATGGTTGTGCTTTGGGTTTGATTTACAGTTACGTCTTGTCCTGTAATAACAGGGTAGGATGTTATATGTGGAGTGGAGGGTGACTTCAATGATTCAGTTGTCTTGGGGGAGTTTGTAGTTGTGAATGGTGTAGAAATATGAAATTCTGCAGTTGTGACCACAGCTGTACCATCCATTGAAGGATGGCTTGTGGAACCATGTTCTTTAGTAGACATCTCAATTGAAGACATCTCCGAAGTGGATTGTGACATTCCTGAAGATGACAATTTGTTGGTGGTTGGACTGGTGTCTTCAGATGTTTGAGACTCCATTGAGGTAGGGATTGATGTGCTTTGGGTTTGATTTACAGTTATGTCTTGTCCTGTAATAACAGGGTAGGATGTTATATGTGTAGTGGAGGGGGTCGGCAATGATTCAGTTGTTGTCGGAGAGTTTGTAGTTGTTAATGGTGTCGACACACTACTTTCTGGGGTTGAGACCATATCTGTAATTTCCATTGAAGTTTGCCTTGTACTTGTGGACCCAATGTTTTCACTTGTCATCTCTGTTGAAGATATTTCCAAAGTTGATTGTGACATACTTGATGTTGACAATCTATTGTTGGTTGGACTCGTATGTTGAGTCCTTTGAGACTCCATTGAGGTGGGGATTGGTGTGTTTTGGGTTTGCGTTGCAGTTCTGTTTTCTGTTGTAATAAGAGGTTGGAAGGTTATGTCTGTAGTGGAGGAGGACGTCACTGATTCCATTGTCTTTGTGGAATTTGTAGTTGTGAATGGTGTGGAAAGATTTTCTTCTGCAGTTGAGACCACAGCTGTACTTTCCATTGACGATTGGCTTGTTTTTGTTGACCTGTGTTCTCCAGTAGCCATTTCAGCTGAAGACATTTCCAAAGTGGATTGTGACATACCCGATGTTGACAAGTTGTTGGTGGTTGGACTGTTGTACTCAGTTGTTTGTGACTCCATTGGGGTTGTGATGGTTGTGCTTTGGGTTTGATTTACAGTTACGTCTTGTCCTGTAATAACAGGGTAGGATGTTATATGTGGAGTGGAGGGTGACTTCAATGATTCAGTTGTCTTGGGGGAGTTTGTAGTTGTGAATGGTGTAGAAATATGAAATTCTGCAGTTGTGACCACAGCTGTACCATCCATTGAAGGATGGCTTGTGGAACCATGTTCTTTAGTAGACATCTCAATTGAAGACATCTCCGAAGTGGATTGTGACATTCCTGAAGATGACAATTTGTTGGTGGTTGGACTGGTGTCTTCAGATGTTTGAGACTCCATTGAGGTAGGGATTGATGTGCTTTGGGTTTGATTTACAGTTATGTCTTGTCCTGTAATAACAGGGTAGGATGTTATATGTGTAGTGGAGGGGGTCGGCAATGATTCAGTTGTTGTCGGAGAGTTTGTAGTTGTTAATGGTGTCGACACACTACTTTCTGGGGTTGAGACCATATCTGTAATTTCCATTGAAGTTTGCCTTGTACTTGTGGACCCAATGTTTTCACTTGTCATCTCTGTTGAAGATATTTCCAAAGTTGATTGTGACATACTTGATGTTGACAATCTATTGTTAGTTGGACTCGTATGTTGAGTCCTTTGAGACTCCATTGAGGTGGGGATTGGTGTGTTTTGGGTTTGCGTTGCAGTTCTGTTTTCTGTTGTAATAAGAGGTTGGAAGGTTATGTCTGTAGTGGAGGAGGACGTCACTGATTCCATTGTCTTTGTGGAATTTGTAGTTGTGAATGGTGTGGAAAGATTTTCTTCTGCAGTTGAGACCACAGCTGTACTTTCCATTGACGATTGGCTTGTTCTTGTTGACCTGTGTTCTCCAGTAGCCATTTCAGCTGAAGACATTTCCAAAGTGGATTGTGACATACCCGATGTTGACAAGTTGTTGGTGGTTGGACTGTTGTACTCAGTTGTTTGTGACTCCATTGGGGTTGTGATGGTTGTGCTTTGGGTTTGATTTACAGTTACGTCTTGTCCTGTAATAACAGGGTAGGATGTTATATGTGGAGTGGAGGGTGACTTCAATGATTCAGTTGTCTTGGGGGAGTTTGTAGTTGTGAATGGTGTAGAAATATGAAATTCTGCAGTTGTGACCACAGCTGTACCATCCATTGAAGGATGGCTTGTGGAACCATGTTCTTTAGTAGACATCTCAATTGAAGACATCTCCGAAGTGGATTGTGACATTCCTGAAGATGACAATTTGTTGGTGGTTGGACTGGTGTCTTCAGATGTTTGAGACTCCATTGAGGTAGGGATTGATGTGCTTTGGGTTTGATTTACAGTTATGTCTTGTCCTGTAATAACAGGGTAGGATGTTATATGTGTAGTGGAGGGGGTCGGCAATGATTCAGTTGTTGTCGGAGAGTTTGTAGTTGTTAATGGTGTCGACACACTACTTTCTGGGGTTGAGACCATATCTGTAATTTCCATTGAAGTTTGCCTTGTACTTGTGGACCCAATGTTTTCACTTGTCATCTCTGTTGAAGATATTTCCAAAGTTGATTGTGACATACTTGATGTTGACAATCTATTGTTGGTTGGACTCGTATGTTGAGTCCTTTGAGACTCCATTGAGGTGGGGATTGGTGTGTTTTGGGTTTGCGTTGCAGTTCTGTTTTCTGTTGTAATAAGAGGTTGGAAGGTTATGTCTGTAGTGGAGGAGGACGTCACTGATTCCATTGTCTTTGTGGAATTTGTAGTTGTGAATGGTGTGGAAAGATTTTCTTCTGCAGTTGAGACCACAGCTGTACTTTCCATTGACGATTGGCTTGTTTTTGTTGACCTGTGTTCTCCAGTAGCCATTTCAGCTGAAGACATTTCCAAAGTGGATTGTGACATACCCGATGTTGACAAGTTGTTGGTGGTTGGACTGTTGTACTCAGTTGTTTGTGACTCCATTGGGGTTGTGATGGTTGTGCTTTGGGTTTGATTTACAGTTACGTCTTGTCCTGTAATAACAGGGTAGGATGTTATATGTGGAGTGGAGGGTGACTTCAATGATTCAGTTGTCTTGGGGGAGTTTGTAGTTGTGAATGGTGTAGAAATATGAAATTCTGCAGTTGTGACCACAGCTGTACCATCCATTGAAGGATGGCTTGTGGAACCATGTTCTTTAGTAGACATCTCAATTGAAGACATCTCCGAAGTGGATTGTGACATTCCTGAAGATGACAATTTGTTGGTGGTTGGACTGGTGTCTTCAGATGTTTGAGACTCCATTGAGGTAGGGATTGATGTGCTTTGGGTTTGATTTACAGTTATGTCTTGTCCTGTAATAACAGGGTAGGATGTTATATGTGTAGTGGAGGGGGTCGGCAATGATTCAGTTGTTGTCGGAGAGTTTGTAGTTGTTAATGGTGTCGACACACTACTTTCTGGGGTTGAGACCATATCTGTAATTTCCATTGAAGTTTGCCTTGTACTTGTGGACCCAATGTTTTCACTTGTCATCTCTGTTGAAGATATTTCCAAAGTTGATTGTGACATACTTGATGTTGACAATCTATTGTTGGTTGGACTCGTATGTTGAGTCCTTTGAGACTCCATTGAGGTGGGGATTGGTGTGTTTTGGGTTTGCGTTGCAGTTCTGTTTTCTGTTGTAATAAGAGGTTGGAAGGTTATGTCTGTAGTGGAGGAGGACGTCACTGATTCCATTGTCTTTGTGGAATTTGTAGTTGTGAATGGTGTGGAAAGATTTTCTTCTGCAGTTGAGACCACAGCTGTACTTTCCATTGACGATTGGCTTGTTTTTGTTGACCTGTGTTCTCCAGTAGCCATTTCAGCTGAAGACATTTCCAAAGTGGATTGTGACATACCCGATGTTGACAAGTTGTTGGTGGTTGGACTGTTGTACTCAGTTGTTTGTGACTCCATTGGGGTTGTGATGGTTGTGCTTTGGGTTTGATTTACAGTTACGTCTTGTCCTGTAATAACAGGGTAGGATGTTATATGTGGAGTGGAGGGTGACTTCAATGATTCAGTTGTCTTGGGGGAGTTTGTAGTTGTGAATGGTGTAGAAATATGAAATTCTGCAGTTGTGACCACAGCTGTACCATCCATTGAAGGATGGCTTGTGGAACCATGTTCTTTAGTAGACATCTCAATTGAAGACATCTCCGAAGTGGATTGTGACATTCCTGAAGATGACAATTTGTTGGTGGTTGGACTGGTGTCTTCAGATGTTTGAGACTCCATTGAGGTAGGGATTGATGTGCTTTGGGTTTGATTTACAGTTATGTCTTGTCCTGTAATAA
The DNA here is from genome assembly GCF_002021735.2 of Oncorhynchus kisutch. Lineage (NCBI taxonomy): Eukaryota > Metazoa > Chordata > Actinopteri > Salmoniformes > Salmonidae > Oncorhynchus > Oncorhynchus kisutch. The sequence goes on along the minus strand of NC_034174.2, from coordinate 29,496,994 downwards.
CAGGGTAGGATGTTATATGTGTAGTGGAGGGGGTCGGCAATGATTCAGTTGTTGTCGGAGAGTTTGTAGTTGTTAATGGTGTCGACACACTACTTTCTGGGGTTGAGACCATATCTGTAATTTCCATTGAAGTTTGCCTTGTACTTGTGGACCCAATGTTTTCACTTGTCATCTCTGTTGAAGATATTTCCAAAGTTGATTGTGACATACTTGATGTTGACAATCTATTGTTGGTTGGACTCGTATGTTGAGTCCTTTGAGACTCCATTGAGGTGGGGATTGGTGTGTTTTGGGTTTGCGTTGCAGTTCTGTTTTCTGTTGTAATAAGAGGTTGGAAGGTTATGTCTGTAGTGGAGGAGGACGTCACTGATTCCATTGTCTTTGTGGAATTTGTAGTTGTGAATGGTGTGGAAAGATTTTCTTCTGCAGTTGAGACCACAGCTGTACTTTCCATTGACGATTGGCTTGTTTTTGTTGACCTGTGTTCTCCAGTAGCCATTTCAGCTGAAGACATTTCCAAAGTGGATTGTGACATACCCGATGTTGACAAGTTGTTGGTGGTTGGACTGTTGTACTCAGTTGTTTGTGACTCCATTGGGGTTGTGATGGTTGTGCTTTGGGTTTGATTTACAGTTACGTCTTGTCCTGTAATAACAGGGTAGGATGTTATATGTGGAGTGGAGGGTGACTTCAATGATTCAGTTGTCTTGGGGGAGTTTGTAGTTGTGAATGGTGTAGAAATATGAAATTCTGCAGTTGTGACCACAGCTGTACCATCCATTGAAGGATGGCTTGTGGAACCATGTTCTTTAGTAGACATCTCAATTGAAGACATCTCCGAAGTGGATTGTGACATTCCTGAAGATGACAATTTGTTGGTGGTTGGACTGGTGTCTTCAGATGTTTGAGACTCCATTGAGGTAGGGATTGATGTGCTTTGGGTTTGATTTACAGTTATGTCTTGTCCTGTAATAACAGGGTAGGATGTTATATGTGTAGTGGAGGGGGTCGGCAATGATTCAGTTGTTGTCGGAGAGTTTGTAGTTGTTAATGGTGTCGACACACTACTTTCTGGGGTTGAGACCATATCTGTAATTTCCATTGAAGTTTGCCTTGTACTTGTGGACCCAATGTTTTCACTTGTCATCTCTGTTGAAGATATTTCCAAAGTTGATTGTGACATACTTGATGTTGACAATCTATTGTTGGTTGGACTCGTATGTTGAGTCCTTTGAGACTCCATTGAGGTGGGGATTGGTGTGTTTTGGGTTTGCGTTGCAGTTCTGTTTTCTGTTGTAATAAGAGGTTGGAAGGTTATGTCTGTAGTGGAGGAGGACGTCACTGATTCCATTGTCTTTGTGGAATTTGTAGTTGTGAATGGTGTGGAAAGATTTTCTTCTGCAGTTGAGACCACAGCTGTACTTTCCATTGACGATTGGCTTGTTCTTGTTGACCTGTGTTCTCCAGTAGCCATTTCAGCTGAAGACATTTCCAAAGTGGATTGTGACATACCCGATGTTGACAAGTTGTTGGTGGTTGGACTGTTGTACTCAGTTGTTTGTGACTCCATTGGGGTTGTGATGGTTGTGCTTTGGGTTTGATTTACAGTTACGTCTTGTCCTGTAATAACAGGGTAGGATGTTATATGTGGAGTGGAGGGTGACTTCAATGATTCAGTTGTCTTGGGGGAGTTTGTAGTTGTGAATGGTGTAGAAATATGAAATTCTGCAGTTGTGACCACAGCTGTACCATCCATTGAAGGATGGCTTGTGGAACCATGTTCTTTAGTAGACATCTCAATTGAAGACATCTCCGAAGTGGATTGTGACATTCCTGAAGATGACAATTTGTTGGTGGTTGGACTGGTGTCTTCAGATGTTTGAGACTCCATTGAGGTAGGGATTGATGTGCTTTGGGTTTGATTTACAGTTATGTCTTGTCCTGTAATAACAGGGTAGGATGTTATATGTGTAGTGGAGGGGGTCGGCAATGATTCAGTTGTTGTCGGAGAGTTTGTAGTTGTTAATGGTGTCGACACACTACTTTCTGGGGTTGAGACCATATTGTAATTTCCATTGAAGTTTGCCTTGTACTTGTGGACCCAATGTTTTCACTTGTCATCTCTGTTGAAGATATTTCCAAAGTTGATTGTGACATACTTGATGTTGACAATCTATTGTTGGTTGGACTCGTATGTTGAGTCCTTTGAGACTCCATTGAGGTGGGGATTGGTGTGTTTTGGGTTTGCGTTGCAGTTCTGTTTTCTGTTGTAATAAGAGGTTGGAAGGTTATGTCTGTAGTGGAGGAGGACGTCACTGATTCCATTGTCTTTGTGGAATTTGTAGTTGTGAATGGTGTGGAAAGATTTTCTTCTGCAGTTGAGACCACAGCTGTACTTTCCATTGACGATTGGCTTGTTCTTGTTGACCTGTGTTCTCCAGTAGCCATTTCAGCTGAAGACATTTCCAAAGTGGATTGTGACATACCCGATGTTGACAAGTTGTTGGTGGTTGGACTGTTGTACTCAGTTGTTTGTGACTCCATTGGGGTTGTGATGGTTGTGCTTTGGGTTTGATTTACAGTTACGTCTTGTCCTGTAATAACAGGGTAGGATGTTATATGTGGAGTGGAGGGTGACTTCAATGATTCAGTTGTCTTGGGGGAGTTTGTAGTTGTGAATGGTGTAGAAATATGAAATTCTGCAGTTGTGACCACAGCTGTACCATCCATTGAAGGATGGCTTGTGGAACCATGTTCTTTAGTAGACATCTCAATTGAAGACATCTCCGAAGTGGATTGTGACATTCCTGAAGATGACAATTTGTTGGTGGTTGGACTGGTGTCTTCAGATGTTTGAGACTCCATTGAGGTAGGGATTGATGTGCTTTGGGTTTGATTTACAGTTATGTCTTGTCCTGTAATAACAGGGTAGGATGTTATATGTGTAGTGGAGGGGGTCGGCAATGATTCAGTTGTTGTCGGAGAGTTTGTAGTTGTTAATGGTGTCGACACACTACTTTCTGGGGTTGAGACCATATCTGTAATTTCCATTGAAGTTTGCCTTGTACTTGTGGACCCAAAGTTTTCACTTGTCATCTCTGTTGAAGATATTTCCAAAGTTGATTGTGACATACTTGATGTTGACAATCTATTGTTGGTTGGACTCGTATGTTGAGTCCGTTGAGACTCCATTGAGGTGGGGATTGGTGTGTTTTGGGTTTGCGTTGCAGTTCTGTTTTCTGTTGTAATAAGAGGTTGGAAGGTTATGTCGGTAGTGGAGGAGGACGTCACTGATTCCATTGTCTTTGTGGAATTTGTAGTTGTGAATGGTGTGGAAAGATTTTCTTCTGCAGTTGAGACCACAGCTGTACTTTCCATTGACGATTGGCTTGTTCTTGTTGACCTGTGTTCTCCAGTAGCCATTTCAGCTGAAGACATTTCCAAAGTGGATTGTGACATACCCGATGTTGACAAGTTGTTGGTGGTTGGACTGTTGTACTCAGTTGTTTGTGACTCCATTGGGGTTGTGATGGTTGTGCTTTGGGTTTGATTTACAGTTACGTCTTGTCCTGTAATAACAGGGTAGGATGTTATATGTGGAGTGGAGGGTGACTTCAATGATTCAGTTGTCTTGGGGGAGTTTGTAGTTGTGAATGGTGTAGAAATATGATATTCTGCAGTTGAGACCACAGCTTTACCATCCATTGAAGGATGGCTTGTGGAACCATGTTCTTTAGTAGACATCTCAATTGAAGACATCTCTGAAGTGGATTGTGACATTCCTGAAGATGACAATTTGTTGGTGGTTGGACTGGTGTCTTCAGATGTTTGAGACTCCATTGAGGTAGGGATTGATGTGCTTTGGGTTTGATTTACAGTTATGTCTTGTCCTGTAAAAACAGGGTAGGATGTTATATGTGTAGTGGAGGGGGTCTGCAATGATTCAGTTGTTGTCGGAGAGTTTGTAGTTGTGAATGGTGTCGACACACTACTTTCTGGGGTTGAGACCATATCTGTAATTTCCATTGAAGTTTGCCTTGTACTTGTGGACCCAATGTTTTCACTTGTCATCTCTGTTGAAGATATTTCCAAAGTTGATTGTGACATACTTGATGTTGACAATCTATTGTTGGTTGGACTCGTATGTTGAGTCCGTTGAGACTCCATTGAGGTGGGGATTGGTGTGTTTTGGGTTTGCGTTGCAGTTCTGTTTTCTGTTGTAATAAGAGGTTGGAAGGTTATGTCTGTAGTGGAGGAGGACGTCACTGATTCCATTGTCTTTGTGGAATTTGTAGTTGTGAATGGTGTGGAAAGATTTTCTTCTGCAGTTGAGACCACAGCTGTACTTTCCATTGACGATTGGCTTGTTCTTGTTGACCTGTGTTCTCCAGTAGCCATTTCAGCTGAAGACATTTCCAAAGTGGATTGTGACATACCCGATGTTGACAAGTTGTTGGTGGTTGGACTGTTGTACTCAGTTGTTTGTGACTCCATTGGGGTTGTGATGGTTGTGCTTTGGGTTTGATTTACAGTTACGTCTTGTCCTGTAATAACAGGGTAGGATGTTATATGTGGAGTGGAGGGTGACTTCAATGATTCAGTTGTCTTGGGGGAGTTTGTAGTTGTGAATGGTGTAGAAATATGATATTCTGCAGTTGAGACCACAGCTGTACCATCCATTGAAGGATGGCTTGTGGAACCATGTTCTTTAGTAGACATCTCAATTGAAGACATCTCTGAAGTGGATTGTGACATTCCTGAAGATGACAATTTGTTGGTGGTTGGACTGGTGTCTTCAGATGTTTGAGACTCCATTGAGGTAGGGATTGATGTGCTTTGGGTTTGATTTACAGTTATGTCTTGTCCTGTAATAACAGGGTAGGATGTTATATGTGTAGTGGAGGGGGTCGGCAATGATTCAGTTGTTGTCGGAGAGTTTGTAGTTGTTAATGGTGTCGACACACTACTTTCTGGGGTTGAGACCATATCTGTAATTTCCATTGAAGTTTGCCTTGTACTTGTGGACCCAATGTTTTCACTTGTCATCTCTGTTGAAGATATTTCCAAAGTTGATTGTGACATACTTGATGTTGACAATCTATTGTTGGTTGGACTCGTATGTTGAGTCCGTTGAGACTCCATTGAGGTGGGGATTGGTGTGTTTTGGGTTTGCGTTGCAGTTCTGTTTTCTGTTGTAATAAGAGGTTGGAAGGTTATGTCTGTAGTGGAGGAGGACGTCACTGATTCCATTGTCTTTGTGGAATTTGTAGTTGTGAATGGTGTGGAAAGATTTTCTTCTGCAGTTGAGACCACAGCTGTACTTTCCATTGACGATTGGCTTGTTCTTGTTGACCTGTGTTCTCCAGTAGCCATTTCAGCTGAAGACATTTCCAAAGTGGATTGTGACATACCCGATGTTGACAAGTTGTTGGTGGTTGGACTGTTGTACTCAGTTGTTTGTGACTCCATTGGGGTTGTGATGGTTGTGCTTTGGGTTTGATTTACAGTTACGTCTTGTCCTGTAATAACAGGGTAGGATGTTATATGTGGAGTGGAGGGTGACTTCAATGATTCAGTTGTCTTGGGGGAGTTTGTAGTTGTGAATGGTGTAGAAATATGATATTCTGCAGTTGAGACCACAGCTGTACCATCCATTGAAGGATGGCTTGTGGAACCATGTTCTTTAGTAGACATCTCAATTGAAGACATCTCTGAAGTGGATTGTGACATTCCTGAAGATGACAATTTGTTGGTGGTTGGACTGGTGTCTTCAGATGTTTGAGACTCCATTGAGGTAGGGATTGATGTGCTTTGGGTTTGATTTACAGTTATGTCTTGTCCTGTAATAACAGGGTAGGATGTTATATGTGTAGTGGAGGGGGTCTGCAATGATTCAGTTGTTGTCGGAGAGTTTGTAGTTGTGAATGGTGTCGACACACTACTTTCTGGGGTTGAGACCATATCTGTAATTTCCATTGAAGTTTGCCTTGTACTTGTGGACCCAATGTTTTCACTTGTCATCTCTGTTGAAGATATTTCCAAAGTTGATTGTGACATACTTGATGTTGACAATCTATTGTTGGTTGGACTCGTATGTTGAGTCCTTTGAGACTCCATTGAGGTGGGGATTGGTGTGTTTTGGGTTTGCGTTGCAGTTCTGTTTTCTGTTGTGATAAGAGGTTGGAAGGTTATGTCTGTAGTGGAGGAGGACGTCACTGATTCCATTGTCTTTGTGGAATTTGTAGTTGTGAATGGTGTGGAAAGATTTTCTTCTGCAGTTGAGACCACAGCTGTACTTTCCATTGACGATTGGCTTGTTTTTGTTGACCTGTGTTCTCCAGTAGCCATTTCAGCTGAAGACATTTCCAAAGTGGATTGTGACATACCCGATGTTGACAAGTTGTTGGTGGTTGGACTGTTGTACTCAGTTGTTTGTGACTCCATTGGGGTTGTGATGGTTGTGCTTTGGGTTTGATTTACAGTTACGTCTTGTCCTGTAATAACAGGGTAGGATGTTATATGTGGAGTGGAGGGTGACTTCAATGATTCAGTTGTCTTGGGGGAGTTTGTAGTTGTGAATGGTGTAGAAATATGAAATTCTGCAGTTGTGACCACAGCTGTACCATCCATTGAAGGATGGCTTGTGGAACCATGTTCTTTAGTAGACATCTCAATTGAAGACATCTCCGAAGTGGATTGTGACATTCCTGAAGATGACCATTTGTTGGTGGTTGGACTGGTGTCTTCAGATGTTTGAGACTCCATTGAGGTAGGGATTGATGTGCTTTGGGTTTGATTTACAGTTATGTCTTGTCCTGTAATAACAGGGTAGGATGTTATATGTGTAGTGGAGGGGGTCTGCAATGATTCAGTTGTTGTCGGAGAGTTTGTAGTTGTGAATGGTGTCGACACACTACTTTCTGGGGTTGAGACCATATCTGTAATTTCCATTGAAGTTTGCCTTGTACTTGTGGACCCAATGTTTTCACTTGTCATCTCTGTTGAAGATATTTCCAAAGTTGATTGTGACATACTTGATGTTGACAATCTATTGTTGGTTGGACTCGTATGTTGAGTCCTTTGAGACTCCATTGAGGTGGGGATTGGTGTGTTTTGGGTTTGCGTTGCAGTTCTGTTTTCTGTTGTAATAAGAGGTTGGAAGGTTATGTCTGTAGTGGAGGAGGACGTCACTGATGCCATTGTCTTTGTGGAATTTGCAGTTGGGAATGGTGTGGAAAGATTTTCTTCTGCAGTTGAGACCACAGCTGTACTTTCCATTGACGATTGGCTTGTTCTTGTTGACCTGTGTTCTCCAGTAGCCATTTCAGCTGAAGACATTTCCAAAGTGGATTGTGACATACCCGATGTTGACAAGTTGTTGGTGGTTGGACTGTTGTACTCAGTTGTTTGCGACTCCATTGGGGTTGTGATGGTTGTGCTTTGGGTTTGATTTACAGTTACGTCTTGTCCTGTAATAACAGGGTAGGATGTTATATGTGGAGTGGAGGGTGACTTCAATGATTCAGTTGTCTCGGGGGAGTTTTTAGTTGTGAATGGTGTAGAAATATGATATTCTGCAGTTGAGACCACAGCTGTACCATCCATTGAAGGATGGCTTGTGGAACCATGTTCTTTAGTAGACATCTCAATTGAAGACATCTCCGAAGTGGATTGTGACATTCCTGAAGATGACAATTTGTTGGTGGTTGGACTGGTGTCTTCAGATGTTTGAGACTCCATTGAGGTAGGGATTGATGTGCTTTGGGTTTGATTTACAGTTATGTCTTGTCCTGTAATAACAGGGTAGGATGTTATATGTGTAGTGGAGGGGGTTGGCAATGATTCAGTTGTTGTCGGAGAGTTTGTAGTTGTTAATGGTGTCGACACACTACTTTCTGGGGTTGAGACCATATCTGTAATTTCCATTGAAGTTTGCCTTGTACTTGTGGACCCAATGTTTTCACTTGTCATCTCTGTTGAAGATATTTCCAAAGTTGATTGTGACATACTTGATGTTGACAATCTATTGTTGGTTGGACTCGTATGTTGAGTCCTTTGAGACTCCATTGAGGTGGGGATTGGTGTGTTTTGGGTTTGCGTTGCAGTTCTGTTTTCTGTTGTAATAAGAGGTTGGAAGGTTATGTCTGTAGTGGAGGAGGACGTCACTGATGCCATTGTCTTTGTGGAATTTGCAGTTGGGAATGGTGTGGAAAGATTTTCTTCTGCAGTTGAGACCACAGCTGTACTTTCCATTGACGATTGGCTTGTTCTTGTTGACCTGTGTTCTCCAGTAGCCATTTCAGGTGAAGACATTTCCAAAGTGGATTGTGACATACCCAATGTTGACAATATGTTGGTGGTTGGACTGTTGTACTCAGTTGTTTGCGACTCCATTGGGGTTGTGATGGTTGTGCTTTGGGTTTGATTTACAGTTACGTCTTGTCCTGTAATAACAGGGTAGGATGTTATATGTGTAGTGGAGGAGGACGTCACTGATTCCATTGTCTTTGTAGAATTTGTAGTTGTGAATGATGTCGTTGAGACCACAGTTGTTCTTTCTTTTGAAGGATGGCTTGTGGAACCATGTTCTTTTGCAGTCCTCTGAATTGAATATATTTTCAAAGTGGATTGTGACATAACTGATGTTGACAATATGTTGTTGGTTGAACTCATGTGTTTAGTTGTTTGAAACTCCATCGAGTCAGGGACTGAAGTGCTTTGTGTTGATTTTGGAGTTATGATATCCTGACCAAGTTCAATGTTTTTTGATGTAAAAAAAAATTCTTGGCTGTTCAATGAAACCTTTGATTGTGTCACGTCGCTTGTAGTTGGCATTGTTGTTGACAAGAGGTATCCAGTAGATGTGGAGTGTGTGACTTGGACTCTCCTTTCTGTCATTTCTTCACTTAGATCTTTTGAAGTGTGTTGAAGACTCGTGGTCATTCTAGACATGTTTGATTCATTGGTTAATGTGGAGGTGATAAGGTTTGTTGTGGAGGTTGAAATTGTAAATGTTTTTGGTGGCCGCTCCTCTGTTGTGGAAAACTCAGTGTTCTTTGTCTGTCCAGTTGTGGTTTGTGGATTTGTTTCTGTGGAACTCAGCTTTTTATTTGTAACTTCAGGTGGGGATGTTATCTCTATAGGGGAGGGGGGTTTCACTGATTCAGTTGTCTTTGTAGATTTTGTAGCTGTGAATGATGTTGCTAGGGACGCAGTTGTACTTTCCTCTGAAGATTGGCTTGATCTTGTGGAACCATGTTTAGTAGTTGTGTTCTTTGAAGAATTGTCCACCGTGGATTGTCCAGACTCAATTGAGGTTGAAAGGTTTATAGAACGAGATAATTCATTCCCAATGATTGTAAAATTATTTCTAGACTGTTTCATTCCAATTTTTTTCCCAAATGTCCCAAGATTCTTCCCTGTGGAATCTGAGTGAGCTTGTCTTTTTGAATATTGATCTGGTAAAAGAATGTAAAGAAAACATGTTTTCATCATTTCTCTGTAGAATGTTTACATTTGTTACATTTCACAATTGCCTCTTTGGCTTATTTCAACATTCCCTAATATTCCAGTGAACATTTAAACTTTATGAATTCAAAATGTCTTAAAAAATACAAATCTAATACATATTTTCTTTATTTATCTGTTATTTTACCAGGTAAGTTGACTGAGAACACGTTCTCATTTACAGCAACGTCCTGGGGAATAGTTACAGCGGAGATGAATGAGCCAATTGTAAACTGGAGACTATTAGGTGACCATGATGGTTTGAGGGTCAGATTGGGAATTTAGCCAGGACACCGGGGTTAACACCCCTAATCTTACTATAAGTGCCATGGGATCTTTAATGACCTCAGAGACACCCATTTTAACATCCCATCCGAAAGATGGCACCCTACAGTGTCCCCAATCACTGCCCTGGGGCATTGGAATATTTTTAGACCAGAGGAAAGAGTGCCTCCAACACCACTTCCAGCAGCATCTGGTCTCCCATCCAGGGACGGACCAGGACCAACCCTGCTTAGCTTCAGAAGCAAGACAGCAGTGGTATGCTGCTGGCAAATATATATGAATATGTAAAGACAAAAACAGCTAATATTTTGTTGCAATGTGTACTAACACTGCATTTACTCTGTATCTACCAATATAACTAAATTCTCAGCTGAGCGGTGTATTTAGGAGAAAGTAACTTTAATGAAAATTAATTTCTTAATTAAATAATGAGCTCTTGATATTTTTTTGCATATTTGTCTATTTTCAGCATACAGGTGATGAATAATTATATGTGTAGTGTTCACTACTCAGTAAGCATCATATTAATGATCTGTGTCAAATTGATGAGACATTAAGTAATAGCATAACTATTAAATTAATGCTTAATGTAAAAATCATCAAATAAAACAGGCTGCAATCTGACGAAGGATAAACATTCACCTCCGTCAGTTACTGGCAGAAGCCATAGAAAATACACATGAATGGCTCAGATACATTATTCCACATTTTCAATATGTATAATATTTCTTATGTTTTCAATATTTACATTACTCTACTTTTTATCTCCACATTAGCATTGTCAATGTTAATATTTTGTTTCATAAGGTAAAGCAGTGATTTTTTTCATGTGCGAAATGCATGAACTTACCTATTGTGACAAATATACTTATCATTATGATGGTAAGGATTATAGAGTATGATAAAAGCCTTCTCCCTACTATGTGTCTCAGGATGCCCCACATATTTTCGGTCTTGTAATAGTCTCTCAATCAAGAGATATTTAGAAAAAGGTCAGCCAAAATCCAGTTAATTGTTTCAAGCCTGAGTAGTTTTGAAGTGCGCCTTTGAAATATTTCCCACAGGGTTTCCCAAACACTTCAATCTCAATGCCGCAGTAATACTCTGAACGCAGGTAGTAATGTTTTATCCACTGCAATTGTATTGCAGTTGTGTTTTGACACTGATTTATAAATCAGTTAGAGGTCTATTGTAAGTGTCATAAGCAATAGGCTACCAAGTAGTTGGCTGAGTTAGGTATTAATTCAGTGCACACCCTAGGCAAATTTAAATGGTTTAGACTTGGACTTCCTCATCTTGGAGCTCCTTGCCATTTAGTCACACCTTCTACATCTATTTCTGTAAGAAAGGTCAGTATAGGTAGTACAAAGAGTGGGGGCCAGATTCAGATTTGTCAATAAAGAGAGTATGAGACTTAAGAATAATGCCACTGGGCACCGAAGTCAATTCAACATCTATTAAACGACGTGGAACAACTTTGATTCCACCAGTGTGTGCCCAGTGGGTTAGATAGCTTGAAAGAGGAGAAGAGGGTTCATTAAAGATTCAAAAGGTCTCTTCAAAAAGACAATTCAAACACCATTTCCAAAATAAGATTGTCATGTCGTGTGTATAGGTCACACGACATGATAGAAAGTCAAGCGCAGGAGAATCAAACTTGGTATAATGGAGTAGTTTAATAACGTGAAACAAAAACTCCAAAACCAAAGTATATAATAAAATAAATGTGGGTACAAGAACCCGTACCCAATAAACAATCTCTGACAAGGACATGAGGGGAAACAGAGGGTTAAATACACAACATAATAATGAATGGGATTGGAACCAGGTGTATAGGAAGACAAGACAAAACCAATGGAAAATGAAACATGGATCAATGATGGCTAGAAGACAGGAGACATTGACCGCCGAGCATTGCCCGAACAGGGAGAGGCATCGACTTCGGGCTAAGTCGTGACAAAGATTTTTCTTTGGAATATTGTCCCGGTTTCCTTGCACTTATTTTTATACAGAAGTGTACGCTTTGAGAAATTCCTCAGGCTGTTGCTAAAATCAGTTAATGTGTAGACAACAATCAAGTTGAAAATCTTAGTCCACAAATCCAGATCAATGTAGAAATCTTCAATCATGTATACCAAAAGCACAATCTTTGAATACAAAATATCCACCAAATTATCACACCTGCTGGATTATAAATTACCAACAGAAGTGTCAAGAGTGTGCCTTTTGAGCAAGCTCCAATGCTAAGGAATTGATAAAGCCTTATTGACAGTAGTTCTACACAAAACAATCACTCTGATAGTTGTGCGATAATGTGGATGGGATATCTGAATTTATTTGCCTTGTTCCACCTGAAACCTCTTGAAAGTTTTCAAGCCATCTAAAGTCAATATTCCCTGTATTACTTACCATTGTTAGGTGGCTAGGGAAGGATGTTGTCACTTATCAGTATTTAAATGTTTGTAAACTGTTCGATCAAAATAAATCTAATCTTTGAATTGACAAGGGCAATGACTATGTAAACACAAAATGTGTATCAAGGTTACGGAAGTTCTTGGGACTTTTTAATTCCCTTGAATTTAATATAGCATGAGGGTATGCTATTAACTATATGCACTTATAACCATCATTAATTATTATATTCTGAAACTACTTGTGGTTAAATTATTTTTCAAATGTATAACCTCTCCACATGTTAAAATGTCTTCCTGCTTATGGTCTTCCTGCTTATCAGTTGCATCAATGCATTTACACAAAGGTCAAGTAGACTGCAGTTCAAATGTTGTTCATGTAAAATGTACAGGCCGTTCATCAATCAGAGATGAAGGAGAACAGTGAGTCAGTCACTTGGTGTAACGATATCCCTCGTCATCTGAGGAAGAGTAAGAAGGATCGGACCAATATGCAACGTGGTAAGTGTTCGTCATAATTTAATTGAATAACTGAACACTACACAAAATAACAACGAAGTGAAAACAAAACAGTTTGGCCAGGTGAACAGACACTAAACAGAAATTAAACACCCACAACCAAAATGGGGAAAACAGGCTACCTAAGTATGATTCTCAATCAGAGACAACGAACGACAGCTGCCTCTGATTGAGAACCATACTAGGCCATACACATAGAAATATAACATAGAAAAAAGAACATAGACTACCTACCCCAACTCACACCCTGACCAACCTAACACAAAGACATAAAAAAGGAACTAAGGTCAGATCGTGACACTTGGGCAATATATACCACATAGATTATAGAATATTTACCACAGAATAAACCAGCAGTGCCTGTTTCCACACCGGTTTGCTCATGTATAACTCATTTCTGAAAAGATGTATTTTTTGCTGGATTCCCTTTTCTCTTGAAACAGGAAATACACTTACTGGTAATTTGTTATGTACTTTATTATTCACCTTGTGATAAGCAATAGGCTACAGAGGCTAATACAAGGACAATCAAAGCCCTGAGCAGACTTCATTTACCTTCCCTGTTCTCCAGAGAGATGATCTCATGTTTTTATTTCGGTCTGGGTGTTGTTAGGTGTGCCTTCATTGACATCACAAACCATGTTTCCATCCACAGTTTTTATGTGGGTAAAGTCATACCGTATAAAACGACAGCTGTGACAATTTTATAAATGCAGACAAATTGTTTGTTCAACCTGGTGGGCTCACACTGGGCACACTGGTTGAATCGACGTTGTTTCCAAGCCATTTCAATTAAATGATGTTGAATTGACATCTGTACCCAGTGGGTTTGTCAGTAAAATGAATGATGTGAGAAATGGCAGTGGAAACACCTTTATGTGCAAATTTTGCTATAATAAGCATCATATAAAAGTAAACTTTGAGTCAAGATGATATGGTGTGGGGTCCTCCCACTATGACTCAGAGAAAACATGCAGTTTATTGGCTACAGATAAAATAAAGTGGTGGAAGTGCAAGGTGATCTTGATACTCCTTTCTAATGAATATCGAGGGTTTTATACTGGTGATATGATGACCGATGCCTGACTGCAGTTTGACAAGTAAAAATGTTCTCTTATCCATGATAATCTAATCATGTATAGTAACCTAACCCCAGCCTTCCTGTACTGTATCTGCAAGCTGTTGGTTAGCTAGCACACATGCCAAGACCAGAATAGGCACATTTGCTATTTAACGCAACAGTTTTTGTGACAAAACTATCGGTAGAGTTGAAAATGTGATGGAAACACATTGAACTTGATTTTTACTCAGTACAGGAAAGCTTCATTGAAAAAGCACTTGTGCACTACACAGTGGCGATTTCAGCATGTACAGTGCCTTGCGAAAGTATTCGGCCCCCTTGAACTTTGTGACCTTTTGCCACATTTCAGGCTTCAAACATAAAGATATAAAACTGTATTTTTTGTGAAGAATCAACAACAAGTGGGACACAATCATGAAGTGGAATGACATTTCTTGGATATTTCAAACTTTTTTAACAAAAAAAATTGGGCGTGCAAAATTATTCAGCCCCCTTAAGTTAATACTTTGTAGCGCCACCTTTTGCTGCGATTACAGCTGTAAGTCGCTTGGGGTATGTCTCTATCAGTTTTGCACATCGAGAGACGGAATTTTTTTCCCATTCCTCCTTGCAAAACAGCTCGAGCTCAGTGAGGTTGGATGGAGAGCTTGGTGGGGCAAACTCCATTTTTTTTGTGTAGTGGCTATACTGGCATGCATAACACAACACTAAACAATTGTTGTGTCTTTGGCATCATTAAAGTGAAGACTTATTTTATCAAATCTATTCTCTGTAATTATTATTTCGTGATTAAACTAGTCATGTAAATGTAATTAACTAGGATGTCGGGGCACCAAGGAAAATCTTCAGATTAAAGTTATAATTTTCCTAATATAACTTTTCAGATATTTTAATATCTGATCAATTAGTCTAATTAATGAATCATTCTTTACCTCATGTTAGTCTCAAGCGGAGTCAGGCGCAGGACACAGGTATGGAGTAATCCAACTGAGTTTACTCAAAGAATAAAGCAAAATGGAACATACAGCAAAACTCTAACACAAACACAACCACTAATGACATAAACAATCACGGACAGAACAGAATGTCAGATGGTTAAAATAGGGAATGTAAAACAGGTGTGTGTGTAATCAGACAAAACAGAAAAATGGATCGGTAGTGACGAGAAAGCCGGTAACGTCGACCACCGAACACCACCCGAACAAGGAGAAGGGCCGACTTCGGCGGAAGTCGTGACAGACCGTCGTAAATCATTGGTTATCTGCACAAAACCAGCCTTCACTATAAATCATCCATACATCAATTGTCTTAATCATTTATTTTACTAACTAACTAAAACAATCACAGAAATGCATAACAAACAAAGTAGATATGGTTACAAGGAAATGATAGGGGATGTGCCCTAGTGGTCTAAACCGATATGACGGTTTGGTAGACAAAGGGACTGAGAAGGGCACGAAAGACAAAAGACACTACACAGTTGATAATTACAATATATGAAATGCTAATCCTTTGCACATGAACGCTCACTCATTTGGGAATAATTGCTATCAATATATATATTTACACTCAGTGTGTCGTCATGATCTCTGTTGGAATCGTCTGTCTTTCTGTTTGAATGTTCCCCTGGATACTTCAGAGTTCCATTCAGAAATGTTCTTATAGAATAGATTTCGGCGGTTGTCGGTCTTCGCATTCAAATGGTACATAATTCCTAGCTGCAGACTAGTAATTAGTATCGAAGATTTGCTCTTATTCTGTCGGTATCGATAGTCTCAGAGTTTAATCACGTGGTATGGTTAAGAATTCAGCAACCATTACAACCTTAGCTTGTCCTGAGGTTTTTCTGGTCTCTACTCAAACCTTAGCTCCCTCAGCTGACCGAGGTAGGCATGGTCTCTATTCAAACCTCAGCCCTCTCGGTAATCGAGGTACGCTTGGTCTTAAGTGGGCTTCTCCAGATGGGATTTTTATTCGGAACTGTGGAAAAGCTGTCCCATGACGCCAGATCGAGGTCTGTGCTCATGGGGGCGGGCCAATGACTTAGTGAAACTTTAAACAGAAATACAATTCTCTCATATTAACGGTTTAAAATCACATTACACAATTTCACAAATAGTTTCATCTTTACTCATTCATTTTATACAATAATTAGATGCAAGCCTCAGAACGGAGGCTCCTGTATAAACAGAGGTATGGTAATGTGGTTGTATTGTCTTTCCTCAGGTCACAATCATAAAACAAAAATGGACCAGTCGTAGCTGAATTCTCCACCGACCGTTTACACATTCTCCAAAACATGGATATTGTTCAGTTCTCAAGTTCTGTGAGGTAGAAGAAGTTCCTTTGTTCTACTGTGAACCCTCTCTCTATACCGCATGGCCGAGGGGGAAGAGAGTCTCCTCATGGAATTTACGACCTGAGATAACAGAGCCTTGGTAAGTGGGAGAGAGAGGTGGTAAGAGAGAGAGGGAGGGTACTCGCTATACCCAAAGAGGGCCACATGACACAATACATAAATTGCACTATAACAGTGACAAACGATGCCCACAAACTTAGGGCCTATATAAAGCTGTCCTAACAGCAGATCTTTCTTTTCAGCAGCATGGAGTGAATCCTTACCACCGCTACTCTGGCTATCAGCGGAGCCTTGTCTGGCAGCGAAGCAGTTCATTCAGTCTCATTCACTGCCTTATAAAAAAAAATAGCTGATATGGCTGCCTTACTTAGACAAATGAGGTTTCTACTAACAACTGAGTTGTACAAACTATAGCATAAGGGAAAGATGAGTGGATAAGAGGCAATCCGTAATTTCTAGTGATGCACCGATATGGCATTTTTGTCCGATTCCAATATTTTCCTTCCCAAAAAACCTGATACCGATAACTGATACTTGACATTTTTGCAGCCTTTTAAGCATTCTAGTCGAGTTAAATAGTTAACACACACACACACACACACACGGATGCAGCGGTCTAAGGCATTGCATCTCAGTGCAAGAGGTGTCACTACAGTCCCTGGTTCGAATCCAGGCTGTATCACATCCGGCTGTGATTGGGAGTCCCATAGGGCAGCGCACAATTGGCACAGCGACACAACGTCGTCCGGGTTTAGCTTTGGGTAGGCCGTCATTGTAAATAAGAATTTGTTCTTAACTGACTTGCCTAGTTAAATAAAGGTTACACACTAGAGGTCAACCGATTATGATTTTTCAATGCTGATACCGATACTGATTATTGGAGGACCAAAAATAGCCAACACACATTAAAATTGGCCGATTTTATATATATTTATATATTTGTAATAATGACAATTACAACAATACTGAATGAACACTTATTTTAACTTAATATAATGCATAAATAAAATCAATTTAGTCTCAAATAAATAATGAAACACGTTCCCTTTCGTTTAAATAATGCAAAAACAAAGTGTTGGAGAAGAAAGTAAAAGTGCAATATGTGCCATGTAAAAAAGCTAACGTTTAAGTTCCTTGCTCAGAACATGAGAACATATGAAATCTGGTGGTTAGTTTTAACATGAGTCTTCAATATTCCCAGTTAAGAAGTTTTAGGTTGTAGTTATTATAGGAATTATAGGACTATTTCTCTCTATACCATTTGTATTTCGTATACCTTTGACTATTGGATGTTCTTTTAGGCATATCGCAATGAGCCATGCGGCCCAAACTGATGCATATACCCTGACATGAATGCGCTTTTGTTAAATCATCACCCGTTTGGCAAAGTAGGCTGTGATTCGATGATAAATTAACAGGCACCACATTGATTACATGCAACGCAGGACAAGCTAGTTAAACTAGTAATATCGTCAACCATGTGTAGTTAACTAGTGATTATGATAAGATTGATTTTTATAGGATAAGTTTAATGCTAGCTAGCAACTTACCTTGGCTCCTTGCTGCACTCGCGTAACAGGTGGTCAGCCTGCCACACAGTCTCCTCATGGATTGCAATGTAATCGGTCATAATCGGCGTCCAAAAATGCAGATTAGATTATGAAAACTTGAAATCGGCCATGCCAATTAATCGGTTGACCTCTATTACACATACACACACCACACTGACCAAAAAGTTATTTTGTTGGAATTTACGTATGTCCCCATTACCAGTAAAACATCATCAAAACCTATTTCTTTCATTTACTTGCTGTGCTGTTTTGTTGTTCATTTGTTCAGTCAATTTATTCTCAACCAGAATTTCTACGGAACCCATTTGGGTCTTTGCTATGGAACGCCTTTTGGGTCTTTGCGTGTCAAAAAATATACTATTTAACGTGTCAAATAACATTATTTGACATGTCAAATAAGCTTGTTGACTATGGTTGACCAATCAGGACCTGAATATGACTGCATGTCACATAATAATTTAACGGGTTCATACATTTTTTACGTAGTTAATACACATTGGTTACACTATCACTCGTAGTTCATATGTCACAACGATTTATCGATACATATGCTATGATGCTGGTAAAAATTGTCTTGCGCACCTACAGTACTGGTCATTAAAAAAAGCTAGCTAGCTCATCGATGCAAACAATGTTCTTCCCCAAAAACATAGCAAAACGACAATAATAATATAATAATTTATAAAACAGGTATATAAAACCGTTATCTATGTGAAGCTAGCCACAATAAGGATTAAGCACAATAGTGGACTTTGAGGTTAGCCTCCAAAATAAGTGTATGGCATAATTCTACTATTTGTATTAATTTGCATTACTGTCAATTACATACTTTTATTTTGAAGACAACCCGCAAATTCCACTATTGTGCCTAATCCTTATTGTGGCTAGCTTCACAACACATAACCCGGTGAGGTCGAGCCTCACTTGCCAGATGAAGCTAACTGGCTGCTTATAACGTTAGCTTTGGGCACCAGGGTTATGTAGCTGGCTAGCTATTTATTTTTATGAACTGAAGTTCAATTGGCGAACAACAAGTGGCAACCTAGCTAATGCTTACTCACAAGAATTCCTAAATCATTGCTAAGAATAATGAAAATGACTACAGGTTCTACTGGTCATTGTTTTCAGGCTGGGTGTATTGGTGCTAGCTAGGTACCAAGCTAATGCTAGCTACCCCAGAAGTTGCGGTCGAACAAATGATTCTTTATTACCAACGAGGTATTGTAAACACATCGTTCGTGGCCGGTGTTTGCAGACTTTTTGTACAGCTAAGACCCAAACGGTGTTCTATAGTATGTATGTTGTGAAGCTAATAGCAGTGACGCTATTACTGTGTAACTCCGGTAGAGCAACATCTGAAAAATAGGCACTTGGTAGTGTGTACCGGTGCTCGACCAGTCGGCGAAAGCAAACATCACCCACGACAGAGAACAGTTGATTGTCAAGGGCAATGAATTCCATTATCTTGGCTTTAATGGATTTCGCCTTTGAGTTGTCAATGAAATTTTGTTACTCTTTCAAATGACTGCTTGACTGCTCGATCCACACAGCAGACATTGTGGGCTAGTTTAGGAATGCTGTGTTGCACGTATAGTGCAACATTTTACGTGGCGTCATTACGTTATATAGGTGCACGTCAGCTTTGACATCGGTTTTGCACATCGGGGCGTTAAACTAGTTATCGGCCGATACCGATGTTGGCATTTTTAGCTAATATCGACCAATTTCGATATGTTGGTGTGGCATGTGAATGTTTATCCTTTCAGCTTGGAAAAGAGACCCTTAAACCCAGACTTGGATTCTTTGTTGAATTTGCAATTTCCAACTTGTTGTGTAATGTTTATGTCCAATGGCCATTGAGCACCGATAGAAATTATAGATAAAACATCATCATATGACAAGGATTTGCCAGTAGATTGTCAACTTGATTCATGACGATAACTGCTTGTCTAGCTTGCTAGCTAAGATTTTGAAAGTATGATGTTGACACATCAGTCCAATCAAAGCTACGATATACAGTGCATGACTTTTTCCACATGTTGTTATGTTACAGCCTTATTCTAAAATGTATTAAATAAATAAACATTGTCATCAATCTACACACAACACCCCATAACGACAAAGCAAAAACAGGTTTTCAGAAATATTAGCTAATGACGGGTCACCACTGGCATTACACACTCAACAAGTCAGTTTGGTGGAAACAAACCAATGGTGGGAAAATGTACACATTTTCTTTATGCAGATTTTTTTATATTTGCATGGAAATCTGTCTCCAATTGGATGGACATCTACTTACTGATTACAACACCATCATTAAGTATGCCGATGACACAATAGTTGTAGGCCTGATCACCGACAACAACGAGACAGTCTATAGGGAGGAGGTCAGAGACCTGGCCGTGTGGTGCCAGGACAACAACCTCTCCCTCAACGTGATCAAGACAATGGAGATGATTGTGGACTACAGGAAAAGGAGGACAGAGCACGCCACCATTCTCATCGACGGGGCTGTAGTGGAGCAGGTTGCGAGCTTCAAGTTCCTTGGTGTCCACATCACCAACAAACTAACATTATCCAAGCACATCAAGACAGTCGTGAAGAGGGCACAACAAAACCTATTCCCCCTCAGGAGACTGAAAAGATTTGGCATGGGTCCTCAGATCCTCAAAAGGTTCTACAGCTGCACCATCGAGAGCATCCTGACTGGTTGCATCACTGCCTGGTATAGCAACTGCTCGGCCTCCGACCGCAAGGCACTACAGAGGGTAGTGCGTACATCACTGGGGCAAAGCTTCCTGCCATCTAGGACCTCTATACCATGCGGTATCAGAGGAAGGCGCTAAAAATTGTCTAAGACTCCAGCCACCCTAGTCATAGACTGTTCTCTCTGCTATAGCACGGCAAGTGGTACCGGAGCGCCAAGTCTAGGTCCAAGAGGCTTCTAAACAGCTTCTACCCCCAAGCCATAAGACTCCTGAACATCGAATCAAATGGCTACCCAGACTATTTGCATTGCCCCCCCCCCCCTATACGCCGCTGCAACTCTGTTATTATCTATGCATAGTCACCTTAATAACGCCACCTACATGTACAGATTACCTGGACTAACCGGTGCCCCTGCACATTGACTCTGTACTGGTACCCCCTGTATATAGTCTCGCTATTGTTATTTTACTGCTGCTCTTTAATTACTTGTTCCTTTTATTTCTTCAACTGCATTGTTGGTTAGGGGCTTGTAAGTATTCAACACGTGACAAATACATTTTGATTTGATCCAGTTTAAACAAGCATCCCTCTTGATCAAGAGCAGTCACATATCCAAACATCTGATTGAGGCTATGAACCTGCCATAGTAAATAAAAAACACATTTGGTTACGCTGAAATTCTGAATGACTTCGTCTTTTCATGGTCAGGTGATTGTTCAGGTGGGTTCTTAAGATTTGCAACATACGGTTTAGTACACCATGAACACACCAGATATCTATGGATCAATATCAATCATGTGATATCGATACACACTCCCTCTATGCACACTTACGGACACTGACACTCCAACACACACACTTAATTTGCTCTCACACACAACACGCACACACACATTCAAACAGACTCTACACACACACTCATATGCAATCATCATATACAGTGCACTCAGAAAGTATTTAGACCCCTTGACATTTTACACATTTTGATAAGTTAAAGCCTTATTCTAAAATGGATTAAATAGTTTTTTCCCTCAATCTACACACAATATCCCGTAATGACAAAGTAAAAACAGGTTTAGACATTATTTACTGAAATAGCTCATTTACATAAGTATTCAGACCCTTTACTCAATACCTTGTTGAAGCACCTTTGGCATCAATTACAGCCTCGAGTCTTCTTGGGTATGACGCTACAAGCTTGGCACACCTATATTTGGAGAGTTTTTCCAAATCTTCTCTGCAGATCCTCTCAAGCTCTGTCAGGTGGAATGGGGAGTGTCGCTGCACAGCTATTTTCAGGTCTCTCCAGAGATGTTCAATCGGGTTCAAGGCTGGGCTCTGGCTGGGCCACTCAAGGACATTCAGAGACTTGTCCCGAAGCCACTCCTGCTTTGTCTTGGCTGTGTGCTTAGGGAGCCGATTTTGGAGCAGGTTTTCATCAAGGATTGCTCTGTACATTGCTCCGTTCATCTTTCCCTCAATCCTGACTAGTATTCCAGTCCCTGTCGCTGAAAAACATCCCACAGCCTGATGCTGCCACCACCATGCTTCACCGTAGGGATGGTGACAGGTTTCCTCCAGAGGTGACGCTTGGCATTCAGGCCAATCTTGGTTTCATCAGACCAAAGAATGTTTTTTCGAAAATATCCATTAGGTGCCTTTTGGCAAACTCCAAGCGGGCTGTCATGTGCCTTTTACTGAGTGGCCGCTCTACCAAAAAGGTCTGACTGGGGGAGTGCTGCAGAGATGGTTGTCCTTCTGGAAGGTTCTCCCATCTCCACAGATTAACTCTGGAGCTCTGTTGGTGACCATCGGGTTCTTGGTCACTTCCCTGACCAAGGCCTTTCTACCTCGATTACTCAATTTGGCTGGGAGGCCAGCTCTAGGAAGAGTCTTGGTGGTTCTATACTTCTTACATTTAAGAATGATGGCCACTGTGTTCTTGGGGACCTTCAATGCTGCAAAAATTGTTTGGTACCCTTCCCCAGATCTGTGCCTCGACACAATCCTGTCTCAGCGCTCTACGGATAATCCCTTCATCCTCATGGCTTGGTTTTTCATCTGACATGCACTGTCAACTGTGGGACCTTATATAGACAGGTGTGTTCCTTTTCAAATCATGTCCAATCAATTAAATTCACCACAAGTGGACTCCAATCAAGTTGTGGAAACATCTCAAGGATGATCAATGGAAACCAGATGCACCTGAGCTCAATTGCGAGTCTCAAAGCAAAGGGTCTGAATACTTATGTAAATAAGGTATTTCTGTATTTTAATAATTTTACAAACATTTCTAAAAACTTGTTTTGGCTTTGTCATTATGGGTATTGTGTGTAGATGGATGAGGTAAATGTTTTATTTAATCCATTTTAGAATAAGGCTGTAACGTAGCAAAATGCTGCTGCTACTGTTTATCATATATCCTGATGCCTAGTCCCCTTACCTCTATACATATCGAACCTTACCACACCCTGCACATTGTAATTATGGTATTGTAACTGACCCTGTATATAGCTTGTGTGTGTGTGTGTGTCTTTGTTCTACTTGACTTTGTTTTATTGTACTACTGATATTGATTACTGCATTGTTGGGAAAGAGCCAGCAAGAAAGGCTTTTCACTGTACATGTGACAATAAGCACTTGAAACTTGATACAAATGCTTTACTTTCCTTGTTGGAACAGCAGTCTCTCGCCAATTGAGAATGTAATGCATTAAAATACTTGTGTTAAAGTATTTGAAGTGTCACCATGAACTGTCCATTAAGATAGTTTCACCAAGAAAGTCCTAGGGATGGTAGGCAATAAATGTGACATTGAACAAAAGAGAGGAAGTTAAATCATTGTCGATCCTGTCAACATACCCACCCATTGTATTACTCTCCTGTGTTAGAGGAACTTAAATATTGCATCAAACAGTTTAATGATTTACCACAGTGGCCTTTTAACATTACACAACTAGGTACATTCATATTTGTTTTACCTTGGAAACATGTCAGTTGTGGAATATCTGTAAACACAGCCAAACCATAAACAAACAAAAAACACTTGCTTTGACCATCAATTGATAAGCGACTGAGCTATTGCAAAATCCCCTACTTTCTGAAAACAGTATTCAAAGCATTCATTGAGCAAAGTGGCATTTAGCAAATGTTACTCCAAAAAGGTATGATTTGGAAAGACTGAAAGTATCCCAAACACATTGGTAATTTATAACATGAACCACAAGAAAGTGTTTATTAAACAAATGCATTGCTATAAAGATGTGAATACACTGGTTCCATAAAAAAAGGAAAAGCACTGCTTCTGAATATCCATAGTTACACATAGAACAAAGGCTTTCACTGGAAACACTCAGCCTTTTGGGAGGGAGATGGCATATATGGCTGTCCTTCGTGCACATTGCCCACATCCTGCTACGCTTGACAGTCCCAACACTGCAGCTCTCATAGTTCCTGCTGCTTAACTACCTCCTCCGGAGCTGCTCCTTCTGCTTGTTCTGCCAGGGCCCTGCGACGCTCTGCCTCTGTTACCGTCATGGGATGCAGGGGGAAGAACCCAGCAAATCCTACAGGAACAGAGATGGGAGGGATGACAATAACTTAGACCACATAGATTCCAAGGTAGCATTGAGACTATAGTGGAGGTATTGAGTACAGTTAAAAGTTAGTTTATTAACCTTTGATTTTGTGTATTTTGCATGATGTAGGCCTTACATTGGTTGTTTCAATAAACATGGAAAGTGTGTGTTTTCAGGGTGGGTTTAGACAGAACACACCTAAAAGTTTGGCGACAGGCTTCGTTGGATGTGCACCACAGCCCATCCAGTACTTGATCCGGTCGGAGTTGAAACTGACCAGTTTCTCATTGTAGATGTTTGGCAGGGGGTCATAAGAGCCTAGCTGTTCTATGTATTTACTGTCTCGTGCTCGCTTGTTGTAAGCTGCCACAATCCGGTAGAAAGGTCTGTTAGACTGTTTGTGGCCAGCCATTGCCAATCTGATGACAATGTGTCCTCCATGGTATGTCTTCAGTAGGAAGGATGCTGTAAGAACACAACAAAATCTGAATGTATTGTTTTATCAAAAAAGGTACAATGAATATGCAATTAAATTGCCAGATTTTTTAAAATTTAGAACAGTATTTGAACTGGGATGTTTTCTCTAAAAAGAAATCAGTGTGAAAGTGTCATTAGTTGTTTGGTTGGTAAGTCATTTTCATCACTAGGGTCCGTCTTAGGTCAATTCACAGTCAGTTTGTCATGTAAATAGTTTGAACGTTACCAGGTGCTTAGGCGGGTTAATTAGGGATTCATCAAATGTTTATGGCAAACGTCAGGCCGCACAACACATCAGTATCTGCAATATACTCGAAACCTTCACAACATCCACGGTGAAACATGCTGGAACTCGGTTTAAACATAATGTGAAAATCATCGAACAGTATTTCACGTCTGGACAATAAATCATTAGCGCGTCATTTATTTATTTTTAATCAAAGTAACCAAGAGAATACTAATTAGCTAGCTATAACCATATCCCTGGACCGATAGCTACCTACCTAAAGACTTGCATACCATCCCATAACGTAACTCAATACCTAGCTATGATGTAGCTACGTAGCTGTTTTGAATTCCATGAAAGGGACAAAAGGCTACTTATTAGAAATACCAGTGTTAGCTATACCAATCACTGAGGCTAGCCTAGCTAACTACACAGTAACGTTACAGCAACATCGTGCTAACGTATAGGCTTACTACTACCACTCCTGCTTACTAGCTATCCCATGTTGACAGTGTTAGCTAAATAGCAAGCGGATCATACTTACATAGACGGACCATGTTTCTGTATACGCTGCAAAAGTGGTCAAACGAATATGTAAAAGCTCAATAACGTTCTCTATATTACGTAAAGCCGTACTTGCACAGCCATTTTTAAACAGGAAGTGATGTTCCTTGAAGCGTTTCCTCTCATTTGTGTTACTGTCCACCAGATGGCGCAAGTGGACTACACTGCACTGTCCGAGCTCTTGAAGGGCGTTATAAACACGAGAACAAGGATATTTTTGCATGTAAAGTTGTACAGTTTACGATTATGATAGTTTTAATGGATTTAAGATACAGTCACACACGTCTAATATATGTTTTTATAGAAACATCATGGCCCAGGATTTGTATCAAAATCAATACATATTGATTTAAATATTTATATTGCCTATCTAATGTAATGTTCAGTTATTTTTCAGGCATTAACGATTGAAAATACATACATTTGTTGAATTGTAGTAGGCTATCAGGTCTGGTAAAATGAAACAGACTCTAAAAGTATACTGTATTTATTTGAGTAAAGGAAAATTGTGTAATTATTTGTGATGGATTGCAATTATAAAAGATGTTCAAAAGGTGGTTAATGCCTCTGATATGATTTTCATTTAAAAGTCAGACCAATGCAGTTCTCTCCTCATTCTAGTTGTCTTTAGATGATTACACAAGTTGTACTCTCGTTCCAGCAACTGCAACAGCCGGATAGAAACATTGATTTCCTGAGAGTGACCCATGAATAGAGGGTTCAGTGCTTTGCATGATGTACACCGGGTGCACTGATGTTTGTTCCCTTTGGGAGCCCCACTCCGTCGCTGTTGGAACATGGTGATTTCACACTCCTGTTGTGGAGAGATGCTGTTCCTGTGTGTGTGACAAACACATGGTTTTCTCTGAGGGGTCAGACTCAGATAGCCCTTTGTCTCGGGAAGAACACATAGTTATATTTGATAACAGATACTACATACAGGTAACTGCCAAAGTAAAGGAAACACCAACAGTCTTAATAGGGAGTTGGGCAACTACGAGCCGCCAGAACAGCTTCAATGCCCTTTAGCATAGATTCTGCAACTGTCTGGAGCTCTTGGACGGATGTGACACCGTTCAACCATGAGAAATTCCATAATTTGGTGTTTTGTTGATGCTGGTGGAAAACGCTGTCTTGGGCACTGCTCCAGAATCTACCATCAGTGTTCAATCGGGTTGACATCTGAGGGGTATCCTACTAAGCAGGTTTGAGGAGTCAGCAAGGTAACTTTAGTCAACTCTGAGTTCAACTCAGGATTACCAGTCATACGAAAGTGGCTCACCTTTTTGCCAGTTAAATTTATATAGCAACGAATCCTTTATATAGCAACTAATCCTAACCTGCTCTGAGGCAGGCTAACTCCACTTACCCTGAATTAAATAACTGAGCCACGAGTTGAGGACCAAGGAAATCAGATTCCATCCCTCTTGCAAAGATTGCATCATCCTCCCCTTCATTTGAGAAAAATGACTGATAAAATATTTTATTCATGAAATGTTTTTTTTGTGTTAAAAATGTGTCATGTTAAAATATATCACATTATACATTTAGTAAGGACAGAAATCCTTTTAAAACTTAATTTGCAGTCATAGCAGCAGGATGTAGGGGTTTTGCAGCACCCCCTGATAAGATTAGTGCACAAGGCCTTTATTACCCCTGAATGAGTAGAGAAAATACTCCTCAGCACCCACACCTTAAAACATCTTACGGTGGCCATGTGCACAGTAACACTTTTGTATGACATACTAAAATAATTGTATTGATAGGAGTGGGAAAGGGTAAAAAATAGACGGCACTTCTAAAAGCTTATTTCAGCCATAGTCTGATGAATTTGCAAGATCACTTTTCTTTCATTTCGATTTTGTCACAAATTAAAATGTGGCACTGACATGCCCATAGATTGATGTTTCAGCAACACCGTACAGCTGGCGACTGAGGTCAGTTTGCAGATGCCTGGCCCACCACAAGGAGTCACTAGAGTGCAATGGGACAAGGAAATCTCAGCCAGCCAAACCCTCCCCTCTGCATCAGCCTGGGATTGAACCCAGGGCTGTAGTGACACCTCAAGCACTGTGATGCAGTGCCTTAGACCACTGTGCCACTCAGGAGGCCACTAGTGCCCCAATAATTTAATCTGGATGCATTTCAGTAGAAATTTGGGGTGAAAATGTACAAATGTATTTGAAATAAGACACTTTACCAAAAAGTAGACATCTTTGTCCTCAGAATTATAGTTGATTTTAGCAGATGCATCATTGTTTTGTAACTCAATTTGCTACACACATCACCTACCACATACACACCCTTTAAACCCCCTATAAATCCTTTGAGACCCCTCTTTCCAAGTAACTGAGATTTCTTCCACCCATGGTAGTCAAAATAATGGGCAACTGGGCATTTTTATACATCACCCTAAGCATAATTTACTCAACTGTTTCCTTCATTTTGGCAGTTACTTGTATGTCCAAAAGACATAGCAGTGACTCCTGTACTGTTATACGTTCCGATATTACTGTGTGGCCTACTCGGTCACAGGACTCGGTCACAGGACTCGGTCACAGGTCTCGGTCACAGGACTCGGTCACAGGAATTTGAAAGAAAACTGTTTCGCTTATGTGAACATGTTTGTCATTTTCTCATCCTTCCTACACTATTTATAGAAAAAAAAGAGAATAATGTTGGGGATATATTTTGGACGGAGAGATCTACATGTCGATCCCACTTGGCAAACACTGGTTGAACACTGGCAAACACTGGTTGAACACTGGCAAACACTGGTTGAACACTGACAAACACTGGTTTAACACTGGCAAACACTGATTGAACACTGACAAACACTGGTTGAACACTGGCAAACACTGGTTGAACACTGGCAAACACTGGTTGAACACTGGCAAACACTGGTTGAACACTGACAAACACTGGTTTAACACTGGCAAACACTGGTTGAACACTGACAAACACTGGTTGAACACTGGCAAACACTGGTTGAACACTGGCAAACACTGGTTGAACACTGGCAAACACTGGTTGAACACTGACAAACACTGGTTGAACACTGGCAAACACTGGTTGAACACTGGCAAACACTGGTTGAACACTGGCAAACACTGGTTGAACACTGACAACCACTGGTTGAACACTGGCAAACACTGGTTGAACACTGACAAACACTGGTTGAACACTGGCAAACACTGGTTGAACACTGACAAACACTGGTTTAACACTGGCAAACACTGGTTGAACACTGACAACCACTGGTTGAACACTGGCAAACACTGGTTGAACACTGGCAAACACTGGTTGAACACTGGCAAACACTGGTTGAACACTGACAAACACTGGTTGAACACTGGCAAACACTGGTTGAACACTGGCAAACACTGGTTGAACACTGACAAACACTGGTTGATCACTGACAAACACTGGTTGAACACTGACAAACACTGGTTGAACACTGGCAAACACTGGTTGAACACTGGCAAACACTGGTTGAACACTGGCAAACACTGGTTGAACACTGGCAAACACTGGTTGAACACTGACAAACACTGGTTTAACACTGGCAAACACTGGTTGAACACTGACAAACACTGGTTGAACACTGGCAAACACTGGTTGAACACTGACAAACACTGGTTGAACACTGGCAAACACTGGTTGAACACTGGCAAACACTGGTTGAACACTGACAAACACTGGTTTAACACTGGCAAACACTGGTTGAACACTGACAAACACTGGTTGAACACTGACAAACACTGGTTGAACACTGGCAAACACTGGTTGAACACTGGCAAACACTGGTTGAACACTGGCAAACACTGGTTGAACACTGACAAACACTGGTTGAACACTGGCAAACACTGGTTGAACACTGGCAAACACTGGTTGAACACTGGCAAACACTGGTTGAACACTGACAAACACTGGTTGAACACTGGCAAACACTGGTTGAACACTGGCAAACACTGGTTGAACACTGGCAAACACTGGTTGAACACTGACAAACACTGGTTTAACACTGGCAAACACTGGTTGAACACTGACAACCACTGGTTGAACACTGGCAAACACTGGTTGAACACTGGCAAACACTGGTTGAACACTGGCAAACACTGGTTGAACACTGACAAACACTGGTTGAACACTGGCAAACACTGGTTGAACACTGGCAAACACTGGTTGAACACTGGCAAACACTGGTTGAACACTGACAAACACTGGTTTAACACTGGCAAACAGTTGTTGAATCTGTGTTTTTTTCTTATGTCATTCCAACAAAAACATGCAATGTGAAGAGAATGAATCAACCTGGAAACTGATTGGATTCGCAAACAGTCATCAATGTAAGGGAATTTTGTATTTTCTTTCACCCAACTTCACAAATCCAATAACATGGTGAAATGTTTGTTGTCTTCATGTTTAATTCACCTTAGTGAACTCAACCAAATGCAAATCCAAACCAGACATTGAACTGAAGTCTGTGCCCAGTGGGATCATGTCATCATCAAAAGTACTTATGTAAAAAAACTTTAAAGTACTACTTAAGTCGTTTTTTGGGGTATCTGTACTTTACATCACTGTTTATATTTTTGACAACTTTTACTTCACTACATTCTTTAAAAAAATGATGTACCTTTTACTCGATACATTTTCCCTGACACCCAGAAGTACTCGTTACATTTTGAATGTTTAGCAGGACAGGAAAATTGTCAAATTCACGCACTTATCAAGAGAACATCCCGGGTCGTCTCTACTGCCTCTGACCTTGCGACTCACTGAACACAAATGCTTTGTTTCTGAATTATGTGTGAGTGTTAGCGTATGCCCCTGGCTATCCTTAAATTGAAAATAAAAAACTGTTGTGCCATCTGGTTTGCTTAATATAAGGAATTTGAAATGATTCATACTTTTACTTTTACATTTTCTTTTAAAACTTAAGTATATTTAAAACCAAATACTTTTATACTTTTACTCAAGTAGTATTTTACTGGGTGACTTTCCCTTTTACTTGAGTGATTTCCTATTAAGGTATCGTTACTTTTACTCAAGTATGACAATTGAGTACTTTTTCCACCACTAATTATCATTACATGGTACAACATTTCAAAATCACCCATTGTTGTCCATTGAATTAGCTTTTGGATAATATCTTTTTGTGGAATAGATGATTCTGTATTTAGCTGTAATGTTATTAATGTCTCTTATTTATGTGCATTTCCATCATATGAATATAATTATTTTACACCTAGTGACTGGATAGCATGTTATTGTTTGGTTATTATTTAGATATTGTATGAGACACGACCACACATGCATTTTGGTTTGAATATTATTCAACAAATGTGTACTTCTAAAGTACATAACCCAAAATGATGCACGTTAGATCATTTGGTTAACTAGTTCATTTGTAATCCAAGAGGCCCAGTCATGTGCAGTTGTTGACGGCCATTAAAGGACTAGAGATGGTATTCAGGGTAACAACGTCATAATTACGCTGACCACTTTTCTGTGCAATTTTTTTTAAATGAATAGGCACTTTTCACAGTTTGACAGCAAGCAAAATGCATCTTACATGGTGAATCTGCAGTGCGTGATTAACTTAACACTGACATTGATTCCATTGGAAGCTGATACTCTCATGAGGACCCCATGCTCTTTGGGACACCAAGACGAGTTGTTCCTGCTGTAATCGTCTGTGACTGTTCAGTTAGAGACGCTCAGATGACCAGATAATGTACCAGGAAAGAGTTAGAAAGGATCACTTTAAGACAAGGCCTTAAATTAAATTCATTGTATATGTCGCGATAGAATTTGTCCACCTAAAGAAATTATGATCATGTTTGAAAAGCTGATAATGGCTGCAAATAACACAGTGTGTAAATGCAGTTAACTGTAAAATATACCCAAGCTAAAATATAGCTAAGACTTAAAGGTCCCCTCCGGTGGATTGGACCAGACATTGGGCTTGATGAAAAGACATGACTCAATGGTCTCCCAGAAAGAGTGAACAGCCCATGCCGACTCAGAAAACAGATAGGTGGGTGAACTGACTCCGTGTAGGACCAGTAAGCCAGTTTCACACGTTCAATGGGATAATGTTTTAACCAGATTTTCTTTGCCAAATATGCATTTTATCAGGCAGATTATTGAGGAGAGGGGGTGCCAAGGAGGCCAGATGAAGCTCCACACTCTCCCATGACGCCAATTAGATTGTCTGTTCTGCTAACATTTGCGTTTCACATCTTGACAGAAACCACCACATTGTCTTCAGTGTGATTTACAAGACATTTTAGAGTTACATTTGAGTAATTTACCTTCTTATCCAGAGCAACTTACATGAGCAATTCGGGTTTAAGTGCCTTGCTCAAGGACACATTGACAGAATTTTCACCATCCGGCTTTCGGTTAGTGGCCAAAAGCTCTTAACCACTAGGCTACCTACCGCTCTGCAATACGATTCCATTAGATTTTCTCTAAGTTTGTGCGCTACGGGAGCTTGAACTGAATCAGGACATCATCGTCTACAGAAAAGGACAGAAATAGATCATTATTCTTTTGGAACATAGTCAAATTTTCATAACTTTACTGGAGAAGTATTCAGATCCAAATCCACATGTCTCTCTATATATGGCCGAGACCTGAACGTTAAGTTAATCTCATTAGAAAGAATCCCTGTCATAACCAAAACTCCTCAACCTTGTAGAACTTCTATAGTTTTCAGAGTGATAAACATGTTGAATCAATAACTCCCCACATCAATAAATGTCTGACCAGCCCATCAGTTCATTTCAAAGTCTTGAGTCTGACTCAGTCCCCTGCTCTTTGAATTGTCTCTGTCCAGCTACAGTGGTGCCATCCACCCTCTACAGACCCATGGGCCCAACAGAGACAGACAGAGGGGAACTTTGGCTCTCACATGTTGAGGATCAAATGATGGATTTTTCCACAGAATGATCTCTCAGATGGATTCAGTGAGACTAATTGTGTCAGCATGCAAAATGGAAGCTGTTACTTTCATCTTCATTAAACAAAGGACTTGCTTTCTTCCGTTGGCTTTTTCAAAGAGAGGCTTCCTTAACTGATTAAGAGCAAAACACGACTAGTCCATCACATGCTGCTAGGAGTTTGTTGTTGCCTCTGACTGTCGAGCAGATAATGCTAAATGGATGCATCCATCTCTAAAACAGCATCAACATCTTTATTAGACCATTTGTAAATGGACATGGTCACATGGCCTTCTGATGTCTTCTGGCGTACATGCAGCACATCTTATGTTTTAGAAACATGTACTTAAGCGCAAAGGCATGAAAAGAACAGATAACAATTTCAATCTATAAACCAAAATGATGTGCTCCGTGTACCACATTGTGAATATAGTGTACAGTTCAACAAATAGACGTGTGCATGTCTGTGTGTGTCTGTGTATGTGCATGTGATGTGTGTGCAATATGTGAAAGAACCCTATGCTGTGTCACCATGCTCTGACGTGCATGCCAAATCCTCTCGTCCTCTCTCAAAATCAACCAGCCTTGCTCCGCAGCCTCCCCTCGTCCAGCAGATACAGTGGGGCAAAAAAGTATTTAGTCAGCCACCAATTGTGCAAGTTCTCCCACTTAAAAAGATGAGAGAGGCCTGTAATTTTCATCATAGGTACATTTCAACTATGACAGACAAAATTAGAAAAAAAATTCCAGAAAATCACATTGTAGGATTTTTAATTAATGTATTTGCAAATTAAGGTGTAAAATAAGTATTTGGTCAATAACAAAAGTTTATCTCAGTACTTTGTTATATACCCTTTGTTGGCAGTGACAGAGGTCAAACGTTTTCTGTAAGTCTTCACAAGGTTTTCACACACTGTTGCTGGTATTTTGGCCCATTCCTCCATGCAGATCTCCTCTAGAGCAGTGATGTTTTGGGGCTGTTGCTGGGCAACACAGACTTTCAACTCCCTCCAAAGATTTTCTATGGGGTTGAGATCTGGAGACTGGCTAGGCCACTCCAGGACCTTGAAATGCTTCTTACGAAGCCACTCCTTCGTTGCCCGGGCGGTGTGTTTGGGATCATTGTCATGCTGAAAGACCCAGCCACGTTTCATCTTCAATGCCCTTGCTGATGGAAGGAGGTTTTCACTCAAAATCTCACGATACATGGCCCCATTCATTCTATCCTTTACACGGATCAGTCGTCCTGGTCCCTTTGCAGAAAAATAGCCCCAAAGCATGATGTTTCCACCCCCATGCTTCACAGTAGGTATGGTGTTCTTTGGATGCAACTCAGCATTCTTTGTCCTCCAAACACGACGAGTTGGGTTTTTACCCAAAAGTTATATTTTGGTTTCATCTGACCATATGACATTCTCCCAATCTTCTTCTGGATCATCCAAATGCTCTCCAGCAATCGTCAGACGGGCCTGGACATGTACTGGCTTAAGCAGGGGGACACGTCTGGCACTGCAGGATTTGAGTCCCTGGCGGCGTTGTGTGTTACTGATGGTAGGCTTTGTTACTTTGGTCCCAGCTCTCTTCAAGTCATTCACTAGGTCCCCCCGTGTGGTTCTGGGATTTTTGATCGAGGGAGATTATCAGTGGTCTTGTATGCCTTCCATTTCCTAATAATTGCTCCCACAGTCTTCAAACCAAGCTGCTTACCTATTGCAGATTCAGTCTTCCCAGCCTGGTGCAAGTCTACAATTTTGTTTCTGGTGTCCTTTGACAGCTCTTTGGTCTTGGCCATAGTGGAGTTTGGAGTGTGACTGTTTGAGGTTGTGGACAGGTGTCTTTTATACTGATAACAAGTTCAATCAGGTGCCATTAATACAGGTAACGAGTGGAGGACAGAGGAGCCTCTTAAAGAAGAAGTTACATGTCTGTGAGAGCCAGAAGTCTTGCTTGTTTGTAGGTGACCAAATACTTATTTTTCACCATCATTTGCAAATAAATTCATTAAAAATCCTACAATGTGATTTTCTGTATTTTTCTGTTCTCATTTTGTCTGTCATAGTTGAAGTGTACCTATGATGAAGATTACAGGCCTCTCTCATCTTTTTAAGTGGGAGAACTTGCACAATTGGTGGCTGACTAAATACTTTTTTGCCCCACTGTATCTGTGGACCCTGGGATGGTGAGCAGGTCGTGACTCCTGACCCCTGAGGAGAAGTCACAGTGAGTGGACTGTGTTCCCCAAACATAATCCCTTTAACAAGCTGTGACTATGCAGACCAGCTACTGTCTGCACCACTCCAGACTACAGGCACATCTCAGACTGAAGCAGATTAAACTAAAGGGACCATCATGTCCGTCTTACCCTTCACAAAACAATGGAACTCTCATTCACCTCCTGGATAATGGATGTTTCTGTTTTGCTCCATTGAGCTCCATTGAGTTGTGAAGGGTATGATGGACATTTTGGTTTATAGATTGTTGCTTGTTTATCACTGTTGTCTTAATGGAGCTAACTGATGCCAAAGAGGTATGGACAATGTGGGCAATTAGCTTAGTTGACCACTACAGCAGGTTACAGACTGTGGTGAGAGGGAAGTGGAGTTTGATAAGAGTTTCAAATTATACAACGTATTAATTAGCTAATACAAAAACCACTCAGGATGTACACTGAGTGTAGAAAACATTAGGAACACCCTCTTTGCATCCTCTTTTGCCCTCAGAACAGCCTCCATTCATTGGGGCATGGATTCTACAAGGTGTTGAAAGCGTTCCTCAGTGATGCTGGCCCAATGCTTGAGTGTGAAAATCCCAGCATCTTTGCAGTTCTTGACTCAACTCAGTGCGCCAGGAACCTACTACCATAACCCATTAAAAGGCACTTAAATATTTGGTCTTGCCCATGCAGCCTCTGAATGGCACACAGACACAATCCACGTATCAACTGTCTCAAGGCTCAAACATTTTTTTGCCTGTCTCCTCCCCTTCATCTACACTGATTGAAGTGGATTTAACAAGTGACATCAATAAGGGATCATAGCGTTCACCTGCATTCACCTGGTCAGTCCATGTCATGGAAAGGGCATGTGTTCCTAAAGTTTTGTACACTGAGTATACATCTCTTGTATTAATATGCAAAGGGATTTAGTGGAATTTATCAGACATCAACCAAGAGAAATTAATCAAATAGGTTTTAGATTCCCACTTAAATTAGTCACAGAAATATTGTTTGAAATATTCATGCTCACATGCTCTCGGAATGAAATCTCATGCTTGCTCTGATCTTTACTTTGTGTTTTAGCAGTAATATAACTTTAATAAACTAACTCTTACTTGGCAATTATAATGAATTGATGGCCTCTTTAGAGAAGAAATGAAATTGAGATAATAGAATAACACTTTAAATATATACAATATATGGTCTAGGTCAAGATTCTGGGATGTGTTTGCAATCATAAAATGAGAGTGTTTACTCATATACAAACCTGCGTCACTATTAAAATAAGGTAATATCTGCTCAATGTTTGATGCTTCCATAAGTTATCTTCAATTAGGCTTTCAGTGATACAACAAACAAAACACTTAGACTGACATGGTCCTCCTCTGGTCAGGTTTGTGTCATGTGGGAATCCTGACAGACAAACCAACCAAGTTGTTATCTCAATGACTCTACAGGCTGTCCTCCTACTCAACACACAGCAGGAACAGCCAGGACTTGTTTTACACCATGTACCTGTTATCTTAATGTTCGTGTGATGGTGTGATGCAAATCATCAAATAATTGTATATATGCAATTAAACAGTTTATGGTAAAATACCTTGCTTTGCAGATCTATGGGGAACAGGCATGATACCTCCACAACACTATACATACAGTGCATTTGGAAAGTATTCAGGCCCCTTGACTTTTTCCACATTTCGTTACGTTACAGCCTTGTTCTAAAATGGATTCAAAAAACATTTCCTCATCAATCTACACACAATACCCCATAATGACAAAGCAAAAACAGGTTTTTAGAATTGTTGGCTAATTTATAAGTACTCTGACCCTTTACTCAGTACTTTGTTTTAGCACCTTTGGATGCAATTACAGTCTTGAGTCTACTTGGCTATGACACTACAAGCTTGGCACTACTATATTTGGGGAGTTTCTTTCATTCTTCTCTGCAAATCCTCTCAAGCTCTGTCAGGTTGGATGGGGAGCGTTGCTGCACAGCTTTTTTCAGTTCTCTCCAGAGATGTTAGATCGGATTCAAGTCCGGGCTCTGGCTGGGCAACTCAAGGACATTCAGAGATTTGTCCCGAAGCCACTCCTATGTTGTCTTGGCTGTGTGCTTAGGGTCGTTGTCCTGTTGGAAGTTAAACCTTCGCCCCAGTTTGAGTTCCTGAGAGCTCTGGAGCAGGTTTTTTTAAATCAAGGATCTCTCTGTACTTTGCTCTGTTCATCTTTGCCTTGACCCTGACTAGTCTCCCAGTCCCTGCCGCTGAAAAACATCCCCACAGCATGATGCTGCCACCACCATGCCTCAACATAGGGATGGTGACAGGTTTCCTCCAGACGTGACGCTTGGCATTCAGGCCAAGGAGTTCAATCTTGGTTTCATAAGACCAGATCATCTTGTTTCTCATGGTCTGAGAGTCTTTAGGTGGCTTTTGGCAAACTCCAAGCGGGCTGTCATGTGTTATTTACTGAGGAATGGCTTCCATGTGGCCACTCTACCATGAAGGCCTGATTGGTGGAGTGCTGCAGAGATGGTTGTCCTTCTGGAAGGTTCTCCCATCTCCACGGAGGAACTCTAGAGCTCTGTCAGAGTGACCATCGGGGTTCTTGGTTACCTCCCTGTCCAAGGCCCTACTTTCCGAAGGCCCTGTACACTAACAAAGCACACAAGTGGAGTTAAAATTAACAGTAGAGCGATACTAGGGCAGCATTGGACTGTGTTAGTGTTTAACTGAAGAGGACAGGTAGGCTCTGCCACAAGGCGATAAGGACCTTTGGCTATGCCAGGATCAGCTTGTTTGTGCCTCTGTAGGTTATTTTGTGAGAATAAAGGACAGCTATTCCTCTCTTTCTCAGTGGCAGGACGTTAACATGCCACACCTTACACACA
Organism: Oncorhynchus kisutch; assembly: GCF_002021735.2. Classification (NCBI taxonomy): domain Eukaryota; kingdom Metazoa; phylum Chordata; class Actinopteri; order Salmoniformes; family Salmonidae; genus Oncorhynchus; species Oncorhynchus kisutch. Next base: position 29,459,650 of record NC_034174.2, on the reverse strand, counting down.
CAGATAGGAACACCCAACTATTTTCCAAGTTCAAATGGCCTAAAACAAACTAGTTGGGCAGGCTCTTCATCTCCAATGCTTCTGTCTACTGCCAGTGACATGTCTACTGTATACCAATCCAGTGAGCTTGTTATGTTATGATACGACAACAGGATTCATGCAATAATGAGCAGTGACAGGATGTCACCCACGCTGCCATGGATCACCCTCCACCCCCTTCATCCCCCACCCACCCATCCAGCTGGGGACACTTGCTGCCTGACTGATGTCACCTCCACTCCCCCGCTCCTCTCTCCCCTCCTCTTGGGGGATAGTGATGGAGTTCACCTGCCCTCCACTCTAATCTGTCATGGTCATGTCTATCTTGTGTGCCTCATCCCCTCCCCCTTATGATGTGCTTTTGATTTTGATATTGACATTGTCCAGTGTCTCCCTGGAGCCTGTGTCTGTCTGTCTGTACTAATGAGATGAGCATCTCTGAGTAGCACCCTCTGATTAATGAAAGCACAAAGTTTAGAAAGCAGCTCTCCTTCCCTCTTACATGACTGTTTTATATATATGCTCTCTCTCCGCATCCTGATCAAATAATTCCCATAAGGAAGCAATAAAACATTTGAATAATTCCAAGCAGATGTGAACATGCCTCAGCAAGTTAACAAGATTCCACTGGACATGCAGAGCAGAGCAGACAGCGTCACAGTGTCAGAGCTGCAGATCCACGTTACGTTCTCTGAAAGTGGGAGGGCCGTCTCCCGAGCCTGGGTCTCCTGCCAGTGCTCTGCAGCAGTCACACCTGTCTGAACACAGACCAGGCCACAGAGGAGAGATAGAGACCGCTCTACTGTTCTATCACCTCTATATGGACATGACATATTTTTTAAGTAACATTGTTGTGTTTTTCTTCAACATGATCGTTTTCAGATACATCAAGTATAGCTCAAAATTAAAGAAACAGTGCATGCAAAGTGGAGCCCACAAGCTGCGTGAGAAGTCAGAGACTCCAGAGAGAAACAAATAGAGCTTTGTAGTATGAAGGAGTATGTTCTTATAAGAGTGTAAAATAACAAGAAGCTCTATGATTACTGGTTAACAGCATATCTTGTGTTTTTCAAGTTTTGGAGATTGGTCAAGGACCCAAGATTTGCTATTTTTCTTTGTGGGAAATAGTTGAATTGGTTGTCTGTATCCGATTTTGTTTTATGTTGCAAATATATGTTTCTCCTTTGCAGTGGGTAGTGTACACTATACAGTGTACAATTTGTTACAATTCAGTAATGTACACATTTTCACACCAACAAAATGATAAGCATTCCATATTTGTGCTGGAGATAGACGTTTAAATGAAAGAGAGAACTGCACTGGGAAAATAGTAATATCTAAGGGAAGTGGCAGTTGGGAATGAATACTAACAGACGGTAACCCCACAAGATTAAGTGAAGCTTTTCATGCAATACTTGACTTTGTTCAGAAAGATAATGGTTAAATAGGCAATGCCTCTCACCAAAGGTTTTCTTTGTGTACTTCCAACATGAATAGCTAAATATTGTACAAGGCACACTATGAGTTGATGAAAGAGGGAGATAGGATGCCTTGCAGAGAAACAGCAGTATTCACCTATGAGCTAAAAAGAAACTTGGGTAATTGCCATGTCACAAATAATGAGGCTATGTAGCAAAGTGTTTGAAGAACAAACCCCTGATCAAGATAAGATTGGAGACAATATGATAAAATGAGAAGTGTTCTCTGGCTTGTGAATTTCAAAAAGAACAAGTGACAGTCCCTTCTTGGAATCAGATGCAGAGAGAGGGGCTGGATGTGAATACCCCTGATGGTAAACATGTTGTATAGCCTGGAGGACCAGTGTCAATCAACTGTCAAAGGTCACAATGAGACATCTTTCTCTGGACAAATACCCAGCATCCCCCTCCTGTGCTATGGCAGGAGGGCAGACAGAAAGGCTCACCAGAAATGATCCTTCATGTAGTAGTTTGCTGTACTTTCATCAGCCATTCGTTTACCTCGAGAATATAAGAGCACATAGAGAGGCGTTGTAAAGTTACGACATCGTCGCCCACTAGCGGACAGAGATCACCTCATTGATCCGTCACGCGCCTAAAAGTATTGAGCTGATCATGCAGCTAAAACGAGAACACAACGATTGTGTAAATGATATGGCGCACAATGCTTCATTTTCACTCACCTAAAAAAAAGTCTCAAGTCTTTTGGTGTCTCGAGTTCAGAAAATAATATTTTATGAGAACTCTCAATTTTAGTCATGTGGCTGAATTGTGGTTGTGGATCGCAAATAAATGTATTGAGTGATAATGGCTGGTTATTTCGGTAGTGTAGTCCTGTTATTTTTACATAGCCCTTATTGGAAACCTAAAAGCAAGTGGAACAGACAAAACACACAATTGTATCAATGATATTGCCTGATAGTGTTGATATTCACATTGTTAAAACTATATTATCTGTAACATTGTTTTAAATAATATGAATCATTGTTATTATCATCATGGTCATCAGCATTTATTTATTTTTGCATTTGATTTAGGACCACACTAAAGAAAGCCAAAGTGTAGATGGAACAAAATGTGAATGTTCACTGTTTATTGATTTTATAGTTCTACAATTAAAATGTTCCATATTATTTTACAGGAATTTCAAAAAAGCAAAGACACAATCTTGAAAGGACACTTTAAGTAAAAAACATACTGAAGATGCCTTACATTATCCAGAGGTTCAAAATACACACTTGAGGGAAGTTGATTTACAGACATCTCTTTATCGAGAGATCGAGAGATCGAGACGGAGAGAGAGAGAGAGAGAGAGGAGGTACCCAGACCTTGTAGAGGGGCTGCCGAAGTTTCCATCTAAAGAATGTTTTTCTGGAAAACGCTTTTGTTTGGTTTTCAAGTGATTGATGCTTGACTTAATGCTCGGTGAGTCTTCCCAGGAGGGTGAGGCGGGCTCTTTGTGCCTTTTTATCCCATGTGAAGCAAACCAAAGCGGGAGAGTGAGAGTCATAGCTATTCGGCAGGGTACCAGGTCCTCCCCACCGGCGCATCTGCATGTGAAATCGCCATTTCACCCCTCCACACTCCCTAATTGTTGCAAAAATTATTTGTGAAATTGCCTTCCTCCAGGAGTGTTTTCCACGGCGATTGTCACACAATTTTCTATGCACGGCAGGCCCACAGAGTTGACACACGCAACTCTTTCTTACTTAAGAATGTAATAGTTTTAACCTATTCATTTTATTACAATTGGCTTTAAGCTATTGCTATTCGAAAGATCCCTCTTGTAAATGTTCTTTATGACTACCTGTTGTTATACTACCACAATGGGTGGTGGACTATACCAATAAGCTTGCACGTATTACTAAAACGATTTGACATTCTTGACACGCAATTTTAGGCCTAATGAAAGTTAAAATGTTAACATCCAAAATTACATTTCTTAACCTATATTGTGCTATTGAATTCCACAGATGTATGTGGAGCCTAGGCTAGCCACAGGTGTCATCTGAAACAGAGAACGCTGATAACTAGTAGATCATACTGAATTAGCCTTTGCCAAATTTTCAAAAATGTGTCTTTTAAAATGTAAGCTGTGCGTCAGATCATGATTTAGAATGATACATTCCTGTGAGCTAGTTTCAATAGAAATCACCTCTAATAGTCTACATCTGGAAGTTAACTTTTCTTAAAGACTTTATTTATATGTTATATTCCATTTGTATTGTTTGAGTGCGTTGTACATACAAGTTCCCGTCAGACAATTGTTTCAATTCATTCAATTCCAATTACTTAAATATGCAATTGAAAAGTCGTTGAAACAGATATAAACCAGATAGGCCTTTACTAATCCCAATTATTGGTCATTGCATGCTTTGCAACTCACAGTTAGGCCACTTACGTTTTGCTTGTTGGGCCCCTTTCTACGATTTATGAGGGCAAAGTTCCCTTTCAATAAATGAATGCAGCTTATTGGTGTGGTCCGGCGTCATAGCCCGCTGTGCCAGATTTCTTCAAGCTTGCTAAGACACCTCAGTCCCTCAACTTAAAGGTCCAATCCATCCCCATGGTAATGTGGGTAGCGATGCGCGAGGGAATAGAGTTGCTTTTGGAGTAGGCCTAATATTTAGTGAACTTTAACCTTCCTTGCCCTTTAAATGTAGTCTTTTTCCTATAGTGTTACACCTCAAATCAATGCCTGATGTTATAAAAAGTTGACCTGAAGAAATCATTTCAACCTGGAATTTAGGCTACTAACGTATGTCTTCTAGACACACACAAACACAACCTAACACACACACACACACACATAAAATGTGCTTTAATGAATATTGATGTAGCCTACAAACACACATGCAGATATGTATTCATAACATTGACACATTTTCTGAATGATTGACTCACGTGTGGACAGAGCAAATGAGTCGTTTTTTTCCCAGGTACAAGGATTACTATCACATCTGTTTAGTTTAGTTTCTTTGTTTTGTAAAGTAAAGGTAGTGATGCAATGAATTCAAAACGAAATGTGTGCTTTACGTCCTATGCCGTTGTGTGATTGGTCGGCAGATCCGTGGCTATACCCACTCTCCCATCATGAATAAAAGAAAGGCCGTCGAGCCTATCGGCGGGCTCTACTGTCTCCTCCTACAACGTGCGCCAAAGTTGGCCACTTACACTTTCAACCAGCAAGCAGACGTTATCAAAACGAGTTGTTGACCACTAAGTATATCAAGGCAAAGAATTAAATAACCTTTGCCCATTTACACATTTGAGTGCAAGGTGTATCCCCTCCCTTTACACACCACAAACCTCCTCACTATTGGGGTCTTCTTTTACCCCGGCATCTCTGCATGACTAACATCAACACTTTTTACGTTGGAGGGGTTTTAGTATTTACGAGTTTCTCTGTCTGGGACTACGATTTATAGTTCGATTTTTTTATCCTTTTGAGAGAAGACATTTCGTTACATCCTATCCGCAAATACCTACATTTTCTTGTCTGGACTTTGCGCGAGTAAGAATTTGGTACCAGTGCCCACTAGGTGTTTCTCCAGTAGCTAGAATGGCTACTTTACCAGGAACAGTGCCTCGAATGATGCGCCCTGCGCCAGGCCAGAACTACCCCCGCACCGGATTCCCTCTGGAAGGTATGTCATATTTTTTTACTTGGAAAATCTTTCCAGAGAGTTGTAAGAAAAACAAACTCGTCAGCTTGGAGGCAGGTTATAGCTCATCTTTGTAAAATATTAGGAACTATTGGGCAATTGTGTTTTAAATTTTTTGTAGATCATCTTTGTGAAATATTAGCCAATTGTGTTTTCGATTTGTCTATTGATTTACGCCTACAAGGACTTGAATTTGTTGTTTTATATATCAGAGTAGACAGTCTAACATTGCTTGACAGGCCTACATGTTGATTTTAGAGGTATAGGACTCATTTTAAAGCATAATTTATTATGTTTACTTTATGCAAATGTTCAATGACAGAATGGATAATCAACATTTGACTTCATTTAATTTTTAATACATAATAGACTATCCTCCTTATTGACAAGTTACCAAACCAATGGTGACATTGTTGCTAAGATAATTGTATCAGTTAAATGATAAACTATGCGAGGAAATACAAACAATATCTTAGCATATTCGCGGAAAAATACCAATTTGTATTTGCATGTATTTATGGGAATCGTTCCCAGTCACAGCGAGTTCGTTCGTGCTCAAGAGCTTTTAACAAAAATCCACAAAACCACGTAGCTTGCAAGTTACTGACGCTCCAGGATTTGTTGAAGTATCCTGCTGCTACAAATGGAAATAAAATACACAGCAAAGAGATGGCTCAAAGGATCACATCAATATTTGTACAGCATGACTAGGAATAATCAAGGTGGAAAATGTCACACTCTTTAGTGCCTCTTGAATGCGAAATTGGATGCTCGAGTGCTCTATGGCTCTAATTATACATCCTGCAAGACAGGCTGACTGGGAATGAGTTTGTCTGCGTTCTCTAGTGAGAATGGATGAGCTGTGGGATATGTTTGAAAGTGCCTACATTATGGTATATTATCATAAACGTCACTGCTATTCGGCACGTCCATACAATTATTATTAGGCTAATGTAATGTTATCATGGTTGAGACGACGACAATGATTATTATTAATATTATAATTATTATAATCATCATTATTATATGCGTATGTGAGTAGCCTATCTGAATTGATTGCATTTGATTGTCAAGAACTATACAGGCCTAGGACTACCAATTTTGATTTTAATTATTGTCTATGTGAAATAACTTTCAGTAAGATATCAATGAATTATATAGCACCAAACCAATTTCACATATTTAATTGTTTATCATAAGCCTATTTTCACGATGCCCTCTTTGTCATTGCATTGTTGTCTAACTTGATCTCTTTCGCATTAAACTTTAACAATATCAATATCATCAGGACAATATGCAGGACCTGAATATGTTTATTGTGGAACAGTATCAACCCCCCTTGGCCAAGGTCGGGTGAACCAGCTCGGTGGAGTGTTCATCAACGGGAGGCCGCTGCCAAATCATATCCGACACAAGATAGTAGAGATGGCACACCACGGCATCCGACCCTGCGTAATCTCGCGACAGCTACGAGTTTCCCATGGTTGCGTCTCCAAAATCCTCTGTCGGTACCAGGAGACCGGTTCGATTCGTCCCGGGGCTATAGGAGGCAGCAAGCCCAGGGTGAGTGGAGGACTAGTCTCTACATTATTTCACAATCGACAAACTTCAGATACACATTGACCTGCCATCCGTGTCAATGTATCTGTCTTCTTCTTCGTCTTCTTCGTCTTCTTCAGTTATTATGTCACTTGCATTTTACGCACCTGCATGAATGCATGAGGCAACATTTTCAACATAGAAACATTAGTTAGGCCTATAGTCTAGAAGTTATGATTATAGGTATTGCATAGAGTAAAATACATGCAGTTTTGTGTGGGTATGATTTGTGAGGTAGCCTATGAAGACATGAACCATAGGCCTACAACTCGATAACAAAAAAGTCACTAGGCTTACAATCAGGAAGTCGTCTATAGGCCTTGGTTTGTAATGTCGAAAGAAGGCATGCGCCTCCATTTCAAACTCCCCCTCAGGGAAACAAGTCTTTATATCAGGTTTGTTATGTGTATTTGTATCCATATACATTACAAGATCATGTTCTTCATGTGACTTAAAAATTGCTTCGACTTTCCCCTCTCTGTGTTCGGCCGTTGTACATGTTCAAACCCACAGCAGGTAGCAACTCCGGACGTGGAGAAGCGGATTGAAGAGTACAAGCGAGAAAACCCCGGGATGTTCAGTTGGGAAATTCGGGACAAGCTGCTGAAGGACGGGGTGTGCGACAGAAGCACTGTTCCTTCAGGTGAGGCTTCATCTGGTAAGCAACTTTTCCTTCTTATGGTGATTACTGTAAGACTTGTCTGGTATGCACACATTTGGAATGCAGTTTTTACTTATTTTACTTATTTTTTTGTGACTTCAGAATTGTTCACCTTGTCTTGAAATGAACCTATAAATTTGAAGAAATATATAATTCATGTATACACAAAAGTACTAGGACTTCAATGTAATCCAAGGCTTGTTTGGTTTTCAGTGAGTTCCATCAGCCGAGTTCTGAGGGCGCGATTCGGCAAGAAAGATGACGACGACGATAGTGATAAGAAGGATGAAGACGGGGAAAAGAAAACAAAGCATAGCATAGATGGCATTCTCGGTGATAAAGGTAGGCCAACAAAGAAAAACGTCAGTTTATTTAGCTATAAATTGTGACTAAATTGTGTCATTAATTGTTGTGGTATTAAACAATAATACAATGTACGGTAGCCTATACACACACACAATAATTCTCTATTAGGCCCATGATTCATTATTGCAATAGCAACATCATCAACAACCATAATTATTATTATTGTTGTTATTATTGTTATTATTATTGTTGTTGTTATTATTACTACACTTTAGTAGATCCGTTCCTATTATACAACGAAGTATTATTACTCTATTATTTGGATGTTACGTTATTGCACTTGTTCATTCGGATAATCTTTTATCGTTTTCAACTAGGTCAACAATTTATTTAAAAACAAATTCTATATATCTCTTGGGAAATTCTTATACATTTACGGTACATCTGAAGAGCCTCTCACAGATTGGTGCATTCATTCCTGCTTTTAAGTCCCAGCCAGTCCTTACTCAATTACTCAATTATTTATGTGAGCCTGACGGAAGGTATTTAGCTCCAGAAAATTAATTTGTGTAACAAATTCCTCTCGCGCTCTTTTAACGATCCCCTAAACGACAGCTGACAGTTGACCCATTTGACAATCAATGTCAGTTAGAGGCTCTACATCTCTTGTCAGTTAAACTGAGACGAAGAGGGCAACTTCTCTGCAGCCATATTCCTCTAATACTCATGGCAATTATATTAAGGCATGCACACATTCACTCGTTTGTAACACACATTTTTCATACAAACAAACTCTTATTGAGAATATGAATATGTTATTTTTAACATTAGGTAATAGGAATGCATGACAGTATTGATTTATTTAGCTAGTATTTTAAGATAACTCAGATTCATTGTTAATTTATATTTTTATATAAGCCTATATGAAACACTTCATTGAGTTAGTAGGTTCGTGCTTTTGTGCCACTTGTCAGTGCGCTGTCTATCATTGAGTAACCTATAGGGAGAGAGAGAAATCACAGTGCTTATACAAACCTTTCCTGAAAGAGACAAAGGTCGCCCTTTAAGATGATCAAACATCCTTGAATAGGGTTTAGATAAGAGTTCACAGAAAGCTTTTCCCCATAAAAGACACTGCCAAACTTCTTCACACGTGAAGATGAACTTCAGTCGCACAACCTCTCTCATCCATTGACGCTTTTCTGAAGTGAAGATTCCAAGGTACAAAGGTAAATCCTAGAAAGCATGGCAGCAAAAGGGTCAGTCCATTCTCATTCAAAAACCCGCAAAGAGAGAGAGATAAAAAAAAAGTGTGGACAAAGGGCAGGGTAGATATAAAGGGAAATGAATTATTCAGTACACCCCGCTGGTAGATAGTTTTGTAATATTAAGGAATAGTCTGTTGGAGGAGAAAGCGCATTTGATGGTGCAAAACGGTTCTTTCTTTTTTTAATGGCTTGTGTCCATGTATTCATTTAGAGGTCGGACCATTGTGTTTCTTAGCTCTGTATGGTATGGTGTGCTTAATCATGGAAACATGTTGGTCTTTCCGTTTCTAAACAGATATGCTTAAAACCTCAGACAAATTGACCCATTGTAAAATGTCGGTCTCTGATTTCACCTTGCAATCCAAGGTGAACTGTTGCCGAATGTTTAAGTGCATTCTGAATCTTATTGCTATTTTTTCTGATAATTTGAATCATTCTTATTCGATGCTTTATACACGAATAAAAAAAACAGGAGTCTGTTTACCACCTTTTACATCGAACAATTTAATCGGCCGGATTTCTGATATATTAATTCTGAGATATGATTTTGCTTGCAACAGTGTCACATCAGAATGTTGGAAATGATCGCGTCAGATCTTTCCTCAATAGGTTAACTCAGAACACCAAATGTGCTTTTTAATTCATAAAAAGATTCGTCTTCTCCCTAATGCAGTTTACCATCCAAATTGCATTGAATAACGTTAAGACTTATTAGAGCAAGTAGGTCTAATGGATACGGTGTCTGTTGAATAGGCGGCTGTGTTGGAGTGGGGTGTAATAGCTTGCAGGCATGGTAAGAAATGTATTTATCCCCAATCAGCCCCTCACTCTCTGAGTTGGAAGCACAAACGTTGTGTTGAAGGGTTTTAAAGCAGATTAAATGTAGCCTTTTATTTATTTTCACTTTCATCTCTGAGCGGGGCTCACAGTGGCTCACCCTGGGCACACATTCATTACATTTCCGGTTCACTTCAGATATCTTTAGATGTATTACATGTATTTATTTGTGTATTCATTTATTTTAGTTTTACATCACAGATTTTCTCTCTGTAATCTGACGTGATAAAACAAGTAGGCTATTTTATTCTGTAAAATTTCAAGCAAGTTGCAATAGGCTAAGACTAAATAAGGGTATGGAGATAGATCACCATGGTCTGTGGAGATTTTACAAAGTTGTACTGCGCTTCCATGTTTGTAAATGGAACGCAGGCTCATTATCTAATTTTGATAAGAATATTCATCCATATATGCTTTCCACAATTAAAGAGCATCCACCTGCCATCTTCAATAACGCAGAGTGATAGTGAGGGGCTGCGATGACGGTGCCAAGTTTCAATAGGCGACCAACGAGGTGAAGCGGTTCCACAAAACGCCAAACGGCATGTTCTCAGTCTTGGATATATTGTTTGTGGATGACTGGTCAGACCGCCAGGGAAAGAATGAAACCGTTCTTTTAAAAGGGACCATCTGCAATTACTAAACCAACAAACGGTCCTCTGTAGCCAGCATGAATTGGCGAGGTGGAGGCAATGGACACTTCAGAAAATCGTCGGATTACCTGAGGTTCTCAATCTAATCAAACAGAGGCCAGACTGGCTTTCTGGGCGTTGGGAAGGGATAATGAGAGAGAGCATCGGAGAGCCACTGTGGTGTCAGGCAATCCGAGGCTCCGGGCTCGCTTTCTCTGTGCATATTCAATTAAATGACCATGGGTGCCGATTAAGAACATGGATGTTATATACAAAGGGACAGAAAAGAATCACATCATCTATGAGATAACATAACATGTGTAGCATTTTTGAAATGACAAACAAACAAGACAAGTTAAAATATGTAAAGACCTAAATAAATAAGTATTACAATTAGTGTCTTCTACGCACGCACGCACGCGCGCGCGCACACACTCACTCACACACACACACACACACACTCTCTCTCTCTCTCTCTCTCTCTCTCTCTCTATGTCTACGGAAATATAATGTAGCTATATTTCGGGGTCTAAAGCCGTGCTGAATGAGAAGGACAGGGAATGAAGCGAGAACCCACTTCAAACAAATCCATCTGGAATAGGCTAGCGTGTGAGAGAGATTTAGTGAAAGTATGGGGAAGTTATTTAGCTATTATTTTTCCTCGGGCATTGAGAGTAACTCCATCTGCACTTTCTTCCAGCTATTTGGCTGGGTTGAAATAGAGGGATACCCAAATGTTGGGCAGAGATAACATACCCATCATAGCCCAGACCCTGCGATGTGCTTCACTGCATTAAACTCGGATTAACCTCCCCTTTCCCCGCAGCCTGCTCTCGACACATTTCACTGAAATTTACATTGGTGGATTTCTTGCACACAGAGGGGGTAAAGTTTAAAGCCCTCGCTACAGCTAATCATATAATCGATTATGATATTATTGATAACAAAATAGATTATAATAATCATATAATTAATAATTGGCCTAATAATAATAATTTCTGATTCTAACCAATATATTAATTGCAACTTGTAGCCTATAAGAAAGCGCATTATTTAGACACTTTAAAAAATATATTTTAAATAAATTGTAGCCTACCAAATGTTGTCAAATAATGTAAATTAATTTAATACTAGCGTATATTATTGTAGCGTGTAATTAGCTATTGTATGGAAATGGGCAGTCAAAATCACGTTAAAGACCATGTTTTAATCCTGGAACCAATCAAACACAGGAGGTTGGTGGCACCTTAATTGGGGAGGACCGGCTCGTGGTAATGGCTGGAGCAAAATTAGTGGAATGGTATCAAATACATCAAACACATGGAAACCATGTGTTTGATGCCATTCCATTAACTCCGTTCCAAGCATTATTATGACCCGTCCTCCCCTCAGCAGCCTCCACTGCAATCAAATTACCCAAACCAACCACAGTTTTTCGTAATTGGAATTTAAACAGGTTTGTTAGGAAAGCTTTTTCTTGATTTTGACAGGACACTGAATTTTGAGTCTCAATACGCGTAAATCAGTTCAATCACTTGCAGGCTAAGATAGAATCCGCGCTCTCTAAAACGTACACAATCCTTTCTCATTTATGTTAAATCGTTTGCAGCGAAGCCGATTTCTTCGACATTTCGCAGGGGTCATGGTTTACAAGCGCTTATACAATTAACAGTACATGGACCCCATTAATAATTTAGCCGCCACTATTTTTACTCTTCGTATTTGTATCTGTACACATAGTGATTTATGTCATGGTTTGCTTTTGTCTTCACTCGTGAAACTTGAAATAAGCTGAGCAATGGCGGAATGGAACGGCATCTGGAGAGCCCCTGGCATTATTTCCAAACAACCACACGTCAACCGATGGTACACGTTAAACGGATAGATGGCCATTTATACAGACAACCTTTGAACGATTCGTTCTCTCCTCGGGAGGAGCATTAACGCGCAATTATACCCAATGTTTTTGGCGACCTGTGAATTTGAGGAGGACCCCGAATGTTATGTGCAGGATTTTCGTTTTCCACAGTCATGTTAAAAAGAGACAAATCAGAGAGAGCAATGGAATATAGAAAGTAGCCTAGGCGTGGACAGCTAACTGGAAGAAATGGAGAAGCTTTTGGAATTCCAACCTTTTGCTTATCAGAAACATTATTGTGACTGCTCAAACACAATGGTCCCACTGATTGAATCAACGTCATTTCACGTCATTGCAATTAAATTACGTTGAACTCACGTAGAATAGACGTTAAATTGACGTATGTGCGCAGTGGGGGAGTTCATCATTGCAGACAGCTCTTTCAAGCCTGCCGGTCTATTAATTAAAGCACTGCTTGTCACGTGGGACGCGTCCTCTCATGCGCACACTTCTTAGGATAATGGTTTTTCGATCTCTTGTAATGTGGGATTCTCCATAAGGGACAATCTTTCCTCTCCAGCTACTTAGGGGACATTGAGAAGTGTACAGACGAAGACATGGGGATTTTTATCTCATTTATAAAGACGAGTTCATAATCCTTTCCTGCTTAATAACGTAAAAAAATGATTCAATTTCCCCTCTCATTTAGGGTTATGATCACACATTGTTATTGAATACAATAGTTTCATTTCAAGGTTAACATTTCATGCTTGAAAAATATTAAAATATTGTCCTATACTGTGTTCTAGTTAAAACAATTCCGGACGTTTTAATCCATGCATGTTTTCGTCGTCGTTGTTGATAATGATGACGATTATCTGTTTAATCTATTGTAGACTAACTCGTTTCACATTTCCCTAATGTGGTCAATACGTTGAATGCGTCCTGTTAGCACCACGGTATTTAGTGTGCATGGGGGTCACAGAACCGATTACCGGGCCAAGACATAAGGTACAAATTATGAAGGAAGTATATCCCTCAAGGCCCCCGCTCATAGCAGTAGTGTGCAGGATGTTCTTATCATTTCTGTCTTATTTAGCCATGTTTTGACTTTAATGTTTGGTGACCCTATCACATGTTCAATGCTGATGATAAGGTGCTGCAGACATATTGAGTCAAGTCCTATTTTTGTGCAATTCTTTTTCGATACCTTATTGTTCCAAGATAATTAGGACATAATGGAAAACAGATAGAAATTGTTTTTGTTTTTTTTAGCAAAATGCTACTTTGTTCAATATTGCCTGTAACGCTTCAGTTAGCCTATTGCAACAAGTGGGCTGCATGTATTGTACACACGTAGGCCTATAGACTATCGATTACCCTCTATCGACAATCTCCTTATAGTACAATAATGAAATAGTAATCAATTTTATAACATTATACGACAAGTAACTCATGTCAAACTTTCCCAAACTAGTCCCCACAATGCTGCATGTCATATTTCAGTTGCATTTAGATTGTTTCGTTTAACTTCAGCATGGCTGGTTTATACACCGCTGTGCAGGTATTTGACTGGTGCAGGGGCCCCTACAAATCCAACTCATTGCGGTTTCCCCTGTAATTCATCTTGGTATCCCAGGGAGAGGGCCCCAGGTACTCAAGGTATCTTAATTCTTTCAGCAAACTTTTCCAATAACTTGTCTCCAACAAAGCCTCCTCTGCAAGAAGGCACTGATTTCAGTTGACCTATCTATCGGCTACTGTGCAAGAAGGCACAGGTTAGGTTGAGCTATCTATCGGCTACTGTGCAAGAAGGCACAGGTTAGGTTGAGCTTTTTATAGTTTTTAGCAGTTGTGTGATTATGATGACGGATTACTATAATATATAACAGCGTGTTATAACACGGTTTGATTTCAGCAACGTTACCCATGAAATGTTAAAGGGTGGGGGGGGGGGGGGACAAACTAAATATATTTGGTCTAAAGATTTGGTTCGTTTTCTCTTCCTGAGCTAATGTTGAGCAATGCGTTGCATAAGCTCACAGTATTATGTTTGAATTATTTATGGTTATTATCATTATTAATCTTCTTCTTGATTGTTATTATGATTAAAGGTATCCATTGTTAATTAGCAATAATCGTATTTATCGTTGCATGCCTCTGTGACATTCTTAGCTTTCCGTTTGTTGGAGACTGAGACTACAGAGCGAGGCTGACAGGGGTAAGCTTGGGGTCCCCTGTGAGTCTGACTCGGAAATCATAACTTGACCATCTTTTCCTTTTCTGAAACCAACTCGTTGAACTTGTCAGATCTAATCAGGGCGTTTAAACGTTCAAGTGTATCGGTGGGAAACAGTGGGTGGTTGGTCAAGGCCAGCAAATGCGGCTTTCGAGCCTTTTTGAGGAGACGGAGAGGGGAATGAGCATGAGGACGCTTGGAAATGGATTGCTCGAAGGATAGTCTTTTTTTTCTCCAGTCTTTTCCCGCTACTGTGTCAATTATATGGCCATCCAGCGGGCTAAACAAGGCAGCCGGCGCATGAACTTTGGCAGTGCGTGCTAATTAGGTATTACATTAATTAGAATAGACATTATTAACCTCTTGAAATGTTGCCTTTTATTTCACAGATTAAAATGTGTAACAGTGGGTTAATGGCTGACAGCCAATATGACATTTTATAGCATCCCCATGATGTGTGCTGCCCATCTAACTGATGTCCTAGAGATCCTAAAACCCAAAACATACGTTTAATCGTTTTTCTAAACTGTGATAGGATTTTTCTATTTTTAAACAAAAAATATAAAGTACCAGTCAAAAGTTTGGACACACCTACTCATTCAAGGTTTATTTTTTTTTTTTTTTTACTGTTTTCTACATTGTAGAATATTAGTGAACACATCAAAACTATGAAATAAAACATATGGAATCATGTTGTAACCAGTAAAGTGTTTAACAAATCAAAATATATTTTATATTTGAGATTATTCAAAGTAGACACCTTTTGCCTTGATGACAGCTTTGCACACTCTTGGTTCTCTCAACCAGCTTCATCTGGAATGCTTTTCCAACAGGAGTTCCCACATATGCTGAGCACTTGTCGGCTGCTTTTCCTTCATTCTGCGGTCCAACTCATCCCAAACCATCTCAATTGGGTTGAGATTGGATGATTGTGGAGGCCAGGTCATCTGATGCAGCACTCCATCACTCCCCTTCTTGGTAAAATAACCCTTACACAGCCTGGAGGTGTGTTTTTGGGTCATTGTCCTGTTGAAAAACAAATGATTGTCCCACTAAGCGGACACGTCAACCAGATGGGATGACGTATCGCTGCAGAATGCTGTGGTAGCATTGCTGGTTAAGTGTGCCTTGAATTCTAAATTAATCACAGACAGTGTCACCTCCACACCATCACACCTCCTCCTCCATACTTCATGGTGGGAATCATACATGCGGAGAACATCTATTCACCTACTCTGTGTGTCACAAAGACACACGGTTGGAACCAAAAATCTAAGATTTGGACTCATCAATCAAAAGGACAGATTTCCACCAATCTAATGTCCATTGCTTGTGTTTCTTGGCCCAAGCAAGTCTCTTATTATTATTGGTTTCCTTTAGAAGTGGTTTCTTTGCAGCAATTCGACCACGAAGGCCTGATTCACGCAGTCTCCTCTGAACAGTTGATGTTGAGATGTGTCTGTTACTTGAACTCTGTGAAACATTTATTTGGGCTGCAATTTCTGAGCCTGGTGACTCTAACTAACTTATCCTCTTAAGCAGAGGTAAATCTGGGTATTCCTTTCCTGTGGCGGTCCTCATGAGAGCCAGTTTCATCAGAGCACTTGATGGTTTTTGTGACTGCACTTGAAGAAACGTTCAAAGTTCTTGACATTTTCTGTGTTAACTGACCTTTATGTCTTAAAGTGATGATGGACTGTCATTTCTCTTTGCTTTTTTGAGCTGTTCTTGCCATAATATAGACTTGGTCTTTTACCAAGTAGGGCTATCTTCTGTTTACCAACCTTACCTTGTCACAACACAACGTATAAGCTCAAATGCATTAAGAAGAAAATAAATTCCACAAATTAACTTTTAAGAAGACACACCTGTTGATTGAAATGCATTCCAGGTGACTACCTCATGAAGCTGGTTGAGAGAATGCCAAGAGTGTGCAAAGCTGTCATCAAGGCAAAGGGTGGCTATTTTGAATCTCTAATATAACATATATTTTGATTTGTTTAACACTTTTTTGGTTACTACATAATTCCATATTTGTTATTTCATAGTTTTGATGTCTTCACTATTATTCTACAATGTAGAAAATAGTAAAAATAAAGAAAAACTCTGGAATGAGTAGGTGTGTCCAAACCTTTGACTGGTGTTGTATGTGTGAAATTTGTTTTGATTTAGAATGGACCATTATCATGCACCTGTCACAACAGGGGCAGCGTAAAAAAAAAAGAAAGTCATCTATGCACTTAAATTGCGACTGGAGGACGCTTTTCTCATGGTTAATTTTCATGACAGCCAGGTAGGCTATATTCCTGTTGTAAAGATAAGCCATTTTTTTTATGTTCGGAAAGTTGAGAAATAAATATAGTAGGCCTAGTCTATAGAATACTGATGGGATCCTCCTATTTTTAGTAGAGGCCATGACTCTGTTTTCTCATGTAATTGCATAGCCTATAGAAATGTTGCCCAATATGAGCTCATGGGCTCTCATGAAGTGTTTGATTAGATTTTCGCTTACATTTCCATTGATGTCAGCGTGATTAGAGCGACAATAGAGGGCTGAGTACCAGGCAGTCACTTTTTTGGTTACTACATGATTCCTTATGTGTTATTTCATATGTTTGATGTCTTCACTGTTATTCTACAATATAGAAAATAGTAAAAATAAAGACAAATCCTGCAATGAGTAGGTGTGCCCAAACCTTTGACTGGTACTGTAGCTAAAAAAACAAATGTTTTGCTATTCCTAGTGTGTTTATAAAATTGTTATTTAAAAAATCAAGTGTAGGCTATTTCATGACTGATTACGCCCCACGAGACAACTTTTTATTTTATTTATTTTACTAGGCAAGTCAGTTAAGAACAAATTCTTATTTTCAATGACGGCCTAGGAACAGTGGGTTAACTGCCTGTTCAGGGGCAGAACGACAGATTTGTACCTTGTCAGCTCGGGGATTCAAACTTGAAACCTTTCGGTTACTAGTCCAACGCTCTAACCACTAGGCTACCCTGCCGCCCCAAATATATTATCTAAGTTTGTGTATGTGTGTTTGTCTTTTGAGTATAGTTTTGTGTTTTTTCCATTGAAAAATATACTTTGGAGCTTGAATCATCCTCTCTCTGGTTTAGAAGAAGTGGAAGTTCAATTGTCTCCATGCCCTTTTTGAAAGAATTTTTTCTTTTAATTGAATACCTTTTTTCTTTTATTGGGACTAAACCCCTTCTGATGTCTGACAGCCTAGTCTCTCCATTGTCAGACGAATGGACACTAGAAGGAAGAGAGAAAGAAGAGGGAGGAGAAAAGAACCTTCTGTTATTTTCTATCTTGAGACTCGCTGCATAGGCTATTCAGGCGAGTTGATGAACTCCTCCAAAAAGTTTATTAAGGGGCTGAAAACAATAAGAACTAAAGCCTTTGGGCTCCAGGGCAGACAGTTTATAAACTAGCTGCCATTGTGCCTCAAAGGCAGATGCATGAATACTTTTGAATGGGGCCTTCAAACTGACACGATCAGGCTGGACAGCAACAGTTTAAAAGGAGAGGGTTCTTCTTCTGCAGCTCAGATCTCTCCTTTCCTGCATTAATGTTCATCTGCAGAGAAGAGGCAGGGGGAGAATGATCTGGGAAGGCATTGACTGTCATGGCCAGGGTGATTTTCTCCCTTTACACTTAGATATACATTTGACATGAAGAAAAAATTATTCGATTAATTCAACTTAATATGACAAATTGACGATTGCCCTCTTCCAGGAGAAAACACAAGTGCATTTTCCCATTCCTCAGTCAGTTCTGTAAGGAAATTGCAACATAGAGTAATGGTAAGACAATCTAATACGCTGCATTTATTTATTTTCTTATTTCCACTTTAAAAAAATAGATCAGCTATTAGTTTTATCTCAAACAGACGAAGTGGGAAGCAATGTGCTGGTTAGTTGTGTTTTAGCTGTGTTTAAAACATTTATTTTCTGTCTTTGCTCTGGTGGAAAGCAATATTTAATTTATCTTCTGTCTGGAACACTATCAATGTTCTTAAAAAGTTGATAACATATTACTGAGGAGCTTTTGATTTACTGTCATATTTGGAGAATAGCACAACAACCTTGTTGTATACATCTTGACACGTTATTCTCATTTCTTTCATTAGAGAAAGGTGTGTCACTTTCTATACCTCTCTCTCTATCTTTCACTCTCTTTCTCTGGCCAGCCCTTCTCTTTAGCCCCGTCAGTCTCTGGCTCTCTGCCTCCCAACATCAGAGGGAGTCCTGTGATTTGTGACCCCAGCGACCCATACTTAATCTGGCTAAAGAGGGGGAGCATCCAGCTCGTAGAGCGCAGGGCCCCAAACAGCCCCGGCCTGATCTGGCAGGTGTCAACATTAGCAACACAATCGCTCTCCAGTCCAATGCCCCGTACGCTAGCCACAGCGCCACACTGAACCCAAACTATGTGAGGCCCAGTGAAAGGAGACATATAAAGGGAGTGGGGAGGAGAGGAGAGGGGGAGGACAAGGGAGAGATTAAACTCTCAGACAGCTATTAGCAGGGATGAGGCTTTTCTAAACAAACAAAAAACTAGACAATCAATACTGTGTTAGTTTACCAAGTGGAGTCATGATGGGCTCTGGGGTATTTCTCTCTCTTCTATTGTTTTTCTCAACTTCTCAAACGTCTGTGGTTTGGTTCGTATTGGCAATCCAATTTAGTCTGGAGTCCTTGGAGACCTATTTATTTTGTGGCCAGTGCTTTGTTAATGGTTGGTTTGCTCCAGCCCGTGGCTAGTTCATTCATAGATTTAGAGCTATAATGAATCCTGGTTGGAGGGTATTAACGTTGATAGTGGACAATCACTGGGCTGTCCAGAGGAAAACAACATTCAGTGATGACAGGACCACTGGCCCTTGGGGACCACAGCCCTTCTCTCTCATTAGACAGAGACAGAGGTGTCACTTTAAACACATGAGAGGGATTGGAAAGGGAATGAGTTGACATTTGGACTGTTGCCGCTCTTGAGTGGGTATCTGTCTTGACAAGAAAAGCAATGTTTTTTAAAGCCCATTTATTTCTCACTCACTGCTGATTCTAGGCCATGCCACCAGAAGAGACACGGGTTCTCCTCAGTGGTGGAGATTAGTTGGAAAGGTTTCAGTAGTAGGAGACCTGTAGTATTTGTTTTTGGAAGAGACAACAATCTCATTTAATTGTTTGGTTTGAGATGTCCCCTTGACACCCTCTTCCAGGTCTCTTGAAAAACAAATACAACATAGAGGGTTGTTATACCTGTGTGGTGTGTGTAGCATGTACTCCACAACTCCCAGGAGGACCCGGTAGTTGTGGTGTTTGTTGGGTGCCATTCGTTGATCCTGCGGTAATGATAAGTCAACACAAACAACCCCCTGGAGAAAAGCTCTTTGGGAAGTTGCTGCAAACGCATCCTTGGCTAAGCCCTCACCATTGGCAGCAATAAACAAGCACACATTAACTCACCCAATGACCCCCTGAGATATTTGGGGGTTGTTGTCATGAAATACCCATCATAGTGTTAGCTAGCAATAAACTGGTGGTAGGCGTTCAGGGTATTGAGAGATCACAAACCAGCGAGGAGTAGCCCCTGGTGAGGACATATTAGTCCTAGTAGCACTGCCCTATGAAATGTGTCTTCTGCATATAATCCAACCCCCCTGAGTCAGAGAGGTGGGGGAGGGGGGGTTAACTGCCTTGATAACTGCCTAGACAGAACAGTAGTTTTTTCCCACCTTGCCGGCTCGAGGATTCGAACCAGCAACCTTTCCAATGGCCCATGAATCTGTAAACGGTCATTGTAATTTGTCGGTCTCTGTTTTTATAGTGTGTCTATGAAGGCCTTACAGATCATGAGCCGAGCCTAAGCATGCAATGGCCTCTTTGATTTCAGCCATCTGATGGCTTCCATCAGATAAAAGACAGTACTATTAAGTATTTATGATCCCATTAGACAAAACACCTGTCTCTGTAACTCTCCCATTGGTTTCTGCTCCATTACCAGTGCTGTGTTACCAGTGTTTTATAGGGTGCATACATTACAGGACTGTGCCAGTAAAACAAGCAGCTTTCAACTTTCCCACTCAAGGCCATCCATAGATCTATACTTGTGCTTCACATATGAGCTAGATTTGTTGAATACCTAGAAATCTCCTCATATATTACACCTCAGATAATATTTACTGTGTTTATCTAGGTTTGCGATTGTTTGTTTGTGATTCAGAGTCATGTCATTTGACTCTATATTCACTGCTAGTCCATACATTGTCTCACTCAGTTGAACATATTGAAATATATGTTGTTTTTTATTTTAAAATTCAAATTTTAGGAGTCTTGTTTTTTTTGAGGGATTTAGTTTCTTCTGTGTGGTCTATTATGTAGACTGTTTATGTAGATGTTTGTGCTGCTGAGGAGAACATGTAGTGTAGACCATCACATGACTCCCATGCCTTTCTTATATAGTCATAACAACATATGAAGACAAACAGTGTAAGAACTGAAACCACTGGCACAAATACATTTTCCTGGGTGATTAAGCGTTATTATTTTGACAAACAGTAGAATTGAGAGAGTGGCTAGAGTAATGATGAATGCATATGACATATGAATGAATACAGTACAGCAGGCTATCTGGCGTTCTTGGTTGTGTCCTCAGTAAATTATAGATGTTCAGTAGGTGTTCAGCTCCTGAGAATTGACTTAAAACGCTGTTTCTTCTGATTAGCCTTGGCTGCCAGAATTGTCTGTGTTTGACAGCTGACACAGATCAGGACAGTGCGCTGCATTACACCAATCTGCTGGTTACCACGGAGTGGCATTAGAAAAGACAACAAGCATTTCTGGCTAATTTTATTACAATACAGGAATAGCCTCCATAATGTGCAACAGTAATTACGTTTAGAGCAGTGTGCCCAGCTCTCTTAGTGATGAATGAGAGACATTGACCATGGTCTGCTAGTTTAAAAATCACCATTAGCCTATGCTACTTAGGGCCAGAACATTTCCCATTTTATGCTCCTAATCTGCCTTGCAACTGCAATCTTCATTTGTTTTAATTGTCCATGTGGACATTTTTTGACACGCACAAAGACAATAAACATGTTCCGGTAAGTGTTGCAAATCAGAAATGTGTTTTTTTCCACCCAGTTAAAATGTTATGGAGAGTTGAAACGGTGGGGTGGAGCTGCCGTTCCAGCCTGAAAAATAACAACTTCAAATGGTGCCTGGTCCTCCATTTTCAACTAATGGGCTTATTTCTGCATCCTCTGTCATTCTCTCCTTGGGGAATATGTTCTCTCATTTCAAAAGCTTTGCTTCTCCGTTACATTGTAAAGCCACAATATGGAGTACAGAACTCAGATGTTAATATCAAGCACTGTGACGACTTACTGATGTCCCCATCCAACCCTCCAAACAGGAAATATCTATATATTTTTGGATCCTCAGGAACTATTTGGAGATACACTAGTGTGTGTTCATTTTGAATTCACTGAATCTGAAAATGAAAGCGTGAATGAAAGAAGACATTTCACTTCTTTAATTCTTGCTTATAATATCTTTGGGATGGTCTCTCATTTACCTGTCGGCACAATACATTTTTGTTATGTTTATTTATTTATTTGTTCACGTGTTTGTCCACATAGGTTATGACCTCAGTAATCTAGTGACAGAATCATGCCCAGCATCATGAACTGTTTATCTGTCCTAATTAGGCCTTGGGGTTGCTGGGTCCCATGTGTGTTGTAATAGAGGCATCATTAGTATAGGGTTAAGCCCCAGGCACCATTAGGTAGTTATGGTCAGATTGATGGTGTGTGGTGTAGTGGTATGTCCCTCAAGCAAGACTGCCAACATGTTTTAAAATTATGGACGTTGTTTATGGATTATGGATATTATGTTTGGTGAATTTGCACTCACATAGACTGTGATCAAAAATAGTCTTTCAGCTGTCCCCGGCACCATAAAAACCTCTGCACAATGAAAAATGTTTACGGCCTGGTATTGTCCAGAAAATTAGGAAACTTCCCTGGGGCATGAAAAATTGTCCACTGTGCATTCCTATTCTGTGTAAAGTAATCTCTCCTTGGCTTTGTTGAGAAAATGATTTGTTCCTCCCGGAGACCTCCACTCATAGCCCTGAGTTACTGTGTGATTTCCTGGGTAGGTTCTGGAGCCTTTGTTGGGGGACTGGGGCTCTAGTTCCATTGCCAGTTGGCGGGGACCCTGTGGACTCCATTTGCTCTGCGCTGCTTCTTAATTTCATTACTTTTACTGTGACCTCAATTAGCAGGGACCCTAGCCCAGGAAATGACTTTCCATTGGAAAGCGAAGCTGGGCTCAGTCGGCAGAGAGAGGGATACCGCTTTAATGGGAGAGTGCATTTTACTCCTGGCACTTAAAGTTTTTAGTCATTAGTCAGTTAAAGTTAAAGTTATATAATTTAAATCAGACTTGTTTGTGAAAACTTTCCCAGACATCCATCAGAATTGAAAGAATATACATTTTTGCTTTCCCTGTTTTGACAAAGAGTGAAGAAATACTCCAACTACAATAACTTTTCCTGTCAAGTTTGCCTTTGTACAAATATCAACAATGTAACGAAAGTGAAATCTTACGTTTTATAAAGATGTGACTACACCAGTTTACGCCCTTTCTGAGTAACAGTATTTTCTCTTACACAATAAGAAGTTGTTTCTGAAAGTAATACAATCATATTGTTAGTAATATCCCACGTCCAACCGGTAGAATGTATGCATAAAAAAGAAGAATCGCACCCTTCAAGCCCTTCACGGTTTCACACTCAGGCAGAGAGAGCAGAGCAGAGGCCTGGGGAGTCAATATGTCAGCGTTTATGGATGCCCTGCGGAGCTGCACAGGGCTGTCAGGCCTCTATTCATGCTCTAATGGCCCCCTGAGGAGTCTGTCTCTCTGGGCTGAAAGAGCCGGGAGGCCCAGTGGACACCCTGTTGTTGAAGGTGAGCGAGCGCTCTCATGGACGCACCGCGCCTTCATCCATATGACAAGAACCATAAAAGAGTAGCGCTTTTCTTCGCTGCTTCTCCCTCTCTTCTCTTCGTTCTCCTCCCTTCGACATTTCTTGCCCGACCTCAAATAAAGAAAAGGGTGCTAATTGTTTGTTGTGAGAGCCAAAGATTATAGAGCCTTCCGTCTTTCTTCCTCCCCTTGCCCTTTTCTCCTCTTTTGCAGGAATGGGATTCTATCACAGAGCAGAGCAAAGTAAACTATCAGAATTGTCCTTTGGTACGTTGATCAGAGGGAAAAGAGACTCATTTTGACAGTAGCAATGAGACACAAGAAAACAGTCTAAGGTTGGATGTTGGTTGGATGTGAGGCTCAGGTTTAATTCCAAATGAATGAGGAGGGGGGTCATAGGGAAACGTTACACACATAGAAATCAAATCAAGTTGTATTGGTCACATACACATATTTAGCTGATGTTATTGCTTGTGTTTCTAGCTACAGCAGTGCAGTAGTATCTAACAATTCACAACAATACACACATCTAAAAGTAAAATCATGGAATTAAGAAATATTAGGATGAGCAGTGTCGGAGAGGCATTGACTAAAATACAGTAGAATACAGTATATGCATATGAGATGAGTAAAGCAGTATGAAAAACATTATTCAAGTGACTAGTGTTCCATTTTTAAGTGACTAGTGATTCCATGTCTATGTACATAGGGCAGCAGCCTCTAGGGTGCAGGGTTGAGTAACCAACAGGGTGGTAGCTGGCTAGTGATGGCTATTTAACAGTCTGATGGCCTTGAGGTAGAAGCTGTTTTTCAGTCTTTCGAAAAAGGTTCCAAAAGGGTTCTTCTGCTGTCCCCATAGGAGAACCCTTTTTTGTTTCCATGTAGAACTCTTTTTGGTTCTAGATAGAACCCTTTTGGGTTCCATGTAGAACAGTCTGTTGTTATACCTGGAACCAAAAAGGGTTCTCCTATGGGGACAGCCAAAGATCACACCTTTTTTTCTAAGAGTGTATGGTCCTCTAGATCATAGTACTGACGTGGTGTGAGATGTACACTGGTGAGGTGGTTCCTACTTACTGATGAGACTCTCGGGAGACACCTGCCTTTGGTCCTTAGACACCAGTTAATCAGTGGACAGAACTGATTTGTACATTTGAGAGAGGAGGGGAAGTTCAATGCGATGTAATTTAAGAAAATGTATACAGTCAGGGCTTGTTTGAGAGTCCATTGTTGTGGACTCTCAAACACACTTATAATCTAAATTGTGCAATACTGTGACTCAAATGTTTTCATTTACAGTAGACACATGTTACTTTTGTTTATTGCAAGCAGATAACAGTAACCATACTAGAGGTTGCTCATCTCCAGATTCAATTAGTGATAAATGCCAAGCCAGGCTCTGAGAAGGTCACTGGTACCAGGGGAGATGATGATGATTCAAATTTATTTCAGTATATTAACATTAGGTAGGTACATCCTTGCTATATTGTCATATTCTCCTTGTCTTATTCTCACGTTGAAGAGGTTTTTTGGTTGGCGACCTAGGTAACTAACAGATTAGATTATTTTTGAAGAATTCTGCTAAATTAACCATTGAGGTTTTAATTTCAGTCTCTGGCTCATTGTCTATCTGAGTGTATAGTTCCTCATGTCCCTTGTTTTCATGGATTACTATATGGTTTGTTTTAATGCAGTACTATATGGTTTGTTTTAATGCAGTAATATAAGATAGGTTTTAATGCAGTAATATAAGATAGGTTTTAATGCAGTACTATATGGTTTGTTTTAATGCAGTACTATATGGTTTGTTTTAATGCAGTACTATATGGTTTGTTTTAATGCAGTAATATAAGATTTGTTTTAATGCAGTACTATAAGGTTTGTTTTAATGCAGTACTATAAGGTTTCTATGTTAAATCCATCCTTCAGTAACACAACTGAATAATCTCCTATGGCTCTCCTAACTTGGCAAACACTGAGGGACACACAGACAAATGCCGCCTCATTCTCTGAAAAATGCAAATTGGGAAGTTGTCAGCTATTTGATGTTGCTGCATGATCCCCGCCCCCGAAAACATCCCTCTCCAGTACGTGGGGTTGAATCCAATGCAATCCTGGGGACAGGAAGAGATGTTTATATTCAGGCCTGGAGCAGGAGACAGCACAGAGACAGATGGATGTCAGAGATAGCAGATCCCAATCCAGGCGTTTGCTGCTTATCACAGGGCCTGTTTGCATAATTAGGCCTTTTGATATTCCTCCCCTCCGACTGACAAAAAGTATAATTGCAACATCAACTACGACAAAAGGCATGCACAAAATAAACAAGTAAACATAAATAGAGAGAAAAGATGTGCTGTTATTTTTGTCCTGTGGGAATGAAGGGAATAAAACGACCAATAAACAAAATGTGCTGTCAGTCACAGTCAACTGGTGTGACTGGGTGCTCTGAGGCTGGTCCTGTGAATGCCTGCAGAACACTGAGCGTGAGGCCTGATTGTAATTATGCTGGAACTAATATGCTTTTCAAAATGAGCCATTATGAGCTAATGCTGCACTGCCAGAGCCCTGTCTGTTTTTGTCCCTATGTCTTGGGTAGTTTGCAAAGGTACAGCTGATATTGAGGCCATTGGTTCCGGTATCAAAAACAGCCTTCATGGGACAGGGTTAGGGAAACACACCATAGTGTTGTTGAGCTAATACTGACTCAGAGTTAATCTGAGAGACAAGGAATGATGCTTCCCTTCATGTCATCATGGAGGCTTCTTTATAACTTGTTATCCTTAAATACCTCACAGGTTTTATATGCATTGTCCAAGTATCCATTTCTGATCTATATTTTCTATATTTGACCTAAATATTCACTGACACGTTGATGTGATTATATTGGTTAACATT
Organism: Oncorhynchus kisutch; assembly: GCF_002021735.2. Lineage (NCBI taxonomy): Eukaryota > Metazoa > Chordata > Actinopteri > Salmoniformes > Salmonidae > Oncorhynchus > Oncorhynchus kisutch. Next base: position 29,433,164 of record NC_034174.2, on the reverse strand, counting down.
TGACCATATTAGACATCTTGGCATTGTTTTGTTTTTTTGCTATCATGTGGAAGCGTTGCTAGTAGCCTCCCGTGTTGTAGTGTTGTGGTGATCAGTTGCTAGTAGCCTCCCGTGTTGTAGTGTTGTGGTGATCAGTTGCTAGTAGCCTCCTGTGTTCTAGTGTTGTGGTGATCAGTTGCTAGTAGCCTCCTGTGTTGTAGTGTTGTGGTGATCAGTTGGAGTTGATGGTGTTGGAGTGTTGTGGTGATCAGTTGGAGTTGATGGTGTTGGAGTGTAGCCTAGATGCTTTTTTTGTGTGATCATTTTCTGGACTGTGATTGTATGTTGTCTCTGCTATTTTAGGGCTTGACATTATTGTAGCACAATGTTCTTGTGGATCACTGGACCCCAGCAGTCTTTATTGACTCTACAGCCTTGGACACCAGTCCATCTATGCCATATTACCTGAGCTTCTCTCCTATGGAGAACAGAGAGAGTAGGGGCTCCTCAGAAGGAGGATGGGAGGAAGAGAAGAAGACAGTCCATGGGGTTGGCGGGCTGGCTGGGGAGGGGGTTTGGAGGGGTCGGGGTGATGAGTATTCCATCTGCCTGCAGTCTGAGCTCTGAGCAGATCATGGGGTCAGCAGTGAGGAGCATCAGGAGAGAGGGAGGACCATCTTTAAACCTCACACTAAACTCACCGCTAAACTATTAACCAACTGCTAAGCTTCTCAGAGACAAGACCCCTGTTGTTGGTTGTGTTCTGACTTGAGTTGACATTCTGTCTGACTGGATATTATTAGAAATAGCAGTGCTTTGTGAAAAAGCAATGATTTTGATTCTCAGAAGTAACAGAGTGCTTAAACAATCTCTTTGGGAAACATATGGTTCCATTCCTTAGTAATGATATTCAATTAAAGTCTGTTAGTAAAACAATTTGCTCTTTTGGTATAATATGTTTACTTGTTTTCCTTTTTGTGTCCATAAAGGTTACTTGAATCGTAAACAAAACATTTCTAATTTAGAAGACATGGTCAATACCTGGTTAATTTCTGTTTAAACAACGCTGTATTTATAAATCAGTATTGAGTAGGCCCTCAGAGGGCCCTGATGGAGGATACATGGCTGTCTAATCATGCCCACTGGATGTTTGCTACATAATTAGTCTCTAATTGCTATTATAACTGATGAGGCGAGGCACGAGTGCTTTATCAATATCCCCAGAACCTTCCAATGGAATTACAGCCGAGCATTATACCCAGGTCTAATCAGGATTTACCGTATTGTTTCAAAGCAGCGAGAAGTGTTAGAGAGCTGACCTCGATGCCCACAGGGATTGACTTTATTCCAAGGTAGTAAGCTAATCATCCACCGTTTTGTCCTTTATCAACATTGACAGATTTGTAAACCAAGAAGAAGACATGTGTTATTCAAATTCAAAAGCTTTGTTGTCTTGGAAACAGATAGTAAGTGTTTATTCTTCCATAATTTAGGCTGAGAGGCACCGCATCCATAAATATCCAACAACCATTTAAATAAAAAGATTTGGATTCTGTGTAATCCATCCAGTGTCATAATATATGTGTATGTAGATAGTGTTGTCTGCTGAAGGGTTTCGTAGGGTGGCCAAAAGTGCAGTTACAGTAAGATGCGTTAACCAGACAGCCATGCAACTCTGAGAGGAACCATATGTTTGACAGAAATTCTGTTTCTGTCACAACCCATTTTGGTACATGTGGGGGCCCCAGTGTTGTTGATGAATCTTGGCATCCCGTTCAGCAGAATGCTCTGGATAGAGATGAGGTTTGCTTCTCACATCCCTGTTTCCCAAACTCATTACTGAAAGGGCTGTTGACCTTCACCCAGAGCGTGCTGCCTGCTGCTTGTAGTTCGTGCACACAAACAGACGTACGTGTTGGCTGTGTGTGCCATGACACATATGTCACTGTAACCAGGGCTCAGTGACAGGTGGCAGTACATACTCATTAGTCTTGTTTGCCATGCAGTTTGTTTGTAAATCCTTTGCAAAATGCTTAGATTGGAATATAGGGGGATGATTTTGTTTTGGAATTTTGGACATAGCGGCTAGACGATATGCCACACTTGTACTTCTTAACCCTCTCACATAGATAAACAAAGGATGAGAAATATGAGCAAAAGAAAATAACTCAAGCAGAATTCTATGTCGTCGTTGAGCAGCCCTCCCCTCTGTCCCCCTGTTCCCCCCTCGCCCCCCTCGTCCCCCCATAGGACACAGAGGTGACTTTGGAAAGTGATCTATGGACCGCTGTGCTGGTCTCAAGTGTTGTCATGGCTAGTTAGCTGCAAATCGCTCTGCACATCCTCATGAAAACCAACAAAGGGATATGCCATATATGTACATATTCAACTTTGTATGTTCAAGGGTATTCTCTGCAATAGTGGTAGCCAGTGTTGGAGAATCAATCTTTCTTTAAAGGAGTAAGACAAAATAATTGATTTTAATGAATGCGGCCTCATGTCCTGCGGCCGCATGTAATCCGCAGAGAATCGTTGAGCGTGAGCTCAGGGCGACAAAAAGACGTTCTCAGAAGACTCATCGAGTGGCCTGTAATGATAGTCTCCATATAATCCCATAATTCCTTGTTTAATTAAACTCCAGAGCCGGCCTTGAGACCCAGACAGATTTGGTTGCTCTTTTATTCTCACAGTTGTTATTTTGAGGCTATTTGACTTCCGTTTGTCCATGTGGTATGTTGAAACATTCTAGAGGACATTGTTAAACTGAGTTTAGTTGTGCCCATAGCTATTGCAGGGGATTCACCTGGGCTAACTTTCAGAAGACCGTTATGGTTGTCATTATATGGGTAGAAAGGACAATGAGCTCTCAACAAACGCTCTACTTCTATATCTCTCGTGTTTTGGTCTCTACCCTTCACTCCTTCTGGACTGTACATGTCTGATGAAATCCAACAAGGCCTGGAGCAACACTGGCTAGTCACACTGGCTTGTCAATGTCTCATTGAGCACATTTGTGAAAATATGAATTTTATAACAGGAAATGAAAAGGGCCATGTAGTTTGAATAGACATGCAGAGGAGGTGAAAATGATGCAATTTCCTAAATTCAGTTATAATGGTAATGCACTGTGGTAATACATATTCACTGTCAGAAACATTCCTCTTGGCCTGGATTGGATGGCTTTGTGCAGTATCTATATTCCTCTAGCGAAAATGCAGCAGCTTAGTTGAATGCCTAAAAGTATTGTAAGATATATTGTAATTCATTTATTGACAGCAGCATCATGGAAACACAGAATATGGGATTGAATGGTTCTGGCGCGATATTGTTGTTATGTTCTGTATATTCTGGCTGTGCTGTTGTTTGAGCAGCAGTGTGCCCTGGGCCATTGTGAGAGAATAGTGTGGTGAGGAACCGCAAGGTGGCCTGGGTAGATTAACCCTTCCACCCAGCACCCCCTCCTCCCCCTTACCGCCTGCAGCCCTCTGCAGCCCTCTGGGGCCTCTCCCTCTCTCTCTCTCTCAGGCAGGATTGGGTATCAGGCCTCTTATATTCTGTATAAATATCCACAGATTAAGATAATATTTGCTCTGTTGTGCTCAGAGAGAGGGAAAGCTGTCATTTGAATCCTCTTTGTAGCCTCTCCCCCTCAATAATATGATTCTAGCAAACGACATAGCCTCTGGAGTGGTTCTGCCCCCAAACTACAGAACATGGCTTGTATGGACCATTTCAGGCTTTCACCCATACTTTCTACTGCCTTTTCAATGACATTGGTTAATCAACTATGTGACTAATTTCTTTCTGAACAGAGGCGTGTGGGTAACAGACAACCGAAGAGATGAATAACCAATAAAATGGACTTCCTTTTCATTGTTGCTAATTTCCACTATATTATTCAAGTGTAATCCTAATATTAACTGAGCTGGCCTCTCCCTCCCTCCCCATTGGCCCAGGTAATCGTACAGACGAGGGTTCAGACGTGGAGTCGGAGCCGGACCTTCCCCTGAAGAGGAAGCAGCGCCGAAGCCGCACCACCTTCACAGCCGAGCAGCTTGAGGAGCTGGAGAAGGCCTTTGAGAGGACACACTACCCAGACATCTACACCAGGGAAGAGCTGGCCCAGAGGACCAAGCTCACTGAGGCCCGCGTACAGGTTAGTTAGACACACAAACAATCAACACATACACTGTCATGGCTGCTGAGAATTATCCAGGTGTTTATGACACTGATGTAAAACACTGTTTTCCTGTACTTTGACACACTAGTTATAATATCCTGGTATAGTTTTTTACATCTAACCAAATCTGAGTTAATGGAGTTTACAGAGTTATTTTAGATACGTTTGGACTTAACGTTTTCAGGAATTTTTTTCAGGAATAGTTTATCAGTAGGCTATGTTCCCTATTAGCTCATCAAATGTAAGACAAACTACTTGTATCGTGGAAAATGTATTTGCCATCCTTAATGCAATATGCTTCCAGCTGACTATAATGTGGTTTAGATAGATATGTTTTTTTTCCCCCAAAATGTTTTCCAATTCATCCCACTTCACTGAAATCGAAGCCATCCATTTGCCAATAACATAATTTGGGAGTAAAAAATGCTGCCAATGTTTTTGCATAAATACATTTGAATGCATCCATGTCATGCCCAATTGGACCTTATTTTATATTCTTATTTTTCCATTTATCCTCTTCTTGGTCTCCTGCTGCTGTTTGTCACACATGGCGATGATATATTTATTCTTCCCAGTGCAGTTCTTTTTTCCCCATATTTCTACCCCCCCACCTCACCTTTGTGAGTTCACTGCTATCTGTGAGTTCTCATCTGTTCTAAGAAGGCCTTGACAGGGGATTCTCCATTTATTTCACACCCAAGACTCTATTCCAGAACCTGCCCGACAGCTTGTGTACCATTTGGTTTTATGTAACACTGAAGGAAAATACAGTAGAGTTATAGCGGCAGCTGTTCTGGAGGGAGAAGAGAAAGAGAGAGGGAGAAGAGAAAGAGAGAGGGAGAAGAGAAGACAAAGAGAGAGGGAGAAGAGAAAGAGAGAGAAAGAAAGAGAGAGAGAGAGAGAAAGAGAGAGGGAGAAGAGAAAGAGAGAGAGAGAGAAAGAGAGAGAGAGAAAGAGAGAGAGAGAGAGAGAGAGAGAGAGAGAGAGAGAGAGAGAGAGAGAGAGAGAGAGAGAGAGAGAGAGAGAAGAAATGCATTCCTTATGGATTTCTCATTTCGGCCTTTGGCCAGGATCTCTCTCCTATCACTTTCAAGCATGCCTCTGCTTGTAAACCCCTGTGCATATCACATAGGGTCTCTCATCCTCTCCAGGGACCCCATGCACTGACAACAACATTAATCAATCAGACGTTAGTAAAAAAGGACCGGGGCAACCCTCTCCTCTTACCACAGCCCCTCGCTCACTCCCCCTAAACCTCCCAAACTCTGAACCACCCCGCGTGCTAACTGTTCCTCACACTCCAGACATGCGGTTAGGGGTAACTGATTCCACACATGTCTTTGTCTGTCTAGCGAACCCTCCAAACAGAAAGGTGTATGCCAAAATGGTTGATGCAGCACTCAGGATGATGCTGAGAGATTTATTTCATGTGTATTTTCTTGCGATATATTACGTTTTAGAATGTTTCAAATATACTTATGAGGCAAACTTGGAAAGGGAAGTGGGAAGGTCTTTCAGTCATTATTTGGTGAATATCTTTTTCTGAAGATTGTCCTCCATTACAGTGTAATGGCGGTCTCATGAAATACATCTGGAAAATACATGCATGTCTCATAGATTCTGAATAATAACAGATGGGTTAAAATGCTTTGTATTTACTATGCTGTTCATTTGGTTCAATTTGTTTAAATGTAGCATCAATATTAGACCTTGTAGAGTGGAGCTGAATTCTTTGTGAAGCTCATTATGATTGTAGAAGAAAAGATCCAGCAAACCTGTCTCTGATTGGTTGAGCAGGCAGAGTGTCATGTGGGCTAGAGATCACAGTGTCCTCTGTCTTGTCCATGTTCCAGGCACTTCACAGCCCTATTTGTAGGTCAATTACATTTCAATTTCAGAGAGAATCTCTTCAAGCATTTGCCTCTAGAGTATTTATGGAAACTGGTGGTAATTTGAAGTCTAAACGCAAAGAGAAAATACATGGTTGAAAACTGAAAGGAAACTCCTGCAAGATAATATAGCTTAATTATGTCATGTGAAAACCTGAGGTATTTGAGACAAGGATATAATTTGTTAATGCAGTTTTCCTCATAATCTAATTCTAAAACGCTTTTAAAGTCTCCTAAGGTCAACTCAAACTTAATTTTCTGAGAAGGTCACCCCAAGAAACTGACTCTGGAAGTAAATAATGGACATCAGTCTTCAATGTTGCTCAGTTGTTTGGCAAGTGAGTTGGGAGGAGGATTTAGGATGGACTATGGAGCCCATTGTGTAATTGTTTCTTTTTCAAGAGTCGTGTGTTTTTTTCATTGGCTTTGCCAAAGCACTGCCCCATTGCATCTGCACACCAGGGACTTCCCCTGCTCCTCGTCAGCCTGCTGAAGTACTCAGACACGTCCTAATTGGCCACACTGACCACTGCAGACATGATGATATAAGAAAAACGGTAAAGCCTCTTCTCTAAAACTGCTCCCAATTGAATCAATACATTGAAAAAGACATGGGGCCAAAGGCTGGATTTCGATGTGTGAACTTGACAGTTTTAGTGTCCATGCGTTTTGAAGATGTCAGCCAGCTGGGGTTTCACATAGGTGCCCAAATGGCCAATCTCTGGGCTGGACAGAAGGACCTTTGGCCCGAGAGCCGACCTGCTCCAGCACAGCTGCAATGACGCATCTTCCAGATGTCAGCGAGTGGGGAGGCTAAGAGGGCAGTAGGGGTGAGTCAGAAACCCAAAGCAGAGGGTCAGTGTTGTAGGATCTTAAAGATCCATCTCTTCTTCAGTAGGATTTGTGGTTGTGGTTACAGCTTACCCTGTTGTATTGTAATAATCTGTTAACCCGTGTTTGTGGTTTACACTGCAGGGACACATAGTAAAATTGCTATTGGCTGTGAGGGTATATGGGCCCACTCCAAGATGAGAGTTATTATGTGGAATGGTGCTCAAGAGGCCTCCTGGTTTAACGAGAAGTGACAAGTGTTTGGTTTACTGGTGACTCCACAGCCCAAACTCACTGCCCTATAAACTCAGCTAACCCAAACCCCCTCCTCTCCTCGCCCCTGCCTGCCATCTTGAATCACACTATCTCATCCGTCTTCATCAGGCCCACCACCCTCTAAAACACAGCTCCCAGCAGCCCCCCCCTGGAACCGCTACTGTTTTATCACCCCAACTGACAAATTAAGGGATCTGATCCACATCTTACAGCCATTAGTTCCAGGCTACCTGTCCCTATAAAGCTAGATATCTGTCTCCTGATCTGAGCACCCCACTCTCTGTGCTGTCCATTCTGCATCTGAAATAAAACACTCATTCCGAACTGGACCAGGCAGTGGAGTCCTTCCACAGACTATTAAGAACAGAAAAGAGCGTCACTTGTGTCTATCCTTCAGAGGTATGGGCCAGGTGGATGGGAGGGGGGTGTTCTGTTGAGCGAGGGAGGGAGGGAGGGAGGGCAGAGGCTGTAAATGCTGTAAATCAGTGTAAATCCTCTGCTCCTCACACTTGAAATGAATTACATTCTCTTCTATTTAGGCTGAGGTTCCCACCTCTGCTGAGGAGGCTCATCTGAGCGGCGCTTAGCAAATCTGACACATAGATCCCCTTTCATTCCCAATAAACATTCTAGATGTAGCTATTATAGTTAGAGGAATCTAATAAGGTATAAGCGTATCCTTTTATGCAGCGTAGAAATCAATTTGGCAAGACGTTTTCCTCTCTAACTGGAGAGTGTGCTAAGCGTCCGATGCCAACCGCAAAACAGAGAGAAGAGGATCCTGCTTTGTTTGTCTCTGTGGTGCAGATCAATATTATTGACACTTTATTATATATATATATAAATGCTATATATACAAAAGTATGTGGACACCCTTTCAAATTTGTGGATTTGGCTATTTCAGCCACAACCATTGTTGACAGGTGTATAAAATCGAGTACACAGTCATTCAATCTCCATAGACAAAAACTGGCAGTAGATTGGCCTTACTGAAGAGCTCAGTGACTTTCAATGTGAAAGTGTCATAGGATGCCACCTTTCCAACTAGTCAGTTTGTCAAATTTCTGCCCTGTTAGAGCTGCCCTGGTCAACTTCTATGAGCAACTTCGGGACTTCTGTGAAGTGGTAGGCCACGCAAGCTCACAGAATGGGACCGCCGAGTGCTGAAACACGTAGCGCATAAAAATCGTCTGTGGTCGGTTGCAACACTCACTACCGAGTTCCAAACTGCCTCTGGAAGTAACTTCAGCACAATAACTGTTCATTAGGGGCTTCATGAAATGGGTTTTCATGGCAGAACAGCCACACACAAACCTAAGATCACCATGTGCAATGCCAAGCGTCGGCTGGAGTGGTGTAAAACTCGCCGCCATTGGACTCTGGAGCTGTGGAAACATTCTCTGGAGTCCGATGGACAAATTTGGGTTAGGCAGATGCCAGGAGAGCGCTACCTGCCCCGATGCATAGTGCCAACTGTAAAGTTTGGTGGAGGAGTAATAATGGTCTGGGGCTGTTTTTCATGATTCGGACTAGGCCCCTTAGTTCCAGTGAGGGGAAATCTTCATCCTACAGCATACAATGACATTCTAGACAATTCTGTGCTTCCAACTTTGTGGCAACAGTTTGGGGAAGACCCTTTCCCGTTTCAGCATGACAGTGCCCCCATGCACAAAGCGAGGTAAATACAGAAATGGTTTGTAGAGATTGGTGTGGAAGAACTTGACTGTCCTAAAGAGGGCCCTGACCTCAACCCCATCAAACACCTTTGTAATGAATTGGAATGCTGACAGGGAGCCAGACCTAATCGCCCAACATTAGTGCACAATCTCACTAATGCTCTTGTTGCTTAATGGAAGCAAGTCCCCGCAGCAATGTTCCAACATCTAGTGGAAAGTCTTTCCAGAAGAGTGGAGGCTTTTATAGCAGCAAAGGAGGGACCAACTCCATATTAATGCCCATGATTTTAGAATGAGATGTTCAACAAGCAGGTGTCCACATACTTTTATATATAAATATATAACTCAGGCATACAGGCATAGACGCATTCAGTTACTGTTCAATTGAACATTAGAATGGGCCAAACTGATGACCTAAGCGACTTTGAGCGTGGTATGATCGTCGGTGCCTGGAGCGCCCGTTCCAGTAACTCAGAAACGTCCGGCCTGCTGGGCTCTTCATGCACAACAATGTCTAGGGTTTACTGAGAATGGCGTGACAAGCAAAAAACATCCAGTCAGCTGCAGTTCTGTGGGCAAAAACAGCTCGTTGATGAGAGGTCGAAGGAGAATGGCAAGAATCGTGCACGATAACAGGCGAGCCACAAACATACAAATAACAGTGCAGTATAACAGTAGTGTGCAGAACGGCATCTCAGAATGCACAACTCATTGGTTTTTGTCACAGATGGGCTATTGCAGCAGATGACCACACCGGGTTCCACTCCTGTCAGCTAAAACCAAGAAGAAGCACTGGACAATTGAGGAGTAGAAAAACAGTGCCTAGTCCGACGAATGACGGTTCCTGTTGCGTCATGCTGATGGCAGAGTGAGGATTTGGCGCAAGCAGCAGAGTCCATGGCCCTATCCTGCCTGCAGTTCAGGGAGACGGTGGTGGTGTAATGGTGTGGGGAATGTTTTCCTGGCACACATTAGGTCCCTTGATACCAATTGATCAACGTTTGAACACCATACCTTGTAGAATCCATGCCCTGAAGATTTCAGGCTGTTCTGGAGGCAAAGGAGGGTCCGACCCGGTATTAGATGGCTGTACTTAATACTAACTGGCCACTGAGTGTATATTCCTTTAATTTAGTTTAGGATAAACATAATGATGCTATAGAGATGTGAAATAGAGATTTAATAGAGATTTACTAGGTTGTTGTCCCGCTAGGTGATTACCAATGGCAGGAGAGAACGGAATAGTAGGATTCACTAGTAACAATGGCAGAGCCCACCCAATCCAACAGTCATCCATGTTCCCACCAGTCTGGTTTTATGTCGGTTCCATAAAGGAATAAATAGGGGTTATGTAGATTGTGGAGGAGAAATTGTTGCAATACATCTGTGTGAATGTTCTAACAGTTTCTTATTATTAGAAATGAAATGACTTTCCTTCAGTCCCTCTGTATTCCTGATACTTATCGAGCTAATCCCACTCTCCTCTCAAATTCTCACTCCCAGCTACTCTAATTAGCATAGTGCCAGTCTGGCAGGCAGTGAGGCAGGCAGGCATAGAGAGAAACAGCAAGAGCTAGTGAGGGTGGGTAGTATGTGGTATAAAACCGATGAGGATTTCTATGTTGTTTCGCCTCTTTGCACTACTGTGTTCGTTGTCTGTTTGTGGAGTGCGCCATTGAAAAGACATGAGAAGGAGGTTCGTTCTTGTTTTTGTGGCGCATTGTTCACTTTGTAGAAGGTGCACATGTGGCACCGTTGGCTTAAGAAACATATCATTCTGACAATAACTCCCTTTCAAAAACGCTCTTCACGATTGTCTGAAATTAAATGAAGACGATTAGATTCTATTTGAGACAAAGGATATTTTAGGAAGGGTTTGAATGCAATGTAATGTCATGCATTGCAGTGTTGTGTTAGTGTTATCGAGGATCAGTGATTACCGAATCAGATCCTCAGCTCTATAGATTCCATTGTGTTATGTTTATTATTGAGTGAGGCCAAGAGAAACGGTGGAATACAGACCCAGGCAAATGCCACTCTCTCAGATAAGAGATTATATTAAAGGATATGTACATGCCACATCAAAGCCATATCAAAGCAACTGTTGTTAACACCTATCTCTCCCCACCTTCACTTCACTAGACCCGGGGACATGTTTTCAGGACCTTCAACTTGCCTGACATTTGTTCCAACCTTCATGTCCCCCAACCTCCGCTACAGTCCCTGCCACCCCCTCCATGTCTGTGCTCAGCTCAGCTCAGTAGCTCAACCACTTTAAAGCGGGTCTCTTTTTGTCTCCCAGGCTCCAGTAAGCTCTAGTCCTAGGAGATGTGGTGGTTCCCCAGGTTTTCTACCCTCCCCCACCCTCCAACTTCCTCCAGTATATTGCAGGGATTCACACATAGAGTCCATGTTAGCCCCAGTATAGAGGAAGCCAGGCAACCAGCAAACCTCTTACACTGACAAAACAAAACAGGACTGACATGGATGCTGTAGATGCAGACTTTGAGGTACATATGGAGGGAGACATGGAGGAGGGATGAAGCTCTCTCTCTCTCTGTAGTGTAGAGGAATTAAACCGGATTGGGGAGAGCAGAGGAGAATCTGTCATCCAAGGTGACTTTGTGATTGGGTTCCAGAGTACAGCTTCAAATCCTCCTCAGCTGCAGGCTGTGTGTGTGTGTGTGTGTGTGTGTGTGTGTGTGTGTGTGTGTGTGTGTGTGTGTGTGTGTGTGTGTGTGTGTGTGTGTGTGTGTGTGTGTGTGTGTGTGTGTGTGTGTGTGTGTGTGCGTGCGTGTGTGTGTGTGTCTGACGCACGCCTGCCTAACAGACCTGGATTGAAATACATGTATATTTTGGCATTTGTTTTTTAAATACTTAAGGACAGATCTAAATTCACTGGGGGGGAGGGTGGTCCAAAATAGGGGAGGGTTGTCAAACTTAATATTTTGCTTTGTGGAATTTCATGTGTTTTTTATTGGGCACAGGGGAAGGTAGTGCATTTTTCCCCTGGTTTACATTCACTCATCTGCTCATATTTTCCCTATAAACAATGGCCTGACTTACTTTTGATATTACCTTAATAAAGTTTTTTTGAATTTCTGAAGGTTTGTTATGGTGTGGCTATTATTAAGTTTTAACTACTGCAAGGCTATGATATGAAGGCAGTCCACCCCAGCGCTCCAACTGACTCCGACAGTTCAACTTGAGGTGAGGAAGAATGTTTCAGGCCTGCCAGAGTTACTCCCATAATCTAACAATATAATGCTTATCTTTATACAAAATATTTAGATAGAAAATTGCCTAGAAGGCCAGCATCCCGGAGTCGCCTCTTCACTGTTCACATTGAGACTGGTGTTTTGCGGATACTATTTAATGAAGCTGCCAGTTGAGGACGTGTGAGGTGTCTGTTTCTCAAACTAGACACTCTAATGTACTTGTCCTCTTGCTCAGTTGTGCACCGGGGCTTCCCACTCCTCTTTCTATTCTGGTTAGGGCCAGTTTGCGCTGTTCTATGAAGACAGTAGTAAACAGCGTTGTACGAGATCTTCAGTTTCTTGGCAATTTCTCACATGGAATAGCCTTCATTTCTCAGAACAAATATAGCCTGATGAGTTTCAGAAGAAAGGTCTTTGTTTCTGGCCATTTTGAGCCTGTAATCGAATCCACAAATGCTTATGCTCCAGATACTCAACTAGTCTAAAGAAGGTCAGTTTTATTGCTTCTTTAATCAGGACAACAGTTTTCAGCTGTGCTAACATAATTGCAAAAGGGTTTTATAATGATCAATTAGCCATTTAAAATGATACATTTGGATTAGATAACACAACGTGCCATTGGAACACAGGAATGATGGTTGCTGATAATGGGCCGCTGTACGCCTATCTGCTGTTTCCAGCTACAATCGTCATTTACAACATTAACAATGTCTACACTGTATTTCTGATCAATTTTGTGTTATTGTAATGGACAAAAAATCTGCTTTTCTTTCAAAAACAAGGACATTTCTAGGTGACCCCAAACTTTTGAACGGCAGTGTATATTAAAATATTCATGTCATACAGTGGACACCTAAGCCTATAGGCCTATGCTTGCAATTCCCTGATACATTTCCGACTCTCCTACAGCTGAACTGTGAGGTGGACAATTATTGTAGCATAAAAACATAAAACAAAATTTGCTATAGTTTTGCATATGCTACACACCGACACACACGGAATAGTGTTTTTGTAATTTGTTATAGCTGTTTTTAAGGACATGTAAATGTGTCTCATTTGGCCAACATCCCTCGTTTTTGATGGCGCTGGCTGCCCCAGGTTGGATCTGAATGCATATGGATGTTCCTTAAATTTCTCAAATGTACGGGACATTAAAATCTTCCCTGTCATGTTGTCTAGCGCCAAATCCTCCTAAAGAAAACTCTGAAATGGCATATTGTTTACATGATATTCACATGAAAATCTGTCGCCATTTGGATGGAAACCTAGCTATAGACACACTATAGACTCTGGCAAGTGTGCTAGTCCAGCGTCACTTTGATTATGCCTGCACACCATGGTTCACCAGCAGCCCCAAACATCTAAAGTATACGCTACCAGATAAACAAGCTTGTAAGAATTGTACTTAAACTCTCCCCTCATACTCATCTGGAGGTTGAGCATGTTTTCGTATCTGTAATGTGTCTGTATCAATGTAATTGTATTTATGTAAAAATTGGGGCCACAATGGAAATAAGTCCCCGACTTTATTGTACAATCCCGGTCACTTAAAAAAAACTTTGAGTATATATGTATTTGTTAAACGGACAAATAAAGTCAATCAATCCAAACTGTGCAGCAGCCAATAGATGAATGGAAAGAGACGTCTGTTACAAAACACCAACAAGGTTAATGACATTCAGAGATTGTCAAGCCAAGCCTTTGGTACTGGAGAAGCCTACAAGGTATATATTTTCTGTTTGTGAAGATTGACATAGTCTATTGATTGTGGTGTTGAAAACACAAACCATGATATTGAAGGGCCTGAAGTTGGTATGCTTTGTTTATTGGTTGTGTGGTGCTTTGGCACAGAAACCTGTTGGAGGGGAATTCTTTGCGTATATTTAAAATAATGATCAATATAGCATCAAAATGTTGAGAATCTGATTTCCCCCTAGCTCATCATTGTCTGCAGCTGGCTCTGATCGTAATGTATTGAAACAGGCAGGGAGAGTGAGCTCGTCTGTCATGGTCGGCAAACACTCAACCTTCTGGCCGTAGCCATGTGTGGCATCGACTGTGCCACAAAAGCATGCCGAAGTGCAAAGTCCATATCCACGATTAGAAACACAGGGTCGCTACAGTTATTGTTATTTTTGTTCATAAACATTATTTTGAGTTCATTCTATGGGGGGAGGGTGTATATTTTTCCGTACAAGGGGAGGGTCATGTGAATTTGTATTTAATTTTTTTATGACACCTACCTCTATTGGAAGTATTTTCAAATAATTTTCTTTAAATAGTCTACTATTTGAGTATTTTCAAATACCTGGGTTAAATGCATGGGAGTATATTTGAGTCAGTGTATTTGAGTATTTTCAAATACATTCCAATATCTAACGACTTGTCTGTTCAAATGAAAAATATTTAAATGCTTACTTCCAAATGTCTTTGAAAGTAATTAGAAATACCCTAAGTAGAATTTGGACCCAGGTCTTGTGTGTATGTTTATCTCAGAGTCTTCTGCTGTAAACCCATGGCTGCTGAAGTAAAACATTCCATCTCCTCTGAAGCAGCACTGACGCATGACCCCCTCTCGCCCAACAATACGGTATTGACCTGGGCACATTGGGCCCAATGTTTGCCAGCTTTAACTCGATAGGGCTGCAGCCTTTGGCATTTTAGTTGACTTGAGTAGATCGGCGTCGAGGCGGGCTCGTTCAAAGCCTCAGAGTAAATTCACTTAGACAGATGCTCTTCACAGGCTCCCCTCTCATTAAGGTAGAAGGGTGGCTATGGAGACCACAGGGCAGGGGAGGGAGATGTTGAGACATCTCCATGCACCACTCTTAACTACATCCTATTATGTATTTATATACTGACATGAGGATGAGAGGGACATTCTATCAGGAAATTGTGTGAATTATGTATCTGAGGACTTCAGAAGACAAGAGTTTGCTAATGTGTTTTGGTGAGAGAGCAAAATGGAAAAAGAGAGAACAAAACAGAGTATTAGAAAGAGAAAAGTGAAGTGAAGGAATAAGAGAAAGTGGCAAAGGCATTTCTGTGTGTTTTGTGTATGGCATGATGGAACACCTCCTGCCTGTGGCGAGGCTGACATAAAAATAAGGACTTTTAAAGAGGGGTGGGGTGAGCTTCAGAGGTTGGAGGTGAGGGTGGCACTACAGGGCCAGGTGATTGGGCGTCTCTGGAAGGAAGGGGTGTATCCCCATGCCCATCCCGGGAAGCAGGCAGCTGTTTGTCTAGCCCCAGCGGGAAATCAGCAGCTCCAGCTCAGAACCAGTACCACGCTCCACTACATCCCAATGGCAGTCATATCAGTGGGGGCACCAGAGTAGCCCTGAGCCCTCGCAGTGCTTTATTTGGTCTGGAAGAGTTTGTTTGTTGAATGGGAAGTGTGAGGAAATGATCTGCTTCCAGAAGAGGCTCCCTGTTGGTTGGGGTTAGAAGTTGAGAGGCTTGATTCATGCGAGTGCTTGTACAGTGGGGTATTTTGACATCTCAGTCACTTTTTTATCACATGAGACGCTCTTGATGAAATTGAAACTAGATGCAGACATGATTAAGGCCTAAGAGATACAGTGCGTTGTATAACTCACAATTCAAACCGAGATCTCTCTTTTTGTGATTGAGAGATCTCTGTGTATGTGAGTTTATGTGTAGCATATGTTTGTGTTCAGGAGAAGGAGAGGCCCCAATAGCAGTGAGTGTGTCCCTGTGTTACTCCCTTGAAAGTTAGGCTCTTTAAGAGCTGTTTAAAAGGGACGCCCCCTCTTTGTGCCCAGTGTTCTGCCTGGCGTATGGAAGCCCTTTTGTCCAATCCTTTCATCTGGCTTCACAATAGGCCAGGCCGTTTGAAACACAACAGCAGATGAACTGCGCTGACAGTGTATTAAACTCTGATGAATTGCCAGTGCGAGGCATAGATCAGTGTCCTTCAACCTTTAGCACATACTGGGCCCAGGCCCTGTCTTGGTTAAATGGAACAGGTTGCTGGCTGTATGGCTGCTCTTTTCAAAGGGCCTGATTATATTCATGTTTTGTTGAAGCAGAAGCCTTTTTAAAATGTGTAAATCACTGCAGTTTAAAAGGAGCCTCTTTAGTCTCTCCCATTCAGGGAGTTGACATTGTGAATTCGTGGTTGAAAGTTGATAATGGTGTTGGACATTTTGTGTGCATTTCGGTACAATTCTACATTTGATTTAGATATCTTAAGAAGACTAAGATCTACAGGATGAGCTATTTACATGCTAGACTGTACAAAGGAATATTCATTTATGTTTTGTGTCGATTACAAATAAACTGCTAAATCCCTCCACCTTTTATAATATAATTGAAATAATTCACTTGGTATATTTTTGCAATTGCATGTATCTGATTAAAAGAAAGAGAGATAAGAGACAGAGATAAAGAGAGAGAGAGAGAGAGAGAGAGAGAGAGAGAGAGAGAAAGAGAGAGAGAGAGAGAGAGAGAGAGAGAGAGAGAGAGAGTAAGAGTGTGTGTGTACTGTTGTAGTGGCATTCTTTATGGCCTCCCTCCAAATGTCTAATAGGTTCACAAACATACTTGAGATGTCTGATGCTGCTGCTTGTGGCCCCTACCTCTGACCCCTTAATGACTTCTTCCATCTGAAGAGGGCTTAGGGCAGCTTGTTGACACAGATCACAGCTTCAGCCACTTAAGAAGAAAAACAGGGACAAACCATTGAGCCTCCATGCCGGCTCTGGCTCCGGCTCCCACAGGGACTAGCTAGCTTCTCCACCACAACCACCACCACTTCTCACACAGGCAGATGAATCACAGCTGGCAGGACCACACAGTAAATTCATTTGGAGCATTCCGAGAATCATATATTCTAGTATGCACAACCTAGGGGTTGCTGAGAGAGAGTGCTTAGCTCTTACAGACAGTTTATCATAGAGGAGCAAACCTGAGGGGTAGTACCCCTCTCTCTCTCTCTCTCTCTCTCTCTCTCTCTCTCTCTCTCTCTCTCTCTCTCTCTCTCTCTCTCTCTCTCTCTGGCTCTCTTGTTCTGTAGTTTGTCCTCTCCATATTGTCCTCATCTGTGTTTTTCCCTCCAGGTGTGGTTCAGCAACAGAAGGGCCAGATGGCGCAAGCAGGCAGGAGCCAATCAGCTGGCTGCCTTCAACCACCTGTTACCTGGAGGCTTCCCGCCCACGGGGATGCCCAGTCTACCTACCTACCAGCTACCTGAGTCCTCGTACCCCGGCACTACACTGTCACAGGGTAAGACACGTACACACACATTCGCACACACTCACACACAAGCCTCCACATCTGCTTATCCCTGAGGCTGTTTCAGGTTCAAATGTTTGTTTATATGGTTGTGTTTTCATCTTATCTAGGTAGCACTTGAGCCATCATATAGCAGTTATATGCAACGTATAGGATCCATACAGGCAGTAGTTAAGTCTTTGTTACATGATGACAGGGAAACAGCCTAAGGTTTTGTCGGAGTTTGCTACCAATTACAAGAGCAGAATATTTCTAACCGACATAAAGCACATGAAAAAGAGACACATGGTGTCTGAGGCACAAGCCACTAAAACATGACAATTTCAAAAGGTATTTTTTGAGTAATTTTCTAATACAACATTTGTATCTCTTTTAGTGGTTCGTTTTGGGGCATAAGTCTCTAAAGGCTGGGGTGTGTAAATCATTTTTCAGGGTTGTGAACAAGGCTGAACTTTATGTGTGCAGTGTATTTGGTTGTGGTTCTCTTGTCTCACATCCTCACTCAGTGTTGTTGTTATTGGTTCAGATGGCAGCAGTACGTTGCATCGGCCCCAGCCCCTGCCTCCGTCCTCAATGCACCAGGGAGGACTCTCTGATGGCAGCTCCGCCTACGGCCTCTCGTCCAATCGCCACAGCTTCTCCAGCTACTCAGACAGCTTCATGAGCCAATCAGCGGCCAGCAATCACATGAACCCGGTCAGCAACGGCCTCTCCCCACAGGTCAGTTCAAGGCCAAGGGCACGTCTCCCTATTTCTTCCGTCTCACCTCTTTTGATGAATGAATGATCGAATTACATTTTCTTTGTGTATAAAATCGCCTGTTGGCAACCCATCTCTTACGGGATTAATTGACACATAAACAAACATTACAATGATTCACAGTGATAATTCACATTGATAATTCTTCCGGTGTTCTGCGCAGTGTGAAAATAATGGGTGAAAAAAATCCATACATTTTAGTAGATAAGGTTATCCAAGCAGTAACAATAATTGATGTGTACCATAAGCCATGGCCGTGGGAAGATGTTTTGGGTTGGGGGTGCTGAGCAGTATTTATCTCCGCTAATACAGGACTAATAAAGGACCAGTTCACAAATTTTGTGGTATATTGTTATTTTCATAATTCTTTTCACTTATGATTGTATTTCTTAATTTTTATCAGGGGGTATAGCAGCACCCTCAGCACCCTCACTTCCTGAGGCCGTAAGCTACATAAAGTTACATTTTTACCAAAAAAATCTGATATAGACATGGTATTACCATCTGACCATTTAAATGATTCAATGACCCAAGGTTTAAATTATGTATATAATTGCAATTTGCTGAACCAGAAGCAACTAATAAGTAATACTGTATGTCGATCCATGGTCTTTTCTTCTAGCTTCTAAAGCTCTGGGTTTTCATTGGCTCATGTAAATTGCTATAATGTTAAAACAATTGGATTAACATCAACAAATTAAAATGAATCTTGATAGAGGCACATCTGCTCCAAAACAGCAGTTTCCACTTTCCTGGGACACCAAAATCTTACTCCGAACATGAGAAACACATGTGAATAAAATAATTAGCTAAAGCTTAGAAATGTAGGCGCTAAATCTTCTACAAGTAATTGTTTAGAGTTGGTAGATCTTAGTACTATGTTATTCCATTCATCTTGTATCACTGTTCTTCAGCTCCCAGCCTGTACTGTGTCTATCTGTAGCTACAGAGCTACGGTAGGCTTGTAGAGGAGGGGCTGTGAATATGTGGGTGGCTGTGTAGGGCTACTCTGCTGCCCTCCATGGCCTCCTAACCCTCCCAGTCATGCTGCTTCCCCTTCCCTCCTCTCCTCTCCTCTCTGCTCGGCCCTCCACACACAGTGAAAATACTGTGGAGCATTAGGCAGAGTAATTAGATGCGCTGCTGTCCTAATTGGGGTTTGAATCAATAGGAGGCATTAGATTCCCCTCTAACCGAGCAATCCTCTTCTGTCATATAAAATGCAATTGCTTTGCCTCTGTGTGTGTGTGTGTGTGTGTGTGTGTGTGTGTGTGTGTGTGTGTGTGTGTGTGTGTGTGTGTGTGTGTGTGTGTGTGTGTGTGTGTGTGTGTGTGTGTGTGCGTGCGTGCGTGCGTAAGTGTGTGTGTGTCTGTGTCTGTGTGTTTGGTTTTACTATCCTTGTGGGGACCAGAAGTCCTCACAAAGATAGTAAAACAAGGAACATTTGTGGGGACATTTCGCCAGTCCCCACAAGGAAAAAGGCAATTTCAGGCTTAGGGGTTAGGTTTAGGTTTAGGGTTGGGGTTAGAATTAGGGTTAGGGGTTAGGGTTAGGAGTTAGGTTAGCGGTTAGCGGTTAAGGTTAGGGTTAGGTTTAGGGTTAGGTTTAGGGTTAGTGGTTAGTAAAAATTATTTTTAATGGGAATCAATTGTTTTGTCCCTAAAAGGATAGTAAAACAAATGTGTGTTTGGTGTGTTTCTGAAAAGCTGGAGATTCCATGTTATCCTCTTTGGGCACCTCCACTAATAAGCATTTAAAACACTACTCTATGGAAGGGGTTGAGCCTTATGTAGCACAGAATGGGAAACATTTGTAGTGATGCAAATCGTGTCTGAGAAGTGAGTTATACACAATTACCCATCAATACTGGCCAGTCTTGCCCACCCTCGCCAACAAGATGTGGTTAACAAGCAGAAAATAAGATTGAAATGGTGTGTAAAGAGTTGAAAATGAATTTCAATGCTGCATTTGTCCACAATTACCCCCTCGTTCAGACGTGTTTTATTAGGATTTTTTTCTTCTTCAAATATTTCTCAAAGCAGATTGGAAACATTCTTGGTATTACCCCTCTTTCTTCAGAGAATAAATAATTAAGGATTTTGGTGACAAAACAGAGATTTTCTCTCCTGCTGGAGCGTCGGAGGATAACATGGAGGCTCACAGCGTGTTTGATTGTTAATCATGGCACAGGGGCTTTAAGTGCTAATGCTCTCACTGCAGACCTGCAGAAAACACCAGGAACATGGAATGCTTTTTCCATTAATGGCTCTCCAGTACATAATACGGGCTGACGATACAGCAGCGCTCTCCCTTTCTTCCTAGGCATTCCACTATGTGTTTGGATAATACATGTTTCCTGTTTAGCACTGGGGATTAGGACCTTGGATAATCATAGAAACAGGATTTTCAATATTCAATTAGTCTATAAAGTGGGTCTGAATTTTTCAAAATATTGAACCAGAAGAAAATATATTTTTTCTAGTTAATTTTAAGCTAAATGTGAGTTATTGTATTGTATTAGTTGTTATATTTGTGGTGAAGTAAATAGTAGTTAGCAGTGATGTTTATAACAGGAAAACATGTGGCTTTTCTATCACTCTTTCACTGTGGGGAGATGGATGTTCTCTGACAGAGGAATCAGAGTTCACACTCCCTCAATGTCCTGCTGTTGTAGTAAGTGCTCACACACATACACATTTACACACACGCACGCACACACACACACATACACACACACACACACACACACACACACACACACACACACACACACACACACACACACACACACACACACACACACACACACACACACACACACACACACACACACAAACAAATCTACCACCACACACACACACACACACACACACACACACACACACACACACACACACACACACACACACACACACACACACACAAACAAATCTACCACCACACGCACATACAAACACACAACTCAGCCTGTCTAACTCTATCTATCTGTAGTTTAATAGATGTCGTGTCCAGTTCATTCAGGCAACTCATCTGGAATGTTAGAGATTTGTTGTTGACATAGATTTAGTTTGACATAGATTGAGACTGTGATTTTTTATTAGGTTGTTTATATACTGTATGTTTTCACTATCCTGTCTTCCTCTCCTCTATGTAATGGAAAAACTATACAAATAGACTCTCCATCGTGATGGAAATGAGAATTTTATATTGTGGTTTTTCAGACAGCATCTGTCCGGAGGTGATATGCCTGTGTGTTGGTATGTGTGAGCTATTTTCTCTAGTGTCTGGTATTGATGGGCTACCCTTTACTGGTAAAGATTGACAAAAATTCTGTGATTCCCAGTAAATGGGCTGCGGTGGCCAACTGCCAAGTTTATAATGGAATCCTGCTGCGTTCAGCATTGCCGACAGGTCCTCGCACCCATCCCAATCCCATAACCTTTCCCGACAGCGCACATTTTCCCATTACGGCCGCTGGAAAAGCCATCCGCACCGGCACTGGGGTTGTTGTCGTGTGGGATATAAATTTGGTTGGTTTGCGAGAGAGAGGCGCAAGCTATGTCAGGGGTGGGGAGGTGGGTTAAGCTGTGCTTGGCTGGGCTAGAGGTATGAGCACAGAGATGTTGTATTGGTCCTGTTTCATCTAGTGTCACAGCAGGTGTTGGATAGAGGAAAGGCCAGGAGTATGAGGTGGAGGCAGGGAGCAGAAATATCAGCAGTGGCTGAAAACATTATTATTGCTTTTTTGATGGAGAAATATTTCTGTGTGTCAATCAACTGGCACTCTTTTGGTTTGAAGAACTGATAGGATTTCTTTCACAACATATATTTCCCAAACTAATTTCTGAAACATTGTATTTTTGAAGTCTAAATGACCCTAAATACCCACAATAGCTAGGTTTCCATCCAATTGGTGAATATTCTTAAATCATTTATATCTAAAAATCTGCATTTTCCCACCCTGAGATGTTTCCCTCAAATGTAATAGTTGCAGATGAGAAACTGTTCGTGATGACGAAGTGCACATATAATAACTTGCAAGTTAAATGGGTTTCCATCGCATTTTCCACTCACAAAAAATGTTGCGTTATATAGCAAGTGTGTCTACTCTTGTATTGGCACGTGCTCTCTAGCCAACAGCTCTATCTGCACACTGTTGGCTAGAGAGCACCTGATCAGATTATTATTATGAAAAAAGGGCCAGATTATTTTTATTTGTCATCTACATTACTTGCATAAAACAGTTGGATGGAAACTTGGATAGTGACATATAAACAACTAGTTGTTTCAAGATAAATATACAAATCTGTGCTTTTGTCTCCGTAACCAAGTTTTCCATGCTGTGATGAAAGCTTCTGTTGCGATTCCTTTCACAGGGCCTTAAATAACAGTAATTGGGCAAATAGTTAAGGCATGCGATTGAAGAACTCATTACCAACAATTTAGCTCGACACATGTCCTTCTCTCTGCTCTCCATTCCTTAAAAACAAAATTACTTAGAGCACAATAAATACAATTGTACATTTGTCCTCATAAAATGTAGCCTTGCGTTTGTTCTAATTGTTCCAAGTTCGAACAGTCGATCTGTTACACATTTTAAGCACAGGTAGTTGCATTGTATTTACAGAGCCTGCTGTACCTGGTTATGCCATGGTGAAACAGCAGCACTGTAAAAGGAAACATATCCAAAGCTGAGGTGGTCTACATCCTCCCCAGAAACAATGTCAGGTCATATACAACTCTATGGCCACTATCTTCAAATAAGCCTTTGAAGCCCTAGTTATTCTTGGGAGATGTGTTCTTTGGCAGCCGTTTTGGCTAAATTCCTCTTTGTTGCATGACAGGGACACCTGCTGGGAGAGGGGAGAAAACAACTGCTGCTCATGAGGCTCCAGTAGTACCAAGAGCTAGAGTTGGAGTTTGTGTTCAAACCCTACAAGGGAAGAAGCCCTCTGTAATGAAATACAAACATTGCAACGTTTTTAGACAAATCCCAGGGATATTGAAGTTGAGGATAACACACAGAGGGACACGATGCATTGTCTCAGAGTGAAATAACATACATCCATGTAGGAAAAACTGCTACAAGTCAGTCTATCAACCACACTCAGGTGTACTGGGCTGTTGATCATAGCACATCTTAAAACCACATTACTGTGAATAATTGATGAATAGACATGTTGGACCTTTTTGATTAAACCTGGAATGGATCAAACAGGTCCACACACAAGAGAACTGATAGGGCAAAATAAAACTATTAAACATGACATAAAATTCAAGGCTTCTATGTGTTAGGATGTGTTAGGAGTCTGAGCAATAGCTTGAAAAAAATAACCTACAGTAGCAGTCAAAAGTTTGGACACACCTACTCATTCCAGGGTTTTTCTTTATTTTCACTATTTTCTACATTGTAGAATAATAGTGGAGACATCAAAACTATGAAATAACATATATGCTATAATGTAATAACCAAAAAGTGTTAAACAAATCTAAATAATATTTTATATTTTAGATTCTTCAAGGTAGCCATCATTGCCTTGATGACAGCTTTGCACACTCTTGGCATTCTCTCAATCAGCTTCACCTGGAATGCTTATCCAACAGTCTTCAAGGAGTTCCCACATATGCTAAGCACTTGTTGGCTGCTTTCCCTTCATTCTGCGGTCCAACTCACCCCAAACCATCTCAATTGGGTTGAGGTTGGGTGATTGTGGGGCCAGGTCATCTGATGCAGCACTCCATCGCTCTCCGTTTTGGTCAAATAGCCCTTACACTGCCTGGAGGTGTGTTGGGTCAATGTCCTGTTGAAAAACAAATAATAGTCCCACTAAGCGCAAACCAGATGGGATGGCATATCGTTGCCGAATGCTGTTAAGTCTGCCTTGAATTCTAAATAAATCACTGACAGTGTCACCAGCAATGCACCCCCACACCATCACACCTCCTCCGCCCTGTTTCACAGTGGGAACCACACATGCGGAGATCATTCATTCACCTACTCTGCGTCTCACAAAGACACAGCGGTAGGAACCAAATATCACAAATTTGGACTCAGTTGATGTTGAGATGTGTCTGTTACTTGAACTCTGTGAAGCATTTATTTGGGATGCAATTTCTGAGGCTGTTAACTCTAATGAAGTTATCCTCTGCAGCAGAAGTAACTCTGGGCCTTCCTTTCCTGTGTTATTCCTCATGAGAGCCAGTTCCATCATAACGCTTGATGATTTTTGCGACTGCGCTTGAAGAAACTTCCAAAGTTCTTTACATTTTCCGGAATGACTTACCTTCATGTCTTAAAGTAATGATGGACTGTCATTTCTCTTTGCTTATTTGAGCTGTTCTTGCCATAATATGGATGTGGTCTTTCACCAAATAGGGATATCTTCTGTATACAACCCCTACCTTGTCACAACCCAACTGATTGGCTCAAACACATTAAGAAGGAAAGAAATTCCACAAATAAACTTTTAAAAAGGCACACCTGTTAAGCATTCCAGACGACTACCTCCTGAAGCTGGATGAGAGAATTCCTAGAGTGTGCAAAGTTGTCATCAAGGCAAAAGGTGGCTACCTTGAAGAATCTCAAATATAAAACATATTTAGATTTGTTTAAAACCATTTTGGTTACTACATGATTCCATATGTGTTATTTCATAGTTTTGATGTCTCCACTATTATTCTACAATGTAGAAAATAGAAAATAAGAAAAACCTTGGAATGAGTAGGTCTGTCCAAACTTTTGACTGGTGCTGGATGTTGGATAATAAATCATGGTAGTAAGTTAACTCTCCATTTTTCTCTGTCCTGGAAGTGATGTGTGTTTTGGAGTGAGAGGGACCATGGATGCCATGTGTGAGGAGAGCCTGTGGTGCTGTGGAAGTGGGCTGGGCCTACACATACACACGCACACACACACACACACACACACACACACACACACACACACACACACACACACACACACACACACACACACACACACACACACACACACACACACACACACACACACACACACACAAACACACACACACACACACACACACACACACACACACACACACACACAGGGGATCAGAGACAGGCAGAGCTGCTCTCACCCCTGCCTCCCTTTGATCCGTGTCCCCAGGCCTGCCTGGCTACCCGCGCTGCTCTGCACCGCACCACGCACGCTGACACCACGCTATGCTCGCCTCGCTAGCGACTCCCCACAACTGTCTGACATAGATAAGCCAGGGGAGACTCCGAGCTGCCGCTGCCGCTCTTCTCTTCCATTAGCGAGCACACTGATGCTTCTTTAAAAAACGGGATGAATTCCATTTCAGACGACAACACTAGTCGTTGCCAAAAAGAGGGAAAGGGAAAATATAGGAACAATCTAGAGGCTCTGGCTCCATTCCTCCCCCCTCTCTGACTTCTAACAACACCTCCTGCACCTGAATACCAATGAGAGAGGGAGATTCATGTAGTCCCCCACATTATTAAAAGTTGGGCATTAAGCCTCTCACCGGGCACCATGTCAGCTGGCAAGCTCTTCTGACAACTAATCAAAGGGGATGAACACATAGCCTGCATTCATAGCTCAGCCTCTCGCAGAGCAAGAGTGGGAATACATCGACGTTAATTAGAACTTCCATTAAAACAAATACTGTTTCAATTTGGCAAGTATAAAAAAAATATATAAGTGGCTTTCAAAAAAAAATAGAAAAAATAAGACCTGCTCTTGGCAGCTGCCAAGAAAATCAAGCGAGTGTAAATCATATCCACTGGCTATATGTTTCTGCATAGATTATTAGGGCTTGCTGCCTGTTTAACACTTCTGAACTCAGAGGAAAGGATTGCTGGTGTCACAAACATACACACATTGGCAATATGGGGCTTTTGACTGTATGCATCTCATTTAAATAGCATTTTTATTGTCTGCCAAGATTGAATAGGGTTTTAGGTGCCTTTAGTGTGTGTATGTTAAATGATGCAAGGGCAAAAGTTTTTCCTAAACAGGCTTTTGATTTCTTAACCAGTTAGTGGGCTCTCTGTGGTTGGTTCCATGCCTGTGTTCTCTATCGCTCAACCTCTAACACCGCTAGAACAGCTAAGTTAAACCAATACGCTCTTTGCCTTCTTGTTTAACATAAATATCTCTGGATGTGGTTTTTATCTATTTTTCACCTACCAACCTGTCTCCTTTTTTTGGCAACTCCTGCTAATAGTAGGTCTCTCTCTCTCGCTCTCTCTCTCTCACTCTCTGGCTGTCTCTCTCCCTCGCTCTCTCTTTCTCTCCGTCACTCTCTCTCCCCCTGGTGAGGCAGCTCTACTCTCCGCGCCCAGATGAAAGGCTATGGCGACAATAAAAATGCTATTTAAATGCAATGGTGTTTGTGGGTAAAAGATATTTCCTGCAGAAAGTGAGCTGCTGTATCCTGATAAATAGTAAATATAAGGGAATGCGATTTACATTTATCTTGGAGAGGCAGCCAATATACATTTCAGTAAATCCTAGAAGATTTAAGTAGGAAATGACTGAGACTGATTCACATGCTGTGTGTCCCACGCAGACAAAATGCCTATAAGATTGAGAATGGTATTGCCTTTATTAAAGTATAGGCACATACATCAATCCTATCTTGAATACCAATTACACACAGGCGTACACTGTGAAACATGCTCAAGACGTTTTTATTCCATAGATTTGTTGCATTATTTTCCATCGCTTAACAATGTTTTTTGCTTCTTCTACTTATTTGCTTCTTCTACTTATTATTATGATTATGATAATGATTATTATTATCGACATCATCATCATCAATATTTTGTTTGTTATTATAATTATAATTATAATTTATTATTAGTATTATGCAGTCTCATACCTTCCATTTGTTGGGGCAGGAAAGGAGG
Source organism: Oncorhynchus kisutch (assembly GCF_002021735.2). NCBI lineage: Eukaryota > Metazoa > Chordata > Actinopteri > Salmoniformes > Salmonidae > Oncorhynchus > Oncorhynchus kisutch. Next base: position 29,406,205 of record NC_034174.2, on the reverse strand, counting down.
CAGGTGAAGTGTGTGGTGTGTGAGGCATGCGCAGTGTGACCTCTGTGGGAGGGGTCAGGGGGTGGCAGAGTCGCAGCAGGGCAGGGCTGCAGTCAACCTGCCCTGCTAGCTGTCTGTCTGGAGGTTTGGGATGTTGTCTGGCTGCATGTGTTTCCTGTTAGTTCCAGATGCCACTCTGACAGGTGCATGGATGTGATTAATACCTCTCTGGTCATCTCCCTCTCTCTCTCTCTCTCTCTCTCTCTCTCTCTCTCTCTCTCTCTCTCTCTCCCTCCCTCCCTCCCTCCCTCCCTCCCTCCCTCCCTCCCTCCCTCCCTCCCTCCCTCTCTTTCTTCCTCTCTCTCTTTCTGAGTCCTTCATTGGCACACTATCCCTGTTGCTCCCCTCCCCCTCCCCCAGTCTAACCCTATGGTGCTCAGTGGAGAGATAGACCTAATCCAACACACCACCCACATATCTCAGCTTCCCACCAAAGTGAAATGGAGCCCAGTATTGCTCAGTGTTATATTTTACAGCATCTTTAGAACATTATTCTGATAACCTTGGACATCAAAGCATATTTATTTCAAGCTTAAAACAAAAATATAATTTTGTTACTTAAGATATTTTTGTAAACATCACATAGAATGTTTCTCTCTCTCTCTCTCTCTCTCTCTCTCTCTCTCTCTCTCACTCACTCACTCACTCACTCACTCACTCACTCACTCACTCACTCACTCACTCACTCACTCACTCACTCTCTCACTCACTCACTCACTCACTCACTCACTCACTCACTCTCGCTCTCTCTCTCTCTTTCACTCTCTCTCTCTCTCTCTCTCCCCCCCCCCTCTCTCTCTCTCTCTCTCTCTCGCTCTTCCTCTCCCTCTTCCTCTCCCTCTCTTTCTCCCTGCTCTCTCTTCCTCTTTCTCATGGGCCAGTAAAATGAAAATGTGTGATGTGGTTGGGTCCCCAGCTGGTAGTCTGGAGCTGCAGCCCACTCCTCTCAGTCTCCAGCTGAGAGCTATTTCACTATTTATTTACATGTAATTATGGCTATGAGGTGCAAACATTAACACTGTCAAGAACAATTTGACCTGACATTTTTCACTAGGCCTGGCCCCTGCTGTTTTTAGCAAACAAACCCCTCCAGCTCCCCCCAACTTCCCCGCTCCCCGATACGCCTCTCTGTCCTCTCCGAGCTGCACCCTCCCTCATACACATAGGCCTGCCTCACTGAAACCACTCTGCTGGAATCAGAAAATCTGCCGTTTAATTTGGCAGAGACGGTGGTGCGAGGTGAGGAGAGTTGCAGTGTGTGTGTGTGTGTGTGTGTGTGTGTGTGTGTGTGTGTGTGTGTGTGTGTGTGTGTGTGTGTGTGTGTGTGTGTGTGTGTGTGTGTGTGCGTGCGTGCGTGTGTGTGTGCGCGCGTTTGTGTATTGGAGGGGGTTGCTCTTGTTCCTGGTGGCTGAATCCATCCCACAGTAACTCAAGCATATCACTAGCAGAGAATAGAGGATTGCTCCCCACACGTTCTCCAATTGCAGCCCAATAGACGGCATATTAACCTCTGTTTAGTGAGGGGCCCTGCATGCACTGTTGGATGTTTAGGAGGGAGGGAGACCTTTCTCTGGCTAGTAGCAGGCAGCTGTGCTCCATTGAACACAGGGTTAGAGAAGACGGGTGGGAGCCAGGGAAGGAGTCAGGGAAGAAAATGCATTTTGTCAAAACTATTATTCTCCAATTACATTTTATGAAACATTTTGGAATTAGTATTTATTTAAGATCATGTGGAATTTCATTTGATATTGTGTGTGTTTAGGTCTCGAGTTTAGCTGATAGATAAAATAGTGCAGTTCAGTGTTTGTGGGGAGAAGTGTTAGAGAGCAGAGTTGAGAGACTGGGGGACACTGTGGTAGTATGGCTAACATGTTGTGAGAAGTGACAGCTTGTTCCAATGCCCGCTAATCGTCCTCATCTGTGCCTAGCTTGTCAATGCCCAGATTCTGTCAGTGCCAATCAGGCACTTAATTGAACACAATTAACCCCCCCCCCCCCCCTCCGCCCGTACAACCCACATGCTTCAAAAACCTATTTCTCTCTCTCCAGTTCCCATCCTCTCTCTCACCCTCTCTTCATCCTGTCTCTGTCTCTCCTCGTCCCATAGCATTGGTGGCGGAAGACACTTTTCACTTTTGATTAACGTGCCGCAGCCAATTAATGCACTGACTCACAGGCCAGGGCCCGTCATCTGCTGCCTGCCACCAACACGTCAGTCTGCGGCACGGCCCCACACAGCTCCCCTACCACTGCCATCACCTCCACCGTGACCAAAACGCTCTAATTCAATTTATGCAATCGCTGTTATTTTTAAATAGTCATTATGTCTGCTCAGATGAGGGGCCTTACTGCCCGCTGGGCTGTTCCTCTCATGTGAGAAGGAGGGCTGAGGGGGAGGGGGAGGGCTGAGGGGGAGTGTGGGTGGACTTGGGGTTGCACTGGTCCATTGACTCTTTAGAAAAACTCCTTCATCTTTTCTTTTTTAATTCTCTTTCCTAGTTGATTTCAAAATGAAGAAATTGATGCTGTTGTTTATTTGATTTGTGCATAATCATTTTAGCCAGCATCCTTCGATGTACAGTATCAGTAAAATGTTTCTACTAGATTTAGAGTAATATGTGCATCACGTTTTTTTTAATCAGTTCTCAGAAATAATTTGTAAATATTCAATATTTTATTCAATTTTAGCCGTTGCGCAAGTTTGAATTATTTCCAATTAACCAAGAAATACCATTCAGTGTGCTCATACTTCTTACCTTACAGGTCAGTAAATTCAACAATACATTTACTCTCTGTAATCACACCCTAGGACTGACATTGAAAAAAACATCTGCCCAAATTTGGTGTCATCGTCATCCCTGATCTTAAGTCATTCCCAGCTGAGGCGTGTATCAGCCAGGCAGATCTGCCAAGGTGTGCGATGTTATTCTGCTCCCCTCAGATAACTTCCAGACATTTGGAGTGCTTATTTTCTCCTCTCTGCCCCAGTGACCTCTACCGAACTTAAAGGTATGTCTTGGGGGCATTCGATTTGGGCAGAACGGGAGCTATCGGTGACAGGGGAGCTAATCCAGTCTTGCGCAGATTAAGAGAAGTGTTTGTGGAGTGGGGTGTGTTGGCGAGGGCGCTGGCGCCGAGAATGGAACACAGGGCTGTCCTATCAGCTCTCCAGGCAGGCTGGCCCTCAGGCCAACTCAGTCCTACAGGAGTCTTTGTACTTCCCAAAGCCTCTCTCTCACACTCTCACTCTCTCTTTCTCTCTTCTCTCTCCTCTTTCCTCCCCCCTCTCTTTATATCTATATACTCTCTTTATATCTATATACTCTCTTTATATCTATATACTCTCTTTATATCTATATACTCTCTTTATATCTATATACTCTCTTTATATCTATATACTCTCTTTATATCTATATACTCTCTTTATATCTATATACTCTCTTTATATCTATATACTCTCTTTATATCTATATACTCTCTTTATATCTATATACTCTCTTTATATCTATATACTCTCTTTATATCTATATACTCTCTTTATATCTATATACTCTCTTTATTATTTTCCTTATGCTGTATCACTTTCTTTCAGATGCAAAAACTTTGTCTGTGAAATATTTTTGTGAACATGAAAAAAACGTATCGTGAACATTTTCATCCATCACTAGTGCGTGTCACTGGGTGAGCAGTGAGCACAGGTGCACTCTGACCTAATGTGGTCATTCAAGGGTTAAGATGAGCAAAGCACATTACATGACCGTATATACATCATGTAAGTATTGTTTAGGGATATTGCATTGATTGTGTACTTCATATATAGTGAAAATAAAGGTTAATAAATAACATTGTGACATAAGGCATCTCTTTGAAGCTGTGGCTTGAATATGTCACTGTAGGGAATTTAGTGAGTATTGTATGTAAGAAAATTATGCAATTTTTTCAATTTTTGAAAATATTGCCTTCCGCTTTCTCATTCAGTCAACTTCCTCACAGTAAGTCAAGTTATTTTATTCAGGAAGCAAATCCAACAAAGAGCAAAGGCTCGTCAAACATTTAAGTAGACAAAAAAATATAATTTGACTGTTAAGGAAATTAGCAGGGTATAAAAGAATGTATTTTTGTGTGGCAAATGCTCAATTTATTTTTTTGAAAGGATTCACATTGTATCAACTTCCAGTTCCCTGTTCACTCTGCCGCAGGGCTGGAGGGCTCAGAAGTTGAGAGAATTAATGAGTTTTTTATTATTATTTATAAAGTAATCTATCTGTATAGAGAGAGGCAGGGAACGCCCTGGAGCAGTGTCCTTTAAACTGGTCCTGGCTCACATTATCTCCTCCAACAGCCCTAGCACAAAGTCAAACAACAAACGAACACTGAGGACGCTGTACGGAGAGCGAGAGGGAGAGGGAGGAAGGGGTGTAGTGGAGGACTGTTCTGAAAGGGAGTGAGGGTGTTAAGTGTGTATTGAGTGGTGTTGTTCTGGAGCAGAGCAGGTCTAAAGGCCTGTTGAGGGTGTGTTTTACACCCTGCAGCTGATACTCAGCATCAACCATATCTCCACCCACATCAGATCATAGGGGGAAGTGGTGAAATGGCATTGATTTTTATTTAGCTGTGTGAAAGCAGTAGGACATTACAGATAGCGAATATGAACCCAGGCTCAATCGAGGAGCTTACCTTTCCCCCCTCCAGCATCAGTTAACCAAAACCTTCTGAACAATTTTAGGAAGGGCATCTCAAGGATACAACCGTCCAGACAATACTGTCTTTTTACAAACTTTTTTGCAATCTTGTGGAAAAAAAATAATTATAACATTGTCCATGAAAAGTGGCCATCTCTGTTGAGGAACTGGTGAAATCTATGAATAGTAATTAGGCTCAATTTAGCACAGCCCCTGATTGCTGGCCATTTTCTTATTTAATGTTTAAATAAGGAAGAGATGTAATCAAGCTTCAATTAACTGATGACTATATCTGGCACCACCCCTCCAGCTGTCTCCCTGGACCCCCAACTAGCACTTCCTCACACCCAGTCACATGACCAGCACAGCACAGTACACCACAACACAGCCCAGCACAGTACAGCACAGCCCAGCACAGCAGGGTATAGGAGGTTCCACACTGAGAAGGAGTCTGTTTTCCAGCTCCAGTCCATATATGAGAGAGCGTCCCATGTGTCCTGCATGCAGAGAGCCATAAATCTCCCTCTTATGGATACATGTCACATGTTCTGTCTGAATAAGTTGTGGGGCTGGTGGATGGTGGGGGGTTTCCATCCTGATAGAATTAACATGAGGAAATCACTAAACAGCCTTTATGTCTGATGTGCCTCAAGTGCTTCATATTTCCTCAGAGACAGTTTTTGCAGAATAGGATTAATTTGTGGAATAAGATACATTTTCCCTATCCGGTGTGTGTGTCTGGCTATTGCTGAGCAGTAGGGCTGCGTATGTATGAGGTGAAGAGGTTCTACAGTATAATGGTTGCTTGGATGTCCACTCTGGAGATTGACTGGAGCCCTGTCCTTCTGTAGGATATTTTGCACAACAGCATCAGCTCTGTGAACTGTGTTTAAACCTTGTGTGTGTGTGTGTGTGTGTGTGTGTGTGTGTGTGTGTGTGTGTGTGTGTTTAACCACCTCCATGATGGGCTAATTGGTTTAGCAGCCAAAGCGCCAAAGGCCAGCCCAGCGTAACGAGACAACGTGAACCTGATGTTGGGGAGGATGCTTCCATGCAATATAAGGGAAGCATGTGTGGGACCATTTCCCCCATTCACAATCTCCCCGGCCCTTTCTAGTTTTATAAAAAGGGACATTATAGTCCAATTCTAACGTTTCAATTTAGGCCAGAAGCTCAGTAGAAACCTCCATCTGCATTGCATTGTGGCGATGGTCTGTGCCTCTTGTCTCATGGAGATAATCATATCCATACCACAAGTGTATTATTTGTTAACTCATCATTGTATATTAGATGAGATTACAGAGTATTGAAATAAATGTACTCATGCTGTATAAATAACACCCCTAATACTTACCCTAGCCATAACCCTAACTCATACTAGCAGTAGGCCCTTCAGTGAGGCTAGTGGAGACTATTTCAGTGGGGATGTGATCTAAGAGGATCGTTTACTGCTTCCAACTTCATTACTATTCATGAGATGGCTAGGCTAGGGGCTGGGGATTAGGGAGTCCCTCAGTGCTTGTTGTGAAGTAGGCCTCGGGCCTCCTCCAACCTCCAGGCTCTGGGACATAGAGGTTCTGTCTGTCAGTGGCTCTATTATCACTCTAAGACCCTTCTGTCCCCACACTGTCCCCACACTGTCTCTGCGTTTAACACTGAACTCACTGGCACCACTAATAGAACAGTCTTTTTGTTTCTTCCCCTCTCTCATCCCATCTCTCTCTCATCCCATCTCCCTCCCTCATCCCATCTCCCTCTCTCATCCCATCTCCCTCACTCACCCCATCTCCCTCCCTCACCCCATCTCCCTCCCTCACCCCATCTCCCTCTCTCACCCCATCTCCCTCTCTCACCCCATCTCCCTCTCTCACCCCATCTCCCTCCCTCACCCCATCTCCCTCTCTCACCACATCTCCCTCTCACCCATCTCCCTCTCTCATCCCATCTCTCTCTCATCCCATCTCCCTCCCTCATCCCATCTCTCTCTCTCATCCCATCTCCCTCCCTCACCCCATCTCCCTCTCTCATCCCATCTCCCTCTCTCACCCCATCTCCCTCTCTCACCACATCTCCCTCTCACTCATCTCCCTCTCTCACCCCATCTCCCTCTCTCACCCCATCTCCCTCCCTCACCCCATCTCCCTCCCTCACCCCATCTCCCTCTCTCACCCCATCTCCCTCCCTCACCCCATCTCCCTCTCTCACCCCATCTCCCTATATCCCTACATCTCCCTACATCCCTACATCTCCCTACATCCCTACATCTCCCTACATCACTACATCTCCCTACATCCCTACATCTCCCTACATCCCTACATCTCCCTACATCCCTACATCTCCCTACATCTCCCTGCATCCCTACATCTCCCTACATCCCTACATCTCCCTACATCCCTACATCTCCTACATCCCTACATCTCCCTACATCTCCCTACATCCCTACATCTCCCTACATCCCTACATCTCCCTACATCTCCCTACATCCCTACATCTCCCTACATCCCTACATCTCCCTACATCTCCCTACATCCCTTCATCTCCCTACATCCCTACATCTCCTTACATCCCTACATCTCCCTACATCTCCCTACATCCCTACATCTCCCTACATCCCTACATCTCCCTACATCCCTACATCTCCCTACATCCCTCCATCTCCCTACATCCCTCCATCTCCCTACATCCCTCCATCTCCCTGCATCTCCCTACATCTCCCTACATCTCCCTACATCCCTACATCTCCCTACATCTCCCTACATCTCCCTACATCCCTACATCTCCCTACATCCCTACATCTCCCTACATCCCTACATCTCCCTACATCCCTACATCTCCCTGCATCCCTACATCTCCCTACATCCCTACATCTCCCTACATCCCTACATCTCCCTACATCCCTACATCTCCCTACATCTCCTTACATCCCTACATCTCCCTACATCCCTACATCTCCCTACATCTCCCTACATCCCTACATCTCCCTACATCCCTACATCTCCCTGCATCCCTACATCTCCCTACATCCCTACATCTCCCTACATCCCTACATCTCCCTACATCCCTACATCTCCCTGCATCCCTACATCTCCCTGCATCCCTACATCTCCCTACATCCCTACATCTCCCTACATCCCTACATCTCCCTACATCCCTGCATCTCCCTACATCCCTACATCTCCTTGCATCCCTACATCTCCCTGCATCCCTACATCTCCCTGCATCCCTACATCTCCCTACATCCCTACATCTCCCTACATCCCTACATCTCCCTACATCCCTACATCTCCCTACATCCCTGCATCTCCCTACATCCCTGCATCTCCCTACATCCCTACATCTCCCTGCATCCCTACATCTCCCTGCATCCCTACATCTCCCTGCATCCCTACATCTCCCTGCATCCCTACATCTCCCTACATCCCTACATCTCCCTACATCCCTGCATCTCCCTACATCCCTACATCTCCCTGCATCCCTACATCTCCCTGCATCCCTACATCTCCCTGCATCCCTACATCTCCCTGCATCCCTACATCTCCCTACATCCCTACATCTCCCGACATCCCTACATCTCCCTGCATCTCCCTACATCCCTACATCCCTACATCTCCCTACATCCCTGCATCTCCCTACATCCCTACATCTCCCTACATCCCTACATCCCTACATCTCCCTACATCCCTACATCCCTACATCCCTACATCCCTACATCCCTACATCTCCCTACATCCCTACATCCCTGCATCTCCCTACATCCCTACATCTCCCTGCATCCCTACATCTCCCTGCATCCCTACATCTCCCTGCATCCCTACATCTCCCTACATCCCTACATCTCCCTACATCCCTGCATCTCCCTACATCCCTACATCTCCCTGCATCCCTACATCTCCCTGCATCCCTACATCTCCCTGCATCCCTACATCTCCCTGCATCCCTACATCTCCCTACATCCCTACATCTCCCTACATCCCTACATCTCCCTACATCCCTACATCTCCCTGCATCCCTACATCCCTACATCCCTACATCTCCCTACATCCCTGCATCTCCCTACATCCCTACATCTCCCTACATCCCTACATCTCCCTACATCCCTACATCCCTACATCCCTACATCCCTACATCCCTACCACTCCCTACATCCCTACATCCCTGCATCTCCCTACATCCCTACATCTCCCTGCATCCCTACATCTCCCTGCATCCCTACATCTCCCTGCATCCCTACATCTCCCTGCATCTCTACATCTCCCTACATCCCTACATCTCCCTACATCCCTACATCTCCCTACATCCCCTACATCTCCCTACATCCCTACATCTCCCTACATCCCTACATCTCCCTATATCCCTACATCCCTACATCTCCCTACATCCCTACATCTCCCTACATCCCTACATCTCCCTGCATCTCGCACCTTTCCTTTTCCCCCCTTTTTTTGTTGGTCCATGTTTCAAGGTTAAAATACTTTAAAAAGTTTTTTAAGATGCCTCTGTACAACTCAATAGTGAAGTCACTCAATCTCATCCATGTGTTATTTAGTACCCTAGCCTTTCTAACTCCCCCTCTGTCTCCTCTCTGCCCTCCCCCCCAGGTGATGAGCATCCTGAGTAACCCCAACGCGGTGCCCTCCCAGTCCCAGCATGACTTCTCCATCTCCCCCCTCCATGGCAGCCTGGAGTCCTCCAACCCCATCTCAGCCAGCTGCAGCCAGCGCTCTGACTCCATCAAGGGGGTGGACAGCCTGGCTTCCTCCCAGTCCTACTGCCCCCCTACCTACAGCGCCACCAGCTACAGTGTGGACCCTGTCACCGCTGGATACCAGTACAGCCAGTATGGACAGAGTAAGTACTGCATCTGCGTTTATGTGTGAATGTGAGAAAGTGAGTGTGTGTGTTTGTATATGAGTGGATGTCTTTTGCCTTTCCCATCTGACCTCCTTCCAAGTCTCCTGCATGTCTTCGATCTCATATTACATGGGACCAGTGGTAGTTAGAGGAAATGGTGCCACCACCACCACCTCCCAGGCCGGGCTGCCCCCTGACCTTTGACTTCTGGTCTGTCAGAGCAGACACGTGCTCCTGATAAAGGCCTCTGATTCCCATTCGGTGCTGTCTAGCTTAGTCACACTATGCTCTGCTCTGCTTGGCTGGGAATGAGGACAGGGCCACTTCAAAGGCACTAATACACCCTGAGGGGCCACACTGTCCTTTTAGCCACCCCTTTCTCTCTCTTTCTATCTCACACACACACACACAAACAAACACACACACACACACACCTCGGGGCAGGAAACAGGCTGATCTATTAGATTAGCATAATTATTGACTGATGCTGTCACAACCCTTCATAAGGGGTAAACTGTAGCACACTTCCCCAGCCAGCCTCCTTTGGTCCCATGTGTATACCTGTGCGTGTTTGTTTAGGTGTGTGTGTGCATGTGTGTCTGTGTGCATGAGTTTGTGTGACAGTAGTGTTATCTGCAGCCAGCTTGCAGAGCAGAGAGACTGATGGCCGTGTGGATGTGATCTGATCTGTGGTTAATTAAGACAGTGATTGAGCACAGTGGCTGGCTAATGAATGGAGGAGAAAAGAGAGAGCTGCTGTCTACTGATGAAAATGATCGGGGAAGGGAAGTGTGGAGGGCATGAAATCAGAGATGCCAAGTGTAATGAAGACTGGCACACACAATACACTCTGGGACCATGCTGAGTGACAGCATGGAGACACTATGAGGTGGCACATGCCCGTGCCAAGTCTATGCCAACCTCAAACAGGGCATTGGAAGAGATTGTTTTGTTTTCAAATTATTTCTCATTTTACTCCACTGGTTCTGTCAGAACTGATTTAGAACAGAGTCAGACAGAGAGATGAAATGAACAACAGTGACCAACATGGACATAAGGGTTGGCTGTGTGTTGTGTGTGAGTGTGTTGTGTGTGAGTGTGAGTGTGAGTGTGTGTGTGTGTGTGTGTGTGTGTGTGTGTGTGTGTGTGTGTGTGTGTGTGTGTGTGTGTGTGTGTGTGTGTGTGTGTGTGTGTGTGTGTGTGTGTGTGTGTGTGTGTGTGTGTGTGTGTATCCCTCACATGCAAATGTGTGAATCTTTGTGTGTCTGTTCTCTCCAGCTGCAGTTGACTACCTGGCTAAGAACGTGAGTCTGTCCACCCAGAGGAGGATGAAGCTGGGAGACCACTCTGCTGTCCTGGGACTGCTGCAGGTGGAGACGGGACAGGCCTACTGAAACACCCAGCCTCTGCCTGACTCCACCCAGTCTAAACTCAACACCCCCCTACAGTACATACACCACGCTACTGCTGCGCCCCACCCTGCAGCCCATCCACTGCACCAGCACACATTCTCTCTCTCCTCACCCAGCAGGCAGTCAGGCTGTGTAAACCTTGGCTCTGCACCTCCCCTGTACCATCCTCACCCCTGATTGGCTCTATCCAGACATCCCAGAGACATTGGCTCCAGCCAGCATGGAGAACAATCCCCTGGCTGCAGTCCAGTCCACACTCAGAGCCATTTCCAAATGTACATTGACCTTGTTGTTTATAGTAGTTCACTAAGCCAATGTCATTCAAATGATAATCCTTCTTGTTTTATATCAATATTGTTTATATTATTATTGCTGTTATGATTATGATTATGATTCATGTGATTTTGTTTTTTATTCTCTTCATGTCAGTGTGATGCTAGCAGATGACTGAGGTGATACAGTGTAGTGTGGTGCAGAGTGTGTGTGTGTGTGTGTGTGGATGTGTGCGTACGTTCATGCGTGTGGCGGCCCAGTCAGAGAGAGATGCTCCCACATGAGAAAATACTACAGTTTACTATAGAATAATACAGTGCTTACTATCGAATTCTATAGTAAATTGTAGTATACTGTAGAATACTATACTACACACTGTAGTATCCCTCGACCATGTATAGTACTTACTATTGAATGTTGTAGTATACTGTAGAACCCCCCCCCAGACACACACACAAATCGTAATTTGTGCCACCCATAAATGGAAACCTACATGCCAAGTATAGAAAATATGTTTTGTCCCCTACAGGTGATAGAAGGGAGCAGACTCTCTGAACTACGGCTCAGACCCCAGATCTACGTACCTACCTACATACAAGGAGAAAGCTTCCACTTCTAAACTATACAGTATTCTACAGTTCCCAAAAACACAACATTTATTCATGTAGTATATACTTTTTTTCTTACTACAGTACTATAGTTATCTGTAATTTCTACAGTATACTTCAGTAAATATTACAGTAGATGCTACAGTAAAGTCCACAAAAACCCTACAGTGAATACTATAGTATTTTTACCATAGTATACAATACCTGATTGTTTCCCAGACTGCTGTTCCTCTGCCTGTTCCCTGAGCTCTAATCTTAGAAAGCGTTTTGACCTTCTCACTTTCATATACAACTTGACATTCCTAAAGAACTTGGCCACTCTGTGGGAAGTCTGGCTGGGCGGATTCTACTGGGAATTGGCAGCGGTTTGGCGGCCAATGGCTTCCCCCCTCCCAACATCTATCCCATCCTTAGCTGTACTTCATGGGGAGGAGGGCATTGTTTGTAAAAACAGGATTGGGGAAATTCATTTTTTCTGTTTAGAAATATGGACCTTGCCAATGAGGACTGAACCCCCTATCCCCCAAACCCCATCTACCACAGAACTCTATGTGACTTTAAGAGAGTAAAGGAGATAAAATGACACAAACATACTGTCAAAGCTAATTCATAATTACCGTTCTCATTACCAGCCACCTTTAATATTCTCTTAGGATAATTAAGACATTTTCTAAAGGCACATGCAGCTGTTTACCACTTTGGTGTGGACCAAGTCCGCATTCCTGTGAAACATTCCTCCAGGATGGTTGAATAACTCAAGTCACATTCCTTTTCTGCTCATGATGAGATTAAGAGTACACAAGCTGTGCCAGTCACATGCACTTTGGCAAATCAAATAATCCAGTCAATTGTGAAAGGGCACAGGTAACAGCCCTGGCTGGCCCCCTCTCTGGCTTTGACTGAATACTCCCTCCTCCTAGTCCCCTGGACATTCAACTCCTGCTTTGACCGACACACTCACAGAAATGTACTAAAACAAACCATTTTTTTTAGAATAGCAAATATGAAACATCTGTGTAGCACTTGTAGTTGACATTTAACACAATCTATTTTGGGCTGAATTCTAACTTGAGATATGTTTGCATAACTCCCTTTGACATCAGTGTGTGATTGTTTTGCAAAAGTTGGAGTGAGTTAGGTATGCATATTTCAAGTCAGGATTTAGTCCTTAGTCGCATATACATGGACATGATACAGTAGACGGGTAGATTGTGAATTGTTTGATTATAAAAAGTATGTTTTATACTAAAACAAGAACAATGTTCAGTGGTAGTTAAAGCAAGAGATCTGCGGAAGTCAGTGTATTTTTTATTTACTGGTTTCCTTCTGTTGTTTTTGGTTGTGTTATATTGTATTGATTTCTTTCAACAAAATGCAGTGTTTTGCGCCCAGCTAAGTAAGGAATTCTGTATATTAAATTAGGAAAAATTCCAATAAACTTCCTCGATTTAATAATTGTATAAAAGAGGTTGAAACTCAACTGAGTGGATTTAAGTTAGTAGACAGAGAGAGAGAGAGAGAGAGAGAGAGAGAGAGAGAGAGAGTGTCTCGGACCAATGTGTTTTGATGGTGACCAGATGGAACCTATTATACCACACCTGTGCAGCCAGGAGCATTGGAAGGTGTATTCCAGCACTTGATCTTATGGACTCATGATCTGAGTGCAGACCTTACCGTGGACCATACATATCTATCTGACCTCTGACCTCTCAGTGTGAAACATTGTCGAGGGGCTCAGCAGCACAGCTTTGATGCCATGAAGGATGGTGACCTTTCCTTTCTGGGAAAGAGGTTAGAATAGAATGGTGGACCGACCAGTGTGTTCTCTGGCTATGTGTGTGTACAGCCAGGCTCCAGTGGAGAACACCTCACTGAAAGTAATGACTCTGAAGCACTGAACCCAGGCTGGTCTAAAATATCTGTTTAAAATGCCACATTATTGTGTATATAAAAAAAAAAGTTTTTAAAAATGCTTTTAGTGTTTCAAATCCATTTCTAACACCTGCGTTAATTGACATTTGGATATTTAAATCATTTTGACTCTTCCTCTCCCCACCTTCTCTCTGACCCCTAACCTGTTTACTTGCTTTATGGCATCTGTGTTTTTCTTTTTTCCCTTCCTGTTCCGCATGTGTGGATATTACCATGGTATAATTTATTCTGCTGTATGAAGTATTAGAGTAGTGGGAACTTGTATTGGTATTTACTACCTTCAGCCTGTTGGTGTGTTTACTGTAACACTGGCGTAACTGTTATCAATTAAAGCTCTAAAACAGATCCAGCGCTGTGCTTTGTCCTTTTTGAGCTTTCGTATCAAAATACAAAAATACAACATAAAGTCACATAGACTCCAAATTGGTGATTTTTTTATGTAAGAAAAATGTGTATCATGAGTATTCAGCCTGATGGGGATTCATCTGAACTTTTCACCTCTTTTTTCCCTACAATGCCCACTTGCTCTGTGTAGTGTAGTACACACGTGTGCATACATGGACACGTGCACATGTGTATTACATTCTATGAGCTTCAGGGAACATGTCTGTTTCCATCACAGTGTGCATTGTCTGAGAGAGAGAGCAAGAGAGAGCTGAGCAGTCCCAGAAAGAGGTACACCCTGGGGGAGCTGCACAAGACTGTTGCAGAGCACAGCTGTAGGAAGTCATTCATTCTGTACATTGTCCAGCTATGATCTCCTCTCTGTCTGTCTGTCTGTCTGTCTGTCTGTCTGGCTGGCTGGCTAGGGCCCATGTGCTCTGGAATGGTGTTTTGTAATGTTTGCATACAGTCACAGCAAATCTCAGTGGTATGCTAATAGCATTGAGGAATCTGTCCAGTGTGGCATTGGGACTGTCATCTGTGCTGTATATTACAGTAGCAAAGCTCCTCTTACCATTCCCACTGTTAAATGGCATGGGGATAGCGCTTTAGGTATGTCCACAATGAAACACATTCATTTTAAAACACTTACACATTTCAGCAGTCCATTACTGTAATGTATTATATAGTTTTATTGATGGAGACAGATGGGAAATGAATGACAGGGGCAATGAGAGGGACATACTGTAGTGAGTAAAGTGATGAACTCTGTGATTGAACCTTTGTCTCCCGGGGTAATATGTGGTCTGTAACTGGCAGTGCTGACACTACATCAAACTCTCTTACACAACACGTTTATTATATTGATTGAAAATGAACTGTCCACTCAACCTTTTTCCAAAGGCATTAACAAGGGTCAAGCAGTTGCAGTGTACATAAAGGATCCTACTGATCATTAACAAAGTGTTTTAGTTTTTTAGAAATACAGCATACTACAGCCTACTTCTTTATAATACATCATACTGTCATTTATGCAAACAATGAAATGAATGATGAGGTATTTATACTCAGCAGGAATCCTGTGTATTTTATTTATTTACAATTAAAACACATACTTATCCTTCATATCTTGGTTGTCATCAAACAATAAAAAGTCAATGTTACACAACAGCAAAATATTATTTCAAACGCTAACAGTGTATCAGCTCGGAGATTGCTGCACAGTAAATAAGGTATGTCATTGGGACCAAATATTGTCCATTTCAACATCTATTTCAGAAAAAGAGTTTGATTCTGAAGTGAGAGAATTGAAGGAATTGGTAGAGGAATTGGAAATTATGTTTTAATTTATTTGATAGAATTTGTTAAAATCTAAAATCATCTAATGTAATTGGACTGAAAAGAGTTGTGTGAGAAAATGGTGCTATGATTTGAGAACTGAAATACTGGTTGTTGTTGTTACTGCATATCCTTGGACATTCTGCAATAATTGGCTGTTGAGACTGTTCTGTAATTGTTTTTTTCCATTGCAATTCACTACAAAACTGTATTCTTGTGTTGATTTTTTAAAAGAACTGACACCAGCCCTAATTGTCATATATGTCAACGGACCTCTGCTTTGTCCTGACATTGTTCCAATGTGCATTGTTATCAGGATCGTTCCTCAGTGTGTCATGGTAAACCCCATCCTTCTAAAGTGTGTGTGGGTGTCCAGATGAAACCCATGCATGTGTTCTAGTTGTCCTTTCTGGTCTGACGTGGTCCTGAAGCCCCAGCCTGGGACTGTTGTTTTCCTCTGGGCTGCTGTCACTCAGATAGGGACGAGGGCCGGGGTGGCAGCCCCAGCCAGCGGTGTATGGGTGCAGCTTTGTGACACTTCACTCTTCTCCTCCTTTGATCCCCTAATTGATTGACTACAGGAGCAGGGGATAAACAGAGCCCACAAGAGCCGATTCCCCTCGCCTCTCTGGAATGGTTTAGATAAAGTGCAGAGGGCCTGTCTATATAGTTCTCCTATACGGACGTAGGGCCATTGAAGGTGGCTGTGCGGTGTGCCACGGTGGCTTAGCTCTGGGCTGTGTCAGTCATTCAGCGAGTCAGTCCTGGGCCCAGGGCTTGTGTCCTGCCTGGTGCAGAGCTACGTGGCTGCTGGAGGTAATGGGTTTGTTTAGATCACAGGGATGGAAATGAAACTCCTGAGCCTCAGAGTGGAGAGAGAAGACCAAGGGGCCCTATCACTCAGGAGGCAGGGATGGACAGATGGAGAAGTCAGTGCTACAGTATAGCCAACCAGCCAGCCACACACTTCCAGAGTGAGTCATAAAGGCTGTGATTCAGATCTAATTGAGGACCTTGGCCATGCTGTAATGTAAAACCTGCAATTGAAGAGCGGACGATTGAGAGGCGTGGAGAATGAGGAGGAAAGGTAGGAAGGAAACAACCAGTGAGAGTTCTCCCTCATGAGGAAACCTTCTGCCTGTAATAACTCTAAAAGTTTATGGGACCAAAAGAATCATCAAAACATCATCTAAATATATAGTAAGAAGACGTTGGGGGGCATTTCAAAACTCCACAATGATAAGTGATGAATCTGGAATATGCTAATAGTTTTCTAATAGTATTCTCTGCAGGGGTTCAAAGCAGTGTGTATGTACATGCTGAGGAATGATTAAGATAGGCTTTAGGAAGACAGGGTTTTATTCTTTGAGCTTATGTGTCATGTGGACTAAAAAAGCTCCCAGCTGTCGCCATGAAAGCACTTACAGTATAATAATCCCCCAAATCCTGTAATTATTCCAGCATAGGCTGTGTACCTGAGCCGCAGATTTCTGCTCGACACCTCTAGGATCCCCCCGCCTACACACACACACACACACACACACACACACACACACACACACACACACACACACACACACACACACACACACACACACACACACACACACACACACACACACACACCTCCCCCTGAAGGAGTTTGAAAGGGAGATGAGGGAGAAAAAAAAGGCCAAGTGAAGTTGTAAATCTAAGAGAGTGAGATAAAATCACTGTGAAGCCCAGCTTGATTTACATTTCAAATCTGTGCTGTGCTCTCAGACTAATTAATATTAATAACAAAAATGGAAATGAGTGCAGACAGTGGCGGCCCCTAAGTAAAGAACAAACTCGGTTCATTCAGTCAGGAGATATATACATAAGTCCTTTCTCAGGAGAAGTGGGCTCCTAACAGGCGTGACGCCTGGGCATAGACCGCCATAGACAGAGACAATTTTTCTAGATAATAGCCTATCACGCAGGATACAATTTAAATTAAAAAATGCAATTTTCACCTTGAAATGAACAAATGATTACAATTTCTATACAAATTAAGGCATCCAGGCTGTGCCTCAGTACTGTGCCAGGGCCATGAAACTTGACATAATTACCATGAAATACATTTTCAAATATTTGTATTTTGTCCATCGCTTTAAAACATGCAACTCTGCCTTCTGTGGGTTTGTGATCTCACCTTCTGGGGGAAATACATAAAAAAGAGAGAAAATCATCAGAGATGAAAAGCTCTTCAACCCCAGAGATAAAAACATACACACATGGGTACACAGTAAGTCAGTGGTGTGGCTCTGCACAGCGGCCCCCGGAGCTATCTCTAAAAGCCAAATTACGGTTCCTTATCAAGGGAATCATATCTACTAGCTATCTGCTCCAGCATGAGATAGGCTCCTCTCTCTCTCTCTCTCTTTCCTCCAGCTCTGCTCTGCGCTCATTGCCACAAATGCTGTTTATTTGTGATTACAGACACCCTTTGAATAAAATATGTTTTGTGTTTGAGATCCAAAGTTTCGGTAGATTCTGAACCCAAGAGATTCTTGAGAGAGGAGGGTTTCGCATGGAGCAAGCACCTTATTTGGGCAGTGGTGCTGGAAGGTCTGGGGAAGAAAATAGAAAGAAAGAGAGAGAGATAGAGAGAGAGGGGGATGAAAGTCTAGCCCATGGGAAATATGAGACAAGACCTTAGACTGTTATGATGTTTGTATCATATAAGTGCTTTCTTAGAGGATTCATACAAAGATTGAGCGTTCAATTGAGAATAGATTAAGAAGTTGAGAAACAAAGTTGATTTTATTTTTTTTATTTGTAAAAAAAATCCTTATACAACTGGGCATTTTATGTTGCAGACTGAGTGTTATTATTTTGATGGTAGTGAGAGCTAGGGTTTCATTTTTGCAGACCGTTGTGGTACATCTTTCAGCCAGCAGCATACCACCCTGCATCCCACTACTGGATTGCCTCAGAAGCTAATTAGGGTTGGTCTTGGCTGGGAGACCAGATGCGGTTGGAAGTGGTGTTGGAGGGCCAGTAGGAAGCACTCTTTCCTCTGGTATAAAAAAATATCCCAGTGCCCCAGTGCAGTGATTGGGGAAATTGCCCTGTATAGGGTGCCATCTTTCAGATTGGATGTTAAATGGGTGACCTGACTCTCTGTGATCACTAAAGATCCCATTGCACTTATGGTAAGGGTAGGGGTGTTAATCCTGGTGTTCTGGCTAAATTCCCAATCTGATCATCATGACCACCTAATCATCCCCAGCTTCTAATTGGCTCATTCATCCCCCTTCCTCTCCCCTGTAACTATTTCCCAGGTTGTTGTTGTAAATTATAATTTGTTCTCAAACTTACTTGGATGTGGAAATAAGTGATGGCTCCATTGTGGTCAATCAATGCTATTGTTCCCTATTTGTAGGATAGGGTGGAAGACCCCAGCCCTAGAGAAGTTCACTTGAAAATAAATTCTATCCTTCCCCTCCCTGGCCAGTCAAGGCTCAGACAGTGATCACCTCTTTCTCCATCCTTCTCTCCTTTTCCCCTCAATATCTTAGACTCCCTCAGCCAGAAAGGCACACATCAGATTGAAATAGTTGACCTCTTAATACTGGGGTCAGCGTCGCACCGGCAGCAATTTCACACTCAAGATGGAAGGGAAATTAACAGTGAGGATGCTAGGGGTGACCTGGAACCCTGACCACCCCAGTGGATGCCACTCTGACCTCTTTACCAAGCTAGACTGGGCAGGACAGGGTATATAGAGAGAGAGTGGTACTGGAGCACACACCTGAGAAACTGGCACCCAACTGCCCTCTGATCCCGCAAAAAAACACTAGAGGGACAAGGAACTGACTTACAATCACTGCTACTGACAAACTGACCCCAAAGGTGGAAAGCTACAAGCTCCACTTACCACAGCCAGAGTCTAATTGAGAGTTAGACTGACGCGTTGCTTTAAAAGACCCACCGTATCAGAGAAGGTGTAGCTGTATCACTTCTCAATGTCACAGCTCCTGGGCATCAAAAAATGTGTCTTTTTCTGTCTGTAATATAAACAATCATAGGAAATAAAAAAAACATTACATCAAAATGTAAGAATTTGTATGTTGTAATTATTAAACATTTCTGTTATCTGTTTCGAGTGTGAATGTGCTTTATGTTTTGTGAATGAACACAGAGACGATGATGACAGTTTGGTTACCCAGCCTCTGGGTTTTGAGCTCCTCTGAGTAATGTATTGCTAAGTGGCTGTCAGGTTCATGAAGGAGGGGGGAAAGTGTGCAAATAGAGTGTCAGATCAGCACCCCAGGGAACAGAGGTGAGGAGAGAGAGAGAGAGAGAGGGAGAGAGAGAGAGAGAGAGAGAGTGTGTGTGTGTGTGTGTGTGTGTGTGTGTGTGTGTGTGTGTGTGTGTGTGTGTGTGTGTGTGTGTGTGTGTGTGTGTGTGTGTGTGTGTGTGTGTGTAATGACTGTTCAACCCACCTCACCAGTCCCAAGAGCCCTCTGCCCCCCTGTCTGTCCTCTCCTCTCCTCTGGTTTCCCTGCCCTGGCTGTCTCTCTGCCTCCCCCTGTCTGTCCTCTTCTCTCCTCTGGTTTCCAGGCCCTGGCTGTCTCTCTGCCTCCCCCTGTCTGTCCTCTCCTCTCCTCTGGTTTCCAGGCCCTGGCTGTCTCTCTGCCTCCCCCTGTCTGTCCTCTTCTCTCCTCTGGTTTCCCTGCCCTGGCTGTCTCTCTGCCTCCCCCTGTCTGTCCTCTCCTCTCCTCTGGTTTCCCGGCCCTGGCTGTCTCTCTGCCACCCCCTGTCTGTCCTCTCCTCTCCTCTGGTTTCCCGGCCCTGGCTGTCTCTCTGCCACCCCCTGTCTGTCCTCTCCTCTCCTCTGGTTTCCCGGCCATGGCTGTCTCTCTGCCTCCCCCTGTCTGTCCTCTCCTCTCCTCTGGTTTCCCGGCCCTGGCTGTCTCTCTGCCTCCCCCTGTCTGTCCTCTCCTCTCCTCTGGTTTCCCGGCCATGGCTGTCTCTCTGCCTCCCCCTGTCTGTCCTCTCCTCTCCTCTGGTTTCCCGGCCATGGCTGTATCTCTGCCTCTCCCTGTCTGTCCTCTCCTCTCCTCTGGTTTCCCGGCGCTGGCTGTCTCTCTGCCTCCCCCTGTCTGTCCTCTCCTCTCCTCTGGTTTCCCGGCCATGGCTGTCTCTCTTCCTCCCCCTGTCTGTCCTCTCCTCTCCTCTGGTTTCCCGGCCCTGGCTGTCTCTCTGCCTCCCCCTGTCTGCTCCTCACTGCTCCCGACTGGGCACAGCTGGAGAGCGGTTCCTTATTCATTCATGAGAGAAGCACCGGATAAATAAAAAGGTTCATTACCGCGCTAAAGTGTTACTAATGACATGTACCTGCCACCAAGCACCTCTGAAAATCTAATGTGACACACTAGAAAATGGAAAATCTATTCCGCTGCACTAGGGCCTCCAGTAATGCCGCCACATATTCAATGGAAATTTACCTCCGCATGCCCCCCATTTGTGTCTCTCTAAAACTAATATTTACAATCCCATAGCCATTATGTCCTACCAGGCCCTGTGCACCCGCTGTCACGACCTCCATATTAACTGAATATTGGACTCTGAGAACTTAGCATGGGAGGAGAGCCTCCTCTTTTGAATGAGAAGGGCAGCACCAGAGAACCCCCCCCCCCCCAAAGATGAATACCGCCTTTCCCCCCTCTCCCCCTAACCCACCGCATCACACAACATTCCATCATTTGACAATCCAACATCAATATGCACAGTGATATCAAGTATAACCTACAAATGGCACATAACTACCTCCACCATGTAGTATATTCAAATACTTTATTACTAAAGATTCATCAGGCACTTTTTAGATTTATTTAAGATGTGTATTGTGACATTTTTATCACCAAATCATCTCTTCCCAGGTTATAAATATGTGTCAATCAACTGGTGGACTTGTCATTAACTTATGTAAATAGGCCTCCTAACCCAGTGTTGAGCAGCAACCAGGATGTATGCTATTGTAATGATCTAATTAAGACTGATGCCTACTCCAACTTCTGTTACACAAGCAGTGCTGCATTGAGAAAGCTGTGTGGCTGCCATGGTAACGGGGCTTAAGAGTCTTTTAAGGTGCACTTAAGAGAAATGGTGCAGCAGGCCATGGTAATATTATCTTCTGATGGATGCTTGACATCCTCACAGCTAGTGAATGCAATTTTAATACATTTTCAGAAAATTGTAGTATGCAGATATTGTAGAATCTGATAACAAACATTACCCACATCAGTAAAAGGAAAATGTTGCACCAGATCAAGTTCCCTATCCAAAGCTGTTGTTTTCTTATACAAACTGTGAAAAAATGATCGTAATCTATGTCAAAATGCTAAGAAAGTGGACATGACCTGTGGAAATAATCAATGAGACTAAACAGAAATGAAGTAATGGACAATACACAGACACATTGCCTTCAGAAAGTATTCACACACCTTGACGTATGTGTTACAGCCTGAATTCAAAATGGATCAAATCAAATAAAAATCTCCCCCATCTACATACAATACCCCACAATGACAAAGTGAAAACATGTTTTTATAAATGTTTGTACATTTGTTGACAATGAAGTACAGAAATATCTAATTTACATAAGTATTCACATCCCTGAGTCAATACATGTTGGAATCACCTTTGGCAGCGATTACAGCTGTGGGTCTTTCTGAGTAAGTCTCTAAGAGCTTTGCATGCCTGGATTGTACAATATCAGTCATAGATTGTTCTCTCTGCTACCGCACGGCAAGCGGTACCGGAGTGCCAAGTCTAGCATTGTGGCATAACTACAATAACTACAATCTTCCTCAGTTTTCTCCTATCACAGCCATTAAACTCTGTAACTGTTAAACTCTGTAACTGTGAAATCCCTGAACGGTTTCCTTCCTCTCCGGAAACTAAGTTAGGAACGATGCCTGCATCTTTGTAGTGACTGGATGTATTGATACAACACACAAAGTGTAATTAATAACTTTACCTAAGCTCTAAGGGATATTCAATGTCTGCTTTTTGTTTAGTTTTTGTTTACCCATCTACCCTCCTTTGTGAGGTATTGGAAAAAGACCTCCCTGGTCTTTGTGGTTGAATCTGTGTTTGAAATTCACTGCTTGACTGAAGAAACGTACAGATAATTAATTGTATGTGTGGGGTACAGAGATGAGGTAGTCATTCAAAAATCATGTTAAACACTATTATTGCACACAGAGTGAGTCCATGCAACTTATTATGTGACTTGTTAGGTTTTGCTGCAGCACCCTCAGCACCCCTACTTCCCGCGGATATGACTAAATATATTCCCTGTTGCTATCAAAGTCATTCTTAAGGGTATGTTTAACAGAGCAAATGAAATGTAACCATACCTTATACGTGATCTATCATAAATTATGCTATTTAGTCCTATATAGCATTTGCAAAGTCATCAACAGCTATTGTTTAAATTCAACCCAGGGTTCAACTACAACTAGACAATACATATATGCCTTGGGTTTCAAGCTTTGGTTGATTTGACATTAATAACTTGGATTCATGTCTCCATCTCAACCAAAAATATAAGTTAAAGAATAGGACTAAATCAAATCAAACTTTAAATGCACTTTACATAAAAATGTATTTGGATTTAGTCCTGTTCTTTAACTTTGATTATTGGTTGAGATGAAGACGTGAATCCAACATATGTGGGGAGGCAGGTAGGCTAGTGGTTACATTGTTGGACTAGGAACCGAAAGGTTGCAAGATTGAATCCCAGAGCTGACAAAGTAAACATCTGTCATTCTGCCCCTGAACAAGACTGTTAACTCCCTGTTTCTAGGCCGTCATTGAAAATAAGAATTTGTTCTTAACTAAATTGCCTAGTTAAATAAATGTTTAAAAAAATGAATTATTACTTTGAAGACAAACTGGAATTAAAGTCAAGGGCACAAAATATATATCTCCTTCAAATGTTTATATTTGGTTGCGTTGACAACCAAACACAGTTTAATATCACTTTTGCAATACAGTAAATAGCCTATTAACAAATGATATGTTGGATTCAAGTCTCCAACTAAACCAACATTAAAGTTAAAGAATAGGATTAAGCCAGTGGCTCAGATGAAACTATGCAAGCATTAGATGTCCTTCAAATGTTTATATTTGGTTGCATTGACAACCAAACACAATTCAATACTACTTTTGTAATACAGTAAATAGCCTAAATTTAAGACTACCTTACAAACTACTGTCACAGTATTTATTCAACCTTAAAATGAGTAACACATCCATGGCCACAGGTTAGCCTACAGTGACTATACACGTATTCTAATGTCATCATAGAAAGAGTACATGTTCAAAATAGCATGCAAATATCACAGGTCGGTGGAGAGCTTCACAAAAATCTTCACAAGTTCTTATAATAATCTGTGCAGAATCTCGAACAGCATTGATCACTTGCACTATGTACTTAATGACATCCCAACCGCAATCCAGGTCATTTGGTTGTGCTATTATATGAAGCACAGTGATAATACATTAAGTTGTTGTATAAATACAACATATCTGACATTGTATTCCCATTTGAACTTTGTTGTGCTATTAAATAGTTGAAAGCAGTGATAACACATTTAGATAACAGCTAAACCAAAAATCAGACATTATTTTTCGACTTTGGTTGTGCTTTTATAGTAGATGGTTGAAAGCATACATAGTTGCATTGGGAATTCAACAAACTTCTGACTGTCTTTTTGAGTGGGTAGATAAAGGTTTTGATCAACTTCTCTACCAAATATTACACACATTTCCACATTAAATTGACTTGGTGTACCCACTGGGCAGTCTTTATCCACCAATACATCATTATGTGGTTTATTTATAATTTCATGATATGAAACAGTAATGAATTCATAATTAAGCCCAATATTATTTCATTTATAATGGTAAAGCATATGCAGCTCCTGCTGCTATCAACAATGAAATAATAAGTGATATGCAGCGAGTGTCCTGGAACATACAGTATGGTGCTCCTCGCCTGTCAGTCTGCATTAGGTTCCCCTGGTAGCCAGCTGCATATTGTTGTCCCCTCCGCGGCCCTCCCAGCCTAGAAGACCTGTTGGTTGAGTCTTAAGGGCCCTCTAATTAAATCAGTGGCCCCATCAGCGTCTCAGCAGAGACTCAAATTACTGTTTGCTCAACATGTCTGCCATTTTGACTGATTAATTCATATGACGCCAAACCAAATGTTCTGCCTTGTTTGTCATATTACAACCAAGCTCTGCACTCTCCTCCCCAGCTAGTTAATGTTTTCTGGCTCTGAGACTGTCTACATGAAGTATTTCTAGAAAGCACTAATTTGTTAAATCAAGTTTAGGATGAATCAAGAAGACTCCTACCTAAAAGTTGCTAATTGAAGAATGTTATAAGACCACTAAAGGAAACATAATTTCTTAGAGTAGATTAGCTGGTAATTGCAACTATTTGAAATACTACCAGGGAGAGATTAGGATGAGGTTGTTAATGTGAACATTATCAGATAACCCACTTAAGTTAGAATATTATCAACATATCCTCTCTTGCCTAACATGCAGACATGCATGGAATACTGTAGGGCAGACCTGGCCATCGTATTCATGTATAGCCCTCCAAACACCTTGTGTAGAAGATACAGGTACGCTGAGCCTCTCGTCCTCTGTTTCTGTGTTGTGTATTTATTTTCGACATATTCTTACACCATCATATTCATGTATGGCCCTCCAAACACCTTCTATAAAAGGTACGCTGATACAGTATACAGTATAAAGAATAAAAGTACAAATGACGATACTTTGCGAAATGACCTATTAAATGAAAACCAAAACAAAAGTCATATTACAGTTTGTCTTATTGCTTTGGTACTATTTTCATAGGAATGTGGTCAAATGTTCACAAAACTTAGTACTGAACTCAAAACAGATCATCAAAGACTGTTTTTTCAAAACTTTAAGCACATTTGGAATTGACTAAGCACAACACACAAACTATCACAATAACTTTTTTCACTAAACCTAATCATTGTTTAACCTGGTGAACCTATATATTTAAACTGGTTTGTCTACTGTGTATGGATTTTGAGTGTGTATGAAAATGTTTGTTTGTAAAGTATAAAAATCTAAATGACATATATAATACATGAGAACCATTAATAATGACTACTTGTTATGACTACCAGGCTGTAATACAACCGGACGTGATTGGGAGTCCCATAGGGCAGCCCACAATTGGCCCAGGTTTTGGCCGTCATTGTAAATAAGAATTTGTTCTTAAAAGACTTGCCTAGTTAAATAAAGTTTCAAATAAAATAAAAAATGTCTAATTCATTTCATATAGTGGTAACCACAATTGGTCGTCATATAAAAGGGGATGTGTGGAAACTTGACATTGGAAGTTGACAGAGGAAGAACTCAAAGAGCTTGTGGACAAGGGGCCGGCAGAGAGGTCAAAGAGGTGGGCATGGGCCTAGTCAAAGAATTCAAAGAGGTGGGCATGGGCCCCGTCAAAGAGTTCAAAGAGGTGGGCATGGGCCCCATCAAAGAGTTCAAAGAGGTGGGCATGGGCCCCGTCAAAGAGTTCAAAGAGGTGGGCATGGGCCCCGTCAAAGAGTTCAAAGAGGTGGGCATGGGCCCCATCAAAGATTTCAAAGAGGTGGGCATGGGCCCCATCAAAGAGTTCAAAGAGGTGGGCATGGGCCCCGTCAAAGAGTTCAAAGACGTGGGCATGGGCCCCGTCAAAGAGTTCAAAGAGGTGGGCATGAGCCCCATCAAAGAAGTGGACATCAGAGAGCGGGAGGCAGAGGACAGGGAACTGTCTGATGAAGTCCAGGACATCGTAGTTGACCATGTCAATTCGATCATGAGAACATTTCGCCAAGAATATGCACTATGCTTTACCATTACATTTACAGTAAATGACATTACATGCAAATTGACCAAACATGTTCCAGTATTCTTACAGTACGATATACCCATGGTGGTGGCCGTGGTAGTGTGCTGACCAACCAGCAGGACTGGGCATGGGTGGAATGGTGGGGGCCTGGAATGACATCCACCATGCATAGATGGTTCAGGCATTGTTTCTTGGCCCATCCCTGATTCTGCCCCCATATTTTTTTTCTGCCCCCTAATATCGCCATCCCCATAAGCGTGCCACCCTCCTTCTGGCTATGGATGAGGCATGCGATGACTTCAATGCAGACCAATGTCAAGCTTGGATTCGCCATGTCAAAAGCTTTTTCCCGCGATGCATGAATGGGGACATTCACTGTGATGTGGATGAAAATGTATGGCCAAATGCTCAAGACAGGCTTGATGCATATGAATGCATGCTAAACATTATGTTTATTTTCATTGATTTAAGTTGTTTCATTTAATTTCTTACATTTGATTACAGACAGTACACCTATGTTGCAATTATCTGAAAGATCGAAATGATTTTTTTGCATGAATGATTGTAGAGGACGTGTTCATTGATCACACATTGGATAGATAGAGTATTATGGAAATTATTGATTTTCTGTACATTTTGTTGGGTAATGTAAGTGTACTGATTATTGTGAATTATTATTATGTAATTTACAGTATTGTAGCATATTACTTTCATCACTTCTAAGGGTGATTTGAAACACCTATCTTGCATTGTTTGCTATTGGATGAACTGGTAGTTAAAACTACTAAATTGAAAATATATAATTAAGTTGTGTTTTAAAGGTGAGTAAACCAATGTTCTCATTACATTTCAGAATAAATGTACATTTTTAATCAATAGTTGTATGGTGAGAGATGTTTACAATCCAAAGGAATGCACAATGACAGGTTTTGAATTGTGACCAGTTTTGTACTGAAAATAGCACCAAAGCAATTTAAAAAACGGCATTTACTGTAGGTGTGTTACCATTACAGGCATGTTGGTACATACAAGTAATTGTCCAAAGCGAAAGAGATAACTGTGGTGTAATAGAAGGATTGCCGATTGGTCATACAATTATCAACACCTTCTGGCTCAAACATCATATTTTTACTGTAATATGTAGACTTACAGTAAAATAACTCTCAAGGCTAAATAATATTTATGCACATCTCTTACTCCTACCTAAATGTGGGAGGATGTTTTCAACACTCTCAGATGAGTGATTTCCTCCTGGTATTGGATTCCCACCCTCCCTCGCTACACTAAGAGGGGACAACATCAAAAGCCTCTTTTCAGCAGCCTGGCACCCCAGGTCCCTAATTATGCCCATAATGGAAGGTAACTGTGCTCTGTGCTGTGGTTGCCAGTCTCTGCCAGGGGGGGATATCCACCCCCCTCCCCGCTGCTGTGCCCGGGACCATGAGTGTATTTAGGGGTGAGTGCGTGTTTATGTGTGTGTATGTATGTGTGCGTGTGTGTGTGTGTGTGTGTGTGTGTGTGTGTGTGTGTGTGAGAGAGAGAGAGAGAGAGAGAGAGAGAGAGAGAGAGAGAGAGAGGGAGACAGAGAGAGAGAGACAGAGAGAGAGAGAGGAGCCAATTGCTTGGCCAACTCTTCTCTACTTGGCCAACAGGCACAATAAGAAGATCAGGAGGAGAATGAGAAATGCTCAGTGTTGGTTAAACGCTCTGTGTGTTGTAAGATCGCAGGCCTTAAATGACAGCCATGGAAAAGAGCTTCCCTACGGTCCTATAAACCACATTAGCCACTAGCCAGGCAGTTGATTTAGGCTTATGTGAGGAGACCTCCCCTGAACACCAAACTGCAGTGCATCTGTGAATGAGGGATGGGAAAATGTTCTGTATGAGTGGTCTGGTCGCTAGGAGAGTCAAGCATAGACATAGAGACTTATTAAACACACACCTCAGCATGTATGAATTTGATAACTCCATTAACATGTTACTTTGCACTTGGTGATGTCTGTATATATCGTTCATGGGATATGTAGGCCGATCATTTATTTTTTATTGTCAGGCACAATCCTAATTTACACCATTATTCAATTCTGGATATTAGGAAATGAATTTAAACCTATCTTCTTCTGAGGTTCATGAATTGCCCATAAGAAGCTTTGACTACGCATGTGGTTGTTAACAGTAGCCCTCTAACCTTCTGCCCAAAGGTTAGTCTTCTACCTCACACTCCACACTGACGGGCTTCCTCAGTACATTCAGTTGAGAACGGAGTCCATGACAAATCCCTTACTCTCAGCAGATAAAGGAGGAGGGCTTAAACCTGTTACAGTCAGCTTCTCACCTGGATCATAAGAGCTCCCACTCAGGCCATGCAAACCAATCCCCTCTCTTTCTCTCCCCAGCCGTCTAGAATCCTCCAGGATGGTCCCTCACAAAGACCTGGTATAAAGTCCCCTGCGTGTTCGCTTATTGAGTTACCTGTAGCTAAGCTCTGAGCGAGCACACACAATGGCAGGCGGTGATGACGGCGCAGGCCCTAACCCCACGTCCCCGGCCTTTCCCCTGCCTCATTTCCTTGCGGTGGCTGCCATTTCACAGCTGTTAGCCAGCAACTCTCTTTGTCATGATTAGTGACAAATGAATAGATGCCTCCTGGTAATCAGCTTTCATTAGGCCTGTCAAAGCGTCAACGCCGTTCGCACACCTCCACTGGACACGGGGTGATCATCTCCCAGCCCGTAGACACTACAGTGGATGAGCGGCACGAGGCAGCAGTGTCCAGTGCTCTCCACTGCTGTGTCCATGGTGGGGCTAAAGTGTTGGTAACCAGGGCATTAGTACGCTCCTAATTGGCCCAAGGGTTAGTTAGCAGTGCTCCGTGTGGCACTGCTAGATGGTGGTCATTGTGGGAATGGTATAAAAACTGGTCTTTCTGCTGGGGTGTAATTGGGCCTAGCATGCTCCAAATGGACTGTGAAATGTATGGGGGGGGTGTAAAATAATTGATTTTCCTCCAAATGCAGAATCCAGGGTAGGGCTGTTTAGTGAGTCATTTACAAGAGCAGTTCAACCCTGGCTGGGCTGACTGACAGGCATATCTGTGGATGGTTTGTTCCCAGGGGCTCAGACAGAGATAACACACACCTGAGACCCCGGAGCAGAAGACCAGGTCAGACCCTTTACTATGGACAAGACTGCAAAGATATACTGCATGTGAAATGCATGAACGCACAAACTCTCTCTCTCTTTATCTCTCTCGCTGCAACACTCACATTAGCAGTAAGAATATTTTCTGTCTCAAATACAGAAACACTAACCTACGGTGAATGGAACGGCCATGAAAGTGATGAAAAAAAAGGTCAGGACTCTATTGAATAATTCTGACTTTTGAATAATTCTGACTCAAATATTTGGCCTATTCAGTTTGTTTAAATTGCAGTACCCGAAATGAACCAACTCATCTCTCTTCCAGTAAGTTAGTGTGACAGACAGAAGAAGTCGTCATTTCAAGATGCAGATTAGCCACTGTGGTCCTGTTGCGTAGTGCATGACCACCCCCACCTGCTGGAGAGACAGAGAGGGTTGGGATCGGATGGATGGGATGGTGGGATGGATGGGATGGTGGGATGGATGGGATGGTGTGATGGATGGGATGGTGGGATGGATGGGATGGTGGGATAGGGATGAAATGTGGAAGTCTGTAAAACAGGATATAGTCTCACCCTCCACATATTTAGTGATTTTTCTCCACTGGTGCCTGAGGCCACTCAAACAATAGCTGTACGTTAGCCAACCTAATCTAATACACTGACCAATGTTACAACAAAAAAGCATTTCATTCACTGTGCCAACATTGGGCTCAAAATACACACAAAAGCTCAATGGAAAGATCCCATGGCTAACCTATCTTTATGGAGAAAATTAGTTTCACCTCCGATTTGAAGAATTTCATGTCAAGCAAAAAACTAAACCAATTGCATTTACATACGGGACTCACAAAGACTTTTTACTGCTAGTTTTTTTTAGCTTTCTCAAGGCATGCATGCCAGCACAAATCGTGGTTAGTGGTCCACCTTAATCCAAGTGAATATTGCACATTGCAACAGTATGTTACAAATTGCATCAAACAATTTTCAAGATTTATTTTACCATCAAGACAATGGCCACAAATTCCATTTATTCAAACCCATATTGTGTAAGAGAGGGCCCTGTGTTTACATGAAGGTAATTACAGTGGGATTTGATGTAGTGATGTGCCCAGAATACCCCGGCTTTAGATCAGAGCTGGCTGCTCAACCCCATTAATACCATATGGAAACCCAGCTGTGATCACAATTGGAAGAGCGAGAGGGGAAATCGATTTCATTTGCAGGATTATTGGTGGAACCGAGATGCTGTTGGTATGAAACATAAAGTCTCATTTCAGACGTTAGGCACAGAAGTAGATCGAGTAGTCTCGAGTGTTTGTTTTATTCAATGAAACATTCATGAAATTGAGAAGACTGTATATAATATTCCCCCCCCCCCTGCTTTGCACCTTAGAAAACCTTAGGAGAGATTTGTAATGCTTCAACATTGAACATTATTTTTTATCAGTATATTGCAATAAACCATCATTTTCAGTTAACTGAAAGCTTATGTTCCACATTTGGATTGAATCATGGATAAATATTATTGTGTTGTTGTTTATTTTATTTATATTTTACCTAGGCCATTAAAAGTTATCTGAGATAGCCATTTTATATGAGATAGCCATTTTGGCAATGAGGAGAGAACTGCCATGTCCCTCCTCTCCCTTGTTCTCCGCCTGTTAACATGGGTGTTAGGAAGTATTCAGGCTGGTGTAGTAGAGAGGTGTTACTGTTCACTATACATGAAAAACTACAGTGTCTGGACCTGCATGGCAAGACGAAAGAGAGAGGGAAGATTTTCCCAGGGTTCTGACAGCACAACAGCTGGGTCTCTCCACTCTACTCCCTCCTTTCTTCCCTCCATCCCCTCTCTCTGTCTCTCTGTCTCTCTCTCTCTCCCCCTCTCTCTCTCTCTCTCTCTCTCCCCCTCTCTCTCTCCCCCTCTCTCTCTCTCTCTCTCTCTCTCTCTCCCCCTCTCTCTCTCTCCCCCTCTCTCTCTCTCTCTCCCCCCCTCTGTGATGCCATGCCAGGTGGGTATAGCTTTGCAGTTGTGACAACAGGGGTTTGACACAGCACTCCCCTGCAGGCAGATGAGACCATTTTGAAATAAGAAAGTTGAGAGGCATTCTTCTAGACAGAACTTTGTACAGGTCCAGTACTCTCAGTGTAAATGTAGCCTCTCGTAACATATGAATCAACTAGCTGGCCAGTCAGCATACAAGATTTGGTTCTGGGTGCCAAGATTAGTATGAAGGTACTATACCTGTAAAGTATGTAAAGACCTCATAGAAAGTGCTCTTTGTACGAATGCCTGGTAAGTTGCTCAATTCATAATAGTCCCATCTGTGATGTTCTACTGTTGAGGTTGTGGAGAGGTTCAGAAAGGTGTGAGGTTAACATTGGTAGCGAGGGTTAAGTGATATTTGTTTTTTTTGGGGTCTTTCTTCCTGATTTCTTTTCCTTTGTTGAGAGCAGATGTTGTGTGTTCCAGTGTCAGTGTAAAAGCAAGCCTACACATGTTACTGTCACTGTACCATTACTGCTGGAGAAGGACGTTATGTCATCAAGGGACAGCTGGCTCCAATATACACAACTGTGAGAAAGTGTGTGAGCTGCTCGGGGTGTAACCATCACTCCTTTTTTGTTGTTGCACATTTTCCTCTTATTCCTGAACCTTGAGTGGGACACAGTTGAGCCCACACATACATTCACAGACAGACGCAGATACACATACACACCATAAAGGCATGCACGCATGCACACACTAAGTGTTTCTAATAATTGGTCCCACTGCTTTCCAGTGGAAATGATTATTAATGACTATTATTGATTATTGGTTCAGCCAACTACAAATAGGCTTGTTGATGATGATAACGGAAGATAAAGGAAATTGTAGAATTCCAGCATGTAGGCTCTGTATTTTGAGAGAGCCAAGTGAAAAAAAGAGGGTCTGTCTGGGAAAAAGAGCTGAAGCTCCGTATTGGGGCTTAAGTCTCCATCCATCTTAATAATAAGCAACTAAACAGCCCCCTCCCACTCTCTCTGCGTCTGGTCCAGGGAGCTACCTGGAGGCCCTACACAAAGCCAATTGAATAATGCTCTCCTCCATGCACTTTGCTGTGGCATGGACTGCTGGCTGGAGAGGGTCTGGGGCTGCACTGGTGCACTCTGGGAAGGAAGAGGACCGTACTGGGCTTAAGGCAGTGTTGTGGAGGGTGTGGTGGAAGGTTAAATGTATCCGTCTTAACAGCCAACATATATATTCATAATTCAGATTTCATGAGTCATATTTCAGTATATTGATCCCCCCCACCTCTATTGATATTCAATTACAGTTAAATGCAGTACAACTAAGTTTCAATAAATAATATAACCACTGTAAGTAGTCATCAATTCTGTTCTGCTTACACCTTGATGTGAATGGGAGGGCCACTTACACAGTAATGAAAGACTTGTTCTGATGTTGTCACTGTTCAACTGTAATGAAAAGTAGCCTCCCTATTTGCTTTGCCTCCTGTTTGTTTGCAGATAATGCAGACAATCAATAGGGAGGGTAGTTAAATGTATTATACATTACAGAGAGCCACCTCGGTCCTGGCCTTGATCCTGCTACTGCCACTATGGGTTATGTTCAGAGTAAAGTACTTTAACCAGGGATCATGGAGCACAACAGACTGCAGACATACTTTGCATATAAAGTAAACAGCAGCATAATATGGGGAGCCTTAGCCGAACTAGACGGCTGTACTGTACACACTTTGACATGTCCAATCACTTGAATTTACTACAGGTGGACTCCAATCAAGTTGTAGAAACATCTCAAGGATGATCAATGGAAACAGGATGCACCTGAGCTCAATTTCGAGGCTCACAGCAAAGGGTCTGAATACTTATGTAAATAAGGTATTTCTGTTTTTTATTTGTTAGAAATTAGCAAAACTTTCTAAAAACCTGTTTTGGCTTTGTCATTTTAGGGCCATTTTAGAATAAGGCTGTAACATAACAAAATGTGGAAAAGGTCAAGGGGTCTGAATACTTTCTAAATGCACTGTATTGTCTGAGGTCCACGTTACATGTATAGCCTACCTTAATGCCAACAACCATATACAAAAAATATACAATTATTAGTTTAATTGTATTGTTTTATAAAATACAGAAAGACTTAAATAATACAGGAAAATTCAACATATTGTTGGAGAGAACGGAATATTCAATGCTTAAACACATTGTTAAGGTTCTCTCTTCCATGTCCTCAAGCCTTAAGGTGAAGATCCATGACTTTCATTTTCATCTCAAAGCGTCTCAGAGCCCAGCAAACAAACTGTTGTATGGATGTACCATTGATTTCACATTCACACGTCCAGACTTAAAGGGACTATGGGATTGCCCATGAATCCCAAATCTGTGTGCAACCAACCCACAGCCTATCAAGTCGACATCCACTCTCTTCTGTAAACTGGCAAGATTATTCACTCAACAGGATCTCCCCCCTTTCATCCTGCAAACTACAGGCCAATCCGGCCGCTGACGGCCCAGTGATATCATACAGATGGAAATGAAATGGTGGAGTGGAGTGGAGTGGTTCTGTTTGTCAGAAACAGCAGGGCTGGCTGGCTGGCTGACTGGCTGCAGAGTCTGAATCCTCGCAGTACTGTACAATGCTGGGAAATGTACAGCCGGCTTGGCTTCTGATGAACTACTGCTCATCACTCAAAACAATGTACACCACACAGCTGCACGTGGCACACACTGTAACACAACTCATTACCTAAACATCCATATAGGCCTACTGTGACCATAAAAGTATCACTCCCACTCCTATACTGTACACCTCACTACATAACATCTCATGGAATGGCGGGGACAGTGAGGGGACACACACACAAACAAACACAAACAAACACAGACACACTGTAACACACACATTATTGTTGTTGTTGTATTGTTTGTATTATTATATAAAACTAAATGTTTGTATTAGCGTAGTATTTTAAATGTCATGTTTTGTGTTTTTTTTGTGGAACCCAGGGAGAATAGCTGCTGCCTCTGCAAAAGCTAATGGGGATATAATAAACAAATAAACACCTCACAGTTTTAAGACAAATAATGGTATAGTTATACATGGGAGCCACTGAAGCAGTACACTCAGGGCTCTAAAGTGCCACCATTTTGATCACATATGCTCCTTAATATTTTGCTGTGCGACCTGGAATTGTTTTATGGGAGCACAAGTGTTTCTCTAAAAACAATCACCCAGATAATTATTCATCTACCTTCCCAATGAAAACTAGTTTGAAAATGTGAACATATATGTTGAAATTGAAATAATTTCTGAACGATACACCATCCTGCCTTGTTAACAACATGAACAAGCGACACAGATGAGGCCTACTGTTCGAGTTGAGAAAGGCACTCCTCCCTCACCTCTTTTGCCTGTTCACGTCATGGGCCATAGACCGGTGTACCGTGGTTCATTTGAATCAAACTCCCTCAGCTCTCTTGCACGTCATCATCACAGACGTTCTAAAGGACAGTGTACCGTTTTCTATGTAATGCATCTCAATAGAAAAATAGTGCTTTTACATCATGTAGAAACCTAATATTCCACAAATTACATTTTCATTTCAATGACAGGTATTTGTTTGAAATATTTTTGCTTTTTGTAATAAACAAATGTATTTACATGGTTATATATGACTTTCTAGGGCACATCATGTGCTTCAGAAGTAGCTAGAATTCATATAGGCAATACTGTATCTCAGTGGAAGTTAAAACATCTTATTTTCTGGTGCTCCTACATTTTATGTTGTGCTCCTAACTTTTTAAAATTGTGCTTCAGTAGCAGTAATGCTACCAATTAAACATTTTTATTTAGAGCCCTAAATACACTACATTTTGAAGTGAAAAGTGAAATAGCAGAGATGGAAAACGCAAAAGGGCCAGTTGACCTTTGACTGACCATAGAATTAGAACACAGTTTGAAACCCTCTGTATGTCCTGTCTATAGCAACAATCTATGTATTGGTTTTCGTTGAGCACTCCATATTTCTTATCTGTGTAGTTATCAGTTTTATCAGGAAAGACCTTATTGAGCCATATGAAGAATATCTTCCTTCCATTTATAGTCATTATTATTCCAGTGCCCATCAGATTGCACCATTGGTGAAGCAATCACATTGACCATCACTGAATAATCCCAAAATGATTTAGGTCTATTCGCAAGTTCTCTCCTCCCTCTTATCAGCAAACAGAGTGTTTTTCTCTTTTCTTAGGGGTCGAATGAAAGGCCCCATCTCTTTTCTTGTGAATCAAGGCGGAGGAGAGGCCTGGTCCTGGACTGATTCATGTCCGCACACTGGCAGGATGTTATGCATGGATAATTGATTGTGGGAGCAGCATGGCCACCGTTGGATCTCGATGGTGCTGCCGAAATGTCACTTTACTGATGTTACAGCGGTGCAGATATTAAAGGCACTGCTCTCAAAGGCTTCCATCCCAGCCTCATCCTCTCCCACTGTGTCTGGGAAGACAGCGCTCTTCTGTTTGTCAGGGTTTCATTTCAGACAGGCACATCTCGCATGCCCAGCCTTATCTGCACAGGACAGCGCACCCCCTTCAAGAAGAGGCATTGAACATTTCCAATCATAGGAATATATCACCTTTCTCTTTTAAGTGGAAATCAAAAGTATGTGAATAGAAAGAGAAAAGTGGACATAATTAAGATACCACTGTATCTGTCCATAGGTACTTTATATCCAAATGCCAGGAAAATTACACTCCAAGCTGAAAGTGTCCATTCCACCAATAATAAAAAGAGCATTCATTTCAGGAAAATATTTTCATGCTAGTTTTGAGAAGTTGTTGAGGGAAAATTGTTTGGAAATGTTTTAGACATTGAAGTCACATTTACTATAAAAAGTGTGGGAATAAATGTGAGGAATCCAGTTAATTTGAGCTGGAGTTAGTGGATAGAATAGCAAAAGCATACCAGGGACAGGTAAACTATGTTAATCTACAAGGTTTATACTGGTAAAAAGAGAATAAACCTGCATGCCTCTTCGCTTGCACAAAGCCCCTGGTTGAGGCCAATTATTTACAAATACAAAGAAAGTAAGAAACAATATTTTACCTCCAAATTTCAGCCCTTATCAATAATAGAACCAGCCATGTCACTGGGCACAGACGTCAGTTCAACATCTCGTTTTAATTTACATTTGGTCAAGTTGTCAACTAATGTGAATTCAATGTTAAATCAACAAAACATTTCAAATCATTGGATTTAGTTGAACATTTGGATGAAAAAAAGACAACATTCCATTACGTTGATAACTTTTTTCAAATCTAATCAGTTTTCTACGTTGATTCAATATCATCACATTTCATATTTTTAAATGAAATGATGTGGAAACAATGTTGATTCAGCCAGTTTTTGCCCAGTGGGATGCTACTCAATGAGGTAATAGAGTTATCTCCAAAAGTATTGGGACAGTGGAACATTATTTGTTGTTTTGGCTCTGTACTCCAGGACTTTGAATTGTGATTAAATGGCAGACTATCATCTTTAATTTGAGGGTATTTTCATCCAGGTGAACCGTATAAAATGTGCAGAACTTTTTGAACATAGTCCCAACATTTTAGGAGACCAAAAGTATCAGGAAAAATGTACTTATATGTGTTTTAAAGTAGTACAAAGTTCAGTATTTGGTCCCATATTCCTAGTACGCAATGATCACATCAAGCTTGTGACTCTACAAACTTGTTGGATGCATTTGCTGTTTGTTTTGGTTGTGTTTCAGATGATTTTGTGCCCAATACAAATGAATGGTAAATAATGCATTGTGTCATTTTGGAGTCACATCTATTGTAAATAATAATAGAATTTGTTTCTAAACACTTCTACATTAATGTGGATGCTACCATGATTAACAATAGTCCTGAATGAACTGTGAGTAATGATGAGTCGGAGAGGGGTATGATATTTGTGCCTCTTTAACTTTCTCAATTATCATTACTCACGATTCATTCAGGATTATTCGTCATTTCTAAACGATTCACCCGAGATGGATGAGAATACCCTCCAATGAAAGCTGCCAGTGTGCACTTTAACCTCACAGTCATTGTATTATGTATTATTTCAAATCCAAAGTGCTGGAGTACAGAGCCAAAACAAACCAAAAATGTGTCATTGTCCCAATACTTTTGGAGTTCCCTGTATGTATCATACTTTAGTGTGATCTAAATGATCATACAGTCAATCTTTAGTGTAGTTCTTTATGCTCTGTGGATCTGATAAGAAATAATGAGTGGGAGTGAATTGAGGCCTCTGTTTCTCTGCCTTACCAATATTCTTCAATCAACATTTAGAAGCATCGGCTTTTCCATATAATCATGTGTGAATGAACATGTAAGCTTAGCCAAGTATTAACAGAATTTGGCCTTTCCTCCACACACAGTGGGCCTTGCTGGCGTGTGAATCCACACTAGCGTGACTAAGGTAAAAGGCAAAAAGCTTGAGGAGGGGAAAGGACCTGAAACAGACAGGCGGGAGAGACCATAATGGGGTTTTGTATTGAAGAAGGGAGAACATTGATAGTCACCATATGTCTGTAGTGCATAGACTGGGGGTCTACAGTAAATTACATTACCCAACCCACAACGTGAGCCAACCAAGAGATGTGCGTAACGTGGTCTGAGATAGCTATCGTGTGAAAGTGGGCCGCTGTGTGTGAAAGCCATGCCCTGATCGGTCATGCTGTGTTTTTGGGGAGTGACAGAGGAAGCAGCAGCTGCATGGTTCACCTGTCCTGTCCTGTACACGGCTCTCCATCAACACTGGCTCTTCCCTTTTCATAGGCCGGCACCTTCCTTTGTGTACAATCAAAGGAATCTCACATGTAACACTTATCTAATGTGACAACATTTACAAGATCCCAGTCCCACTGTTCTGCAGACATGTAGAATGATAGGGTTTTCCATTTGTTTAAGTCCACAGTGATTTAAGAATGATACGCATAAACATAGGCCCCATGACCTCCAGTCACCAGGTCACCAGCAAACAGCTATGTACTTCAACTATATGTAAAGCCTAATACAGACATTTTTTAAACTGCACATGAATTCAAACATGCTTTCTCATTGCACAGGAAGAATGTTGTCAGAAAACCTGGAAACTCTTGCGAATGGAGAATTCAATTGTTTTCACATACAGTACATTTACTTGGTTAAGGGTAGATACTCACAGTACTTAAGCCACTTAAGACTACTGTCACTCTGTGCTTATCTAATGTGAATATTATGAATGCAGCCACTCAGAGTCTATCAGCGAGCCACAGAGCACCCTGTGAGAGAGGAGAGAGAGCGGACCAGAGGGAAGCACAGGCAGGGGAGACCTCAGCAGAGCAGAGCAGGGTCGGGGAGCGGCCCGTGGGCATGGCCTCTCTCTCTGTCACCACTTCGTTAGGCACGAAACACTAATCCTGCTTGTGTCTTTATTACCCTCTCTGTGGAGGAGCTAGGGGGTGGCTGGGGGGGAGGGGGTACCGCTGCAGGGACCAGTCATCAGCATTAGTGTTTGAAGATAGGCCATGCTGCATGGCATTAGGGGATCTAATGGAGGCAGAGAGAGAGATATAGACACTAACAGAAAGAGAGACTGCATACAAAATGGGATAGAAAGAGGGGGGGGGGGGGGGGGGTTGGGAGACAGGCCGTGTCACTTGTACCCCCCTCAAAATAGTTTGGGAGGGGGCATAGTCTGAGGGCAGGGAGATTACTGCAACCATAAATGGCTCTAGGGCAATTGTGTGTTTGAGTCGTTACACACACTCTAATCAAAACAGCACATTCATGAGCTGCTGCTTCAATTTGCAACATTGTCTCTGTTGGATGTAAACAACATGTTCTCAACTGGATTTACATGGATATCTTTGAGCACATAAAAACTTGGAAAATAAGTTATGTGAGTGGTACAATTTTATTCTGTTTGACTTGATGATAAGTATTATGTTGTTTCTAACTTTTGTTAGACCAAGGGAGTGAAATTAGTTTTCTTTTATGGTATCCTTTGGACTGCAAACACTGACAATATGGAAGTTCGGAAATCTAAGTTCCCTGAAATCGAGGTTCCTTGTTGAAAGTTGAAGTTACTGAGCTGGCGCCACCTTGTGTCTGTTGAATGGCCATCTGCTAATCCAGGTGTTTAACATTCACTCACTGTCACCTTGTTCCCCAGATCCCTCCACACACAGGCCTCCAGCTGTCACCTGAGCACTTGGTAGCATAAGGTAATATCATCGAGATGCAATCAAGATTATATGCTTGCCACTCATCGCCTGCTCTTGGAGGCTCACAATGCGTGAAAAAGACACAAGATAAAGCTTATGCACAGATCGGCAGATAAAATGTCACTAAATATTCATCCCATATTCAACTGTAGTGGTACAGGCTCTACCTGAGTGGGAGTAAAAACCCAACCAAGAGTAGTTACCATAGAGTAGTGGATGTATGATTTGAATCACACCACCACACTATGACTGAAATGTAGCAATTCAATGTATTTTCAAAACTCTCCTCAAATGTTTTAATCTCTCCCCATAGAGCCAATTTTACTGTGACCATATTGAGTAGTGGCACCTCTTTCCTGAGTTTCTGAAGCAGGGTTTGCTGCTGTGTATCTTAACCCAACAGGGCCTTTGCATGTACATTCATGTCGCAAAAACGAGTTTATTTCCATGTTTACACCGTTTCATATTCAGAGCAATGGTAACAGGATTACTTTGTGACAAACGGTAATTGGTGGAATTCCCTCATTTCAGTCAGTGGATTTTGGTTTTTTTTTCTTTCTGAAAATGATTCTGTAGTGTAGAATCCCCAGTGGTTGGATTCCAGAAGCCCTTCAGGTTTATGAGTAGACCTCTGTGGTGTGCCAGATAAAGCAGAGCAGAGGGAAGGCCTGGCATGGCCTGGCATGCAGGAGGCAGAACTCGCTGGGGAAAATAATAAGCTAGAGTTCACTGATCAACACTCGTGCTCCTGCTCCTCTAACCGACATCGGCATGAAGATCTCATCTGTGGCCCAATGAGCAGAACACCAGAGAGAGAAATCTCAACAACAACAAACAAATAAATATGATATATACACGGAACAAAAATATAAATGCTACATGTAAAGTGTTGGTCCTATGTTTCATGATCTGAAAACAAATATCTCCGAAATGTTCCATATGCATAAAAAGCTTATTTATCTCAAACTTTGTGTACAAATTTGTTTACATCCCTGTTAGTGAGCATTTCTCTTTGGCCAAGACAATCCATCTACCTGACAGGTGTGGCATATCGTCTGAGACCAGCCACCCGGACAACAGATGAAACTGTGAGTTTGCACAACCGAAGAATTTCTGCACAAACTGTCAGAAACCGTCTCAGGGAAGTTCATCTGTGTGCTCGTTGTCGTCACCAGAGTCTTGACCTGACTGCAGTTTGGCTTCGTAACCGACTACAGTGGGCAAATGCTCATCTTTGTTGGCCACTAGCATGCTGAAGAGATGGCAGACAACATGTATGGTGTCATTTGGGTGAGCAGTTTGCTGATGTCAACGTTGTGAACAGAGTGCCCCATGGTGGAGGATGGGTTATGGTATGGGCAGGCATAAGCTACGGACAATGAACACAATTGCATTTTATAGATGGTCATTTTAATGCACAGAGTTACGAGATCCTGAGGCCCATTGCTGTGACATTCATCTGCTGCCATCACCTCATGTTTCAGCATGATAATGCGCAGCCCCATTTTGCAAGGATCTGTATGCAATTCCTGGAAGCTGAAAATGGCCCAGGGCCTGCATACTCACCAGACGTCACCCATTGAGTATGTTTGGAATTCTCTGGATCGACAGGTACGACAGCGTGTTCCAGTTCCTGCCAATAACCAGCAACTTCGCACAGCCATTGAAGAGGAGCGGGACAACATTCCACAGGCCACAATCACCAGCCTGATGAACTCTATGCGAAGGAAACGTGTCTCACTGCAAGTGGCAAATGGTGGTCACACCAGATACTGACTGGTTTTCTGATCCACGCCCCTACCTTTTTTAAAGGTATCTGTGACCAACATATGCATATCTGTATTCCCAGTGATGTGAAATCAATAGATTAGGGGCTAATGCATTTATTTTGATTGACTGATTTCCTTCTATGAACTGTAACGCAGTAAAATCTTTGAAATTGTTGCATGTTGCATTTAGATTTTTGTTTAGTGTACAGTCGTGGCCAAAAGTTTTGAGAATGACACAAATATAAATTTTCACAAAGTCTGCTGCCTCAGTTTGTATGATGGCAATTTGCATATACTCCAGAATGTTATGAAGAGTGATCAGATGAATTGCAATTAATTGCAAATACCCTCTTTGCCATGCAAATGAACGGAATCCCCCCAAAACATTTCCACTGCATATCAGCCCTGCCACAAAAGGACAAGCTGACATCATGTCAGTGATTCTCTTGTTAACACAGGTGTGAGTGTTGACGAAGACAAGGCTGGAGATCACTCGGTCATGCTGATTGAGTTCGAATAACAGACTGGAAGCTTCAAAAAAAGGGTGGTGCTTGGAATCATTGTTCTTCCTCTGTCAGCCATGGTTACCTGCAAGGAAACACGTGACATCATCATTGCTTTGCACAAAAAGGGCTTCACGGGCAAGGATAATGCTGTCAGTAAGATTGCACCTAAATCAACCATTTATCGGATCATCAAGAACTTCAAGGAGAGTGGTTCAATTGTTGTGAAGAAGGCTTCGGGACGCCCAAGAAAGTCCAGCAAGTGCCAGGACCGTATCCTACAGTTGATTCAGCTGCGGGATCGGGGCACCACCAGTACAGAGCTTGCTGAGGAACGGCAGCAGGCAGGTGTGAG
Organism: Oncorhynchus kisutch; assembly: GCF_002021735.2. NCBI lineage: Eukaryota > Metazoa > Chordata > Actinopteri > Salmoniformes > Salmonidae > Oncorhynchus > Oncorhynchus kisutch. Next base: position 29,363,728 of record NC_034174.2, on the reverse strand, counting down.
GCAGGTGTGAGTGCATCTGGCTTTTGGAAGATGGCCTGGTGTCAAGAAGGGCAGAAAAGAAGCCACATCTCTCCAGGAAAAACATCAGGGACAGACTGATATTCTGCAAAAAGTATAGGGATTGGACTGCTGAGGACTGGGGTAAAGTCATTTTCCCTGATGATTCCCCTTTCCGATTGTTTGGGGCATCCGGAGAAAAGCTTGTCCGGATGACAAGGTGAGTACCACCATCAGTCCTGTGTCATGCCAATAGTAAAGCATCCTGAGACCATTCATGTGTGGGGTTGCTTCTCAGCCAAGGGAGTGGGCTCACTCACAATTTTGCCTAAGAACGCAGCCATGAATAAAGAATGGTACCAACACATCCTCCGAGAGCAACTTCTCCCAACCATCCAGGAACAGTTTGGTGACAAACAATGCCTTTTCCAGCATGATGGAGCACCTTGGCATAAGGCAAAAGTGATAACTAAGTGGCTCTGGGAACAAAACATTGATATTTTGGGTCCATGGCCAGGAAACTACCCAGACCTTAATCCCATTGAGAACTTGTCTTCAAGCCTCAAGACGCGGGTGGACAAACAAAACCCCACAAACTCTGATGAACTCCAAGCATTGATTATGCAAGAATGGGCTGCCATCAGTCAGGATGTGGCCCAGAAGTTAATTGACAGTATGCCAGGGCAGATTGAAGAGGTCTTGAAAAAGAAGGGTCAACCCTGCAAATATTGACTCTTTGCATCAACTTCATGTAATTGTCAATAAAAGCCTTTGACACTTATGAAATGCTTGTAATTATACTTCAGTATTCCATAGTAACATCTGACAATAATATCTGAAGACACTGAAGCAGCAAACTTTGTGAAAATTCATATTTGTGTCATTCTCAAACTTTTGGCCACGACTGTATATACACTACCGTTCAAAAGTTTGGGGTCACTTAGAAATGTCCTTGTTTTGGAAAGAAAATAACATTTTTTGTCCAATGAAATAACATCAATTTGATCAGAAATACAGTGTAGACATTGTTAATGTTGTAAGTGACTCTTGTAGCTGGAAGCGGATGATTTTTAATGGAATATCTACATAGGCATACAGAGGCCCATTATCAGCAACCATCACTCCTGTGTTCCAATGGCACGTTCTTTAGACTAATTGAGTATCTGGAGTATCAACATTTGTGGGTTTGAATTCAGGCTCAAAATGGCTAGAAACAAATACCTTTCTTCTGAAATTCATTAGTCTATTCTTGTTCTGAGAAATGAAGGCTATTCCATGCGAGAAATTGCCAATAAACTGAAGATCTGGTACAACGCTGCTTACTACTCCCTTCACAGAACAGCGCAAACTGGCCCTAACCAGAATAGAAAGAGGAGTGGGAAGCCCCGGTGCACAACTGAGCAAGAGGCCAAGTACATTAGAGCGTCTAGTTTGAGAAACAGACTCCTCACTTCCTCATCTGGCAGCTTCATTAAATAGCAAAACACCAGTCTCAACGTCAACAGTGAAGAGATTGACCCCCGGAATGCTGGCCTTCTTATATTTGGCAAAATATCTCTCTATTAAACAACAAAGGATTACTTCATAAAGTTATAAAATTCAGGAAAGATGTGTCTGCTCTGCAATATTTGAGTAGTTGTGGCCTTGCACAGATGGCTCAGAGACTGAATTTGCATTGTCAGTGTATCAGCCTAATCCACTTTCTTACCAGGTTACCTGGTTTGCAAATCACTAACAGGCGTTTCCTGAGTTTGATCATAAACATACCATGAGCTCCTTCTGTAAAGAAATGAGTAAATGGATAAATAAATCCATGTTTTAGGCAAATGAGCTGGTGTACCACTGTGGGTCTGGCTCAGTTGATCCCAGCTGCATTTGTCGGTAATCACCGGTGCCTTTTGGATTGGCTCAAAGGCACGCAACAAAAAAAATCCGCCAGCACCCCCTACACTTTGCCTAATCTGCTGTTTCACTGGGATCTTGTTCTTCGCACAAATGTGAAAGTGAATCTCTGCGGCAGAATGCACAGTTGCACATTAAACTGGGAAGAGTGTCGGCACACTAAAGCCCCAGACATTAAATCTGGGATTTACACTGGAATATAATTCCCTGAGGTGCTTTAAGAGATGTCTTCTTCAATTGAGAGGGATTTGATGCAGAAGTTCTTAGACAGAGCTTCAAGTTTTTAGTTACCTTCATTTCCTCATTTCAGAAAATCTTGAGAAAATCACATATTAGTTTGAACTAGTTTTCTTTCAGATCTTTTAACCACTGTATAATAAACATTACGGTTTTAAATCATTATTGAATAATATAAACCTCAATCGCATTTATGTTTGGGCAAACAAATGCTCGTAATTGAAGGCTTGTTTTATAAACACCTATATTTACAGTAGTTTTATTGACAATTTATGGGTGAATGCCTCCCCCTGGTGGATGTACTTGAACCTACCAGTGCAGATATGTTGCATTTTAAAGTGAATTATGTTGCATCATATCTAAATGAAAATGTATTATCTTACACTCCGTATAATAAATTACGTAGGACTACAAATATGCTACGGTGTATAGAAATGGTCTAATAAATTCTGTGATATTCTTTGATAAATTCATCCAAGCGTATTGTTTGTCACCTCAGCGAATCCGTAGCTGTAACTTACGTGTATGAATGTTCCTGCCAAGATAAAAGTCCTCTCACAAACAGTTGCTTTCCTGTTGCTGACAGTCACACACCCACTCTCTCAAGAATGGCAGGGAAAAAGGCATTAGTAATCCTCTCTAAAGGTGCAGAAGAGATGGAAACAGTTATACCTGTGGACGTAATGCGCAGAGCTGGGGTTAGTAAACTTATCAAGTTAGCTAAATGGGTTGCGCACACCAAACACTGATATAGTTAATTTGAGATTGTGCTAACGTTAGCTGGCTGGCTCAATTTAGCTTGCTAAAAGCTGCATTTTAGTTAGCTAGTATTTTAGCAGATATTTTATTTACCTAGCCACAGTCAAGTTGAAGCTGCAGTCCAAGTTCGACACACATACATACATCTCCTTATTTGTTGCACTAAGTAGCTAACGTTACCTACCTTGCTAGAACACCGCTATAACAAGTCTAGCAAGCTAACTTTATGTTGTACTTAACTATTATCTACCTTAGCTGGCCAAATATAACAGACATGATGAACAACGACAGTTGTATCCATGGTTAGTTAGCTAATGTGTTGTCATTGTGTTAGCTAGCTAGCTAGTGTGTTGGCACATTCAAAACATGTAAGGTGAGTAAAAGGCCACTGCAAATGTCAACGGTGACTGCACTGTAACTACTGTAGGATAGGAAAAGTCCCATACTCCTTTTGATTATTGGGAATTTATGGTTAAGGGGCAATGTCTGCTGATGGTCATTGAAGTAGTTGTGCTTTTTTTTGTGTCCACATCCTGCAGATTGCTGTGATGTTGGCAGGGTTGACGGGAAAAGAGCCTGTGCAGTGCAGCAGAGATGTCTACCTTGTTCCTGATGCCAGCCTGGAGGATGCCCGCAAGCAGGTCAGGTCCTGCCTCCAGACCCTGCAGTCATATTAGTCTACACAGCATGCTGTTCTCTGACTGCATAACGTTTACAATGCATTCTGAATCAAATGTTTTCCCACTTTAAAACTTTATTCATTGATTTAATGTACAAGGTTGATGCATTGGAAATTGGTACTGTAAATGTGTTATCCGTGACCTTGTATCTTTTGATGCAGGGTCCGTATGATGTGGTTTTTCTGCCAGGGGGAGCTCTCGGTGCCCAGCACCTGTCAGAGGTAGGGATGCCGTTAATGTTTGGCATTCATTGCAAAAACTTTTAGCTGCAGATTAATCTCTCCTGTGTGTCCCTGGCATTGGCAATATAATGTTGCAGGTAGATACTGTAACATTTGTCTCTTGTTCATGTTTTGGTTGAAAAACAATAAATATATTTTTATGAACTATTTTTCCTACATTTTAAATATAATTTAATTGGTATGTTCTTGAGATTATTCTTGTTTATAAAAACAAGCAAATATACAGTGACTATATGATGCTTAATTAATTAATGTTATGGTTTTAGCCCTTACAACTACAAGCTCTGAAAGTTGTTTCACAATAACTTTAAATTGATTTTCAGTCTTGCTGGAAACATTGACTCATCTATTGCCCTCAATATTTATCAGACTGTCTATTTACTGAAAAGTCAGTGTTATAACACACATTCTGTATGAGAGTGTAGAGTGACTCAACTCTCTGTATGTGGCCTCCATGTTCTCTTGTAGTCACCTGCTGTGAAAGAGGTGTTGAAGGACCAGGAGGACAGGAAAGGGCTGATCGCTGCCATCTGTGCAGGTACTGTTCCTTCTGCGAGAATGTACAAATCCACCTCTAGATTATGGCTCACACACTCCATGATGTATCTGTGCCAATGACCACAGCTGGGGCAAGATTGCTTATCTTGAGTGAAATATGTAACCAGTGATTTCTGTCAGACAGGGAGTGTAGTATAAGGCTGCCACCTTTCCATTATTAGTAAGCAGGAAATCAATACACAATGAGATTACGATAGAACGAGATATTAGTGCCACTGACAAAGCCCACTACCTCTGAGATTTTCTGCCTGCTGTGCTGATGAAGGGCACTGAAAGGATGTTGTCAGAGCAGAGTAAAGGGCATCCTAGAAAACATCTGTTCCCACAGGAATATATAATGAACCTGCCAAATGGATGACCAGCAGCAGTGTCACATTGTGCTCTGCTTAAGTGAAAATAATGCTTTCTATTTCTAGTGTGAAAAGTGCTTGACTCAATTACTCCATGTATAGCAGGTAATGTCATAGACCCTCTGGTCTCCCATTTCATATTTCTCTTTCTAAAAGTGGAAAGACTATAAGTGGAAAGACTAGAAGACTATAAGTTTGTGCATAATAATCTTCATCGTCATCTGAGAGAGGGATGCACTGCCTCCTGCTGTCCCAGCCCTGGCCAGGCACTCTCTCTGGAGACGGCCGTTTGTCCAGCCTGGTGTCCTCAGGACGGAGCGGAGGCAGGCATGTAACGGGAGGAGCTGGGCTCTACTTAACCTGCTCTGCTCTGCCTGCCAGAGAGGAGTCTAATCTTTAGACTGCATGGGAAGGCAGCCAAGGACCATGATCAATAGCTTTCTATTTATTAAGTCGGAGGATGAGCTTACTGCAGTGCTAGGACATTGCCAATGTTAATGCAGCAGACACAAACGCTATTATTTTTAGTCTCTGTTTTCTCCCTTCCTCTAAATATGGTGTGCAGAGGTGGATTGAAACCGTATACGCTATGTGGTTAATTTTAGATCCTATTTTATGGTAGTGTGATGTCTATTAATGAGTCTGGCTTTTAGTTGGGATGTCACCTCAATGTAACATGCAAACAAAAGTTAAGGTGTATTGATTGTGACACCTCTGGGTTTTTGAGAAGGAATAATTTGACACCTTTTGTTGTCCAGTGAGTGCCATGTCTGTTTTGAACAGTTTGAATTGAATACAGAGAAAGATATTGGTCTAACTCCTGTTCCCTCCTCACCTCAGGTCCCACAGCGCTCCTGGCACACGGTATTGCCTACGGCAGCACAGTCACCACCCACCCTGGTGCCAAGGACAAAATGATGACTGGTGGTAAAGCTACACAAACAGCCTGGCTGCCACAGGGCTAAGGTTCAGGTTAGGGTTGCAAAGGGCCAGAACCTTTCTGGGAAATTTCAGGAAATTTTCCATGGGTAGTTAAGCCCAGGAATTTGGAATTTTGCTTAAATTCATTAAAAAAAGTTATCTTATAACAGTGAACCTTGTGTATCCCACAAAAAAAGGCAATTCTAGATCTTGTGGCATATTTTGGTGAAACTATCCTGAATTCGATGGAATTGCAACCCTCGCATGTGCAGTGCACTCCTCCGTCACATGTGCAGTGCACTCCTCCGTCACATGTGCAGTGCACTCCTCCGTCACATGTGCAGTGCTCTCCTCCGTCACATGTGCAGTGCTCTCCTCCGTCACATGTGCAGTGCTCTCCTCCGTCACATGTGCAGTGCTCTCCTCCGTCACATGTGCAGTGCTCTCCTCCGTCACATGTGCAGTGCTCTCCTCCGTCACATGTGCAGTGCTCTCCTCCGTCACATGTGCAGTGCTCTCCTCCGTCACATGTGCAGTGCTCTCCTCCGTCACATGTGCAGTGCTCTCCTCCGTCACATGTGCAGTGCACTCCTCCGTCACATGTGCAGTGCACTCCTCCGTCACATGTGCAGTGCTCTCCTCCGTCACATGTGCAGTGCTCTCCTCCGTCACATGTGCAGTGCTCTCCTCCGTCACATGTGCAGTGCTCTCCTCCGTCACATGTGCAGTGCACTTCTCCGTCACATGTGCAGTGCACTCCTCCGTCACATGTGCAGTGCACTCCTCCGTCACATGTGCAGTGTCTGAGCCAAGGATTACATGCTTTCTGGTAAGTTTTGATCACAATACTGGATGGGGTGAAAATATTTTATGACATTTTTTGTTAACTAGTAAATAGTAACCTACAGCAACATGTGTTGCTTTCTAACTTGTTAGAACTTGTTAACAAGTTCTTTCTAACTTGTTAACAATTCCTGCTAGTTAGTTTTTGCTACAATGTGGGTTTTAGCTTGCAATTCATAAACATGTACAGTGCCTTGCGAAAGTATTCGGCCCCCTTGAACTTTGCGACCTTTTGCCACATTTCAGGCTTCAAACATAAAGATATAAAACTGTATTTTTTTGTGAAGAATCAACAACAAGTGGGACACAATCATGAAGTGGAACGACATTTATTGGATATTTCAAACTTTTTTAACAAATCAAAAACTGAAAAATTGGGCGTGCAAAATTATTCAGCCCCTTTACTTTCAGTGCAGCAAACTCTCTCCAGAAGTTCAGTGAGGATCTCTGAATGATCCAATGTTGACCTAAATGACTAATGATGATAAATACAATCCACCTGTGTGTAATCAAGTCTCCGTATAAATGCACCTGCACTGTGATAGTCTCAGAGGTCCGTTAAAAGCGCAGAGAGCATCATGAAGAACAAGGAACACACCAGGCAGGTCCGAGATACTGTTGTGAAGAAGTTTAAAGCCGGATTTGGATACAAAAAGATTTCCCAAGCTTTAAACATCCCAAGGAGCACTGTGCAAGCGATAATATTGAAATGGAAGGAGTATCAGACCACTGCAAATCTACCAAGACCTGGCCGTCCCTCTAAACTTTCAGCTCATACAAGGAGAAGACTGATCAGAGATGCAACCAAGAGGCCCATGATCACTCTGGATGAACTGCAGAGATCTACAGCTGAGGTGGGAGACTCTGTCCATAGGACAACAATCAGTCGTATATTGCACAAATCTGGCCTTTATGGAAGAGTGGCAAGAAGAAAGCCATTTCTTAAAGATATCCATAAAAAGTGTTGTTTAAAGTTTGCCACAAGCCACCTGGGAAACACACCAAACATGTGGAAGAAGGTGCTCTGGTCAGATGAAACCAAAATTGAACTTTTTGGCAACAATGCAAAACGTTATGTTTGGCGTAAAAGCAACACAGCTCATCACCCTGAACACACCATCCCCACTGTCAAACGTGGTGGCAGCATCATGGTTTGGGCCTGCTTTTCTTCAGCAGGGAAAGGGAAGATGGTTAAAATGGATGGGAAGATGGATGGAGCCAAATACAGGACCATTCTGGAAGAAAACCTGATGGAGTCTGCAAAAGACCTGAGACTGGGACGGAGATTTGTCTTCCAAGAAGACAATGATCCAAAACATAAATCAAAATCTACATTGGAATGGTTCAAAAATGAACATATCCAGGTGTTAGAATGGCCAAGTCAAAGTCCAGACCTGAATCCAATCGAGAATCTGTGGAAAGAACTGAAAACTGCTGTTCACAAATGCTCTCCATCCAACCTCACGGAGCTCGAGCTGTTTTGCAAGGAGGAATGGGAAAAAATGTCAGTCTCTCGATGTGCAAAACTGATAGTCATACCCCAAGCGACTTACAGCTGTAATCGCAGCAAAAGGTGGGCGCTACAAAGTATTAACTTAAGGGGGCCGAATACTTTTGCAAGGCACTGTATCTTACAAAGGAGCTGTTTAATCTAACTGCTTAACTATTTATCTGTACATGGAATTGTATTTGTTTTTTTACAAAAGAAAATCTCAATCTTTACAGGAAAGTTCCACGGGCACTATCTGATGTGTGGAGACATTTCACTGCAGCTAATGTAGAAGGAAAATCTGTGTACATTTTGCAAATACTGTGCCAAATCATATGTGAATGCAACAAAGATGCAGAATCATCTGGCAAAGTGCATAAAGTTCCCTCCGTGCTCACAACAAGCAAACTCTGACAAAAGTCCCTTTACTTCTAGTCGAGGTGAAAATGATGAATCAGACACCTTATCGATAGCAACAGCTCATGGTCCTCCTGGAATCAGAGGTTTTTTTTTTGACACAAGGGAGGAATGTAGTCAGAGAAATGCTGACTAATGTCTTGCTCGATGTGTATACAACTGGTTCACCTCTGCTCACAGCCGATGTGTATTGGAAGAGATTTCTGAATGTTTTTCACCCAGCATACACCCCTCCAACCAGACATACTTTATCTACTTATTTGCTGGATGCAGAGTTCAAGTGGAGGTCAAGCAAATCATAGAGAAAGCAGACTGTATTGCAATCATCTCTGATGGATGGTCGAATGTTCATGGGCAAGGAATAATTAACTACATAATCTCCACCCCTCAACCAGTATTCTACAAGCGCACAGACACAAGGGACAACAGACACACCATTCTCTACATTGCAGATGAGCTGAAGGCAGTCATCAATGACCTTGGACCACAGAAGGTATTAACACTGGTGACAGACAATGCAGCGAGCATGAAGGCTGCTTGGTCTAAAGTGGGAGAGTCCTACCCTCACATCACACCCATTGGCTGTGCTGCTCATGCATTGAATCTGCTCCTCAAGGACATCATGGCACTGAAAACAATGGATGCACTCTACAAAAGCCAAGGAAATGGTTAGGTATGTGAAGGGTCATCAAGTTATAGCAACAATCTACCTCACCAAGCAAAGTGAGAAGAATAAGAGCACCACATTGAAGCTGCCCAGCAAAACCCGTTGGGGTGGTGATGTCATCATGTTTGACTACTGCAGGGGAAGGAGTCTCTCCAATAAATGGCCACATCACAGTCTGACGATATGGACAGCCCCATCAAGAGGATCCTCCTGGATGATGTATTTTGGGAGAGAGTGGTAAGCCTGAAACCTATAGCAGTAGCCATTGCATGGATTGAGGGAGACAATGCCATCCTGTCTGATGTTCAGACTCTGCTTGCAGATGTAAGAGAAGAAATCTGTACTGCCCTGCCCACTTCACTGTTGCTCCAAGCAGAGGAAACTGCAGTTCTGAAATACATCAAAAGCGTGAAGAGTTCTGCCTGAAGCCCATACACGCTGCAGCATACATGTTGGACCCCATGTGTGCTGGCAAGAGCATCCTGTCTGGTGCAACGATCAACAAGGCATATGGTGTCATCACTACTGTGTCTCGCCACTTTGACCTGGATGAGGGCAAGGTTCTTGGCAGTCTGACGAAGTACACTTCCAAGCAAGGGCTTTGGGATGGAGATGCTTTATGTCAGTCGTGCCAGCGTATCATCAGGACTTTGGATCTGAGGCTCTTTCCCCTGTTGCCTCCATAATCCTCCAAATCCCACCAACATCCGCTGCCTCGGAGCACAACTGGTCCTTGTTTGGGAACACACACATCAAAGCATGCAACAGGCTGACCAATACAAGGGTTGAAAAATTGGTGGCCATCTGGGCAAATCTGAAGCTTTTTGAGCTTGACAACAAGCCATCAACAAGGTTTGAAAGTGACCGTGAAGATGAGGCCTCAGATTCTGATGTTCAAGAGGTGGACATTGAGGTCCAGGGAGAATAGATGGAAGCCTCAGAGGAAGACAACCAAAGCTTTAGTTTCTATATTATCATTATACAGATGTATGTTGAAAACATATTTGGGAGATGCGATAGATCATTGGGGATCATTCAATATTCCCTTTATTTTGTTCTGTGAAATCATCCCATGTGAAGTGTCCACTCATTTAATTAAAGTTAAATTGAACTAAAATGTTTTTCTTCATTTCTGTTGGAAAGATTTAATCATTTTCAATTGTCTACTTAGAAACAAACCTTTTACCTTGTCTCCATATGATATTGTAAATATATCCAATTGCAAAAAACATCTACGTTTAAATGGTATTAATATTAAATTGCGTATATTTCCACAGAAAGTTCCCACCTCTGAATATTCCATAAAATGTGCAACCCTAGTTCAGGTTGATTAATCTCTGCACTCTATAGCTAGTTGATAGCCACTGTGGTACTTGTTTGTTAGTTGGATGTTACACAAAATACATGCACATGTAGGAAATCTTCCTGTATGATGACTCAGCAGGCTGTGTGGCAGGAAATGCAGCACAATGAGCAGATCCCAAGTACTACTGAACAGTGGTGACAAACGATTGTGGTCCTTTGTGTCCAGCAGAGGATGCTGTAACACGTTTCTTACTTTATGATATTCATCAATACAAGGTCATTATGCACCAGCATTTGATCAGATTCAATCAGTAAACACTAACATAAATAATTCAAAGAAAGACTGCATATACACAAGTTAAATTACGTAATAAATGCAAGAAGGTTAAACCAATGAATAACTTGATTTGAACAAGTGGTACTAAATAATCCCCATTTGCAGAGTATTACACAATGGTGTTTCTCTCTCTTCACCACTGTTCCTCTCCACTCCCTAGGCCACTACAAGTATTCTGAGGCTCGAGTCCAGAAGGATGGCCATCTGATTACCAGCCGCGGGCCAGGAACCAGCTTTGAGTTTGCCCTGGCCATTGTAGAGGAGCTCATGGGGGCTGAAGTTGCTGCTACTGTCAAAGCACCCCTGGTTCTGAAAGACTGAGTGGTGTTGAGCCTTTCAAACTAAAGCACTGTCAACTAAACCCTAAGTACTCTGCACTGTTCATCATGGTACAAATGCCAATTATTGTGAACAAAGAATAATTATTTACAGGATAATGTGCAATAGTAAGAATATGCATTTTTATTATTCTCTTCTATCCTTCCCTGGGACATGTTGCCCCTGCACTTTAAGCATCAGTGATTTGGGATTGTTATTGCTTTTGTATAGGAAAATCACCAATGTTAAATTGTATTGATTTAAATATCAAATATATTGCTGTCTTCACTGTCCAAAAGCACTGATGTAGCTTCATCATTAAAGTCAACTGAGCCCCCTTCAGACTCTCGGTACAGTGACGGTATGTGTATATTTATAACAATGACACTGGAGGTAATATGAGAGTATGCTTTCGACACGAGTCAGAAATAACAAGAGCAGTAGTTACTGCCCTTCGACTTTCGTTAGAATTATCATCAAGCCATCAACAATGTAGCCGCAGCATGAACTCAAAGTTATATTTGTGTTTCACCACACAAATAAATGGCTACCGATCAGGTTATGGCTGAATAACTTACTGAATCGACAGTGCTGCAGGCTAAACAACAGATTTGAGAGCTTCACATATGATTTGACTGATTGCAGTAAAATGGATTACGAAAACACAGGTGGGCGTGGGAAGCCTAGCTGCTAAATTGATTGACAACGAGTATAGCCAATGAAAAGCTTTGCATGGTGGTGTCGTGTAAATAGCCAATGAAAGCATTGCCCCAAATAAACCGGAGTGGGTCTGCAGCAGCGCATGGTGAGTGTCAACGCGGTAAAAACAAAGGGCTGGTGGTTCAGCTTGATGAGCAGAGGATTTTAAACTAAATACAAAGGTAAACGCTAACTAATTGACGAGCAGAGGATTTTTGACAAAATACAAAGGTAAACGCACTACTGTATACGGTACCAAATCACGTTGTCGCTGTGCAATGTCACGAATGTGGTAATGTAGTATTGTTCACTCAGCCATTTGAACTAGCTAACCTCCAGAATACAAGTTCTCAAGCAAATTAGTGGGTTAGTTAGCCAGCCAACTCGATGCTGGATGAACTAGTAGTTGTCTACAATGTAATATTGTATTAACTAACAGTAATTTAATATTGTAAATTGGTATACAAAACATTACTTGTGCTTTGACTCAGGGTGTTTCGCTAGTCAGCTACAGTACAGTGACGTTATGTGCCACCACGACACGCTTTACAAAAAATAACAGTGCACGAGAGACTGGCATAAGGTTACACAAAATCTCTGTTAATGGATGCCTTTTTGATTTTGGGTCCGTACGGTAATCGCAGTCAACTAGTGATTGATTCTTCAAAGCAAACGTGACCGCTCATGAAGCAGAGCCTTGTATGCCATTATGGGTTGTCTTGAGTCGGAACCCAAGTCTTCAGATTCACTTTGTAGAATGAATATTTTTTTTCACCGAGATAATATTTGTTTTATATTGGATATTCGGGTTTCCCTCGTCGATAGTTATTAAATTAAGCATGCCATGACTGAATATTGTATATTCTGAATCGGGGATGGATGGAGAACCACACACACCTTAAAACAAAATCATAGGCATTAATATGGAATAGGTCCCCCTTTACTTCTACAACAGCCTCCACTAATGGGATGGCTGTCCACTCGATGTTGGAACATTGCCATGGGGACTTGCTTCCATTCAGCCACAAGAATTAGTGAGGTCGGGCACTGCTTTATTTTATTTATATATTTAACTAGGGAAGTCAGTTAAGACATTCTTATTTATAATGATGGCCAAACCCGGACGACGCTGGGCCAATGGTGTGCCGCCCTATGGGACTCACAATCACGGCCGGATGTGATACAGCTGATGTTGGGCGATTTAGGCCTGACTCGCAGTTGCAGTTCTCCTGGCATCCGTCAAACCTAGATCCGGTAGGCCGTCTTTGTAAATAAGAATTTGTTCTTAACTGACTTAACCTAGTTAAATAAAGGTTAAATGTAATTTTTTTAAAATGTATTTTTACAAAAAAGTGGTAAATTGTGATTCATCACTCCAGAGAACACTTTTCCAATTGCGGTGAGCTTTACACCACTCCAGCATACGCTTGGCATTGCGCGTGGTGGTCTTAGGTTTGTGTGTGGCTGCTCGACCATGTGCTGACGTTGCTTCCAGGGGCAGTTTGGAGTGTTGCAACTGAGGACAGACTATTTCTACGTGCTTCTGCTCTCGGCGGTCCCATTCTGTGAGCTTGTTTGGCCTACCACTCCGCAGCTGAGCTGTTGTTTCTCCTATATGTTTCCACTTCACAATAACAGAACTTACAGTTGACCTGAAAAGCTCTAGCAGGGCAAAAATTTGAGGAACTAACTTGTTGGAAAGGTGCCACCCTATGATGGTGCTACATTGAATGTCACTGAGCTCTTCAGTAAGGCTATTCTACTGCTAATGTTTGTCTATGGAGATTACATGGCTTTGTGCTTGATTTTATACACATGTCAGCAAAAGGTGTGGCAGAAATAGCTGAATCCACCAATTTGAAGAGGTGTCCACATACATTTGTGTATAATGTATAGAGGTTGACCGATTTTCAAGCCTTTTTGGACACCGATTATGGCAGATTACATTGCAATCCACGAGGAGACTGCGTTGCAGGCTGACCCTGTTACTTGAGTGCAGCGTCAAAAGGACCTGGTTGGCTGCAAGGAGCTAAGATAAGTTGCTAGCTAGCATTAAACTTCGTATAAAAAAAAACCTTTACAATTACTAGTTAACTACACATGGTTGATGATATTACTAGTTTGTCCTGCGTTGCATATAACCAATGCAGTGCCTGTTAATTTATCATCGAATCACAGCCTACTTCAACTTCGCAAACGGGTGATTTAACAAAAGCACATTGCTGAAAAAAGCACCATCTTTGCACAAATGTTTGCCTAAACATCAATGCCTTTCTTAATATCAATACATACAGACATATTTTTTTAAACCTGCATATTTAGTTAAAAGAAATGCATGTTAAAAGGCAATATTAACTCGGGAAATTATCACTTCTTGAGTTCAGTGCAAGCAGAGTCAGGGTATTTGCAACAGTTCGGGCCGCCTGGCTCGTTGCAAACTGGGAACCAATTTGCCAGAATTTTACATAATTATGACATTAAAGGTTGTGCAATGTAACAGCACTATTTAGATTTAGGGTTGCCACCCATTTGCTAAATTATGGAATGGTTCTCTATTTCACTGAAAGAATACACGTCTTGTTTTTGAAATGATAGTTTCTGGATTTGACCATATTAATGACGTAAGGCTCGTATTTCTGTGTGTTTATTATAATTAAGTCTATGATTTCATAGAGCAGTCTGACTGAGCGGTGGTAGGCGGCAGCAGGCTCATAAGCATTAATTCAAACAGCACTTTCCTGCATTTGCAAGCAGCTCTTAGCAATGCTTGAAGCACAGCGCTGTTTATGACTTCAAGCCTATCAACCCCCGAGATTAGGCTGACAATACTATAGTGCCTATAAAAACATACAATAGTCAAAGGTATATGAAGTACAAATGGTATAGAGAGATAGTCGACGCGTCATTATTCCAATAAAAACTACAACCTAAAACTTAACGGGGAATATTGAACCACCGGCTTTCATATGTTCTCATGTTCTGAGCAAGGAATTTAAATGTTACATGGCACATATTGCACTTTTACTTCTCCAACAAGGTTATTTAAACCAAATTGAACATGTTACATTATTTATTTGAGACTAAATAGTTTTTATTTATGCATTATATTAAGCTGGAGTAAGTGTTCATTCAGTATTGTTGTAGTTGTCATTGTTTTATTTATATATATATACACATACATACAGTGCCATGCGAAAGTATTCGGCCTCCTTGAACTTTGCGACCTTTTGCCACATTTCAGGCTTCAAACATAAAGATATAAAACAATTTTTTGTGAAGAATCAACAAGTGGGACACAATCATGAAGTGGAATGACATTTATTGGATATTTCAAACTTTTTTAACAAATCAGAAACTGAAAAATTGGGCGTGCAAAATTATTCAGCCCCCTTAGATTAATACTTTGTAGCGCCACCTTTTGCTGCGATTACAGCTGTAAGTCGCTTGGGGTATGTATCAGTTTTGCACATCGAGAGACTGAAATTTTTTCCCATTCCTCCTTGCAAAACAGCTCGAGCTCAGTGAGGTTGGATGGAGAGCATTTGTGAACAGCAGTTTTCAGTTCTTTCCACAGATTCGATTGGATTCAGGTCTGGACTTTGACTTGGCCATTCTAACACCTGGATATGTTTATTTTTGAACCATTCCATTGTAGATTTTGCTTTATGTTTTGGATCATTGTCTTGTTGGAAGACAAATCTCCGTCCCAGTCTCAGGTCTTTTGCAGACTCCATCAGGTTTTCTTCCAGAATGGTCCTGTATTTGGCTCCATCCATCTTCCCATCAATTTTAACCATCTTCCCTGTCCCTGCTGAAGTAAAGCAGGCGCAAACCATGATGCTGCCATCACCACACCATGTTTGACAGTGGGGATGATATGTCCAGGGTGATGAGCTGTGTTGCTTTTATGCCAAACATAACGTTTTGCATTGTTGCCAAAAAGTTCAATTTTGGTTTCATCTGACCAGAGCACCTTCTTCCATATGTTTGGTGTGTCTCCCAGGTGGCTTGTGGCAAACTTTAAACGACACTTTTTATGGATATCTTTAAGAAATGGCTTTCTTCTTGCCCCTTTTCCATAAAGGCCAGATTTATGCAATATATGACTGATTGTTGTCCTATGGACAGAGTCTCCCACCTCAGCTGTAGATCTCTGCAGTTCATCCAGAGTGATCATGGGCCTCTTGGCTGCATCTCTGATCAGGCTTCTCCTTATATGAGCTGAAAGTTTAGAGGGACGGCCAGGTCTTGGTAGATTTGCAGTGGTCTGATACTCCTTCCATTTCAATATTATCGCTTGCACAGTGCTCCTTGGGATGTTTTAAAGCTTGGGAAATCTTTTTGTATCCAAATCCGGCTTTAAACTTCTTCACAACAGTATCTCGGACCTGCCTGGTGTGTTCCTTGTTTTTCATGATGCTCTCTGCGCTTTTAACGGACCTCTGAGACTATCACAGTGCAGGTGCATTTATACGGAGACTTGATTACACACAGGTGGATTGTATTTATCATCATTAGTCATTTAGGTCAACATTGGATCATTCAGAGATCCTCACTGAACCTCTGGAGAGAGTTTGCTGCACTGAAAGTAAAGGGGCTGAATAATTTTGCACGCCCAATTTTTCAGTTTTTGATTTGTTAAAAAAGTTTGAAATATCCAATAAATGTCGTTCCACTTCATGATAGTGTCCCACTTGTTGTTGATTCTTCACAAAAAAATACAGTTTTATATCTTTGTTTGAAGCCTGAAATGTGGCAAAAGGTCGCAAAGTTCAAGGGGGCCGAATACTTTCGCAAGGCACTGTATATATAAGAAAGAAATTGGGATATTAATTGGTATCGGCTTTTTTGGTCCTCCAATAATCGGTATCGGCATTGAAAAATCATAATTGGTTGACCTCTAAATTTCTAGTCAAAGGTTTGGACACCACCACACCTTCCAAGGTTTATTTTTACTATTTTCTACATTGTAAAATAATAGTGAAGACATCAAAACTACAAACTAACACATGGAATCATGTAGTAACCCAAAAAAAATCTAAATATAATTGAGATTCTTCAATGTAGCCACCCTTTGCCTTGATATCTTTGCACACTTTTGGCATTCTCTCTAACGGCTTCATCAGGTAGTCAGCTGGGATGGTTTCAGTTAACAGGTGTGCCTTGTTAAAAGTTCATTTGTAGAATTTATTTAGTTCTTAATGCCTTTGAGCCTATCAGTTGTGTTGTGACAAGGTATGGGTGGTATATAGAAGAGAGCCCTATTTGGTAAAAGACCAAGTCCATATTATGGCAAGAACAGTTAAAATAAGCAAAGACAAACAACAGTCCATCATTACTGTAAGACATGAAGGTTAGTTCTTGAAATTTTCCAGATTGACTTTCAAAGTTTCTTCAAGTGCAGTTGCAAAAACCATCAAGCTCTCATGAGGACCACCACAGGAAAGGAAGACCCAGAGTTCATTAGTTAACTGCACCTCAGATTGCATCCCAAATAAATGCTTCAGAGTTCAAGTAACAGACACATTTCAACTGTTCAGAATGAATCAGGCCTTCGCGGTTGAATTGCTGCAAAGAAACCACTACTAAAGGATACCAGTAATAAGAGACTTGCTTGGGCCAAGAAACACTTGCAATGGACATTAGACCCGTGGACATCTGTCCTTTTGGTTTGATTAATCCAAATCTGAAATTTTTTGTTCCAACCGCTGTCTTTGCAAGATGCCGAGTAGGTGAACGGATAATCTCTGCATGTGTGGTTCCCACCGTGAACCATCGACAAGGAGTTCTGTTGTAACCAGCATGGCTACAACAACATTCTGCAGCATTACGCCATCTCATCTGGTTTGCACTTAGTCCCACTATCATTTGTTTTTCCACAGGACAATGACTCAAAAAAACACCTCCAGCCTATGTTAGGGCTATTTGACCAAGAAGGAGGGTGATGGCGTGCTGCATCAGATGACCTAGTCGCCACAATCACCCGACCTTAACCCAATTGAGATGGCTTGGGATGTGTTGGACTGCAGAGTGAAGGAAAAGCAGCCAACAAGTGCTCAGCATATGCGGGAACTCCTTCAAGACTGTTGGAAAAGCATTTCAGGTGATGCTGGTTGAGAGAATGCAGAGTGTGCAAAGGTTGTCTACTTTGAAAAATCTAACATTTATTGTGATTTAACCCTTTTGGTTACCACATGATTCCAAATGTTATTTCCTTGTTTTGATGTCTTCACTATTCTACAATGTAGAAAATAAAGAAAAAACTGTGTGTGTGTGAAACATCCCTTTTTCAAGACTGTCTTTCAAATACAATTTGTAAAAATCCAAAGAACTATACATGTCTTCATTGTAAAGGGTTTAAACACTGTTTCCCATGCTTGTTCAGTGAACCAAAAACAATTCATGAACATGCACCTGTGGAACGGTCGTTAAGAAACTAACAGCTTAGACTGTAGACCTTTCTACTGACTCTGTAGAACACCAAAAGAAAGATGCCCAGGGTTCCTGCTCATCTGCGTGAACGTGCCTTAGGCATGCTGCAAGAAGGCATGAGAACTGCAGACGTGGCCAGGGCAATAAATTGCAATATCCGTACTGTGAGATGCCTAAGACAACGCGACAGGACGGACAGCTGATTGTCCTCGCAGTGGCAGACCACGTAACACCTGCACAGGATTGGTACATGAGGAACACTGCTCACACTGTCCGCAATAGGCTGAGAGAGGCTGGAATGAGGGCTTGTAAGGAATGAGTGTTACACCGAGGCCTGTACTCTGGAGCAGGATAGAGGTGGAGGCTCCATCATGGTCTTGGGCGGTGTGTCACAGCATCAACGGACTGAGCTTGTCACTGCAGGCAATCTCAACGCTGTGGGTTACAGGGAAGACATCATCCTCCCTCATGTGGTACCCTTCCTCCAGGCTCATCCTGACATGACCCTCCAGCATAACAATGCCACCATGCACAGAACGAGCAGTATAGCTGATTTCTGCAAGACAGTAATGTCAGTGTTCTGCTTGCAACGAGCCCAGATCTCAATTCCATTGAGCACGCCTGGGACCCCCCCCCCTTGTTCACGGACACATTTATAAAATTTCTGTTAGTCACATGTCTGCAGAACTTGTTCAGTTTGTCTCAGTTGTTGAATCTTTTATGTGTTTACACATGTTAAGTTTGCTGAAAATAAACGCAATTGACAGTGATAGGACTTCAAATGTACATACAAACCTGGTTTCTTTTTCTTGAGTAAGGGAGCTCCAAAATGCACGTGTTTCAGCCTAGCTCAGTGCTTTCTGTGGTGGGGCAAGCCAGCGGAAAATACAGTGACCGGCTCCGTGTAGTGTCCCCATGAGTGACAGAACGTCACTGCCAAGTTTAAGGGTAGATATCTCAAATTCTAGCCCCTTGGGTGCTGCCATAGAGTTACATTATAAGTGCCCATCCAAGAAGGGCTCAAGGTCATTGACCACAGATAAAATTACCTAAAATCACGTTATACCTACAGTAGCTTTGATTGAACATCTTACTTTCTAAATCTTGGCTAGCAGTCATCATACACACAAACTGTTGCGTGTGGAAAAACACAGCAGCATTGCGGTTCTTGACACACTCAAACTGGTGCGCCAGGCACCTACTACCATACCCCGTTCACAGGCACTTCCTGTTTTGTGCACTCAGTGTACATCTACACTATAGTATTACAAAATTATATTGTGTGCTATAAGCCTATACCTAAATGCATATGATGCTGTATGTTATTCAAGCTTAGCCTACTGTCGTATTCATGTCACTACGCAGTCATCCTCTTTGATAGCTTATTTCTGTCATGTTAACATTTAGCGCTGTACAGTAGAGCAATGGAGGCCTGTATGCCTTCCCTTTTCTGGATGGGTTGTTGGGGGCCAGGGTGAAGTCACACTGACTCATTGGTTAAATGATGCAATTATAGAAGTCCTCTATTTTAAGTAAGCAAATATATTTTGAAGATGGCTACATGAACATTGTGTGCAGGCTAACTCAAATGATCTGCCAAGGTAATATTAGCATAACAGCTAAACTGGGAATTGATCAGACTTACCAGTGATGAAATGATTGGAGCAGACCCTAGGTCATCCTCCAGATCTTGATGGGCAAAACCATTTTCCCCCTTCTCTTTTCTGACAGGTCTTGAGTCATATCTCCTTGGTGTTTCAACCTTGTTAGAGCAGCCAAATACTGCACAGATATTGCCTGGCAATGGCTCAACTAGTTTTAGGCATTTTTATCATGCAGCTTGGGTTAATTACTGTGTCAATAATTGATGCAGTGGTCTTCCAACATATCCGCCAGGAGGTGTCGTACGTCAACTGGCAACCCTCTGTTTGTCAATCCAGATATGAGAGCCGATTGGTTCCAGGTGAAGACTGTCTTCGTACAGAAATGCAGGGAGCATAACTGTCACTGGGTAGTGAGTGAGCGGTTAAAATGAATGGGTGGGTTTATTTATATACAGTTGAAGTCAGAAGTTTACATACACCTTAGCCAAATGCATTTAAACTCAGCTTTTCACAATTCCTGACATTTAATCTGAGTAAAAATTCCCTGAATTATGTCTGTTAGGATCACCGATTTATTCTGACATTTCACATTCTTAAAATAAAGTGTAGAGAATTATTTCTTTCTTTCATCACATTCCCAGTAGGTCAGAAGTTTACATGCACTCAATTAGTATTTGGTAGCATTGCCTTTTAAATTGTTTAACTTAGCTCAAATGTTTTGGGTAGCCTTCCACAAGCTTCCCACAATAAGTTGGGTGCATTTTGGCCCATTCCTCCTGACAGATGGTGTAACTGAGTCTGGGTTTGTAGACCTCCTTGCTTGCACACGCTTTTTCAGATCTGCCCACAAATTTTCTATAGGATTGAGGTCAGGATTGTGATGGCCACTCCAATACCTTGACTTTGTTGTCCTTAAGCCATTTGCCAACTTAAGCCAACTTTGGAAGTGTGCTTGGGGACATTGTCCATTTGGAAGACCCATTTGCAACCATGCTTTAACTTCCTGACTGATGTCTTGAGATGTAGCTTCAATATATCCACATGATGCCATCTATTTTGAAGTGCACTAAGCCCTCCTGCAGCAAAGCACCCCCACAACATGATGCTGCCACCCCCTTGCTTCACGGTTGGGATGGTGTTCTTCGGCTTGCAAGCCTCCCCCTTTTCCCTCCAAACACAACGATGGTCATTATGGCCAAACAGTTCTATTTTTGTTTCATCAGACCAGAGGATATTTCTCCAAAAAGTACAATCTTTGTCCCCATGTGCAGTTGCAAATCGTAGTCTGGCTTTTTTATGGTGGTTTTGGAGCAGTGGCTTCTTCCTTGCTGAGCGGTCTTTCAGCTTATGTCTATATAGGTCTCGTTTTGCTGTGGATATAGATGCTTTTGTAGCTGTTTCCTCCAGCATCTTCACAAAGTCCTTTGCTGTAGTCCTGGGATTGATTTACACTTTTCGCACCAAAGTACGTTCCCTCTGCTCTATACAATACATATGTTTATTTTATGTGATGATAAAAGGCTCATACAATACAATTTTTAAAAATGTTTTCTTTCACAGTGATAGTGACTCTGACTGGGAGCCCCCGGTGCCAAGCTGCCCACTCTACCTCCAGTGGTGTTCATTACTGCAGGCATGACTATGCCTCAGGGCCAAAAGGGCACAGCATGGAGGCGTCGTTGTGTTCTGTGTCGCATGACCTGCACCACTTGTTCAGTTTGCTATGGGACATGGCAGAGGCAGCAAAATATTGTGTAGAGGACTTCCAAAGGGTGTACTGTTAAAATAAACTTTTTTTTTGTGTGTTCTTCATGCTAAATGTAATGTAGCTCACCCATTCCTGAAGTTTTCAGTCTGAAACTTTGCACACCTACAGTTGCCCTCGTGTTATCCATTAAAATTATCTCCAGCATCCTATCTGACTGTGTGGCTATTCTAGTACATGTGAAAGATGATGCTACAACAATAAAAAAACACAAAACGTATGTTCTTTTTTCTAACACTAGATCTACTGTGTTATATTCTCCTACTTTCAATTAACATTACCACAAACTTCAAGAATGTTTACATTCAAATGATACCAAGAATATGCATATCCTTGCCTCTGGGGCTGAGCTACAGGCAGTCGCATTAGGGTATGTCTTCAGGTGGAAATTGAGAACAAGGGATGCAGCCATAAAAGGTTAGTGAGATTTGTGGAGTGGTTGAAAAATACGTTTGAATGACTCCAGCCCTTCCAACTTCAACTGTGTGTGTGTGTATATGTGCCCAGTTGGTAGTGAGGAGGGCAAACACTTAAATGCCTGTCAGGGACAGGAGCACAGATGGTGCCCAGATCTCCCTTATGTCATTGCCTGGCTCTGATCCAGAGGAGAACATCCTAATACACTTCAGACACTCACTCTGGGCATACAGCGCATACTCGCCTGGGAACTGTGATCATGTTAATAATGGAAAAGGGTTCGAAGAAGCCCAAGCTGCATTCTCCTATCCAGCGGTCCTTCAACTTCCAATGGAGAGACATGGCATTTATGCCCCCTAGTCTTCTGTCTGTGGGACCCTGCTGGGACATGTGACAAAGGTTGACGCGAGGTGGTACAGCTGGCACAGAAGCTGGAGAAATGTTACCCCCTAGCCCGATACCGCCACACAGCTCCCCTGGGACTGCTGCGCAGAACAAGGAAATATCAGTCCACTGAGAGAAACACGCGATTTAACTTCCCTACACTTTCTAGAGCAGCGGTCACCAACCGGTCGATCTCCAAAGCATGCCTAGTCGATCTACAAATATTTCTGCAAAAAAAACAATGATAGAGCTTTATTTTTTTAGTGGTAGGTGCACCCAATTTCAGGTGCCCTGCACGCGGGGTAGGCAAACTGTTGCCATTTTAACCATTTCATGTGGCTGAAGGCACACTGTCTCCTCGGTGGGCTCGGAGAGCATATCAAGTACACTGTTATGCCTTCCACTGGCCAATTGGATGGCTCAGATTAGAGGTCGACCGATTTTTATGATTTTCAACACCGATATTATTGGAGGACCTAAAAAAGATGATACCAATTTAATTGGCCAATATTTATTTTATATTTTTTTAAATTTTTATATATAATAACCATTACACCAATACTGAATGAACACCTTTATAATAACATAATATAATACATCAAAATCAATTTAGTCTCATAATGAAACGCATTCCCTTTGGTTTAAATAATGAAAAAGAAAGTGTTGGAGAAGAAAGTAAAAGTGCAATATGTACTATGTAAGAAATCTAACGTTTAAGTTCCTTGCTCAGAACATGAGAACATATGAAATCTGGTGGTTCGTTTTAACATGAGTCTTCAATATTCCCAGGTAAGAAGTTTTAGGTTGTAGTTATTATTATAGGACTATTTCTCTCTATACCATTTTGTATTTCATATACCTTTGACTAATGGAAATTCTTATAGGAACTATAGTATTGCCAGCCTAATCTCGGGAGTTGATAGGCTAGTCATAAACAGCACAATGCAGCGAAGTGCTGCTGGCAAATGTAGGAGTGCTGTTTGAATGAATGCTATCAAATCATAGACTTAATTATAATATAACACAGAAATACGAGCCTTACGTAGTTAATATGGTCAAATACGGAAACACTCATTTAGAAAACAAAACGTTTATTATTTTTATGAAATACGGAACCATTCCGTATTTTATCTAACGGGTGGCATCCCTGAGTCTAAATATTGCTGTTACATTGCACAACCTTCAATGTTATGTCCATAATTATGTACAATTCTGGCAAATTAATTACGGTCCTTGTTAGGAATAAATGGTCTTCACACAGTTCGCACCGAGCCAGGCAGCCCAAACAGCTGCATATACCCTGACTCTGCTTGCACAGAACGCAAGAAGTGACACAATTTCCCTAGTTAAAATTAATTCATTTTAGCAGGCAATATTAACTAAATATGCAGGTTTAAAAATGTGTATTGATTTTAGGAAAGGCATTGATGTTTATAGTTAGGGAAACATTTTGTGCAACGACAGTGATTTTTGTCGCGAATGCGCTTGTTAAATCATCACCCATTTGGCAAAGTAGGCTATGATTCGATGATAAATTAACAGGCATCGATTATATGCAACGCAGGACAAGCTAGATAAACTAGTAATATCATCAACCATGTGTAGTTAACTAGTGATTATGTGAAGATTGATTGTGTTTTATAAAGATAAGTTTAATGCTAGCTAGCTACTTACCGTGGCTCCTTGCGGCACTCGCATAACAGGTGGTCAGCCTGCCACGCAGTCTCCTCGGGGAGTGCAATGTAATCGGCCATAATCGGTGTCCATAAATGCCGATTACCGATTGCTATGAAAACTTGAAATCGGCCCTAATTAATTGGCCATTCCGATTAATCGGTCGACCTTTAGCTCAGATTACCATGTCTGCAGTAACGTAGCAGGTATAATGGAAAGCTACAGCAAAGTTAATACTGTAAGGTTTTAAAACATTTAAAACTGACTAGAGAGACTTTCAACGAATACAAAGCACTTCTGTTTGAGTAAGTTCATGTTTAGTGCTGAGTAAGAACTTGTCAACACTTTGTATTAAACACTTTTATAAGCCATAAATGCACATTCCTATTTCTACTCAGAGCTACAACAAGCACTGCAGCCTTAATGAATGAGAAGGAAAGTGTATGGATAGGCTTGAGTTGGTGTTATTAGCGGCTTGGGTATTAATATCTAGGAATATTTCACTTTCTCTGTTCATAGGAGTAAGAACTTTAATTTATGCATGACGCAGAAGTAATGCGATGCGACTCGAGTTTTGTCATCAGTGTCCTTTTTTAGTCCGTGGAGGAAAGGGAGAGCAGAGGGATGTTCAGTCTGCTGCTCTCTCCCACACCTGAGACTGACCACCAGATGCAGGCACCATCAGCCCAGTAAAATAAAAAGCGAATGATTTTAATGTATGCTCGCTCAGCTGTGCTTCACAAGTAATACAACGGATCTTTTAGCGGTGCGATCATATAGCCTACATAAAAAATAAATGACAAAAATGAACAATCCATTGGCAGAGCAATTCAAGCAAAGCCAATATGCAGTGATAATGTATTGGGCCAATAGGTTACTTCACAAACCTCATTGCTACAGTACTGTTTTTAATTGGTTACTGTTTCATAGGCTTTTTTTAAAAGTCATGTTAAGAAAAATATCTGAGTGGTAGATCTCGGCTTGATCTTGACTCAGAAAAGGTTGGTGACCACTGTTCTAGAGTTTTCCCTGTTAACACTATCAACGTTTCCCTTTACTGTGGCAATTGTGTTTGAATCAATGCAATATTAGACCCTTTCAATGCGACATACTGAAACAAAACCAACTATGCAAGAGATTTTGTTGTAGGCAGAACGCATAGGAGTAGGATTCTATTGCATTGACAGACACACTACTCCACCCATACTCTACACAGACTGGTGCAGCATAACCAATCAGAGCTACAGTAGGCCTATATACAAATGGATCATTGCCATATGGATCTGTGCCATTTACTTTGAACTGGACTGTATTACAGCATGAGCAATAGTGAGTAGATGCACTTGTTTTGAGATCAAAGCCTTGCAGAGCAAGGGGAATAACTACTCCAAGTCTCAGAGCGAGTGACATTTGAAACGCTATTAGCGCGCACCCTGCTAACTAGCTAGCCATTTCACATCGGTACACCAGCCATTAGGCTGATAGGCTTGAAGTCATAAACAGCGCTGTGCGGTTACACCAGCCATTAGGCTGATAGGCTTGAAGTCATAAACAGCGCTGTGCTTGCGAAGAGCTGCTGACAAAACGCACAAAAGTGCTGTTTGAATGAATGCTTAGGAGCCTGCTGCTGCCTACCATCGCTCAGTCAGACTGCTCTATCAAATCATAGACTTAGTTATAACACACAGAAATATGAGCCTTTGGTCATTAATATGGTCGAATCCGGAAACTATTATTTCGAAAACAAAACGGTTATTATTTCAGTGAAAAAATACCGAACGGTTCCGTATATCTAACGGGTGGCATCCCTAAGTCTAAATATTCTTGTTACATTTCACAACCTTCAATGTTATGTCAAATGAGTTCGCAATCAGCCAGGCTGCCCAAACTGTTGCATATACGCTGACTCCGCATTCGCTTAACAGGCAGTCTCCTTGTGGAGAGCAACGAGAGGCAGGTGGTTGTAGCGTTGGACTAGTTAACTGTAAGGTTGCAAGATTGGATCCCCCGAGCTGACAAGGTGAAAATCTGTCGTTCTGCCCCTGAACAAGGCAGTTAACCCACCGTTCCTAGGCCGTCATTGAAAATAAGAATGTGTTCTTAACTGACTTGCCTAGTTAAATAAACGTATATAAAAAATATAAAAATTGCCGCCCAAAAATACAGATTTCCGATTGTTATGAAAACATGTAATCGGCCTTAATTAATCAGCCATTCTGATTAATCGGTTGGCCTCTGGTTTATATTGTCATTCAGCCACGACTCCTTGAAGCATTAGATGTTCCTTTTTAATATTCCGTTGGTTGTTTTATCTTCCGTTTAACTTGTCAATTTTATTCTCCAAGGATTGCATGTTTGATGGCAGAATTGAGGGAAGCGTTTTTTTTTCCGGATCGCCTATGAATTCTCAGAAGGCAACCCGCTCTTCGGCCCCTCTTTCTCTGCCTCCTCTTCACGCTGAGCACGGGGATCGGGACCTGTTCCCGAGGAAGCAGTATATCCTTTGCGTCAGAGTCGTGAAATGGAAAAAAGGATTCTGCTAGTCCGTGGTGAGTAATTGCAGTCCTGATGTCTAGAAGTTATTTTCGGGCATGAGAGACGGTAGCGGCAACGTTAAGTACAAAATAAGTAAACTTATAAATAACGCAAATGAACGAACAAAAAACGCAATCGGCTGGGGGCACGTAAAACGCCTGGCGCCTTCTCCAGCAACAACTTACATATCTTACATAATAATAATAATAATACATGTACTGAGTAAGAACAAACGTATCTAGCTAACATAATTTGTCTGATATACAGCCTGATAATATTAGTGATGGTGTAGACCTAAATCAGCATGTTTGTGCAACAGTATCTAAAGAGGAATATGCAAAGCAAGAATAGCTACATGAAGTAGCTAAGAGAACATGCAATGCAGCCAAAGCTTAAAGGGTCCCCTAGGAAACACTTAGCAACACTTTAGTTCCGACCCTGTCAAAATAACTCCTCACTGGCATTTTAATTCGTTGTCATCTCAAACAACACTGTATTCAAAGTGCCCACTATTGTATTCTAACTATAGAATTAGATTAGTCATATTTCCATTCCAACAGTTTTGCTCTAATTCGCAAGTCACTATGCAACTGCAGCATTTGGTTAAAAAAAGTCCTAGATTATGTGCCCATATCATGCAGCCCTATGTGGCAGTGTGGAAATTCTCAATTGTGCAGTGGTAAAATACCCCACAAAAACGACTTTAGTACTTTAAAGTATCTGTACTTTACTGTTTTTATTTTTGACAACATTTACTTCACTACATTCCTAAAGAAAATACTGTACATTTTACAGTACTGGTTCGAGCCCAGGTAGCGGCGAGGAGAGGGACGGAAGCTATACTGTTACACTGGCAATACTAAAGTGCCTATAAGAACATCCAATAGTCAACAGTGTATGAAGTACAGAGAGAGAGTCCTATAATAACTACAGCCTAAAACTTCTTACCTGGGAAAATTGAAGACTCATGTTAAAAGGAACCAACAGCTTTCATATGTTCTCATGTTCTGAGCAAGGAACTTAAACGTTAGCTTTCTTACATAGTACATATTGCACTTTTACTTTCTTCTCCAACACTTTCTTTTTGCATTATTTAAACCAAATTGAACAGGTTTCATTATTTATTTGAGGCTAAATTGATTTTATTGATGTATTATATTAAGTTATATTCAGTATTGTAATTGTCATTATTACAAATAAAAAGAAATCGGCCGATTAATCGGTTTTCTGCTTTGTTTTGGGTCCTCCAATAGTCGGTATCGGTGTTGAAAAATCATAATCGGTCGACCTCTAATGCCTACCACTGTTGTCACAAACATGCGTGGCCACGCAGTCGTGGGAGAACAGGGAGTGCAGGAGGCAGCTGAGCATGCAACCCTGTGGGGCTCCTGTGTTGGGGAACAGTGTGGCGGAGGTGTTGTTGCCTACCTTCACCGCTTGGGGTCGGCCTGTCAGGAGGTCCAGGACCCAGTTGCACAGTGAGGGGTTCAGACCCAGGGCCCTGAGCTTAGTGATGAGCTTGAGGGTACTATGGTGTTGAAGGCTGAGCTGTAGTTGATGAACAGCATGCTTACATTAGGTATATCTCTTGTCAGGGTGGGATAGGGCAGTGTACGGTGTGATTGTGATTGCTTAAGTCCTTGGATCTGTTGGTGATATGCAAATTGTAGTAGGTCTAGGGTGTCGTGTAAGTTGGAGGTAATATGGTCCTTAACAAGCCTCTCAAAGTATTTCATGATGAGACGTGAGTGCTATGGGGCGATAGGCTTTTTAGTTCAGTTACCTTCGCTTTCTTGGTTATCAGAACAATGGTGGACATCTTGAAGCAAGTGGGACCAACAGACTGGGAAATGGAGAAATTGAATATGTCCGTAAACACTCCAGCCAGCTGGGCTGCACATGCTCTGATGATGCGGCTTGGGATGCCCTCTGGGCCGGCAGCCTTGCGAGGGTTAATACACTTAAATGACTTCCTCATGTCGGCCACTGAGAACAAAGGCACACAGTGCTTGTGGGGGGGCCCGCATTAGTGGCCCGACATTGTTTTCCTTGAAGCGGGTGAAGGAGGTGTTCAGCTTATCTGGAATCGAGGCATCGGTGTCTGCGATGTGGCTGGCTTGCCCTTTTTATAATCCATGACTATCTGGAGTCCCTGCCACATACACATCGGTGTCTGAGCAGTTGAATTGCGACTCCTCCTCTTTCTCCCTGTACTGTCGTTTTGCCTCTGATTGCCTTTCTGATGTCATAGTCGGTCTGTTTTGTACACATCCATGCATATTCCCAGTCACCATGCCATGGTTAAATGTGGTGTTTTTGGTTTGGATGAGTTCTAATCATCACAGTAGGAACAACGTTGTCTATGCACTTCCTGATGAACGCAGTCATCGAGTCAGTGTACACCGCTACTACTATACCCCTCAAACCAGATGCCAAAAAGGATTGCGTAGTTTGCAGCCCTTGTACTCCGTCTAATACAAGATTTCATGTAATGCTTTGAGAAGAAAGGCAGTCAGATTGTGTAGCCTAATTGCTGTGTTTTCTCTCTGGAAAAAGGGAAAAATAATGCAGTGTCAGCCAGGCTTTGAACCCGCTCAAGGCTTTTTTGTGCTTCAGTGATGAGCTACAAGCCTTGCCCTTGTCTCTGAGAAAATGGTTCCCTGCCGTTGTCTCCGTTCTCTCCAATCATCGCTTTAATTAATTAATATTGGACAAAGCCGATTCCCGCTTCCTTTTCTTTTTTTTTATCACACTCGATCCGTTTCTTGCTCTCTCCCCCTGTCCCCCCGCATGCTTACTCCAGTGCTGCTGACAGTGCAAAAGGAGGTGTGAGGGAGGTAGGGGGTGCCTTTTAATGCATCTGTTCTCAGGGACTCTCACTGACTCGCAAGGTTCACTCATCACACATTCATTCTCTCTCCCTCTCTCTATCTCTCCCGGTCTCTTTCTAGCTGTCTCATGCTCATTCTCTCCGTCACTCAGTAACATAACCACTGACACAGGAACGCATACTAGAGGGGAGCCATCCACCAGTCCTGTCTCATTCATCCACTCTCCTCTTGTCTCTCTCTCCTTCTTCTTGGAATCTTGCTGTACCGTTCCTGCTCTGCTCTACCTCCATCCCATCCCTACGTCAGGAGGATCAGATCGCTGCCTGAGCAGTAGCCAGCACCACTGAGCAGAGGTAGGTGTTAGACTACAGCATCGTGGCTGAGGCGCCGCTCTCCTTCATCACTTTCCCTTTCTCTTATCTCATTCCCTCAGTGTGTGTGCTTGTAGCACAGCAGATGACATACAATTCATCAGTAATTAGCATCGTATGGATCTAGTCTTTGGTTTGTTGCTCTTGCTTCACTGAGAGGTGTCTGTGCATACCATATGACACTGGGTGTATTTCTGCTCTGTCTCCCCACTCTCTCTCTCGGTCTGTCTCATGTTTTATGCATGACCTGTCCTCTTAAATTAATCCCGGGGACTGGCCATGCTGTGGGATTTATAGAGAACCACCTTAAAATAGCTTTGCTGTGAGGGTACACGCACGACACAAATGCACACAGTCTGTACTGAGTGGTGAGTTTTGAGCCGGAACCCTTACCTGCTTCTGTCAATGCTGCAGTGCCCATCTGTTGCAGACAATGTCGTCTTTATGCAACACACCCCAGCAAGACATGTAAATAACCTGATTTTCTAATGTTGTGATGCTTGTAGTCCAGCGGTTGTGACAGTTGGCTGTGGCAGGCTGGCTGGCTGTGGGTTATTCCATCACCTTCTCATGCTGGGGCTGTAGCAGCTGACAGTGGCGTTGAGGCTTCCTCTGGGCTCTTGTCCAAGGCTGGGGTGAGCAGCGCAGGAAAGGCTGGCTGCAGGGGTTTGGTGCAGTAAGTTGTTGCATGTAGCCAGCAGCAGCAGAGAACGGAGAGCAAGGCAGATCTCTGTTTTGATACTGAATATAGGTGAGTTTTTACACCAGCCTTGCAGAAAGTGGTTGTCAGTTATACAGTTAGTATGACAGCAATGTTATGACAATTTCGTTAATGTTTTGTGCGTGGTTATAAATATATTGAGATGACAGACTATGTGATGCATTTAGCCAACATTAACACTGTAAAGCTGTGATGTTCGGTCGGCCTTGACGAGGCCTTCTATAGGACATTGGAGAGGAACACTGGGTGTAATTGGAAGTAGATGTGTTATAGCTGATCTTTGTAGTCTTCAGAGACCGACGTACTGTGCAGCAGCAGCAGACTGCTGAGGGATGACCAGGCTGATGTACAGTACTCCCACAGAGGAGAACTTCCTGGATGCTCATGAGGGAGACATCCCTAAACAGAGCTCTGTAATAATCCTCTAGTTGAGAGGTAGTGGCCTGTCTCACGTCATTAGCGCTCTTCATGGGCCATACATACACACACACATACATACATACATACATACACACATACATACATACATACATACATACATACATACATACATACATACATACATACATACATACATATATTGTCTGTGTATTGTCATACATACATACATACATACATACATACATACATACATACATACATACATACATACATACATACATATATATATATATATTGTCTGTGTAGTGTCATACATACATACATACATACATACATACATACATACATACATACGTGTATATATATATATTGTCTGTGTATTGTCACACATCTGCCCAGCAGGTGTGTTTTCTTCCTCAGCCCTCTGTGGCTGTGATGCATAGTAGTCTTAACAGCAACCCACTGTGGGAGGGGTTTATATGTCCCTCTTAGGTGTAACGTGTACTCTGAAGTGTTCAGCAGAGCTGTATACCTTGACAGTTATACAGCAAACTTAATGCAACTCAATGACCCTCTTGCTCTGTCAGTGCTACGTACTGCCTTCTGTGCATCTTAACCAGTACGTCTTAACAAGACCACTCTGTATTACCTCATTGGTCACCTAAATTCTAGTTGATTTGGTGAGAGTGGATAAAATACCAATGACCTGCAGTTGACTTTTCTCTGTCCTCACTGAGGATTCCGCTAGCTAGCCTCAGCTCGGTTCCAGCTCTGTTGGATTAGTGTGATGTGTTTACTGTGTTCTTTCAGAGGGCGACAGACAGCCTCACACTGGTTTGGCTCTGTGACGATACTGTTTGTTGTTTCCCAGGAAACGGAGTCCACACGGCCAGAAAAGAACGGCTTCCCCAGAGGAAGCTTCCTCCTGGTGTTCTTCTGAGGATGCCTATAGCTAGGCTGTGTTATGCCTGCTATGAATTTTCACTGACTAAAAAGTGCCATGATACCAGGCCTATTGAGTACATCGCTTCGTCCAGTTTCTACAGAATGCGTCTTCCAGTGCTGGATTCGCTGTAGGGTTTGGTCCCCGAGTGGCCTAGAGGGCCCTTACTGCTGTTGTCATAATGCTGTGCCAGCGCCTCACACTCCATGCTGTGTGGCAGGACTCTGTCTTCATAGGTTTTAAAATCACCCTGATGACAGTGAGCCAAGCACTAAAATATAGCCGTTCAGTGGAAGCAGGAGGATGTCGTGGCTAATAAAAGGCTTAATTGATTCCCAGTGATAAAGTGCTTAGTGTAGACGTAGCTGCTGGATGGGCTCAGCTCCACTCAACATTTTTGGCAACATTTAAACAAGTAATGCAATGTAAGGCCAAAATAACCTTGAGCAATGGTAAATACTTTATCTCAGTTCAGATGCATTACTAACACACTTTTCTGAATTGAATTGTCTGACTGAACTCTTAATGAGAATGTAGAAGCTCTGCATGGCCAATTGCCATATGAATGACCTCCGTGGTAAAGTCATTCTGATGTTTTCTGGGGTTAGTGTTGTAATGTCAACCTCCCACTCAGACACTGACGGAGCTGATCAGAATTGGAAGTGTTCACACCTCACAGGGGGCCTAGCTGTATATCGCACTGCAGCAGACCCTGGCCCAGCCCTGCACACAGCAGTCATCTCTCCACACTTCAACTTTCACAAGTCACAGAAATGACATTCATTCTCAGAATTTCCTACCCAGCTTCTTCACATGTGATAATGACTAACTTGTCTGTTCCAATGCAGAAAGTGCAATGTTTGACTTGGGATCCAATAGTAGATACTTTGACTGGTAGCCTATATTAATAAATTCACATAGTCTAATCCACATATCACTTATGCTATTGACTACAGTGTATATAAAAGCCATGTGAATTCTGCCGTGTGTACAGTATACTTTGAACACCGTGGTACTTCTTTATACAGGTGTGCTGGTCCTGCCTGGTGAAGTACAGCTGCTAGGCAATATTTTGTGACGCTGAATGATGATGATCTAGTGTGGTTTAGACACGTCACTTATGTGACAATGGCATTTTGTGATGTGAGTTATAAGGGAAATGTCTGCTCCTGACACGGTGGCTTCAGATTGATTAGAACAGCTCAGTGTGGGCTGTGGATTCTACATCTACTGTATGTGTGCTCTCTGGGTCTGTTCTAGGATCAGGTCCGTCCATGTAATCATTGATCTAAAAGACAAACCTGTTCCTAAATCAGCCCTACTACTCTGAGATGCTTGAAACATATGGGCCCCCACTGTCAGTCTTCTCTGTGCTGGCCCTAGGTAGGTGTAGTGCAGGGCTCTGTGTCAATAGGGGGTTGAGGTTCTCTCAATATCCCTGAGGGATAAAGGCAATATGTACAGAGCAGATGCCTGGTTCGTGTCACTGCTGTGTGCGTTTGCTTGTTTTGCCACGCATCCCTCAACTCGGACTAATGGATGTTATTTAGCTGCAGGGCCTCCAGTTAGCTCCAGCACAGTGATACACAAAAGCTACAGCATGTCACTCCCTGCTGGGGCAATCTGAGATCTATACAGTAGCCTCCAAATAGACACTGGCGGAGTCTGAAATTTGGCTTGCCTTCTACTTATTTAAATTGCATACTGTGTACTAATCGTACTATTTAGCACATACTGTTTAGTATAAAGTATGCCATGGCCGAAATATACTACTTTTGGTGCATTCAAGACCACTGGGAATTCGGGAACTAAATGAGCTCCGACTGGGAAAAATCGTGACATTGGTGATCTTCAGGTCGGCGAAGTTGGAGCTCTAGAATGATTGCCAAGTTTCTTACTTGCAATTCCGAGGTGGATGACCGTTCAAAATATTTTTTCAGTCAGAAACAGAATCAGTTGAGGCTTCATATGAATCGGAAATCACCTATGCCCCACCCAGTGACCTTTTTTGTGTTGTTTTGGGGTAACATTAGCTAAGTAGATAGCATTTAGAACGTCTTTAGAGTAAACTTGAGTAGGTCTACACCTACGTAGGCCTTATAAACTGAAGAGTCACCTGAAGCTTGAGAGCAATGGGAGATACAGTAGTGGAATGCAGTGATGAGGCAGAGGGCTCGTAATGAAGACGACTGGCTATTACTCTTTATTTATTTATTTTATTTTACCTTTATTTAACCAGGTAGGCAAGTTGAGAACAAGTTCTCATTTACAATTGCGACCTGGCGACTCTTAACTGTATGTGGTGAGCTTTCTGGCACCTATAGCTGCTGAGGCATCACCCAAGTGGGTGCCATACATTGAAATTTTTTGACAAATTTTTACGGTGTTACTTTGGTGCCTTGTTGCAAACAGGGTGCATGGTTTGAACATTTTTTATTCTGTACAGGCTTCATTTTCACTCTGTCAACTAGGTTAGTATTGTGGAGTAACTAAAATGTTGATCCATGTTCAGTTTTCACCTATCACAGCCATTAGACCCTGTAACTGTTTTAATGTCACCATTGGCCTCACGGGGAAATCGCTGAGTGGTTTCCTTCCTCTCCGGCAACTGAGTTAGGAAGGACGCCTGTATATTTGTAGTAACTGGGTGTATTGATACACCATTCAAAGTGTAATTAATAACTTCACCACGTGCAAAGTGATATTCAATGTTGGCTTTTCAATGTTGACATATAAACCCCTTTGCGAGGCATTGGAAAACCCCTCTGGTTGTGATTCTGTTTTTTGAAGTGGACTGTTTGACTGAGGGAACGTACAATTATCTGTATGTGTGGGGTACAGAGAGAGTCACTCAAAGATCATGTTAACCACTATTGCACACAGTGAGTCCGTGCAATTTATTATGTGACTTGTTAAGCAAATGTTTACTCTTGAACTTCATTAGGCTTTCCATAAGAGGTTGAATACTTATTGACTTGTTATTTCAGCTTTCCATTTTTAATTCATTTGTAAACATTTCTAAAAGCATAATTTCACTTTGACATTCTGGGGTATGTAGGCCAGTGACACAAAATCTATTATTTAATCAACTTTAAATTCAGGCTATAACACAGCAAAATGTGGGAAAAGTCAAGGGGTTTGAATACTTTCTGAAGACACTATAGCAAGCTAAAGGCACGGCAGGCAGTACATCTGTTTTCAAAGATGTAACGTTATGATGAAATAGTCCATTTTAAGGAGAACAAAAACGACTTGCATTTGAACACCACTGCCGACGCTTTGCTTTTCGCCATCTTCCAAATTGTTTACTTGATCTAGCTATCAAAAACTCACAGCCCCCCCTCTTCTAATGCGTTGTGGCTGTGAAATTCTACCTGATGAAAAGACTCAATTGGTTTAACATCCTGGCATTTAACACACACAATTTTCGAAAATTCCTACTATAAAACGTTCTTTTTTTCTCATACTGAGAATGTTTCATGCGCAATTGCGTTGTTTCCTGCCATTTGTTGATTTCGGTAGCGCATCTTATCGAATTGATCAGCTGTTGTCATAGCTGAAATGACTACTGTATGACATCTGGTCATTTAAACTATTCTTGATTTTTGAAATGTCACATACATACTATTAAACTCCTTACAATTTACGACGCAAGTATTATTTTTTTATTGATTTTACCTTTATTTAACGAGGCAAGTCAGTTAAGAACAAATTCTTATTTTCAATGACGGCCTAGGAACAGTGGGTTAACTGCAGATTTGTACCTTGTCAGCTCGGGGATTCGAACTTGCAACCTTTCGGTTACTAGTCCAACGCTCTAACCACTAGGCTACCCTGCCGTATGTGAATTTGGACACGACCACTGTCCCAGTATACAGGAAAGGCTGTCGGACATTGACAGCCCGAAGTGTGAAGGAGAATTCCACGATGGAGGGCTCACAGATCTACTGTAGGGCTCACAGATCTACTGTCTGCTCTGCTGCAGTGTGAGCTGTGCATAGGGTTACAACACCAGAGCTGGCAGAACACAGGGAGGGAGAAATGAGAGACAACACTGCAAGCGTATGAGAGAGAGATATAAACAAAGGGAGGCTTTGTGGAGAAGGGCGGGGCAGCGTTACTTTATTGCTGAGTAAAGCTATAGCTTACTGCTCTGCGGCTGGTCTCTGACCAATCATTGCAGAGCTGCATGACAACTCACCAATGGGCTGGGCCTGCCTGTTTATTCTGTTACGTGGAGGACAGCGTGTGTGTTTGATGTGTGACCCACACCACCTTGGCTCTGTGCTGTCTCATGGATTTGGGGACTGCCAGCCAGGTCCAGTAAGGGGGAGAGATAGAGGACACATTGAAACTGTAGCTCAGTGGCACTGGCAGCCTCGGGCTGCGGACTCAGACTCTCAGCAGGACATGTGGAACACAGCCTGACAGCACAGAGGATGTCTCACTGATATTCACACTGATAGTCATACACTGATGGATACACACAGAAACTGTCTTTATACAAACAGAAATATGCAGAGTGGCTTACTTTCTGTACACAGATGCAATTCACTATCACGCAATAGCCTGTTTTGTGTCCTTTGTAAAACTGACACTCACCAATTCACTTTGACTTACACATTTTTTCGCATTAAATATCTGAGAACAGTGCGGCATTCACATTGATCAGAAAGATGTTCCATTCATATTGATGCACCTCAACTCTTTGTCCAACATTGGGTACATTTGAAGTGTTTGACGTCTAGTCCTGTCACACTACCCCATACTGTTTCACTGTGACACAGAACAGTGGTCTATTCTCTTATTGTGAAACACAGACTTGCACTCTAGCAGTAGTCATGTTCTAACACTACAGCCCAGAAATAGACTGGGAAACAAGCACTTGCCAGGCCCCACACATTGATTGTCTGTGACACAGGTTACAGCCAGGCCTCAGGCATGTGGCCACAAACACGATGATGATAACCCCCAAGGAAGAATTCCATTTCCTCTCCTCTCGTCATGGACCATGACACACACACTGTGCTGCTAGGGGTACCTGCTTGGCTTTCAGTCGGCAACATGCACTTGCAGCGTACATCAGAGCTCTCTTTGTATATGTTATTTTTATACAGCAGGCTGAAAGATGAACCTGTTCACTTCCTATGCTAAATGGATTGTGTTGGACGTAGTGAGTCAGAGGGGTGTCTTGCCCTCTCAGTGGGAGCCTGGCCTGTCCTGCGGTGGTGGTGCGTATGTGGAAAGTGACCCTGCGATGGCATCTGTTAGCGCGTGAGTCAGATGTGTGGACATGTATCAAATCAGACAGATGGAACCCAACACAGTGTTTTTATTGTGTGTGCACTTGAGGATTTTGTTAAGTGTGTGTGTTTCTGGGACATGGCTGCCTGTGCTGTACCGTCCCACAGCTGATCCAGGAACAACTTCCCTCTGAGCTGCCTGCCTACCATGTAGAGACCATTTGAATCAGATGGTCTGTGTCAGAGGCAGATTGTCAGTGCACTCAGGAATAGCCTGTGTATACTGAAAAAAATATAATCTGAACATGAAACAATTTCAAACATTTTACTGAGTTACAGTTCATATAAGGAAATCAGTCAATTTAAATCAATTCATGAGGCCCTAATCTATGGATTTAACATGACTGGGAATACAGATATGCATCTGTTGGTCAGATGGCCTTAAAAAAAGGAGGGGTGTGGATCTGAAACCCAGTCAGTATCTGGTGTGACCACCATTTGCCTCATGCAGCACGACGTCTCCTTCGCATAGAGTTGATCAGGATGTTGATTGTGGAATGTTGTCCCTTTAATGGCTGTACGAAGGTGCTGGATGTTGGCGGGGACTGGAATGCGTTTTAGTACACAATCCCAGAGGATCTCAAGCATACTCAATGGGTGACATGTCTGGTGAGTATGCAGGCTATGAAAAAACTGGGACATTTTCAGCTTTTA
Source organism: Oncorhynchus kisutch (assembly GCF_002021735.2). Classification (NCBI taxonomy): domain Eukaryota; kingdom Metazoa; phylum Chordata; class Actinopteri; order Salmoniformes; family Salmonidae; genus Oncorhynchus; species Oncorhynchus kisutch. The sequence goes on along the minus strand of NC_034174.2, from coordinate 29,325,992 downwards.
GGAATTGTGTACAGATCCTTGAAACATGGGGCCGTGCATTATCATGCTGAAACATGAGGTGATGGTGGCGACTGAATGGCACGACAATGGGCCTCAGGATCTCGTCATGGTATCGCTGTGCATTCAAATTGCAATATATAAAAAGCAATTGTGTTCGTTGTCCGTAGTTTATGCCTGCCCATACCATAACCCCCCCCCTGCCACCATGGGGCACTCTGTTCACAACGTTGACATCAGCACACCTCTCGCCCACACGATACCATACATGTGGTCTGCGGTTCTGAGGCCGGTTGGACGTGTACTAGCTCTAAAATGACTTGAGACAGCTTATTGTAGAGAAATTAACATTCCATTCTCTGGCAACAGCTCTGTTGCCTCAACTTGAGACATCTGTGGCATTGTGTTGTGATGACAAAATTGCACATTTTCCAATGGCCTTTTATTGTCCCCAGCATAAGGTGCACCTTTGTAATGATCATGCTGTTTGATGAGCTTCTTGATTTGCCTCACCTGTCAGGTGGATGGATTATCTTGGCAAAGGAGAAATGGTCACCAACAGGGATGTAAACAAATTTGTGCTGAACATTTGAGAGAGAAATGGATTTTTGTGCTTTATTGAACATTTCTGGGTTCTTTTATTTCAGCTTATGAAACATGGGACTAACACTTCTGTTTTTATTCAGTGTACATACTACAATTTAGATAGGGCTGGGAATTGCCAGTGACCTCACGATACGATATCATAATACTTAGGTGCCGATACGATGTGTATTGCGACTCACAATTTGTATATGTATTGCGATTCAATACTGTGATTTTATTGCCATTCTGTTCCAAACATATTGCTCAGCGTATGTCTGCTGCAGAGGGACAAGAGAAACATTTCTGATCAGTCATGGAAATAAGTGCTGAAAACAAATTGGCTCCCTATTTGAAAAGATTGAGAACAAGCAATGGGAAAAATACATGACTTTTGGTGCAAGTATAGCCAACTAGTGCAAAATTAATATTGTGACATTTTCAATTTATGATGTCTTCATATAGAATATCCCGATATGCATAACCCCCCCCCCCCCATCACCACCACAAGTGTTTTAGATGTGTATGTATGTTGGTGTACTGAACTATGGATCTCTTGCCACTGGGAGACTGAGTGGGACTGTAGTGACGCATGGAGCCCAGAGGGAGTAGAGCGAGGTGAGGTGTGCCCAGGAGACACACAGGAGGGAGTGATGCATGGCCCTAGCCTGCCTGTGTGTGTTTGTAAAGCCATGCTGCAGCAGCACAGGGCTTCCCTCCAGACCACGCTGCTCTCTCATCCCTACCCAGAACAGCTGACTGGGCAGGCAAGCTCCCTTCAACTGCAGTTTAAAAAAAACAAAAAACATTATTCTCTCCCATTCATTTTCATATCTTTCTCCTCCTGTTTTCCCCCTGGACTGTTCCCTTCACAAGGTGTGTGTTGGCCAGTCGCCGCAGGCTGAAAATATCTTCTGGGGGAGCTTGGTTCAGTTGGTCTGAACTTCCCGGGCACCGGCTGCATTGGCTGCAGATTTCATTAGGAATTCTGGACCATTCTGCTTTCCCCCACCTCAGTTAACAATGGCATCCATCAGAGTGGTTTTGGCGAAGTACTAGCAACCTGAGGGAAGAATATTCCATCCCTCCCTCCTCACTGGCAGTGCCAGTGGCTTATGCTGAGTTGAGGAAAGCAACAGGACGAAGATGTATAAAGAGCTGCTGCTGTGTGAATAATTTAGGAGGGCTGTGTTTCTAAGACGACGGTGGAGAACAGAAGGTGTGTTTCTTTTGAGCGCCTCGTTATCTGCTGCAGTGACTCTCTCTCTGCTCTCACAGGATCCTTCGCTCACTTCACAAAAGCTCAAACCAACCAGCAGGCAAGTTAAACAATAACGCTGTCCTGAATGTCAGAACCACTCTCCACCTCTCCCAAGTTTGTTTGGCCTGGCCTGAGGCACTCAGGTTCTTATATAACAGGGCAGTGGCAGTGTTCACAGGCTATGTGTGCCCAGCCCTATGGGCACAGGACCAGCCCAGAAACCACAGCTCTCTGGCACTAAACAAGGGCTTTTACAATCACCTTCTCCCCTTGACACCCCCCCCCACCCCTCTCTCTCTGGTTGCCAGTGTTCCATTTCATTCGACATTGTTCAGCTCAAATCTCTGTGCCCTCTGGCTAGAATACAAATGAGGTATGTAATGTCAGGGGTCTGATTTGCAGAAGTGTGTGTAATATAGTCTGATACAGGTTTAATCTTCGGAATATATTCAGTGTTTTGTTGTTGTTGAGGAGATGAACCATGTATGCTCGTATTCACTGCTATATCACTGTCCTCTCCGCTGGGCTCTTCTGGTTTCCATCTGATCGATCTGCTCCGCTCCACCATATCTGTTTGCAGCAGATATTTTTATGTCACCTCTGACTGTGCATTTTGCGCACGTATGCAGAGATCTTATATCTTCAGTCTGTCTCCTCTGCCCTCTCTCCCTTGCTGCAGTATGTGGTAGTTGGTGGTACTGTAAGGTGTGTGTGTGTGAGAAATAAGAATGAAGTCAAAAGCCGTTTGAAATGGAAGACACCATGTTGCCAACCTATGGACTTAAATGAGTGGAGTAGGAGTATGGTGGCTAGGTAGGCGGATGCCTCAGTGAGGGAAACAAGGTTACAGTCTCTTAAAAACATTACTTCCCTCTGTCCCCTGTACAGTGACCGATCACACGCCATGTGTGAAGCTGGACTGACACTATGGAACACTATCTAATATCGCACCTTTGGTTTGGTGAGAGGGAGAACGGTTGGTCTGAGGTTAGCCATACATTTTAGTACTGCTCCATAACCAATGGAGAAAACAGCTCTCACCAGCCACTGATGGCCACTAGGGCTGGGAATTGCCAGGGACCTCCCAATATGATATCTATTGCTATTCTCTCGCTTCTATATTTGTTGCGATTCGATACTGTGATTTTATTACGATTTGATGTTCCAAACATATTGCTCAGCGTATGTCTGCTGCAGAGGGACAAGAGACATGAGAAAACGAGTGTGACTCGCTATTTAAAAAGAGCTATAATGGATAAATACTGGCGTTTTGGTGCATGTCCAGCCAATTAGTGTGAAAACAATATTGCGATATTGTCAAAAGAATATGATACATTGTAAATAATATCCCGATTATGTAACTGTTTTTAAAAAGGGAGCCAATTTGTGTTAAGCACTTTTTAAAAATTTCCATCACTAATGGAGACTCATGGCTGTCTCTTGTCCTTCTGAAGCAGACCTATAGTGATCAATGTTTGCAACATCAAATCGCAGTATCGAATCATAATACATATAGAATCATAATACGTATAGAATCATAATACGTATAGAATCATAATACGTATAGAATCATAATACGTATAGAATCATAATACGTATAGAATCATAATACGTATAGAATCATAATACGTATAGAATCATAATACATATAGAATCATAATACATATAGAATTGCAATACGATATGATATATGTATTATGAGGTCCCTGGCAATTCCCAGCCCCAAGAACATAGTATGTGGGCTGTCTTGCACATAGTACACATGGCATGCGGTGGTTTGTGTGTTGTAACTAACACGTTACATGTGAGCGATTTGCCAATAGCCCATCACAGAAGCAGAATGAGGTGCTGAGGATTGGTGAGTCGTCATCTTTGGCCTGTGACTGTTCATCACTCAGGCAGCACATAGGCTGCCTGAGGAGATGGTTTAGTGGACATTATGATCGTTCTTCAGACCTCTGTGCTGTACACCCTACAGCGCTGGTCTGTAGCATGGTGGTAATTAAGCCAAACCATTATGGAGTTTATGCTAAGCAGCCAAGCTGAAGTAGATGCTAACAACATGAAGTGTTCCCTTTGATCCATTCATGATGCCATATTGAAGATCATTTTCCAAACTCTTTGTTTTGCATGGTTTAATTGATATACAAAGTTGCTATCCTGAATGTAGGCCTCCATTAATGGTGCCTGACAGTGAGGCTCATGGATGTGATTTTAACTCCAAACAGAGAGCAGATGATTGGTGTTAGACGTTTTCTGCAAAAATAGGCTACTTATGCAAATTATTTTCATGAGCATTTTTCTTTTCTTCTGGCAGCGACTGACCTGTACTGCTTCTGTAATCAAGTGCTCTCTGCAATGTATGAAAAAGGAGGCCATTTTCACACTGCCGTGCCTGTTACAGCTCATCCGTCTGTCTGCTGATGATGATGAGACTAGGATGCAGTGACAAAGACAACTTTTCATAATTTATCAAATAATTATGAGAACCGTGACATGAATATAGCCGTTTTTGAATCCTCTGATTCTCCTTCTGGACTTTATTTAGATCCATATTGAGATCTCTTCAGTATTATTATTTACCTGTCTGTCCTCTCTTCCAGTGCCATCTGGTGGCATCCATGTGTGTTTCCACCTACTAACACTCTACTGTACATTCCAGGCCAGGACTGCTCTGCTGCCTACTTATATAAGCCCCGTCTCAAGAGGAATCTCTCTCAGGCTGGGTGTAGGTGTGGTTGGCTGGAGCCTATGGAAAAGCCATGTTGCCTTTTGTTGGACAGGAATGAAGGTAGCATTATGTAGGTTCCAGTATGTAAGACGGGCTAAAGACTAAACAGGCAATACTAAGGCATTTGTTCTATTTGTCTTTATTCCAACCTCTCTACTTAAATCCATCTCCACCTTGTCTCGTTGGGCCATCCTCCTCCTTCACACTGTTATTTAGTCTGCCTGTCCTGATGTGTTTGGATCAGCATATGGTGGTGTTGGGCCAGAGGGTGGTTCTGATCCGATAAGGGTCTGTCGAGCACCTCTGTCTCCCTGCCTGCAGTTTTAATCTGCAGAGTGCACCTTGGCCCATTAGAGCAGTAAATCTGAGCTCAACTCTCCAACTGTGAAGTGCTGCCAGGACGAGTCTGTACCGCAGTGCTGCAGTAAGTGTCTCGCTCTTTCCTACTGCAGCACAGCCATCTAGTGTATATGCTTCTACCACACACACACAGAGGACTTTGATGCACCAATAGTAAACTGTCAAGGCAAAGGGAAAAACACTCAGCCTAGCCTAACTTTTCTGGGGTGTGTTGAGGGCATAACACTTAACTGACTGAGACTGTAGGTCTCCTGAACAGGATAGGCTGAACAGGATGGGCTAAATACCATTTACTAACACTTTAGCCTTTGCTCCAGCCATTCAATAATACAGTGTTGAGGTCTGGTACCACGAAACCATGCAGCCTCTTAAAGGAAGGGCCCCCAAATCCAACATGACAGCTCCAGCGTCCTCTGTTAGTGATCAGGGAGTCGGTGGCATTAGATAGATATAGATAAATGACTCTCGAGCCAGGTGGAGTCCTCTAGAATCCCCTCAGTCCGTTTAGATCTACAACACAGCCCAGCTTCATCTAGTCATGATGCCATCATCACCTTGTAGGAGAAGGGACCAGGCAGGGGCGTTTGTTCCGTCCTGCCTGGCATGATTGAAGTGGTGAGGCCAGCGAGCGTTAAATTAGTTTTTGAAAAGGGGACACCTTATTTTCTGTGATTGGTGTGAGGAGAAAGTCACCTTCACGTCATTATCAGCAGACCAGCGACTGCTTATGGCTGGCCCGCTCACATGATTTCAGTGTGTAGTGAAATAGAGGCTGGTCAGGCTGAGATGCCTGTCAGGCAGCCAGTAAAAGACCTCGGTCTCTACTCCTGCACATACACACAGGGATAGTTACTGTAGCAATGCTGTCCTATGTGAACTATAATGTAAAGGGAAATGGAACACAGAGTACAGTACAGCTTAATGCAATTGTGATTTTTTTTGTTCACCAGGCTGTAGTCCTGATGGGGTCAAATTGCAGTCATGATAGGGGCTGCACCAAATGTTTGATGTATTATAATAATTGACTATGCTTATGTTGTATTAATAGAAGGGGAGGGGCTATTGGACCTCTCTACATTTATTGGGTCCTAGACTATAGATGAACTCTATATATATATATATGAAATCATGATAAGGTTTTAAAATTGTTCCACAGTCTTTTCTAAGTCTTTGCCTCTTATGAAGAAATGGTCTGAGAAATGTGTGAATTATTGCATGGGGTCTGTGAGAAAGCACTTCAAAGTTAAGCTTAGAACCCTGCAGGGGAGTAAAATAGATGAGGCTAGTCCGACATACCTAAAATCAACTTGGGGGAGTGGACATTTACTGCTGAGACTTTAGAAAACACTGGAACTATTGTATCTCTCTTGCAAGTTTGTATAGCTGTGTATGCATGGGCTTGGTCTGACTGGTAGCAGGTAATGACGTATGCAGTGACATCACTGGGGCTGGACTTCGAGCTTAATAAAATAACTTGGGACTTTTCCTATGGGGCAGAACTCAGGAGAGACATCAGTTGTATGTGTGATGTTTGATCTTTGACTTCTGTCTACAGCTGTATTTTGATTAAAATGGTTGATTTACAAGTGCACATTTTGAGTGTCCCTAATTTAAGTAAATAAAACGAAGCACAGAAAAACAGATCCCTCCCCTCCTCCCCTTGCCTCCCAGCTCTCCTCTCTCTTGTTATAGCCCCTTACTTCAGCAGTGCTCTTCTTGGGTGAAAACTGTTGAATTATTCATCAAAACTAGTCGCTCTGAGCGCACACACAGCAAGGGCAAGATGGGGAGGTATGAGGACGTCCATGACTTTGTAAAGGTGTGTGGTAGGTCTGTGCATGTGGTGTATATAAGGATGTTGTTGTAGTACAGGGCTTTGACATCATGTGGCTGCAGAGACCATAGCTCTGACTGGGCAACATTTTTTCCCGTAGTTTGCAAAATGAAAGAGTTATTAACATTCCCAGTTACAGCCACTGAGCCCAGAGAAGGCAGTCTTATTGGTTTGATATGCATTGAAGCTGCTGCCTGTGGTAACTGTGGAAATGGTGCCATCTAGTGACTGGTGAATAGTAGTGATATTCTATCATCTCTGAAATGACTATTTGACAAAAACAATTGAATTAGTCATGTATATAAGTTGTCTTCCTCCTGATCACTATAACCATCCAGACAGTATACAGACTGACTGTGTTTGCTCTGTCCCCTCCAGAAGCCCAGTTTGGTGAGAGACAGTCCCCTGTTGTCCCGGTGAGAGAGAGACCCCTTCTGCAGGCTGGCCACATCCCCACCCTCCCGCCTCCATGTATCCTGAATCTACCACAGACTCACCTGCCCGCCTCTCCCGACAAACTGGCTCGCCTGGCATGATCTACAAGTAAGTCCACAAATACATACAGACTGTCCGAATACCCATACTTGCATTCTAAATAGTAGGCTTTTTGGTTATGCAAAAATAGAATGTTTTATACTATGTGAAATATCAAGAATTTTGTATGTTTAAATGCAAGGATGTTATACTCATTTCTACTTTTCATCTTGTTGAATTTGCTGCATGCTATTCAGGAAGAGAATGGTCTTTTCACACCCACATGTTTGAACACCGTTGATAGTAAGGAAAGGGGAATAGGGGAGGCACTCAACAAATTTGAGAATGGCGGGAAACAAGCGCGATAAATCCTCAGTATGTTGCGATTTATTGTTACTGCATACGTTTTTACTAAGCATTACGTTCTAAATATTAGTTTAGTATGTAGTAGGCAGGACAGATTTCGGACATGGCCAAACACACACACACTCGGGGTGGTCTGATGGTGCATGCAGTTAATTTGTCAAGCCTGATTAATAAAAAATGCATCATCCATACTTCATGCCACTTCCATTCTATTCAGGATTCTAACAGCAAGCAGTTGTGTGCCATCCTTCTGTTTGTAGTGGAAACACTCATTTCTGTTCTAGCACATCCCCTTTCCTGCTTTTCCACATGCTACCAGCATGTGGTGCCAGAGAACCATTTTTCTTAGTGTTACGTGTCCCATTTCTTGTCTTTCTATGTGCAGCATTTTTAGTTTATTTACTTTCCAAAACTTGTCCACCACACAGTTCAGCTGTCGTAGATTAAAGTGTTAAATGTGTCAGGGCATTGCATGCATAAAGGCCTATAAGCCTTGACGATAATACATGACAATAATACAAAATATAGAAATATAAAGAAAGAGAAACTTACGTTGAAAGAATGAGGGGCAGCATGTTCCAACACCGAAATGCATTTTTTGCTCTTGTCAGATAGGCTACTGCTATACAGATACATTGAATGTACAAAACATTAGGAACACCTTCCTAATATTGAGTTGCACCTGCTTTTGCCCTCAGAACAGCCTCAATTAGTCAGAGCATGGATTCTGCAATGTGTCGATAGCATTCCACAGGGACGCTAGCCCATGTTGACTCCAATGCTTCCCACAGTTTTGTCAAGTTGGGTGGCTGTCCTTTGGGTGGTGGACCATTCTATATACACAATGGAAACTGTTGTGCGTGATAAACCCAGCAGTGTAGTTCTTGACACTCAAATTGGTACCTACTACCATACCCTCTTCAAAGGTACTTAAATCTTAAAAATCCTTCTTTAACCTGTCACCTCCCCTTCATCTACACTGACTTGAAGTGGATTTAATAAGTGACATCAATAAGGATCATGGCTTTCACCTCGTCAGTCTGTCATGGAAACAGCAGGTGTTCCTATTGTTTTGTACACTTCGTGTATAGGCGTAGCCTACAGAAGGAGGCTAAATAAAGATGAGCATTATAATGTTAGAGTTAAAGAAGCTGGCCTTAGTGTCTAATAAAAAATACATCATCCATACTTCATGCCACTTCCATTCTATTCAGGATTCTAACAGCAAGCAGTCGTGTGCCATCCAGTCCTTCTGTTTGTAGTGGAAACACTCATTTCTGTTCTAGCACATCCCCTTTTCTGCTTTTCCACATGCTACCAACATGTTACATGTCTATGTTCACCTCTCGTGTGGTGTCTGAGTGTCAGTGAATGACATTCAGGGTCCAGTTATTCACAAGGAATAGTAAAAGGTAGTGTAAATAGGCTTTCCTCTCACATGCTGCATGTGTTCTACGTTGTACCCCTTTCTCTCTTGTAGCTTGCTGTTCCCTCCTCCCTTCTGCTACATGTTAATCTAAGCTGTACTCTCTCCTCCTCTCTTCCCTCTTCACTCTCTCTTAATCTCTTCCGCTGGCCTCAGCGCACGCTATGGGAGCCCCAAACGACAGCTGCAGTTCTACAGGTACCTCTCTCTGTCTCTCTCTGTGTGTGTGTTTACAGTGGAACACGGCTCGGACTGCTGCCTCATACTTCTGTCAGTCTGAATCATCCTCTGCACTGATGGAATTTTTTCTAGTTACCGTTTGGCTAATTAGCAGTCAGATTTAGTCTCTGCTGGACACCCAATTGTGCTGTTTGCAATGTTGTTCAAATGCTATGTTGTAGTCTGCATTGCACTCTGCCAAAGACTTTCAAATAGTTATCAAAGTGTTGCATGTAAAAATGACCTCATACTTCAGTTTAAAGTCTGTACTGTACTCGGCCCTGCCCAGTAGTGTGGTATCCGGGTTGTCGGTCTTGCTGTTTCAGAGAGGCATCATGTTTTATGGGCTGAGAGATGAAGCCTTATTCTGCTGATCTGGTTATAAAAAATCCTGACGCTGTGTATGCAGGGTAATGAGCTCTCTATCGGGTTTTGATCTCCGAGCCTTCTCTTGCACATTTCTGTCCTTTTTTTAAGTGCAATGAGTCCCGCTGCTACCCTGGCACAGAGAGAGGATCGATCACTGCTTCACTCTCTGTCAGTCTCACACAGACTGGCTAGAAGTGTGATGGGAAGGGCAGTTTACCACTTTTCAATCATTTCATCATTGTACACTAAATGGACATGGCAGTTATTTTTCCGGTAATGTGTTGACCCGATGTAATGTGAGAGTATGTTGCATGGCACATTTGAGTGTGTGTGTGTGTGTGAAGCTCCCAACGAACAGTTCTTCTGGTGTCGTTGCTTCCAGAGGCAGTTTTCAGAGAAAAAAAATGTCCTTTTTCAGAACCCTGTCTTTAAAGAAAACAGATCTTCATTGTAAAGGGTTTAAACACTGTTTCCCATGCTTGTTCAAGGAACCATAAAAAATTATCATGCACCTGTGGAACGGTTAAGGCACTAACAGCTTACAGACGGTAGGCAATTAAGGTCACAGTTATGAAAACTTAGGACACTAAAAAGGCCTTTCTACTGACTCTGGAAAAACACCAAAAGAAAGGTGCCTAGGGTCCCTGCTCATCTGCGTGAACGTGCCTTAGGCATGCTGCAAGGAGGCCTGAGGACTGCAGATGCAATAAATTGCAACGTCCGTACTGTGAGATGCCTAAGACAGCGCTACAGGACGGACAGCTGATCGTCCTCGCAGTGGCAGACCACGTGTAACAACACCTGCACAGGATCGGTACATTTGAACATTACAACTGCGGTACAGGATGGCAACAACAACTGCCCGAGTTACACCAGGAACGCACAATCCCTCCATCAGTGCTCAGACTGTCCGCAATAGGCTGAGAGAGGCTGGACTGAGGGCTTGTAGGCCTGTTGTAAGGCAGATCCTCACCAGACATCACCGGCAACAACGTCGCCTATGGGCACAAAGCCACCGTCGCTGGACCAGACAGGCCTGGCAAAAAGTGCTCTTCATTGACGAGTCGCGGTGTTGTCTCACCAGGTGTGATGGTCGGATTTGCGGTTATCGTCGAAAGAATGCGCGTCACACCGAGGCCTGTACTCTGGAGCGGGATCAATTTGGAGGTGAAGAGTCCGTCATGGTCTGGGCGGTGTGTCACAGCATCATCGGATTGAGCTCGTCATTGCAGGCAATCGCAACGCTGTGCGTTACAGGGAAGACATCTTCCTCCCTCATGTGGTACCCTTACTGCAGGCTCATCCTGGCATGACAATGCCACCAGCCATACTGCTTGTTCTGTGAGTGATTTCCTGCAAGACCGGAATGTCAGTGTTCTGCCATGGCCAGCGAAGAGCCCGGATCTCAATCCCATTGGGCACATCTGTGACCTGTTGGATCGGTGGGCGAGGGCTAGGGCCATTCCCCCCCAGAAATGTCTGGGAACTTGCAGGTGCCTTGGAAGAGTGTGATAACATCTCACAGCAAGAACTGGCACATCTGGTGCAGTCCATAAGGAGGAGATGCACAGCACTGACTGTTACTTCTGATTCTGACCCCCCTTTGTTCAGGGACACATTATTACATTTCTGTTAGTCACATGTCTGTGGAACTTGTTCAGTTTGTCTCAGTTGTTGAATCTTATGTTCATACAAATATTTACACATGCTATGTTTGCTGAAAATAAACGCAGTTGACAGTGAGAGGACGTTTATTTCTTTGCTCCGTTTGTGTGTGTCAAAATTGGTGAAGCTCAGTAAATTTGGTTGGGATTCATTATTGACTGCAATATTGTCTCTATTCAGGAGTGAGACTGGACCCCCTCAGGAACACTCAACACCTCTTGTAAAGCCATTCTGGTGTGTATTTGGCAATACAATTTGTGTACATGTCCCACTATACTAGAGTTAGGTTTTCAGAAGACAGATGCAGGTTTTCCTCTAACCAGTAAAAAGCATACCCTTAACATGATGCTGCAAACACATTACTTGAAAATAGATTGGGTATCACTTTGATGTGTTGTATTGGCTTTGACCAAAACCTGAAGTTTTTTTTTTTTAAGCCAAAAAGTTTATATCGTTGTCTTGCAGTATTATTTCAGGACCTTGTTTTGAACAGATAATTCAAAAATAGTTTTTTTTTAAACAAAGGCTTCCTTTTCACTTTGTCATACAGACCAGTAATTTTAAGGAAATGCAATGTTATGAAACCCTCTGTATTTTCAAGTATTGTGTTGATAGCATCATGTTATGGAATGCTTGTCACCGGCTGGGACTGGGAGGTTTGTCAGGATCAAAATAAATATCAGAGGAGCAAAGCCCAGGTAAAATGTTTGAGGAACACCTGCCTCAGTCTTCTCAATACCTAACCCAGAATGGCTGACTTTAAATTAGCTTAAATCATAGCTTTCCATCAATGATTCCCAACTAAATTTACTGAGCTTGAGCAATTTTCACAAAAACAATGGATATGTTGACCTAAGCTGTGCAGAGTTGGTACAATCTAATTCACAATCCAATGTAATCACTTTTTAGATTTAATTTTAAGGCAGCAAAATTTGACAACTGTGCAAGGGTTGTATAGACTTTCCCTAGGCACTGTATCTCAGTCTGTGATGCAGTCTGGTCGGTGGTATTGCAGTCAAGAGATGGCCATTTAATGTTTACAATTTTACACAACGAGGCTTTTAGTATTTCCGGCTCTGACCCTCTTACTATGTCCAGGGGAATGAGGGTGTTCCTGTCAAGGGTAGTCCCTCAACCCCAAACTTCTCATGTTGGCTACTCTGTCTGTCACTCTGGTATTTAGTGAGAAAAATACATTTTTCAAATGTAGGCTCTTTGAATTTGGTACTGTTTGGTTTTCTCTACATATTTTTTTATTAAACCTTTTATTTAACTAGGGAAGTCACTTAAGAACAAATTCTTATTTTCAATGATGGCCTAGGAACAGTGGGTTAACTGCCTTGTTCAGGGGCAGAACTACAGATTTCTATCTTGTCAGCTCGGGGATTCGATCTCGCAACCTTTCGGTTACAAGTCCAACGCTCTAACCACTAGGCTACCCTGCCGCTCAAACATGTATGGACTAGGTACTGTGTAGTGATCTGACCAGGTATTATCTTTTCAATATGTAATGCAGAAGATTCTGGGTGTATTTGTGAATAACTTATTTTCCTGTTTTTACATGTCAGTTATAGGCTGACATGTAGCCTAGCAGATGTATGATGACTGCTAGACATGTGCACGTACTTGACTGTACACACAATCATTAGGTTCTGACTGGCTCTTGGTAGTCTTTCCTGTGGAACAACAGAGGCTTTTAGTGCAAAAGCTTTTGTGAATAATTCAGGCCTGATATTATTTGCTGATGTTAGCAGAAGCGAGACGAGGCACTAAATGACATAAATGGATTTCCGCCATGAGATCTAACAGGGAAGGGGGGTGGTGTTGCTGATGGTATAGGGCAGAGTGGTAGGAGGGCACTTTCTCATCCACTAATTGGTTTAGACACTTAAGACACTCCCAGTTTGGGTGGACACGCTGCAACGCTGCAGGCAGTGTGTGTTTATAAGAGCCGGCTGCCACCCTCTCATGAGCCGGCCTCCTAGAAATCATCAGGTGAGTTTGAGCAAAGACCATTGACCACTGCTTGTATATGTTTGAGTGCACTGTGTGTGAGGTGGTGGCTGGATGTGTATGTGTAGTTTGGAGCAGATGCATGCTGCCTGGCTTGGAACCCCTCTCCCTCTTTCTCTATGGGCGGTGGAGCCCACTGGCCTGGAAGGACAGGGGAAGCTGGAGAACTGGAAGACACCTACGCCCTTGATGGCAAACATGGAAAGACTTCAGGATTTTATCTAGCTTTTTTGTCAGTTGATTCTAAGCTGAGCAGGACATTAGATGAAGGCTGTGCTTTGTGGCAGGGTTAATACCACAGCTTTCCTTCAGCAGACTGGGAGAGAAACAAAGTGCTGTTCAAGTGTCTGCATCAGTCAATATACTTTAGGGATCAATAGCAGTTTAATGTCTTCGAACTTCCGTTGTAGATCTACAGGGTAAAATGTCCTGAGTCCCCGGTGCTGTAAAGATCAATGTTATTGTTTTCACTACAAAGGCAATGATGACAGGCTGACAGAACTCCCAGCCTGAAAAGTGCTAATTTGTCCAAAATGGGCATAAGAACACTTTTGTAAGGTTCTTGTTCAGTGTTTCACCAGAGCGAGGATGTATGTTTTTAAAATCGTAATTTGAAACATTTCAGGTGCTTTACTGGCACTTTTTGTTTAGCTATAGGCTACTGATAAAGTATTCAATCTGAGCTGAATTATCACACTAGCAAAGACCATGTCAGAATCCGACATACTACTGAACATCAGCTTTTGAAAATGGCCATGGTGTTTCTCTATTTTTCTACTGTGTTTTAGCTAAGCTATTTGTTGGACTAATTGTAATAGTTAATGTGAAATATGTTGCTTGATATAACAATTGAAGTTATGCTGTAATCCGTGTCAGATCATGCAATAATCTGTAGGCTAGCCCATCTTAAGATCTGTTTCGTCTTTTGTCTCGTTACTGAGGACATACACCGAGTGTACAAAACATTATGCTCTTGTCATGAGACTGACCAGGTGAAAGCTATGATCCGCTATTGATGTCACTTCAATCAGTGTAGGTGACGTTGAGACCGGTTAAAGGATTTTTAAGCCTTTAGACAATTGAGACATGGATTGTGTGTGTGCCATTCAGAGGGTGAATGTGCAAGACTAAAGATGTGCGCCTTTTTGAACGGGGTACAACTCCTGCTGGGTTTTTCAAGCTCAACAGTTTCTTGTGTTTATCAAGAATGGACCGACATTCAGCCAACTTGACACAACTGTAGGAAGCATTGGAGTCAACATGGGCCAGCATCCCTGTGGAACGCTTTTGACAAAGCTTTTGAGTTCATGCCCTGACGAATTGAGGCTGTTCTGGGGGCAAGGGGGGGAACGGAGCAACTCAATGTTAGGAATGTGTTCTTAATGTTTTGTACATTCAGTGTCTGTTCTGCATAGCATTATCAAAGGGAAATAAGCTGTGCAGAAGTATTGTCTATTACAATACCTTTAACACTGCTGCCCACTAGTGACAGGATTGAGCACAGCACTTTCCCTACAGCATTGCTGATTGTAAAAGAACAGTCTCATGGCTCTTTCGTGATGCACGGGTCAACTATTTGTGCACCCGTCCACAATTGCTAATAACCCATCTGCAACCGCCTGAGTATGTGATAAAGTGTCAATCTCAGGCCTGCTCCCGACCTAAACCCGTTATATAGAAAATGCACTGTAGGCAACAGACACTTTAAAAAATGTATCAGTATTATTATTTATTGTGCCTGATTGTGCCTGATTTTAGATATGTTTCTACCTATAATTTGCGACATTTTAGTAGGCTATTTATTTGTCAATAATAATTGTCTATAATTAGTTACATAAAGCTTTCTTCTGTCATATGCTGCCCTAGAAGACTAAATAAACACTTGCTCAACAGAATGTCATAAATCAATACACTGAATGCTTCAATCTAGTTGACATCAGTAACGTTTTCTGTCATCTCTGCTACTTTTGCAGAACAATGACGTTTAGGGACCAGAGAGAAAATGCAATTACTCAAAAAAAACTGGACAGATTTTCTGTGCGTTGTCTCCAAATGGCATCAGCTTGACAAAGGAAATAGCAAGCCGTGCAAACATGACACATGTTTCTGATAAGAGTTCACTTTTCCTTGGATGCATATTTTATTTGGTTGAAATACTTACAGCTACATTTGGTGTATTATTTTAGTGGAAGAAATGCTAAATTCTGCAGGAGTTAATATTAAGGCTACGTGCAGGTTATAGACCAACAGTCAGTGTCCAGATTTCAGTTTCACCCATCTGAACAGTAGGCAACAGTTCCCTTGACATGTCATAGGCCTATTTGAAGTCCCCATCTTGTGAATGTATAGTGCTTCTCAATCATCACACACATTATCACTGCTATCATTCTCTTTTACCTCTTTTCCAAACATGACTTTTTTGGTCCTCCCTTTCAGCTCTCCATTTAGCAGCTTTTCTCTTATTGAATTAAACTTGGATTTTTCCTTTTTGCTTCCATGGATCGATATTTTTTTTGCCCTTTCCCAAATGCATTTGGAGATTGTCGTGGAGGCTATTTGGCATGTGTATAGTTAAGCCCTAAAGCTTAGGCATACGCACTAATGCCAGACAGCCTAAAATAATGATAGAAATGTAGCCTATAGATATAAATTGCGCTAGAATTATAAATGTATGGATTTAAGGTATTTCCTATTTATTCAACCCTGTTACGGTTTTCTTCCGTCGAAAGAGAGTCGGACCAAAATTCAGCGTGGTTAATACGATACATGTTTAATGACGAATAAACACGACAATACAAATACAACAAACGGAACGTGAGCCTATCTGGTGACAACTAACACAAAGACAGGAACAATCATCCACGAAACACTCAAAGAATATGGCTGCCAAAATATGGTTCCCAATCAGAGACAACGAGAATCACCTGCCTCTGAGAACCGCCTCAGGCAACCATAGACTTTGCTAGAACACCCCACTAAGCCACAATCCCAAAACCTACGAAAAACCCCCATACATAAACACAACACAAAATAAACCCATGTCACACCCTGGCCTGACCAAATAAATATAGAAAACACAAAATACTAAGACCAGGGCGTGACAGAACTCCCCCCCCCAAGGTGCGGACTCCCGGCCGCACACTTAAACCCATAGGGGAGGGTCCGGGTGGGCGTCTGTCCACGGGGGCGGCTCCGGCTTAATAACCCTCACCAAGGACCCCACTGGACCGAGGGGCAGCTCGGGACCGAGGGGAAGCTCGGCACCGAGGGGAAGCTCGGCACCGAGGGGATGCCTAGTACCGAGAGGATGCCTAGTACCGAGAGGATGCCTAGTACTGAGAGAGAACTCAGGCAGGTAGTAGGCTCTGGCAGATCCTGGCTAGCTGGTGGTTCTGGCAGATCCTGGCTGACTGGCGGATCCTGGCTAGCTGGTGGTTCTGGCTGATCCTGGCTAGCTGGTGGTTCTGGCAGATCCTGGCTGACTGGCGGATCTTGGCTGACTGGCGGATCTGGAGGATCCTGGCTGACTGGCGGATCTGGAGGATCCTGGCTGACTGGCGGATCCTGGCTGACTGGCGGATCCTGGCTGACTGGCGGATCTGGAAGATCCTGGCTGACTGGCGGATCCTGGCTGACTGGCGGCTCTGGCCGCTCCATGCAGACTGGCGGCTCTGGCCGCTCCATGCAGACTGGCGGCTCTGGCTGCTCCATGCAGACTGGCGGCTCTGGCCGCTCCATGCAGACTGGCGGCTCTGGCCGCTCCATGCAGACTGGCGGCTCTGGCCGCTCCATGCAGACTGGCGGCTCTGGCCGCTCCATGCAGACTGGCGGTTCTGGCCGCTCCATGCAGACTGGCGGCTCTGGCCGCTCCATGCAGACTGGCAGCTCTGGCAGCGCTAAACAGGCAGGAGACTCCGGCAGCACTGGAGAGGAGGAAGGCTCTGATAGCGCTAGACAGGCGGGAGACTCCGGCAGCGCTGGAGAGGAGGAAGGCTCTGGCAGCGCTAAACATGCGGGAGACTCCGGCAGCGCTAAACAGGCGGGAGACTCCGACAGCGCTGGAGAGGAGAAAGGCTCTGGCAGCGCTGAACAGGCGAGGCGCACTGAAGGCCTGGTGCGTGGTGCTGGCACTGGTGGTACTGGGCCGAGGACACGCACAGGAAGCCTGGTGCGGGGAGCTGCCACCGGAGGACTGGTGTGTGTGGAGGTGGCACTGGATAGACCGGACCGTGCAGGCGCACTGGAGCTCTTGAGCACCGAGCCTGCCCAACCTTATCTGGCTCGATGCCCACTCTAGCCCGGCCAATACGAAGAGCTGGTATGTACCGCACCGGGCTATGCACCCGCACTGGAGGCACCGTGCGCTCCATAGCATAACACGGTGCCTGCCCGGTCTCTTAAGCCCCCCGGTAAGCACAGGAAGTTAGCGCAGGTCTCCTACCTGGCGTAGCCATTCTCCATGTGAGCCCCCCCCCCCCCCAATTAATTTTTGGGGCTGACTCTCGGGCTTCCATCCACGTTGTCGTGCTGCCTCTTCTATTCCATTCTCCTATAGCCCTCTTCGCACTGCTCCAGCGAATCCCAGGCGGGCTCCGGCACTCTCTCTGGGTCGACCGCCCACCTGTCAATTTCCTCCCAAGTCGTATATTCCAACCTTGGTTGCTCCTGCTGCCACTGCCTGTCACCACGCTGCTTGGTCCGGGTGTGGTGGGTGATTCTGTTACGGTTTTCTTCCGTCGAAAGAGAGTCGGACCAAAATGCAGCGTGGTTAATACGATACATGTTTAATGACGAATAAACACGACAATACAAAAACAACAAACGGAACGTGAGCCTATCTGGTGACAACTAACACAAAGACCGGGAACAATCACCCATGAAACACTCAAAGAATATGGCTGCCTGAATATGGTTCCCAATCAGAGACAACGAGAATCACCTGCCTCTGATTGAGAACCGCCTCAGGCAACCATAGACTTTGCTAGAACACCCCACTAAGCCACAATCCCAAAACCTACGAAAAAACCCCATACATAAACACAACATAAAATAAACCCATGTCACACCCTGGCCTGACCATATATATATATATATATAGAAAACACAAAATACTAAGACCAGGGCGTGACAAACCCTTTGTTTATCAACGAGTGGATTTGATAGCAAATAGACAAGTGGTTAAATATGTAATTACTGAAGTACTGTGCATTCGGAAATACTTTTTCCACATTCTGTTACGTTACAGCCTTATTCTAAAATGGATGAGTTAAGTGTTTATTTAATCCATCTACACACAATACCCTATAATGACAAAGCGAAACAGGTTTGTAGAAATGTTTGCAAACTTCTATTTAAAAGAGAGCCCTTATTTACATAAGTATTCAGACACTTTGCTACGAGACTAAAAATTGAGATCAGGTGCATCCTGTTTCCATTGATCATCCTTGAGATGTTTTGACAACTTGATTGGAGTCCACTTGGTAAATTCAATTGATTGGACATGATGGAAAGGTACACACATGTATATAATGACCCACAGTTGTCAGAGAGGAAAGAAAACAAGCCATGAGATCAAAGGAATTGTCCGTAGAGCTCCGAGACAGGATTGGGTTGAGACACAGATCTGGGGAAGGGTACTGCAGTATTCTGCAGTATTGAAGGTCCCCAAGCACACCATTGCCCCATCATGCTTGAATGGAAGACGTTTGGACCCACCAAGACTCTATCTTTCTAGATCTGGCAGCCTTGCCAAACTGAGCAATCGGGGTAGAAGGGCATTGGTCAGGGAGGTGACCAAGAACCCAATGGTCACTGACAGAGCTCCAGACTTCCTCTGTGGAGATGCTTCCAGAAGGACAACCATCTTTGCAGCACTCCACCAATCAGGCATTTATGGTAGAATGGCCAGATGGAAGCCACTCCTCAATAAAAGACAAATGATAGCCCACTTGGAGTTTGCCTAAAGGACTCTGACCATGAGAAACCAGACACTGGTCTGATGAAACCAAGATTGAACTGATGTCATTCTTTGTTGTGTATAATTATTTATCTCTATTGTACCATTTTGTAAACTCTAGATACTGTAACAGTACAGTACACTGAATGCCAAGCATCATGTCTGGAGGAAACCTGGCAATATCCCTACGTTGAAGCATGGTGATGGGAGGGTCATGCTGTGGTGATGTCTTTTAGCTGCACGGACTGGGAGACTAGTCAGGATCGAGGGAAAGATGAACTGTGCAAAGTACAGCGAGATCCTTGATGAAAACCTGTTCAGGACCTCAGACTGGGGCGAAGGTTCACTTTCCAACAGGACAATGAGCCTAAGTACACAGCCAAGAGTGTCCCAGCCAGAGCCCAGACTTGAACCTGATCTCACATCTTTGGAGAGACCTGAAAATATCTGTGCAGCGACGCTCCCCATCCAACCTGACAGTGTTTGAGTAGAATGGGAGAAACTCCCCAAATACAAGTGTGCCAAGCTTGTAGCGTCATAGCCAAGAAGACTCGAGACTGTAATCGCTGCCAACGGTGCTTCAACAAATATCTGAGTAAAGGGATACTGAATTACTTATGTAAATGTGATATTTCCTTTTTCTCCCCTAATTTCGTCACATCAAATTACGATCTTGTCTCATTGCTGCAATTTCCAAACAGGCTCGGAAGAGACGAAGGTCGAGTCACGCGTTTAACAAAACTTGACCTGCCAAACTGCACTTGTTAACACCCACCCTCATAACCCGGAAGTCAGCCGCACCAATGTGTCGGAGGAAACACTGTTCAACTGATGACCAAAGTCAGTCTGCATGCGCCCGGCCCCCCACAAGGAGTTGTTAACTTCTGCATAAATTGGCCATAAAATTTGATCTGATCTTCAAGTCAGTCTTCATGTCTTGATTAACTTGGGAATTCATTTTTTTCGTCGACGATAGCAAGCTGTCCAGGCCCTGAGGCAGCAAAGCCGCCCCAAACCATGATGCTCCCTCCACCATATTTTACAGTTGGGATGAGGTTTTGATGTTGGTGTGCTGTGCATTTTTTCCTCCACACAGTGTTGTGTGTTCCTTCCAAACAACTCAACTGTAGTTTCATCTGTCCACAGAATATGTTGCCAGCAGTGCTGTGGAACATCCAGATGCTCTTTTGTGAACTTCAGATGTGCAGCAATGTTTTTTTTGGACAGCAGTGGCTTCTTCTGTGGTGTCCTCCCATGAACACCATTCTTGTTTATTGTTTTACGTATTGTAGACTTGTCAACAGAGATGTTCACATGTTCCAGCGATTCCTGTAAGTCTTTAGCTGACACTCTAGGGTTCCTCTTAACGTCACTAAGCGTTCTGCACTGTGCTCTTGCAGTCATCTTTGCAGGACGGCCACTCCAAGGGAGAGCAGCAACAGTGCTGAACTTTCTCCATTTATAGACAATTTGTCTTACCGTGGACTGATGAACATCAAGGCTTTTAGAGATACTTTTGTAACCCGTTCCAGTTTTATGCAAGTCAACAATTCTTAATCTGAGGTCTTCTGAGATCTCTTTTGTTTGAGGCATGGTTCACATCGGACAATGCTTCTTGTGAATAGCAAACTCAAATTGTGTGATTTTTATTTTTATAAGGCAGGGCAGCCCTAACCAACATCTCCAATCTCATCTCAATGATTGTACTCCAGGTTAGCAATTAGCTTTTGGAGATGTCATTAGCTTTGGGGTTCACATACTTTCCCCAACCTACACTGTAAATGTTTAAATGATGTATTCAATATAGACTAGAAAAATACAATAATGTGTGTTAGTAGTTTAAGCAGACTGTGTTTGTCTTGTGACTTAAAATTAGATCTGATCTTCATCTAAGACCAATTTATGCAGAATTCCAGAGTTCCTACGGGTTCACATACTTTTTCTTGCCACTCCACACTATTTTTATTTTATTTTATTTTACCTTTATTTAACCAGGTAGGCAAGTTGAGAACAAGTTCTCATTTACAATTGCGACCTGGCCAAACGTTTTAGAACACCTACTCATTCAAGGGTTTCAAGGGTTTCATTTTTAAAACTATTTTCTACATTGTAGAATAATAGTGAAGATGTCGAAACTATGAAATAACGCATATGGAATCATGTGGTAACCAAAAGTGTTAAACAAATTTTAATAGATTTTAGATTTATTCAAATAGCCACCCTTTGCCATGACAGCTTTGCACACTCTTGGCATTCTCTCAACCAGCTTCATGAGGTAGTCGACAGGAATGCATTTCAATTAACAGGTGTGCCTTATTAAATGTTCATTTGTGGAATTTATTTTCTTCATGTGTTTGAGCCAATCAGTTGTTGTGACATGTTGTGAGGTAATACAGAAGACAGCCCTATTTGGTAAAAGGCCAAGTCCATATTATGGCAAGAACAGCTTAAATAAGCAAAGAGAAACAACAGTCCGTTACTTTAAGACATGAAGGTCAGTCAATACAGAACATTTCATGAACTTAAAGTTTTATTCAAGTACAGTAACAAAAACGATCAAGCGCTATGATGAAACTGACTCTCATGAGGACTGCCACAGGAAAGGAGGACCAGAGTTACCTCTGCAGCAGAGGATGAGTTACCAGCCTCAGAAATTGCAGTCCAAATAGACTGCGTGAATCAGGCTTTCGTGGTCGAATTGCTGCAAAGAAACCATTACTAAAGGACACCAATAAGAAGTAACTCTCTTGGGCCAAGAAACATGAATAATGGACATTTGACCGGTGAAAATGTGTCCTTTGGTCTGGAGTCCAAATTGGAGATGGTTGGTTCCAACCGCTGTGACTTTGTGAGACCACATACTGAAGGAAAAGCAGCCAACAAGTGCTCAGCAAATGTGGGAACTCCTTTAAGACTGTTGGAAAAGCATTCCAGGTGAAACTGGTTGAGACAATGCCAAGAGTGTGCAAAGCTATCATCAAGGCATAGGGTGGCTTTTTGAAGAATCTCAAATATAAACAAATCAAAATATATTTTACCACTTTTCTGGTTGCTACATGAGTTTTGATGTCTTCACTATTATTCTACAATGTAGAAAATGTTAATAAAAAATATAACACTGAGTAGGTGTTCTAAAACTTTTGACATATAGTGTGTATTTTTTTCTATTTTTTTATGGCACACGAGACAATGTCTGATTCATGCTAATCCATTGCGGACGCTGAGACTAATCCTTTGCTGAGAAAGTAGAGAAAATCGAATTAGCTCAACCTTTTGTCAGATCCACTCACAGTACAAATTGTGTACACTGATGCCTTTTGGTGCATGTATTTAAAAATATATATATATTTTTTTACCATAACTTGAAGCTTTAACAGGGTTTTGGGTGCTGGCTAGTTATCAGAAGGTTTGTCTCTTGGCTCTCCCCCTACATCCAAGTAGAAAACCTAGAACGGTGTCTGCCTGCCCTGGCCCATGTCTGAATGTCTCCTCCTCCTGCTGTCCCCAATGTACCTATGCCTCTTGCATGGTCCTGCTCCTTAGTTAACCACAAGGTGGTCAGCTGAATGCACCCTATCAGTTTAACCCTGCCATTGTGTCTTTCCTGGGGGGTGGTGCTGTGACTCTGATTACACGATGCATGGCTGTGTGATGCTCTGCTCAGGGGCAGCAGTAAGAGAGCTCTTATGGGAGTAGTCCAGCGCTATTTAAGGAGGTGGCTGTGTCCTGCTGGCTCCTAGCTCCTGTCTCAGACCCACTTTTCGCTCTCACTGAGTGGTGGGTCGCTGTGGCGACAGCAAGAGTAGGGGGGATGTTTGCGGGAGGGTTGTCAGGGGGTCATCCTCCCTGGGCGGCAGTGAGGCGTCAATCCATGTACGCTAATTCCGAAAACCTACAGATCCCCAAAGCAGGCAGGCCGGGCAGTGTTATACGGAAAAGCAGCAGCAGCGGCAAGATGCTGTCCATGTCATACAGCGAGAGCATGCGGAGTGGCATTAGCCGCTACCACTCGGACCAGGGCCTGAACCAGCCACGGCCCACCGACCCAGGGGAGCTGCAGCGCCTCAGGGAGCAGAGGCATGCCGCTCAGGTCAAGAACATGGAGGACTTCCTGAAGATGAACGGCCTGGCCCTGGAGGAGTGTGTGTCCTACCAGACTGGCATGAAGTACAGGTAAGGTCGGGGCATACCTGGGGCTTGGTAGGTGAGACCTAATGATTGGCTTAATGGGCAGGTGAGACCTGAAGACAGGCTGCTGCTGACCAGGTAGAGTATACTGTATGGGTACAGGCAAGAGGAGTGGGTGTGAGGAAGGTTCTGTAGACCACCTGAGGCTCAGGCAGATTCTAATTGTCTACTTTGTGCTACGTATACTGCCCACCTTGCTCTGTCATTTTTTTATCCAGGCTAAGGAGCTGCTTATTTACCTGTTCTGGGGGAAGTCTTTGACGTAATGAATCAGTGCTGATCAAATGTATGGGTTAATGCCAACGTATAAGTATGAATAGAGCTGTTTCACTAGTGGTATGAAGCTGTGCAGTGTTGGACTCTCCTCTGGCCAGACTGCTCTTTATGGTACTGGCTCTCGTTTTATTTTAATCATCTAGGTCGCTGGCATATTTGCCCAACAAGATGGGAAGGACACACCGTTCCATAAGGATTTACCTGACCCTGTTTCCCCCCCCCCCCCCCCCTTTTCCCCCCTGATCAGCCAGAGTGAAGATTCTCCCTGTCACTCTGGCCCCACATCACCACTCTGTCTGAGTAGTCAAATGGTAGACATGTTGTCGTGTTCTGAGAGGTTAGGTAACATACTGTACATTAACTATGTGATAACATGCGACTCTTGCAGTGTGGTTTGCGCATGGCTAACCCTAATCTGTTAACCCTAAATTAAAGTTTTGCGTAGTTGGTCAGATGCTCGAGTGAGTTCTGGGTCCGTACTTGTTAAGCGAAGCGATAAAACGAGGATCCGAACCAGAATGAAAAGCTCTACCCTCTCTTTGCGCGTTACGGGAAAGTCTATGGGCCAAATGTCCCATTCCTTTCCGAAATTCAAAAGATGCTAACACCTGTGAAATCGTTCTTTGTCCAATTTAACCAGTGATGAAAAACCCAAACACTGGAACTAATGTTGCTCGATCTCGCACATCCTGTTGTATCATGACAGATCTATGTTACCATGTATGTTTATGTAGTCTATCAACGAGAGATTAATCTAACCCCTAACTTTCACCCCCAACCTAAACCAGAGTGATGCAGTTCAATAAGGCTTCAAACTCAGTACTGTCTGGTATAATGTGTGCAGTTTGGCATTAACTGTAGTGTGCTCCACAACCTCACATCCTTGGGGTGGCAGGGTAGCCTAGTGGTTAGAGCGTTGGACTAGTAACCGAAAGGTTGCAAGTTCAAATCCCAGAGCTGGCAAGGTACAAATCTGTCATTCTGCCCCTGAACAGACAGGCAGCCCACTGTTCCTAGGCTGTTGTTGAAAATAAGAATTTGTTCTTAACTGACTTGCCTAGTTAAAAAAAGGTAAAAAATAAATAAAAATGTGTGTAGTACAGCCATGATGTGAATCAGGCCCCACTGCATCGTCACTAATGACGAGGTCTGTAAAGCAGGGGTAGCCTACCTGCTGCTGTTTTAACCTAGTGCAGGGGTGGTTGCTTTGTCTGAAGCAGCTGTTTGGATGATGGGCAGGGAGTCCGGGAATACTGTTGTTTTGACTAAGGCCAGTGATGTCTGTTATTGTTTTGGCTATAGTAAGGAATGATTGCTGTCTGTTCCCAGGGGTCAGAGGCAGTTGAGTGGCTACCAGGCAGCGTTGCTTGCCATTGACATTGGTGGACTGCAAGGCCCCATTGCTCATGTGCTGTCTGTTATTGTTTTGGCTATAGTAAGGGATGATTGCTGTCTGTTCCCAGGGGTCAGAGGCAGTTGAGTGGCTACCAGGCAGCGTTGCTTGCCATTGACATTGGTGGACTGCAGGCCCCATTGCTCATGTGCTGTACTCATTGTTCCGTGGCAGGATGACTGATATAGAGCATTGTGATGAGGCAGGTAAGAAGGAGTTATATTAGGTTACAAGGACCTCTATGGTGCCTCTCCCATTTTCAAACCAGAGTCCCTCTGAGTGCTGACTTCATCCCTTTGTCCTCTGTAGTCTGTCATTTTCCCCCAGTTGTCCATGATGGATTTGACTCATTCTATTCCATGTGTATACACAAAGGTCTGAGTCTGGCTTATGGTACAGTATGTAGCTACTGGTGTTTGTTACCAAATATATTGAAGGATAACCCAGCTAGCTCTTGTATCCTGATCAGTGTACAATTATGTAATTAGGTCTGCAATTAGGTCAGCACAACAGATACAACGCCACTCATCATAATTTTTTTGTCGTCAGAGCCAGAGGAACAATACTATTGAGCTGTTCTACCTGACAGGCTGCTACACTACATTACACCTCTGTCATGAGTCCATGAGACATGGACAGATATCGATACTGTACTGTAAAACACTTAGCCCTTTATATAAACTGAGTGTACATTAAGAACACCTGCTCTTTCCATGAGACTGAGCAGGTGAATGCAAGTGAAAGATATGATTCCTTATTGATGTCAATTGGTAAATCGGTGTAGATGAATGGGGGGGAGACGGGTTAAAGAAAGGTTTTTAAGCTTTGAGACGATTGAAACATGGATTGTTTGTGTGCCCTTCAGAGGGTGAATGGGCAAAACAAAAGTTAAGTGCTTTTGAAAGGGTTATGGTAGTAGGTGCCAGACGCACCAGATTGTGTCAAAAACGGCAACGCTGCTGGGTTATTCACACTACAGTTTTCCGTACGCATCAAGAATGTTCCGCCACCCAAAGGACATCCAGCCAACTTGACACAATTGTGGGAAGCATTGTAGTCAACATGGGCTAGCATCCCTGTGGAATGCTTTCGACACCTTGTGGAGTTCATGACCTGACGAATTGAGGATTTAAGTTATTTTCCCTTTATTCAACCCTTTGTTTATCAACAAGAGGAGTGGATTTGATAGCATATAGACAAGTGGTTAAATATGTCATTACTCAAGTACTGTGCATTTGGAGATACCTTTTCCACATTTTGTTACGTGACAGCCTTATTCTAAAATGGATGAGTTAAGCATTTATTTAATCCATCTACACACAATACCCCATAATGACAAAGCGAAACAGGTTTGTAGAAATGTTTGCAAATTTCTATATAAAAAAAAGATCCCTTATTTACATAAGTATTCAGACACTTTACTGTGAGACTCAAAATTGAGATCAGGTGCATCCTGTTTCCATTGATCCTCCTTGATGTTTCAACAACTTGATTGGAGTCCACGTGGTAAATTCAATTGATTGGACATCATTTGAAAGGTACACACATGTCTATATAAGGTCCCACAGTTGACGCTGCATGTCTGAGTAAAAATCAGGCCAGGAGGTCGAAGCAATTGTCCGTAGAGCTCCGAGACAGGATTGGGTTGAGACACAGATCTGGGGAAGGGTACCAAAACAATTCTGCAGTATTGAAGGTCCCCAAGAACACTGTGGCCCCATCATTCTTGAATAGAAGAAGTTTGGAACAACCAAGACTCTTTCTAGAGCTGCCTGCCCTGCCAAACTGAGCAATCTGGGTAGAAGGGCATTGGATGGGGAGGTGACCAAGAACCTGATGGTCACTCTGACAGAGCTCCAGACTTCCTCTGGAGATAGGAGAACCATCCAGAAGGACAAGCATCTCCGCAGCACTCCACAAATCAGGCCTTTATGGTAGACTGGCCAGATGGAAGCCACACTTCAGTAAAAGGCACACGATGGCCCTCTTGGAGTTTGCCTAAAGGACTCTCAGGCCATGAGAAACAAGTTTTTCTGCTCTGATGAAACCAAGATTGAACTCTTTGGCCTGAATGCCAAGCGGCACGTCTGGAGGAAACCTGGAACCATCCCTACAGTGCTGTGGGGATGTTTTTCAGCGGCAGGGACTGGGAGACTAGTCAGGATTGAGGAGAAAGGTGAACTGAGCAAAGTACAGAGATCCTTGACCTTCCAACAGGACAACGACTAAGCACACAGCCAAGACGACGCCGGAGTGGCTTCGGGACAAGTGTCTGAATGTCCTTGAGTGGCCCAGCCAGAGCCCGGACTTTAACCCGATTTGAACATCTCTGGAGAGACCTGAAAATAGCTGTGCAACAACGCTCCCCATCCATCCTGAGATGATCTGCAGAGAAGAAAAATGGGAGAAACTCCCCAAATACAGGTGTTCCAAGCTTGTAGAGTCATACCCAAGAAGACTCAGTGCTGTAATCGCTGCCAAAGGTGCTTCAACAAATTACTGAGTCTGAATACTTATGCAAATGTGATATTTCAGTTTTTTTTATTTTTTATAAATTAGCAAAAATGTCAACTTGTTTTTGCTTTGTCATTATGTTGAATTGTGTGTAGATTGAGGGGGAAAACTAATCAATTATAAAATGGGTGTTCGGAAATTCAATCTTGAGTGCCAGAGTGCGTTCAGTTGTCAGATTGTTCTTTTGTAAATTCAGAGCGCTTCGCTCTCGGCTCGTTCAGAGCACACACTGGACGCTCTGGCCGAGGAGTAGGGTTTATCCGAGCGTTCTGACCGCACAACTGGCTAACGTTGGCTAGCTTGCTAGTAGCTACATCCAGAAACAAATGAAACACACTGACCATTTTACTCACCCTAGCAGAGTTGGTTAGGTTGTTTTAATTACACTTTTTTTGCCCATGTTTACGGACACCGGCCATAGTCAATGGGTGTTGAACGTTGGTAAATTCCTCAGTTATTCTGCGCTCTGGCACACTCAGACGAGAGAGCTCTGAAATCCAAGTAGATCGCCAGAGTGAATTTACCAACGCACCCTTGATGACTGTTAGCTTGAATAACACATTCTGTAAAAATAAACTTATTTTCAGTGGTTGTGTCACAGGTCTCAAATGTTTCATATAAAAGGTTATACATTGCCTCGTAGTCCTAGTCAATGGTTGACACGAAATAATGACATGTATAGGCCTAAGCTTACTTGGATCTTGAGTGGTGGAGAAGGGAAAGTTGTCCAGTGCAGAGGGATAGACATAAGGGGATGAGGTAAAGGAGCCATCCCTGATAGAATAGATTTGGTGATAGTCAGTCTGTCTACATTTTTGAAAACATTACAATACATTTACAACAGATTTCACAACTTATTACGTGTGTGCCCTCAGGCCCCTACTCTACTACCTCGTACAGTATCTTCCAACACAAAATCCATGTGTTTGTCTGTCTGTGCCTATGTTTGTTGTTTCACAGTCCCTGCTGTTGTGTGTATTTGTATCTGTTTTTTAAATCTAATTTTACTGCTTGCATGAGTTACTTGATGTGGAATAGATTTCTATGTAGTACTGTGCGCCTCCCATGTCTGTTCTGGACTTGGGGACTGTGAAGAAACCTCTGGTGGCATGTCTTGTGGGGTATGCATGGGTGTCTGAGCTGTGTGCTAGTAGTTCAACCGACAGCTTGATGCATTCAACATGTCATTGACTTCATCAATACTTGTATTTGTAAGTGGTAATCTCTCCCACTTTGAGCCAGGAGAGATTGACATGAATATTATTCATTTTAGCGGTCTGTGTACATCTAAGGGCTAGCCGTGTTGCCCTGTTCTGAGCCAATTGCAACTTTCCTAAATCCCTCTGTGGCGACTGAACAGTAGTCCAGGTGCGACGAAACTCGGGCCTGTCCTGCCTGCCTTGTTGATAGTGCTGTTAAGAATGCAGAATAGTGCTTTATTATGGCCAGACTTCTCCCCATCCCAGCTACTGTTGTATCAATATGTTTTGACCTTGACAGTTTACAATCCAGGGTTACTCCAAGCAGTTTAGTCTCAACTTGCTAAATTACCACATTTATTTATTACAAGTTTTAGTTTAGGGTTTAGTGAATGATTTGTCCCAAATACAATGCTTGTAGTTTTTGAAATATTTAGGACTAACTTATTCCTTGCCACCCATTCTGAAACTGACTGCAGCGCCATAAGTGTTGCGGTCATTTCAGTCGCTGTGGTAGCTGACGTGTATAGTGTTGAGTCAGCCGCATATATAGACACACTGGCTTTACCCAGAGCAAGTGGCATGTTGTTAGTAATGATTGAAAAAAGTAAGGGGCGTAGACAGCTGCCCTGGTGAATTCCTGATTCTACCTGGATTTTGTCAGAGAGGCTTCCATCAAAGAACATTCTCTGTGTTATGTTAGACAGGTAACTATTTACCCACAATATATAGCAGGGGTTGTAAGGCCATAACACAAGTTTTTCAAGCAACTGACTATAATCGATAATGTAGCCGCACTGAAGTAAAAAAATGGGGGGGGAGGCTGTTTCGTTAATCATCAATTTCTCTCAGCCAATCGTCAGTCATTTGTGTGTGTGCTGTGCTTGTTGAATGTCCTTCCCTATAAGCGTGCTGAAAGTCTTATCAATTTGTTTTACTGTAAAATAGCATTGTATCTACTCAAACACCATTTTTTCAAAAAGTCTACGAAGGTTTGTCAACAGGCTGATTGGTCGGCTATTTGAGCCAGTAAAGGGGGCTTTACTATCTTTAGGTAGGGGAATAACTTTTGCTTTCCTCCAGGCCTGAGGGCACACACTTGCTTGTAGGCTTAAATTGAAGATTTGGCAAATAGGAGTGGCAATATCGTCCGCTATTATCCTCCAGTAATTTTCCATCCAAGTTGTGACATGTAGGCCTATATTTGCTGCAGCATAGCCTATGCTACAGTAATATAAAGACCGAATGCACGTCTACTTTACCCATCTCCATCTGGCTTTCGGGGCTCACCTTGTTCTTTTAATTGTTAAGGTTATACTTTTTTAAAATTGCAGCTGCAGCGTTTTTTAAAAACATTCTGACTCAATATAATTGCTTTAAATCCGTCCACGTGTGAGCACTCTCTCGCAGTCTTTTACTTTCTCCAACTCCATTGAAATTCCATCCAAAATGAATAATCCTGTTCTAAATTGTTATATAGCCCTATATATAGATAGATATCTATCAATATGTGTATATGTCCTAGCTTACCACTTTCTAATTTATAATGGGTTATGCATGATAAGCTTCTAATTTATAGCCTCTTTCTCCTGTGCTCCGCAAGCAGCTTTTAGAGGCCCATGCAGGAAAAAGCTAAACAAGAATAGCTCTCTGAAAAAGATTTTTTTGTCCTTCTTAAAGGTGATTCATCTTCCAGAATTTAATGTTCTCTTCTGCTTTATCATAGTTTGAATGATGTGTGTAATTCCAGTCCGTATAATGCAGTACAGTAATACAGTTCACACTCAAAGATTAGCCTGCATGAGCTAGTTTCATTTATTTACTTGAGCATATAGCTAGCTACATCTGTGGGCTTATGTTTTTCTGTCGTACGTAATGTGCAGTAGCCTATATGTATTGGATAATGGCAAAATCATTTGGGCTTTTTTGGGCTTTTGCTCATTAAATGTTAATGTAGGGATCATAAAATGTATTTAATATGTGTCTCATCAGGCTCCGGTAGCATCAGGTTTGAATTTTCATGCTAATCAAAGCGCTAATCAAAACCAGACACATTTATATGCTCTATAATGCTTTTGAATGGGAAATACCGGGTTACCCGAGAGAAGTGATTTATTCTCAGGATGGAACATTTGTAAAATACTGGGAAAATATTCAGACCTACTAGGGATATGGTTAGTACATAGTTAAAATGTTAATGATAGTCCATCTGTAGATGCTCTACAGACTATCCAAATAGTGTTACTGTGGGAATTACTGAATTGGCCTCTTTTTCAACTGTATTTTTCATTCATTATCATGTTTCTTATTTCTTGAAATGACAATGATTTACAATTATGCCTATTTGTAAAAAGTGAATTCTCAAATTTGAGTATGTCGCCACCTAATGGATGTAGTTGTTACAGCCTCCCAGACTGTAGAGTGCAGACTGGATGCTCTCGAGGCTCATGTCTCAGCAAACGGAGGTCTGAGCATGATATTGATCTCTTAATAATACTTGTTTTACTAAATGCAGATGCATATCATGGGTAGTGCATAGGCCTAACCAGAGTGCGACTTACACCCTGGCTTTCGGGGGATCTTTGTAATGATTTTAGATTTTTTTTTGTAATGGTCCTAATAATGACAGTAAAAATATATTACATTTTTAATGTGGCATGAACACAACCAGTAATGATATTTTAATCTGATTTGTCAAACATATCACTTAAAGTAACCGTTCTTCCACTCTAAAATAATTCCAGCATTCAAACTGCATGTATAGACTACTAGATCCATTTGATGAATGGAAATAGACATCTGCTGCAAACCACCAAAAGGTGTGAGTCATGACTAAGCGATTGCCATTGATTAGGCCTACATTAATTGACGTGTCTTGCTGACAAATTGACCTTTTTTGTAGCCTGAAAACTCGGGACACCTGCGATGGGGCTGAAACTGTCGCGGGAAAAACAGGATGGTCACCCTAACACACAAGGTACGTTAATGAGACTAGGCTACAGTGTGTATTCCCATGAACTTCAAATAGACCTACCTGAGATGTAGTGTTTAAAAAATAGGTGCATGGGTCAAGTGATTGCCGGTCACTGTGAAAAAAGTCATGCTCCTATACTTTAAGTGCATTTTTTATTTTAAGGTGGGTAAATCGCATTTACTTACATTTACCCTTCACTGAGCCTAACCACTGCTGGTAGCCTACCCTCTCAGCCAAGGCAATTTTAAACACATGAACACACAGAATAGGTAGCCTACATTCAATTTAATACATGAGTTGATTCAGAGTTGAATGTTACACTAGTTCATGAGTTGGCCATAATTCAATAGTTAATGCTTGGAGTCTACACAGATTGTGTCATGTTGCCAATATTTTTCTTGAATTGTAATGGGAGTTGTTGACCACTAGGTGGTAGAGATGTTCCACCTCAGATTTGGTCTGCTGTATTCTATCCTGCACCCTCTGCAGTACTTAGGGCTGTCATCTCATTTCAGGGCTAATGGTTTGTAAGTAGCCATCTGTGATAATGGCTTACTGCAGAGTGCGAATTATACCGTGACATAGTAAAAACATGTATTTTAACTGTAAAAATGTATTGCCTTTTGTGGCATGAACACAACCATATCAAACAAATCACTTAAAGGCTACCAAATAATTCCAGTATCTAGCTGTGCACCTGCCATTTTGACGAATGAAAAGAGAGCTGTTAGAAAACAGTGTAACGACATTAGGTCATTGTCATTAAGTATACAGTCGTGGCCAAAGGTTTTGAGAATGACACAAATATTCATTTTCACAAAGTTTGCTGCTTCAATGTCTCTAGATATTTTAGTCAGATGTTACTATGGAATACTGAAGTATAATTACAAGCATTTCATAAGTGTCAAAGGCTTTTATTGACAATTACATGAAGTTCATGCAAAGAGTCAATATTTGCAGTGTTGACCCTTCTTTTTCAAGACTTCAAGACTTCAATCTGCCCTGGCATGCTGTCAATCCACTTCTGGGCCACCTGACTGATGGTAGCCCATTCTTGCATAATCATGCTTGGAGTTTGTGGGTTTTTGTTTGTCCACCCGCCACTTGAGGATTGACCACAAGTTCTCAATGGGATTAAGGTCTGGGGAGTTTCCTGGCCATGGACCCGAAATATTCATGTTTTGTTCCCCGAGCCACTTAGTTATCACTTTTGCCTTATGGCAAGGTGCTCCATCATGCTGGAAAAGGCATTGTTCGTCACCAAACTGTTCCTGGATGGTTGGGAGAAGTTGCTCTCGGAGGATGTGTTGGTACCATTCTGTATTCATGGCTGTGTTCTTAGGCAAAATTGTGAGTGAGCCCACTCCCTTGGCCTGAGAAGCAACCCCACACATGAATGGTCTCAGGATGCTTTACTGTTGGCATGACACAGGACCGATGACCACGCGCTCACCGTGTTTTCTCCGGACAAGTCCTCAGCAGTCCAATCCCTGTACCTTTGGCAGATTATCCATCTGTCCCTGATGTTTTTCCTGGAGAGAAGTGGCTTCTTTGCTTCCCTTCTTGACACCAGACCGTCTTCCAAAAGTCTTCGCCTCACTGAGCGTACAGATGCACTCACACCTGCCTGCTGCCATTCCTGAGCAAGCTCTGTACTGGTGGTGTCCCGATCCCGCAGCTGAATCAATTTTAGGAGACGGTCCTGGCACTTGCTGGACTTTCTTGGGCACCCTGAAGCCTTCTTCACAACAATTGAACCGCTCTCCTTGAAGTTCTTGATGATCCGATAAATGGTTGATTTAGGTGCAATCTTACTGGCAGCAATATCTTTGCCTGTGAAGCCCTTTTTGTGCAAAGCAATGATGACGGCACATGTTTCCTTGCAGGTAACCATGTTTAACAGAGGAAGAACAATGATTCCAAGCACCACCCTCCTTTTGAAGCTTCCAGTCTGTTATTCGAACTCAATCAGCATGACCGAGTGATCTCCAGCCTTGTCTTCGTCAACACTCACACCTGTGTTAACAAGAGAATCACTGACATGATGTCAGCTGGTCCTTTTGTGGCAGGGCTGAAATGCAGTGGAAATGTTTTTGGGGGATCCCGTTCATTTGCATGGCAAAGAGGGTATTTGCAAATTGCCTTCATACAAACTGAGGCAGCATACTTTGTGAAAATTAATATTCGTGTCATTCTCAACTTTTGGCCACGACTGTACGCTCCTGTAGCCTGTACTCCTGTAGTTTGCTGCAGGGAAATGACATTACTATGTGTAAACTGGAGTGACAGGGAAGTAGCTCCTCTCCCCAGCCTGTAAGATGCACCCAAGTTTGTGTGGTTGTTGCTCCATATTCACATGTCCTTGTACAGTGTAAGCTACCTGTATGAATGTTTTCTTAAGTCCTCCT
Organism: Oncorhynchus kisutch; assembly: GCF_002021735.2. Lineage (NCBI taxonomy): Eukaryota > Metazoa > Chordata > Actinopteri > Salmoniformes > Salmonidae > Oncorhynchus > Oncorhynchus kisutch. The sequence goes on along the minus strand of NC_034174.2, from coordinate 29,291,787 downwards.
TGACATTAGTCGGGTTTCATTGCACAAGTACTTGTAATTCGTTGAGTGACTATTCCGCTGCTATTTACAGTGCATTCGCAAAGTATTCAGACCCCCACATGTTTTTCACTTTTTGTTACGTTACAGCCTTATTCTAAAATGTATCAGTCTACACACAATACTCCATAATGACAAAGCAAAACATTTTTTTTGCAAATGTTTAAATAACATTTTTTTATATTTTACATAAGTTTTCAGACCTTTTACTCAGTACTTTGTTGAAGCATCTTTGGCAGCGATTACAGCCTAGAGTCTTCTTGAGTATGACCTTACAACTTGGCACACCTGTATTTGGCGTTTCTTCCATTTTTCTTCTCTGCAGATCCTCTCAAGTTCTGTCCAGTTGGATGGGAAGCGTCGCTGCACAGATATTTTCAGGTCTCTCCAGAGATGTTCGATCGGGTTCAAGTCCGGGCTCTGGCTGTGCCGCTCAAGGACATTCCGAGACTTGTCCCGAAGCCACTCCTGCGTTGCCTTGTCTGTGTGCTTAGGGTCATTGTCCTGTTGGAAGGTGAACCTTCACCCCAGTCTGAGGTGCTGAGCACCCTGGAGCAGGTTTTCATCAAGGATCTCTGTACTTTGCTCCATGCATCTTTGCCTCAATCCTGACTAGTCTCCAGTCCCTGCTGTTGAAAAACATCCTCACCGCATGATGCTGCCACCACCATGCTTCACTGTAGGAATGGTATTGGCCAGCTGATGAGTTGTTCCCCGTTTCCTCCAGACGTGATCGCTTTGTATTCAATATTGGTTTTATCACACCAGAGAGTCTGAGAGTCCTTTAGGTGCCTTTTGGCAAACTCCACCTATGTAAATAAGGTATTTCTGTTTTTATTTTTAATACATTTGAACAAATATTATGGGTTATTGCGTGTAGATTGAAGATATATATTTTTAAATTTCATCCAGTCTAGAATACGGCTTTAACGTAACAAAATGTGGAAAAAGTGAAGGGGTCTGTTTGAGTACTTTTCAAATGCAGTATATTCCAGTCCTCTCATGAATGTACATTTTGCCTACATGAGCAATACTAAATGCAGAGTAAGTTAACATTGGTCCAAATTGTTTCTTTCGGTTCTGCATGTTTTGGACTACAATATAGGTCTAAAAGGGGCCTAAAATGGCCACATTCATCATGATTTTCTCAAATGGTTTGTGGTACAAATGTAAAAAAAAACATGTTAAATATCATTCCTCCCTATAGACTGGTTGGTTTTTTAGCAACAAAACCAACTCGTGCACAACTATGGGGCAAGACAGACTGTTGGCTTAGATTGTTGACAGCATGTTAACTATTTTGTCTGCAAATGTTTATTGAAAACAAATACATTTGCACAATTATCAATTGTCTCTCAAATACGTCGTTACAGTTGTTGATTATCTAGCTAGCAAGTTTTTTGCCATATTAGCATAGACATGACACGAGTCAAAACACCTCAAAACAAGACATGGTATCAAAACACCTATGAATCCCCAGGTGGCAGCTTCATGTCATTGTTGCTAGCTATCTGACCATTCAGAATCATAACACATGGCCTTCTGTGTGCTTCAATTTCGTGACGTTATCAGCCAACCCGTCTATGAAGTTTTTTTGAGAATTTCCAGAACAATCTGTAAAAGTTTTCAGGCCACTCTTTTTTTTCTTTTTTTTCTTTGTCCTCTCTCAATCCCAACACCCCCACTCTGTCGGGCTTATGACCATAGAGCCCTTTTTTTCTGCTCTACTTGCCCCTTTTGCCCATGTATTATTAAGGTCTCCCACCCCTCCAGGGAGAATACAATGGATCCAGTCTAGCAGAAGCCACTTCTCCAGGACTTGCGTAACTTGACAAATGTTTTAAAATAAAAAAATCCACAATGCAGCGCCCACTCCTCCTACCTCGTATTGTGTGGGCCAAAACTCATCCTCCCTCTCCCTCACAGCCCCCCCTCAGATCCAGCTAACAAGGCTGTTGCCGTACAGTCCTTTGCAGTGCTTTGCTTTTTTCCCTCCGTCGGCCCCAGAGTTATTTAAAGGCCTCGTGTCAGTGTCATTAAGCCTTGGGACCCTTAGCAGTACCACCAAAGTAGACCAAGCCACACTGAGACGCTGAGGAAGGTCAATGATTTACTGGGTAACTATATAGCTGAGTGGGTAACAGTATATCTGGGTATCACTCCAGCAGCACCCTCACCATGTGAGAGGAGTATATATTCCATTGCTGGACTTGTGACATCAGGTACCCGATGTCACAAGTCCACCCTAGAGATGTCAGAGGGTTACCCTATCAACAGCTGTGTATGGGAGAGCAAGCTGTCTCAACTTCAACTCTAATCTGTGTGTCGACACTCTCCAAGACCAGAGATAAACACACCAAAACTGGTCAACATAAGCTACACATCGCCCTACATTGGTTAGAGAGAGGGACTGGTGGTCACACCCGCCTGAGTGTGACACTCCAGATGGTTTCTCTTTTACGAGAGTAGCTTACCTTCAAGAGTTCAACACAAACTTTTCACTGTTGTGGTCTTGGGTAGGACACTGTGACATTGTTAGGCTGCACTGTAATTATAAAACTCTTTAAGTGACTCTTTAAGTGACTTAAAAAAACATAGGGTCTTACCTAGGGTTGAATGGCGGGAACCTGGTTAGCAGGATTTACCGCCCAAATCATTCCCCTTTTCCCTGGATAAATAACTGTGAGAAACCGGAAAATTATAATAAATGATTTATATGAACAGCATGGCGTAAAATGGAACTTTTTAAAATGATATGCTCTGTCTAAATCTGGCTTCTCTTCCTTCTGATGAATCAATGCTCAGGGTGGTGCCGACAGCCTGTCTCAGTATGGACTGCAGTTCACAATGCATGTAGTTTTCTTGTGACATGTAGGCCTATGTTTGCTGCAGCATAGCCTATGCCAGACGCTTTCTGTCTCCTAGAGATGAACGTACTTTGGTGCGAAAAGTGCAAATCAATCCCAGAACAACAGCAAAGGACCTTGTGAAGATGCTGGAGGAAATGGGTACAAAGTATCTATATCCACAGTAAAACGAGTCCTCTTTCGACATAACCTGAAAGGCCGCAGCCACTGCTCCAAAACCGCCATCAAAAAGCCAGCCTATGGTTTGCAACTTCACATGGGGACAAAGATCATACTTTTTGGAGAAATGTCCTCTGGTCTGATGAAACAAAAATATAACTGTTTTGCCATAATGACCATCGTTATGTTTGAAGGAATAAGAGGGAGGCTTGCAAGCCGAAGAACACCATCCCAACCGTGAAGAACGGGGGTGGCAGCATCATGTTGTGGGGGGACTTTGCTGCAGGAGGGACTAGTGCACTTCACAAAATAGATGGCATCATGAGGAAAGGAAAACTGTGGATGTATTGAAGCAACATCTCAAGATGTCAGTCAGGAAGTTAAAGCTTAGTCTCAAATGGGTCTTCCAAATGGACAATGACCCCAAGCATACTTCCAAAGTTGTGACAAAATGGCTTAAGGACAACAAAGTCAAGGTATTAGAGTGGCCATCACAACGACCTGACCTCAATCCTATAGAACATTTGTGGGCAGAACTGAAAAAGCATGTGCAAGCAAGGAGGCCTACAAACCTGACTCAGTTACACCAGCTCTGTCAAGAGGAACGGGCCATATATTCACCCAACTTATTGTGGTGGGAAGCTTGTGGAAGGCTACCTGAAACATTTGACCCAAGTTAAACAATTTTAAAGGAAATGCTACCAAATACTAATAGTGTATGTAAACTTCTGACCCACTGGGAATGTGATGAAAGAAATTTTAAAGCTGAACGTGTGACATTTCACATTCTTAAATAAAGTGGTGATCCTAACTGACCTAAGGCAAGGAATTTTTACTAGGATTAAATGTCAGGAATTGTGAAACTGAGTTTACATACACCTTAGCCAAATACATTTAAACTTCCGACTTCAACTGTAGATGTCCTAGCCTACCTCTATCAGGTAATGCATTCAATGCAGTATTAGTCTTTATATTTAGTTAATTAATGATGGGTAATGCGTTCAACTTAACTGATAGCCTCTCTCTCTTGCGCAATTGACACGCATCTGTGCTCCTTAAACACTCCTTATCTCGTGTAGTCCTATGCAGGAAAAGCTAGACTAGAATGGCTTGCTAGACTTTTTTTTCTGCATTTCTTATACCAATAGACTATTCGAAGAGGGCTCTTTTTTTCCCTGAATGTTAAATACTGCATCCAATTGAACTCACAGGTAATTTGAAAGAAACGTGAACGCACAATGGCAGTAGGCTATAGCAGTTATGTATTCAGACCCATAACCATTCAGTCTTTGAAGAGAAGTGAAGTCCTTGTTATTAGAATGATGACGATAAGGACAACGAAACATATTTAATTGAACTGTTGAAAGGAAGGAATGAAGCAACAATAGAGAAAGATGTAGGCTAATAACATTAGGGGAAATATTATGAACTGTGTGTGTGTATATCCGTCAGCCGACTAGTTATACAAATAGGCCCTCATTTATTTATATTCCTAAATTAAAATCAAATTCGCTAGCCTATAATTTGTAGACCGCACGTGCTGCACCAGATTCACATGTTCTCTTCTTTATCATGGTTTGAGCGATGTACAAAATTCCAGTCTATAATAGTAATAGTCATGTATTCAGCTTGCGCTGCACGCATGCCAGTAGCAACCTGGCAATGTACTGGTCTTGTAGTTTTAAACCATTTTACATGCCAGTAGAAACCTGGCAATGTACTGGTCTTGTAGTTTTAAACCATTTTACATGCCAGTAGCAACCTGGCAATGTACTGGTCTTGTAGTTTTAAACCATTTTACATGCCAGTAGCAACCTGGCAATGTACTGGTCTTGTAGTTTTAAACCATTTTACATGCCAGTAGCAACCTGGCAATGTACTGGTCTTGTAGTTTTAAACCATTTTACATGCCAGTAGAAACCTGGCAATGTACTGGTCTTGTAGTTTTAAACCATTTTACATGCCAGTAGCAACCTGGCAATGTACTGGTCTTGTAGTTTTAAACCATTTTACATGCCAGTAGCAACCTGGCAATGTACTGGTCTTGTAGTTTTAAACCATTTTACATGCCAGTAGCAACCTGGCAATGTACTGGTCTTGTAGTTTTAAACCATTTGTCAGCTGTGTAGCCACCGCTTCATGCTGTCCGGCCTCAATGGGTGATTATTCAGGGTACAGCAAAGACCACTTTCCACACTGGCAGCAACCCGGCATGTTTTGGTCTCCCGTAAATTGAGTCCTTTTTTAAGCACTCTGGTCAAAGGGCGCATTCCATCACGCCGGCATAATGTCTGTGCTCACGTGGGTGTGGTTACTGACTGGATAAAACTTTATATAAAATACAATTTCTCATTTAGAAGGCTAAAATCACATTGCTATCTTTTCACAAATAGTTTCATATTTAATCATTATGTTTTACAATATTTAGATGAAACTTTAACGGAAACATGGCAACTTTAAGAGCTTTCACAATGTAGATATCTGTCTTAATGATATCACCAAACAATAAATGTTCTGACCTGATTGTTCTTTAAGTCCCCCCTGACCATTTTCCACATTTTTTGTGTTAGGAGTATTGTTTCATTCTCCACTTTTGGATGTTGTAGTTTTGGCAGGAAGAATCTTCTTGTAACAAAAGGGTTCTTTCCCCTCAATACTGCATGGCCATGGAGAGACAGTTCCTGCCAGGTATTTACGACCATCATTAAACTTGCCAACCCCCAGGAGAGGAGGGTTTTGAAACCAAACCTTTGGTTAGCCGGCACCTTTGATCTACATCCAAGACGGCAATTCATGACATGCCTAAAGAACTCTGTCCTTGCGGTGCCTTTTGGCAAACTCCAAGGAGTGGCTTTCGTCTGGCCACTCTACCGTAAAGGCCAGATTGGTGGAGTGCTGCAGAGGAACTCTTGTACAACGCTGTGCACTACTCCCTTCACAGAACAGTGCAAACTGGCCCTAACCAGAATGGAAAGAGTGGTAGGCTCCTGTGCACAACTGAGCAAGAGGACAAGAGTGTCTAGTTTGAGAAGCAGACGCCTCACATGCCCTCAACTGGCAGCTCAATTAAATAGTGCCAGCAAAACACCAGTCTTAACGTCTACAGTGCGTCTACAGTGAAGAGGCAACTCCGGGATGCTGGCCTTCTAGGCTGAGTTGCAAAGGAAAAGCCATATCTCAGACTGGCCAATAAAAATAAAAGATTATGATGGGCAAAAGAGAACAGACACTGGACAGAGGAACTCTGCCTAGAAGGCCAGCATCCAGGAGTCAAAAGATCTGAATACTTTTCGAATGCACTGTATGTATGCTACATCTTGTCGACCAGATAATCAACTAAACAATTTACTAATTGGGATCAGCACTAACTCCTAAGCCTACCGCATGGTGATGTCACCATGGAAAGCCGAAACTCCCGCCTATGCAAACCTGCTGATAAGAAGGTTGAATGTAGATTGTATTTTCAGCCAGCAACTATCAGGAAATAATATTTTTCTCCACTTTTACAGTTAGTTTCATCAGCTGGTGTACAATATGATATAAAACACAGGGCAAACCATTTTTACTGCATTTGGCATTTGAGTCGACAGTGCAATTGATCTGTCAGACAATTGCAGTGTTCAGTGGGAGTGGAGGAGCTTGGCTTAATATAATAATAGTGGAAGGTCACAGTCAACACTGGTAATAGGAGTCCACACACTATTGGTTGAAGGAGTGAGGAGACCGTAGACGCACTCGTTACAAGGAATCTAATACTGATCCTTGTCTAACCAGGCCCATGCAGCTAGTTGGTTCTGCTGGGAGATAATTCAAAAGATGTTGTGATGAACAAACAGGCAGTAATGCAGTGTGGAAAAACAACTTCCATCAAAAGAATCCAGCAAACAAGCTGCAACAAACTGACAGGTCTATTCTTAGAACCCTGAACTTTTGTTCACCATGACTTAAATAGAATCTAGGGGAGAAAAAGTGCACAATTTTAGATTTCACTGTACTGCTCCTTCTACACAACACTCATCATACAAACTGTAACTCCCAGCAACAGCTGTAGACACATCACATGGAGACCATTGAGTCCCTAATTTACACCCTCAGTCATGCTCTGTGCAACAGGGTCGTATGGTTGTTCTCAATGTTCTGGTCAGGGTGCCTGACTGGAGGGCAGGATGCTAGAGGAGCTCTCCTCTCATGGTAGACCAGCAAAGTGTGATAATGGGGGGCACACACATACACGCACGCTCCTCTTCTCCACCAAAAGCTGCGGAAACTTGAATGCACGGGGAGCTGCGCTCCAGGAGAATCAAGGAAGAGGCTGGGACAAAGGGCACAGTGGCGCAGGGTGCCCAGATAGTGTCAACATGTAATCCACTCCAGCACTTTAATGTGTTTTTGCCCCATTAAACTAGACCAGTGTTTCTCAATTCCTGGTTCTAGGGACGCAAAGGGGTGCACCTTTGTTTTTGTCTTAGCACCAACGCACCTGTTTCAAATCATTTGTTGAATAAATTGTAGTAGTGCTGGGGCAATACTATGGTACCCCTATGGGTCCCCAGGACCAGTATTAAGAAACACTGGACTAGGCTATTGCAGACATGTGGAGGAGGAAGGAAAGAAAGTGGGGGAGAGCCGCAGCAGAGAGACAGGGTGACAGGAACCATAGCATAATGAGCAGGGTGACTCTCCGCTTATGGTGTCTCACATTTAGCACGCTTGTCTCTGAGAGTTTAGGGTTGAATGGAAAACAAGTCTGTTGGAATAAATATGTATGCCCACACAGGGGGTGAGCTCATCTCAATAGTCCAAATTGGCTTCTTCTTCTAGTCACCACATTCTGGACGGAACACCCACAGCAGAGATCAGACCCAGGGAACCGCCACAAAGTAGCAACTAGTCTGCTGATCCAACACATAGGCCTAATGACAATGCCTCTTCTCTCCACTCCTGGACCTCATATTACCTGGGCCTTGCAAGCAGCGAACTAAATCAACAATATGGGACTTAAAACAAATAAGTTTGTCATTTACAGTAATACTCTTATCCAGAGTTACTTACAGTAGTGAGTGTATACTTTTTCATACTGGTCCCTCATGGGAATCAAACCCTACAACCCTGGCATTGCAAGCGCCATGCTCTACCAACTGAGCCACACGGGACAAACGGATAGGCAGGAGGATGTGCTTTGGGCTTCATTTGAAAAATATTAATTTAAGGATCGAGCCATTTAGGTGTTGCTGTATTACACAATAATGATTAGAATGGTTATATCATACTCTAGCCATGCATACCCCACAAGACATGCCACCAGAGGTCAGTCCCCAAATCCAGAAAAGACTATGGGAGGCCCACAGTACTATAAAGAGACATGACTACTTGGAACTATATTCCGCATCAAGTAACTCATTCAACCAATAACATTTGATAAAAATACAGCTTATGGAACAACGGGGACTGTGAAGCAACAAACAGACACACACTACACACACATGATAACATACGCCCTATACACACGTACACGTGGATTTTGTGTTGTAGATATGTGGAAGTAGAGTAGGGGCCTGAGGGGGCACACAATCTGTTGTGAATGTAATGTTTTAAAAATGGTTAAACTGCCTTAATTGCGCTGGATCCGAGTAAGGCAGCAGCTAATGAGGATCCATAAGAAATAAAAATACAATCTCGATAGTACTGGCACTGCAGGCATGTAGATTTAACAATCAAATATTTATTTCTGAAAACCTCCTTTGTCCTACCAAGAGTTGCTGAATATCTTTTCAACTGCAGGCCAGTGTTCAACTATGTTGATGGGCTTGCTTAGGAATACATGTCTTCCCTAGATATTTTAATCTTAGGATAAAGCACACCGTTGTGGTGGGAGATATAGACCTATCATCCTTACCATAAATAATGAATCAACGATTTATGTCTATTGTTGGTAGAGGTGAAGGGAAGGTCTTGATGTCATTTGATTTTCTATGTCTATCAGCAATTCAACAAAGCCCCTAACTAAAGGAAGAAATACATGATCTCCCTTCCCACATCCCCATTCTCTCTTATGTTGTGCTCTCTGTGTTCTCTCTTTGATTAAGAGCCCAACCAGAATTTATCCCAAATCTATTACGCTGCTACAATCCCTCCTGGACACTCAATCATTCTGAAGGGGTGCGGTGTGCTGATAGGGCCCACTCACTGAGAGTGGGAGGAAGAGGAGAGCGAGAGAGAGGAGCTTGAGAGGCAGTGACTAGGACAACAGTGCACACAGGTTTCACTGATCACGACTACAGCACAGCGGCTAGGCTATAGTCCATATGTTGTTAGCGGCACAGCGATGAAGAGCTCTACAACCGAACTGGCAAGTAATGCCACATTTCACAGCTAAAAATATACAATAGTAATGATAGTGTAGAATCTCGCTCTCTGACCAACTACAGCCACTCAACATGACATGCGCAAACCCACCCAGCTGACAAATAAGTGTCTCTGGCCTGTCCTCCTTCACACTCCTGTCCTGGGCAGCAGGGAGCTTAGCCAATCGATGATGCAGTCATATCATAATGACTCCTCTGGGAAGTCACTCCGCAACAACAACCTGTGCTGCTGACACGGACCCTGTAGAGCTGGAAATAGACCTGGCTAGTAGCCTGCCAAGATTGCATGATTATTATACAGCAAAAGCTATGCTACAGTACATAACATTGTCTAACTGCCTAGCCTACTCTCAAGCATGCACTTCTTATAAACACAGGAGGAATAAAATAATAGGCACCACAAAACTACTGTGAGTTGATAGACAAGTTTTTCTGTCTTTCTGGCGCTTAATTTGTTCTCTGGGGTTGTAGCTAGCTCCGACACTGACAGCTACCACTGCAGGGGGCCAGCAAGGCCTGTGTGTGCACAGTAGCTCTGCCTGCCTGCCAGGCAGTCTATGATGACTACTGACTACTGCACCGATCATCAGACACAGAGAAGAGGGATGCCTTTGAAGCCTGTAATCAAATTGGGGTATCATTGTCTTAAAATAACTTCTACTGAGTTTGGTATAACACTAAACATAGAACTCCCTCCCACCGTCTCATTCTGTGTCTCTTTCTCTCCATCCAAAATTCTTAGCTCATTGAGACAGTGTGAGAGGTATGGCTAGTCCGTGTTTGTTACTGCAGTGTGGAGCATAGTAGCGAGACATTGTTGCCATGTTAATGTTGGTCAGCTGGCCGAGAGTTTAATTGAAAAGCATTAGAGAGGATTGCAATAATTGAGTGAGAGGGCGTGATAGCAAGGAGGCTGTCTGAGATAGACATAACAGGGGAGGGGACATTGAGGCAGGGAATAGTGATATATTAGGTTAAGGTCCACCACTGCAAACCATGCGAGCATAGAGTGAAGCCAGCCAGATCAACTAGGGGTCAACTTTTTCGAAACTAAAATAAGAGTAATGCTACAACTGTCTTAGCCTGGCAACATCTTGTGGAAAGGCAGAGTGTTGGGTTGAACACTGGATCTGTTACTTATCATTCCTAGTCCTTGGGACCCGGTTACTGCTTCCCTAACCACAGGAAATACCATTGCCCCTCTTCTCAAGGGACATCAGGGATGTAATCATTAGCATAGCTTACTGTTGTCAATTACAACCCTGAATACCCCATCCATTATAATAATCAAGTCAGTAAATCAGGATTTCTTCATTAGGAAAAATATCAACAGGAAAAAGTATATGTCAGTTGTGTTCAATGACCCTGAATGCCACTGATCCTCATGAGACTGCGCCTTACACAGCCCCTCAACTGGCCCTGCAGCCAAGTGGAGCAGAACAGAGAGAAGACCGTAGGAGGGGAGAGGGAGGCCTGCTTACGTAACGTGGCTGTATTGATGCTGTGTCAGGGCACTGGTCCCAAGGGCTGGATAGGAGTGTATGAGAGAGACAGGCCACTACAGCTTCATCCCAGCAGAGAGGACATGAGAGTTGACAGACCTGCGGAGCATTCAGCGTGAAGCCTCACGTAACAAGGTGTGCAGCGCTAAACTCAACTGACCTACACAGGCCGGGGAATACGTCTGGTGCTAATCCAAGGGTAGAAAAGAAAGGGACCGGAATAATCTGTCCCTCCCCGCAGAACATACCCTCTTCTGCCTGCTTGTGTTTAGCATCACTGAGGCTCCTCCAGGGTAAGACTAGGGTTGAATATTTTCCTGGTATTTTACTAATGTTCCATCCCGAGAATAAATCACTTTTCCACCAGGTAACCCGGGTATTTCCCACCAAAACCGGAAGTGTCATTCAAAAGCATTATAAAGCATATACAGTGCATTCGAAAAGTATTCAGCCCCCTTGACTTTTTCCACATTTTGTTACATTACAGCCTTATTCTAAAATGTAATGAAACAATTTCCTCATCAATCTACACACAATATCCCATATTGACAAAGTGAAAACGTGTTTTTAGAAATACCTTACTTACATACACTACCGTCCAAAGGTTTGGGGTCACTTAGAAATGTCCTTGTTATCCATGAATATATTAATTGCAAAATGAATAGGAAATATAGTCAAGATGTTGACAGGTTATAAATAATGAGTTAAAAACAATTGTGTCCTCCAACCTTTACTTTCATCAAAGAATCGTCCATTTGCAGCCATTACAGCCTTGCAGGCCTTTGGCATTCTAGTTGTCCATTTGTTGAGGTAATCTGAAGAGATTTCACCCCATTCTTCCTGATGCACCTCCCACAAGTTGGATTGTCTTGATGGGCACTTCTTACGTACCATACGGTCAAGCTGCTCCCACAACAGCTCAATAGGGTTGAGATCCTGTGACTGTGGTGGCCACTCCATTATAGATGGAATACCAGCTGACTGCTTATTCCCTAAATAGTTCTTGCATAGTTTGGAGCTGTGCTTTGGGTCATTGCCTTGTTGAGGAGGAAATTGGCTCCAATAATTAAGCGCTGTCCACAGGGTATGGCATGGTGTTGCAAAATGGAGTGCTAGCCTTCCTTCTTCAAGATCCATTTTACCCTGTACAAATCGCCAACTTTACCACCACCAAAGCACCCCCAGACCATCACATTGCATCCACCATGCTTGACAGATGTCATCAAGCACTCCTCCAGCATATTTTCATCTTTTTCTCCGTCACACAAATGTTCTTCTTTGTGATCCAAACACCTCAAACGTAGATTTGCCTGTCCATAACACTTTTTTCCAATCTTCCTCTGTCCAGTGTCTGTGTTCTTTTGCCAATCTTAATATTTTATTTTTATTGGCCAGTCTGAGATATGGCTTTTTCTTTGCAACTCCACCTAGAAGGCCATCATCCTGGAGTCGTCTCTTCACTGTTGACGTTGAGACTGGTGTTTTGCTGGTACTATTTAATGAAGCTGCCAGTTGAGGATTTGTGAGGTGTCTGTTTCTCAAACTAGACACTCTAATGTACTTGTCCTCTTGCTCAGTTGTACACAGGGGCCTCCCACTCTTTCTATTCTGGCCAGTTTGCACTGTTCTTTGAAGGGAGTAGTACAGTGTTGTATGAGATTTTCAGGTTCTTGGCTATTTCTCACGGGGAATAGCCTTCATTTCTCAGAACAAGAATAGACTGACAAATTTCAGAAGAAAGTTCTTTGTTTCTAGCCATTTTGAGCCTGTAATCGAACCCACAAATGCTGATGCTCAACTAGTCTAAAGATGGCCCGTTTTATTGCTTCTTTAATCAGGACAACAGTTTTCAGCTGTGCTAGCATAATTGCAAAAGGGTTTTATAATGATCAAATTAGCCTTTTATAATGATAAACTTGGATTAGGTAACACAGCGTGCCATTGGAACACAAGAGTGATGGTTGCTGATAATGGGCCTCTGTACTCCTATGTAGATATTCCATAAAAAAATCTGCCATTTCCAGCTACAATAGTCATTTACAACATTAACAATGTCTACACTGTATTTTTGATCAATTTGATGTTATTTTAATGGACAAAAAATGTGCTTTTCTTTCAAAAGCAAGGACATTTCTAAGTGACCCCAAACTTTTGAACAGTTGTGTGTGTATACATACATACATACATACATACATACATACACACACACACACACACACACACACACACACACACACACACACACACACACACACACACACACACACACACACACACACACACACACAGTTGAAGTTTACATACACCTTAGCCAAATACATTTAAACTCCACACACATAGTGTGTGTGTGAAAATACACTTTTAAAAATGTCTACCAATCGATTGGTCGAAAGAACAGACTACTTTCGGTTCAACCATTTTTTGGGGGGGAGTTATACTGATTTTCATGCCATCATACCGTTCTTCTGCCAACTCGGGATTTACGGTATTAACTGCATAGCACACAAGGGAGCGCTAAGACAACAAACAAATGATCCTATTGGACGTCTTATTACCAGAATGCTCAACATGGAGCAACTCACCGATAAATTTCAAACTCTATGGACTTTACAATGAACACATGATTGGCTGCTGTTCTGGGGAACTACGGTGAGCTTCATAGTGAAAAATAATGTGACAGACTAAATGAAAAGCAGATAGCGGTTTATCTCCTAACGTATTGCAAAAGTCGTCTGCAGATATTTAACTAAAAAGTAGCTCAAAATATTCCAATGTATTCAAAAACGTCAAAAGGTTTCAGCGGTATTGACGGTATATGAAAACCATTCCGTGGGTATTTCAAAATACCCCGGTTATAGATCAATAAGAGTTCCAAACCTCTCTGCCAATAACGGCTAGTTTCCCCCTCCCCACTCAGACCACTCACAGACAGTCCTAGTAAAAGTCTTGCTTGGGATAGTTTTTTTGTTACATTTCTTGCCCATTTTAATGGCAGTCTATTGCAGTAAGGTACTTCATTTTTACCCAGAAATGATTTGATATAGGTATAAAAACAACTGCATTGGGCCTGTAACACCTGATGTAGGCAGTCATTGAATACAGGCTATGTTCTATCTCTGTATTGTTATTCATTCTTACTGATGTAATGAAATGATTCAAATGAATAAATATGCCCAGAATAATTTATTTTCAGTTAATTGTTTGAGTGGGATCTGAGGAGAGACAACAATGCAGCGAACTCAGCTGTAATTCGCCTGTGACACTCCTGGCTTAGACATGCATCAGGGCAGATAAAGTTACATAATAAATATTTCATGCCCCGTTGCCCAACCCATGTGAGAGCAGTCCCCTGGTCTGGGGCCAGTAGCCATTCTGCAGCACTGAGCATTCAGCCTACTCCTGAGCCTCGCTCATCTGACTCGACCAAGTTTAACTACTTGCCGCTCACTGAACTACCGGACTTGACTGGATCACACTGGACCTGAGCTGGACAACCCTAAACCGGACTGGACTTGACTGAGTCACACTGAACCTGACTGGACCACGCTGGATCACCATGAAGAAGGCCTACACTCTGCCATAGTGACTTAGCCATGCTGGAGCAGGGAAGTAGATGAGAAGTGGATTAACAATACACTAGCCAGCCTCTCTTATGACAGCAGCTGTAGACACTGAGAGTCTCCCTCTCTTGGCCCCCTCATCTCTTCACCCCCCCCCCCCCCCTCTATCTCTCCTGCACTCGCTACTGTAGCTCTCTCAATATTCCTCTCGATAGCATCTCTCCATATCCCTCCCTCCCTTTCTCTTTCTCCTCTTCTCCTCCCTGTGCTCACTCTGCCTCTTTGCCATGCGCGAGGCATACACATGTAAGTTTAATCCGGGAGGGATGGGAGACTGAATGAGAGGTTGCCCTCTGATTGACACACAGATCTGCTGAGTATTCACACAACCAGGACAGCTGTTGCTGGGAACTTATTGTAAAGGAACAGAATTTTACCTCCTGGAATAGTTCATATCCTCCTGCCTCTGTCTCTTTGTGCTGATGTCTCCAGTCTCAGATCTTTGCAGCGCGAGGTGTTATCTGTAGCACTGAGCTCCAGATTAAAAGGAAATTGCAGGATGACTAAATCTGCCTGTCAGCCTCTGATTCCTACAGAAAGCGTAAGTGATACAGACGGATGAGTCGAGGATAAGCCAGTCGGGACTGCAAAGGAAGATTCATTAAACTGCTTCACTCTTCATGGGACGCTGTACTTTTTTTTGGAGGGTGCATCTTCGTCTGTTTTTGTGTCTGTGCCGGGACCGGGACGGTGTTCATGTGCCTGCAGTCTACAGCGGCCGGGTGTTGTTTTCTGAAGAAGACAGAGCACACAGGCTGAGGCAGTGTTGAAGCAGGACACCCTCTGTAGGAGACAACTCTCCTCGCTCCTCTCCTTTTCTCTTTTCTCTGCAGACATAACTGCCCACCCTGACACTGACAGCTGGGGGTGTTGGTGTGCTCTGTGCACAGATAGCTTGACCTGACCAAGAGACTGTCCAGACGTCTTGTCGAGGCATCTTGTCGTACAGACTGACCCACCACAAGCTCTAACCAGAGCACCTTAAGCCATTCCAGGTGGCTCCCAGTCCCAGCCAGGATGCAGGTGTCGTTAGTGTGTACGGATCACAATCGTGGCGGGGTGAGCCGCAGTACAGAGGAACGGCTCAACCACCGCCAGAATGCCAACAGCCCCAACACAGGCACCCGCAGCAAGTTCAGGGCTGTGGCCATGGTGGCCCGTAGCCTTGGACAGGTCACTGTCCAGAGCCAGCCCACGTCCAGCGACCAGAGCATACGCACCGGCATGAAGTATAGGTAGGACAGACTGCATGACTTATAGGTAGGACAGACTGCATGACTTATAGGTAGGACAGACAGAATGACGTATAGGTAGGACAGACTGAATGACGTATAGGTAGGACAGACTGAATGACGTATAGGTAGGACAGACTGCATGACGTGTATGTAGGACAGACCGTATACTGCAGGTAGGAAAGACTGTATGAAGTATTGGTAGGACTAGGGTTGCAAAGGGAGGGTATATTATTTTCAACTTTAAGTTTACCAGTAAACTACAAGAATTTTGGTATCACCTCTCGTGGCCCTTTTGGGTACTTCAGATTATCACGTGTCTAATTATCTCTGGCCCTCAGTGTGGCCTTATCACATGTAAAATATGAAATCATTAAATAAGATGATTTTAAAATAAACAAATAGAATGACAAAGCTGTAAAACATTATCCTAAATATAAACCACAAACTTAGTGAATATATTTGGTGTTCAATATGAGGGTTTCAGCATGAAGTGTGTGTATGTGTACACACTTTTATTTATTATACCTGAAAACTTCAATTAAATGCAGTCTCAAATAGCCGCCTGTCCCTTTTTAATAGCCCGGCAATGGCATACACTTCTGAAAATAAACGCGCGTTTCAAATAATCGTCTGGTCTAAATGAATTATTTACGAGATTACCATGAATTGTCAAATCCCCGAGCTGACAAGGTACAAATCGGTCGTTCTGCCCCTGAACAGGCAGTTAACCCCCCCCTACTAGGCCATCATTGAAAATAAGATTTTGTTCTTAACTGACTTGCCTTGTTAAATAAAGGTATAGTGGGGCAAAAAAGTATTTAGTCAGCCACCAATTGTGCAAGTTCTCCCACTTAAAAAGATGAGAGAGGCCTGTAATTCTCATCATAGGTACACTTCAACTATGACAGGCAAAATGAGGGGAAAAAATCCAGAAAATCACATTGTAGGATTTTTTATGAATTTATTTGCAAATTATGGTGGAAAATAAGTATTTGGTCACCTACAAACAAGCAAGATTTCTGGCTCTCTTAAGTGTGCTTTCAATTCTATATAAATCACAGACAGTATCACCAGCAAAGCACCATCACACCACCCCCTCCATGCTTCACGGTCACCTACTCTTCGTCTCACAAAGACACAGCAGTGGGAACCAAAAATCTCAAATTTGGACTCATCAGACCACAGGACAGATTTCCACCGGTCTAATGTCCATTGCTCGTGTTTCTTGGCCCAAGCAGGTCTCTTCTTCTTATTGGTGTCCTTTAGTAGTGGTTTCTTTGCATAAATTCAACCATTATGGTCTGATTCACGCAGTCTCCTCAGTTGATGTCTGTTATTTGGGTTGCAATCTGAGGTGCAGTTAATTGCCTGAGGTTGGTAACTCTAATGGACTCAGCAGCAGAGGTAACTCTAGGTCTTCCTTTCCTCTGGCGGTCCTCATGAGAGACAGTTTTATCATAGCGCTTGATGTTTTTTGCGACAGTTTTTGCGACAGCATTTGAAGAAACTTTCAAAGTTCTTGAAATGTTCCAGATTGACTGACCTTTATGCCTTAAAGTAATGATGGACTGTCATTTCTCTTTGCTTATTTGAACTGTTCTTACCATAATATGGACTTGGTCTTTTACCAAGTAGGGCTATCTTCTGTATACCAACCCTACCTTGTCACAACACAACTGATTGGCTCAAATGCATTAAGAAGGAAAGAAATTCCACAAATGAACTTTTAATAAGGCACACCTGTTAATTGAAATGCATTCCAGGTGACTACGTCATGAAGCTGGTTGAGAGAATGCCAAACGTGCACAAAACTGTCATCAAGGCAAAGGGTGGCTACGTTGAAGAATCTCAAATATAACATATTTTGATTTGTTTAACACGTTTTTTGGTTATTACATGATTCCATATGTGTTATTTCATAGTTTTGATGTCTTAACTATTATTCTACAATATAGAAAATAGTACAAATAAAGACAAACCTTTGAATGAGTAGGTGTGTCCAAATGTTTGACTGGTACTGTATATGAATACATTTTTTACAAGTTATTTAAGTATAAATTACCAAGTTACGATAGATTGACAGATTTTCTGTTAATTACCAAACTTACTAATGGGTCCGGTAACTTTGGGAAATTACCGGTAGCTTTGCAACCCTAGGAAGGACAGACCATAGACCACAGGTGTCAAACTAATTCCACGGAGGGCCAAGTGTCTGCAGATTTTCTCTCCTCCCTACTTGATTTATGAATTAGTCACTAATTAATAACTAACTCCCCACACCTGGTTGTCTACAGCTTAATTTAAATTAAAAAACAAAAACCTGCAAACACTAGTCCCTCCCTGGAATGAGTCTGACACCCCTGCCATAGGCACAGACCATAGTCACTGTAGACCTGATACAGAGAATGTGGGTGATGACATTAGGATAGACTTAATTACTGGGTGAAAGCACAGTATGGAAGATCGAAACCTGGATATCTGATGGTGATTTAACGAAAATGGGACTGGTATATAGATAATATATGTTTACTGGTATCAGATTGCATACAGGAAGAAGGGTTTCATGCTGAGCCCCCCCCCTTTACTGCTCCTTTTGCATAATTATTAATAGATTACATGCCATCCTCTAAATGTTGTATGGATATGATTGATGTGAATTGGAATTGCTCAGACATATTTGAATTGATGGATATGCATAACACAGCACAAATCATTCATATTGTTATGTTTCTGGTCTGTTCTGTATTTGGCAGTAAGCAGTATATGAAAATCAGGCTTGTCGGTACAATTATTCTTCAAACAGCTCCTTACTGTAAAGTGTCATGTGCCTTCTAAAGCTTTAATAGTTTGGGATTGATGGTAGTTGTTCTCTTAAATGATTATAACCTAATTTTCCCCCGGCAACCTATATTAATAATTATTCTGTGCACAGTGGACTGCAGCCTGAACCTCTCAGTAAAGATCAGTCCATCATCAGCAACTCTCTGTTCTAGTGGTTTGAATAAGATGTAAAAAATATTTTCAACTTATCAACTAACACCTACACTCCATTAGTTCTGGTCTATGTTAGGCTGTATTTAAGACTCAAAAAGGAAGCTGAGCTGTGTTTCTATTATAACAGAACAGAGCCACGAATGGACCTATTTAGTACAAATGTCTACGGTGTTCTTTAAAACCAAAAAAATAGATGGCAAACTATTCACATTTAAAGGTGGTATTTACTTGCATAAACACATGGCAAATGGTTTGTGTGAGGTGAATAATTAGTCATTACAGCTTCTTCATATAAGCTGACAGTACTTGGAAAGCTAGGGGGGTGGTTGTCAAATGAAATGCCTTAAACCCACAGTCTAGGCTAAATGTCTATGGCTTCCTTAAGTTAAATTGATCTGGGATTAATCTGCATTGCCAGTGAAAGAGCATCCCTTTTGCATTGCTGCAGCACTCAGATAAACTGCAGATGTTTGCACGAACAGGAGGAGTCTTTGTTAAGCTCAGTGTTTCAGGATATTCTTATTTACCAATCCTCAACTTCCACTCTAGCTGCTTCTGAATATCAGTCCACTGTTTAGCAATTGCTTTCACTGCAATTAAGATGGGAGGGTGCACTGAAAACTTATATGAACGGGCCAGATGTTGAATGGACCCGATTTTCAAAGTCTGAATGTGCAGAAGCAGCGCTCTTATCTGATATGCTGGCGGCTGCTTAGTCATGTTGACCGACACCATGATAATCGGGTTGAAAGGCCAAGTCAAAAACGTGATTTTCCTGTGTTTTATAAATATATCCACACTGAGGTTGGATTAATAATGTGCAGTTGTGAAAATTTTGCTAAGTCCCTTTTAGTGTGTCGTGGGAGATTCAGAATTAGTTGGTAACATATGTAAGATGTTTTATATTCATCAAATGTGTGTAAGTTACTTCTCATCAGAATGGTATTTTTGTATAATGCTGTGGCGGGGTTGCAGTTATCTGTTCTATGTCAAGACTAAGTTGCATGGGCCGCAGAGAGGGGAGAGGTCAAAGTGTCATCATGTGTAAACATATCTTTTGCTCCACTATGTGTGTATCAGTCACTCCCTATTTTTCCCATCGGGGAAAAGGAGGATGGCAGTGTCTGGAATCATTCTCATGGTCCCTTTTATCTTAACCTATAGCCTCATTCTCCTCTCCGTGAGTTTGTCCAGGATTGGTTGTATTTAGAATTGGTTGTATCTAAATGACAATTTGATATATGCCTGTTGATATGGAGGATTGGTTTATGGTTCTGGGGTTTGAGTAAGGAGACAAAGCTGAACGATTTATTATGTCTATGCTGTCTGACTATGTGTGTTCTTTGCTATTAAAGGATCTCAGTTGCATTGTAGGGGGGCTCTCAGAGAATTCATGGTTAGACACTGAATTACCTGAGAGTCACTGGATTGTGATAGAGCTGATATGATTAAAGATAGACTTTGATAACTAACTCTGACTTGTGTGTGTGGTTTGCTCCCATGATTTGGTAAATAGAGGAAATTTCCACAACAAGTGTAAGAGCTATTTTGGCAGTAAATTAGTTAATAGACCAATAAGAAAGAGTTCCTAACCTCTGCCAATAACAGCTCATTTTCATTTTTCCCCTCCCTACTCAGACCACTCCCAGACAGTCCTAGCTAAATTCTTGCTTGCCCTTATCTTCTAATAATATTTTGTTTGTTTGTTTCAAATTAAATGGTCAAAAATAATAACAGTAAGGTAATTGTTATCCAGAAATGATTTGATATTGATATTATTTTATTTGTAAATGGCTGCATTGGACCTTTTGATGATA
The DNA here is from genome assembly GCF_002021735.2 of Oncorhynchus kisutch. Taxonomy (NCBI): domain Eukaryota; kingdom Metazoa; phylum Chordata; class Actinopteri; order Salmoniformes; family Salmonidae; genus Oncorhynchus; species Oncorhynchus kisutch. Next base: position 29,271,192 of record NC_034174.2, on the reverse strand, counting down.
TTGAATGAGTGGACATGGGCTCAGCTCAAGGCAATTTGTTTTGTGTGTGTGTGCGCACGTGTTGAGCATTTCCTGGCTGTGAACATGTTTTTGATTGTGTGTGCGTGTGTGTAGCGTAGCGTAGTATTAGCCCTGTGCCCAGGAGGGTGCAGGCTGGGCTACTCTGTGCTCTTGTCAGTGTGCATTTCCCTGACGTGCCCCTTGACGTAAACTCTCCAGTGCTACAGAGCAGAGAACTGGGCCACTACACTCTCCAATTTCACATTTCAGCACAGGACCCAATGTACATGGGAGACCCCTCGCTCTGTGTTACAACATAGAATAGCAGGCGTATGGGTCACACTGCAGCTAATTTCAATTCCGTTTCATTTGTATTTTCCTTCTGCAAAATCATCTCACAGGGGATCAAACAGAGCCTCACTACTCAAACTCCTAAAAGAAACACAAGCTTTCCAAGCATAATGAAATTCTGTTTCTACTCATTAAGCACAGAACCCATGGAGTCAGTCTGTAGTCCTCTCTAGTGGGTATTTCTCTAGAGTTGAATGTGTAATGTGGGGACAGACAGGTGTGCTGATGGAGACCCAGGCCAGGTGAAATGAAACCATAAAGATGGAGGAAGAACAGCTTTATATTGTCCGGCTAACCTGTGCTTGACCATGACTGGAGAAGAATGTTCGACTTGGCCACATGCCTATAGACCTCCTAGCTATGGCAGTGTACCTGGCCGTAGGCTTTTCTTTTTTTTGTCTGCCTGCACATGATAGAACATTCCATGTTCAGTTGAGAGTTGAGGATATCATGTCCATGACTTCATATTGAAGTCAACCTTGTTTGCATGGGTCAGTTCTTTCCCACTTCAATGTTTAACTGTTATAGACCTATATCCATCCTGCCCTGCCTCTAAAATCTTCGAAAGCCAAGTTAATAAACAGATTACTGACCATTTCAAATCCCACCGTACCTTCTCCGCTGTGCAATCCGGTTTCCAAGCTGGTCACAGGTGCACCTCAGCCATGCTCAAGGTACTAAACGATATCATAACCGCCATCGATAAAATACAGTACTGTGCAGTCATTGACCTGGCCAAGGCTTTCGACTCTGTCAATCACTGTATTCTTATCGGCAAATTCAATAGCCTTGGTTTCTCAAATGACTGCCTCGCCTGGTTCACCAACTACTTCGCAGACAGAGTTCAGTGTGTCAAATCGGAGGGCCTGTTGTCCGGAACTCTGGCAGTCTCTATGAGGGTACCACAGGGTTAAATTCTCGAGCTGTATATATCAATGATGTCGCTCTTGCTGCGGGGGATTCCCTGACCCACCTCTACGCAGACGACACCATTCTGTATACATCTGGCCCTTTGGTCACTGTGTTAACTAACCTCCAAACAAGCTTCAATGTCATACAACACTCCTTCCGTGGCCTCCAACTGCTCTTAAACACTAGTAAAACCAAATGCATGCTTTTTAACCGTTCGCTGCCCGCACCCACCCGACTAGCATCACTACCCTGGACGGTTCTGACCTAGAATATGTAGACAACTACAAATACCTAGGTGTCTGGTTAGACTGTAAACTCTCCTTCCAGATTCATATTAAACATCTCCAATGCAAAATCAAATCTAGAATCGGCTTTCTATTTTGCAACAAAGCCTCCTTCACTCAGACCGCCTACGGTCCTACGGATCCTCAACTTCGGCGATGTCATCTACAAAATAGCTTCCAATACTCTACTCAGCAAACTGGATGCAGTCTATCACAGTGCCATCCGTTTTGTTACCAAAGCCCCTTATACCACCCACCACTGCGACCTGTATGCTCCAGTGGGCTGGCCCTTGCTACATATTCGTCGCCAGACCCACTGGCTCCAGGTCATCTACACATTTATGCTAGGTAAAGCTCACTGGTCACGATAACAGCACCCACCCGTGGCACGCGCTCCAGCAGGTAAATCTCACTGGTCATCCCCAAAGACAACACCTCGTTTGGCCGCCTTTCCTTCCAGTTCTCTGTTGCCAGTGACTGGAACGAATTGCATAAATCACTGAATCTGGAGACTTATATTCCCCTCACTAACTTTAAACATCAGCTAGCTGAGCAGCTAACCGATCGCTGCAGCTGTACATAGTCCATCTGTAAATAGTCCACCCAATCTACCTACCTCATCCTCATGTTTTATTTACTTTTCTGCTCTTTTGCACACCTGTATCTCTACTTGCACATCATCATCTGCTCATTTTTCACTCCAGTGTTTAATCTGCTAAATTGTAATTACTTTGCTACTATGGCCTATTTATTTCCTACCTCACGCCATTTGCACACACTGTATATATACTTTTTTTCTATTGTGTTATTGACTGTATGCTTGTTTATTCCATGTGTAACTCTGTGTTGTTGTTTGCTTCGCACTGCTTTGCTTTATTTTGGCCAGATCGCAGTTGTAAATGAGAACTTGTTCTCAACTATCCTACCGGGTTAAATAAAGGTGAAATAAAAATAAACATTTTATTTAAAAATGCCGTGATCTGAAGATAACAGATCCATCCCTGGGGGCAGCAGGCTGTTCACTTGAGGTTGACCTCCCCATGGAATTAAGTCAATGATGGCATAATGGGTGAACTAGCACCTATTTTGAGTGTACCCATTTCAGGGAGTAAAAGAAGGAAGTGTACCCTTCAATCTGTTCTGTGATTTGATGAGTCAACTCAAGACATTTCCAAAAAGGTATTCCATTGCATGAGCCACATGAGTTAGAATCATTTTAATTAACATTCCAAAATACCATTGACGTTATTGTGTCACAATACCAGGTGATGATGATGTCTCCGATGTAACGCACAGCGTTGAGATTGCCTGTAATGACAACAAACTCAGTCCGATGATGCTGTGACACACCGCCCCAGATCATGACGGACCCTCCACCTCCAAATTGATCCTGCTCCAGAGTACAGGCCTCGGTGTAACGCTCATTCCTCCAATGATAAACGTGAATCCGACCAACTCCCCTGGTGAGACAACTGTGACGCGTCAGCAAAGAGCACTTTTTGCCAGTCCTGTCTGGTCCAGCGACGGTGGGTTTGTGTCCATAGGCAACTTTGTTGCCAGTGATGTCTGGTGAGGATCTGCCTTACAACAGGCTTACAAGCCCTCAGTCCAGCCTCTCTCAGCCTATTGCGGACAGTCTAAGCACTGATGGAGGGATTGTGCGTTCCTGGTGTAACTCGGGCAGTTGTTGCCATCCTGTACCGCAGTTGTAATGTTCAGATGTACCGATCCTGTGCAGGTGTTGTTACACGTGGTCTGCCACTGCGAGGACAATCAGCTGTCCGTCCTGTCTCCCTGTAGCACTGTCTTAGACGTCTCACAGTACGGACATTGCAATTTATTGCCTTGGACATATCTGCAGTCCTCATGCCTCCTTGCAGCATTCCTAAGGCACATTCACACAGATGAGCAGGGACCCTGGGCATCTTTCTTTTGGTGTTTTTCAGTCAGTAGAAAGGCCTCTTTAGTGTCCTGAGTTTTCATAACTGACCTTAATTGCCTACCGTCTGTAAGCTGTTAGTGTCTAAACGACCGTTCCACAGGTGCATGTTCGTTTTTTATGGTTCATTGAACAAGCATGGGAAACATTGTTTAAACCCTTTACAATGAATATCTGTGAAGTTATTTGGATTTGTATGAATTTGTATGAATTATCTTTGAAAGACAGGTTCCTGAAAAGGGGACATTTCTTTTTTTGATGAGTTTATGTCACCTAGTTGCTAGAGGGAGTATACAGCATTGAGTGTGTGAACTGGTGTTGTTAGCATCTCTGCCTTTTAGTTTCATATGGATTGATTTGAGACTGTACAGCCAGCAAGCAGACGCTACCTAGCTAACTTTCATGCACATTTCGAACTTCATAAATACGGATTCTACCGGCACAGAACACCTTAGCTAGCTAGTGACTTGCTCATGGGAAAAAGTCAATATTTGCTACAGGTTTAAGGTTTTGGTAAGATTAACTCAGACTCTTTTGAGGATGAATGGTGGTTCAGTGGATGATGTCACCTTTTTCGAATGTTAAGACCGCATATTGTTGCCAAACTTTATTTTTAGCTATACCATGAGTGTTTGTGAGTTATCAGACAGATCTGATTTGATACAATGGCGTGTACCCATGAGTTTATCAGTCAAATTGTCATGGTTAGATGCTTCCAAGCATATTCAATTCATTATTTTTCTATGGATCTCCTTCTCCCCTGCCCACAAGGCCAAGCAAAGCATCCAAGTGCAACAAGGTTCACCAGAGTCTGAGCTGGGTCTTCCAGCATGACAACGACCCGAAACACACAGCCAGGGCAACAAAGGAGTGACTCCGTAAGAAGCATCTCAAGGTCCTGGAGTGGCCTAGCCAGTCTCCAGACCTGAACCCAATAGAAAATCTTTGGAGCGAGCTGATAGTCCGTAATGCCCAGCGACAGCCCCAAAACCTGAAGGATCTTGTCATACAATAAAATGCAAATGAATTACTTAAAAATCATACAATGTGATTTTCTGGATTTTTAGATTCTGTCTCTCACAGTTGAAGTGTACCTATGATAAAAATGACAGACCTCTACATGCTTTGTAAGTAGGAAAACCTGCAAAATCGGCAGTGTATCAAATACTTGTCCTCCCCACTGTAGTTAAAGATTAATTGGATGCCAGGAATTAGGACTGCTGACAGGCTCTGGACACCCAGTGTTATAGTTGTAAAGCTGAAACTGAATCAGTGCCCAGTATAACTAACGGGCAGAGTCTGTGTGTGAACTAAGCAGATGGGGTTTAAATCAAACTGCTGTGTTCAGGTGTGAGCTAGCTATCAGAGATGGAGACGCAACACCACCCTGCTCCCACCTACCTATAAAACTGATTCAGCAGTCCATCTGCATTGGCTGTTTTTACTTTAAAGTCTTGCCGTTTTTAGACTGTACCTGAGCAGATGGCAGTGTGGTATTTGTGACAAAAGGAGTGGGTGTGTGTGATTTGGGTGTCCTAACATAAGGACTTCATATTGCACTCAGAGGCTCTCCATGGGCTTTACTCCTACTTCAAATCTGTCTCTTTAGAGAGGAACACAGAGCAGGATACTTAGGCCTGTTGTACTGTAGCCACTCCAGTACCAACACTGATAGGACTGTATACTGCAGCAGCCTCAGCCACATACATAGCCACTTACTGTAAACACCAGCCTATCTTTAATGCACAAGAAAATAACACTTGGCGTCTGTTTGCTAGGGGCATGTTAGGGTGAATTGCCAAACCGTAGAGTAGTCAATTTATTGATATGTTTGTGTGTGTCTCTCTATATGCATAGAGTTTGTGTCTGAGTAAGTGCACTGTGTGGATGTGTGTGAGAGATGTGCACTGATGGGAGCATGTTTAGGTGAATGGGGAGAGAGCTGTTTTCTCCTTGCCTGACTGAGACAGTTTAATTAGAGCCTGTGCTGCTCTGAGCTGAGCTGCGTGTTTCTGCGTTAGCAGCACTCTGCTCTCATTTCATCCTCTCTCTAAGCGTGTTATTGTATTTCTTAAACATACTGGAAATAGATGTATTAATCCATCCTGCTATGTGCTGCAAGGAATAGACATTTAGCTTTCATATCCGTCAGCAAATAGTTCTTTCACATGCCAATCGCCTTTTCGCTTTCAAATATGTTTGGAAACATTTATGTTGACTATTTTCATCCTGTTTCTTAGGCTACATCCCACTAAAGCACATCTGTATATGTGTCAATATCTAAGCTGATGAAGGAAACAAAGATAGAATTATGTCATGTTTTCCACATTGTGTGACTAAACTGTTTAGAAAGACCATCTATGTTGGATGATGTTATATACAGTGCAGGGGCTTACATTTGTAAATTATTAGTGACATTTTAATATTTTTTGAGGATAGTGTGTCAGTTATGTTGACAATCATTTTGTGTTACTCTCTGTAACATGCCTTTAAACCGTCCATGTGACATGATTAGTGTTAAATGAATTGGTGCAGAATGGTTTAATAATATAGCATACCATGGGGAGATGCTTAGAGGCTTTATTTAATCACAGGAAACGGAATGTAAAGGATAATGGACTGTAAATAGCACATTAAAGGCACGGTGCAGTAAGAATTATGGTTTTGTATCATATTGTACAACATCTGATTTAACTTGCACTGTAAAAGTGTGCAACATGTTTGTGTTATTTCCTGATAGTTGAAAATACTTAGGGGTGTACTCACTTTTGTTGCCATCGGTTTAGACATTAATGTCTGTGTGTTGAGTTATTTTGAGGGGACAGCAAATTTACACTGTTATACAAGCTGTACACTCACTACTTTACATTGTAGCAAAGTATAATTTCTTCAGTGTTGTCACATGAAAAGATATACTAAAATATTTACAAAATGTGAGGGGTGTACTCACTTTTGTGATATGCTGTATATATCCAAGAAAGGAGAGTGATGGAGTGCTACATCAGATGACCTGGCCTCCACATACACCCAACCTCAACCCAATTGAAATGGTTTGGGATGAGTGGGACCGCAGAGTGAAGGAAATGCAGCCAACAAGTTCTCAGCATATGTGAGAACTCCTTCAAGACTGTTGGAAAAGCATTCCTGCTGTAGCTGGTTGAGAGAATGCCAAGAGTGTGCAAAGCTGTCATCAAGGCAAAGGGTGGCTACTTTGAAGAATCTCAAATAGAAAATATATTTTGATGTAACACTTTTTAGGTTACTACATAATTCCATATGTGTTATTTCATAGTTTAGATGTCTTCACTATTATCCTACAATGTAGAAAATAGTAAAAATATGGAAAAACCCTTGAATAAGTAGGCGTGTCCACTTTTTGACTGGTTGTGTGTGTGTGTGTGTGTGTGTATATAATTGTATTTATTTTAACTGAGTCGGGGTCTCGACTTACTGTTGAAATGATTTGATATTGAGAGAACTGCATTGGGCCTTTAAAGTATACAGTATATAAGATGATGCACGGTTATCTGTGTTATGAATATTTCAGTTCTACTCTACTGTAAATAGTGTCATATGGCAAAAAATGATGCAGTGTGGTCATGATCTGTGCTCTAGTGAGTAAGCTTTTCTGCACCAGTTTTCTTTAGCGTATACAGTTAATCCCATGAATGATCCACCCCTCTCCTGCCTAGGGAAACTGATCCATTTCCACCCCTATGGGCACCTTAACTCAGCCTCTTGAAGTGCCCAGCCCCAGGCAAAGGACAGATCCAGCCTCGGGAATGGAAAGCCTTCTGTGCCTGCAATATGTTCATTTCCATGTACATGTACCCATCGCTACTACATCAGGATGATAGAGACAGGGTGTATAGGTTTGCATTCAGACCCAGGGTGCATTCTTAGGTAGGATGCTGCTGTTTTTATGCTTGATGTAGGTGGTGTACTCGATGCTCATACAGGCTGAATTGATATTACATAAACACACATACAGTACAAGTCAAAAGTTTGGACACACCTACTCATTCAAGGGTTTTTCTTTATTTTACTATTTTCTACATTGTAGAATAATAGTGAAGACATCACAACTATGAAATAACACATATGGAAACATGTAGTAACCAAACAAGTCACACACACACAAAAAGTCAACAAATCAAAATATATATTATATTTGAGATTCTTCAAAGTAGCCACCCTTTGCACACTGATGGCATTCTCTCAACCAGCTTCACCTGGAATGCTTTTCAATTAACAGGTGTGCCTTATTAAAAGTTCATTTGTGGAATTTCTTTCCTAAATGTGTTGAGCCAGGCAGTTGTGGTATACAGAAGATGGTCCTATTTGGTAAAAGACCAAGTCCATATTATGGCAAGAACAGGTCACATAAGCAAAGAGAAACGACAGAGGAGACTGTGTGAATCAGGCCTTCATGGTCAAATTTCTGCAAAGAAACCACTACTAAAGGACACCAATAAGAAGAAGAGACTTGTTTGGGCCAATAGACACGAGTAATGGACATTAGACCGGTGGAAATCTGTCCTTTGGTCTGATGAGTCCAAATTTGCGATTTTTGGTTCCAACCGCCGAGTAGGTGAATGGATGATCTCCGCATGTGTGGTTCCCACCATTAAGCATGGAGGAGGAGGTGTGGGGGTGCTGTGCTGTTGATACTGTTGGTGATTTATTTAGAATTCAAGGCACATTTAACCAGCATGGCTGCCACAGCATTCTGCAGTGATACACCCTCCCATCTGATGTGCGCTGAGTGGGACTATCATTTGTTTTTCAACAGGACAATGACCCAACACACCTCCAGGCTGTGTAAAGGCTATTTGACCAAGAAGGAGAGTGATGGAGTGCTGGATCAGATAACCTGGCCTCAACAATCACCCGACCTCAACCCAATTGAGACGGTTTGGGATGAGTTGGACCGCAGAGTGAAGGAAAAGCAGCCAACAAGTGCTGAGCATATGTGGGAACTCCTTTAAGACTGTTGGAGAAGCTGGTTGAGAGAATGCCAAGCGTGCGCAAAGCTATCATCAAGGTGGCTACATTGAATAATCTAAAATATCTTTTGATTTGTTTAACTTTTTTGGGGTTTGCTACATAATTCCTTATGTGTTATTTCATAGTTTTGATGTCTTCACTATTATTATACAATGTAGAAAATAGTAAAAATAAAAACCCTTGAATGAGTAGGTGTGTCAATTTTTTTCCTATTTTGTTGCCTTACAACCTGGAATTAAAATAGATTTTGAGAGGGTTTGTATCATTTGATTTACACAACATGCCTACCACTTTGAAGATGAAAAATATTTGTTTGTTTCACAATAAAAAATAAGACAAAAAAACTGAACTTTGAGCGTGCATAACTTTTGCATCAATTACAGCTGCAAGTCTCTTGGGATATGTCTCTATAGGCTTGGCACATCTAGCCACTGGAAATTTTGCCCATTCTTCAAGGAAAAACTGCTCCAGCTCCTTCAAGTTGGATGGGTTCCTGCTGGTGTACAGCAATCTTTAAATCATACCACATATTCTCAATTGGATTGAGGTCTGGGCTTTGACTAGGCCATTCCAAGACATTTAAATGTTTCCCCTTAAACCACTCGAGTGTTGCTTTAGCAGTATGCTTAGGGTCATTGTCCTGCTCTCAAGAATTTCCCTGTATTTAGCGCCATCCATCGTTCCTTCAATTCTAACCAGTTTCCCAGTCCCTGCGAATGAAAAACATCCCCACAGCAGGATGCTGCCACTACCATGCTTCACTGTGGGATGGTGTTCTCGGGGTTTGTGCCAGACATAGCTTTTTCCTTGATAGCCAAAAAGCTAAATTGTAGTCTCATCTGACCAGAGTACCTTCTTCCTTATGTTTGGGGAGTCTCGCACATTTATTTATTTATTTTTATTTTACCTTTATTTAACCAGGTAGGCAAGTTGAGAACAAGTTCTCATTTACAATTGCGACCTGGCCAAGATAAAGCAAAGCAGTTCGACAGATAAAACGACACAGAGTTACACATGGAGTAAAAACAAACATACAGTCAATAATGCAGTATAAACAAGTCTATATACAATGTGAGCAAATGAGGTGAGAAGGGAGGTAAAGGCAAAAAAGGCCAAGATGGCAAAGTAAATACAATATAGCAAGTAAAATACTGGAATGGTAGTTTTGCAATGGAAGAATGTGCAAAGTAGAAATAAAAAAAATAATGGGGTGCAAAGGAGCAAAATAAATAAATAAATTTAAATTAAATACAGTTGGGAAAGAGGTAGTTGTTTGGGCTAAATTATAGGTGGGCTATGTACAGGTGCAGTAATCTGTGAGCTTCTCTGACAGTTGGTGCTTAAAGCTAGTGAGGGAGATAAGTGTTTCCAGTTTCAGAGATTTTTGTAGTTCGTTCCAGTCATTGGCAGCAGAGAACTGGAAGGAGAGGCGGCCAAAGAAAGAATTGGTTTTGGGGGTGACTAGAGAGATATACCTGCTGGAGCGTGTGCTACAGGTGGGAGATGCTATGGTGACCAGCGAGCTGAGATAAGGGGGGACTTTACCTAGCAGGGTCTTGTAGATGACATGGAGCCAGTGGGTTTGGCGACGAGTATGAAGCGAGGGCCAGCCAACGAGAGCGTACAGGTCGCAATGGTGGGTAGTATATGGGGCTTTGGTGATAAAACGGATTGCACTGTGATAGACTGCATCCAATTTGTTGAGTAGGGTATTGGAGGCTATTTTGTAAATGACATCGCCAAAGTCGAGGATTGGTAGGATGGTCAGTTTTACAAGGGTATGTTTGGCAGCATGAGTGAAGGATGCTTTGTTGCGAAATAGGAAGCCAATTCTAGATTTAACTTTGGATTGGAGATGTTTGATATGGGTCTGGAAGGAGAGTTTACAATCTAACCAGACACCTAAGTATTTGTAGTTGTCCACGTATTCTAAGTCAGAGCCGTCCAGAGTAGTGATGTTGGACAGGCGGGTAGGTGCAGGCAGCGATCGGTTGAAGAGCATGCATTTAGTTTTACTTGCATTCAAGAGCAATTGGAGGCCACGGAAGGAGAGTTGTATGGCATTGAAGCTTGCCTGGAGGGTTGTTAACACAGTGTCCAGAGAATGCCTTTTGGCGAAAACCAAACATGTCGCTAATTTTTTTCTTGAAGCAATGCCACTTTTTCTGGCCACTCTTCTTTAAAGCCCAACTCTGTGGAGTGTACTGCTTAAAGTGGGCCTATGGACAGATACTCCAATCTCCGCCGTGGAGCTTTGCAGCTCCTTCAGAGTTATCTTTGGTCTCTTTGTTGTCTCTCTGATTAATGCCCTCCTTGCCAGGTCTGTTAGTTTCGGTGGGCGGCCCTCTATTGGCAGGCTTGTTATGGTGCCATATTCTTTCCATTTTTTTTCAAATAATGGATTTAATGGGGCTCCGTGGGATGTTTCGGATATTTTTTAATAACCCAACCCTGATCTGTACTTCTCCACAACTTTGTTCCTGACCTGTTTGGAGAGCTCCTTGGTCTTCATAGTTCCGCTTGCTTGGTGGTGCTCCTTGCTTAGTGGTGTTGCAGACTCTGAGGCCTTTCAGAACAGGTGTGTATGTACTGAGATCATGTGACAGATCATGTGACACTTAGATTGCACACAGGTGGACTTATTTAATCAATTATGTGACTTCTGAAGGTAATTGGTTGCACCAGATCTTATTACGGGGCTTCATAGCAAAGGGGGTGTATACATATGCACGCACCACTTTTCCATTTAAAAAAATTATAATTTAAACAAGTTATTAATTTCACTTCACCAATGTGGACTGTTTACATGAAATCCAATAAAAATCTATATAAATTACAGATTGTAATGCAACAAAATAGGAAAAACACCGAAGGGGTGAATACTTTTGCAAGGCTCTGTTTCTCCTCCTAATATTGTACAATCTGTGTGTCGTGTCATTGGCCTGGGCTATTATTTGTTTGAATTCAAGACTTGATTGATCTCAGTTTGTCAGTGTCAGAGTGGCCACTCATTTCATTATTTTGTGTGGTATTACAAAAGATTCAGCTAATGTCTTCTGTCATGTAAATTACATAGAATTGCATGAAATGCAGTTTTTTAAAGGCTGATTCTTGAGGGGGGATGCCCTGATTAAAATAAAATAAAAAATAAAAAATGTTAATCTGTAGAAATCCTAAAAACGCTTTTGCTCAACTTTTATTTTATTTAACAATGCACTGGGGCCTATGATTTCTTAATCCGGCCCTGCATGAGGCCACTAGTACAAATGGGCCGGAGGCTCTGACTTGTCTCATTTACAGCCAGTTAAATAACTTTCACACAGTCAGTGGTCATTGAGTCCACTCACAATGTGTTGAGGCTACTCCTGCTCCTGACTGTAGTGTAATGCAGTGTGCGTCGGTAGTCCATAATTGAACAGGGTAAGAGATGTAGGTGACCTTACTCTTCCGGTCTGTGTCCAGGGAGGCGTAGCAGCAAACTGACCCCAGATCAAACCAGCCTGCTACAGTACTGCTACCAGATTCCTGCAGGGGAGGGCATAGAGGTGAATGATAGCCCAGAGCCAACATGCAGTATCAACAGCCAGCCTGATAAAATATTTTGCACTACACAGAAATGATAAAGGGCTGTATCATCTCGAGGTGAACAATGACATAGACCAGACTGGGTGTGTGAACTGTCGGTTACTTTTTGTGAAGAACCTAACTCAAATTAACACCTGTCCTGCACTTGTAGTTGAACAATACTGTGATTCTGGAATAACAATTTATGGCGATTTGTTGTGACTGTAGTCCAGAAGCATGCTTCCCCATTTATCTGGGCTAACAGCTTTACTGTACTGCTTTACTGTAGCAGGCAGATTACACGGAGTGTGTGTGAAGGCCATATATATATATATATATATATATATATATATATAATAAAAACGATTATATTAAAGATTCAAAAAAGTTCTTCCACACCAATCTCGACAAACCATTTCTGTATGGACCTCGCTTTTTGCATGGGGGCATTGTCATAGTGAAACAGGAAAGGGCCTCGGCCATAGTAACACATTTCATGAAGCTCCTGACGTTGTTTCCACAGGCAGTTTGGAACTTTGGAGTGAGTGTTGCAACCAAGGAAATATGATTTTCTATGCGCTTCAGCACTCTGCGGTCCCGTTCTGTGAGCTTGTGTGGCCTACCACTTCGCTGCTGAGCTGTTATTGCTCCTAGACGTTTCCACTTCACAATGACAGCACTTACAGTTGACCGGGGCAGCTGTAGCAGGGCATAAATTTGACTAACTGACTTGTTGGAAAGGTGGCATCCTATAACGGTGCCATGTTGAAAGTCACTGAGCTCTTCTGTATGGCCATTCTACTGGCAATGATTGTCTATGGAGATTGCATGGCTGTGTGCTTGATTTTATACACCTGACAGCAACGTGTGGCTGAAATAGCCAAATCCACTCATTTGAAGGGTTGTCCACATACCTTTGTGTATCTTTATCTATCTTTATCTTTATCTGAATTTACAATTAGTTAGTGTAGTTTGCCTCGTTAGACACAAATGTTAGCTAGCTAGCAAGCAAACAATCTGGTACATCGTTAATGTTATACTGGTTTCATCACCTGTATGTCTTCATCTGTCAATTCTTTCTTAATTTAGCAAACTTATCGGTGGCACCTTTTGCAAGTTTACTGTTCCATCTTCCTGCCATTGTTTTGAAAAGGCAACTTCCATTTTTATTTGCTGGAAAACTCCAGAAGTTGCCTTTCAAAAGGTGGACCAGCCAATGGACCAGACTGTGTGTCTGTGTACTGTATTGCACCAAATATTATTTTGTATACTTACAAGATGCTGGAGTCTCTGCACTAACAATGGGAATGAATGGCTGCAAAGGCAGAAGGCAGGCGGGAGGAAGCGTGAACATTCTAGCCAATGAGATGGCAGATTCGGATGTCAACAACAGACACATCTACGGTATAAAATCTATTTTTGCAAAGTTGGCGCTATGTCAAGAACGTCCACTTATATTAGTACATTTGTTACAACCTTAGCGTTACGAAACTTCTATTCGATTATATAGGCCACACGTAGCAAGTTAGCAAATACATTTCATTTTGGACCAAATTCGAAACTCTCATTGACCTCCGTACAAAAAATCCCCACGTCCATGCTTTATTTTCACACAGGTCATAGTCGGCCTTCTCGCTTCGCCTCTTCCTCTCTTAGTGCGCTGGACTTTCAGATAACACATGGTAAGATATCATGAGAGACCCTAAAGGACCCGACATTTGAAGAGAGAATCACCATTAACAAGTGCATATGCTTGTTAATGGTGCTGGTTTATTTTGAATCTCAGTCCGCATGTAAAGTGGGCTTTTTGGATCCCCTTGCTTTTTCAGAGCAACATAAATGGATTGTTTTGTTCTTAGTCACCACAGCAATGTAGAAAACCTCCATGGCTTCACAAGACACCCACACACTCATAATCCTACACACACACACACACACACACACACACACACACACAGCCATGGCTACACTCTCATACATAAACACAGTAAGTGCGAAAATGTATATTCCAATAATAACCACATGCACACAATCATACTCCTACAAAATTAGACAGGCCCCCCACATATACCTACACACTCTTCCTCCCACAACAGCCATTACATCATTCCATATCCCACACATCTTACTTACCTCCAGCAGAAGGCAACTCGAGGTTCTCTACTCACGGTTTTTAGTTGGTATGGTTCATTGTGTTTTGAGATAAGGTCACTGGCTTTAAGGATCTCCTATTTGGATTGGATTCTTTGTATTGAGAGCTTAGGAAGGAAGGAACAAGGTACAGTGCCTTGCGAAAGTATTCGGCCCCCTTGAACTTTGCGACCTTTTGCCACATTTCAGGCTTCAAACATAAAGATATAAAACTGTATTTTTTTGTGAAGAATCAACAACAAGTGGGACACAATCATGAAGTGGAACGACATTTATTGAATATTTCAAACTTTTTTAACAAATCAAAAACTGAAAAATTGGGCGTGCAAAATTATTCAGCCCCCTTAAGTTAATACTTTGTAGCGCCACCTTTTGCTGCGATTACAGCTGTAAGTCGCTTGGGGTATGTCTCTATCAGTTTTGCACATCGAGAGACTGAAATTTTTTCCCATTCCTCCTTGCAAAACAGCTCGAGCTCAGTGAGGTTGGATGGAGAGCATTTGTGAACAGCAGTTTTCAGTTCTTTCCACAGATTCTCGATTGGATTCAGGTCTGGACTTTGACTTGGCCATTCTAACACCTGGATATGTTTATTTTTGAACCATTCCATTGTAGCTTTTGCTTTATGTTTTGGATCATTGTCTTGTTGGAAGACAAATATCCGTCCCAGTCTCAGGTCTTTTGCAGACTCCATCAGGTTTTCTTCCAGAATGGTCCTGTATTTGGCTCCATCCGTCTTCCCATCAATTTTAACCATCTTCCCTGTCCCTGCTGAAGAAAAGCAGGCCCAAACCATGATGCTGCCACCACCATGTTTGACAGTGGGGATGTGTGTTCAGGGTGATGAGCTGTGTTGCTTTTACGCCAAACATAACGTTTTGCATTGTTGCCAAAAAGTTCCATTTTGGTTTCATCTGACCAGAGCACCTTCTTCCACATGTTTGGTGTGTCTCCCAAGTGGCTTGTGGCAAACTTTAAACAACACTTTTTATGGATATCTTTAAGAAATGGCTTTCTTCTTGCCTCTCTTCCATAAAGGCCAGATTTGTGCAATACACGACTGATTGTTGTCCTATGGACAGAGTCTCCCACCTCAGCTGTAGATCTCTGCAGTTCATCCAGAGTGATCATGGGCCTCTTGGCTGCATCTCTGATCAGTCTTCTCGTTGTATGAGCTGAAAGTTTAGAGGGACGGCCAGGTCTTGGTAGATTTGCAGTGGTCTGATACTCCTTCCATTTCAATATTATCGCTTGCACAGTGCTCCTTGGGATGTTTAAAGCTTGGAAAATATTTTTTGTATCCAAATCCGGCTTTCAACTTCTTCACAACAGTATCTCGGACCTGCCTGGTGTGTTCCTTGTTCTTCATGATGCTCTCTGCGCTTTTAACGGACCTCTGAGACTATCACAGTGCAGGTGCATTTATACAGAGACTTGATTACACACAGGTGGATTGTATTTATCATCATTAGTCATTTAGGTCAACACTGGATCATTCAGAGATCCTCACTGAACTTCTGGAGAGAGTTTGCTGCACTGAAAGTAAAGGGGCTGAATAATTTTGCACGCCCAATTTTTCAGTTTTTGATTTGTTAAAAAAGTTTGAAATATCCAATAAATGTCGTTCCACTTCATGATTGTGTCCCACTTGTTGTTGATTCTTCACAAAAAAATACAGTTTTATATCTTTATGTTTGAAGCCTGAAATGTGGCAAAAGGTCGCAAAGTTCAAGGGGGCCGAATACTTTCGCAAGGCACTGTACATTGTGTAATCCATAGAAATGCATGAAATGGTTCTACTTATTTCTGTGGTGTACCTGTTATGACAAGTGCAGCATTTAAGGTTGTAGCCTAGCTCCGCCTCAAATCGTACTCTGTGGTTCACTGTTCTGTGTTGCCATGACAATGTTTTTTAAGTTATTGGCCATGACAAAGCTGCCCTGGTGAAATGATATTAGCCTGTTAAATGCACCGCACAGAAAGCTATGCAACCTTGACGCTTTCGATCTTTTGAATACTGCCCAAATTAATAATTGAATGTGCTTGAAATGTTGATGGAGAAAATAAATATGCTTTTTGTGCCACTGAATTTCTAACACTAGAATAAGCCTGTTACCTACTGCAGATTTTCCCAGTGTATTATTTATTTTACCTGTGACTTTTTAGACTGAAAGGTAAAAGAGAACTTAACCAAACCTGTGTATGTCTGTCAGCAGTGGAGTCTGTGTCTGAGCTGCGATTTTTCTAGGGACTGGGATTTGCTATACGGGTTTGAGCTGGAGTCGAAGCTTGTGATTGGCTATAGGGGATTGAGGCGTGGGCCTAGGCTTCCTGGTGTGAACTGAGATATTCCACAGGATGTCATGCTGGGCCAGATTAACACACACTTCTTTTGTCAGCCCTCCTGTGGAATCACACATGGCCAGGCACATGCACACACAAAGTCACATAATCCTACTGTCAGCATCCGTGTTCCTGGTGGGCATCTGTGGGCCTGCTACCCTCCATCTGCATCCAGAGTACAGAGAGACAAAATGTTTTTTCGTGAGCTGTCATGGTTGTCAACTGCCATAGTTGTTACATCCTCCCAGTAGTCTGTGTCAGTGGAGACACTGATACATTAGTTGTCATGAAGCATGGAACTACTTTAAACAAAGCTTGACTATATAAAAAAGCTACAGCACTAAAAAGCACAGCGCAAGTATCAACACCATATTAAGGATAATGTTTTCTCTGTATTCTGACAGAAACCTTGGGAAGTCTGGCCTGAGGGTGTCCTGCCTTGGACTAGGTGAGTGTGAGGGGGGGTGGCGGAGGGGCTAGGAGACAAAAATGTGTTAGAGGTGACCCAGACTGCTGTTGTTTTCACTAGAAATGCACAAAGTGAACCACAGAGGGAATTTATTTCACACCAAATAATTTTCCTAGCAAATATCTTGGAGAGTGAAGATATGCAAGCTGAGACCTCCATCTGTTGACTAACACTGTTATGGCAAACTCTGCCAAAGCCTCATCTCTTCCAACTATAATTAAACAGCTACAGTAGTCAGTGTGTGGCATCACTGCCTCTTCAACACTGCTCTCTCTATGTATCTCTAGTCTGATAGACTACTAACACAGTCTCCCTGTCGTCTCTCTGTAGGAACATGGGTGACGTTCGGAGGGCAGATAACAGATGAGGTGAGAGCAGATGGATTGTGTTTTTTCTGTTATTCTATCAGTCAGTCAACACTCCAATTTCACAACTATCTACATGCTTCTGCAGTCCACTGCTTACACTCTAAACATATTGACACATAGAGAGCCAGAGAAGCAACACGCGTGCCATAGCACGGAAGGTTACAACCCCATGCAGACCGGGTTTTAATAGTTGAAAACACTTAAGCGCCGATCAGTGATCTCTCGACCACCTCCCTTCCTCTTTCTTTCCTCTCCCTCGCTCCACTCTCCGGCCAACAGATGGCGGAGCAGCTGTTGTGTCTGGCCTACGAGAACGGCATCAATCTGTTTGACACAGCAGAGGTCTACGCCGCAGGGAAGTGAGTATCATCCAGACTGTCCACATCACATCTTCATGCAGACATCACTTAGATATCAATGACTGCTGAATCACAGGATCATACCACACAAAGCCACATAGCCAAGCAAAGCATAGGCAAACACATGTACTGTAGTGTGTTTGAATGAGCGCTGACCTAACAGGTGGCAATGAATGTATGAGCGTGTTAATTAATGAGATGGGGGACTCATCTAAATGATATGGTGTAGACTCACATTTAGTACCAATGAAGCTGGTGCTGGTCTCCAGTCTTTCCAGTGTGGTCGTGATGATTTAGCCGACAGCACGTTGAGGGAGTCTCCCAGGCCATCACACATCTTTAGAGAACTCATTCAATTTGATTAAACCTCTGGTTTGGTGGATCTGAGGCCCAGAGGCTCAGATGAAACGCTCACTGATGCACTTACCATGAGTCTGTGCGCCTCTGCGGCCTCCCGCGTAGATAGTTGGCAGGCATGTTTGCAAATACAAGGCCTTACAATTTTATCCACTTCAAAATGATAAAGGCATCAACCATTTGTTATTTTCTTTCTTCAGTCTTTTACATAATATTAACACCTTGGGAAATATACCATATCGCCACAATGAGAGACCAGTATTTCCTTGGGGAGGATTTAGAGAAGAGTTAGAGTCTGTTAATCTGAGGTACTGTTGGAAAGGAGTTCATCCTTCCTCACAACAAAGATCCATTAATCCAGAATGGTGTATACAACTGTCTGAGGAGATGTTATGAAGCCCTACAAAGGTTAGAGTTGGCAAAATATCACTGTTCGGGTTCTACTGGTATTCAAGCCATCATGAATGATCGACCCTTGACCTCTCATCAAAAATACCACTAGAACTCAGTATGATGAATGTTATAAATGAGGTGTTTCTCCCCCCAGGTCTGGAGCTCAAGGCTACAGAGCAATTAATCACTCATGTTTATGTAAACAGTTTTGCAGGCTTGTCCAAGGCACGTGTGGATAAAAGAGTGTTCAACTGAAATGTCGGCTATTTTTTGTTCATTGACCAACTTCGGATCAATTATTTTAATTCCATTGTTTGTTTGTTTTTAGCTCAATGCGCACATTGCGCTGCAGTTTCTCTAGAGATAAATCAGATCGCACCCGAACTGTGCCATGTATTTGGGAGTTGTAGTTTCCAGCAGGCCAGTGTTCTACATAGTTTAGTGCAGAAAATGTGATAATTAACTACCATCATCTATTGCGCGCCTACTTATCCGTTCTGTGTTTCTTTGACTCCTGCTACATAAGAAACAGAAACATGCACGATCAATAGGGATACATAGAGAGCAGTTGCTTCGCAAGGAATTTTTACCAGAAAATACATTATCTAAGTTATTGATAGTTGCTATTCAGCAGTTATAAATGTATGCCTTATTTACTTTGAAGAACTACTAAAATAGTGTATTTTGTCAGACACCATAGGCAGTAGCTCTATAGAGATGAGATGGTCACTTGGAATGAAGTAATAGTCATCAAATGAAACACATGTAATATACACAACAACTGACATATTGTATTAAGTAGTAATGTGAATAAATAATGGTTAATAAGTGATAAGCAGTAATGGTCAGTCACTACCATCATAAGACTTTTATTCATTGTTTTATTCTGTGTTATTACAGCATTCAGCCCACATAATGCATAGTGCATTTCATGTTTGTTTTTTTATTATCGAAACCGAAATGGAAAATTGTGAATACTTTTTAATAATCTATCCGAAACAGACCCAACCTCAAAAAGCACTAATCACTCAGCACTATTTTGAATATTCACCTACATGTGGCTTCTGTAGCTGAGCTTTGGAAAGGAGAGGACATATCAAACTGTAACATAAGGTAGTGGTGGCAGACTTGAAGGACAAGGGAAATAAAGTTGACCTTTACCATCATCATTCCACACAATGGTGACATTAGAACTGGCAGATCAACAGAGTGACAGATCTGTGTGCCATGCAAATGGATCTGACAGTCTGTCAGAACCCTGACTGTCTTCTTTGGGTGCTAATCCTGACAGCCTATAGCCTACTGCAAACTGCAGCGCTGAGAGGCTTTACACGAGGTGTAGCACACACACCAGAAGAGAGGGACTTCAATGCAGACAGAGGAGCACATATCTACCACGTTTCACACGGTCTCTGTGAAGCACCAGCTCTAGTAATATGAGGACCTCGTCAGTCAAACAGTAAAGTGGACTGAGTCTAGATATGGGTATAATTATGTGTTAGTGGCCTCACTGTTGATTTTGCCACAAAGTCAACATTTTGGTTTTGTAGAGTGGATAGAGAGCGGGAGAGAGGCTCCCAACTGCAGCCCCTAATAACTCACCCCTAATAACTCACTAACTAGCAAAGAATATGAACTAAATGTGCACACATGGTTAAATGCAGCTCTGGCTTTGATCTCAAAACAAGCGCATCTACTGACTATTGCTCATGCAGTAAACACAGTCCAGTTCAAAGTAAATGGCACAGATCCATATATGGCAATGGTCTATTTGCATATAAGCCTACTGCAGCTCTGATTGTTTATGCTGCACCGGTCTATGTAGAGTACGAGCTGAGTAGTGCATGTCAATGCAAAAGAATCCTACTCCGATGCATTCTGCCGACAACAAAATCTCTTGTGTCGTTTGTTTTGTTTCGGTATGTTGCTTTGAAAGTGGCTAATATCGTGTTGATTCGATCACAATTGCCACAGTAAAGGCAAACTCTAGAACAGTGGTCACCAACCTTTTCTGAGTCAAGATCACTTTGATTCAAAATTCAAGCTGAGATCTACCACTCAGATTTTTTTTAACATGACTTAAAAAACATAAGCCTAAGGAACATTAACCAATTAAAAACAGTACTGTAGCAATCAAGTTTGTGCAGTAAACTTTAGGCCTACCGTACGTTATCGTAGCATATTGGCTTTGCTTGAATTGCCCTGTCAATGCATTGTTGTTCAGGCCATTTAAAAATATATATTTATGATCACACCGGTCATAGATCCGTTGTTGTATTACTTGTGAAGCACAGCTGAGTGAACATATACAGTGCCTTGCGAAAGTATTCGGCCCCCTTGAACTTTGTGACCTTTTGACACATTTCAGGCTTCAAACATAAAGATATAAAACTGTATTTTTTGTGAAGAATCAACAACAAGTGGGACACAATCATGAAGTGGAACGACATTTATTGGATATTTCAAACTTTTTTAACAAATCAAAAACTGAAAAATTGGGCGTGCAAAATTATTCAGCCCCTTTACTTTCAGTGCAGCAAACTCTCTCCAGAAGTTCAGTGAGGATCTCTGAATGATCCAGTGTTGACCTAAATGACTAATGATGATAAATACAATCCACCTGTGTGTAATCAAGTCTCTGTATAAATGCACCTGCACTGTGATAGTCTCAGAGGTCCGTTAAAAGCGCAGAGAGCATCATGAAGAACAAGGAACACACCAGGCAGGTCCGAGATACTGTTGTGAAGAAGTTTAAAGCCGGATTTGGATACAAAAAGATTTCCCAAGCTTTAAACATCCCAAGGAGCACTGTGCAAGCGATAATATTGAAATGGAAGGAGTATCAGACCACTGCAAATCTACCAAGACCTGGCCGTCCCTCTAAACTTTCAGCTCATACAAGTAGAAGACTGATCAGAGATGCAGCCAAGAGGCCCATGATCACTCCGGATGAACTGCAGAGATCTACAGCTGAGGTGGGAGACTCTGTCCATAGGACAACAATCAGTCGTATATTGCACAAATCTGGCCTTTATGGAAGAGTGGCAAGAAGGAAGCCATTTCTTAAAGATATCCATAAAAAGTGTCGTTTAAAGTTTGCCACAAGCCACCTGGGAGACACACCAAACATGTGGAAGAAGGTGCTCTGGTCAGATGAAACCAAAATTGAACTTTTTGGCAACAATGCAAAACGTTATGTTTGGCGTAAAAGCAACACAGCTCATCACCCTGAACACACCATCCCCACTGTCAAACATGGTGGTGGCAGCATCATGGTTTGGGCCTGCTTTTCTTCAGCAGGGACAGGGAAGATGGTTAAAATTGATGGGAAGATGGATGCAGGACCATTCTGGAAGAAAACCTGATGGAGTCTGCAAAAGACCTGCGACTGGGACGGAGATTTGTCTTCCAACAAGACAATGATCCAAAACATAAGGCAAAATCTACAATGGAATGGTTCAAAAATAAACATATCCAGGTGTTAGAATGGCCAAGTCAAAGTCCAGACCTGAATCCAATCGAGAATCTGTGGAAAGAACTGAAAACTGCTGTTCACAAATGCTCTCCATCCAACCTCACTGAGCTCGAGCTGTTTTGCAAGGAGGAATGGGAAAAAATTTCAGTCTCTCAATGTGCAAAACTGATAGAGACATACCCCAAGCGACTTACAGCTGTAATCGCAGAAAAAGGTGGCGCTACAAAGTATTAACTTAAGGGGGCTGAATAATTTTGCACGCCCAATTTCTCCGTTTTTGAATTGTTAAAAAAGTTTGAAATATCCAATAATGTCGTTCCACTTCATGATTGTGTCCCACTTGTTGTTGATTCTTCACAAAAAAATACAGTTTTATATCTTTATGTTTGAAGCCTGAAATGTGGCAAAAGGTCGCAAAGTTCAAGGGGGCCGAATACTTTCGCAAGGCACTGTATTTACATACTTTTGGGGGGGGCTTCTTGTGCCTGCATCTGATGGTCAGTCTCAGATGTGGGAAAGAGCATTAGACTGAGGGTCCGCATCTCAACATCCCTCCACTCTCCCTTTCCTCCACTGACACTGACCAAAAAGTGACACATTCTTCCAGATGATGGCGAAACTCAAGTTACACTGCATCATGCACAAATTCATGTTACTCCTATAAACAGAGAAAGTTAAATATTCCTCGATATTAAAAAAGACCCAAGCCGCTAATAATAACAACTCAAGCCTATAGATACACTTTCCTACTCATTCATTACTGATGCACTGCTTGTTGTAGCTCTGAGTAGAAATAGGAAGAACTCGCATTTTATGGCTTGTAAACGTTTTGAATAAAAAGTATTGACAGTGCTGAGTAAGATCTTAAACATGAACTCACTCATAAAGTTGACAGTTTCTCTCTCTAGTCATGGTTTTAAACATTTTGAAATCAACTTTTCTGTAGCTTTCTTTTATGCCTGCTAAGTTCCTGCAGAAACGGTTATCTGAGCCATCTGATTGGCCAGTTACCTCTTTACCCCGTACCTCTTTACCCCGTACCTCTTTACCCCGTACCTCTTTACCCCGTACCTCTTCTCCCCAATTTTGTGGTATCCATTTGGTAGTTAGTCTTGTCTCATCGCTGCAAAATCCTGTACAGTCTTGGGAGAGGCGAAGGTCCAGAGCCGTGCGTCCTCCGAAACACAACCCAACCAAGCCACACTGCTTCTTGACACAATGCCCACTTAACCCAGAAGCCAGCCGCACCAATGTGTCGGAGGAAACACTGTGCACCTGGCGACTGTGTCAGCGTGTACTGCGCCACAGGAGTCGCTAGTGTGCGATGGGACAAGGACATCCCTGCCGGCCAAACCCTCCCTTAACCCGGACGACGCTGGGCCAATTGTGCGCCGCCCCATGGGTCTCCTGGTCGCGGCCGGCTGAGAAAGAGCCTGGACTCAAACCCAGAATCTCTAGTGAATCTCGCAACTAGCACTGCGATGCAGTGCCTTAGACCACTGAGCCACTCGGGAGGCCTGCTCTAGAAAGTTGAGTGAAGTTCAATCTCGTTCTTCTCTCTGTGGGCTGATATTTTTGCACGGCAGACCCAGGGAGCAGCATGGCAGTCTCGGTGCTACTGAGCGTGCGCACAGCTTAGAGGGAACATTGATGGCATTAGCCTTCCAGAAATTACCCTCCCTCTCCCTCTCCGCTCCCTCTGCTCAAACCAGCAGGCTGCACACACAGGCAGAGAGAGATCGGATTGGGAGGGGGAGAGAGGGACAAGGGAAAGAGAAGCAGAGAGAGGGGAAGAGGGGGTACAGAGAGGGGGAGTTCAGACACTTTGTGCTTGCCGTACACAGAATTCACATTATAGGAAAACATGGCATTTGTTAGCCTTGTAGCCTCCCTTCCTCCCTCGCAGTGACAGGAGTCATCCCAGCCCTAATGGAGGCCACGTTGGGCCTAATTGGCACCCCCACTGCTGCTAATGACTGATTGACGTGGAGCCTGTAACACACTAGCCATACCAGCCAGTTCACTGAGTTTAACTCCACACACTGCAGGAGGGCTTTGTTATAAGTCTATAGAGACACTGGTGAGGGTTGTAAGAGTTACCACCACACTTTGTGATATCTTCTTTTTCAAGGGCTGATCTGTTTTCTTTTGCATCATAGTATGTGTAGTTGTTAGTTGACCATGCCCATTATCTGATCTCTCTCTCCCTCTCTCTCTCAGGGCTGAGGTTGTGCTGGGGAACGTCATAAAGAAGAAAGGATGGAGGTATGTTCGTACGGAGGTTACTCTCATAATGAGCCATGTTTCATTTCTGCGCCCTCACTCTTCCTCTCCTGTAATTACCCTCTCTGTAATGTCAACCAGAGAACCTTGGAACACCCTCTCTGTAATGTCAACCAGAGAACCTTGGAACACCCTCTCTGTAATGTCAACCAGAGCACCTTGGAACACCCTCTCTGTAATGTCAACCAGAGCACCTTGGAACACCCTCTCTGTAATGTCAACCAGAGAACCTTGGAACACCCTCTCTGTAATGTCAACCAGAGAACCTTGGAACACCCTCTCTGTAATGTCAACCAGAGAACCTTGGAACACCCTCTCTGTAATGTCAACCAGAGAACCTTGGAACACCCTCTCTGTAATGTCAACCAGAGAACCTTGGAACACCCTCTCTGTAATGTCAACCAGAGAACCTTGGAACACCCTCTCTGTAATGTCAACCAGAGAACCTTGGAACACTCTCTCTGTGCTTCATTGTCTATATATGTTCTGTGTGGTCTCACATGAAATGGGTTTTCTCTCCCTTCTCATGTAGACGTTCCAGTCTGGTGATCACAACAAAGATCTTCTGGGGTGGAAAGTATGTTGTCTCTTCTCTGGTTGTGTGTCTGAATGAGAAATATGCTGCTCTTTGTAATGTGTCTGGGGCTGTGAGTGATTGGCACTGTCATAGAGTATATATGTAATGCCATGCAAATAATTCCTCCCTCCCAGTGGCCCTCTGGTTAATGTGATTATGTGTAGTCCGTGCTGATGTTATTATCAAGCAATAAGGCCCGACGGGGTGTGTTATATTGGTCATATACCACAAACCCCTGAGGTGCCTTATTGCTATTATAAACTGGTTACCAAAGCAATTAGAGCAGTAAAAAGACATGGTTTGTCATACCCGTGATATACGGTCTGATATATCACAGCTGTCGGCCAATCAGCATTTAGGGCTCGAGCAACCCAGTTTATAATGGGCTTTTAGTCAAGCTGAAATGTATATATTGGGATGTTACTGTGATGGACTGAATGATATGATGAAAAGAAAATAAAGCCTTGCTGTGGCTCTGCTGTAATTCAACTGATTCTGGAATATGTTTTTCATCCATAGAGCAGAGACTGAAAGAGGGTTGTCCCGAAAACACATTATAGAAGGTAAGCTCATCCTGTCCTTGATCACGCAGAGCAAGGGCAGAATGAGAAATTAAATGCTGACATTGCATCAGACAACATCCTGATTAGTAATTTTGGCTCCAGGGAGAAGAGACTCCAATTTGATAATTGTGGACTCTCTTGGGGTATAGGAGTCTTGCTGAGAAAGATCCTAGTTCCTGTTTTCTCTGAAAAATAACACCTTATTAGAATCACATTATTTGATAATATTAAGCACTACCTCGCAATTAGAGCCCAGGGGGGGGGCAAAAGGGAATGTCATGTTTATCTGAACACTTGCAGCCATTCTGACGATGCCATTCATGTCACAATGTAATAAAGCAACATTTAAGGCATATTTCTTTGACAATTGCTCTTTTGATTGGCTATTGTTAGGTTTTGTCCCCCCAAAAATGTTAATTGGCATCAGAAACATCAGTTGGGCTGTACTCGCAATAGTACACTCAATAAGATATGACTGCAACCATGTCCCTGAACAATAATAGTGTGTGTAACTGGCTGTGATGCATGTCGTTGTAGGTTTAAAGGCCTCACTGGAGAGACTGCAGCTAGAGTATGTGGACGTGGTGTTTGCAAACAGACCGGACCCCAACACTCCCATGGAAGGTAAGGAGGAACATCTTGGTCTGCCTCTATCACTGGCTTCTGCTGTCTGCCTCTTCTCTATTCTCCTGCTGGGTTCTCTCCATCCCATGAGCTTCTCTGACATGCCTATGTCCATTCTAACTCACTAGGCTACATGTTTCTGTGTAGTGCATGAAACTATGTCCTCATTTCACCCTATCCTTCCCTACTGGCTTGCTTCCCAATGCCCTGGGGAATGTTAAATATGAGTGAAAACTGCTGGAGCAAAAAATAACACAATTAAAAAATAATACTAATAATATATGTTTTATTGTCACATGCTGTACACCGGATGGGTGCAGTGAAATGTGTTGTAAGACAACACATTGTTTTAAAACCGGAACTGCACGATCCTATAGAATGTTGGAGACAAGTCTGCAGAAGAGCTTTAAATGACAGAGTACTCTGTGTGTTCTCCTGTCATACAGTATTCATCTGTCCTCTATGGGCCATGCTACAGTAGGAAGGTTACAACACCCTCAGACTGTCCCTGTTACTGTTACTCTGCCCTGACACAGACCATCTCCGCTGTTGTTGTACCTAACATTACTCCTGTCATTCTATTTCTGCCTCTCTTGAACCAGGGATAGCTGGTATGTAAAAATAATAAATGCATGAGCTTTGGATTTATCCATTTCTTATGTTTTACCCATCTGCCCTTTTAGGAGTTCAACAGTTGATAAACTGCAGTAGTTCACAGGGAAAGGTTTGAACCTGTACCTGAAGAAGTACTTTGGCCATCTGGTGCACCTCTCTGGCACTAGCCTGAGGACAGAACAGAGAGAGGGAGAGAGTGGTGCTGCTGCTGTGTTAATGTTACAGGCTCTCCTAATCACTCTTTTACTCTCTCTCTTTCTCTCTCATCCTCATTGTGTTTGCGCTTTCTGTTTTTGTTGCACACAAGCTCAAACATGGCCATCGGGCAAACTGTAAATCACTTGCTCATGTCTGACTGACTTGCTCTACTTGGGATCAGAACAGTTTGCTACACAGCATTTGTCTCTCTGCTCATTGTAGTGTGTGCGTGTGTATTGTTTTATTTTTGATTGACAGAGACGGTGCGGGCGATGACCCACGTGATCAACCAGGGCATGGCCATGTACTGGGGCACGTCCCGCTGGAGCCCCATGGAGATCATGGTGAGACAAACACACACAAACAGCCTCCTCTCCTTCCGGTCATCATTCTGCCCAGACCCAGTCTCAGCACCGGCA
Organism: Oncorhynchus kisutch; assembly: GCF_002021735.2. NCBI lineage: Eukaryota > Metazoa > Chordata > Actinopteri > Salmoniformes > Salmonidae > Oncorhynchus > Oncorhynchus kisutch. The sequence continues at coordinate 29,243,941 of NC_034174.2, read as the reverse complement.
ATGACATGACACCACTATAACATCCTCTCACTGACTGTGACATATTCTGATCATGACTTCCATAATATTGATTGATTGGCGTCACAGCCATGGGACCAACATGTAAAGTGTTGGTCTCATGTTTCTTGAGCTGAAATAAAATATCCCTGAAATTGTTCATGCTTTGATTAGCCAGTGCCTACTGTACAGTACTCTTCAGGCTAACCGCTGCTGTTCCCTGTGTGTCCTGTAGGAGGCGTACTCTGTGGCGCGGCAGTTCAACCAGATCCCTCCCATCTGTGAGCAGGCAGAGTATCACATGTTCCAGAGGGAGAAGGTGGAGGTGCAGCTGCCAGAGCTCTTCCATAAGATAGGTGAGTGGAGCTGGTCTGGACACTGAGATAGCTATTAAAGGTAGACTCAGCAATATGACGTAGATGAACCAAGTAAACAGCATAGTGGGTCAATTTCTGCAACAACTAGGAGCCTTAAAACGCAAAGTTAAAAATGAAGCAAGCTCCTGCACATGCGCAGATACTGTGTGTGACTTTGTCTTGCATCTTGCTCATCACAATATCTGTGGTGCTGCTCGTAGCAAATGTCATTTAGCTGAGTCTACCTTTTTAAATGATTACAAACAAAAATATAAACACAACATGTAAAGTGTTGGTCCCATGTTTCATGAGCTGAAATAAAAAATACCTGAAATTGTTCAAATGCACAAAAAACTTATTTCACTAAAACGTTGTGCACAAATTGGTTTCCAGCCCTGTTAGTGAGCAATTCTCCTTTGCCAAGATAATACATCCACATGACAGGTGTGGTATATGAAGAACCTGATTAAACAGCATGATCATTGCATGGGTGCACCTCGTGCTGGGGACAATAAAAGGCCATTTTAAAATGTGCAGTTTTGTCACACAACACAATGCCACAGATGTTTCAAGTTGTGAGTTAGTGTGCAATTGACATGCTGACTGCAGGAATGTCCACCAGAGCTGTTGCCAGAGAATTGCATGATAACTTCTCTACCATAAGGTGCCTACAACGTTTTATAGAATTTGGCTGAATTTGGCGGTACGTTCCACATGTGGGCCCAGGCCCACCCATGGCTGCACCCCTACCCAGTCATGGGAAATCCATAGATTAGGGCATAATGAATTTAATTTGACCGATTTCCTTATACGAACTGTAACTCTGATACGAACTGTAACTCTGATACGAACTGTAACTCTTATACGAACTGTAACTCTGATACGAACTGTAACTCTTATATGAACTGTAACTCTTATACGAACTGTAACTCTTATACGAACTGTAACTCTTATACGAACTGTAACTTGAAATTGTTTCATGTTGCGTTTATATTTCTGTTCAGTATAGATAGTATCATTATTATACAGTTATCGGAAGCTTACATACAATTAGGTTGGAGTCATTAAAACTCGTTTTTCAACCACTCCACAAATTTCTTGTTAACAACTATAGTTTTGACATGTCCGTAAGGACATCTACTTTGTGCATGACACAAGTCATTTTTCCAACATTTGTTGACAGATAGATTATTTCACTTATAATTCACTGTATCACAAATCAGCCAAGACCTCCACAAGTTTGGTAATCCTTGGGAGCAATTTCCAAACGCCTGAAGGTACCACGTTCATCTGTACAAACAATAGTACGCAAGTATAAACACCATGGGATCCCGTGAAGGAGACGCTTTCTGTCCCATAGAAGTGAATGTACTTTGGTGCGAAAAGAGCAAATAATTTCCAGAACAACAGCAAAGGACCTTGTGAAAATGCTGGAGGAAACCGGTACAAAAGTATCAGCCTCCACAGTAAAAATGCCAGCAGCATATCACCCTGCATACCACTGCTGGCTTGCTTCTGAAGCTAAGCAGGGTTGGTCCTGGTCAGTTCCTGGATGGGAGACCAGATGCTGCTGGAAGTGGTGTTGGAGGGCCAGTAGGAGGCACTCTTTCCTCTGGTCTAAAAAAATATCCCAATACCCCAGGGCAGTGAATGGGGACACTGCCCTGTGTAGGGTGCCGTCTTTCGGATGGGACGTTAAATGGGTGTCCTGACTCTCTGAGGTCATTAACGATCCCATGGCACATATCTTAAGAGTAGGGGTGTTAACCCCGGTGTCCTGGCTAAATTCCCAATCTGGCCCTCAAATCATCACGGTCACCTAATAATCCCCAGTTTACAATTGGCTCATTAATCCCCCTCCTCTCCCCTGTAACTATTCCCCAGGTTGTTGCTGCAAATGAGAACGTGTTCTCAGTCAACTTACCTGGTAAAATAACAGATACATTTATATAAAAAATTAAAAAACAACGAGTTCTATATATATAACCTGAAAGGTCGCTGAGCAAGGAAGAAGCCACCGCCATAAAAAAAGCCAGACTACGTTTTGCAACTGCAATTGGGGACAAAGATCGTACAAAAATGGAACTGTTTGGCCATAATGACCATTGTTATATTTGGAGGAAAAAGGGGGATGCTTGCATGCCGAAGAACACCATCCCAAACGTGAAGCACGTGGGCGGCAGCATCATGTTGTGGGGGTGCTTTGCTGCACGAGGGACTGGTGCACGTCACAAAATAGATGGCATCATGAGGAATGAAAATTTTGGATATAATGAAGCGTCATCTCAAGACATCAGTCAGGAAGTTAAAGCTTGGTCGCAAATGGGTCTTCCAAATGAACAATGACCCCAAGCATGCATCACAAAGCCTTGACCTCAATCCCATAGAAAATTTGTGGTCAGAACTGAAAAGCTTGTGCAAGCAAGGAGGCCTACAAACCTGAATCAGTTGCACCAGCTCTGTCAGGGGGAATGGGCCAAAATTGTTATTATTGTGGGAAGCTTGTGGAAGGCTAGCCAAAACGTTTGACCTAAGTTAAACAATTTGAAGGCAATGCTACCAAATACTAATTGAGTATATGTCAATTTCTGACCCACTGGGAATGTGATGAAAGAAATAAAAGTTTAAATAAATCATTCTCTCTACTATTATTCTGACATTTCACATTCTTAAAATAAAGTGGTGATCCTAACTGAGCTAACACAGGGAATTGTTGCTAGGATTAAATGTCAGGAATTGTGAAACTGAGTTTAATTGTGTTTGGCTAAGGTGTGTGTAAACTTCCGACTTCAACTGTAACTCTAATATGTAATTCTATGATTGCGTAGATAAAAGTATGCTGCCTCTACCAAAGGTTTCTTTGTAAATTTTGTGTTTTTCTTGGTAAATACCGGATGCTGTCCTGTCTCCTATTTTTGGACGACTTAGTATAGACTGAACAGCATATTTGGACTGAGTGGTGATGGTGACGGCGCTGACCCAATGTTCCCATGTTTTCAGGTGTGGGGGCGATGACATGGTCACCGCTGGCCTGTGGGATCATCTCAGGGAAATACGACAGTGGGGTACCACCTTACTCCCGCGCCTCTCTTAAGGTAGCGTTACCCGCACCCCTCTCCTGCCCCCCCTGTTCACCGCTTTTGTTTCTCCTTTGGTCTCATGTCAACCCCTCTTCTCCCTCAGCCCTCTTCTTATCCTGGCTGGTTCCTGTCTTAATGGCTGTTTTCTGTGTCTTTCAGGTTCTAGAACTTGATGTCTCCTAGATACGTTTGTTTTTGAGTGCCCTGTGACGGCATACTCTGTGTACCAACTCTGTGTATCCATTCTGTTTACCAGCTCTGTAGCAACTCTACCACCAGCAGTTATTTGGTGGTGTCAACACAAGCATCTTATCACACATTTCACACACACACAGAGGCATGTGCATGCACACTCACTCACGCGCACACACACACACACACACACACACACACACACACACACACACACACACACACACACAGAGGCACGTGCATGCACACTCACACGCACACACACACACACAGAGGCACGTGCATGCACACTCACACGCGCACACACACAGATCAAATGACAACAACATGCATATACTGCATCACCAATTCAGAAACTAGGGCTTACTCTGTGCCTGTGTTGTTGCAGAAGTATGCAGGGTTGCTATGGTCTTTTAACCCTGTACAGTTAAGGAAACCATTTCTCCATCTAACTACGTGGATAATGTTCTCCTGAGTAGAGCTTTGCATAAGGATCATTAATTCGTATGTTGTGGTGTTGGCGCCTGATCAATGACAGTGTAGGTGGCTGATCCAATCACTGATGGGTTGCTTGTTCCTGGTCTTGTCATTGGATTACACAGGCTATTACACAGGAAATTAAATCCCTTTGTCAAGGTTGCTTTTAGCCTGTTGAAATATGTTGACTGTACATTCATATTTAGAAGGAATTATACACAATCGCAACAATAATTATACATTTATTTAGATCCTGGAACAAATGTGTGTTTGCACTGTATGTGTGTGAAACATGAGAGATGAGCCAGAGAGGGTCCTCCTTCTCTCTGTCTGCTGGGGGCTGTACAATAGTTGACAACCAGACCCTGGTCTACCAAACAGAGTCACGTGTTTAAAAGCAGGCCCTGGTCTACCAAACAGAGTCACGTGTTTAAAAGCAGGCCCTGGTCTACCAAACAGAGTCACGTGTTTAAAAGCAGGCCCTGGTCTACCAAACAGAGTCACGTGTTTAAAAGCAGGCCCTGGTCTACCAAACAGAATCACGTGTTTAAAAGCAGGCCCTGGTCTACCAAACAGAGTCACGTGTTTAAAAGCAGGCCCTGCTCGACACAGGTGGTACAGTGCCTCAGTGTTGGGCAGGGCTGTGTTTTTGAGCAGGCTGTTTCAACAGGGCTACCAGTGGTTGAAGGACAAGATCTTGAGCGAAGAGGGCCGGCGTCAGCAGGCGAAGTTGAAAGAGCTGCAGGCAATCGCAGAGCGGCTGGGCTGCACTCTGCCCCAGCTCGCCATCGGTACGCCGACACACACTGCCGCTCTCTCTCTCTCTGTCTGTCTGTCCGTTCCTCGTCCCTCTGGTGGTTATCAACTGTTGGTTTGTGTGTGAGAATGTTTGTCTGTATTATGTTGTATGTCTGTTTGTGGTAATCTAGTTCTTAGACGCTAGAGCAGCCAGGATTCTTTTCCTAAACCCAAGTCAGCCTTATCAAGCCAGTGGTAATAACTTGCTACTGATTCTGTTGGTGAGTTTACTGTCGCGTGCACTGCTGTGTGTGTATTTACGATGAGCAAGTGTCCCTATTCCCCACGTCAGCAGTAACATGGAATGGCAGACATAACTCTGAGGCGAGGGGGAAGGAGCCTGTTGACAGACTCCCAGCTCTGTGGAGGGTTATTAAAGCATGGCAGATGAGAGAGGGAGACTGTCCCGGGACCACAATTCTATGTCACCCGAGAGTCGCTACATTGGAAAAAAATGTATCTGTTAGTTACCTAGAGCCTGTTATTTTACACACTTGATAGCCTAGCTTTAGGGCTGTCGTATGTTTAAAGTAGCTGTGTGACGTCATAGATGGCATTGGCCTACGGTGCGTTTGCTACATTGCAGAACAGTTTGTACTAAACGACACCTTTCCCCAAAACATTCTGGTATGATCTTGAACAGACTTTGAGTTACATTTCTCCTGTTTGGTGGGTGTGGTGAGATGTGGCTTGAAGTAATGAGGGACATATTTAAAGGGGGCAGTCAGTGGCTATGCTGACAACCCACAACGCATCCCCTCCTCGTTTTTAAACTGGTCGTTCAGTACAGAATTGTTTTCGTTGAATTGAACATTCCAGAACATAAAAACGCAGCCTTGGCCAGTGAGTGAATAATCCCTGTCATCTGTTTGACATATATACAGTGGGGCAAAAAAGTATTTAGTCAGCCACCAATTGTGCAAGTTCTCCCATTTAAAAAGATGAGAGAGGCCTATAATTTTCATCATAGGTACACTATGACAGACAAAATTAGAGAAAAAAAATCCAGCAAATCAGATTGTAGGATTTTTTATTAATTTATTTGCAAATTATGGTGGAAAATAAGTATTTGGTCAATAACAAAAGTTTATCTCAGTAAACTTTTTACTGAGTCTTCACAAGGTTTTCACACACTGTTGCTGGTATTTTGGCCCATTCCTCCATGCAGATCTCCTCTAGAGCAGTGATGTTTTGGGGCTGTTGCTGGGCAACACAAACTTTCAACTCCCTCCAAACTCCCTCTATGGAGACTGGCTAGGCCACTCCAGAACCTTGAAATGCTTCTTACAAAGCCACTCCTTCGTTGCCCGGGCGGTGTGTTTAGGATCATTGTCATGCTGAAAGACCCAGCCACGTTTCATCTTCAATGCCCTTGCTGATGGAAGGAGGTTTTCACTCAAAATCTCACGATACATGGCCCCATTCATTCTTTCCTTTACACGGATCAGTCGTCCTGGTCCCTTTGCAGAAAAACAGCCCCAAATGATGTTTCCACCCCCATGCTCCACAGTAGGTATGGTGTTCTTTGGATGCAACTCAGCATTCTTTGTCCTCCAAACACGACGAGTTGAGTTTTTACCAAAAAGTTCTATATTGGTTTCATCTGACCATATGACATTCTCCCAATCTTCTTCTGGATCATCCAAATGCTCTCTAGCAAACTTCAGACGGGCCTGAACATGTACTGGCTTAAGCAGGGGGACACGTCTGGCACTGCAGGATTTGAGTCCCTGGCGGCGTTGTGTGTTACTGATGGTAGGCTTTGTTACTTTGGTCCCGGCTCCCTGCAGGTCATTCACTAGGTCCCCCCGTGTGGTTCTGGGATTTTTGCTCACTGTTCTTGTGATCATTTTGACCCCACGGGGTGAGATCTTGTGTGGAGCCCCAGATCGAGGGAGATTATCAGTGGTCTTGTATGTCTTCCATTTCCTAATAATTGCTCCCACAGTTGATTTCTTCAAACCAAGCTGCTTACCTATTGCAGATTCAGTCTTCCCAGCCTGGTGCAGGTCTACAATTTTGTTTCTGGTGTCCTTTGACAGCTCTTTGGCCTTGGCCATAGTGGAGTTTGGAGTGTGACTGTTTGAGGTTGTGGACAAGTGTCTTTTATACTGATAACAAGTTCAAACAGGTGCCATTAATACAGGTAACGAGTGGAGGACAGAGGAGCCTCTTAAAGAAGAAGTTACAGGTCTGTGAGAGCCAGAAATCTTGCTTGTTTGTAGGTGACCAAATACTTATTTTCCACCATAATTTGCAAATAAATTCATAAAAAATCCTACAATGTGATTTTCTGGATTTTTGTCTGTCATAGTTGAAGTGTACCTATGATGAAAATTACAGGCCTCTCTCATCTTTTTAAGTGGGAGAACTTGCACAATTGGTGGCTGACTAAATACTTTTTTGCCCCACTGTATGTAATCTACTACACCCATCCCATCCTGTCCTGAGGATCCTTGGATTTTAAATTCAATCCTGGGAAAGCCTGAGATTTGGTGGGTCAGATCTGTTCCTGGAAGTGGACTCTGTCTCATCATCACCAGTGTGTCTGGAGGTTCTAATCCCACACCGTGTTTGAACACAGTGGCATAAGGTCTCCGTACAGAAGTACACTACTCCTTTTAGACAATATCACATCTCCAGATCAAGATTAGTGAATGCAGGTGGGGCTGTGTTCTGGGTGTGTATGTTCAGGAAGGGTAGGTTATGTTTATTGTGTGTGGTGTTGTATCTGGGGTGCATGTCTAGTAGTTATATTTTGTGGAGAGACATGATTAGGTGTTTGTGACACGTATGAGGCAGTGTTATACAGTACATGTGTCTAGCATGTTTGTGTTAGGAGGTCTGTATGTGTTTAGTATGTTTGAGGCACTGGTGGGGAGGGACAGGGTTATGTGGGAGAGAAAGACTTGTTTGTGTAGTATATTGGGGTGTCATTGCTGTTTACCCGTCCCCTACAGCGTGGTGCCTACGAAACGAAGGGGTGAGCTCCGTCTTATTGGGGGCGTCCAGCACCGACCAGCTGATGGAGAATATAGGAGCAATACAGGTGAGACCACACAGTGAGGGTCCAAGTGAGACCACACAGTGAAGGTCCAGGTGGGTGTGTCTGAGCAAGCGAAAGTGTGTAGATTTGCATAATTTGTCAATTCGTTTTGATAATCAATCAACATGTTTAATTGGTTCAAAATGTCACCCCCTTCGAGTCCATAACAATGATGTCAGATTCCTAAAATGGCTCTCCCTTATGGCCCTTTTTATAAAGCAAAACATTTCAAATTTCAGTCGAAGTGGGATTTGTGAACCAGAACCTTCTGTGTTCTTCTTTGTTATATACTACATTCAGTGTGGCATTGTGTTCAAGAGCTGTAACGGCTGTACTTTGTGTGTGTGGGCTTTTGCATGTGTGTGTTCAGCATATGTGTGGTCTCCCTCAGTGCATTTGATATTTAGTTTCCAAATGTTATGTCCACATTACCAGGGGCAACACAGTACTATATATACAAATGGTACAAAGTATGTGTAATCTTTACAAGTGAACCACTACCTCTTGCCTTCTCTGTTTCCTTCAATGCATCTGTAATTTCTCCTGCAGGTTCTTCCCAAACTATCCTCCTCCATCACGCACGAGGTAGATAGCATCCTGGGGAACAAGCCGTACAGTAAAAAGGACTACCGTTCCTAACGCTTCGCCACCGCGCCAGTCAGCCAGGGCTGCTCCAGGGCTGCTCCAGGGCTGCTCCAGGACTGCTCCAGGACTGCAGCGCAGGTCCATGCCCCACCTTTGCCTGATCCTCTGTTTGCTTGAGCTTTACTGAATGAGACCCCGGCGCATGAGTCTGGCCCCACCTCGGCCACCCTGGTGAGCATCATTTAGACTTACAGGGAAAAGAAAAGGATGATAAATAGATATGTGACCTCCGCAATGGAAGGAAGGATACGTAGAAAAAATACAGAGAACAGGGGGTTAACTAGATGAATCTGTTATACATACAATTCAGCCGAAGCTGCAGTTTAAAAACCGAAGAAAATATTATTTCTAAAAAATCAAATAAAAAGCACACGCTTGCTTGGCAGACAGATATAATTGTATTTTAGGTGGAATAAAATCGAAATACTGAATGCTTACCAGTGGAATTTAAGTTTATACAAATATACAACAAATACTCTGTTGCACATGTATAGCAACACATTTGTTTTTTGGAGTTCTGTTTCCAATTGCCTGTACATGTCCATAACAGTTTATCTTCAACATCTGTTTTATTTGTGTGGTCTACAGAATCTGTGTACTAGCCTCCTTGCAGGCAGAACAATCAGCACTTTAGTATTGTACAGTTCAGTCATTGAGAGGTTATTGAACATTGTGAGAGGATGAAATAATTAAACCGTCTCACACATGGTCAGTCATTTCAGTGTAGAATCAGAATCTCCTCTCCTGTTTCAGTTTCAGTTTCCTATCTGTTCCCCTCAGTCAATCTGGTCTCCACAGTGCTGGTTCTGCCAGGCAGACTAACCCCTAGTCTGAGTCCCACCTCTGAGCTGCACTAACTGCACTAGCCAGGTGGAGCAGGGTGTAGGACTGCCCCCTAGTGGAATGATTTAGCTCTGCTCTGAGCTCTGCTTCTCTCGTGCGCCAGGTCTGTCATCTGTCACTAAGAACCTTGAGCAGGCTAGTTGATTGCCATAGAAAGGGTTAATTACTGGCCATGTAAAATGATGGCTGTATCTGTATTTACCTTTGTGTGGCAGTGTTACTTTCTGAAGTTTTACTGTAACTGCATCAGACGTAATGGTCTTAATTGTGCTACTCAGTCAGTTTTACAGACCTCTTTATTAGTCATTTTAGAGCAAATTCTCATGAAAACGGCACATTACCTAAATTGTGCTCAATGTGTGTGTTGCCTTATTTAGGCTCATTTTGAGCTGTGCTGGGCTGAGACAGCAGGCCCGTAGCTGCCATTGGCAGTCAGGGCACAGACTGGTCTTGAGCCCCGTTTATGCCTCGTTCGGATATAAATCCTTTGTCCTGATCTTGTCCACATTCTGATTCTGACTACATTTTCAGACCGGTGTAGATGACTAAAAGACGCATTGTGATCTTCCTGATCTATTCCGGAGGTAGTGAGGCACGCATTGTGTCTGGATATCTTACAAGACAGATCTGGAAAGAGAAACCATTTAAATGATCATTATTCTGCTTTTTAACATCATTGACTGGTGACATTGACCTACGGCATCAATATGTGTTTTAAAATGAATACATATTATTTTGAAAGACTAACTGTCAAATAATTTGCATGCAGGGAGGGACCAGGAAATCTGAGGACACAGTAGACGGATATGAGACACATTTTAATACCATGTTTAGATCTATTTCAGAAAATGTGGACACAATCAGATCATGGACAAGATCATCACAAAGGGCACAAGTTATGAACAAGGCTTGAGACAGTGGTCCCTGGTATATGGAAAGACTCATTGGTTTTAGTGGCAGCTGTTCCTGCCCAATCAAAGTGAAGACTGATGTGTGACATATGCGTGCGAGGCTTGCTAGGAAGAAAGGGCTGGTTTGTGTCAGCAGCTCAGGGATTTGGAACAGGGAATGTGTGTACTTGCATTTAATGTGTACGTCTTTCACGTGTGGATGGGGACATGTCCAATGTCCAATCAAGACATTTTCACGTGTGGATGGGGACCTGTCCAATGTCCAATCAAGACATTTTCACGTGGCTTGAGCCAAAGATATTCCAACATCTTTCAGCGACACATCTAAGTGACTGTCGCTTGTTGGAAGAGTATAGCGACCGACTTAAAATGCGTACTATCTAGCTTATTATCTATGGACTCTCTTCATGTGTACAGCATAATCACTTGACCATGCTGTTCTACGCTTATACCCACATATACAGTACACATGCATTGTACACTACTTATGGAATGATCCGTTTATTTTCAGTTGGCAGATGATAATCAATACATTTTCAATAATCCTATACATTGCACACTGAAGACATCTGACGCTGCCCTGGATCAGTATTCACTCTCTAGCTGTTGGGTCCTCTTACTGTGAGACAAAGTGGAGAGCATGTGATGCATACATCCTCCAGCATGAGCCCTCGTCCCCCAGCCTATGGGGATTATTCTGACAAGCAAGGGCATGCTTACAAGTGGAACTATAAGGAATACTCACCAACATCTCATTCTCAGATTCAATGATTACAGTTGTATAGTACTGTAGTGTCAGTGAGTATGACTAAATGTAATGGTGGGTGAGGTTTGGATGCTTCTCAGGCAAAGTGAAGAGGTGTGTATGCTTTGCTAGACCCTCTGGTCGGACAACAAATACTTGGCATAGTGGAAACAAATGCTCCTTTTTGTTTTTAGCATCTATGAGTTAAATATAAACTGTGTACATTTGATTTGCTGTGTCTGGCAATGTATGTCTGAGTGAATTAGTAGAAAAGGCCAATGTGGTTTTCTAAAAAAAATAGAACTCTGTTTAATATTTGTTCATGATTTTCTGTCTTATTGTCTTCAGCAGGGAAATTAATGAAAAATATTCAGCACAAACGTTTAATAAATAAAATAGCTCAAAGGCATTGCCACAACGATGAGTGTTTTCCATGGACGTATTTTGGTGGTCTTTGTCACAATATCAATTGAATTTGACATGTACATGCACAGAGCTGTGCACTGATTTGCCTGGTGATAATTGTAATGGTGTTGAGTGCACCTCTAGGCTGCCCTGTAGAGGTTGATGAGAACCACAGAGCTCATCAATTGTCTGGCTTGCTCCTTACTGGCATATTGGGCTAGGAAAGCAGTAGGAGTACTAGTAAAGCACTATGGATTTTTATTGCAGAATTTGATCTGAATATAGTAGTGTGTTTGACTTTAAACAGCATTGATACACCACACATGATGAACTACTGTCCGTATAGGTTTGCTGCATTGTGTCCACAGTAGAACTGGCATTCATTGGGCTGTTCCTACCATCTCCTGGTCCATTCAAGCCTTTCCAGGAGTACCTGCTTGTCACCCTTGGTGGTCTAGGACCTGTGTATGTGTGTGTGTGCGTGTGTGTGTAAGTCAGGCTGTTTAGTGAGTAGACTCATCATTGCAGGGTTAGGGTCTCTGTGTTCCAGTGTGTTTTGATCCCCTGTCCAGTGCCCCCTCCACACAGCCACTGTAACATATTATAGTATTGATGTTACTATCAGCTCCGACTGCTATGACATCAGACCTGCAGATTAATGACGCTCATCTCACAGAATGCTGTATGTTAGAGATCATTTGTTTATGTTCTGGCCTTTCTTTCACCGTGCTGCATTTTCCTCTGTTAATATTGCATCAATGTAAAGATTGACAAAAATAAGCAATTTATTTGTATTGCGTATGCATTGTCTTATCTCTTGTATGTACATAGTTTGACCTTTTTGTATATAGTTATGGTTGTGATCACCTCTGCCTTTTCATTCTTTTTTCTTTTCATATGCGGGCATTGCTAACTGCACTGTGCTTGAATCTGAATTTAGACAAAATGTACAGGTTCGGTCTTTAATAAAATGACAATGGAAAAAAATATGAATTTGAAAAACAACACTTCCATGTGTCTGTTTCATTCATTGATTGTTTTTATCTTATGGGTTATTAACTGGGTGTCCTGATTAAAAAGTCCTGTCCATTGTCTTGACCTGTATACAATATAAGAGCACTTTATACATGTTATACAAAGTACTGTATAATATTACCGGGATGAGCCAACTATCTGCTCAGGTCATATGGTTCCTGATTCACTGCAATCCAAAGGGGTGAACTAAACGTTGAGGATATGGATCAAAATTGCCCAATCAAACACTGTAGTAAACAAATGTACTGAACAGAATGTAGTTAATCTACTGATCAACATACAGTAGATTAAAGCACAATAGCACCAACGTGTATAACAAGTCAATTCATATACTGTACATCAAACATAACTACTGCATTTACTGAAAATGTATCTCTGGTGGACAGACTACGAACATCTGAGCGGATAAAACCAGATTAACTTGCAATAGACATATTATACGGGACTGGATTTATAAAGCACCTTTTCAGGAGCTCAAAGTGCTTTACATTGTATGATATGGATTCATCATCTTCTCCTACACTATATAGATACATGGATTGGTTTTGATGGGTGATGTATTGCCTTTGATGGCTTCGTAAGAGCAGATGACATACAAATTAAAAAATGACTGTATATGATGTAAAACTAAACACATGTATATAGTGATTGCTCTGACAAAAATGCCAAATATATACAGTGCCTTGCAATAGTATTCATCTCCCTTGGCGTTTTTCCTATTTTGTTGCATTACAACCTGTAATTTAAATGGATTTTAATTTGGATTTCAAATCAAATTATATTTGTCACATACACATGGTTACCAGATGTTAATGCGAGTGTAGCGAAATGCTTGTGCTTCTAGTTCCGACAATGCAGTAATGGACAAAATTGTAATGGACATATGGAGTGGTGCGTGCATATGTATTTCGCCCCTAAATAAGATCTGGTGCAACCAATTACCTTCAAAAGTCACATAATTAGTTCAAGTCCACCTGTGTGCAAGCTAAGTGTCACATGATCTCAGTATATATTCAGTCGAAGTCGGAAGTTTACATACACTTAGGTTGGAGTCATTAAAACTCATTTTTCAACCACCACAAAGGTCTTGTTAACAAACTATAGTTTTGGCAAGTCAGTTAGGACATCTACTTTATGCATGACACAAGTAATTTTTCCAACAATTGTTTACAGAAAGATTATTTCACTTATAATTCACTGTATCACAATTCCAGTGGGTCAGAAGTTTACATACACTAAGTTGACTGTGCCTTTAAACAGCTTAGAAAATTCCAGAAAATTATGTCATGGATTTAGAAGCTTCTGATAGGCTAATTGACATCATTTCAGGCAATTGGAGGTGTACCTGTGGATGTATTTCAAGGCCTACCTTCAAACTCAGTGCCCTCTTTGCTTGATATCATGGGTAACTCAAAAGAAATGAGCCAAGACCACAAAAAATATTGTAGACCTCCACAAGTCTGGTTCATCCTTGGGAGCAATTTACAAATGCCTGAAGGTACCACGTTCATCAGTACAAACAATAGTACGCAAGTATAAAAACCATGGGACCACGCAGCCGTCATACCGCTTAGGAAGGAAGTCTCCTAGAGATTAACGTACTTTGGTTTGAAAAGTGCAAATCAATCCCAGAACAACAGCAAAGGACCTTGTGAAGATGCTGGAGGAAACGGGTACAAAAGTATCTATATCAACAGTAAAACGAGTCCTATATCAACATAACCTGAAAGGCGGCTCTGTAAGGAAGAAGACACTGCTCCAAAACCGCCATAAAAAAGCCAGACTACAGTTTGGGGACAAAAATCACACTTTTTGTAGAAATGTCCTCTGGTCTGATGAAATAAAAATAGAACTGTTTGATCATAATGACCATCGTTATGTTTGGAAGAAAAACGGTGAGGCTCGCAAACCGAAGAACACCATCCCAACCGTGAAGCACGGGGGTGGCAGTATCATGTTGTGGGACTGGTGCACGTCACAAAATAGATGGCGTCATGAGAAATGAAAATTATGTGAATATATTGAAGCTACATCTCAAAACATCACTCAGGAAGTTAAAGCTTGGTCGCAAATGGGTCTTCCAAATGGACAATGACCCCAAGCATACTTCCAAAGTTGTGGCAAAATTGCTTACGGACAACAAAGTCAAGGTATTGGAGTGGCCATCACGAAGCCCTGACCTCAATCCTATAGAAAATGTGTGGGTAAAACCTGTGTAGGTAAAGCCTACAAACCTGACTCAGTTACACCAGCTCTGTCAAGAGGAATGGGCCAAAATTCACCTAACTTATTGTGGGAAGCTTGTGGAAGGCTACCTGAAATGTTTGACCCAAGTTAAACAATTTAAAGGCAATGCTACCAAATACTAATTGAGTGTATGTAAACTTCTGACCCACTGGGAATGTGATGAAAGAAATAAAAGCTGAAATAAATAATTATCTTTATCATACTGCTAAAGCAACACTCGAGTGGTGTAAGGAGAAACATTTAAATGTCTTGGAATGGCCTCGTCAAAGTCCAGACCTCAATCGAATTGAGAATCTGTGGCATGACTTAAAGATTGCTGTATACCAGCGGAACCCATCCAACTTGAAGGAGCTGGAGCAGTTTTGCCTTGAAGAATGGGCAAAAATCCCAGTGTCTAGATGTGCCAAGCTTATAGAGACATATCCCAAGAGACTTGCAGCTGTAATTGCTGCAAAAGGTGGTTCTACAGAGTATTGACTTTGCAGGGGTGAATAGTTATGCACGCTCAAGTCTTCTGTTTTTTTGTGTTATTTCGTGTTCCACAATAAAAAATATTTTGCATCTTCAAAATGAAAGGCAGGTTGTATAAATCAAATGATACAAACCCCCCCAAAATCTACTTTAATTCCAGGTTGTAAGGCAACAATATACGAAAAATTCAGAGGGGGTGAATACTTTCACAAGCCACTGTATATGGTATATGCACAAATTCCATAAAAATTCCAGGGGGAAATTACAAAAAAAATAAACATTAAATATTTTAACATTGCCAAGTATACAAAACAAATATCTCAAGAACAGCAGAGTGAATCAGTGGATCTCTGAAATCAAGAATGTGTTAGTGTTGGACATTTAGCCCATCTCCACACACATCTCCTATATACCGTAGGTTCTTTGTCCAGGATAGGAGTGTGCAGAGGAGGGTAGTCCTGGTAACACCTGACCTCCCTCTAACTACCAGAAGGAGGTCACAACATCCAGGACCTCATCACTGATGAGTCAGGCCATGCCTGAGTGGGCACCGTACATATATACTACACACACAATGAAAAACTCTTCACTCTTCAAAACACAGATACGCACGCACACCAAAGCATTATCCACCCCAGAGCAAACTTCCCCTGAGAGTCTATTTCTCTATGTCTGTCATCCAGCTACTGTGGGTGCAGCAATATCCTCTTTTGTTGGGGTGTGTATGTCTGAAATAATAATATCCACACTTTTAATCCACTTCAGTTCGGCTTCAGTGAAGCTTGTGCTGCTGCCTCAGTCTCGTTAAGGGGATTGGAGCCTTCAACCAAAAGGGGGAGCTATAATGCGTTATTGTCCAGATGTGTGTTATCCTCCCTCCTGCTTCTGTAGGGGAGGCGTGGAGGCCCACCTGAGGACAGGACACACACAGTGAGAGGAGCTGTCAGTTTACTCTTTATCTCAGCACACATTCATTATAGACAAACAGCACCACGGAGGAGAAATACAACCTCAATAATTCTGTGCAATTTCACTACAGACAAAACACCTTGTCAGCACTATAATACGTTGTTCATTATAAACATGTCAGTTCCAGTCAACTTTTCTCTCCAGTCCACCTTCATTATACCCAGTCCTGTACTGTGAGGGAAGTGTGGTGTGTGTGTGTGTTGGGGAGTCACTATTACCTTCCTGACAGGTGAGTCCGATCCAGCTGTTGAGACAGGTACAGCGTCCGTTCCGATGGTCACAATAAGCCCCGTTGTCACACTCACACCTCTCTGTGCAGTCTGGCCCATAGCGGTTTGCTTTGCAGTCTGACAATAAACACACATGCAGGTAAGACAGACACAAGAATATCATTGGAAATAGGCTCAGATGGGGAATATTGGGTTCGCACTTGCTGCACTACCATCACACGGAAATTACTGAATGCTTCCAATTAAACATACAGTATTACTGGCTCTTACCAATGTCACATCTGGGTCCAGTCTTCCCTGAGGTGCACAGACACCTGCCACTCACAGGGTCACAGGGTGTGCCCTCCACACAGTCACATGATTTGGCACAGTTCACACCAAACCTACCCTGGTGACACTCTGAAAGTTGACATGGTGGAGAACGATGGAGAGCAACAACATATTTAGTCTTTCTTCTATAGATCCTGCAATTGGTGGTTCATCGTAGATAGTATGAGGTCAGTTATGTGGCAGATGTCTCACCTCTGTGACAGCGGGAGCTGTGGTACCCAGGGGGACACACACAGAGGCCTGTGGAGGGGTGGCAGGACGCCCCATTCAGACAGTCACACTGGAGCTGGCACAGAGGGCCATGGAGACCAGGGGGGCATGCTGAGGACAGGCACAGGACACTTTTGATAGAGGATGCAATGCCAGTGGCTTTCACTGTTCTGACTGAGTGCTGACGTGTGTGTCACTCACCATTTTCACACTGACGTCCATAGTATCCTGGGATACACAGGCAGGTTCCTGTCAATCTGTCACAGGTTCCGTTGTTCCGGCAGTCACACTTCAGCTGGCAGTTAGCTCCAAACGTCCCTGGAGGACATTCTATCACACAAGCAGACAGACACAGTGAGACAGCAGTTAAACCCATCTCATCTCCTGGATGAGTTAGCCATTTCTTATGATTTTGCATAGGTGTACAGTGCCTTGCGAAAGTATTCGGCCCCCTTGAACTTTTGCCACATTTCAGGCTTCAAACATAAAGATATAAAACTGTATTTTTTGTGAAGAATCAACAACAAGTGGGACACAATAATGAAGTAGAACGACATTTATTGGATATTTCAAACTTTTTAACAAATCAAAAACTGAAAAATTGGGCGCACAAAATTATTCAGCCCCTTTACTTTCAGTGCAGCAAACTCTCTCCAGAAGTTCAGTGAGGATCTCTGAATGATCCAATGTTGACCTAAATGACTAATGATGATAAATACAATCCACCTGTGTGTAATCAAGTCTCCATATAAATGCACCTGCACTGTGATAGTCTCAGAGGTCCGTTAAAAGCGCAGAGAGCATCATGAAGAACAAGGAACACACTAGGTAGGTCCGAGATACTGTTGTGAAGAAGTTTAAAGCCGGATTTGGATACAAAAAGATTTCCCAAGCTTTAAACATCCCAAGGAGCACTGTGCAAGCGATAATATTGAAATGGAAGGAGTATCAGACCACTGCAAATCTACCAAGACCTGGCCGTCCCTCTAAACTTTCAGCTCATACAAGGAGAAGACTGATCAGAGATGCAGCCAAGAGGCCCATGATCACTCTGGATGAACTGCAGAGATCTACAGCTGAGGTGGGAGACTCTGTCCATAGGACAACAATCAGTCGTATATTGCACAAATCTGGCCTTTATGGAAGAGAGGCAAGAAGAAAGCCATTTCTTAAAGATATCCATAAAAAGTGTTGTTTAAAGTTTGCCACAAGCCACCTGGGAGACACACCAAACATGTGGAAGAAGGTGCTCTGGTCAGATGAAACCAAAATTGAACTTTTTGGCAATAATGCAAAACGTTATGTTTGGCGTAAAAGCAACACAGCTCATCACCCTGAACACACATCCCCACTGTCAAACATGGTGGTGGCAGCATCATGGTTTGGGCCTGCTTTTCTTCAGCAGGGACAGGGAAGATGGTTAAAATTGATGGGAAGATGGATGGAGCCAAATACAGGACCATTCTGGAAGAAAACCTGATGGAGTCTGCAAAAGACCTGAGACTGGGACGGAGATTTGTCTTCCAACAAGACAATGATCCAAAACATAAAGCAAAATCTACAATGGAATGGTTCAAAAATAAACATATCCAGGTGTTAGAATGGCCAAGTCAAAGTCCAGACCTGAATCCAATCGAGAATCTGTGGAAAGAACTGAAAACTGCTGTTCACAAATGCTCTCCATCCAACCTCACTGAGCTCGAGCTGTTTTGCAAGGAGGAATGGGAAAAAATGTCAGTCTCTCGATGTGCAAAACTGATAGAGACATACCCCAAGCGACTTACAGCTGTAATCGCAGCAAAAGGAGGCGCTACAAAGTATTAACTTAAGGGGGCTGAATAATTTTGCACGCCCAATTTCAGTTTTTGTTTTGTTAAAAAAGTTTGAAATATCGTTCCACTTCATGATTGTGTCCCACTTGTTGTTGATTCTTCACAAAAAAATACAGTTTTATATCTTTATGTTTGAAGCCTGAAATGTGGCAAAAGGTCGCAAAGTTCTAGGGGGCCGAATACTTTCACAAGGCACTGTACTTATTGTACAGTATCGCTCACCTGTATCACAGTGAGGCCCGGTCCAGCCCAGACCACAGGTACAGCTTCCAGAGACAGAGTCACACAGTCCTCCGTTACTGCAGTTACAGCGCTGAGCACAGTCCCCCCCAAACCATCCAGGAGCACAGCCTGCCAATACACAGAAACTACACATTACAAACACACACATATTACAAAAATCTCTTTACCTTATAGACAGACAGAGACGCACACAATCATATTGGTGTTGTAAAAATAATTCCGCACTGTGATCTGTTCAACTCGATTCAGTAGGAACCGTACCTTGTCCACAGTCCTCTCCTCTTTGTCCAGAGCTGCAGTGACATATACCATTGACAGGATCATTCTGTGCCCCCTCTCCACACAGCACCACGCGGGCGCAATCATGCCCATAACGTCCCGCTAGGCATGCTGTAAAAAGAGTACAGGGCATTAGGGACCATAGTGTTAATGCAGATACTATGCTGCATATACATTAAGTGATTTAAAAAGCTGAGTATGAACTCACTGATGTTGCAGTGTGCTCCGATGAACCCTGCTGTACATTCACAGGTGCCAGTGGTGGAGCTGCACTTCCCCCCGTTTTGACACTGACACTCTCGTTCGCAGTTGGGACCATACCGACCTTCCACACACCCTAGGAGCCAAAACAAAGCATTTGACCAGAAATCTTTTAACACACGAAAAGAGAAAGAAAAAAAAACTTAAATAATCCCTAGACCAATGACATCCCCTATGGAAGGTTATGAAGGTGTCAACAGAGGGTAAAGTAAGTAAGTGCACGAGCCTTGGCGTGTGTGAGCCAGAACGACTCAAAGGAGCAGGAGCTTTTCTCCTGTTTCTGTAGCGTGAGGTAGCTTGCTGTACAAGTACACCATTGGAGGCTCCTCAGAGGAGGAAGGGGAGGACCATCCTCCTCAGTGAATTTCATAAAAATTTAAATTGTAGAACATTTAAGTTATCCCTTTTAGATAAAATTTTACTAAATATAATCACGTCACCAAATAACTGATTAAAACACAATATTTTGCAAAGGTCTACAGTAGCCTCAGCAGCACTCTGTAGGGTAGCACCATGGTGTAGCCAGAGGACAGCTAGCTTCTGTCCTCCTCTGTGTACATTGACTTCAATACAAAACCTAGGAGGCTCTTGGTTCTCACCCCCTTCCATAGACATACACAGTAATTATGACAACTCTTCCAACCTATCAGAGCTCTTGCAGCATGACATGTCATGTTGTCCACCCAATCAAAATGAATCATAAACTACAGCTAGCTAGCACTGCAGTGTATAAAATGTGTTGAGTATTTGAATCAAAGAGAGAAAGACAATAGTTGAACAGTATTGAACAAATTAATTTCTTCCAAAATGAAGGAGAAGCAAGAGAGAAATAGATAGACAGAGAGATTGTCATTTTTTTTCAATTTCAGTTTCACTTACTTAGCTAGCCAATGCATCTAGCTAGTTTAGCCTACTTAAAAGACCCTTCTCAAAGAGAGGGATGCTATGTTAGCCAGCCGGCTATGGCTTTCCAACACAACACTGGAACTCTTCCAAGTCAAGGTAAGCTTTTGGTATCACAAATGTATTGCCGCCGGTGTAACTGCTTACTGACTGTACACTAACGTTACCGCATGATTGTAGCGGGTTTACTAACGTGTTAGTTCTATTAATTATGCTGACTATGACGTTAGATTAGCTAATATGGTGACAACGATGTAGGCTGTTTGTAGAGGTTTGGCTTGGAAGTTTTTTTCGCCTGGTCACATACAGCTGAAGTGTTGTGCGTTGAAGTCCACAAGCGAAGGGAAGAGCAGGAATACAACGTGGCTGTTTAGAGAGTGAACTGTGCGCGTGATCAGGGGTGTATTCATTCCGACGATTCTGTTTCTTAAATGGAAGCAAACGGAGCAAAAACGGGCATAAACATACCTGAATTTGTCCAATAGAAACTATTGTTTGCAACTGTTGGACTAATGATTACACCCTATATCAGCTAGATGCAGGCAGGATTGTGCAGGGCGGTATTGAATGTCACTGTCTGGCACCTCAAATTTGTCTCTCAACCTGTGTGCACCTTAATTCTCTTTGATTGGGTGGACAACATGACAGTTCATGCTGCAAGAGGGGGCTGTAGTTTCTGGGGGCTGCCGGGTGGTGCAGCAGTCTAAGACACTGCATCTCAGTGCTAGAGGCGTCACTACAGACCCTGGTTCGATTCCAGTCTGTATCACAACTGGCCATGATTGGGAGTCCCATAGGGTGGCGCACAATTGGCCCAGAGTCATCGGGGTAGGCCATCATTGTAAATAAGAATTTGTTCTTAACTGACTTGCCTAGTTGAAAAAAATATGCCTAGTGCCAAACAGAGACACATCAGGTCCCTTTTTTCAGTCTTTGGTATGACTTGACCAGGGATCGAACTCCCAACCTTCCAATCTCAGGGTGGACACTCTAACAACAAGGCCTCTGAGTTGGTACCAGCAGAGGGTGGTAGTGTATAATACATACCTTGGTTACATTTTGGACCCTGGAAGCCTGGGGCACAGTAACAAAACCCAGTCACTGGGTGGCAGAGCTGGTTGGTCTCAGAACACTGGCACACCTGGTTACAGTTGAGCCCATATGTCCCTGATAGACAGGCTGGTGGGGTAGAATGACAGACAGACAGATAGACAGACAGAGGTAAGCAACATGAAAAAGGAGACATTACAGCTGAAAGTCCAGATTGACAGAGAGGAGAAGAGAAGAGCTGAGAGGGTAGTACAGTCCTCACTTTGTTCACAGCCATTGCCAGTGAATCCAGGGGGACAGCCACACTCCCCAGAGACATGGTGACAGGAAGTACCCTGGGGACAGGTGCAGCGTTGCACACAGCCCTTGCCATGGGTACCAGGAAGACAGGCTGGAGGTGAAAAGGAGTGGCAGTAAAAACCCTGAACATGTATGGCTGAAACTCCTTTCAGCGATAACCAGTGTGCAACAGGCTATGACAATATAAAAAGTTGTTGTCATTAAAACTGGGCTACTTTTGTCACAAAGGGGTCCCCTCCAACCCGGTGGACACAGGCAGTGCCCGGTGACGTGGTGACAGGAGGCTTCATTTTCACACTGACAGCTCTCTTCACAGCTAGCTCCAAACAGGCCTGACCCACAGGCTGAGGAAAAGGAGAGAGGAGGAACTCAGAGACTGGATATGATAAGAACATTCACTCACAAGAGGGTGCTGTGTTCACTGCTGTGTTCACTGCACCCAACATGTCCACTTCTCTGTCTCTCTCACCTTTTTCACAGCGCTTTCCGACCCAGCCAGGACTACAGGTGCACTTGCCCGTCTGTCTGTCACACTGTCCCCCGTTCTCACACTGACACTGCTTCTGGCAGTCGGCCCCAAACTGCTCCGCTCCACACTCTGTAACGTCAACACACCATCATGACATCACATCAGAGCATTGAAACCAACCACAGGCTAACCAACCACAGGCTCCTGACCCCTCCTGTCTCAGCCTCCAGTATTTATGCTGCAGTAGTTTATGTGTCGGGGGGCTAGGGTCAGTTTGTTATATCTGGAGTACTTCTCCTGTCCTATTCGGTGTCCTGTGTGAATCTAAGTGTGCGTTCTCTAATTCTCTCCTTCTCTCTTTCTTTCTCTCTCTCTGAGGACCTGAGCCCTAGGACCATGCCCCAGGACCACCTGACATGATGACTCCTTGCTGTCCCCAGTCCACCTGGCCGTGCTGCTGCTCCAGTTTCAACTGTTCTGCCTTATTATTATTCGACCATGCTGGTCATTTATGAACATTTCAACATCTTGGCCATGTTCTGTTATAATCTCCACCCGGCACAGCCAGAAGAGGACTGGCCACCCCACATAGCCTGGTTTCTCTCTAGGTTTCTTCCTAGGTTTTGGCCTTTCTAGGGAGATTTTCCTAGCCACCGTGCTTCTACACCTGCATTGCTTGCTGTTTGGGGTTTTAGGCTGGGTTTCTGTACAGTGCTTTGAGATATCAGCTGATGTACGAAGGGCTATATAAATACATTTGATTTGATTTAACAGGGAAACCTATAGTGTTTCTGCTGAGGACAGCAATACCTTCTCCAAACCCGGTGGTTTGACCTAGCAGAAAGTTGGCTCAAGGAAGTGATAACTAGCCACAGAGTGGAGTTGCTAGGTAACACAGCAGCAGCATTAGAGGTTTCCTGTGCCTGGAGTGGAATAAGGGGCCTGGAGCTGAGTTTGGCATGGACGACCCATGGAAAGGTTTATATGGGTGCTATGGGAGGATAGTGTGTGATGTAGGGTGGTGAAATAGAGCCTCTGCGTTGGGTCTAGAGTGAGATGTTTACAGGGCAGACAGGAGACTGTGGGGTCTAGCAGACTGTCTGCGGTCTGAGGAGCAGCTCTGTGTCACACACACTGCCAGGGAACAGCACAAGGCAAAAACAAATGAGCTAAACCAGGGCAAATTAGGATGGAGACTCAATGTGTTTCCAGAATACAGTAAAACAAACCACAGGGCCACTGTTCTAAAGGGTTTCTACTATTTCAGCTATTCTTAGGCATGTCTGTCCAGACGACTCCAGACAGAGCCTTGATGCTTTTCCATAGCCTGCATTTCTAGTAACTGACTGGTACTGAATGGGGAACAATTATCCTGACTGGATAAATGCTTTAGGTCAACAGTCACAGAACATGATACTATATGGTAGTAAGGCATGAGTATGGTCACTTAGGGTCATGGTGACTCTATGGCTGTTTCAGTACCACTCACCTAGCTCACAGGCTGCGCCCATCCACCCGCTGGCACACATACAGTGCCCACTGATTCGGTCACACGTGGCTCCATTCTGGCACAGGCAACGCTGGCAGCAGTCTGTTCCATAGAAGCCTACTGGGCATTCTAAGGGGGAAAATGGTAGACCCATGTTCATTACTTTATAGCCCTACAAATATTTTCTATACAGGACACATGCAATGTATTGTGGATAGTAAGAGAGGAGTAGTGATCTGATCCTATTCTCCCTGTCCACACTCACCCTGTAAGCAGCTTGGCCCTGTCCAGCCTGGTGTACACACACACTGCCCGCTCGCCGGGTGGCAGCTACCATTGTTATGGCAACCGCAGGTTTGGCTGCAGCTCTCCCCGTAGAAACCAGCCTGGCATGCTGCAAGAAAAAGATAAGAAACGGTTTACTTCTAAAGAACAAATCATATCAATGTTAAACACACATTGGTAATACATATCTGATATGACATGTTTTATATTGTAGGCTGTCTGAAGTGTGGGAAGTCCAATACTAACTCAGGTTGCAGGTAGGACCAATCCACCCTGCAGGACACACACACACCCCAGTGACATGGCTGCAGTGACCTCCGTTCACACACACACACTTCTCCTGGCAGTCCAACCCATAGAAGCCCTGGGGACAGGCTAAAACACACGCACGCACGCACACACACACACACACAGATCCTTTACTTCTCAGCAAGCAATAAAGCATATCAATCCACAATGTTAATAACTCCATGATTCCTATAGGCTAATTGAACATAATTACAGATACTGTTCAGTCTATGGATACTATTTATAGTTTGGGTTCTGGATAAGGTTTAGAGAGATTTTGGGAGGTTCTCTTACGTTTCTCACAGAAGGTTCCAGTCCAGCCCACCAGACAGGTGCAGGCTCCGCTCACATGGTCACATGTCCCTTTGTTGTCACACTGACAGTGATGCAGACAGCCTAGCCCAAAATAGCCCGCGGGACACTCTGAGACACAGATTAACACAAGTACAGTAGGGAGTGATAGGTGTGTGCTCTGAGATAGTCTGCTAGTACTAAGACTAGACTGAAAGGAAACAACCCACAAACACCTGATATCAGATATTTTGGTTGAGGACTCTCACACACATACTGTCATAGCATTGTGTCCCGGTGTAGCCGGCCTCACAGTTACACTGGCCCGTCGCCGCATCACAGCTCCCATCACCATCCTTACAGTCACATTTCTCAGCACAGTCCACCCCCCAGTGCCTGGCATCACAGGCTGCTATGGAAACAAACAAACAGGAGCCATTTTAATTGAACAGTTTACATTCAGTGAGCGTAAGCTATATTTATTTCTTTTGTATTCCTTCGAGACGTTGTTCAATGCCACACCCACTCTACCTTTCCTGCAGTTGTATCCAGCCCAGCCAGGAGCACAGGTGCAACGGCCCGTGACTGGGTGGCAGCGCCCGCTGTTTTCACACAGGCAGCGCAGCTGGCATCCAACACCAAACCGTCCCGTCGGACATGCTACAGCACACAAACATACTGTATGATAACACTGTGAGCCAAAGAGTCACGCATACTCTACATACTGTGAACACACATATTGGAATACCGTACGGTAAGTTCCCATGACACTGGTCGAAATGACATGCAAGCATCTGACGGCATTTAACAAGAAAACCGCTGGTTACACAAGAATAACATTTTCCTTCTCTGTGAAAACACGCCTGATGAAAACAGTGTTTATGACCTGTCTGTGCCTCAGACGGAGGGGAATGTGGTGTGGTTGATGTTTTAATGACCCACAACAAGCTCATCAATCTTTTAACGTCTCTTTCTAAAAATTAAACCACAACTACCACAAGAATCTTTGATCACAGTTCTTCCATTGACTCACTCATACTCACAGTTCTGACAGAGCCTGCCCATGTACCCAGGAGGGCAGGAACACGTCCCGTTGTGTTTGTCACACACTCCTCCATTCTCACAGGCTGGACAGGCCTCACGGCATCCCGCACCCCAGAAGCCCTTCACACACACTATAGCACAAATAAAGAGTATGAGTTAGCGTCATCATCAATATATCACAATGTTTTGACTTAGTTGTCGGGTGACATGATAAAATAAACTCAACTTAATTATCTGATTGTTCTCTTACCATTCTCACAGCGTTTTCCTGATGTTCCTGCAGGACACTGGCACTGGCCACTCACTCTGTCACATGGAGCCCCTGAGCAGTCACAGGCCTGAGTGCAACTTAGCCCAAACCTCCCCTCTGGACAGTCTAAAGGAGAGGACGGAGAGACAATGCTAGTCTTACTAAGAGAGGCTGCATACGATATTCCTACATAGTGACCCCATGACGTCAGAGAATTATGCCCCTCCCATATGACCAACAGGACAACCTACCTTGATCACAGTTGTCTCCACGGCGACCAGCCGGGCACAGGCGTTGGCACTGCCCGGTCACATGATCACAAGACACTCTAAGCGGGCACTCACATTTGTTCTCACAGCCTGGGCCAAACGTGCCTGGGTCACACTCTGAGGAGGAGGCGGAGGAGAGGAAAGTTAGACACATAAATCCCTACAAAAGGGCTGCATCCACAGCTACAGAACAATGTGTGATGTAAAGGGCTGCATCCACAGCTACAGAACAGTGTGTGATGTA
Organism: Oncorhynchus kisutch; assembly: GCF_002021735.2. Classification (NCBI taxonomy): domain Eukaryota; kingdom Metazoa; phylum Chordata; class Actinopteri; order Salmoniformes; family Salmonidae; genus Oncorhynchus; species Oncorhynchus kisutch. The sequence continues at coordinate 29,217,457 of NC_034174.2, read as the reverse complement.
AAGGGCTGCATCCACAGCTACAGAACAGTGTGTGATGTAAAGGGTTGCATCCACAGCTACAGAACAGTGTGTGATGTAAAGGGCTGCATCCACAGCTACAGAACAATGTGTGATGTAAAGGGCTGCATCCACAGCTACAGAACAGTGTGTGATGTAAAGGGCTGCATCCACAGCTACAGAACAGTGTGTGATGTAAAGGGCTGCATCCACAGCTACAGAACAGTGTGTGATGTAAAGGGCTGCATCCACAGCTACAGAACAGTGTGTGATGTAGGAAGATGATCATAACTTTTTCCTGCCACTAACCTTCCCTGCACGCGTTGCCTTGCCAACCGGGCTTGCAGACGCAGGTGCCATGGCGACGGTGACACTCCAGAGTGTTCTGCTGGACACACTCACACTCCTCGGAACAGCCCGGTCCAAAGGCCCACTTGGGACACACTGGATAGGGAAGGAGATAACATGAAAAATATTGAATAAGACCTGAATGTTATCGATATACACTGAGTATACAAAACATGCTCTTTCCATGACATTTACTGACCAGGTTAATCCAGGTGAAAGCTATGATCCCTTATTGATGTCACCTGTTAAATTCACTTTAAGCAATCAATCAAATGTATTTATCAGCTGATGTCACAAAGTGCTGTAGAGAAACCCAGCCTAAAACCCCAAACAGCAAGCAATGCAGATGTAGAAGCATGGTGGCTAGGAAAAACTCACTAGAAGGGCCGGAACCTAGGAAGAAACCTAGAGAGGAACTATGACTGGTGACCAGTCCTCTTCTTGCTGTGCCAGGTGAATATTATAACAGAACATGGCCAAGATGTTCAAATGTTCATAGATGACCAACAGGATGTAGATGAAGGGGTGGAGACAGGTTAAAGAAGGATTTTTAAGCCTTGAGACAATTGAGACATGGATTGTGTATGTGTGCCATTCAGAGGGTGAATGGGCTAGACAAAATATTTAAGTGCCTATGAACGAGGTATGGCAGTAGGTGCCAGGCGCATCGGTTTGTGTCAAGAACTTCAACACTGCCGGGTTTTTCACGCTCAACACTTGTATTGGAGTCAACATGGGCCAGCATCCCTGTGGAACGCTTTCAACACTTGCATTGGAGTCAACATGGGCCAGCATCCCTGTGGAACGCTTTCAACACTTGCATTGGAGTCAACATGGGCCAGCATCCCTGTGGAACGCTTTCAACACTTGCATTGGAGTCAACATGGGCCAGCATCCCTGTGGAACGCTTTCAACACTTGCATTGGAGTCAACATGGGCCAGCATCCCTGTGGAACGCTTTAGACACCTTGTAGAGTCAACATGGGCCAGCATCCCTGTGGAACGCTTTCAACACCTTGCAGAGTTCATGCTCAGATGAATTGAGGCTGTTCTGAGGGCTAAAGGTGGAGGCAACTCAATATTAGGAAAGTGTTGTTAATGTTTTGTACACTCAGTGTAGGTAGAGATTAGAGGTGAGGGGTCAGCAGTGTGAGTGACTCACGTAGATGGCAGAACCTCCCGTAGAGTCCAGGGTCACACAGACAGGCTCCGTAGGTGCGGTGGCAGCACCCGTTATTGGCACAGTTACACTTCTTATTGCACTGTTTCCCATAGAAGCCCTTAGGACAGCCTACAGACAACAATATATTGTTATCAGGCAACTGAACGTTTCAATAGTGTGTGAATAACTGAGAATGTTTTTTGTATGTACAGTATCTGTACATACAGTAGTGACTCACCATCCTGGCACATGTCTCCACTGACCCCAGGTGGGCAGCGACAGTTCCCATTGACAGGGTCACAGGTGGCTCCGTTCTTACACTTACAGGGGAATGAGCAGTTCTTGCCGAAGGATCCCTCGGAACAAGCTGTTCCGAGTAGAATAAAACGTTATATATTTATCCATTATACAGAGAGAGACGTGTTATTCCACAGAGAAACACCGACATAAGATTGATCAGATTACTGATGTACTGTGTTGAGGGGGCAGTGTCTGTGTACACTGTGTGTATATACTGACTCTGGTTGCAGATGAGGCCTGTCCATCCATCGGGACAGTGACATCCATCTCTCCCTGGGCCACACAGCCCTCCGTTAGAGCAGTCCTCACAGGTCAGGCTGCAGTCATGGCCAAACGTGTTGTTCAGACACACTGCACACAGGACAGAAGAGATTACCGACTATAACGTTCTAGAAACCTTCTGCTTGTGGTTAGGGATTTGCAAATCTTCAACTAAATTCTTCCTAGCAACCCCTGGTGAGATTACCTTAAATAATACAATACTGATTACTGTTTTCACATGAATAAATCAAGGAACAACACAAAACACATCCTATGGCTCTCTGCCATAGCCCCCTGCCACAGTCTATAAGCTTCCCCATTACTACAGAGGTAAACAAAAAACAGCCTCAGAATATGAGGCTAACCAATTTGCCACCTGCTGTGGGGTATTTAATTGCCCAGTAACTAGTAAGCAAATAAGGAGGTCTGGCAGTCTACCTCCTGTTGCTCAGACACAGAGGCAATAAGATACAGGCCCAAAGTGTCTGTGTTCGGGTTCAGTGGCTCACCAAATTTCTCTGCTAGCGTGCTCTCAGCCAGCAGCTCTCTAGCATCATCATCCTCATAGTCATCATAGCGCTCTAGGGGCTGGTTGTAGTCCTGCAGCAGGGCGAGCTGGGGCTGAGCCAGGGTCCCCACAATATTCTGGCCCCCACTAGACAGGGCCTCAACTGTGTTCCCCAGCACTACAGGGTAAGAGAGTAAGAGAGAGAGAGAGAGAGACAGAGAGAGAGACAGAGAGAGAGAGATTAGGTTACCAGGATGTCCACATGGGGTGTGATGGTGCTGTGGCCCTAGGCAACAACATTTCATTTGATTGGTGGAACTCACGTTCACAGGAGCGTCGGTCCTGGCCCAGACGGAAGCCCTGGCGGCAGAAACACTGGAAGGAGCCGGCGGTGTTCTGGCATGTGTGATCACAGCCACCGTTGGCCGCCAGACACTCATCCACATCTACACAATACACACACACACATTCCAGGTTCAACAGTTATATTGTATAATGAGTGCCCCACTAGATCACTATTCTAAGGTTATAGAGGGTGAACATACCATCACAGCTACATCCATCTGAGTTGAGGCGGTAGCCCGCTGAGCAGTAACACTCATAGCCCCCAGGGTAGTTGGTACAGTCCTGCTCGCAGCATGAACTTCCCTCTCCACACTCGTCCAGGTCTGCCAAACAAAACACACACAATGAAAAGCATTACTCGGATGATCATGATATTGTGATATGTTACAAACCAGGCACATGTTAAACTGACCTGAGTTAAAGGGTAAAGATTCATCTCTAGACTGACCAACACCAATCTGAGCTGAATGGTCTCTAGATTGAATGGTATAGGTTAGTCGCTAGACTGAACTGTAAAGGTTAGTCTCTAGACTGAACGATAAAGGTTAGTCTCTAGACTCAATGATAAAGGTTAGTCTCTAGATTGATTTTAGCTGAGCTGAATGTGGAAGGTTAATCTCTGAATGGTAAAGGTTAGTCTAGACTGAACTGTAAAGGTTAGTCTCTAGACTGAATGATAAAGGTTAGTTTCTAGACTGAATGGTAAAGGACTGATCTGAGCGGTAAAGGTTAATCTCTGAATGGTAAAGGTTAGTCTCTAGACTGATCTTAGCTGAGCTGAATGTGGAAGGTTAATCTCTGAATGGTAAAGGTTAGTCTAGACTGAACTGTAAAGGTTAGTCTCTAGACTGAATGATAAAGGTTAGTTTCTAGACTGAATGGTAAAGGACTGATCTGAGCGGTAAAGGTTAATCTCTGAATGGTAAAGGTTAGTCTCTAGACTGATCTTAGCTGAGCTGAATGGTGAAGGTTAATCTCTGAATGATAAAGGTTAGTCTCTAGACTGATCTTAGCTGAGCTGAATGGTGAAGGTTAATCTCTGAATGATAAAGGTTAGTCTCTAGACTGATCTTAGCTGAGCTGAATGGTGAAGGTTAATCTCTGAATGGTAAAGGTTAGTCTCTAGACTGATCTTAGCTGAGCTGAATGGGGAATGTTAATCTCTGAATGGTAAAGGTTAGTCTCTAGACTGACCGACACAGGTCTTGAGGTCATCCTCCAGTCGGTAACCCTGGTTACAGCTGCAGACAGGGCCACCAGTGGAGTGCTGGCAGTGATGGGAGCAGCCTCCGTTGTTGCTCTCACAGCTGTTGACGATCTCCATCTCAATCCCTGTCACAGAAACACGAGATGACTCTCCCATTACTTCTGATTGAAACATTTTGTACATTTCAGATCATTTCAAACAGGCAAAAGAGATGATGATTATAGGAGCCAAACTCACGGTAGCACTGGCGTCCGTCTGCTCCCAGCTCGTAGGCAGTGTCACACACACAGGCGAAGGAGCCCGGGATGTTGTGGCAGCCATGAGCACATCCCGTCTGTTCAGACTCACACTCATCAATATCTGTGACAGATAAACAAAGAGTATATACGGATCTATTCTAGAACTTAAATACAGAGACATGATTGACCCTGTAGGAACAGTAGTGCAGTAGTCAACAGGTGGACATCTTACCCTCACAGGTCTTCCTGTCCTCTGCCAGCTTGTACCCATTTCTACAGTCACAGTTGCTCTTGTCACCATCAACAAGACAGTCTTGCTGGCAGCCGCCATTCTTATCATGACATGGATTCCCCACTTTAACATAGGAGACGCACAATGTTTAATGTTGACAGCACTTTATCTTGAAAAATATTTTACATTTCTAACAAATATAATTGAAAGGCGGTGCACAATTGGCCCAGTGTCGTCCGGGCTGGGCCGAAGTAGGCTGTCATTGTAAATAAGAATTTGTTCTTAACTGACTTGCCTAGTTACATAAAGGTTCAATTTTTAAAATCAGTGGGAAGGGGGAGGACATTTATCTAAAATGCAGCTTACTTTGAATACACACTGACACAACTACTCAAGACAAAGGTCCCAACTCTACACTGGGCTGAGTATTTTTCTGCACATTTAAGTGCGTTTAACTTGTGTCTGCCTGTCCTGTACACTACAGCAGCTGGAGTGAGAAGCTTCAGCACTGCAGAAATTAGAGGAAGCTGGTCCTGGCCAACCATTACAACATAAAAGCATCTAAAAGACAGTAATTATTCTAAAACTATAATCTTCCTTCCCTCAGAGAAAACTAGTCCACCTCAGCGCTGAGAGAGAGAGAGAGAGAGAGAGAGAGAGAGAGAGAGAGAGAGAGAGAGAGAGAGAGAGAGAGAGAGAGAGAGAGAGAGAGAGAGAGAGAGAGAGAGAGCCTTGGGCTGTCAGAGCATTATGATAAACAACATCATAATGTTGAGAAAACAGGAAAGATGAGTGAACACTTCAAATCAGGGTCGTATTCACACTAATTTAACTTCTCATCAAGTCCAACTTACCCTTCCTCCGACATTTTGTTGGACATGAACTATTGGCAGCTATGAATCTATACTGTTATGACAAACTCTTCAAAAGGACACCTTGGATTCCCAAATACCTTTCCCTCAACTCTCTAGATGCTGTCGTGCTTGTATCATGCCTACACTCTCCCCTCTCCATCTATCCATTACTTAGACATGTTGCAATTGTAAAGTTACAGCTTAAAGCTCCTGCAAGCATGGTTATCCACAGTTAGTTTCATGTCTGTATCAGGCTGCTTTCTCTCTAAGCTGCCTGTCACTCAACAGAAAGCTGCTCTCTCTCTCTGCACTAGTGGTTACTTCAGCCAAAGACAGTATGCATTCACGATCAGTAATGTAGCCTATATTTGTGTTGAAAAAGAGAAGTATATGTTTACAATAAAATGTGACATCACACTCTGTCAACTTGCCCGCTATGCAGTCTTTCTACTAAACATACTTCATCTGCAGTTTCCCATGTCAGACCTGAGATCCAACGATACACTGGGAGAGTGAAAGGAAACGCCATTAAATGTGACGTGGGAGCTTATTTCTAATTTGTATTTAATTGGTTGAAATGTTATTTTCACATGGAGGGAATTTCAGTAATTGGTAAGTGCTCGGATAGATTATTCATCTGTGAGTTAGTATGTGAGTGCTGTTGGGTGCATAGTAGTGTAGAAAGACCAGAGGATGGGTACACTCACATTTGCAGTGCTTTCCATCGTCAGCAAGCACGTAGTTGGCTCTACAGCGGCAGCGGAAGGCAGTAGGGGACTGCTGTACACAGAAATGCTCACATCCTCCATTACCGATGCCACATGATTGGACAGCTGGACACAGACAGACAGATACAATACATTTTTGTTATATTTTCACAGTAACCTTTACTCTGCATCCTTTGCTCTTTCTGAAAGGCTGCAAGCTCAGAAGTGCTACCAACACAAACACTGTGCTAAACACCTCAGTGGTTTGTTCTACTTTGACCCAGTAAAGAGCCATCAACAGGCCTGAAGGGCCAATAATCACACAGACAGCGGAAGGAAGGTCCTCAGTGGTGAAGGAAACTCTGAGATGATGAGTTGAAGCCAGAGCCAGCTCACTGACTGATCTCTGCTTTCTACATCTCTTTGTCTCTCCCATGCAGCCATAGCATGTCTCTGCTTGACCTGGTTCTCTGGGAGAACATTAAGTAGAGGTTTTAACAGCAGGTGTTGTTTAATGGTGTTTTGATAAAGTGAGGGACAGACCAGAGCCTATCCACCATCTGAAAATCTTAGATCCCTCCATCAACTACACTGGCTGGACACAATATGCATCCATCTGCTTGATTAGGTGGACCTCTGATATTTTATTTATTTATTTATTTATTTTACCTTTATTTAACCAGGTAGGCAAGTTGAGAACAAGTTCTCATTTACAATTGCGACCTGGCCAAGATAAAGCAAAGCAGTTCGACAGATAAAACGACACAGAGTTACACATGGAGTAAAAACAAACATACAGTCAATAATGCAGTATAAACAAGTCTATATACAATGTGAGCAAATGAGGTGAGAAGGGAGGTAAAGGCAAAAAAAGGCCATGATGGCAAAGTAAATACAATATAGCAAGTAAAATACTGGAATGGTAGTTTTGCAATGGAAGAATGTGCAAAGTAGAAATAAAAAAATAATGGGGTGCAAAGGAGCAAAATAAATAAATAAATAAAAATTAAATACAGTTGGGAAAGAGGTAGTTGTTTGGGCTAAATTTTAGGTGGGCTATGTACAGGTGCAGTAATCTGTGAGCTGCTCTGACAGTTGGTGCTTAAAGCTAGTGAGGGAGATAAGTGTTTCCAGTTTCAGAGATTTTTGTAGTTCGTTCCAGTCATTGGCAGCAGAGAACTGGAAGGAGAGGCGGCCAAAGAAAGAATTGGTCTTGGGGGTGACTAGAGAGATATACCTGCTGGAGCGTGTGCTACAGGTGGGAGATGCTATAGTGACCAGCGAGCTGAGATAAGGGGGGACTTTACCTAGCAGGGTCTTGTAGATGACATGGAGCCAGTGGGTTTGGCGACGAGTATGAAGCGAGGGCCAGCCAACGAGAGCGTACAGGTCGCAATGGTGGGTAGTATATGGGGCTTTGGTGATAAAACGGATTGCACTGTGATAGACTGCATCCAATTTGTTGAGTAGGGTATTGGAGGCTATTTTGTAAATGACATCGCCAAAGTCGAGGATTGGTAGGATGGTCAGTTTTACAAGGGTATGTTTGGCAGCATGAGTGAAGGATGCTTTGTTGCGAAATAGGAAGCCAATTCTAGATTTAACTTTGGATTGGAGATGTTTGATATGGGTCTGGAAGGAGAGTTTACAGTCTAACCAGACACCTAAGTATTTGTAGTTGTCCACGTATTCTAAGTCAGAGCCGTCCAGAGTAGTGATGTTGGACAGGCGGGTAGGTGCAGGTAGCGATCGGTTGAAGAGCATGCATTTAGTTTTACTTGTATTTAAGAGCAATTGGAGGCCACGGAAGGAGAGTTGTATGGCATTGAAGCTTGCCTGGAGGGTTGTTAACACAGTGTCCAAAGAAGGGCCGGAAGTATACAGAATGGTGTCGTCTGCGTAGAGGTGGATCAGGGACTCACCAGCAGCAAGAGCGACCTCATTGATGTATACAGAGAAGAGAGTCGGTCCAAGAATTGAACCCTGTGGCACCCCCATAGAGACTGCCAGAGGTCCGGACAGCAGACCCTCCGACTTGACACACTGAACTCTATCAGAGAAGTAGTTGGTGAACCAGGCGAGGCAATCATTTGAGAAACCAAGGCTGTCGAGTCTGCCGATGAGGATATGGTGATTGACAGAGTCGAAAGCCTTGGCCAGATCAATGAATACGGCTGCACAGTAATGTTTCTTATCGATGGCGGTTAAGATATCGTTTAGGACCTTGAGCGTGGCTGAGGTGCACCCATGACCAGCTCTGAAACCAGATTGCATAGCAGAGAAGGTATGGTGAGATTCGAAATGGTCGGTAATCTGTTTGTTGACTTGGCTTTCGAAGACCTTAGAAAGGCACGGTAGGATAGATATAGGTCTGTAGCAGTTTGGGTCAAGAGTGTCCCCCCCTTTGAAGAGGGGGATGACCGCAGCTGCTTTCCAATCTTTGGGAATCTCAGACGACACGAAAGAGAGGTTGAACAGGCTAGTAATAGGGGTGGCAACAATTTCGGCAGATAATTTTAGAAAGAAAGGGTCCAGATTGTCTAGCCCGGCTGATTTGTAGGGGTCCAGATTTTGCAGCTCTTTCAGAACATCAGCTGAATGGATTTGGGAGAAGGAGAAATGGGGAAGGCTTGGGCGAGTTGCTGTTGGGGGTGCAGTGCTGTTGTCCGGGGTAGGAGTAGCCAGGTGGAAAGCATGGCCAGCCGTAGAAAAATGCTTATTGAAATTCTCAATTATGGTGGATTTATCAGTGGTGACAGTGTTTCCTATCTTCAGTGCAGTGGGCAGCTGGGAGGAGGTGTTCTTATTCTCCATGGACTTTACAGTGTCCCAGAACTTTTTTGAGTTAGTGTTGCAGGAAGCAAATTTCTGCTTGAAAAAGCTAGCCTTGGCTTTTCTAACTGCCTGTGTATAATGATTTCTAGCTTCCCTGAACAGCTGCATATCACGGGGGCTGTTCGATGCTAATGCAGAACGCCATAGGATGTTTTTGTGTTGGTTAAGGGCAGTCAGGTCTGGGGAGAACCAAGGGCTATATCTGTTCCTGGTTCTAAATTTCTTGAATGGGGCATGTTTATTTAAGATGGTTAGGAAGGCATTTTTAAAAAATATCCAGGCATCCTCTACTGACGGGATGAGATCAATATCCTTCCAGGATACCCCGGCCAGGTCGATTAGAAAGGCCTGCTCGCAGAAGTGTTTCAGGGAGCGTTTTACAGTGATGAGTGGAGGTCGTTTGACCGCTGACCCATTACGGATGCAGGCAATGAGGCAGTGATCGCTGAGATCTTGGTTGAAGACAGCAGAGGTGTATTTAGAGGGGAAGTTGGTTAGGATGATATCTATGAGGGTGCCCGTGTTTAAGGTTTTGGGGAGGTACCTGGTAGGTTCATTGATTATTTGTGTGAGATTGAGGGCATCAAGTTTAGATTGTAGGATGGCTGGGGTGTTAAGCATGTTCCAGTTTAGGTCGCCTAGCAGCACGAACTCTGAAGATAGATGGGGGGCAATCAGTTCACATATGGTGTCTAGAGCACAGCTGGGGGCAGAGGGTGGTCTATAGCAGGCGGCAACGGTGAGAGACTTGTTTTTAGAGAGGTGGATTTTTAAAAGTAGAAGTTCAAATTGTTTGGGTACAGACCTGGATAGTAGGACAGAACTCTGCAGGCTATCTTTGCAGTAGATTGCAACACCGCCCCCTTTGGCAGTTCTATCTTGTCTGAAAATGTTGTAGTTTGGAATTAAAACTTCAGAATTTTTGGTGGTCTTCCTAAGCCAGGATTCAGACACAGCTAGAACATCCGGGTTGGCAGAGTGTGCTAAAGCAGTGAATAGAACAAACTTAGGGAGGAGGCTTCTAATGTTAACATGCATGAAACCAAGGCTATTACGGTTACAGAAGTCGTCAAAAGAGAGCGCCTGGGGAATAGGAGTGGAGCTAGGCACTGCAGGGCCTGGATTCACCTCTACATCGCCAGAGGAACATAGGAGGAGTAGAATAAGGGTACGGCTAAAAGCTATGAGAATTGGTCGTCTAGAACGTCTGGAACATAGAGTAAAAGGAGGTTTCTGGGGGCGATAAAATAGCATCAAGGTATAATGTACAGACAAATGTATGGCAGGATGTGAATACAGTGGAGGTAAACCTAGGTATTGAGTGATGAAGAGAGAGATATTGTCTCTAGAAACATCGTTGAAACCAGGAGATGTCATTGCATGTGTGGGTGGTGGAACTAATAGGTTGGATAAGGTATAGTGAGCAGGACTAGATATGTTGACTTGGTCTCTCTCTCTCTCTCTCTCTCTCTCTCTCTCTCTCTCTCTCTCTCTCTCTCTCTCTCTCTCTCTCTCTCTCTCTCTCTCTCTCTCTCTCTCTCTCTCTCTCTCTCTCTCTCTCTCTCTCTCTCTCTCTCTCTCTCTCTCTCTCTCTCTCTCTCTCTCTCTCTCTCTCTCTCTCTCTCTCTCTCTCTCTCTCTCTCTCTCTCTCTCTCTCTCTCTCTCTCTCTCTCTCTCGCTCTCTCGCAAGAGAGGGATGTACAGTATATCCATCCCATCCAGTGGTAGAGCACAGCTCCCAGACCTCTGTCAGGAGAAAGATATGCAGACTCACAGATAAGCATCACCCCTGAGACAGACCACATGTGCATTGTGATTATTAGTGCAATCAGTCATCATCCCCTGTGTTCCACACTGCAGCCATCACAGAACTCAGTGACACTAGGGTTCCCCTATCTATCCGGTTTCATTCCTATACTCATATCATATCCATTCTGCCAAAGCCAAGAAAAGCAGCATACATTTCCATTCTCAATGTCAGAGAAGGAGCCCTGTGTACATTCCTTGCTGTGTGCATTGAGATTGAGTTTATACTCATGTGCTAACAGCTGTTTTTAAAAGCCTTGGGGCTGTACACTGAGTCGTGCATCTCGGCGATGATAGAGACAAGTTACAGGTACAACGTAAACACACAGGCGGGAGAGCTGGAGAGTAAGTGGATCTCACAGAGTTAGGCCAGCGGCCTCTATGAGATTGCCTAAGACTTTAAATACCACACTGACAGAATGAAATGTAGAGAAGTATTGGCTTTTCAACTAAACTGAGACCTTTCTATACTGTAGTTCCTCAGGCCTATACTAACTCCTACCTGGCAATGGGTTTTCCAAAAGCTTCCACTGACTAGAATGACATAATATGTTTGTGGTTTGTATATCATGATGATGTTGTATAACATAGGGATATCAGGTTAATTGTCCACTGGGTGCTGTTGTTACTCACCGATGCAGGTGCGTCCATCCACATGGAGTCGAGAGCCTGGGTTGCATTCACAGTGATAGGAGCCCCTGGTGTTCACGCATCTGTGCTGGCAGCCCCCGTTATAGACCTGGCACTCATCAATATCTGCAGGGCCACGCACCACACACACACACACAGAGCGAGGAAGGGAATTTATAGCAATTGTCCTAAAGGTTGTCTCATTATCAGAAAGGTACCACTGAAGAATCAGCTCCAGAAAGCTTCCATGTGCTGAGACAGGAATTTAGACTCAGCTTTAAGAGAAAGATACGCCCCTACATTTTTCATTTGGCATTTTATAGACTCTCTTATCCAGAGCGACTTACAAGAGCATTTAAGGTTAAGTGTAGGGTATAGGGACGGTACGATATCAGTATCTCGATACTCGTTAGTATCATGGCAAGGAAATAAAACACAAAACGGATTTAACTTCTTCAGGAAAACTGCCTGTGTTCGTGTTTTCATTTTGACATGGAAACATTTTTGCAATACTGGTATCGTCCCAGCCCTAGTTAAGTGCCTTGCTCAAGGGCACATCGACAGATTCTTTCCCCTAGTCAGCTCAGAGATTCAAACCAGGAACCTTTCGATTACTGGCCCAATACACTTAACTGCAAGGTTACCTGCCACCCTCCAAGAGGAAGGAATAAGATGGATGAGGGTACAAGTACTCCGCCAGTGCACCAGTGCCCAAACAAACAAAACCTCCATGTGGTAACAACTACTGAACAGTTAAATCCAAATTAAAATTCCTGTACTCTCTCTATCAGTCTCAGGGACATGTCACAGGAGCATTTGGAAACCCAAATCGAAGTACACAAAACATAGACATTCCACCAAACCAAATGCTGAGATTATAAACCAATTAAGACAGATGTTCTTTATCAGGGAGACTTAACAGGGGAATAAAATACTACTTGTCCTTTCTGCAATGTCATTTCAAAATGTTAAAAACTAATTTCCAGTTTATAGCTCATGCAAGGGGTTAACAAATAATTGTAGGCCTGCCATAACTGACCCCCAGTGAGATCAGAGGTGAACCATTCTGTTTTGACTGGTAACATTCCGTATGTCGGAAGTTTCATACAGTCCTTATGTTAGGCTTGTGAATCACTATGATGTGAACAGTTTCCGGCTAATCTGACTGTCTGTACAATAAGTAACACACCATTAAATGACTGATGGTTGGGGCCAGTTTAAATAACTACGGCAGAGTGAGTTATGTGCCGCTCAGAGGAGTTCAGTAAGTCCACTCACAGAGAATTTATCTTCAAGAAGAAACTATTTGAAGAATTCAGCTTAAAAATGTGTTTTTTAAACAAGAGGAAAGATAGGGAAGACTTAGTAGACAAGTTTCTCTAATATCATCCTCTTCCCATTGTTTAGTTCTTATTATACAATGGGTCTAATCCTGGATGCTGATTGGTTAAAACTGCACTGGGGTTGCTGGATCGAATCCCCGAGCTGACAAGGTAAAAATCTGTCATTCTGCCCCTGAACAAGGCAGTTAACCCACGGTTCCCCGGTAGGCCGTCATTGTAAAATAAGAATTTGTTCTTAACTGACTTGCCTAGTTAAATAAAGGTAAAAAAATATAAATATAATAATAATAATTCCAGCTGGTGTCTATTCCACAAGTTACCACTGGCTAGTTATGACTTTGAAATGCCTATCTACTCTGTTCCATCTGACAGCGCAATCCACTGTCTCATCAGCCCAGCCAGACAATTTATAAACTTTATCTCCACTATAAAAAGCATCTAGACATTATCTTCCATTTCTTTTGTATAAAGATTTGTATAAACCTTGCAGTCTGTCTCTCTGACATTTGCAACATTGTTGGCTCCTGAGTGGCGCTGCAGTCTAAGGCACTGCTTCTCAGTGCTTGATGCGTCACTACAGACACCCTGGTTCAAATCCAGGCCAGATCACAACTGGCTGTGATTGAGAGTCCCATAGGGAGGTGCACAATTGGCCCAGCATCATTCAGGTTTGGCTGGTGTAAATAAGAATATGTTCTTAACTGACTTGCCTAGTTTAAAAAAAGGCAAAAAAATTCAATAAAAATGGTTTCAGAATTGAAATTTGATTTCCAGCTGTCCCAAAGAAATGAAGGTGTCGGGATGAAACCGACAGGTAGGCAGCTTTTCTCAGCCAGTCGAAATCATGAGTCAACATAATTGTTATGGATATACACAAAGAAATGTCAAATGAAACGAAGTGCAGCTAGTTTGCAGTCTTCCCAGCTTCAGTTTGAGGTGATTGTGTTAGCTGTGATGTTGGCTAGCTCCTCTGAACAACAGAGGACATTTTCTATGCCAGGTGTATTCTATTGATGTATCCAAATAAATGTCACCAGAAAACAGCTCAAACAAATGCAAATGCTATGTTATTCTGGCTGCACTGTTTGACGTGACTATAAGTTAGCCGTAGTTGGCTAGCTAACAAGAAATGGACAAGAACGTTGCCAGCCAGAATGTCAATAGGACATTGAGAACGAACAACTGGGTACCATCCATAGACACAGAAAAAAAAGACTTAATGACTGAGTCGCAACTCTGGCAACCGAACCGATAGAACGAACAACCAGCCAGCGTGGGTAGCAACCTTAGATTTTTGTCATGACTATATTTTGTGGAAGGATGAATAAATTAACGAAATAAAAATAATATGAATGAATTCATCAAAATATTTTTTTCTATGAAAATAGAAAATATATAAATCATTATTTGAATATGTTGGTAACCCGTTGTATAAAAGTGATAATGCCATCGAAGCCGGTGTTTGGAGGATATATCAGCACAGTTTGCCGGGCTTCGACTTTGTCTTGGGCCTAAAAACACCCGTGCCAATATATCCTCCAAACACTGTCTTCGAGGGCATTATCACTTAATTATGTCATTGCGTTGTGCTTTGCATTGTGAACAATATGCAATTGTGAAGTCATGTGTTATGCACTACTCGAGTTATTGAAGGCAAATCCCACATTTTTCATGATCTATTTCTCCTTTGTAATATTCAGCAATAATAAACATTCATCACACATAAAAACCCTCATAACAATAATAAACTCCTCAATTGGAACAATAATGTAGTCATTGTGTGCTAATGTCATTACACTGTCATGCTGGCACATCCCCTTTTTTCAGTGGTGACTTAACTGTGCCTAACATGATCAATCTTTCTCTTTTCATGCACTTGGAGCCATGGAGGGGGAAATGAGTTCCAGAGGCACAGTACCATAAAGAGAGAGCCCAGAGACCCCCCCCCCCCCCCCCCCTTCCAGAGCCCTGGTGGCTGGTGGCACGCTATGTGGGATCTGGACTGGCACAGCTGAGCTCCATTGCCGTAATTACACGGCACCCCAACGATATCTGTCTGACATGAAAGCAGCCTGATAGACACTAACAACCTGTGACCACATCCAGAACAAAATGTATCACAGTGGATTCTGGGAGGGAACAGAAGCCCTCCCCTGGGGGGTTACAATACCTACACAATGGAGGGGGAGATTTTATGAATATTTATTTTTGGCCTTGCTGCTTGTAACCCCAACAGAACAGATTTAAATACTGTATAATCAGAAACACTTAGCCAAGCCATAGTGTGCACTGTGCAGTGGGTTAGAGAAGCATGCAACCATTTCAATCGTTACTGTACTGTACATCCTACTCCACCAGTATTCCTCATCTCTAGTTCTGTCTATAGATGAACCCATTCACTCGCATTGGAGGCATCTTTTAAGATGGTGTTTTGGGACAAAGTACATCCTCTACACATTATACCAATTTAGCTCCAAACTGCTGCCAAACTTCAGCTCAGTTCCATCCAGGAAAGCTGGCAGGCAGATGGGTGCTCTCTTTTCTGTCCATGCAGCATGTTTGTGTTTGGTTTTTAATGAAATCACTCCAAAGATGTGGCGCTGTTTCCCTGTGGACCATGGCATACTGTAAAAGCCCTCTAGGCTGGTTTCCCTGTGGACCATGGCATACTGTAAAAGCCCTCTAGGCTGGTTTCCATGTCTAGAACATGATTCCACAGAGCATGGTCCCAAAGCCTCAGCAGCCACAGGCTTACAGCAGCCATAAGGCCAGGAGCCATTAGGCCAGTTTTCACTATTCATGGAAAACTAGTTTAGCTTTGGTATTTATGGCTGCTGCAAGCATGACATCTACATGGATTTCTAGCTGATTCTCAGTTGTGTGGTTTGAATACAAATTAGGATGCACCTGACTCATGCAGACAGATATAGGACGATGTACTGCATGTAAGATATTGGAACCCATTCACATAAACCAGAGTTTGACTATCTTCCAGAGCTGCACTGAAGTAACTCTCAAACTGAAAGTGTTTAGTAATTTTTTATAGTGACAAGACCTGTTAAGTTTACAACTGGAGTCATGTCATATTTATGTTAGCATTACTAAACATGGGTTTCTACATGCATATTTCATGTAAAGACTTCTTATTTCTCCACTGATAAGTGGAAGCCTCCACTTCTACTGGAGTTATGTGGGCAGTGCCGGGCTACACACAAGGGCACCAGTCCATCTCCATAGTAGGAGTAGACTGATAACACTGAGACTTCCTCTGCATTGCTGACATAACATAAAACACGATCCTACTAGAGTGCACGATAGTCATCCAACTGAAAGTGATGGGAAGAGTTGTTCAGGCTTGGTCTAATGATCTGGATGAAAATATTATATAGGGGAAAGCTTGACCCAGATGACCTCTTAATCATAAGGTATATTTTCATTCAGTTAAAATGACTCAAAACCAACAATAGTGTAACAGGCTTTTCCATATATGCCATAAACCCACTTAGATTTCGTTTATAGGCAGTATTGCCCATGCAAGGGTAAACATAACAACAGAGGTGTGGAGTGTACTGTAGCACTCACCTGGCCCATGATATCCCATGTTGTATCCATTGTAGCCATTATATCCATGGAAGCAGTCAGGCATATAGCAAATCCTTCTATGATAGCGGTGGTACAGATTGTTAGCACCCAAGACTGGATATATATGAGCCCCAAAACACCCCACGAGGAGCATCAACCATCCTGACAATGCCATGTCCAAGAACTAGCCTACTATATATTCTCACAGATAGAAAAAATGAATTTATGGCCAAAACGACAACTACAATACTGTTTGAGATATGTTAAAACAAGACATGAATATACAAAAGATCTAAACCCTGTTTTGATTTTTCATTTCAGTCACATCTTGTGTAAAGGCAGAACAACTTCTTGCTCCCTCTGATTTCTCCCCACTCTATATCTCTCTCTTTTTAGTCTCTCCCTCTCTCAGTCTGCCTGCCTCCTCCACCATGTCTGTCTCCCATGTCCTGGACATTTAAGGCCCTCCCCCTCCTCCTCCTCCTCTCCTCCACACTCTCCTCCAAGTAGCCCATATGCTCAAGCCTATGATCACACATGCTACTATAATGTACCATTGGAATAATGATATCGTATTTGACAGAAATTACATTATTGTGAGTGTTAAAAAGCCAATATTTAAAATGATAGTGATTTAGGACTGTAGTTGGCAATGCTTTTCCTGCCACTTCAAAGGCTGATGTATGTATAAAAAAAATGTGATTGATTTATAGGATATGGCATGCAGGTACTAGAAGGAATGTGAAAAGAAGATTTATTATAAAATATCTCAACTTTTCTTTTGATATAGAAATATAAGAAATAACTGCCAAAGTACAATATAGCCAGATCTGATAAGTGCCAAGGGTACAATTTTATATTTCGAAACCAAACATCGGAGAAAATAATGAATCTTGCAGTGACCCCATCTACTCGGGAGCTCAGTGCAGTCTCTCATCCCTTGCCAACACATACATTTAAACAGTGGAGGCTGAACCATGACAGATCTTCATTGGGTTGAAAAATAATGCATGAACGTGGTCAAAAACAATTGTCATGATTTGTCCAAAAATGGCTCATATAAAGAACTCTGAAGCTGGTATGGGGTTATTTTCTACTTAAACATTCTCATTTAGACCCCAATCCCACCACTGGTGTGCGTGGCCAAAGAGCTCTATTTTCATGTCATCTGACCATAGCACCCGTTCCAAACAAAGTGCAAATGCGGTTTAGCAAATCCAGGTGTTTACATGTGTTGTATAACATGACAATAGAGCTCTTTGGCCACACACACCAGTGGTGGGATTGGGGCCTAAATGAGAAAGTAGAAGAGAAAAAAAAAACTTACAGTAAAACATGGTGGTGGATCTTTGATGTTATTGGGCTACATTTGTTTTTCCACTGGTCCTGGGGCCCTTGTTAAAGTCAAAGGTGTCATGAACTTTACTCAGTACCAGGACATTTTTGCCAAAAACCTGGTTGCCTCTGCCAAGAGGCTGAAACTCTTCCATCAAGACAATATCCCCAAGCACACATCAAATCCACAAAATCATAATTTGCCAATTGCCATCTCAGTCTCCAAACTTGAACCCCATTGAAAAC
Organism: Oncorhynchus kisutch; assembly: GCF_002021735.2. Classification (NCBI taxonomy): domain Eukaryota; kingdom Metazoa; phylum Chordata; class Actinopteri; order Salmoniformes; family Salmonidae; genus Oncorhynchus; species Oncorhynchus kisutch. The sequence continues at coordinate 29,199,520 of NC_034174.2, read as the reverse complement.
CTGTGGTTTGTTTGTTTGTTTTGAAGAGGGCCGTCCATAAGTGGAAGGATATCAAGGATCTGGAAAGACTCCGTATGAGGAATGGTCTAAGATCCTTCCTAATGTGTTCTCCAATCTCATAAAACATTTTAGAAAAGGTCTTAGTGCTGTTATCCTCACAAGTTGAGGTATTACTTCTGGGTTTTTAGTTGAGATGGACAGGCCTGTAGGCCTGCCACATCTCAGACAGCTCAGCACCGTCTACAGAGACTGTCAGTCATACAGTAGGAATGCACTCACCATCCCTATGCTGTTAGACATACCATACACATACTGTATCTTCCTACATCCATTACAGTGCTGTCCACACAGGCACTGAAAGCAGGCTTTTTAGGTTAAGTTCAGTAAATATTATGAACTTACTAATGAGCTGATATGTTTTTGTCCATTAGACATCAGAGCAGATGTCCATAGAGAGTGGTATTACCCACAGCTGTGATAACATGCCTATTAGCAGTCTTAATAACCACAACATAAAGTCTTTAAAAAACATTTCAAAAATGGTTATTCAGCAGTCCCCATTGATGAACTGTTTTTGGTTCCATGTAGAACCCTCTGTGGAAAGGGTCCTACGTGAAACCCAAAAGGGTTCTACCTGGAACCAAAAATGGTTCTTCAAAGGATTATCCTATGGCGACAGCCAAATAACCCTTTTAGGTTCTAGATAGCACAGGTTTTTTCGAAAAGTGTATCATTATTGGCTCCTTCAGTTAGCATTCACGCTGCACATCATTCCAAACAGGCTTCTCCTCAGGGCTGCGTATAGCTACATATTGAACTTATCACTGCCATGTATTCAACGAATTACAGACATTCTCCAATGGAAAACATCAAGCTGAGCAAAAACAAAAATCCTTGAGTAAGTGGAATTTTAGATCTGCGTGGCTTATTTGTCTATTAGACTTGGGTTCAAGCAGTATTCGCTTTCTTTCTTTCCTTTGGAGGCAGTGGTGTTGATGGTGGTAGTGGTGGTGTTGGTGGTAGTGGTGGTGGTAGTGGTGATGGTAGTGGTTATGGTAGTGGTAGTGATGGTTGTGGTAGTGATGGTGGAGGGAGTGGTGGTGATAGCAGTAGTGGTGATGGTGGTGGTAGTGTCGATGGTATTGATTATAGTAGTGACGATGGTGGTAGTAGTGGTGTTAGTATTGATGATGGTAGTGGTGATGTGGTGGTAGTGGTGGTAGTGGTGATGGTGGTAGTAGCAGTGATGGTGGTAGTGGTGGTGTTAGTATTCATGATAGTCGTATTGGTAGTGGTGATGGTGGTACTGGTGGTGATGGTGGTAGTGGTGGTGATGGTGGTAGTGGTGGTGATGGTGGTAGTGGTGGTGATGGTGGTACTGGAGGTGATGGTGGTACTGGAGGTGATGGTGGTACTGGAGGTGATGGTGGTGATGATGGTAGTTGTGGTGATGGTGGTACTGGAGGTGATGGTGGTAGTAGCAGTGATGGTGGTAGTGGTAGTGATGGTGGTAGTGGTGGTGTTAGTATTGATGATAGTAGTAGTGGTAGTGGTGATGATGGTAGTAGTGGTAGTGGTGATGATCGTACTGGAGGTGGTGGTGGTAGTGGTGGTATTAGTAGTGCTGGTAGTGATGGTGGTGGTATTAGTAGTATTGGTAGTGGTGGTGTGGTGGTGATGGTGGTAGTGGGGGTGTTAGTATTGATGGTAGTAGTATTGGTAGTGGTGATGATGGTAGTAGTGGTGATGGTGGTAGTGGTGGTGTTAATATTCATGATAGTAGTATTGGTAGTGGTGATGGTGGTACTGAAGGTGGTGGTGGTGGTAGTGGTGGTATTAGTAGTGCTGATGTTGATGGTGGTAGTGGTGGTATTAGTAGTATTGGTAGCGGTGATGTGGTAGTAGCAGTGATGGTGGTAGTGGTGGTGATGGTGGTAGTGGTGGTGGTAGTGGTGGTGAGGATGGTAGTTGTGGTGATAGTAGTAGTGGTAATGGTGATGATGGTGGCAGTGGTGATGGTCGTACTGGTGGTGGTGTGGTAGTGGTGGTGATGGTGGTAGTGGGGGTGTTAGTATGGATGGTAGTAGTATTGGTAGTGGTGATGATGGTAGTAGTGGTGATGGTGGTACTGGAGGTGATGGTGGCAGTGGTGGTGATGGTGGCAGTAGCGGTGATGGTGGTAGTGGTGGTGATGGTGGTAGTAGTGGTGGTGTTGGTATTGATGATAGTAGTACTGGTAGTGGTGATGATGGTAGGAGTGGTGATGATAGTACTGAAGGTGGTGGTGGTGGTAGTGGTGGTATTAGTAGTGCTGATGGTGGTAGTGGTGGTATTAGTAGTATTGGTAGCGGTGATGTGGTAATAGCAGTGATGGTGGTAGTGGTGGTGTCAGTATTGATGATAGTAGTATTGGTAGTGGTGATGGTGGTACTGGAGGTGATGGTGGTAGTGGTGGTGATGGTGGTAGTGGTGGTGGTACTGGATGTGATGGTGGTGGTGATGATGGTAGTAGTGGTGATAGTGGTACTGGAGGTGATGGTGGTAGTGGTGGTGGTAGTGGTGGTGAGGATGGTAGTTGTGGTGATAGTAGTAGTGGTAATGGTGATGATGGTGGCAGTGGTGATGGTCGTACTGGTGGTGGTGTGGTAGTGGTGGTGATGGTGGTAGTGGGGGTGTTAGTATTGATGGTAGTAGTATTGGTAGTGGTGATGATGGTAGTAGTGGTGATGGTGGTACTGGAGGTGATGGTGGCAGTGGTGGTGATGGTGGTAGTAGCGGTGATGGTGGTAGTAGTGGTGATGGTGGTAGTAGTGGTGGTGTTAGTATTGATGATAGTAGTACTGGTAGTGGTGATGATGGTAGGAGTGGTGATGGTAGTACTGAAGGTGGTGGTGGTGGTGGTGGTGGTGGTAGTGGTGGTATTAGTAGTGCTGATGGTGGTAGTGGTGGTATTAGTAGTATTGGTAGTGGTGATGTGGTAGTGGTGGTGATGGTGGTAGTAGCAGTGATGGTGGTAGTGGTGGTGTTAGTATTGATGATAGTAGTATTGGTAGTGGTGATGGAGTACTGGAGGTGATGGTGGTAGTGATGGTGGTGGTAGTGGTACTGATGGTGGTAGTGGCGGTATTAGTAGTGCTGGTAGTGGTGGGGGTAGAGGAGGTGAGGAGGACTTACCTTGGCAGGTCTTGCCGTCGTCCTTCAGCTGCTGACCAGAGGGACAACTGCAGTAGAAGCTGCCGATGGTGTTGCAGCACAGAGCCTCACAGCCTCCGTTAGTCTCCTCACACTCATTAACATCTGACAGGGACAGACAGACGGATCAGTCTCACAGTAGCATACTTAATGGTGCCAATGTTACAGAAACATCAATAGAGTACAATACTGTAGGAGACAGTGCTTCTAAATGACAGAGCCACGGTCATGACAAATAACCATGAATTCATTAGCATCATGATTGCTGAGGAAATAAGATTGAAGAGTGAGAAATAACCTACAAGAAATGAAAGCAGTGTTTGTTGTTATCCTTGAAATTAGAAAATATCTGATGGGTTAAGTGTTTCCTTTTGTTTAACTAAATTGGAAAATTACACACAACATCCATCATTATGTTCTCCCCCTAACGGGACATGCAATAACTGCCAGAACACCAGCTAGTCACTGATTAACTAACTTCCCTCAACCACAAAAGTAGAAAAAAAAGCTTTCTCTTTCATTTCATGTCAGATAGAGTTTAACTCCAATGTCTTCCATGGATGAGTTTGGGTCTGGTTTGTGAGGTTTGGAAGAGCTGCTTCAAAGCTTACAGAAAGTCATGACAACACTTATCAGGCCAGTTTCCATCTTTAGGCAACATATTCAATCTCCAATGTAAGAAAACTGACTCTCTCTGTAATCCAATGTGGCACATCAGATTTGTTTAAACAATTATTTATGATATTAGCCTAATATGTCTAGTTTGACTTACCAACCTTACTGTGAGTTTTCATGTAACTCAACTCTCTGAGATGTGTTTCAAATATATGTCATAGTTTGAATGTAACCACAAGCTTTCAAGACATCATCTTGGTAACCATAAAACCCCTGCCAGCGCCTTCATCAGCACATGAATAAAGCACACTGGTCAGATGAGAGAAACTCAGAATTTCAGCCAATAGAAACCAGACAACCAGATAGTCTGCCAATCACATAATGGCAATGCAATGCGCCCTTAAAAAGCAACCATGTTTTCATCTCATCTATATCCCTTACACAGCCTGTCAGAGCTGTCATTCAACTGACCACATGTATTCTCTCTCCACTTCACTGTATACACACACTGACTCAGATCCGGATCAGGTACTGACAGAAAACCAATCTATCTTTAGCTGGAAAAGTGAACCTCCAAAGGTCATACAAATTCAGTACAATCAGGGTATTGATGACTGTAAAGTAATATAACTGTCTTCAACAGGACTGCTTTTCTTTCTTCATACCATTGAAGGAATGCTACAGTGCTGTGAAAGAACAGATGAGTGGGTGATGAGAGAGAAAGGGGGAGGAGGAGGAGGGTATTTGCTTGGCACTACTACTCATTTTATAGCCCACTCTATGTCCATAAACAGAGGAGAGTCATGGAGTGATTCTGGGACTGCCAGAGGAAATGGTGGTGAGTTGTTTTCCTGTTTCAATGTATATTTAGTGCATTAAGCCACCGCCAGCACTAACCAGCCAATTACAGACCTGGTATTTCTCTCCTAGTTTACAACGTCTGGACATGTAAATGCCAAAACACTGGGCTTTATATTCCCCATTCACCAAATATCAAAACAAATGCCTCTTCTGTAGTTCTACTAAGCATATACGGTGAGGATGATTTTCCACTCAGAGTAAAATTCCAGGGAAATAACACATTCCTGTCTCCTGCCTGTGAACAGAATGTGACCTGAACATGACCTGCAGATCAAGGACCTGACTCCGGGGCCCTGGGGAAGTCCTGGCTGTTTTCATGTCCGTTTCTATGGGGTCAGGAAGAGTGGGGCTGGGGGGCTGCATCCTCCCCCTGAGGACACACACCTGAGTGGCTCCCAGGTTTCAAGCTGGGTCAGAGTCCCGCTCATGTGTCATTCTGCTCAATGGGAAGGAATGCTGAATTGCCATGGATCAAGTCCCACAAGGTTTCCTGTCCTCACAGTGAAGACAGAATGGAGTGGGGAAATGCTACCAGTACTGGATAGAAATAAACAGCCAGGCCCATAATAGATACTAACTAGAGTATGCTAAACAAAAATGAAAGATATAACCTAATTGTGAAAGAAGAATGAGAGAAGGGAGAAGCCAAGATGTGTCTATAGGAGAGTTTGTAACCCTACGCCGAGACATGTATTATTACTATTCATCACCAAGAACAATGATAAAGATTCCCTCGGTGTCAAAACAGGTTCCCACGATGATTAACCCAGTGACCTCTGAAATCATGAGTGGGTCGCCTGGTGATTGGTGCACAGGCTACACCCTCACCTGACTCCAAGCGACAGCAGTGGGATGCTCTTGTCTCCAGTGCTGGTACAGGTAACCTTAATCCACATTGAACCCACATTACATCTACATTGTCCCCCAACCCCTTCATCCGTATCTGGTACAAGAAAACTCAAACGCAATGGACTACTGTCCTGCACATTTTCTGACCTTTTAATATCGAGAGTTAAGTTGAAGACTCAAGCTACTTTTTCTATACCCCTGATATCTGTCATGGGGGTAAAGTATTTATAATTTCTCCAGATGAGTTACTCTGATGTTGGTGTGAGTTGCAGTAAACTCTGTTCCTCAAGTAAAATGTCAATATCCTTCCATCCAGTCCCTGCCACTGTGTGGACCTCCATAGAGTCAGAGCGACCAGTCACACATAGCCTCACTCTATTATATTACTGTAGGACAAGCTGCCAATGTAAAGGAAAGGGCTGCATTTGCTTTATTACTCTTTTCTCTCAGGAGGTAATTGGAACGGTTCATTGTACATATCATGAACACCGAGCCAACATAATTTGAACCTGAATCTGCTCCTATAACCACTACTCATAGTTTTATTACTGATGAACCACAGCTACTTCTACTACAATCACTGTATCTCTACGTTCTGTAAGACAAAGCAGGCTGTCTGAGGGCCCAAAGGCCTAGCCAAGCTTGCCCATGCTCCAGGTCAGGGTTAGAGGCTGGAGGCCTACAAGGCTGGAGCTCAGGGTCAAACTGACTCACCAAGCAGGCAGGCAGGCAGGGAAGAATATACAGCTATAATTACACGTGATGGATATCTGTGTATAGGGGTAGCTTGTAGCATAATGACAGAGTGACATGAAATCTGGACGCCAATACCCAATAGTTAACCCCTGTCTCAAAACATCCAGTTTGTTTAGTCAGAGGATTCTGAATGCTCAGATGACCAGCCCACTGTCCAGAAGGGTATAAATAAACCTGTTTCTGATGCACAGGAGCACATGAATGTGTGTATGTCCACACGTACACACACACACACAAACATACACATACACAAAGGCCTGTGTTCTCTGCTCTAGCTGACTATTTAGCTGGTTCTGATCAGAGCTATCCCTACACAGTGAGAAGGCCTCACTGAACTGTCCATCCTATGGTCCATACCATATAACATTTTAACAGGCCACCAACTGGACCTTCAGTGAGTCTGTCCTCCATATATTCATGGCCCATTTATTCTTACTGCCAGTTAACGACTGCTGGCACCCACCCAGACACACACAGCAGCCCCCAGAAAAATATCATATCACTGAACATCTGCCCCTTCACTGTGTCCAACTCAGCAGGATATCTATACATTATACATATATACAATCACAAGCCAGGACTCACATTATGTGCTGCTTTGTCAATTACTACTAAAGTGAACACACACCAGACAAATATAAATTGTGTATTTCCCAGGAGTGGACATTCTGTTCCTAAATAAATAGTAAAAAAGAACAGAAAACAAACACTCTTTAACTAATAGCTACATTCAAAAGTGATTTGTTATGAACTCTGCCACATGTAAGAACTGGGTTACATTTGTGGGCTGTATTGTGTGACCTCCAGTGATAAGGATTACCACCACTGTTCCCGTGGGGCCTGGGTTAATGTCTGAGTAGGACTGTAGGGGTGTAACACTAACACTGCACCGTACTGCAGCCTGATCATATCTTGGTCACTGCCCGGAACATTAGAACATTGATCAAGAGGAAGCCACAGATAGCCCTGGTCTGTTTCCTCTTATGGTCCAGATCTAAAAACATGCTGCTTTCATCTGCCTGACTGGGGTCCCCTCCTTGTTTGCCCGAGCTGCATTCACCAGGGGACAAGCTAAGGTGAAGCCTGGGACACCAGCTCATAGGCCTCAAAAAGGAAAGGTCTGGGAGGCAGGATATTAAAACTGATGATGACTTGAGGATATTGGAGAGAATTGAACAAGGTGGATTAGAAATACATGTTGTTAGATCATATTAGATATGACCATAACGAACCTCAGACGAACCATCAAACAGGTAAAGCGTCAATACAGGACTAAGATTGAATCCTACTACACTGTCTCTGATGCTCGTTGGATGTGGCAAGGCAGAAACATAAACCTTTTACCTTATCATAAGTAGACATAATCCTTCCAACAGAAATAACATTGAACTTTAATTCAATGAGTTGACTCTTCACATGGGATGATTTCACTGAACAAAAAAAGGGAATATTGAATGATCTCCAATGATCCATCGCATCTCCCAAAAACATTTTCAACATACATCTGTAAAATGATAGTCTAGAAACTAAAGCTTTAGTCTAGAAACTAAATATTTGGTTGTCTTCCTCTCAGGCTTCCATGTCTTCTCCCTGGACCTCCTCAATGTCCACCTATTGAACATCAAACACTGAGGCCTCATCTTCACTGTCACTTTCCAACCTTTTTGAGGATGGCTCGTTGGCAAACGTTGGCACGACTGCCATATTGCATCTCCATCCCAAAGCCCTTGCTTGGAAGTGTATTTCGCCAGACTGCCAAGAACCTTGCCCTCATCCAGGCCAAGGTGGCGAGGCACAGTAGTGATGACACCATAGGCCTTGTTGATCTCTGCACCAGACAGGATGCTCTTGCCAGTATACTTGGGGTCCAACATGTACGCTGCGGCGTGTATGGGCTTCAGGCAGAACACTTCACGCTTTTGATGTATTTCAGAACTGCAGTTTCCTCTGCTTGGAGCAACAGTGAACTGTGCAGGGCAGTACGGATTTCTTCTCTTACATCTGCAAGCAGAGTCTGAACATCAGACAAGATGGCATTGTCTCCTTCAATCAGTGCAATGGCTACTGCTATAGGTTTCAGGAGTTTCAGGCTTACCACTCTCTCAAAAAATACATCATCCAGGAGGATCCTCTTGATCGGCAGACTGTGATATAGCCATTTCTTGGAGAGACTCCTTCCCCTGCGGGAGACTGTCACAACTTGCAGACTTGTTTTCGAGTTGCTGTGCGTTTTGTTGCCAACCTATTTTGCTACCTGACAACTTTACGGTTTTTACTTTTTAATTACCGTTTATATTTTTGTTTTTTTTCCTCAACTTTTTCACTCCGGACGCTTTATCTGGACACGATTCGTCAGGACCTCCAATAGCCGAAGCTAAGTAGTAACATTAACATGATGCCTTCTAATTGCAGTCGCTGTACTCGCCTTACGGCGAGGATAGCTGTGCTACAAGCCCAGCTTCAGACGCAATCGTAAGGCAAGGGTAATTTCAGTGTAGGAAAGGATGAAACAGCGTCTGTGCCATCAGTAAGTACAGACAGTAGTATAAATCCCCTGGCACAGTCCCCGCAGCCGGACAACTTTCTCACGGTTTCTGGAAGGAAATGCTGTAGGAACGCTCAACCGGTGTCGCTCATTCAGCCGCCAGAAACTTTCAACCGGTTTTCCCCATTAAGCAGCGGGTCGGAGTCAGAGGCCGAGTCTTCTCTGGTCTCTACTCCTCCCGTTACAGGGTCTGAGACGCCGAAGCTTCCCACCATTAGCTCTGACAAATTGAAAACTCTAGTCATTGGCGACTCCATTACCCGCAGTATTAGACTTAAAACGAATCATCCAGCGATCATACACTGTTTACCAGGGGGCAGGGCTACCGACGTTAAGGCTAATCTGAAGATGGTGCTGGCTAAAGCTAAAACTGGCGAGTGTAGAGAGTATAGAGATATTGTTATCCACGTCGGCACCAACGATGTTAGGATGAAACAGTCAGAGATCACCAAGTGCAACATAGCTTCTGTGTGTAAATCAGTGTAAATCAACAAATAATCTGCTCAGACCCCAACCAAGGAACATCAAAAGTTGTGCTATAAATTCACAGACAACACAAAGATTCCTTGATGTCCTTCCAGATTCCCTCTGTCTACCCAAGGACGCCAGAGGAAAAAAATCAGTTAACCACCTAACTGAGGAACTCAATTTAACCTTGCGCAATACCCTAGATGCAGTTGCACCCATAAAAACTAAAAACATTTCTCATAAGAAACTAGCTCCCTGGTAACTCACTGCCTTCCTGAAGACAAACAATGTATACTAAATGCTTCAGTCTGGTTTTAGACCCCATCATAGCACTGAGACGGCACTTGTGAAGGTGGTAAATGACATTTTAATGGCATCGGATCGAGGCTCTGCATCGGTCCTCGTGCTCCTAGACCTTAGTGCTGCTTTTGATACCATCGATCACCACGTTCTTTTGGAGAGATTGGAAACCCAAATTGGTCTACACGGACAAGTTCTGGCCTGGTTTAGATCTTATCTGTCGGAAAGATATCAGTTTGTCTCTGTGAATGGTTTGTCCTCTGACAAATCAACTGTAAATTTCGGTGTTCCTCAAGGTTCCGTTTTAGGACCACTATTGTTTTCACTATATATTTTACCTCTTGGGGATGTTATTCGAAAACATAATGTTAACTTTCACTGCTATGCGGATGACACACAGCTGTACATTTCAATGAAACATGGTGAAGCCCCAAAATTGCCTTTGCTAGAAGCATGTGTTTCAGACATAAGGAAGTGGATGGCTGCAAACGTTCTACTTTTAAACTCGGACAAAACAGAGATGCTTTTTCTAGGTCCCAAGAAACAAAGAGATCTTCTGTTGAATCTGACAATTAATCTTAATGGTTGTACAGTCGTCTCAAATAACTGTGAAGGACCTTGGCGTTACCTTGGCGTTACTCTGGACCCTGATCTCTCTTTTAAAGAACATATCAAGACCATTTCAAGGACAGCTTTTTTCCATCTACGTAACATTGCAAAAATCAGACACTTTTTGTCCAAAAATGTATCCATGCTTTTGTCACTTCTAGTTTAGACTACTGCAATACTCTACTTTCCTGCTACCCGGATAAAGCACTAAATAAACTTCAGTTAGTGCTAAATACGGCTGCTAGAATCCTGACTAGAACCAAAAAATTGGATCATATTACTCCAGTGCTAGCCTCTCTACACTGGCTTCCTGTCAAAGCAAGGGCTGATTTCAAGGTTTTACTGCTAACCTACAAAGCATTACATGGGCTTGCTCCTACCTGGTCCTGCCGTACATACCTACACGTACGCTACGGTCACAAGACGCAGGCCTCCTAATTGTCCCTAGAATTTCTAAGCAAACAGCTGGAGGCAGGGCTTTCTCCTATAGAGCTCCATTTTTATGGAACGGTCTGCCTACCCATGTCAGAGAAGCAAACTCGGTCTCAACCTTTAAGGGGTGCATCACCTGAGTGGGTTGATTCACTGATGTGGTAATCCTGTCTGGGTTGGCGCCCCCCCTTGGGTTGTGCCATGGCGGAGATCTTTGTGGGCTATACTCAGCCTTGTCTCAGGATGGTAAGTTGGTGGTTGAAGATATCCCTCTAGTGGTGTGGGGGCTGTGCTTTGGCAAAGTGGGTGGGGTTATATCCTTCCTGTTTGGCCCTGTCCGGGGGTGTCCTCGGATGGGGCCACAGTGTCTCCTGACCCCTCCTGTCTCAGCCTCCAGTATTTATGCTGCAGTAGTTTATGTGTCGGGGGGCTAGGGTCAGTTCGTTATATCTGGAGTACTTCTCCTGTCCTATTCGGTGTCCTGTGTGAATCTAAGTGTGCATTCTCTAATTCTCTCCTTCTCTCTTTCCTCTCTCTCGGAGGACCTGAGCCCTAGGACCATGCCCCAGGACTACCTGACATGATGACTCCTTGCTGTCCCCAGTCCACCTGGCCGTGCTGCTGCTCCAGTTTCAACTGTTCTGCCTTATTATTATTTGACCATGCTGGTCATTTATGAACATTTGAACATCTTGGCCATGTTCTGTTATAATCTCCACCCGGCACAGCCAGAAGAGGACTGGCCACCCCACATATGCTCTCTCTAATTCTCTCTTTCTTTCTCTCTCTTGGAGGACCTGAGCCCTAGGACCATGCCCCAGGACCACCTGACATGATGACTCCTTGCTGTCCCCAGTCCACCTGACCGTGCTGCTGCTCCAGTTTCAACTGTTCTGCCGTATTATTATTCGACCATGCTGGTCATTTATGAACATTTGAACATCTTGGCCATGTTCTGTTATAATCTCCACCCGGCACAGCCAGAAGAGGACTGGCCACCCCACATAGCCTGGTTCCTCTTTAGGTTTCTTCCTAGGTTTTGGCCTTTCTAGGGAGTTTTTCCTAGCCACCGTGCTTCTACACCTGCATTGCTTGCTGTTTGGGGTTTTAGGCTGGGTTTCTGTACAGCACTTTGAGATATCAGCTGATGTACGAAGGGCTATATAAATAAATTTGATTTGATTTGATTTGAAACATGATGACCTCGCCACCCCAACAGGTGTTGCTGGGCAGCTTCAATGTGCTGCTCTTTTTCTTCTCACTTTGCTTGGTTAGGTAGATTGCTGCTATAACTTGATTACCCTTCACATACCTAACCAATTCCTTGGCTCTCTTGTAGGCTGTATCCATTGTTTTCAGTGCCATGATGTCCTTGAGGAGCAGATTCTATGCATGAGCAGCACAACCAATGGGTGTGATGTGAGGGTAGGACTCCTCCACTTTAGACCAAGCAGCCTTCATGTTCACACCATTGTCTGTCACCAGTGCAAATACCTTCTGTGGTCCAAGGTCATTGATGACTGCCTTCAGCTCATCTGCAATGTAGAGAATGGTGTGTCTGTTGTCCCTTGTGTCTGTGCTCTTGTAGAATACTGGTTGAGGGGTGGAGATGATGTAGTTAATTATTCCTTGCCCATGAACATTCGACCACCCATCAGAAATTATTGCAATTACAGTCCTCTCTCTCTATGATTTGCTTGACCTTCACTTGAACTTTGCATCCAGCAAATTAGTAGATAAAGCATGTCTGGTTGGAGGGGTGTATGCTGTGCGAAGAACATTCAGAAATCTCTTCCAATACACATTGCCTGTGAGCATCAGAGGTGAACCAGTTCTATACACAGCTCGAGCAAGACATTCATCAGCATTCATCTGACTACGTTCCTCCATTGAGTCAAAAAAACTTCTGATTCCAGGAGGACCATGAGCTGTTGCTATCGATAAGGTGTCTGATTCATCATTTTCAACTCGAATAGAAGTAGAGGGACTTTTGTCAGAGGTTGCTTGTTGTGAGCGCTGAGGGAACTTTATGCACTTGGCCAGATGATTCTGCATCTTTGTTGCATTCTTCACATATGATTTGGCACAGTATTTGCAAATGTACACAGCTTTTCCTTCTACATTAGCTGCATTGAAATGTCTCCACACATCAGATAGTGCCTGTGGCATTTTCCTGTAAAGATTAGATTTTTTTTTGTAAAATAACCCAAATATACAATTCCATGTACAGATAAATAGTTAAGCAGTTAGATTAAACAACTCCTTTGTAAGATAAATGTTTTAAAATGAAACATGTATGGAAACAGGTGAATTAACACTCCTCAGTTAGCAGGCTCAAGCAAGCTAAAACCAACATGGTAGCAAATACTAACAAGCAGAAATTGTTAACAAGTTACAAATTATTTAAACACACTTTGCTGTAGTCTACTATTTACTAGTTAACAAAAAATAATGTATGTCCTAAGAGAGAATAGAGTAGATGTCACGGGTCAAAATTTTGATTGATGACCCTATGTGAACCTATGTGAACTCTATGTGAACCCTATGTAGTGATGACGTGTGCATGTCTTCTGGTCAGGCAAGCCTGGTTAGGTGGGGGCTATGGGGTGAGTAAGGGTCCATTTGACAGGCCGTTAATGATTGATGACCCAAGCCTGATAGACAAGCCTGGTTAGGTGGGGGCTATGGGGTGAGTAAGGGTCCCTTTGACAGGCCGTTAATGATTGATGACCCAAGCCTGATTTATGACCCTATGTAATGATTTATGACCCTATGTCATGTAGAAGGGTGCATGCCCTGGGTTGAGTAAGTGACCATGTGTCAGGTCAACCTGTTACTGTTTCTCACGGTTTGGGTTGGTTAAGGCCCCTTATAAAGCCGCTGAACAATACCTGTTTAAGAGTGCACAAGATCTTAAGAATAACCATGGAATTTGGGATCGGTACCAAAGCAGTGATGACTGTAACAACTGAAACAGGCCTTCGGGTTGCCCATAGAGCAAGGGCAAAGTATCAACCAGCAATATATGATGCGCCAAAAAAACGTTTTTTAAATGTGTATAGAACCCAAATACCGCCAGCAAATGCTCTGACAGATCAAGTGTTGATGTCTAATGGCCAGCAGTGGGGGTATCGGTTTGATTACCTGGCCTGTAGAGTGACCCTCTATACGGTAGATGAAGGAGAAGAATATACAGACCAGACTGTAGGCTTGGAATATGGTGTTGAAGACTGGTCGGTTTTTCGCAAGGTTGTGTGTCCTGAACTGAGCCTTATCACCAAGGGGTATAGTGTGTTCACGGGCCACGAGACCCGTTGGGAAGGTACCCCGGACTCCTCAGGACAAATATTTCACAGGGTGAAAATACAAAGAAAGAATGGCCGACCGTGCGGCAGCGTGGAGTTCTATATCGGCACCGAGGCAATCCGAAACCACAAACTTAGGGGTGGTGGCCTGACTGGGGATACCCGACTGCGTCTGCTTATTCCTTTTAACAGTTGGGATGTACTGGAATTGAAAATGTTGCAACCGTTGGATGCTCTCTTTGTACAGAGCCAACAGCGTCAGAGCCTTGTTCATTTAAAGAAGTGCATAATATATACGAATCGTAAAGATTACGATGCAAAAGAGCCTCAAGAAGATACAGCGTCAGAAGAAAACTAAGTAAGCGGATGCTTTAACCCCGCCCCCCCAGATACCCAAGGGCCTTGTTCTACAATAAAAAGAAAAAAAGCAGACAGTTCTTCATTTCAGCATACACCATGGATCTCCAGACCATCTACGAGGAAGCCACTACGTCATGGGGGCCCGACACTAAAGACTCTATGCCACGAAGCCCTACACTCTACGCACCCCTGGCAAGACCCGTGACACCCCCGACATTTACCCAGCCTGAGGATGTGTTTGATGGGGTGGCCAGTACTGTTTTTGTGGATACAATCAAGGCCTCTGTAGCTACACTTTTAAACGTGGTGATTGGCGAATATATACGAGAAAAATGCATCGGCTGTGAGATCAATCATCCCAGCCAGCGTCGTCATCCTTGCCTCTACGACCCTCCTAGATACTACTTTTTCAATCATTTTGAGGAGCTGGTGAAAAGACTGTGGTCCTGCCGTTTTATACCAGCGCTGGTCATCGCCCTGGAGTCTATGGGTATTGCGCCGTCTATCCCTAGAGTTTACGGGGTAACCGAAGCCTTCCTACATGAACTGAAGGAGGCCCTCTTCATCCATGAGAAACTCAAAGAAATCCGACACACCCTGGTGGACGACAACAAATACAGGGAAGCTGTGATGGCTGATGTGATGCTTTTCTGGCTCAATAAATCCCAAGAGACCGAGTGACATTTTGTTTATTTAGAGCTATGGGTAACTATGTGTCTACGATGTTTGAGCGAATAAATACATTTTTTCTTTTGAGAGACCTTACAAATGTTATGCATCAGATTATTGAAAATAAAGTGAACAATGTAAAGTTCTACACAACCCACAATACAGGGGTTATTGTAGAGCGTGTGTTAAAAATGGAGCAAATCATGAAACATGTCCGACATACGGGCGAGAGTTTACAATGGTCACATATGGTATCAAGGCTTGTTGAGGATTCTGAAGAACTAGAAATAACTTTGGCTAAGATTTTACATTATTTGTTTGAACCACCCTTTAATGTGAATGTGTATCATATTTGTTGTTTATATACTTATATATCAGACGTGTGTGTTTTAAAAATTCAGCGAAACAAACCTGTAAATCTAAACAATATATACAGGGTGTTGCATGCTGTGATTGTTGAGAAAACGGGGACTTGTATCTTGCAACAAATCCTGAATTGTCTGTATACGTAATAATTGTTGCATTCTTAAAATAAAAATTCACAAACTGAAATGTTGTCGTTATATGAAAGTGGCTCATTACAGTTATTGTACCTCAGAGAGGCAAGAAGGATGGCTGAGCAGCTGTTGAAAAACATATATTATAATCCCTCTAACCCCGGGTCTTATGGGGGTAAAGAGCGTTTACAGAGAGCTATAGTCGAAGAAACAGGTAGTCTGTTAAGCGATGCTAAAGTGAATGAATGGTTATCAGAGCAAGATGCCTACACTCTACATAAACCTGTAAGAAAACATTTTCCAAGAAATAGAGTTTTTTCTACGCATCCATTATCCCAATTTCAGGCGGATCTATGTGACATGCAGTCCCTTGCCGATAAAAATGATGGAAATCGCTACATGCTAACGGTTATAGATATTTTCTCTAAATTAGCCTATGTAAGGGTGTTAAAAAATAAGAGCGGGGCAGAGGTGACCAGGGCCTTTGAATCGATCTTGAAGGCAGGAGGCGCCCCCAAGAAAGTGCAGACGGATGGCGGAAAAGAATTTTTTAATCAAACATTTCAGAAGCTAATGAATAAGTATAATATAGTACATTTTGCTACAGGCTCTGATTTGAAAGCTTCGGTTGTGGAACGCTTTAATAGGACTTTGAAAGAGCGGATGTGGCGCTATTTTACAGCTCACAACACCAACCGATATACAGACATAGTTCAGGATTTAGTAAACGGTTACAACCACAGCTACCATAAGACTATACGTATGAAGCCCTCGGAGGTCTCTTCGGAAAACTCTTTTCAAGTCTTTAAAAATATGTATGGTTTGTTCCCACTTCGCCGTAAGAAAAAAATGACTTTTAAATTCCTAGTGGGTGACTTGGTGCGTATATCAAAGTTGAGGGGTGTTTTCGACAAAAAATACGAACAAGGCTTTAGCTCGGAGTTGTTTACCGTTACCGAATGTCTGCCACGCATTCCGCCGGTCTACAAATTAAAAGATTATGACGGGGATCTTATAGAGGGATCTTTTTATGAGAAGGAATTACAGAAGGTCCAGTTGGGTAAAGACAAAGTCTTTCACGTGGAGGAGATTCTAGATCAGAAGAGAGAAAAGGGTAAAAAATGGTTGCTGGTCCGCTGGAAAAACTGGCCTCAAAAGTTCAACAGTTGGGTATTGGAGCAGGATGTGGTGGAGGCAACGGGGGTTAATTTAAACCCCTAGTCATGATAACTAGCGCATCATTCGCGTGTACACAGTTGGGCATCATGGAACACAGCGGCTTCTACCTGACTCTCCCCAGTAATGCGTCGGCACAGATATATCGTAATAATCAGAGTTCGAAGTATACAACCAATTTTCCAAAGCCTATAGAGTTATCAGAGGCTTGGGAAGTAGGTCTCAGCGAGATTACATACCCCCATAGTTGGTATAATATCAAAGCTAAGGACCGTGATTTTTATTGCAAAAGGTTCTCGGAACCTGCGAAACTTATTAAGCTTAAAAAAGGTTTCTATAGAACCGTCGACAGGATCGTCTCAGAGTTGAATGAACACCTAACCCTGAACAAGATGGAAATATTCCTATTCTACAATCCAATCCATAAAAGGATACAAATCTCAGGGCCTGCTAACGGAGGTATAAAGACCAGCGGTAATTTATCCTACATGTTGGGGATGGGTCCCAATAAATGGACGTATGTGAACGATAAATTATTCCCATTCCCTGCGGATATACATGCAGGCTTTTACAACATATTTGTCTATACCGACATCATAACCTATCAAAGGGTCGGAGACAGCTGTGTGCCCCTCCTGCGAACAGTTCATATAGACGGCAAGGATGGGGACATCGTCACTGTCAATTATGACAAGCCGCACTACGTACATGTCAGCAAGAACTATATTGAAAACATTCTGGTTGAGCTTAAAACGGATCAGAACGAAAACATTGAATTTACTTATGGTAAAACGATTGTAAAACTCCACTTTAGACCCACCAAAACCTCTCTACATATATAATAGCTGTATTATATTTATAAACATAATACAAATAAAAGGGTTATGGAGCACCATCAGCTCGACCCTAACCGTTATGTTTCATACTATGTGGATCAAGTGGGTAATGGACTACCAGGATATCATGGAGCGCCGACAATGTATGGTTCGGGGATAGGAGGTATATTCCGTAACCTCTTCAGGATGGTTTTACCGTTTATGAAGAGAGGCTTCAGCATAGCCAAACCACATTTAAAATCAGCGGCTAAAAATATAGTAAGTGAGGTTGTAGCCAATGCTATGACCCGAAGGGCGTCACCAGAGGTGGAGCATCAAGAAGGCTCGGGGCTTATGATATTGTCTCGAAGGCCAAAAAAGAGACCTCCTGGTTTAAGGCGTAGACCTGCACCTAAAAAGCGGCGGTTAACTGTTAAAAGAACCTCAGTAAGTCAAAGACGGGGTAAAGTGAGGAGGTCTGTACCAAAACAGGCTAAAAGAATACTAGGAAGTATTTTCTAAAAGAATAAGTGACATGGCTCTTTTACATCGAATGTCCTCTGAAGCTATAAAGACAGAACTTGATCTTTTCACGGCACCGTTAACGCAGCATTCAATAGATAGATCCAGTTATGTGGAGATAGCCCCTCTCTCTGCTATTACCGATAACGGGCCTATCGAATTTTTCATACCAGGCCATGGTGACAACTATCTGGACCTCAACAACACCTTGGTGCATTTACGTCTAAAAGTGACCAAAAGAGATGGGTCTAATATTGCAGACGATGCCAAAGTGAGTCTCATTAATTACCCCTTGGCCACCATTTTCTCCCAAGTTGATGTGACTTTGGGTGAACGCCTAATCAGTCAAAGCAGCGCTACATACCCTTATAGAGCCATCATGGAGTGTTTACTAAACTACTCCGAAGACACTCTCAAAACCCAATTTAGCGCCGGGCTGTTTAGCAAGGATACTGCAGGAGCCTCTATGGAATCGACAGACCCTTCCACCGGTGCAAACAAAGGACTAGCGGCACGAGCTCGCTACTGCGCCGAATCTCGAGAGTTTCATTTGCTAGGCCCTATACACTCTGACATTTTCTTTCAAGAACGGTTACTCTTAAATTCGGTTGATTTAAGATTAAAATTAACCAGGGCCAAGGATGATTTTTGCCTGATGTCTCCCCAAGACGGGGATTTTAGTTTGAAAGTGTTGGGGGCAACCCTTTTTATTAAAAAAGTATCTGTATCTCCGGCCGTGCGCCTGGGTCACTCACATGCTTTGATGAAAGGAAATGCCCTTTACCCTCTCCAAAGAATTACCATGAAAACCTTTAGCATACCTGTGGGCAGTAGAATCTGCAGTCAAGAAAACCTATTTCTAGGCCCTTTACCTAGATATGTGGTTATAGGTCTGGTTGATCACGCCTCTAATACGGGCAGTTTAGATAAAAACCCCTTTAATTTTCAGCACTTCAATGCAGAGTATGTAGCGCTCTGTCAGGACGGACGTCAGGTTCCGGCGAAGGCTTTCCAACCACAATTTAATAACAACATATCTGTGCGAGAATTTTACAATCTATTCCTGGCTACAGGGCGACATCTAAAAGATCTCTCTTTACCTATTGACAGAAATGATTTTGCAGAGGGTTACACATTGTATGCTTTCAATTTATCACCTGATGATGACACCTCAGGAAATCTGTCTGTGGTGTCCCAAGGTAACCTCAGGCTGGAAATGCGTTTCCGTACACCTTTAGCCTGTACAGTTAGCATGATTGTTTACGCATGCTCTGATTCAATCTTGGAAGTGAATGCCCGAAGACAGGTCTTAGTGGATTATTATTAAGGACCTTTGAACAAAGACATGAATACCCAAGAGTTGGACGGGCTCATGAGCCGCTTGATTGGAAAACAATTTTGTGGAGTGTTGGCTTGTGATGAATTACCTATGGAGATATGGTCTGAGAGGCCTGCAATGTTTATTGTCAATACCCATCCTAAACACATGCCTGGTGAACATTGGCTAGCTATGACATTAGAACAGGAAGGTGGACGAAAAATCTCAACTTTTTTTGATTCCTATGGCTTTCCCCCCAGTTTTTCACATTTCCCTAAATCTATTAAAGATTTTTTGACCCTAAACGGTACAAAGATCTACTACAACATCAAACAAGTGCAAGATAACCTTTCCACTACATGCGGTCACCACTGTGTATTTTACCTGTGCCAAAGAGCCCGGGGAGTTTCTTTTGAAGATGTTATGTCTCTTTATAAGGATGATTTAAGAAGTAATGATAACCTTGTATCTTGTTTTGTTAGAAAATATCAAAAGTGTTCAAATGTGTGTCCTTTAAGAACGCGTAATCAAGGCGTATGCTCACGTCATATGTTTCAAGAATGCCACAAATGTTAACTTGCTTATTTTTCAAATAAAAAATTTATTGAATTTAATCATAGTCATTCAAAAGTCATTTTCAAAAGTCTAACCACGCCGAGAGATCGGGTTTAGGAAAAGGTCCTGAGACGTTCATGGGAGTAAATGAGTTAGCATCATCGCTTTCATATGGGGCCGGTGTCGTTGGGGCATCTTTAGGGGTGCTGTATCTCGTTGAAGGCTTTTGTTTTAAAGCTTGAATCTGTTGACGAAGCTTATGGTTGGGTACACCGGAGAGGGGGATGTTGAGGATTGCCAGGGCCTTAAGAAACTGACGCCAGCCGGGAGGCCTTCGGTCATCAGCAACCTTGTGGGCAGCCGTGGTACTTTTAAGCAAGTCCTGCATATGGGACCCCCTAACCACAGAGCCCTGAAGGATAAACTCTCCAGAGTCGTTCCAAGCAGCTATCCCCTTTGAGTCTTTTATCTTGTTCATAATGTATTTAACATTCTTCCTGTTACGTAAAGGCACATGTGTCAGTAGGTCATGCATAACTTTATCTTCAAATGGCATTTGAGCTTCACCCGACATATTATCTCCACTAGGTAAGATCGACGGTACAGGCCTTACAGGGGCATGGCTATCGTTAGGTTCGACATCTGTTAAAGGGTCCGGTAGGGAAAGGGTTAAATGGTTAGTCTCTCTCTCCCCTTGCTTTACCCGAGTCAAATACCTTTGCATTAGGTTTGTGTATTTTTGAATCTTATCATAGGGGTTCAATCCTTTTCGGTTCAAAACATCCTTCATGGCCGTATCCAAATCATTTTCCGCTGTTTGTCTGATATCTTCAGGACCCTGCATTTGTTTTTTAAGTCTATCCAACTCTTGTTGAGGCACCAAGTACATTTTAGTGGCCATCACACCCACGTGTTCAACCACCACGTCTGGCCGCAATAAGGCTGGTGATGAAGGGCACGGCTATACTGAGTAAAGGTAGAAGAAAACCCCCAGACTGTTGTATACTATGTCTTTTCTTTTGAAGACTGGCCCTTTTATTGGCAAAGAGTTTGATCGCTGTCTTTTGTCTCCTTAATTTTTTCAATTGGTTCAGGGTGAGTGGAATGCGTCCTTTGAGAAGATTCAAAGCAATCTCACATAGGGCTAATATGAGATCTGAAGAACAGCGACCCAAGATGGCCTTCCGTTCTTTAGCTGTAGAACCTACTAGCCTTCTCAAGAGGGGGAGGTTTCTTTTTAAACGCAGAGACATAGCGTTTACTTTTTAGGAAGGTATGCAGCAGGCCTCTCCCCCGGAAACAGCCCTGTACGTAGCCTAAGGTGTTCTGGAGTATTTGCTTTTAAATCCACGATTAAATAAGAAAATGGCTCTTTGGTAGCGTCCTCATAGCTCTCCATAAAGTATGATTTCCGTCCAGGGTACATCTGCTGAGCTAGAGTGCTAATTTGCAGTTTGTCTCTAGGATTTTTAAACAATACCATGTAGTTGGCATTCAAGCTAATGGTCCGACTATTTTTACCTTGGTGAAACACATTCTGGACCAAGTAAAGCACGGACAGGTTTCTATGATGAGTATATTGGGTAAAAGCTCGTGCAATTTCAGGGTGTTCGCTACCAGCAAATAGCATATCGTCCAAAACCAGCAGATTATTTACATGTGGGGGGAGAAGTTCATCATCAGACAGAGAATCGGGTATTCCTTCAACAAACTTGATTTTTATTGTCTTCAATAATTCATCATACAGAGGTTGGTAACATGAATAACACCATACAATATTGTCAGGCTTTTGAGATAACACATGTTCAGAATTCTCTAAAATACTTTTTACAAAAAAAGTTTTGCCACTGTTTGAAGGGCCGGCAATTAATGCTGAAAAAGGCAATTGTAGCCGGGGGTCAAAACCCTCGACAGCAGTCATAATATCTTAAGCTTTAAGACACACTGGGGCTTGTAGCATAAGTCAGTAGCCAAAGGGCAATGTGGTACCGTCAGGCAATAGCTGTCTCTTGTCATAGACTACCCTGAATCTTTTAGTGAGTGGTGCGTTTCTTAGATGGAACCCCTTTTTATCCCTCACTATTTTGTTGTAGGAGCTCAAAATCTCCAAGTCACTATTCTTGTCCTTTACGAACCCCTCGACCAAGCGCGTGATTGATTCCAAGTTTACACGCGGTGCATTTTCATAGTTTTGAGTCACGCCTTTGGCTTTCAACACCACGTGATTGGCTTTAGTCCTAAAAGCATAGCTTTTTGGACCACATGAGGACCATTCTGTAATATGGTCACCCTCTTCGAGTTCACTCGTTAAACCCCCAAGATAGTTGCTAAGTGGGGGGGTCCAATCCCCCGGTTTGCTTACATAGACCACAGAGTCTGTGTCGTGGTAAAGAACCCGCCTCTGAAGCTGTTCCATGAGGGTGTACAGTTCAAGGCGGCCATAGGCTGTGGTAAATGCTGCAAGAAACACATTTACATTACCCGGGGGTAGAACCCACTTTTGGTGGCGCCTCCATTGCACCAAGGCAATGTCTTGACTCAAGAAGGAAAAATGTGAAATTTCGTATTGGTCCGAAAAAACAAATTCCAAAAATTCTTCGGGGTCTTTAATGATCGAAGTTGTTAGCATATTGCATCTCTGCGCTAATTTCCCCCAAAGGGAGTTCAAGTACAATTTCGACACATTTCTTTTGGTTTTGTTGACCTCTATTCTGTCAGGGTCAAGAAGTATGCCTTCTCTGTCATGGTAGTCTTGAATGTACTGGTCTTTACTTTCTTGATCTGTGACCGATGCAGGATAGCCTGAAGCCATCTGCTTGCATCTCAAGAAGGTTTTGATGTACTCTTTAAAAAGTGTGTCTGATTTCCTGGAAAAGTTCCACACTTCAAAGATTTTGGCCACACGATACCCCTTCTCTAAAGCCTTAGAGAATTCTACAGTGACCCATACACCGGTCAGGGCTCTTTCTTGATCTGTGTGATCACAGGGGTTTTCCTGGTTGTGGTTTTCACAGCATGTGCGACAAAGGGGAAAGAAAAGTTTTCCTTTAGGACCCTTGTAAGGCAACACAGGTATAAACAGCCCCCTAGGAGGGTAGACAGTCGCTTTGATTAAACCAAAATAATTTTGGGGTTCGTCAAAGTCGCTGTGAATAATTTCAGGATGCCCTATAGGATAGAATGAGGAACTCATTACATGAGGATATAGGGATGTAAAATCTACATAGCCTATTGTCTCGTCGGGTTGAGCTACATAACGCAATGTCAAAGCATTGGTCCGGCCTCCAAACAAGGCCTGTCGCGGTTCCAGGGGCTCTGGAGGGTCATAATGGGTAAGGAAGGCCTTAACACTAGGATCTACCTTTTTGAGGGCTGTCCATTCGTGCTCCCACAAAACCACAACTTTTAACCCGTAAGTAGCCTTTAAAGAATTCAGTTTGTCTTGAAACTCTTGGTACATTTCCCCAAAAGTCTTTTGGGTTAGGACACACAAGGTGTGGGGGACAAAGCATAATTTACAACCGTGGAAGAAACAACCGTTGTACTCATACACTGTCTCAACCCCGTCAATCTGTGTGTATCCATCTACATGGTAAGGCCCAAAAGCCTTCTCCCCCCGATTCAAAGCATGTTGGATAAAAATATCTTTATCCTGGGCCAAGTACTCCAACCATTGAATGGAACCACTAGAGTAGGCCTTGAATTGGCGTCGGTAGTTGTCTGGCGATGGGATAGCTATAGATTCAGGAGTTAGATAGTGTGTACGATAGGTTTTCATGCACGCTGATGCAATAGTTGTACAGCTCCAGGGGTCAATGCCCGCATCTTTGATTACCTCTTCTCTGAATCTGAGGCATCCTTCACGAAGTATAACAACGTCATTGTCACAGTATGATTCCATCTCTTTATGGAAATCAAAAGTGCCATGTCTTACGGTCTCGTACCATGTCATGAATCTCTCACGCTCTTTGGGAGACATTTGATCACACCCGTACATTTCGGGGGCTGGATAAGATCCTATATAATGTAGATTCTCCTCAGATGTGAAGAAATGAGGGAAATAGCCTTTGACAGAGTTTTCAAAACCCAAGGCCTCTGGCATTTGAGCCAATCTCATGGGTAAGAAGCTTAAGCTGTCAATGTATCTCTGTTTGAAGGCGGGGTCAACAAAGCATAATATTTTACTCCCTTGAGCTATGACACTGGGTGCCACGCCTTGCTGTATCAAAGGGTTCAGAAGCAGATAGGAGTCATAGGCCCTAGCATTGTGAGCTATAAACGTGAAGTTTCTGTACTGGGCTTTTCTAAAATGTTTTAGAAAGAGTCGGGCACAATCGGGTCCCTCGGCCGACCATTTTTCACCCTTGAAAGTCATGGTTGACACAAAAATAGGCAAATGAACCCCTGATTGCTGAGTTGTCTCAAAATCATAAAACACATATTTCTCTGTATGTTCATCTTCAGCCAAGGGCTGAATGTAACACTCATGTGTTACTTCTTGAACCGCTTCCGCGTCTCTGCTTTTCAAAGGACCTTTACAGATTGGGCAGTGTATAATTCCACAAACATGAGGTTTAGGGCTATCTATTTTAAGGTTGTAATTGCAATGACATTTTGGACATTTCTTGTTAATGTCACAACTGCTTACAGATTTACATGCCTTGGGATGCCATGTTTCAGTTTTGTGTTTTTCGTAACAGTAGGCCGAACGACATGTGCGGTGACAATCCGCACAGGGGGTCAAGTTTAGCGGCTGCATAGGGCAATGTTTATCCAGACATACTGAACAGTTGTAACGGCACGAGTGCCCCCCCATGCGTGTGTAGCCGGTATGACAGGCTGGACAGACATATGGCGCGCCTAAAAAGGCTGTGATGTTAGTTACGGCATAGTAATGCTCATTTTGCACATAAAAGTACATAGTCTTAGGATGTGGTTCGGGTATATTTTGGAACTTGAGGAGAGCGTCATTAGCCCTACTGTGGTACAAAACCACAATCTTGATGTTCAGAAAGTTTTCAAATTTGACTATGTCTGAGAAAGCCACAGCATCCTGTATACCGAGACCCACCGCAGTTTGTAGCTCTCGAGCTTTATGTAACGCGGCTTGATCCGTACATCCTGGGCTGAGTAAGTGGGCCAAACCTATGGCAAAACATAGCTTATTACCTGGATTGTGAACGTTTATGAGATAGGCCCTTTTATTGCTTATGATTTCGGACTGCATTAAACTCTCGAGCTTTCGTCTCTGACCCCCGCCCCCTTGTGGTTGGCGTACTAATTGTACTACAAGTTCGAGGGTCCTATCTGCTAGCACGTTTAAATTTGACTGTACAAGGCGTTCTAGCAGTTTAACAAATTGTTCAAGCTCTGCTTCACCATTCTGTAAAATAAGCGATACCTTGCTCTGTAGACTGTCTCCACAAATTTCCAACTGTAAGAGATCCCTAGGTTCGCTATAATCTCTAATCCTCGCTAACAGTTCATTCAAAGTGTCCATAAGCATTACGTAAAACACAGCATATTCCCGAATCTGACCCCCCCATGCGAAATTGAAAAACTGGCGAACCTCAATATTGTTGAATTTATTTCGACGCAAAACATGTACACTTCGATCAAGACCTCCCCCCTCCAGATTTACTAGGCAATTGTCCAACTGTTCAAAAACATCGTATTGGGTTTCAGACTCTTCGGACATTGGTGTTAAAGGCTGATTTATAGGTGTCTGGGGTGCCGAATTAAACCTAGCGCTCTCGTTCTGTACACTGATCTCAAGACCGCCCCCCTCCAGATTTGCTAGACATTTGTCCAACTGTTCAAAAACATCATATTGACTTTCAGACTCTTCGGACAATGTTGTTAAAGGCTGTCTTAGAGGTGTCTGTGGGGCCGAATTAAACCTAGGGCTCGCGTTAAGCTGGGTAATTAGAGATATGATGGTTTCGGGAATCTGTGTTAACATGTTTTCCTCGGAAGGCCCTGACTCATTCATACGTGTAATAATGTCTATGAGTTCGGAGGGAATCTGGGATAATAGATTTTCATCTATTGTCATTATGTCAATTACCCCCGAATCATTCATATGGTTAACTATATCTTGGAGCTCTGTAGGGATCCTGGCTAAGAGAGTTTCAATTGTCTCACTTTGGTCTATAGGGGGCGCCATCTGTCTAATTAAGGATGTGTGTGTGTGTGTGTGTGTGTGTTTACATGTGTGTTTTTTTAACGGCGGTATTTGCTTGTTTTAGCCCTAATGTTTTTTAACATACGGGGTAGCTCGCTACGCCAGAATGACACATCCTGATTGTATTGATGCTCGAGTAGAATACACATGCGCCTCTGGAGTAGAGCCTTTCGTGATTTTAAACCCAGGGTAAACGCTTTGAAAAAACGTTCTTGGTCTATTTCAGAATCTGCTGTTTCCCCCACAGAATTGGCCGATTCAAGAAGGTTGGCAGCTTCACAGAACATCAAATCGTCTACCTCAGAAATGTCATTTAAATCTTTGACATCATCAGGTTTCGCTGGTGTCTTTGGAGCCTCCTCGGGGATGCTTGTCTGGGCATCCTCCGATGTTTGTGCGTTGTGTTCATAAGCCGGTGAGGAGTCTGAAATAAAAATAATACATACACAAATAGGTTATTAACACTAAAATATGTTAAAAATGCCAAATACATTTCAGATATAAGCCTATATATTAACAATACATTAATTAAATACCTCGGCTTTTTTGACGAGGGCTGTTCTGAAGAAGCTCTGAAACCAGGGGCTGTTGTCTTTGTTCAACCTGTATTACAACATCTGCAGGTCCGGTAGATGGGGAGCCTGAAAAAACAAACAAACAAAAAAACAGCATTAGGCCTTGTTTTAACATATTCCGGCATAAAAAAAATATATAAATATTAAAATAATAATATATATAAATAATAATATATAATTGATTCATACCTAGTCCTTGGAACGACGTCTCATGAATATCGGCCAAGTAGAATTGTTCGGGTGAAGCGGAACTGTGGATCTGAGCACTAATTATCCTTTGGTGTTTAGAAATATGGGGGACAACGTTGTCCTGGCCAAGGGGAGTTGACCTGCCGTTTAAAGTCTCTGTTCGCTGCTTTTGTGTAAATACATCCTGGGAGTAGGGCAGAATTGTCTCGTAGTCATATGCTTCGCAGAAACCGTTCAGGCTCCATAGGGCATCGTTTAACCTTCTAGGCTTTAGGTCCTCTGTAAACATATAAAATAACTTTTAATATAAGATGCCCACACTTTTTGTTTTTAAGGTATAAATATTTTTATGTATGGAATTCTTGGAGCTTACTTACGTTGACAATTCAGGGCAGGCGTTTGTTTGTAGGCACTTTGTTTCGGAGCCCCATGGGATGGTTCGAGCTCAGTTATACCTCGGAGTATCTGCGTGAATGCTTCAGAATCTATAAAACATTCGACAATATTAAAGCTATAATCACTTTAGCTAATATTGCCTTGTTATACGGTAAGCATACTGATCCTAATGATTGTTTAATATTTCTATAACATCCCACGCTTTTCAAACAATTCCCCACAACAATCAAATCTAATAAAGATTTATTTCAAGAACTCACCTTGCGATAGATCCATTAGACTGTTTTCCCCGATTATCTTTTTTAACGCTTCAGTCCGATAACGATTCTTGGAGTTTCTGGAGGTGCTGTTTGCATCGGAACTAAAACGCTGCTAACATTGCCCATGGTTTCTAGCGCTTTTGTACCCTACGACCTAGAGAAAAACCCCTGAATGATTTTTTTACATAGCATTTGGGGTTTGTCGTTTTTTTCGGGCTATACCCCCGCCCATGGTATATTTGACACATTTCAAACACATGGTATTGGGTGTGTCTAAACATTAGGATCCTTTTGGAGCTTCTAAAATCTCCGGGGTGCTAGCACCTAGATGCATGGGGGTGTGTTGTTCTCGACATCGCTGGGATGAATGACTTTTTAGCCCACCTAAAAAAAATAGTTTTATGAAAGGCCTTTAAGATTAGGAGTCGTAAGACACAATATTATTGTTGGGGGGTAGGCATCTGTTTTGCAGGCTAGTGTAAACCTTGGTTTCAAACGACCCACCAGGCATGCATGGGTATTTTTTTAACAAACAACCCGCCCCCCTTTTTCTGTTTTTGAAACACACACACACACACACACACACACACACACAGCCACTACAGAAAACTCCCTCACGCACATGCGCGCGCACATGGCTTTTTCCGCAAGATTTTTCTCAGGGACAGACTGCGCTAAGAGTGAACAAACGCGAGAGTTCATAACGTGGTGAGATTCTGATTTTAAAACCATTTATTTCATTCAAAATATTTAGTACATACATTTTATATCGTTACATTCTTAAGGTATTTTACGATGCCTTTCTTACAGATCCTGGGAGCTTATGCAACCAACCGCCATTGTCCGTGTCGAGTTCACCCTCAAAAGGCAAGGCTCTCTTGCTATGTCCATCAACACATGGTAAGTTTTCACTCCAGGGGTAGATCCGCCGTCGGGCCTTTTGGTCTTGACTCTGTCTCAAGGAAAGCCTCGCCCAGCGCTTTAACTGTTCCCCATTTTGGAAGAGAATGTCCAGCTTATTCATAAGTGTTATGAAAATTGGATAATCCACCCATTTAAAACTAAACACAGGAATAAAAAAGTTTACATGTTTGCGGGCTCTGGAAGCTACCGGAGAATTGACAGACTTTGTAGCATTAGCCTTATCATAAAGGTCACAGGCTAAAATTGTCACTTTGTTGTCAGGGCTATAGTCCATTGAAGCAATTCTTAGAGCCTTGAGATCACTGCGGCCGCAGACCTGTTCTTCCAACGCATATCCTGGCACATTTGTAACACTTAGGACCTGTTCAATTTTACAAAGAGCCAGCCTGATGTTTAGCCATTCTCTCATCCCCAGAGCCGGGGGAAAACTCCCAGGTTTTGCAGGATAAAGGGGTTTGGGTCCACGGTCTGTGAATATCTTTACCGTAGAATCCTCCGGGTGGAATATGTAAGACATGTGGCCCTCACTCGTACCCAAAAATCCTTTAAAACATTCTGGAGCTTCACACAGAACTTCTTCAAGGCTTTGGTCACTGGGTTCATGACAAGCCGAGCATAACATCCCTAAAATTGGCATAGGTGTCATTTTTGTTTAATATTCAGGGGGGTTATCATGTACAGTCTTAAACAGGTATTGTTCAGCGGCTTTATAAGGGGCCTTAACCAACCCAAACCGTGAGAAACAGTAACAGGTTGACCTGACACATGGTCACTTACTCAACCCAGGGCATGCACCCTTCTACATGACATAGGGTCATAAATCATTACATAGGGTCATAAATCAGGCTTGGGTCATCAATCATTAACGGCCTGTCAAAGGGACCCTTACTCACCCCATAGCCCCCACCTAACCAGGCTTGTCTATCAGGCTTGGGTCATCAATCATTAACGGCCTGTCAAATGGACCCTTACTCACCCCATAGCCCCCACCTAACCAGGCTTGCCTGACCAGAAGACATGCACACGTCATCACTACATAGGGTTCACATAGAGTTCACATAGGTTCACATAGGGTCATCAATCAAAATTTTGACCCGTGACATCTACTCTATTCTCTCTGTCCTATAAAATATATTCACCTAACCCAGTATTGTCATCAAAACTTACCAGAAAACATGTAGTCCTTGGTTCAGACAGTGTAGTAGTGTGGGCTCAATAGCATCTCATTAGTGTGCAAGATCTTGAGAATCAGCTGTACATGTGATGGAAGAGTGCACTGCACATGTGATGGAAGAATGCACTGTGCTTGCAGAGTGGCTGCAATTCCATTGAATTGGGGATAGTTTAACCAAAATATACCACAAGACCTAGAATTGCCTTATGTGTATCCCACAAAAAAGGTGCACTGTTATAAACAAACTTTTTGGATGAATTGAAGCAAAATTCCCAGGCTTAACTTCCCATGGAAAATTTCCATAAAAATTCCAGAAATGTATCCTACTCATCACTAAGCTAAGGACCCTGGGACTAAACACCTCCCTCTGCAACTGGATCATGGACTTCCTGACGGGCCAGCCCCAGGTGGTAAGAGTAGGCAACAACACATCTGCCACACTGATCCTCAACACTGGGGCCCCTCAGGGGTGCGCGCTTAGTCCCCTCCTGTACTCCCTGTTTACCCATGACGGCGTGGCCAGGCACGACTCCATCATGAAGTGTGCTGACGACACTACAGTGTATTGCCTGTTCACCAACAACGATGAGACAGATTATAGGGAGGTGGTCAGAGACCTGGCAGTGTGGTACCAGGACAACAACCTGTCTCTCAATGTGAGCAAGACAAAGGAGCTGATCGTGGACTATAGGAAAAAGAGGGCCGAACACGCTCCCAAAAACATTGATGGGACTGAAGTGGAGCAGGTCGAGAGTTTCAAGTTCCTTGGTATCCACATCACCAACAAACTATCATGGTCCAAAAACACCAAGACAGTTGTGAAGAGGGCACGACAATACCTTTTCCCCCTCAGGACACTGGTCCGCAGATCCTCAAAAAGTTCTACAGCTGCACCATCGAGAGCATCCTGACCGGTTGCATTACCTCCTGGTATGGCAACTGCTCGGCATCTGACCAGAATGCGCTACAGAGGGTAGTGCGTATGGCCCAGTACATCACTGGGGCCAAGCTTCCTGAAACCCAGGACCGATATACTAGGCGGTGTCAGAGGAAGGCCCAAGAAATGGTCAAAGACTCCAGTTACCCAAGTCATAAACTGTTCTAGGACCAAAAGGCTCCTTAACAGCTTCTACCTCCAAGCCATAAGCCTGCTGAACAACTAAACTAATCAAATGGCCACCAGGACTATTTACATTGAACCCCCCTTTGTTTGTACACTGCTGCTACTCGCTGTTTATTAACTATGCATAGTCACTTTACAAATGACCTCGATTATCCTGTACCCCCGCACATTGACTCTGTACCAGTACCCCTGTATATAGCCTCGTTATTGTTATGTACATTTATTGTGTTACTTTTTGATTGATTCAATTTTTTTTATACTTATTTTATTTAGTAAATATTTTATGAACTCTATTTCTTGAACTGGGGTTGTAAGTAAGCATTTCACGGAAAGGTCTACACCGGTTGTATTCGGCGCATGTGACAAATAAAATTTGATTTGATATGAATTTTTTTTTTACAAGCGAGTACTTAGATATGGTAATTTTCACCTGTTCATAAATTCTTAGAATGTTTGGGAATTATGTACATTAAGACATTTGTGAAAAGTCTATAGCAATATAGTCTGGGAAAGAGGCAAGTACGTTTGGAAAATGAATTGACTCTGCAATAAAAAAAATGAATAAAACCTTATAAAAACATCTGTCTCGTCCAGGACTGGAGTCTACGCAGACCGGTGCACCATAGCCAATCAGAGGTACAGCAGGCCTATATGCAAACAAGCCATTTGCCACAAGTTCCTGCAAATGTTCACTTTGAACTGGACTGTGTGTTTACAGGCAGTTGCATCAGCGTGACTTTAGACCATTAGAATGCATTCACCAAAAGCCACAAAATACTCTTGAATGGATTTTTCTGCAAATATGTAACTAAATACCACAGGCGTTCTATTACATTTGGGAACTTTACACTCCTATTGATCAAACAACCATAAAAAGGTAGGCTATCTTTCCCTTTATGCACATCAACAAGATCAACAACTAATGCTAGCCAGAGCAAGATGAGCTAAAATCTAAGGAAGGAACATTAGATAAACACTCTCAAACCTTTTCAGCTAGTTTTTAAGAATTTCAAGGATAAACGGTGGGGAATAGCCAGCTCGTCCTTCTGCAGCTTGCTTGCCAGTGCATGCATTGTCCTAACCAAGCACCCAATCTACATCTTGCAGGGCTTAACATGAACCTGTTAACATGAACCACTTGTCCTTCAGACACAGAGGTGAATGAACATGTTGTTGTGTTCTTTGATGCAAGAAACCACTTTACAAAATAAAATGCATTATTATTCCTGTAACATTATCACAGAGAATCAGATCAATTATGCTACCCTCTGCCGATTGCCTTCTTGGCTTATTCAAGCCCGTCTCAAAATACAGCACTGCCCCTTTGAGACAAAAAAAGCTCTTCACCTGACTTGTTTTTCATAATATCTAGAAATGTACACATTTAGTGCTCTTATAGGAAGCAATCACTGCCCTATTGTTGACTACAAATGATCTATAACTGGGCCAATAACTCACTAACTAGAAAAGGATATGAACAAAATGTTCACACGTTGCTACATGAAGCTCTTGCTTTGATCTCAAAACAAATGCATCTACTTAAGACCACAGCTATAAACACAGTCCAGTTCTAAGTAAATGGCACAGATCCATATGTGGCCATGGTCTATTTGTGTATAGGCCTACTACAGCTCTGATTGGTGATGCCACACCGGTCTGTGTAGAGTTCTGGCTGAGTCTTGCTCAATAAAATCCTACTCAAATGGGTTGTGCTTACAACAAAATATCTTGCATATTTGTTTTGTTTCGGTATGTGGCATTGAAAGTGGCCAATATTGTGTTGATTTGATCACAATTGCCACAGTAAAGGGAAATGTTGATTGTGTTAATTAGCTGTTAAGACTCAGTCCTGGGGGAGCTGCACGGCAGTCTTGGCTGCAGCTTAGAGGGAACCTTGTTCATGACTAACTATTACTTTTTTTGCCTACGTTTACTGACAAGGTCATATTCAGCGGGTCTTGCGCGTTCATAAATTCATCAGTTACTCTGCGCTCCGTCACACTCCCTTACAAAAAAAGATTGCAGACAGAGTGCAGTATAACTGTAATACACTGAAGTGTAACTGTAGTTAAAGTAGAGTAAACAGTGGCTTGCGAAAGTATTCTCCACTCTTGGCATTTTCCCTATTTTGTTGCCTTACAACCTGGAATTAAAATGTATTTTTGGGGGGGTTTGTATAATTTGATTTACACAACATGCCTACCACTTTGAAGTTGCAAAATATTTGTTATTGTTAAACAAACAACTTAAAACTTGAGCACGCGTCCAGTTGAAGTCGGACGTTTACATACACCTTAGCCAAAAATATTTAAACTCAGTTTTCCACAATTCCTGACATTTAATCCTAGTAAAAATTATCTGTCTTAGGATCACCACTTTATTTTAAGAATGTGAGATGTAGAATAATCAGCTTTTATTTCTTTCATAACATTCCCAGTGGGTCAGAAATGTACATACACTCAATTCGTATTTGGTAGCATTGCCTTTAAATGAGGTCAAAAGTTTTGGGTAGCCTTCCACAAGCTTCCCACAATAAGTTGGGTGAATTTTGGCCCATTCCTCCTGACAGAGCTGGTGTAACTGAGTCAGGTTTGTAGGCCTACTTGCTCGCACGCGCCTTTTCAGTTTTGCCCACATATTTTTTATAGGATTGAGGTCAGGGCTTTGTGATGGCCACTCCAATACCTTGACTTTGTTGTTCTTAAGCCATTTTGCCACAACTTCAGAAGTATGCTTGGGGTCATTGTCCATTTGGAAGACCCATTTGCGACCAAACTTTAACTTCCTGACTGATGTCTTGAGATGTTGCTTCAATATATCCACATAAATTTCCATCCTTATGACGCCATCTATTTTGTGAAGTGCACAAGTCCCTCCTGTAGCAAAGCACCCCCACAACATGATGCTGCCACCCCCACGGTTGGGATGGTGTTCTTCGGCTTGCAAGCATCCCCCTTTTTTCCTCCAAACATAATGATGGTCATTATGGCCAAACAGTTCTATTTATGTTTCATCAGACCAGAGGACATTTCTCCAAAATGTACAATCTTTGTCCCCATGTGCAGTTGCAAACCGTAGTCTGGCTTTTTTATGGCAGTTTTGGAGCAGTGGCTTCTTCCTTGCTGAGCGACCTTTTAGCTTATGTCGATATAGGACTCGTTTTACTGTGGATATAGATACTTTTGTACCTGTTTCCTCCAGCATCTTCACAAGGTCCTTTGCTGTTGTTCTGGGATTGATTTGCACTTTTTGACCCAAAGAACGTCCATCTCTAGGAGACAGAACACGTCTCCTTCCGGAGCGGTATGACGGCTGAGTGGACCCATGGTGTTTATACTTGTGTACTATTCTTTGTACAGATGAACGTGGTACCTTCAGGCGTTTGGAAATTGCTCCCAAGTACGAACCAGACTTGTGGAGGTCTACAATTGTATTTCTGAGGTATTGGCTGATTTCTTTTGAGTTTCCCATGATGTCAAGCAAAGAGGCACTGAGTTTGAAGGTAGGCCTTGAAATACATCCACAGGTACACCTCCAATTGACTCAAATGATGTCAATTAGCCTATCAGAAGCTTCTAAAGCCATGACATAATTTTCTGGAATTTTCCAAGCTGTTTAAAGTCAACTTAGTGTATGTAAACTTCTGACCCACTGGAATTGTGATAGTGAATTTTAATTGAAAATGAAAACAATTGTTAGGAAATTACTTGTGTCATGCACAAAGTAGATGTCCTAACCGACTTGCCAAAACTATAGTATGTTAACAAGACATTTGTGGAGTGGTTGAAAAACGAGTTTTAATGACTCCAACCTAAGTGTATGTAAACTTACGACTTCAACTCTAACTATTCACCCACCCCAAAGCCAATACTCTGTAGAACCACCTTTTGCAACAATTACAGCTGCAAGTCTCTTGGGGTATGTCTCTGTAAGCTTGGCACATCTAGCCACTGGGATTTTTGCCCATTCTTCAAGGCAAAACTGCTCCAGCTCCTTCAAGTTGGATGGGTTCTGCTGGTATACAGCAATCTTTAAGTCATACCACAGATTCTCAATTGGATTGAGGTCTGGGCTTTGACTAGGCCATTCCAAGTCATGTAAATGTTTCCCCTGAAACCACTCGAGTGTTACTTTAGCAGTATGTTTAGGGTCATTGTCCTGCTGGAATGTGAACCTCCATCCCAGTCTCAAATATCTGGAAGACAGAAACAGGTTTCTCTCAAGAATTTCTCTGTATTTAGCACCATTCAACATTCCTTCAATTCTGACCAGTTTCCCAGTCCCTGATGATGAAAAACATCCTCACAGCAGGATGCTCCCACCACCATTGTGTTCTCGGGGTGATGAGAGGTGTTGGGTTTGCGCCAGACATAGTGTTTTCCTTGATGGCCAAAAAGCTCTGACCAGAGTACCTTCTTCCATATGTTTGGGGAGTCTCCCACATGCCTTTTGGCATACACCAAACGTGTTGCTTATTTTTTTCTTTAAGCAATGGCATTTTTCTGGCCACTCTTTCGTAAAGCCTTGCTCTGTGGATTGTATGGCTTAAAGTGGTCCTATGGACAGATACTCCAATCTCCGCTGTGGAGCTTTGCAGCTCCTTCAGGGTTATCTTTGGTCTATTTGTTGCCTCTCTGATTAATGCTCTCCTTGCCTGGTCCATGAGTTTTGGTGGGCGACCCTCTGTCGGCAGGTTTGCTGTGGTGCCTTATTCTTTCAATTTTTGAATAATGGATTTGATGGTGCTCCGTGGGATGTTCAAAGTTTCTGATATTTTTTTATAACCCAACCCTGATCTGTACTTCTCCACAACTTTGTCCCTGAACTGTTTGGAGAGCTCCTTGGTCTTCATGGTGCCGCTTGCTTGGTGGTGCCCCTTGCTTAGTGATGTTGCAGACTCTTGGGCCTTTCAGAACAGGTGTATATATACTGAGATCATGTGACAGATCATGTGACACTTAGATTGAACACAGGTGGACTTTATTTAACTAATTATGTGACTTCTGGAGGTAATTGGTTGCACCAGATCTTATTTAGGAGCTTCATAGCAAAGGGGGTGAATACATATGGACGGACCACTTTTCTGTTTCCTGTTTTTATTTTTTATTTTAAACAAGTATTTTTTTTATTTCACTTCACCAATTTGGACTATTTTGTGTGTGTCCATTACATGAAATCCAAATAAAAATCTATTTAAATTACAGGTTGTAATGCAACAAAATAGGAAAAATGCCAAGAGGGATGAATACTTTTGCAAGGCACTGTAACTGCAGTATGCTGCAAATAACAATTTTTTTACTGCAGTAAATTTGCAGTACAGTGCAGTTATTCTGCAATTATTGCCTCCAAAATACCACAGTCGACTGCCATTACTGCACTTTTACTGCAGTTTCAAAACTGCAATCTTTTTTGTAAGGGTTCAGACAAGAGTGCTCTGAAATCTGTGTAGATAGCTAGCCCGAGTGAATTTGTGAACGGAAGAGATATTTTAACAAGATAACAGTCTTTCAGCATAGTTAGCTAGCTAGCAAAGCGATTCACATTTCTTGCTAGCTAACCAAATTACACGTGCATCTCTAGCTGTGTAGCCACCAAAAAACAATACTGGGGAAAAAAGTAACTCACCCACTCCTGCAATGACATGACATCCTCCTAGCAGCTAGCTAACTATCTAGCTAACATTATGCTTTGTGTTTTTAGCTAGCTACATAAATGGATACTCTAGCATATTAGCCACATTATGACTGACTTGTGATCATTACCCTTGCTAGTGTGGTTGTATTGACATTCCCAGCCTTAGTTACATTAGTCCGTTTTTGTACAAAATACTGAGTCATTGAAACTGAAACAGTGCATCCCGATTGGAGGCAGCAAACAATCTACCAGGCTAGCTGTGATTTACAACCTGATAGCAATATGTTTTTCGAATACCAAGAAATGTATTAGTGAATTATATTAATCATGCACTGAACTGCATCCATATATCCAGCCAACAATGTATTTCATGGAATGTTGAGTCAAATATAACCTCCCTTACGAAAAAAGATTGCAGTTTTGAAACTGCAGTAAAAGTGCAGTAACTGCAGTCGACTGTAGTCTTTTGGATGAAGTAATGGCAGAATAACTTAACTAGAGGTCGACCAATTAATCGGTATGGATTAATTAGGGCCGATTTCAAGTTTTCATAACAATTGGTAATCAGCCTTTTTGGGTGCCGATAATGGCCGATTACAATGCAATACACGAGGAGACTGTTTGGCAGGCTGACAACCTGTCACGCGAGCGCAGCATCAAAAGAACCTTGTGGCTGCAAGGAGCTAAGGTAAGTTGCTAGCTAGCATTAAACTTATCTTATAAAAAACAATCCATCTTCACATAAACACTAGTTAACTAAACATGGTTGATGATATTACGAGGTTGTTCTGCGTTGCATATAATCAATGTGGTGCTTGTTAATTTATCATCGAATCACAGACTGATGATTTAACAAAAGCACATTTGCGAAAAAAGCACAATCGTTGCACAAATGTACCTAACCGTAAACATCAATGCCTTTCTTAAAACCAATACACAAGTATATATTTTGTTGTTATATTTTATTATTTTGTTAAAATAAATTCATGTTAGCAGGCAATATTAACTAGGGAAACTGGGACACTTTTTTTGCTTAACCTTTATTTAACTAGGCAAGTCAGTTAAGAACACATTCTTATTTACAATGAAGGCCAAGGAACAGTGGGTTAATTGCCTTGTTCAGGCGCAGAATGACACATTTTTACCTTGTCAGCTCAGGGATTCGATATAGCAACCTTTCGGTTACTGGCCAAACGCAAGGCTACCTGCCACCCCACTTCTCTTGCGTTCAGTGCAAGCAGAGTCAGGGTATATGCAGCAGTTTGGGCCGCCTGGCTCATTGCGAACTGTGTGAAGACCATTTCTTCCTAACAAAGGCCGTGATTGAATTTTACATAATTATGACATAACATTGAAGGTTGTGCAATGTAACAGCAATATTTAGACTTAGGGTTGCCATCAGTACGGAACGGTTCCATATTTCACTGAAAGAATAAACATTTTGTTTTTTGAAATGATGGTTTCTGGATTTTACCATATTAATGACCAAAGGCTCGTATTTCTGTGTGTTTATTTAATTATAATTAAGTCTGTGATTTGATATTTGATAGAGCAGTCTGACTGAGCAGTGGTGGCAGCAGCAGGCTCATAAGCATTCATTCAAACAGCACTTTACTGCATTTGCCAGCAGCTCTTAACAATGCTTGTTGCACAGTGCTGGCAATACTAAAGTATTGCAGGTGTGGGGGCTGTGCTTTGGCAAAGTGGGTGGGGTTATATCCTTCCTGTTTGGCCCTGTCCGGGGGTGTCCTCGGATGGGTCCACAGTGTCTCCTGACCCCTCCTGTCTCAGCCTCCAGTATTTATGCTGCAGTAGTTTATGTGTCGGGGGGCTAGGGTCAGTTTGTTATATCTGGAGTACTTCTCCTGTCCTATTCGGTGTCCTGTGTGAATCTAAGTGTGCGTTCTCTAATTCTCTCCTTCTCTCTCTCGGAGGACCTGAGCCCTAGGACCATGCCCCAGGATTACCTGACATGATGACTCCTTGCTGTCCCCAGTCCACCTGGCCGTGCTGCTGCTCCAGTTTCAACTGTTCTGCCTTCTTATTATTCGAACATGCTGATCATTTATGAACATTTGAACATCTTGGCCATGTTCTGTTATAATCTCCACCCGGCACAGCCAGAAGAGGACTGGCCACCCCACATATGCTCTCTCTAATTCTCTCTTTCTTTCTCTCTCTCGGAGGACCTGAGCCCTAGGACCATGCCCCAGGACTACCTGACATGATGACTCCTTGCTATCCCCAGTCCATCTGAGGACTGGCCACCCCACATAGCCTGGTTCCTCTCTAGGTTTCTTCCTAGGTTTTGGCCTTTCTAGGGAGTTTTTCCTAGCCACCGTGCTTCTACACCTGCATTGCTTGCTGTTTGGGGTTTTAGGCTGGGTTTCTGTACAGCACTTTGAGATATCAGCTGATGTACGGAGGGCTATATAAATACATTTGATTTGATTTTGATTTAAAGTGCCTATAAGAACACCCAATAGTCAAAGGTATATGAAATACAAATGTAATAGAGAGAAATAGTCAATGCATCATAATTCTTATAATAACTACAACCTAAAACTTCTTACCTGGAAATATTGAAGACTCATGTTAAAAGGAACCACCAGCTTTCATATGTTCTCATGTTCTGAGCAAGGAACATAAACGTTAGCTTTTTTACATGGCACATTTGCACTATTACTTTCTACACCAAAACAGTGTTTTTGCATTATTTAAACCAAATTGAACATGTATCATTATTTATTTGAGACTACATATATTTTATTTATGTATTATATTAAGTTAAAATAAAAGTGTTTGTTCATTCATTGTTCATTCAGTATTATTGGAATTGTCATTAATACATTAATACAAAAATATATATATATATATATATATATATATATATATATATATATATATATATATATATATATATATATATATAAAAATCGTCCGATTTATCGGTATCAGCTTTTTTGGTCATCCAATAATCGGTATTGGCGTAGAAAAATCATAATCGGTTGACCTCTGAACTGTACTGCAGTTGACCTGCAGTTATTCTGCACTGTAACTGCAGTTACACTGCATAATTACTGCAGTAAAAAAAAAATATATATTTTGGACACAGTATTTTCAGCATACTGCAGTTATACTGCACTCTCATTGCAATCTTTTTTTGTAGAGGCTTGTATAAAGTTGTTTTTTTTGGCATAAACTGGAAATTTGATATTTTTGACTGACATTATGATTATCTTTTTGCTTCATATCTGCAAAGTAGTCAGTTCCACTTCAACACTCCATGGACTTGTAGGCCATACCTGCACTAAAGAGATAATAAAACTCAACCAAACAATCGAAACGCCATGGAAACGCCACAAACGCTTATCACATCTAAATATTATGCAGAAAAAACAGTCAGATATATCCAAATCAGGTTGTATTAACCACAGCATGGGCCTGCGTAACAGTACTCTTCTTGAAACTGCAAACTAGCTGCACTTCGTTTAATTTTCCCTTTTTTTAATTGACACTTCTTTGTATACATCCATAAAAATGATGCCAGCTGATTCCTGATATAGACTGGCTGAGAAACGCTACCTGTTTGTCTGCCTCGTCCCGACTCCCGACACCTTTTAAAAATAAATACAAATATTTAACCTTTATTTAACCAGGTAGGCCAGTTGAGAACAAGTTCTCATTTACAACTGCGACCTGGTCAAGATAAAGCAAAGCAGTGCGACACAAACAACAACACAGAGTTGCACATGGAATAAACAAACGTACAGTCAATAACACAATAAGAAAGTCTATATATAGTGTAAATGAAGTAAGATTAAGGAGGTAAGGCAATAAATAGGCCATAGTGGCAAAATAATTACAATTTAGCCATTAAACACTGGAGTGATAGATGTGCAGAAGATGAATGTGCAAGTAGAGATACTGGTGTGCAAAGGAGCAAAAAAATATATAACAATATGGGGATGAGGTAGTTGGGTAG
Organism: Oncorhynchus kisutch; assembly: GCF_002021735.2. Taxonomy (NCBI): domain Eukaryota; kingdom Metazoa; phylum Chordata; class Actinopteri; order Salmoniformes; family Salmonidae; genus Oncorhynchus; species Oncorhynchus kisutch. The sequence goes on along the minus strand of NC_034174.2, from coordinate 29,159,232 downwards.
GCTATTTACAGATGGGCTATGTACAGGTGCAATGATCTGTAAGCTGCTCTGACAGCTGATGCTGAAAGTTAGTGAGGGAGATATGAGGCTCCAGATTCAGTGATTTTTAAAATTCGTTCCAGTCATTGGCAGCAGAGAACTGGAAGGAAAGGCGGCCAAAGAGGAATTGGCTTTGGGGGTGACCAGTGAAATAGTGAAATATACCTGCTGGAGCACGTGCTACGGGTGGGTGCTGCTATGGTGACCAGTGAGCTGAGATAAGGCGGGGCTTTACCTAGCAAAGACTTATAGATGACCTGGAGTGGGTTTGGTGACAAATATGAAGCGAGGGCCAGCCAACGAAAGCATACAGGTCACAGTGGTGGGTAGTATATGGGGCTTTGGTGACAAAACGGATGGCACTGTGACAGACTGCATCCAATTTTCTGAGTAGAGTGTTGGGGGCTATTTTGTAGACGACATCGCCGAAGTCAAGAATCGATAGGATAGTCAGTTTTACGAGGGTATGTTTGGCAGCATGAGTAAAGGATGCTTTGTTGCGAAATACGAAGCCGGTTCCAGATTTAATTTTGGAGATGCTTAATGTGAGTCTGGAAGGAGAGTTTACACTAACCAGACACCAAGGTATTTGTAGTTGTCCACATATTCCAAGTCAGAACCGTCCAGAGTAGTGATGCTGTACGGGTGGGCAGGTGAGTGCAGCGATCGGTTGAAGAGCATGCATTTAGTTTTACTTGCATTTAAGAGCAGTTGGAGGCCATGGAAGGAGAGTTGTATTGAAGCTCGTCTGGAGGTTTGTTAACACAGTGTCCAAATAAGGGCCAGAAGTATACAGAATGGTGTCGTCTGCGTAGAGGTGGATCAGATAATCACCAGCAGCAAGAGCGACATCATTGATGTATACAGAGAAAAGAGTCGGCCCGAGATTTGAACCCAGTGGCACCCCCATAGAGACTGCCAGAGGTCCGGACAACAGGCCCTCCGATTTGACACACTGAACTCTGTCTGAGAAGTAGATGGTGAACCAGGCGAGGCAGTCATTTGAGAAACAAAGGCTGTTGAGTCTGCCGATAAGAATACAGTGATTGACAGAGTTGAAAGCCTTGGCCAGGTTGATGAATAAGGCTGCACAATATTTTCTTTTATCGATGGTGGTTATGATATCGTTTAGGACCTTGAGCGTGGCTGAGGTGCACCCATGGCCAGCTCGGAAACCAGATTGCATAGCGGAGAAGGTACGGTGGGATTCGAAATGGTCTGTGATCTGTTTGTTAACTTGGCTTTCGATGACCTTAGAAAGGCAGGGTAGGATAGATATAGGTCGGTAACAGTTTGGGTCTAGAGTGTCTCCTCCTTTGAAGAGGGGGATGACCGCGGCAGCTTTCCAATCTTTGGGGATCTCAGACGATACGAAAGAGAGATTGAATAGGCTAGTAATAGGGGTTGCAACAATTTCAGCGGCTCATTTTAGAAAGAGAGGGTCCAGATTGTCTAGCCCGGCTGATTTGTAGGTGTTAAGATTTTGCAGCTCTTTCAGAACATCAGCTGTCTGGATTTGGGTTAAGGAAAAATGGGGGAGGCTTGGGTAAGTTGATGTGGGGGGTGCAGACCTGTTGACCGATGTAGGGGTAGCCAGATGGAAAGCATGGCCAGCCCTAGAAAAATGCTTATTGAAATTCTTGATTATCGTGGATTTATCGGTGGTGACAGTGTTTCCTAGCCTCAGTGCAGTGGGCAGCTGGGAAGAGGTGCTCTTATTCTCCGTGGACTTTACAGTGACAGGATGCAAATTTCTGTTTGAAAAAGCTAGCCTATGCTTTCCTAACTGCCTGTGTATGTTGGTTCCTAACTTCCCTGAAAAGTTGCATATCACGGTGGCTATTTGATGCTAATGCAGTACGCCACAGGATGTTTTTGTGCTGGTCAAGGGCAGTCAGGTCTGGAGAGAACCAGGGGCTATATCTGTTCTTAGTTCTACATTTTTTGAATGGGGCATGCTTATTTAAAATGGTGAGGAAAGCACTTTTACGGATGCAGGCAATGAGGCAGTGGTCGCTGGTATCCTGGTTGAAGACAGCAGAGGTGTATTTAGAGGGCAAGTTGGTCAGGATGATATCTATGAGGGTGCCCGTGTTTACGGATTTAGGGTTGTACCTAGTGCAATCTATCTTAGATTGTAGGACGGCCGGGGTGTTAAGCATATCCCAGTTTAGGTCACCTAACAGTACAAACTCTGAAGATAAATGGGGGGCAATTAATTAATATATGGTGTCCAGGGCACAGCTGGGGGCTGAGGGGGTCTATAACAAGCGGCAACATTGAGAGACTTATTTCTGGAAAGGTGGATTTTTAAAAGTAGAAGCTCAAACTGTTTGGGCACAGACCTGGATAGCATGACAGGACACTGCAGGCTGTCTGCAGTAGATTGCAACTCCACCCCCTTTGGCAGTTCTGTCTTGGCGGAAAATGTTGTAGTTGGGGATGGAAATTTCTGAATTTTTGGTGGCCTTCCTAAACCAGGATTCAGACATGGCTAGGACATCAGGGTTGGCGGAGTGTGCTAAAGCAGTGGAAAAAACGAACTTAGGGAGGAGGCTTCTGATGTTAACATGCATGAAACCAAGGCTTTTACGGTTACAGAAGTCAACAAATGATAGAAATAGGAGTGGAACTGGAGGCCACAGGGCCCAGGTTAACCTCAACATCACCAGAGGAACAGAGGAGGAGTAGGATAAGGGTACGGCTAAAGGCTATAAGGACCGGTCATCTTGTGCGTTGGGGACAGAGAATAAAAGGAGCAGATTTCTGGGCGTGGTAGAATAGATTCAAGGCATAATGTACAGACAAGGGTATGGTAGGTTGTGAGTACAGTGATGGTAAACCTATGCGTTGAGTGACAATGAGACAGGTTTCGTCTCTGGAGGCCCTTGTTAACCTAGGTGAGGTCTTTGCATGTGTGTGGGGTGGGACGAAAGAGCTATCTAAGGCATTTTGAGCGGAACTGAGGGCTCTACAGTGAAATAAAACAAAAACTAGCCAAGACAGCAGTAGACAAGGAATATTGACATTAGAGAGAGGAATAAAGCAATCACAGGTGTTGATCAGGAGAGCTAAGACAACAACGGGTAAATGGTGATGAATGGGCAGAGCGGGTCAGTTAGTTACATACAGGACCTGAGTTCGAGACTAGAGCCGACAGGTAAACAAAATGATGTACCGTGTTGTTGAAACAATCCAGGGGTATCAGCTGTGGAGCCGAGTGATCATAGGGTCAAAAGAGCAGCAATAGGTGAGTCAGAGTGCTGTTCGGTAGACACTACTACGCTAGGCGAACAGGGGACACAGCGTTCAGAAAACTAGCGGGCTGGGGCTAGTAGATGTTTCTTTGGCGATATCGTAACAGAATAACCAGTTGAGACCACATCGGGCGATCACATCGGCAGTCCAGTCATGATGGATCGGTGGGGCTCCGTGTCGACAATAAAGGGTCCAGGCCAATTGGTAAAGGAGGTATTGTAGCCCTAGAATTAGCTGGTATATGGGCCTAGCTCGAGGTTAGCTCAGGCTAGCTGGTACTTGCTTCGGGACAGAGGCGTTAGCTAACAGTAGCCACTCGTTTGCAGCTAGCTAGCTGCGATGATTCTGAGAAAATATCTGGTGTAATGATCCAGAGCGGCAGGAATCCGGTGATATGGTAAAGAGAAGCAGTCCGATATGCTTTGGGTTGATATCGCGCTGTGCAGACTGTCAGGTGATTGTCCGAGCTAAGGCAGGCTGATGCTGGGGGAAAAAGGAGAGGACCGCTAGCCGTGGCTAACAAAGACTAGTGGCTAGTTAGCTGGCAAACTCCTGATGGAAGTTCCAGTTATAAGGAATAAAAATACCAAATCCGTACCACATTGGGTGAGGCGGGTTGCAGGAATCCGGTGATATGGTAGAGGGAAGCAGTCCGATATGCTCTGGCTTGATATCGCGCTGTGCAGACTGGCAGGTGTTGTCCGAGCTAAGGCTGGCTGATGCCGGGGGAAAAAAGGTGAAAACCGCTAGCCGTGGCTAACAAAGACTAGTATCTAGTTAGATGGCTAGCTGGCTAGCTCTTGATGGAAGTTCCAGTTATTACTATGGGACAGCTGGAGATCTAATTTGAATATTGAAACAATGTTGTAAATGTTGGAGACAGACAGCAAGGTTTATACAAATCTCTGCAGTTGAAAACAAAATGTTAGTCTAAAAGAAATGTGAGATAATGTCGAGATGCTTTTTATAGTGGAGATCAAGTTTATAAATTGCCTGGCTGGGCTAATGAGACAGTGGATTGCGCAGTCAGATGAAACAGAGTAAATAGGCATTTTAACGTCATAGACTTAGCCAGTGGTAATTTGTGGAATAGACACAGGCTGGAATGCGGTTTCAACCAATCAGCATTCAGGATTAGAACCACCCGGTGTATAATATCTGATACAGAAAAGCACATCATGCAATGCAGCCACCACAGAACATTATACTCTCTGCACGAGCTCCCTGGTTTGGCACTTGTTGACTGGGGTAACATAGTTACCAAAAATAATAAAACTTTACCACAACAGGAATACATGAAAATTACAATGTACAATATACTAATAATTTCACAAATGTATCTGATAGAGAAATATCACGTCATGCAAGAGATCACAGATCATTCTACTCTCTGCACGCACGCTGTACAAAATACATAAAACACCCCCAGACACAGTGAATAACCAGCTAGCATTTGCTGAAATTATATTTGCCAAAACTTACCACAAATATTCAAAGGAAACACAAATCAAATCAAATTTTATTTGTCACATACACATAGTTAGCAGATGTTAATGCGAGTGTAGCGAAATGCTTGTGCTTCTAGTTCCGACAATGCAGTAATAACGAACAAGTAATCTAACTAACAATTCCAAAAAAACTACTGTCTTATACACAGTGTAAGGGGATAAGGAATATGTACATAAGGATATATGAATGAGTGATGGTACAAAGCAGCATAGGCAAGATACAGTAGATGATATCGAGTACAGTATAACATATGAGATGAGTATGTAAACAAAGTGGCATAGTTAAAGTGGCTAGTGATACATGTATTACATAAGGATGCAGTCGATGATATAGAGTACAGTATATACATATGCATATGAGATGAATAATGTAGGGTAAGTAACATTATATAAGGTAGCATTGTTTAAAGTGGCTAGTGATATATTTACATAATTTCCCATCAATTCCCATTATTAAAGTGGCTGGAGTTGAGTCAGTGTCATTGACAGTGTGTTGGCAGCAGCCACTCAATGTTAGTGGTGGCTGTTTAACAGTCTGATGGCCTTGAGATAGAAGCTGTTTTTCAGTCTCTCGGTCCCAGCTTTGATGCACCTGTACTGACCTCGCCTTCTGGATGACAGCGGGGTGAACAGGCAGTGGCTCGGGTGGTTGATGTCCTTGATGATCTTTATGGCCTTCCTGTAGCATCGGGTGGTGTAGGTGTCCTGGAGGGCAGGTAGTTTGCCCCCGGTGATGCGTTGTGCAGACCTCACTACCCTCTGGATAGCCTTACGGTTGAGGGCGGTGCAGTTGCCATACCAGGCGGTGATACACCCCGCCAGGATGCTCTCGATTGTGCATCTGTAGAAGTTTGTGAGTGCTTTTGGTGACAAGCCGAATTTCTTCAGCCTCCTGAGGTTGAAGAGGCGCTGCTGCGCCTTCTTCACGATGCTGTCTGTGTGAGTGGACCAATTCAGTTTGTCTGTGATGTGTATGCCAAGGAACTTAAAACTTGCTACCCTCTCCACTACTGTTCCATCGATGTGGATAGGGGGGTGTTCCCTCTGCTGTTTCCTGAAGTCCACAATCATCTCCTTAGTTTTGTTGACGTTGAGTGTGAGGTTATTTTCCTGACACCACACTCCGAGGGCCCTCACCTCCTCCCTGTAGGCCGTCTCGTCGTTGTTGGTAATCAAGCCTACCACTGTTGTGTCGTCCGCAAACTTGATGATTGAGTTGGAGGCGTGCGTGGCCACGCAGTCGTGGGTAAACAGGGAGTACAGGAGAGGGCTCAGAACGCACCCTTGTGGGGCCCCAGTGTTGAGGATCAGAGGGGTGGAGATGTTGTTGCCTACCCTCACCACCTGGGGGCGGCCCGTCAGGAAGTCCAGTACCCAGTTGCACAGGGCGGGGTCGAGACCCAGGGTCTCGAGCTTGATGACGAGCTTGGAGGGTACTATGGTGTTGAATGCCGAGCTGTAGTCGATGAACAGCATTCTCACATAGGTATTCCTCTTGTCCAGATGGGTTAGGGCAGTGTGCAGTGTGGTTGAGATTGCATCGTCTGTGGACCTATTTGGGCGGTAAGCAAATTGGAGTGGGTCTAGGGTGTCAGGTAGGGTGGAGGTGATATGGTCCTTGACTAGTCTCTCAAAGCACTTCATGATGACGGATGTGAGTGCTACGGGGCGGTAGTCGTTTAGCTCAGTTACCTTAGCTTTCTTGGGAACAGGAACAATGGTGGCCCTCTTGAAGCATGTGGGAACAGCAGACTGGTATAGGGATTGATTGAATATGTCCGTAAACACACCGGCCAGCTGGTCTGCGCATGCTCTGAGGGCGCGGCTGGGGATGCCGTCTGGGCCTGCAGCCTTGCGAGGGTTAACACGTTTAAATGTCTTACTCACCTCGGCTGCAGTGAAGGAGAGACCGCATGTTTTCGTTGCAGGCCGTGTCAGTGGCACAGTATTGTCCTCAAAGCGGGCAAAAAAGTTATTTAGTCTGCCTGGGAGCAAGACATCCTGGTCCGTGACTGGGCTGGATTTCTTCCTGTAGACCGTGATTGACTGTAGACCCCTGAACTGTTTATTGTAGAAGACATGTTTCCTTTTCCTATCCAACAGTGTCAAAAGGTAGTGTAACAGAAATGGAGATAAATATTATGAACTTCTTAGAACATCACAGTCATCAAACAAGCTCAACCTTCACAAACTCAGTAGATGTCATGAACCAATTCAAAACATATATCCTAGTCCCTTAGTGTCCCAGTACAGACGAGCCTATATCAGTACTATTCCATGTTTCAATAGTGTCTTTGTTGGACGTGTTATGACAATACATTTTGTTTGAATGCTTCCTTGTAACACCGCCCTGCCAGACTGCTGTCTCGCTGCTATCGAAATATTTAGAGAGAAAGCTCAGCCAAAGCATACAGACAAAATACCAGAATACCTAAAGGGCGCAGGAAGACCCTCTCACCTTCCGTTTCCATGGACACTCATATACATGGGCGGCAGGGTAGCCTAGTGGTTAGAGCGTTGGACTAGTAACCGTAAGGTTGCAAGTTCAAACCCCCGAGCTGACAAGGTACAAATCTGTCGTTCTGCCCCTGAACAGGCAGTTAACCCACTGTTCCCAGGCCGTCATTGAAAATAAGAATTTGTTCTTAACTGACTTGCCTGGTTAAATAAAGGTAAAATAAAAAAATAAATACAGGTGAGTCCAGAGCTGATACTTTGGCCAAGGATGGATGACAGTGTTTTGATACTGATCATCACGTTCACACCAGCTAAACCAAACTGACACTCTAACCCACTGTTACTAACCGGTGTAGACGAGATGATTCATGAATGTCTGTAATAAAGTAAGAATGGAAAGAGAAGTAATCCACTGGGCAAAGATGTCAATTCAACATCTCTTCCACGTTGGCACAATGTTATTTCATTGAAATGACGTGGAAACAACATTGAATCAACCAGTGTGTGCCCTGTGGGAAGAGATCGAGAAAAGAGTCTGCTCTGCATTTCTGATCAGCATAGATGTATGGATACCAATTCCATTTAATAAGATAGAATAAACTATGAATAAGCTATGCATCGCATAGTACAATTCAGAAGAGGTGAAACACTGCCCCCTGCTGCTGGTCTCGCCACATGTCTGTGGGTGAAAATGTCTTGCTAGCCTTGCAAGCCGCTTGATCTCACAAGCTTACATGATGTTCACTACACGGATATCAGCGGTAATCAGTCTGGTAATTATGAGGCTAGTGTCTTCCTGCAGTGGTGTTCAACTGGAAAATCCACAGTCAGCATAGTCATTTGGAGGTGGCATATCCTGGTCCTAATCTTAATTGCCATCTTTGTTATTCTATTCGCATGCTTTGATAAGGAATACAGTGCAGAGAAACTACTGTTTGTTTGGGAGTGTGTACTCCAAAAGTATTTTCCATAACTCATTCAGGATGGAAAAATTATAAATTAACTACATAAGTCTGGCAAGTTTAGAATAGATACTTAATTTTGTTAACTCCTCATTCCTCTTTACAGAACAATACAGCTATTGACTAGATATCATTCTCTTAAACAATACAGCTATTGACTGCATATCATTCTCTTAAAACTAAACACATAGAATGATGTCTTGGGCCCCATACCTGTCAAAGAACCAAACAATTGAATCTTTCGCTAAATGTTCCTGTAATTGATTATGTACATTTATGTTTTCAGCACTTTCAGAAGACAGAATCACATTTCATGCATTTCATTTAATTGAACATAATTGGAACACAGCTGCCACAACACAATTTATCTTCAAAGTAGACCACACTCCCTATTCAAAGTGATAAGTGAAGTAAATGTCTTTCACTTAGGTTAACCATGTTGGCTTTGACTGACATGTATAAAACATATGATCACACAGGACAGCTAGAAAGCTCCCATCTAATGGTATGTGATGACTTCCGAGTGGCACTTCTGGCTGTGTGTTCCCACTGAGGGCCTTCTAATTGTGGCTGGTTCCGCAGCTGAGCTGTTGCTGGGTAGCACTGCCACTTGGATGTGGTGTAGCAAGACTCTGATCCTTTGCCTTTTTCCCCAATGGAGCAGTTTAAAAATGTCCCGTTTACAGTAGGGAACTCACCACACACAACAAACAGTCCTATGTGATACACATCTGAATCTACACTCAAGGACCACTTCATCTTCCACGAAGCCATCAAAGCTCTTGATGACATTAGGGTTTGGTGTGGGGTGTAATTCAATGCTGGTTGACATATGCTTGGTGGTAGTTTGACAGACATCAATAAAATGGAGATACTCTTATGAAAAAGGATTGCAGTTAGTGTGCAGTATAACTGCAGTTCGAGTGCAGTATAACTGCAGTTCGAGTGCAGTATAACTGCAGTTATTCTGCGAATAACTGCGTCCAAAATACTACAGTCGACTGCAGTTACTACACTTTTACTGCAGTTTCAAAACTGCAATATTTTCTTGTAAGCAGAGAAAGTTGCAAACTGTAGTCTGGCTTTTTTATGGCAGTTTTGGAGCAGTCGCTTCTTCCTTGCAGTAAAACGAGTCCTATATCGACATAACTTGAAAGGCCGCTCACATTTCAGGTTATGTCGATATAGAACCCGTTTTACTGTGGATATAGATACCTTTGTACCCGTTTCCTCCAACATCTTCACAAGGTCCTTTGCTGTTGTTCTGGGACTGATTTGCACTTTTCACATCAAGGTACGTTCATCTCTAGGAGACAGAATGCGTCTCCTTCCTGAGCGGTATGACGGCTGTGTGGTCCCATGGTGTTTATACTCGCAGACTTGTGGAGGTCTACAATTTTTAGCTTATTTCTTTAGATTTTCCTATGATGTCAAGCGAAGAGGCACTGAGTTTGAAGGTAGGCCTTGAAATACATCCACAGGTGCACCTCCAATTTACTGAAATGATGTCAATTAGCCTATCAGAAGATTCTAAAGCCATGAAATCATAATTTTCTGGAATTTTCCAAGCTGTTTAAAGGCACAGTCAACTTAGTGTACGTAAACGTCTGACCCACTGGAATTGTGATACAATGAATATAAGTGAATTAAGTGAAATAATCTGTCTGTAAATAGTTGGAAAAATGACTTGTGCCATGCACAAAGTAGATGTCCTAACTGACTTGTGCCATGCACAAAGTAGATGTCCTAACTGACTTGTGCCATGCACAAAGTAGATGTCCTAACTGACTTGCTTAAACTATAGAAATGTGTGGAATGGTTGAAAAACAAGTTTTAATGACTCCAACCTAAGTGTATGTAAACTTCAGACTCCAACTGTATCTGCCTTTTCAAACAGCTGTCTTTTGTTTGGATACAATCTTCTTCCCAAGGCATGTGTTGACAAGACACTGCAGACAAATAAGTGAGCCTCATCCAGGGGCTGAGAAGGACTCCCAACAGTTGTGACTGCTGCCGCACAGAGGGAATCTGAGAAACTGATTGTTCTCCTTTCAGAGGATATCAATCAACAGTCTTGGCAGCCAGCATTAGTCTCTATCCTATTACTGGAGCCTTTAAGTTTGAAGTAGCCTACTCATATGTAACCAGTAACTACTCTGGGTTTATGTGACATGATGTGAGACATGACATGCAAATATTTTAGTTTGATTTCTGAACAATCTGAATCCTGCATAGAATCCTAGATGTTTCCTCGAGCCACAGCCACTCACCTGTCTTAGCAGCTCCACAAGCCAGTGCCTACGCTCCAGTCACAGTGGGGTGCTCCTCTCGCCCCTTCCTCCCCTGAGACAGAGCTGGACTAAGCAGCACTAGGTTGCCGGTCACAGGGCTATGCCCCTGGGAACCAGAGGGGGAGATCTCCAGGAGATCCACAGCACCAAGCCCGGTGTTTTAGCTGAGACAATACTGAGATTCTTCCAGGGCATTGAAGCCTGGCGAAGGGCGGTCTGCCTCCACAGTGGTAACATAATGGAGGAGGTCTGACGGAGCTAGGCTAAGCCTTAGAGTCACCAGACATAACCCCCTGGCTTCTGTATGTATAATATTTAAGCCTTCGCTCTTATCCAGAGTGACTTACAGTAGTGAGTGAATACATTTTCATACTGGGCCCCGTGGGAATCAAACCCACAATTCGGGCATCGCAAGCGCCATGCTCTACTAACTGAGCCACACGGGACCATATCTCACTCAGTCTCCCATCCACGTCCTATTCTCTAGCCCCTCTTCTCAGTCACAGGGCCTAGGCTATAGACAAAAGTAGGCCACCTTTATGACTGCAGATGTTTGGCTCTCTCATTAACATGTGTTTTATGGTCTATATGAAGTAAATGTAGATTAAATATGCCCCAGAGGGTAATGCCCTGTGCCCTTTAGCGTGTGCTGTGTCTGTATGCTATCCCTTTGGGCCTGACGGTTTGACCCCTGACCTGGAAAGGGTTCGACCGGGAGCTCTGGGACAACACGGAGTTGCCACAAGGAAATGACTGTTATGGTTGTCAATGTGCCTCCCTCTTAGTACGTGTGCAATGTGCAGCGGCATGTGTCCAAGTCCACAGAAGTTGAAAAATGCCATGAACCATTGCCCTATAAAGGGAAAGACATAGTTCTATGTAGGTATAGAATGGCATGTCAGTGAATATTCCAGAGTATATTCTAATAATTAGGATCGACTGTAACTTAAGGGTGGGGACACAATGTCTCCCAACAATCACTGGCAAGATGACCCTGTTAAATTATGTTTCAATCCAATTTACTTTACTCCTTCACACCTCAGCACACATCAGCAAAACATGGGCTCAGGGCTAATCTGGTTGAGTAAATTCCCCTCAGGGACTAGACGGATTCCACACGAAGACACAGGGCAGATATTAGTAATATTAGGAATTAGTGAGGCAAGGATATATAAAACAGAAGATAAGGACAAACAGTGTCAGATAAGATGAATCTGGGGAAACTAAAGTCAATAAACTGTGGTTAAAGTGAGGTAAGGAGAGAAGAAGTAAGGAGAAGTAGGGAGAGGAGAGGTGAGGTAAGGAGAGGAGAGGTAAGGGGAGGAAAGGTAAGGAGAGATAAGGAGAGGAGAAGTAAGGGGAGGAAAGTTGAGGAGCGATAAGGAGGGGCAGACAAGGAGAGGAGAGGAGATGAAGACTGAAAGTGTAGATGAATCCCTGTAATTGTATTTTTTTTACCCACAGCACAACCGTTCATCAGGGCAGAGGTAAAGAGTCTAATGAGCAAGGCTATGAGTCGATACCCAGCCAAGACTTTTCATTAGTACCCCTCTCATTAGAGATGGCACTCTTGATTGGACAAACGTAAGGGATGCTCACCATTGCCTGGGTGACACTCTGGACTTGACACCTCCTCCAGGATGTGCAGACACATAGAGGAAGGAAGAGGAAAGCCAGTTCCTGAGGGGAACAGGGATTCCCAGTTTGTCCCGAAATTGGGGGTAAAACAACATGCCAGTCAGAGGCACAACACAAACATGAGAGTCGGCGTCTCTTCCCTTCCCATCCTGACTGACTGCTGGTTTCTTCCTGGGCAGATTTAAGAGGGATTAGATCCCTTATCACAATGAAACAGACCCTGCTGGTTAGCTACAGTCAGGAATGTACAGAACAAGAGAGAGGGAGGGAGAGAGTGATGGAGTGAAGGAAGAGAGAGAGAGAGAAAATAGGGATTGGAGAAAGGCCACAGAGGCATTCAGGGAGATGTCTGAGCAGTGAATGCAGGGAGGCGGGTAAGGGAGAGCTAAGGGAGAAGGAGGAGAGGGGAAAAGTGTGAGAAATCTCTAAATAGGAACTCCCGAGACTGTTTCATTCTCTCCATGTACTCCTCTGCAGCCAATGTGCTTAAGATCACGGTACACTGAATGCTGCTCACAAAAAGGGATTCAATCTCCACATCATACAATGGGAAACATGTTATTACAAAGTAAATGGGCCATCTATTGAAATTCTGTGAAAGAAAATGTGGTATGCAACAAAAGCCAACAAGACAAGGGATAATATTAGAACATGATATTGGGGTGTGTTGCCTGGCCTTAAAGTACTGGAGAGCCCACGCTGCTTTCCTCAGACAGAGACAGACGTGTGGACAAAAACCACATACTAAGGCCATGCAGACATGTGATGCGTATTATGCTTTTTACAGTAGAAGCGAATAGAAATGTATGCCTGTGTCATTCATCCCATGTGGCCATTATGCCATGGTGTGAGATTCAGTTATTTCAGATTTGAAGCTTTATCAAAATTGTCCTAATGCAGTATGGAATTGTCAAAGCCAAAGTGCTATGTCTGTCACTGTGTGTAGAATGCTGTTTCTCATTCTCATGTGGTTCTCAAAAGCCCCGCCGGGCGGCTAGGGACTGAGAGGCCTCACACCTGCAGCCCCTGCTGGCTCTCATTGCTCCACAGTACATCCATGGGAGAGAAGAATAACACTATCCACTATACTATCTGACTGGAGCAGCACTGTTGCTTCACTTAATACTGGAGTAATTAGCCTACTGTACTAACACTAAAGCAATACAGAGGCAATCTTGGTATCAACAAACAGAATGACAAGCACTGAAATGTTTGACAGACAACCACATTGGGAAACAAATCATTAAACAGGCGCACAAATCATTGCGGGGAGTTTTTAAGTGCTCCATTTTTGGAAAGGTCTTTCCAACTCTTCCTCTGTTCTTCTTCTCTCAAAGTTAAAGCTCATCAACAGGACTCAGTACTCAAGCATTTATTTTTACAGTGCCAAAGGTCCTGAGGCCAGAACACTCAGAACACCTCTTTCCTTGTTTTACATTCCTCAGTGCAGCGAAACACGGAGAGGGCAGTTATATATATATAGCAGAGGGAACAAAAAGCATCAAAGGCTTTTCATGTCAGTCAACTGTCAGTCAAAGTCCTACCTGTCAGGGCTAGGGCATGGAGTGGTTTATCCTCACAGTCAAAGTCCTACCTGTCAGGGCTAGAGCATGGAATGGTTTATCCTCACAGTCAAAGTCCTACCTGTCAGGGCTAGAGCATGGAATGGTTTATCCTCACAGTCAAAGTCCTACCTGCCAGGGCTAGGGCATGGAGTGGTTTATCCTCACAGTCAAAGTCCTACCTGTCAGGGCTAGAGCATGGAATGGTTTATCCTCACAGTCAAAGTCCTACCTGTCAGGGCTAGAGCATGGAATGGTTTATCCTCACAGTCAAAGTCCTACCTGTCAGGGCTAGAGCATGGAATGGTTTATCCTCACAGTCAAAGTCCTACCTGTCAGGGCTAGAGCATGGAATGGTTTATCCTCACAGTCAAAGTCCTACCTGTCAGGGCTAGAGCATGGAATGGTTTATCCTCACAGTCAAAGTCCTACCTGTCAGGGCTAGAGCATGGAATGGTTTATCCTCACAGTCAAAGTCCTACCTGTCAGGGCTAGAGCATGGAATGGTTTATCCTCACAGTCAAAGTCCTACCTGTCAGGGCTAGAGCATGGAATGGTTTATCCTCACAGTCAAAGTCCTACCTGTCAGGGCTAGAGCATGGAATGGTTTATCCTCACAGTCAAAGTCCTACCTGTCAGGGCTAGAGCATGGAATGGTTTATCCTCACAGTCAAAGTCCTACCTGTCAGGGCTAGAGCATGGAATGGTTTATCCTCACAGTCAAAGTCCTACCTGTCAGGGCTAGAGCATGGAATGGTTTATCCTCACAGTCAAAGTCCTACCTGTCAGGGCTAGAGCATGGAATGGTTTATCCTCACAGTCAAAGTCCTACCTGTCAGGGCTAGAGCATGGAATGGTTTATCCTCACAGTCAAAGTCCTACCTGTCAGGGCTAGAGCATGGAATGGTTTATCCTCACAGTCAAAGTCCTACCTGTCAGGGCTAGAGCATGGAATGGTTTATCCTCACAGTCAAAGTCCTACCTGCCAGGGCTAGGGCATGGAATGGTTTATCCTCACAGTCAAAGTCCTACCTGTCAGGGCTAGAGCATGGAATGGTTTATCCTCACAGTCAAAGTCCTACCTGCCAGGGCTAGAGCATGGAATGGTTTATCCTCACAGTCAAAGTCCTACCTGTCAGGGCTAGAGCATGGAATGGTTTATCCTCACAGTCAAAGTCCTACCTGCCAGGGCTAGAGCATGGAATGGTTTATCCTCACAGTCAAAGTCCTACCTGTCAGGGCTAGAGCATGGAATGGTTTATCCTCACAGTCAAAGTCCTACCTGTCAGGGCTAGGGCATGGAATGGTTTATCCTCACAGTCAAAGTCCTACCTGTCAGGGCTAGGGCATGGAGTGGTTTATCCTCACAGTCAAAGTCCTACCTGTCAGGGCTAGAGCATGGAATGGTTTATCCTCACAGTCAAAGTCCTACCTGTCAGGGCTAGAGCATGGAATGGTTTATCCTCACAGTCAGTCAGATTATTTTTTTATCTCTCCGTCTCCACAACAGGAGCCAATACCTTGACAGAACAGCAACATGTTTGTTACTGCTGCTCTGTCACATCACCTCTCAATGGCACAATGAACGTGGCAATAATAGTTAACCCATGTCCACAAACAGGGTGACAGGGCATGTAACAGAAGTTCCTGCCTTTATTACATGTGAGGTCAGCCATGGTAAACTGCAGCTCGCCCTCAGACCTATAGGTTGGGTCCGCATGCCAGGTTCACCTCTGACCTCTCCGCTCCCCTGCCATCCTCACAGACAGCAGGGGGCCACACAAATATGTAATGGTATTTCTTTTTTTCTTTTTATTTAACTAGGCAAGTCAGTTAAGAACAAATTCTTATTTACAATGACAGCCTACTGTCATTCAAGGCAAAGGGTGGCTTCTTTGAAGAATCTCATATAAATTATATTTTGATTTGTTAAACACTTTTGGGGTTTCTACATGATTCCATATGTGTTATTTCATAGTTTTGATGTCTTCACTATGATTCTACGATGTAGAAAACAGTAAAAAGAAATACAAATCATGCAATGAGTAGGTGTGTCCAAAGATTTGACTGGTACTGTACTGTATGCGTACTGCCAGCATCATCTAGACAAAGTCGCATCATACCTTTGAGAGGTAGGACAGAGATCAATCGTTCACGGGTACATTTATAGGAGCAATTGCACTTGATTCAGTCAAGGGGGCCTTTCCTGTGACACACGCATGTGATCTGGATGTGGTACACAGTCACCCTGACTAAGTGTTAAACTCTGCTCACTTATGGCCTGTTCATGTTCACATTGACATTATTGTCAGAAGCTATGCCCCAGAGGGAGCAACCCCCTGTAATGAAGCTCATTAAAGACTCTTATCCCACTGCAGTGGAACTCCCTGACAGTATTGGGTTCTGTTTACCAGAGACCCCCTAAGCACTATCCCAGAACCGCCTCAAAGACCCAGAACGATTTATACAGTATGTTGAAACAGAACTTTGACTGCTTGTTTTCAATAAGTGCAGGTTGTATCAAAGCTAAACAAATAAATGCATGAAAACATGCTTGCTTAGAAGTGTGATTTATTGAACTGAAGGACCATCATTAAAAACATAATTTACATACCAGATCATGTAAATACGTGGTATTTTCACAGAGAATATTCAAATCATATGGTAGGGACAGCAAAGGTTATTAGGTTGTAGTAATATAGACCAGCCTAAAGACAACATCAAGGTTCTCAAAGAAGTCATGTTCGGTCAGTCAGTGTGTCTGCAGTGACAGAAGGTGCTACGGCCACATGACAGTTGAGAGACAAGTTCTGAAAAGCTACTTTGAGGAGAGGCCTCTATCAACTGGAGGTAATTGTAGAGTTCACCCACAGCTAATGGTTGGCAAACAGAGGAGATGGTACACTTATTAACCTAGTAACATCTGGAATAACTCTACCTGACTGACTACAGTTCTGCTATCCAGGCAACCACTCCTGCAACACACTGCAACACCCAGAATATATTGCTTTTTCTTTGAAGAGCGTCGCTCTCAACAGACAATAACAGTTAGAAATGGAAAGGCCTTTATCCCAGCTGCAGAAAGACATATCTGAGAGGTACCAGAATTCACAAAGAAATCTAAATCAAATCTGGATAATTGTAAAACAAATATGTTGTGCTGCGTTCAACACTATGATAGTCAAAGATCAAGTGTTCTTCAGTAATAACAAAAGAATATAACAGAATATGAACATAAGACAACTAGGGCCAACGCCAGTGCCAGGTTGTACAAGCATTGTCAAACCAGCGCTCTGTTCTCTACTGAGAATAATAGCTGTTGTTAACAGGAAAGTCCCTAGCTTCTCCTCTCTCTTTGTGTCGTCCTACTCATCCCTCTCCTACATATAGCCAAGAGGCCGTCTCTCTTTTCAAACAGCAAATGTCATGACGACATGAGAAAAGCTAGCAGACTGACTGACAGACAGACAGACACAGCTCCCCCTCTCCTGTAACCTGTTAAGTGTCTCTCTTCTCTTCCTAGTCTGATCTTGAGCTTTATCGCTCTTCCTTTAATCACTTTTGTCTTCCCTAATTTTCATCATGCATAATCTGTGTAAAAGGAACCAGAGGCAAGTTCTCCTGGAGGTCACTATGACTGTATATGTGGATGGGAAAAGGAACATTCATGTTCAACAAGGAGATGCACAGAGGTCATAAAAATGAACACTGCAGCTATATTGATCTCTGTTGAATACTAAACAGATTCACTCGATGCACTGGTCTGTATGGCTGACATCTGTGAAACAGATCTCTCTGCGTGATGGAGGTTAGTGTGTGTGTGTGTGTGTGTGTGTGTGTGTGTGTGTGTGTGTGTGTGTGTGTGTGTGTGTGTGTGTGTGTGTGTGTGTGTGTGTGTGTGTGTGTGTGTGTGTGTGTGTGTGTGTGTGTGGTCTGTACCTAGTATCTGTGCGGCTGTGTGTGGTTTGTGTAACAGTAGTCCAAGACTGATGTACTGTTTGAGGGGCTCCAGGCGATGACCCAGATAACATGCAGTAAAACTGAACCGACAACAGGGCAGAGACCACTCCGTTGGTCCCCATCTCTACAGCTAAACCGCTCCCCCACCACTACCTCCACCACCTCCCTCTACTTCACACATCCACAAGACCATGCTATAGGCTTATACACCTCCATTGAAACCCATTGTCCTTTGAAAGTGTGACCCTGCTAGATTCTGAGTCTGTCTCACCACTCTGTGCTGCTTGTGGAGCATCTGATGGAGCGTGGTGTCCTCTCTGTCTTGCACATCTCAGTGAGCTGCCACTATGACTGTCTGTTCCATCCCACAGGAGCCTGGCCACTGGACTGTGGAGGCCAGCCTCAGCCTAACACTCTGTGCACTTATTCTCTGAGTCTGAGCAGCGCCATAGGCATAATTGACCCAACTGTTCCAAAGCAATGATCCGTTGTTTATGAGCCTACTGTAATGTTGAATACTTAAGCGTTACGGTTTTGTCACAGACCTGCTCAATATTGCATTACAAAGAACAGCATGTCCTCTTTATTCATTGATTCCTTATTTCTAAGTAATGATATATATCCTATCTACTCTCTCAAACTGAACATACTCTATCATTGTCATTACTGACCACTCCAATCAGTCCCTTTCGTCCTGTTATAAGTGTAGTGGTCCGGCCTCCTGTTATAAGTGTAGTTTTCTGGCATCCTGTTATAAGTGTAGTGGTCCGGCCTCCTGTTACAAGTGTAGTGGTCTGGCCTCCTGTTATAAGTATAGTGGTCTGGCCTCCTGTTATAAGTGTAGTGGTCTGGCCTCCTGTTATAAGTGGAGTGGTCTGGCATCCTGTTATAAGTGGAGTGGTCTGGCATCCTGTTATAAGTGGAGTGGTCTGGCATCCTGTTATAAGTGGAGTGGTCTGGCATCCTGTTATAAGTGGAGTGGTCTGGCCTGGTCATCAAGTTCCACTTCTAATGACATCATGCCAGTCCTGTGCCCTTAAATCTATGACCAGTCAATAACGGGGGTGCACTGCATGCCTGGCGTGCTTTGAAGCATAGCTATGTTACAGAAAGATGATAATGATGATCGCCATCCCCAGAGAGACTGTCTTGAGTGATGTTTGGAACTGACTGGCACGCTTGGCATTACAATGACCCCAAGCTCAGCCAAGACATGAGATCATGGTCCAGAAATAATTTACACACAAAGGCAAAAAACGTCATTATTGCTCAATGAAAGAAGGATTTCACTGGTGCATTTGACAGTTATGGGCTATTACATGATCTACAGACAGAGAGATAACAAACATTTAGCTGGCTTTTAACAGCCGTGTGATATGGATCTCTAGATAGTATGTTGGCTCCTATTGGTTGTTTCTTTGGGCTAATCTCCTCGTCACCACTATGTGTCAATCCTCTTTGAAATCCTCCTACAGTGGCATCACAGTATACACTTTCCCTATTAACAACACTAATATATTTTGTGAGTTTTCTAGATGACTAATGTTACCTTTCACCCCAGAGAATGGCAGCTCAAGTAGCACTTAAAAGGCTGTTAAAGTATGATGGTGTTTTTATAGGACATATAGCGTTACTGTGTGTTCAGAGGCCAGATGTTGGCCTTTGATGAAGTTGTCTGCCAGGAGTCTAAAAGCCCTGGAAGCTCTCTATGTATCCCAAAGGGCACCACTTGCCTGGCGTTGACAGGCTTGGCAGAGTGTATACACAAATCAAAATGAAATCAAAATGTATTTCTCACATGCGCCGATGTAGACTTGGTTTAGACTTTGCTGTGAAATGCTTGCTTATGAGCCCTTTCCAATGATGCAGAGTTAAACAAATAAGAAAAATAACAATAGTAATACAAGAGGAATAGAATACACAAGGATGAAGCTATATACAGGGAGTACAAGTACTATATCGCTGTGCAGGGGTATGAGGTATTTGAGGTAGATACAGTATGTACAGTGGGGCAAGAAAGTATTTAGTCAGCCACCAATTGTGCAAGTTCTCCCACTTAAAAAGATGAGAGAGGCCTGTAATTTTCATCATAGGTACACTTCAACTATGACAGACAAAATGAAAAAGAACATCCAGAAAATCACATTGTAAGATTTTTTATGAATTTATTAGCAAATTATGGTGAAAAATAAGTATTTGGTCACCAACAAACAAGCAAGATTTCTGGCTCTCACAGACCTGTAACTTCTTCTATAAGAGGCTCCTCTGTCCTCCACTCGTTACCTGTATTAATGGCACCTGTTTGAACTTGTTATCAGTATAAAAGACACCTGTCCACAACCTCAAACAGTCACACTCCAAACTCCACTATGGCCAAGACAAAAGAGCTGTCAAAGGACACCAGAAACAAAATTGTAGACCTGCACCAGGCTGGGAAGACTGAATCTGCAATAGGTAAGCAGCTTGGTTTGAAGAAATCAACTGTGGGAGCAATTATTAGGAAATGGAAGACATACAAGACCACTGATAATCTCCCTCGATCTGGGGCTCCACGCAAGATCTCACCTCGTGGGGTCAAAATGATCACAAGAACGGTGAGCAAAAATCCCAGAACCACACGGGGTGACCTAGTGAATGACCTGCAGAGAGCTGGGACCAAAGTAACAAAGCCTACCATCAGTAACACACTACGCCGCCAGGGACTCAAATCCTGCAGTGCCAGACGTGTCCCCCTGCTTAAGCCAGTACATGTACAGGCCCGTCTGAAGTTTGCTAGAGAGCATTTGGATGATCCAGAAGAAGATTGGGAGAATGTCATATGGTCAGATGAAACCAAAATATAACTTTTTGGTAAAAACTCAACTCGTCGTGTTTGGAGGACAAAGAATGCTGAGTTGCATCCAAAGAACACCATACCTACTGTGAAGCATGGGGGTGGAAACATCATTTGGGGCTGTTTTTCTGCAAAGGGACCAGGACGACTGATCCGTGTAAAGGAAAGAATGAATGGGGCCATGTATCGTGAGATTTTGAGTGAAAACCTCCTTCCATCAGCAAGGGCATTGATGATTAAACGTGGCTGGTTCTTTCAATGACAATGATTATGACAATGATCCCAAACACACCGCCCACGCAACGAAGGAGTGGCTTCGTAAGAAGCATTTCAAGGTCCTGGAGTGGCCTAGCCAGTCTCCAGATCTCAACCCAATAGAACATATTTGGAGGGAGTTGAAAGTCCATGTTGCCCAGCAACAGCCCCAAAACATCACTGCTCTAGAGGAGATCTGCATGGAGGAATGAGCCAAAATACCAGCAACAGTGTGTGAAAACCTTGTGAAGACTTACAGAAAATGTTTGACAAAGGGTTTTTGCCAATTGCCAACAAAGGGCATATAACAAAGTATTGAGATAAACCTTTGTTATTGACCAAATACTTATTTTCCACCATAATTTGCAGATAAATTCATAAAAAATCCTACAATGTGATTTTCTGGATTTTTTTTCTCATTTTGTCTGTCATAGTTGAAGTGTACCTATGATGAAAATTACAGGCCTCTCTCATCTTTTTAAGTGGGAGAACTTGCACAATTGGTGGCTGACTAAATACTTTTTTGCCCCACTGTACATACAGGCAAGGTAAAGTGGCTAGTCATCAGAATAGATCATAAAAGTAAAATAAAGAACAGATGAGCAGCAGCATATGATGAGTGTGTGTGTGCGTGTGTGTGTGCTCATGCTCCAGAGTGGCACAAGAGTCTAAGGCCCTGCATCTCGGTGCTGGAGGTGACATTACAGACCCTGGTTCGATTCCAGGCTGTATCACAACCGGATGTGATTCGGAGTCCCATAGGGCGGTGCACAATTGGCCCAGCGTCGTCTGAGTTAGGGTTTAGTTGGGCTAGGCTGTCATTGTAAATAAGAATTTGTTCTTAACTGACTTGCCTAGTTAAATAAAGGTAAAGTAAACAGTGTGTGCTTATAGTATGTAGTGTTTGTGTGAGAGTCAGCATACTGTATGTGTGAGTTAGTGTATATATAGTCTTGTGGTACAGTGGGCACACATACTGCACCAACTGACACAATCCCACAGAGGATATAGGGTTAAGGGTGGGGCATAATCTGACTGACTGAAGAGTTAGATAGCACTCCTATCTCTAAATATTTTCAGCTGAGAACTTTTAATGTCTGTTCATGGCCAATGGTCTAAGTATGAGAAAACAAGGTCAATTCTTGATTAAAGAGACAAATGGTGGTTTCACTACAAGACTTAAGTCCATATAGCTGGCAGGTCAACAAGTGGTGTAAACTAACATAAATGGTTATGACAGGTAATGTTTATGTTAGCTTTATGTGGTATGTATAAATAAAGATATGTGCTTAATGTACATGTTTAGTGTGAAAATTACTATGATGAATGCCACTGGCAAATGGCAATTTATTATGTGCTTAAATGTCTTATATTAAAAAAGAATCCCTGAGGCAAAGTTACACTGAAGGACAATAGAAGTGAATAGAAAAACACACACATCTGTTACAGCACACTTGTACTGAGAGTGGAACACTACTAATTATGAACACAACACTGATATTTATCCACAAACACAGCAGAATCACATCCCACCGCACACCATCGCTTGCCAAAGGAAGGAATGCACAGGGAGACAGCTGAGAGGAACAGACCAGAGTAATTAAACAATGAGGGGTATGCATGAGGAAGCACAGCACTCGTATCCAGCTACACAGTCTCCTCAGCTTATTTGTGAACATGTGACGACATGACAGAGAGCGCACCAGTCTGACAGTTCTGAGAAGGCATGATGACCACAACAGAAACTGGAATCATAATAACAGTCTACAAACACGACACAGGACAGGATCCACACAAGCGCCATGGCGCCTCTTTCTGTTTTGTAGTGGATGCCCGTCCTGGAATGTGTCAGAGTTACTTTAAAAAACAAGTTCCAGAACTGTAGGTGGTGGACTCTTCATGAGCGAAGTACAAAGAGAGATCAGCCATTATTAAACAGAGGCATCTGCTCTAGAATGGATCACACTGTCTTTGTCCTCTAGGCCTGTAGCTGTCATTAGAACCTGTAAAAAAACAGTGGTGAACTACAAAGGCCAGCTCAGAGGTTATCAGTGTCCATGTATAACTCCAGGCACTGGAGGGGTTGCTTCAAGTCAGCCAGAACCAATACCTGCCCACACCCTAGACCAGTGGCCAATCATTGTCAATCACATGACACTATAACTGCCACACCATTCATAGGATAATAGCCTGACAATAGGGAGAAGGTGCCGGGTCTTTATGTGTGAAGGGGAGGAGGGATAGCTAGCTGCTGGGGTCTTCTCTGACATTAAACAGACAGGCTAACAGACACAAAGACAGAGAGCAGCAGGGGACCTCAGTGAGTCTCTGTGAATGGCAGAAGTTGATCATTTCCTGACGGTTAACCTCACTCTGTCCTTCAAAATATGGCTCAGCATGGGCAAGGCTAGCAACATGCTGCTTTCCATCAGGCTAGACATTTACTCATACATCCAACACACAAAGTACACACTCTCTGGTCTTCTGAGGGCCTCTGACAGTTTGCAAGCTTGTTCTCAGAGCTGAAGAGTAAAGAAAGGTCTGGCCACCACAGGAGAGACACGAAGCAATGGGTGTATTCCAGTGAGATCACAGAACATGGCTTAGCTCAGAGTAGCTTGATCAAACAAAGAGACTGAGTTGGTTGAAAGATGGGATTTGGATTGCCTTATCCAGGGTCATTTTCTTCAGCAGCAGGCTCCCCTTTCTCTGTCAGGTGGCTGTGGAGTGAGAGCCCTGGGATGAAGGGAGCAGGGCCGGAGGAGGGCTAGGTCCTCGAATCCACACTTCATCCCATCTTCATCCAGAATCAAAATAACACACTGACTTCTGCCCCATGCACATCGTTTTTGTGACGTTGTTAGTTAACCCATCTCTATCAGTAATGGACCTGCCCCTACAGAGGAAAGCCCTGTGTTTAACATCTTGTGAAAAAGCTGGGAGATCAGACAGACTGAGCTGGGTCTTGTAACTTCATAAAGGGGACATCTATTGTTCCTGTACCTTTTAACTTAATGGAGCGCCGATGTCGGTTACCAGTCTATGCTGTCTGAGAAGACCTTGACTGTATGAGAGACAGGCGACTCTGGTGAAAGGCAAACACTTGGAGGAATTTCCTGTCGTGTGTAGTTATCAAAAAAACAACGACATCCTCCACTCTAACGCACTGCTTCACCCGGCTTGACTTCCACAACGACTGCTGATAACATTCTTGGGCTCATGGCAACTGTTGATGTGAGGAGATTCACATTCATTCGTAGGGAAATGTGATCACTAAAGTTGAGTTCAGTGAGAATGCGAAGAGATTGGGTTGATATAATAGAGACATTATCTGAGGTAAAATAGCCAGAAATGTGTTTTTAATCAACTGACAAACTGCTATCCGTTTCAATTGATTCATCAACATTGAAGTGTTTTTGGTTTCCCTGTTCATAAGCTGTCTACTCTACTGCCTATTCATTCACAGTGTGAGATAGTGTTATTATAGCACAATGTGATACTGTACATGATGTCTGCAAGTGATAAGGTAGAAGAAGTTTAACAGGGCTTGTACAATGTAAGTACATGGAGGGGGCCAGAGATACATGGATTGTTCCACAAAATGAGTGCCTTTTGAATCCATTGGATATTTTGAGAAGAAATTGTGCACAAATATAGAATGTTAATGGGTGGAGGAAACCAACAACAGCGGTGTCAACTGCATATTAATAGAAAATGTGTGGGCTGCGTCAGAGGCTTGACAATCGTTTGTGTAACGTGTGTACAGTATCGGTGAATGTACGCAACCTTTAAGTGCTTCCGTATTCACCGTTCTACTGTAGATGTAGAGATGGTGGAGTTAAACTTCACTTTTGAGTACGGTCGACTAAACCATTCCAACATTTCTGCAACTACCTGTCATGACGTTGCCCTCTTTGGGTATAGCAAGCCCCATCCCCCATCCCCCTCTCCCTGCCTCCCCCTTTCCTCCTTCAACTAGGCTGCTGTGGTCAGAGAGACGAGGATAGAGAGAGTAAATTTTGATAGAGAACAAAGGAATTTCTCCCACCTCACAGAACTCGAGGTCCGAACAAATTTCATGTTCCGGAGAAAGTATAAAAGATCGGTGAAGAATCCAGCTACGAACTGGTCCATTTGTTACAACTTGGGGAAGCTCATGGGAGACGTGTGGCCACATTACCATAACGCTGTTTATATAATAGCCTCAGATATGAGGTTTACATCTAATTGTTGTATAAGGTGAATGAGTGAGTATGACACTGTTTGTAAAATTGTGTAATATGATTTTGGACTGTTTAATGAAGGAAAATACAATTCCCTTTTGATTTGAACTAAATCAGAGGACCACCCCTGAGCCCAGTTAGGGTCAGACATCTTGGGACAGCCCCTTTTCTGCAATTCCGAATAAAACCCAACTTTGAGAAATTATCACCAGACCATGTTTTTCTCCATTAGGAGAGGACAGAGGTTGTAGACCATTACTGAATCTTTTAACCATGCCACATGGTTAAATCTTAGACTATCGATACCGACAGAATAAGAACAAGTCTTTGATATTAATTACTAGTCTGCAGCTAGGATTTCGGTATCATTGAACGTGAAGAACGACAACTGCCGAAACATCCATTCTATAGCAAATTAATGAAAATCACTCTGAACTATCCCCTCTAACCAAGACAGAGAAAGAGAGAGAGAGAGTGGACTAAACTCTCCAACAGAAACTTTTCACCAGCGATCAAGACGACACACTGAGCGTTGATGTGCAAAGGATTAGCCTTTCAATTGTTATAATTATCACTCTGTAGTGACTTCTTAGTCGACCCCCACATCCCCTTTTGTCTAACAAGCCGCCATGCAGCTTTAGCCCACTAGGGCACATTCTTCTATCATTTCTTGTATCCATTTTTACTGTTTATTTATGCATTTCTGTGAATTACTTAGTTAGTAATAAATAAATAATTTAAGACAATTGATGTATGGATGACTCATAGTGAAGACTGGGTTCGTGCAGATAACCAACAATTTACGACGTTTGGAATGAGACTAACGTGAGGTAAAGTAAATAATTAATCAATTTGAAGACTAATTGATCAGATAAAATATCTGAAAAGTTATTTTAGGAAATGATAACTTTGTAATCTGAAAAATTTTCCTTGGTGCCCCGACTTCCTAGTTAATTACAGTTACATGATTAATCAGTTGATCGCGTAATACTAATTACAGAGAATCTTTGATAAAAACTATAAGTCTTCAATTTAATGATAGTAAAGACACGACATACCTCTCCCTAACAAGCAACGTTTGAAATATGTTCTACCATCTTGTGGCTTTGAGTCAGTGACTCTTATCACATAATGACAGTTTAAAGAATCTGTACACAATCAACAGCCTGATCAACTCTTCGCAAAGGAGATGTGTGGTGCTGCATGAGGCAAATGGTGTTCACACCAGATACTGACTGGTTTTCTGATCTACGCTCCTACCTTTTTTTTAATGGTATCTGTAACCAACAGATGCATATCTGTATTCCCAGTCATGTGAAAACCCTAAATTAGGGCCTAATGAATTTATATTAATTTAATGTTTTCCTTATATGAACTTAATATGAACAGTACAATCTTTTACATTTTTGCATGTTACATTTACATTTTTGTTCAGTGTATAAACCATCAACTTAGTGAATACCACCTTTATATATTTTTACACACTTATCTATTTGATTATGTCAGTATGTATTTGTTGTCAATGTTTTGGCTTCAAACTGTTGGCAGCTGTGAAAAAAGTCAATATTTGGAAGAATTGCAGAGTTAATTGGAAATAATGCCATTGTTGATTAGATGCTTTTTTCTTTAAATTAGGCTATTTTCTCTTAAACCATATGGTTAATCTGCTAGAAACCTATGGGAAATATGAAGACCGACATAAAAAATGTATGACTATGTTTTTTAAATAGTTATACAAGTAAATATGACTAAAGTTACAATAGATTGCCATTGATTTTCTGTTAACTACCAAAATTACTGTAGATTCCGGTAACTTTGGTAAACTAACAGTAGCTTTGCAAACCTTGTTATATTAATTGCTCGTCGCAATAGGTTAAGATGGAATACAGCTCATTCAATGCTGTCTTAGTGTCAACCTCTGACTGAGGTGATATGTAAACAGCTATGAAGAATAGAGATGAAAACTCTCTCGTAGGTAGTGTGGTCTACAGCTTATCATTATATACTCAACCTTAGGTGAGCAATAGCTCGAGACTTCCTTAGATATAGTGCACCAGCTGTTATTTACAAAAATACATAGTCCATCTTACCAGGCGCCGCTGTTCTATCCTGCCGGACATCATATAGCCAGCCAGCTGTATGTTGATATTGCCGTTGTTCAGCCACGACTCCGTGAAGCATAAGATGTTACAGTTTTGAATGTCCCATTGGTAGTTTAATCTTCCCTGTAACTCGTCGATTTTATTGTCCAAAGATTGCATGTTTGCTAGCAGAATTGAGGGAAGTGGGGGTTTATTTTATCGCCTCCTACTCCTCAGAAGGCAGCCCGCTCTCCAGCCTCTCTTTCTCCACCTCCTCTTCACGCAGATCACTGGGGTTGAGGCCTGTTCCCGAGGGAGCCGTATATCCTTTGCCTCGGGCTCGTCAGAGTCGTGAAAGAAGAAAAAGGATTCTGCTAGTCCGTGGTGAGTAATCTCAGTCCTGATGTCTAGAAGTTATTTTCGGTCATAAGAGACAGTAGTGGCAACATTATGTACTAAATTAGGTTGTTTTTTTAAACAAGTTACAAACAACGCAGATAAACAAACAAACGAAAAACAATTGGTTGGGGGCACGTAAAACGTCTGCCTTCTGCTCCGGCGCCATCTTATTATCTGAATTGTAGTTTTAATACCGTAAAACAATTCCTTTTTTCTTCTCCAATCTTTTTCAAGAAACATTGAGCATCTATAGACAAATTGTCGTGTAAAAGCAGGTGAGCTGTTTGTACTATTCTTGGTAACTTTCTGGTGTTTTGAGGTGGAAAACTGAGTGAGTGAAGCATAACACGTCAACCCTGTTGTAACTCATAGATAGACAGGCTATTTTTTGTGAAGCTTGCATTCAATTGCCCCTCCCTGTTGCACACAATAAGATTCCAATTTCTTCTGTCACAGAGATTTATGGCTGATTTAAGATTAAACTGTCAACCCTGTTATCGTCAACCCTGTTACGGTCAACCCTGTTACAGTCAACCCTGTTGCTATATTTGGCACTTAATAGGAACTTCCTATAGCATTTTTTTTTTATGGGAACATTTGTTTTTTATTAAGTTGAACATTTGTTCTTTATGGCAGAATGTTAAATCACAGAGTTACACATCTCAAAAAGGCATCAAATTGGTGGAACGACCCTCATACGGACACAGACACGGACAGGAACAGCAGGACATACTGTTGGAACTACAGTACATTAAACAGAGAGTGTTGTACTCACCATACTGACAACTGGGCCCATTGAAGCCAGCAGGACAGTCACAAAGCTGGGAGCTGGAGCGGGAGCCCTCCCGACACTGGCCCCCATTGAAGCACACGCCGTAGCTACACACAGCTGGAGGATGGCACCGGGACGGGATGGATGGGGTAGGAGACGGAGAGAAAGAAAGAGGAGAAGAGATAAGAGGAGCAGAAGCACCTGGCTGCTGTCACAGAATGTCAACATCTGCAGTGGGACGGTTTGACCTATCAGGGCCTCTTCAGTTCCCTGTTAACATCTGATTGAGAGGGACCTTGATGTTCCTGCTGTTACATTAACCACGCTAACAGGGCTCCCTCCTCCAGTTGGCTCTCTTCAAGGAGGAGAGTGGCTTTCAGGTACATTACCAGATGAAAAAAAAGTTATGTCGTAATGTTTTTGGGAGAAAATGAATCAGCTGGGATAGTTTAACCCTTAGTGAAAGAAATAGGCTGCATCTCTGCTAAGGACATAGTCAACCCCCCACCCCCATGGTCACATAGAAATCTGCTCTGAAACTGAATTATATGGCCCATGTCTCCACACAGACAAAGATCATGCATCCAGTACTATTAGAATGAGTTGAGGCAGAGAGTCACAGTGTGTGGGACATAAATCTAGGAGAGAGACGGCCCTATCTGGCTAAATTCCCAGAGTCTAACAACTTGTCTTGTTTAGACGTGTGAAATCCGTGAAATTGGAATAAACAAACACCTCAAACCACGAGGTAGCCTACGCCACATGAATCCAGCACATAGGTGTAGGCATCGCATTCTACACACTCATTTAACTCACATCCTCTCTCGCCTTCACCTCCAAGCTAGTGTGTGTGTGTGTGTGTGTGTAGGATCTCTGTACACTGCACAGCAAGGTACAGGAGAGCAAGCCAAGCCTCATGTTTCGCTCCATTAAGAAGGGTGCAGTCTACAGTGTGACGGCTACAGAGTACCAGAGGATTGACGCTTGTGTTTGCACACACCCATGTTGGCACTAGCAGTACTAAGGCTCAGGGAGAGGAGATGTACGGAACACCTAATCATGGCAGGAATGCCCGCTCTTCTCCAAGGCGATTAGACAGGAACCTCTCAAAAGATGTAGCTTCTGCCAGATCTGCATATTTCTGCTAATCTAATCCGATCGGCAGCTGCATGACCAATTCCCACTCCCAGTCCTTTTTGGGGCCATATATGGGCCACATATGTGCCTGTTATTATTAATAACGACATGCCAACCAAAGATCTAAGGTGGTGTGCAGTTCAACATGGGTAATAAAAATGAGTGACAAGATATACTACCGACAAATCAGTGTACTTTTTTAAACTACAGCAAAAGGAGAAAATAGTTGGGCAGTCTGTAAATGCCTTCCTTTCAACATTCTGCCTAAGGAAATGACCAATATGTCTGTGTTACTCATGATCTCGACAGGTGTTTTTTCTCTAGCTATATGTGTCATCTGTCATGGTAACAGCAGCTCCACTCAATGCTAGACAGCTTCATAATGAACAGCTATTCATCTCACAGGTGGGTTACATCAGCATGAGAGGAGACAGAGATGGGGAGATTGGAAAATAGAGCCATTGATATAAAGAAAACTAGAGAATGACCGATAATGTTCTGTTATAGTCTACCGGTCCTTCTTTATCGGCTTTGCCCATAGTCCCTCTACATAGCAAAACATCTGCTCCCCCAGCCGCCACTCACCGGCTGAGCACTGCATAATGTCGAGGAATGTCTACCTGGGAAAATCATCAGCAAGCAGTAAGATACTGCAGCTCATTCTACAACAGAAATGTGCTGTATTGAGAAACGAGTCAACTGACACAGTGACCAAAATCTAACCTCCATTGCAAATATTAGTTTAATTCACTAATAATAAGGCTTGTGGCGACATCAGAGTAGATGATTATCGTAATAGGGAAAGAAGGAAGTGTTAAAAATAACTAAATAAAGGTTGACAATAGGTAAAGCTACCTAAGAATCTACCTGCATGTTTATGGACCAAGAAAGCTGTAGATCAGCGTGTGTGTGTTCTCACTTCTAAAACTATGGGCAGATTTGAGTCAGACAGAATGTGCATCATTGTTTCAATGTTCTTTCCTACCCTCGCTCTCCTTGTTAGATATTATGTACATTTATGGATTGGTAGCAAATGTCATCGCCATTGATATAGTTATCATAGTAGAAGTAAACAGCAACAAATGATATGAGCAATAGAGAGAGATGTGAAAGGGATCAGAGTTACGGCCTCGCTCTATCAAATCATAGCAGTAGGATCAATTTACAACCCGCCCATTTCTTGCCAGATGGCTGAACTAGCCAATTGAGTTGTTTTGATTTTCCACCTGGCAGCTGAGTTGTTACTTTTCACAAATCATGATGTTACATTGGACCCATTTACATTGACCATATGTTCTTTTATATTCTCAAACTAACAGAAGTGCCTATCAGGTGCATAGGCATGACCCAGGCCCCTGCCCCTGGGAGCCAGGCCTCCCCAATCAGACTAAGCATATCTCATTTTTATGCTAGTTACTTATCAGTGTTACAAAAGGGACATTATTTGTCCTTTGTAAGATGCAAACACCATCAAAGACAGTACAAGTCAAAAGTTTGGACACGCCTACTCATTCAAGGGTTTTTCTTTATTTTGACTATTTTCTACATTGTAGAATAATAGTGAAGACATCAAACTATGAAATAACACATATTGAATCATGCAGTAATCAAAAAAGTGGGGGGGGGCCAGAATCATTTCAGTCCTCTCTCTCAACAGCTCCAGAAGAATCCCTGGAGTGTGAGGTGAAGTCTAAACATCTTGACGTCCTCCTGGCCCTGTGCTCAGACACCTGGTCAGCTCTGTGTCTGGGAGCAGCAGTCCACAAGTCCCCTCAGAAATCACTTAACAATACCCAACACAGTTCCAACACAACCCCCTCCGCCCTCAATCAACTAAGTAGTTTTTGGGGGGTATCTGTACTTGACTTTATTTATATTTTTAACAACTTTTACTTTTACTTCATTACTTTCCTAAAGAAAATGATGTTATTTTTACTCCATACATTTTCCCTGACACCCAAAAGTACTCATTACATTTTGAATGCTTAGCAGAACATTAAAATGGTCCATTTCACACTCCACCCTCACTCAACAAATACCTAACATCAGTGCGTTTGGAAAGTATTCAGACCCCTGGACATTTTGTTACATTATAGCCTTATTCTAAAATGGATTAAATACTTTTTCCCCCACATCAATCTACACACAATACCCCATTATAACAAAGCAACATTTTTTGCAAATGTACACTACCGGTCAAAAGTTTCAGAACACCTCCATATTCAAAGGTTTTTCTTTATTTTTACTTTATTCTACATTGTAACTAACATAACTATGAAATAACACATAGGGAATCATGAGGTAACCAAAAAAGTGTTTAAAAAATCCAAATATATTTTATATTTGAGATTGTTCAAATAGCCACCCTTTGCCTTGATGACAACTTTGCACACTCTTGGCATTCTCTCAACCAGCTTCATGAGGTAATCACCTGGAATGCATTTCAATGAACAGGTGTGCCTTCTTAAAAGTACATTTGTGGAATTTCTTTCCTTCTTAATGCGTTTGAGCCAATCAGTTGTGTTGAGACAAGGCAGGGGGGTAATACAGAAAACAGCCCTTTTTGATAAAATACCAAGCATATTATGGCAAGAACAGCTCAAATAAGCAAAGAGAAATGACAGTCCATCATTACTTTAAGACATGAAGGTCAGTCAATAAGGAACATTTCAAGAACTTTGAAAGTTTCTTCAAGTGCAGTCGCAAAAACCATCAAGCGCTCTGATTAAACTGGCTCTTATGAAGACCACAACAGGAATGGGAGACCCAGAGTTACCTTTGCTGCAGAGGATACGTTTATTATTATCTGAGTTACCAGCCTCAGAAATTGCAGCCCAAATAAATGCTTCACAGAGTTCAAGTAACAGACACATCGCAACATCAACTGTTTAGAGGAGTCAGGCCTTCATGGTCGAATTGATGCAAAGAAACCACAACTAAAGGACACCAATAAGAAGAAGAGACTTGCTTGGGCCAAGAAACACAAGCAATCGACATTAGACCAGTGGAAATTTGTCATTTGGTCTGGAGTCCATATTGGAGATTTTTGGTTCTAACCGCCGTGTCTTTGTGAGATGCGGTGTTGGTGAACGGATGATCTCCACATTTGTATTTCCCACCGAAAAGCAGGGAGGCTTTATTTTGCTACATTGTAAATACTTCGCCACCATGGCCTATTTATTGCCTTACCTCCCTTATCCTACCTCATTTGCACATTTGCACTTGTTCTACTGTATGTTTGTTTATTCCATGTAACTCTGTGTTGTTGTAAGTGTCGAAATGCTTTGCTTTATCTTGGCCAGGTCGGAGTTGCAAATGAGAACTTGTTTTCAACTAGCCTACCTGGTTAAATAAAGGTGTTCTCAACTAGCCTACCTGGTTAAATAAAGGTGAAATAAAACAAATAAAATAAAAGGAGGAGGTGTATCACAGCATTCTGCAGCGATACAAAACTACATCTGCTTTGGGCTTAGTGGGACTATCATTTGTTTTTCAACAGGATAATGACCCAACACATCTCCAGGCTGTGTAAGGGCTATTTGACCAAGAAGGAGAGTGATGGAGTGCTGCATCAGATGACCTGGCCAGCACAATGATGAGTTGGACCACAGAGTGAAGGGGAAGCAGCCAACAAGTGCACAGCACATGTGGGAACTCCTTCATGACTGTTGTAAAAACAATCCAGGTGAAGCTGGTTGAGAGATTATCAAGAGTGTGCAAAGCTGTCATCAAGGAAAAGGGTGGCTAGTTGAAGAATCTCAAATATAAAATATATTTTGATTTGTTTAAAACTTCTTTTTTTACTACATGATTCTATATGTGTTATTTCATAGTCTCGATGTCATCGCTATTATTCTACAATGTAGAAAATAGTCAAAATAAAGAAAAACCCTTGAATTAGTAGGTGTTCTAAAACTTTTGCCCGGTAGTGTAATAAAAGTAAAAACTAAAATATCACATTTTCATAAGTATTCACACTCTTTACTCAGTGCTTTTTTGAAGCACCTTTGGCAGCGATTACAGCCTCGAGTCTTCTTGGGTATGACACTACAAACTAGGGCACACCTGTATTTTCCATTCTTCTCTGCAGATCCTCTCAAGCCTTTCAGATTGGATAGGGAGCTATTTTCAGGTCTCTCCAGAGATGTTCGATCGGGTTCAATTCCGGGCTCTGGCTGGGCCACTCAAGGAAATTCAGAGACTTGTCCCGAAGCCACTCCTGCTTTGTGTTGGCTGTGTGCTTAGGGTTGTTGTCCTGTTGGAAGGTGAACCTTTGTTCCAGTCTGAGGTCCTGACCACTCTGGAGCTGATTTTCATCAAGGATCTCACTGTACTTTTCTCAGTTCACCTTACCCTCAATCCTGACTAGTCTCCCTGCTGCTGAAAAACATCCCCACAGCATGACAGTATCACAACCATGCTTCACCGTAGGGATGATGCCAGGTTTCCTCCAGACGTGACACTTGGCATTCAGGCCAAAGAGTCCCATCTTGGTTTTTATCAAACCAGAGAATCTTGTTTCTCATGGTCTGGGAGTCCTTTATGTGCCTTTTGGCAAACTCCAAGTGCCTTTTACTGAGGAGTGGCTTCCGTATGGCCACTCTACCATAAAGGTCTGATTGGTGGAGCTCTGTCAGAGTGACCATCGGGTTCTTGGTCACCTCCCTGACCAATTCCCTTTTCCCCCAATTCCTCGTTTTGGCCTGATGACCAACCCTAAGAAGAATCTTGGTGGTTCCAAACGTCTTCAATTTAAGAATGATGGAGGCCACTGTGCTCTTGGGGACCTTCAATGCTGCAGAAATGTTTTGGTACCCTTCCCCAGATCTGTGCCTTGACACAATCCTGTCTCGGCGCTCCATGGACAATTCCTTCGCCTCATGGCTTGGTTTTTGCTCTGACATGCACTGTCAACTGTGGGACCTTATATAGACAGGTGTGTGCCTTTCCAATCATTTACCACATGTGGACTCCAATCAAGTTGTAGAAACATCTCAAGGATGATCAATGGAAACGGGATGCACCTGAGCTCAATTTCGAGTCTCATAGTAAAGGGTCTGAATACTTATGTAAATGAGGTATTTCTGCCTTTTATTTTTGATACATTTGCAAAAAACCTGTTTTCGCTTTGTCATTATGGGGTTGTGCATAGATTGATGAGGATTTTAGAATAAGGCTATAACCTAACAAAAAAGGTTAAGGGGTCTGAATACTTTGCGAATGCACTGTATACAGCTTTGTGTTCCCAAATACAGCTGATCAACTGATGCAAATTCATCAGAACAACAACATTATTAACAGCTGTGAAAGATCATCAGAAGTAGCCATTTTCCAATGCAATTAAAAACCACTGGCAAGGAAGCGAGGAGTCAAACCATCCTGAAGTTTTCAATATGTCACAAGTGACAAACAAGACGCTTGTCCCTTTTCCCCCTCCAAGAAATGTGAGAAATGAACTTCTTGCCAGCTAACCATGGAGAGCATTTTCCCGCCGCCCGCTCTCCACCCTTACACTGCTTAATCTCCCTTGAAATAATTCCTTAACTTGCCGTGCAGCACGGCAAACGGCGTACCACTCACTCTCATCTTTCTCTGTGATTGCCTCCACTCTGTTACA
The DNA here is from genome assembly GCF_002021735.2 of Oncorhynchus kisutch. Taxonomy (NCBI): domain Eukaryota; kingdom Metazoa; phylum Chordata; class Actinopteri; order Salmoniformes; family Salmonidae; genus Oncorhynchus; species Oncorhynchus kisutch. The sequence continues at coordinate 29,124,240 of NC_034174.2, read as the reverse complement.
AAGACACCTTGTCTGAGGGGATTAGCTGCTTCCACAGAGAAACAGAGATAGGTCAATGAGTCGCACTGCCACCGGACAGACACTGGAGTCCAAGGAGCAGGTGTCACCAGCTCAGCCTCTGACATGGCCTCCACATCCTAACAGAAGCAGTGTATCTTTATAGTCAATGATGAGGGTCTGTTTGTTTAGGTTGTGTCCATATGTTTAACCCCAGATTGAGAGACAGAGGGAGCAGATTTACAGGAATAGGTAGGCATTTTAATTATATATAAACCAATATTGAATCTTTATTTAACTAGGCAAATCAGTTAAGAACAAATTCTTATTTACAATGATGGCATACCAGGGAACAGTGGGTTAACTGCCTTGTTCAGGGGCACAATCACAGATTTTTACCTTGTCAGCTCAGGGATTCGATCCAACAACCTTGCGTTTACTGGCCCAACGCTCTAACAACTAGGCTACCTGCCTCATAAAAGCGCCACCCTGCCATCTCTGTTTGTGTTAGTAATTGGTACACACGGAGAGCAGCACTATAGTTTGAGGCAGCAAATCATGTTTTGCTCTGCAGAGGATTGTATCAAATCAAAGGGTTCTCACAGTAGCCAGGATAGGCCAAGGGCAGCACTGTCAGAAGGTCCTCGTCATCAGAACAACTTTAAATACCCCTGAAGAATGGTTCCAGGGACATTCCAAAAATGTATATTTCAAGCCTGTCTCCTAAATCACGTGTCTTAGTATGTAATGTTGATGGATGTATCTGAATGGGGATATCCCTGAAGGTAGGATACACAGATTTCCATGTGCAGTGGGAGGATGTGGGTGGGAACCTCGTGGCTAAACTGAATTACTCAAAATGTCTCCCTGTCTGGCAGTGTTGGGCACAGATAAGATAACAAGTAGTAGATACATGGGTGGAGGACAATAGGAAGAGGATATTTGTGGTACATTTTACACTTTCCTGCTTATCATACACAGTGTTTATCATGGACATTATAAAATTAAATGAAAACATCCCAAGACAATGAGCTTGGCCTCTATGACTCGGAGACACCACGCCATGCCAGTCTGTTTTTGTATGTGCGTGTCTGTGAAAAGAGACCTGGCCAGGTGGTGCCAAAATAACAACCTATCCCTCAACGTAACCAAGACTAAGGAGATGATTGTGGACTACAGGAAAAGGAGGATCGAGCACGCCCCCATTCTCATCGACGGGGCTGTAGTGGAGCAGGTTGAGAGCTTCAAGTTCCTTGGTGTCCACATCAACAACAAACTAGAATGGTCCAAACACACCAAGACAGTCGTGAAGAGGGCACGACAAAGCCTATCCCCCCTCAGGAAAATAAAAATACTTGGCATGGGTCCTGAGATCTTCAAAAGGTTCCACAGCTGCAACATCGAGAGGATCCTGACCGGTTACATCACTGCCTGGTACGGCATTGCTCGGCCTCTAACAGCAAGGCACTACAGAGGGTAGTGCGTACAGCCCAGTAGATCACTGGGGCTAAGTTGCCTGCCATCCAGGACCTATACACCAGGCGGTGTCAGAGGAAGGCCCTAAAAATTGTCAAAGACCCCAGCCACCCCAGTCATAGACTGTTCTCTTTACTACCGCATGGCAAGCGGTACTGGAGTGCCAAGTCTAGGACAAAAAGGCTTCTCAACAGTTTTTACCCCCCCAAGCCATAAGACTCCTGAACAGGTAATCAAATGGCTACCCGGACTATTTGCATTTCACTGTAAGGTTGTATTTGGTGCATGTGACAAATAAACTTAGATTTTATTTTATTTTATTTATCCCTGGGATGCAGTGTTTCTTCACACACACAAAGACCACCCATGGACAGCCACAGTCTCCTCGTCCCTCTGGCCCGGTACACGTGTACATCCGCCAGCCTGGTCCCTCCCGCCACAAAAGGGGGCCAGTTCCCATTCAGCAGTTAACGAGGGCGACAAACTGGTGGAGCCATTGTCCCTGCTCCTCACTCCCTGTCACAAAGCTCATTGTTGCCATCAATCAACATAACTGCCCGCTTCCACTCTTGACTGTCCCGGGCCATTCTCCAGCCAACTCGCTGGGGATGAACTCTTAGCTCATTGAATGGACCTTAGAATGGAGGAGAAGTGGAAGGAAGTCTCGAGAAGCACCATCAGCAAGTCAAGGACTCTTACCCTCAGGAAAGTCAGATAGTCATCAAGTCAATTGGTGCTTCTCAAAACACACAAAAACAAATATATTTCAATGGGTAACCTAAGCAACACTTTAGTTTTGAACCAAATGATGCATTTGCATGCACTTCCACATGCACATGAACAGTGGCAAATGGAATTCAGGCCAGTTAGAACACATGTCAGTGTGCACAGATGACCTCCTTGTGGAAAAGGTTCCTATTGCGTGCACTGCCCCAGGATTCTCAGTCAAATCAGGCCTTTGCAACCAAAATGTTGGGTTTTATGGCATGTGCTGGACAAAAAGGATGTCTACTACAGTCTAAGAATCCCAGCTATGCCATGTCACTGGGATGCTTTGCAAGTAAAGCTTGCCCCACACTATCTTAAATCAGGATTAGAAGGCAGGGAATAGAAAGACAAGAAATGGGGAGGAGGGGGAGGGACAGGGCAGAAGGAGGGAGCCGTGACAATAACCAGACATATTTCAAATGTTTTACCATTCTCAAGCCTTACATATGACCAAATAAGAGTATATCTTAGTAGAGGATGAGGGAGAACTCGACAAGAGGAGCCAGTAAGTCGGAAAATGCCCACAGCGAAAGTGAATAGCTGGACTGTAGATATACCGAGAGATGGGGTGACAAGAAGGACGATAGAAGAGAACCAAACGGAGGAGAGCGAGGGAGAGGGATAGAGGGAGAGGGTTGGAAAGGGGGCTGTTAGCATGGCTGCTCATCAATGTACAGGGCTGTTTCTCTACAGCATGATGTGACACTTCATTCCGCTCAACTGCCTCACAATAACAACATTAGCCTAATTAGCTAACACTCACTTTTTATTAGCGCAGTCACACCACACACACACCACCTCCACAGAGACCTCACATGTGCCAGACACTAAATCCCTATTTTAATGCACAACATTCTCATTTCAATCTCTGGGGTTTTCGAAGGATTTACTAAAGCTGTACCTTTTGCGGTCTCTGCTATAGAGCTGATCTGTCTTCTTGGATGTCGTATGCACTGTTCAAAACAGTCCTATAGATTGAATTGCATTGAAGAACACCGGAGAAAACATAGGTCTAAGTGTGCAAGAGAGAGTGGGAGAGTGAGAGAGGGTGGATTGTGGTGTGAGGATCCTTTTATCCTGGTTCAATGGCTCAGAGTAAAGGGTGATTAGTTTGTCCCGTCTCAAAGTGCTGCCACGTCTTAAGTTACGGACATAAAAGCCCAGCCGTGTGTCGAAGAGAGACGACATTGTCATGCAGAAGAAAAACAAAACCCTGCAACTTAGTGAGGGAGACACTGGGCAGCACTGGGGAATGCCTGTTAGGACGTTTCCTTCTGTGGTGTTTTAAAACAAACCAGAGCTCAGGGGTTGAGCAGACAGCCTAATGCTTCCCTGGATAATTTAATACTGTAACCTTTTAACAAGAGACAAAGAGGGCTTTGAGGAAAGCATGAGACCATAAGGAGACCCTGCTGAAAGGCACATCCAGGGGATCATCTCTCACCCCTGTCCCATCCCAGCCTCTTCCCACCACCCCCTGGCACAGACAGTAGCCTTCTCCACAGGCATGAGGGGAGGTGAGGCACACCACACAGGATAGTGCTGGGGCCTGGACACAGGGGATGGGTAGGTGGAGGTGGGAGAGTTCCTCTGGGCGGTGGTGGGGAATGAAAGTGATGTCTGGGCTGTTTACTAGGGGCTTTGTCAGGGGTGATGTCTAAGGTATGCAGGCTATGCAATGCGGATCAACGGCCGTAAAATCCCATCAAAGGGCCCTGCCAGGTCTCACTTGCGTGGGACTAAGCCTGTCCACACAGAGTTGAGCAGTTCAAGGTCCAATAGCAGACTCAAACCCAGCCTTATGGACCAGTACTGACTCCAGCCTCAGCAGGAGACTCAGCCCCAGCCCACCCCAGTCTCAGTCCCAGTCCTGACTCCAGCCTCAGCCCCAGCTTCAGTCCCAGGCCCAACCTCAGTCCCATCCCCAGTGTCAGCCCCAGCCTCAGGCCCATCCCCATCTCCAGCCTCAGCCCCAGCCCAGTCCAGAGAAACTGTACTCTACTGTTACCGTGGCACCTCAGCCCAGCAGATCCCTACAACACGTCTCTCCATTACCAAAGCAGAGGATTAGAGTGGGGGAGATTCTGTTTTGACTCATTGTATAGTTTTCTTCTTGACTCTTTTCTGTTCATTTGCAGGTGGTCTCTCTCCTCTGGGATAGGGTTGGAAGAATCAGTCTTTGCCAAAGTCCATGGTGCAAGCCTCTGACCTGTACCACCAGTTACTACCACTCCTCTGAGTCTGCTGATTGGGAATATGGTAGCATGACTATGAGTGTGAGCCGAGATTTAACTGTGGAGCTCCAACAAAACTGGGAACCAGTCAGCACATTGGAATTGGCCACCCAACTGAACAAAGAGGATTACCTGTCCAGCCAAACCCTCACTTTTTTGGCTGGCAGACACACCCACCATCTCAGGACACAAGGAACCCTGCAGTGCCAAGTGTAGCTGAGCCAGAAGCAAAGGTGATTAGGTCTGGTGGTCAGTCAACACTTTAACATGTCTGTAAGTCCACTATCATCTTTGTCAGAATTTAAAACAAGACATTGCAATACAAAAAAAATGTCAACAGTAATTTATGAGCTTTCAAAATGACTTTACATATTGGCGCTTTCACCCAGTGTCTGGTCGGTTGTGAACGTCACAGTAACTGTTGCACTGATAGTGATAAGTGATTAGTGCTCTTTATGGTTTTTTATTTAGATTATTATTTGTTAACATTAAATGCATTATGAAATATGACCTTGAAATGATTTTAGAGCTTCTTAATTGAAATTACAAAGCCAAATATTGATGACATTCAATTGCCAAAACATTGAAAACATTCCATGGTCTCTAACAACACAGAACAAATAAATGAATAAGAGCCCCATGATATTACTGACTGCTCATTACTGCTTAACACTTATTAACACTAATTTATTCACATTACCTTACTTAAATAAAATATTTGAATTGTGTATATAATTTTTTGGGGTGGACAACTTTATTATTTCATTTTTTAAGTCATCATCTCATCGCTGCTCAGGCAGTAGCAGCCAGCCAACCATCTAACATTACCTATGTGCTCCCCAATGAGCCAAGTACCCCTTGTTAGCGAAAAGGGTACCCCGTGAGCATTAAGTTGCCACAGATGCCCATGCTGCAGAGCTGTCTGATGAAATCACTGTTTTAGTAGTTCTTCAAAAGTAGATAAAGTATACTTTCAAGACTGCTACAACTATTAATCGGGTAGAGATACCTCCAAGTACCTCTTGACATTATGACTTCTTCCTGAATGCTCTCCCAACCACCCTCGGCTCCCGACCCAGGGCGATGGGTTTGACGTACCCTTCCTTCCTCTCACTAGCCTATGGAGTATCACCTCCACTCACATGTAAGCGTCAATCCCGTAAAGATTGATTTACACTAATAAACATACAGTCGTGGCCAAAAGTTTTGAGAATGACACAAATATTAATTTTCACAAAGTCTGCTGCCTCAGTTTGTATGATGGAAATTTGCAAATACTCCAGAATGTTATGAAGAGTGATCAGATTAATTGAAATGAATTGCAAAGTCCCTCTTTGCCATGCAAATGAACTGAATCCCCCAAAAACATTTCCACTGCATTTCAGCCCTGCCACAACAGGACCAGCTGACATCATGTCAGTGATTCTCTCGTTAACATAGGTGTAAGTGTTGACGAGGACAAGGCTGGAGATCACTCTGTCATGCTGATAGAGTTCGAATAACAGACTGGAAGCTTCAAAAGGATGGTGGTGCTTGGAATCATTGTTCTTCCTCTGTTAAACATGGTTACCTGCAAGGAAACATGTGCCGTCATCATTGCTTTGCACAAAAAGGGCTTCACAGGCAAGGATATTGCTGCCAGTAAGATTGCACCTAAATCAACCATTTATCGGATCATCAAGAACTTCAAGGAGAGCGGTTCAATTGTTGTGAAGAAGACTTCAGGGCGCCCAAGAAATTTCAGCAAGCGCAAGGACCGTCTCCTAAAGTTGATTCAGCTGCGGGATCGGGGCACCACCAGTACAGAGCTTGCTCAGGAATGGCAGCAGGCAGGTGTGAGTGCATCTGCACGCACAGTGAGGCGAAGACGTTTGGAGGAAGCCACTTCTCTCCAGGAAAAACATCAGGGACAGACTGATATTCTGCAAAAGGTACAGGGATTGGACTGCTGAGGACTGGGGTAAAGTCATTTTCTCTGATGAATCCCCTTTCCGATTGTTTGGGGCATCCGGAAAAAAAGCTTGTCCGGGAAAGACAAGGTGAGCACTACCATCAGTCCTGTGTCATGCCAACAGTAAAGCATCCTGAGACCATTCATGTGTGGGGTTGCTTCTCAGCCAAGGGAGTGGGCTCACTCACAATTTTGCCTAAGAACACAGCCATGCATAAAGAATGGTACCAACACATCCTCCAAGAGCAACTTCTCCCAACCATCCAGCAACAGTTTGGTGATGAACAATGCAAAAGTGATAACTAAGTGGCTTGGGGAACAAAACATCGATATTTTGGGTCCATGGCCAGGAAACTCCCAAGACCTTAATCCCATTGAGAACTTGTGGTCAATCCTCAAGAGGCGGGTGGACAAACAAAAATCCACAAATTCTGACAAACTCCAAGCATTGATTATGCAAGAATGGGCTGCCATCAGTCAGAATGTGACCCAGAAGTTAATTGACAGCATGCCAGGGCAGATTGCAGAGGTCTTGCATCAACTTTATGTAATTGTCAATAAAAGCCTTTGACACTTATGAAATGCTTGTAATAATAATTCAGTATTCCATAGTAACATCTGACAAAAATATCTAAAGACACTGAAGCAGCAAACTTTGTGGAAATTCATATTTGTGTCATTCTAAACACTTTTGGCCACGACTGTACACTGTCTGTATCACTAGGTGGTTGTGATACTTTAACAACAGAAACCTCAGTAATATGAAGCAATAGAAGAAAAGGGAAAAGACTTACGATACAAGCAGCCAGCCTCTCCGTTGAGTTGAGACCATCCAGGACAGCACTTATACACAGTCTGGAAGTCTTGTCTGTACATTTGTTTATATGCTGTGTAGTATGCCGTCCTGTTATCAAGGAGACATAACATTATCAAAGGATACAAACTAGATAATATAAAGCTACACTATATAAAACACGTCTATACAATAATTAGAGGTTCAGATGTATGGCACAATGTCATGGTTGTTCTGTCTCTTCTTAGGGAGGGTGGAGAGGGTAGTCTGTTCTTAGGGGTTGGGTTTGCCTTCCTGAGAGTGGGAGGGCTAGGTTGCTGATGAGGTTCAATGAGTAAGAAAAAAAAACGTCAGATCCACTACGATAATCACAGAACATTTCCCACTCTTTTAAGTCACATACAGTATAATAATCAGGAAACATTTTCCCAGTCTTTTAAGTCGTCCATTTCAATGTGCAAGACTGGTAGACTATACTTCAGAGTACGGTGTCTATCCCTGTAGTTTAGAAGCCCTCTCACGGCTACTAGTCATTATGCGTCAGTTTGTTTACACCGTGTAATTACGGGTTTGGCGACCTTCAAAGCTGCCTGCGTCTTTGTATTGTGGTAAATATATGGAGAAAGCGCGCCTCAATAGCACATTGAGAAACTCCCCAGAGAGTGAGTCAGGGGTAAGCCGCAGGACTCTTCCTCACAGGTATGTACCTGACCTTTGGAGATGCCTCGGCTAAATAGATAGGTTAGCTAGCCCTCCAGGAGAGCTGTGGCTATACCTTGCACTTAGTGCTATATGAGAGGCCTACAAGACCCTGATTAAAGAACAAAAGAGAGGGAAAAGGATAGGAGACAGAAAAGAAGAGAGAGATGTTGACTGAGATTTAGGGGGATGAGGATGGCACTCTTAAACAGCTTTGACTGATTTGATTACTGTTAAGACTGAGTCAGCAACAACTGCACAACACAGAATCCATAGGCAATACATGCAATATAGAACATAATGACTATCTACAGAATAGCATTCCTGAAAAATTCCTCAGAACAAACATAGGAGTCATGAGTATGTGAAAGGCTGACAGAGCTGATGGGTACAGAAGAGAAGGATAGAAAACTGGACAGGTGAATAATTAGTGTTGCTTTCAGAATGGATGGAGGAATACATGGATAGAAGAATGGATTGATTGATGGATGGATGGATGGATGAAGAGATGGCTGAATGAAAAGTAGGACTCACCTTCTCTCGTATCCCATGCACCAGTTCTGTCCTAGGCAGCCTTGCTTCCAGACCTTGACCATGCGCGTGAAGGCCTGCACACACGGCTGCCTTTGGGCAACCAGCGTCACATCCCGCTCCACACACACGTTGGGCCTGAAAGAGGCCAGTGGCAAAAAACATTGAACAAATCAATATTCTGTCATTTTTTTGGTTTACAGTAAGAGGGTGTTATGAAGGATGAACCAGTAAAGATAAATGGACAAGGATTCCATCGGGGTTAATACTGTGTTGTGCTGCCTGTGCTGTCTGCTAAGACTTAAGGGGAATTCTCCATGCATTACTGTTTGACCCCTAAGCAGAGCAGCACAAGGCACTGCCTGCAGCAAGACATCAAACAAACATTCACTAAGACTTTACCTGATACTACAGTATACAAAACATTGACCAAAGGAGAGCAGAATAACAAGATTATACAAACTGATTTGGACCTCTTGTTATTGAGTTTTATAAGCCAGGTGCCATAAGCCAGGTGCCATGAGTGTCATAGATCCCATCGTACCATATTCCCTGCATTTTAGTCTCTAAGACCATCTCAAGCTGCCATACTATCCCTCTAACATTAAGCAGTGTTTTGGTAACTCTCCAGTAGCAGAAACTGCAGTACGTCTGAGAGAAGTCTCATCCTTTACGAGTAGCTCATTCATTCCATGTCCAAGCTTGTCTCATCTCTGGGATAGTGTGTATGTCTGATAGGTCTGTGATCACCTTCAGTTTGTGATGCTGATACTGTATCTATTTTTCCAAGACTGGCAATGGTCCCTCTGAGAAAATTCCCATTATTTTTCACTATCTGACATTGACACGGCCATTACAACTGAACAGAGACTTATAATGAAGTCAGACTTATCAGAAGCACCTCATCTCGGACCTATCTCACCTGTTACTTTGGAATGCTCCCCATTATATGGAAAACTTAGGAACATCTCAGGAATGCTTCCTGCATCATTAATCCACACCGAGATCATGTGTAATTATGTAATAACATTACAGTGCATTTTGAGAAAGACAGTAGAGTATTCTTATGAATAGCTCCAGGTGCATCATAGCTCCAGGTGCAAACCTTTCTGTGAAATGTACAAAATACAGCCTGAAGAGTTAACAGTGATTGTTGCCTGTGTCGTTTTAACTACAGGTTTATACAAGCCCAGGTATAGAACGCATTGTTCTTCTTTCAATGCAAACACCTTTTGAGTAAAACATTGAAACATGAAATTAATTAATTGATAAACAAATATCATATTTCAACTTGTGAAAGTTTTAAAATAATCCTATTAACCGGTAGTTTGATATGTCAACAGATATTGGATTCTGGTTATATGGTTATAAACTCAAATTAATAGCAGTAGCAAGTGACATGACTCTTACCAGAAATGTTTTATCATGTAGGTTACTGTGACTAAAATATGTATTATCAAGTAAAAATGACAGCTTGTAAAAAATACTTACATGTATGGTAGGAGAATTCCATAGCTGGACACTGCGTATATCCCATCGATAAGTAAGTATTGAAAAACTATTAAAACGAAGATACAATTCATTTCCAAGTTGTGTTGGATGTATCAATATATATGCATTAAAGCGCAGAAATGTAGTGGTATTGACACGTTTTAGTGAAAAAAGACAGAATGCACAAAAAAATCCGTAGCCGAATTACTGAAAAAATATTGGAAGGAGGCTTCACTGTTACACTAAAAAAAATCTACCAGAGAGTGAGAAGTGTCAGTACAACACCTTCTAATTCCAAAAGTGATGCAGTCATACATCCCGTACAGAGTGGTGCTTGGAGGTCGTTCCTAACTGGTTTACAACATGCAGATGTTGAACGCACATGCGCGCGCAATGGTTTATAAGAGTAAATCGAAGCAGTCTGGTCTCATAGACTAGACGTAAAATAGTCAAAGTAAACCTACAACAATCAAATTATTATGGTTATGTTTGGTATGGTTACATAGTACAGAAGGTTACTTAAAGCTAAAACGAAAGTATGGTATTTGGTCGGGGTGGGTAGATGGGAGGATATCCTCATGGACAATTTCAGCATTTTAGCTAATTAGCTACTTACTACTTTTCAGCTACTTTGCAACTACTTCAAATTTTAGCTAACCCTTCCCCTAGCCTACCTCCTAACACTAACCAAGCTAAACTAGCCTAGCTAGCATTAGCGTTACCCACCTAGCTAACAACAAATTGGAATTCGTAACTTATCATACTAATTGTATTTCGTAACATATTATACTAATTGGAGTGTCCCGGATTTACATTTACTGTGTTATGTCTACACCTGAGTCCAGATTGTTTGAAGAGATTATGGATCATTTCAATGGAATGGATTGGGACAATAACAGAGATGTTACCTTTTTCCCCCCAAATGTCCTGGTGTTGTAACATGTTGCAAGTTAAAACTGTATTATTTTCTTCAGATATTCATGTTTTTTTTTCTTTTTCTCACCTTTATTTAACCAGGTAAGCTAGTTGAGAACAAGTTCTCATTTACAACTGCGACCTGGCCAAGATAAAGCAAAGCAGTGTGACAAAAACAACAACACAGAGTTACACATCGGATAAACAAACGTAAGTAAATAACACAATAGAAAAATCTGTATACAGTGTGTGCAAAGGAAAGGTAAGGCAATTAATAGGCCAATAGCGGCAAAGTAATTACACTTTAGCAATTTACACTGGAGTGATATATGTGAAGATGAGAATGTGCAAGTAGAAATACTGGTGTGCAAAAGGGCAGAAAAACAAAAACAAATATGGGGATGAGGTAGGTAGTTGGTTGGATGGGCTACATACAGATGGGCTGTGTACAACTGCAGCGATCGGGTAAACTGCTCTAACAGCTGACGCTTAAAGTTAGTGAGGGAGATCTCCAACTCCGTCTCCAACTTCCGTGATTTTTGCAATTCGTTCCAGTCATTGGCAGCAGAGAACTGGAAAGAAAGGTGACCAAAGTAGGTGTTGGCTTTGGAGATGACCAGTGAAATATACCTGCTGATGGGTGCTGCTATGGTGACCAGTGAGCTGAGATAAGGTGGAGCTATACCTAGCAAAGACTTATAGATGACATAGAGCCAGTGGGTTTGGCGTCGAATACATAGCGTGGACCAGCCAACATGAGCATACAGGTCGCAGTGGTGGGTAGTATATGGGGCTTTGGTGACAAAACGGACGGCACTGTGATAGACTGCATCCAATTTGCTGAGTAGAGCATTGGAGGCTAATTTGTAAATGACATCGCTGAAGTCAAGGATCGGTAGGATAGTCAGTTTTATGAGGATAAATTTGGCAGCATGAGTGAAGGATGCTTTGTTGCGAAATAGAAAGCCGATTCTAGATTTAACTTTGGATTGGAGATGCTTAATGTGAGTCTGGAAGGATAGTTTACAGTCTAGCCAGACACCTAGGTATTTATAGTTGTCCACATATTCTAAGTCAGAACCGTCCAGAGTAGTGATGCTGGTCGGGCGGGCGGGTGCAGGCAGCGATTTGTTGAAGAGCATGCATTTCATTTGACTAGCATTTAAGAGCAGTTGGAGGCATCAGAAGGAGTGTTGTATGGCTTTGAAGCCTGTATGGAGGTTTGTTAACACAGTGTCCAAAGAAGGACCAGATGTATACAGAATGGTGTCGTCTGCATAAAGGTGGATCAAAGAATCACCCGCAGCAAGAGCGACATCAATGATATATACAGAGAAAAGAGTCGGCCCGCGAATTGAACCCTGTGGCACCCCCATAGAGACTGCCAGAGGTCCGGACAACAGGCCCTCCGATTTGACACACTGAACTCTATCTGAGAAGTATTTAGTGAACCAGGCGAGGCAGTCATTAGAGAAACCAAGGCTGTTGAGTCTGCCGATAAGAATACAGTGATTGACAGAGTCGAAAGCCTTGTGAATTGATGTGAGGGCCCCTTAGGCTACAATACAATTATGCCTATATTGTATGCCTATATTTGGCAGCAGGTAGATCAACAAGTAATTTCAGACATACAACATCACACTTCACACACATCTTAATGACATATCAGAACAGAGCAGTTTTCAATTCAGGGGCAATGTGTTATTGGTATCCACTGCTGCCTAATGCTACCCAAAGAGGAACCTATAGTTGCAATAGAGCAGAGAGAGAAGGGGAAGATATGCCACTTATGTGAGTTATGGAGGAAGACTGTGGGTGGTCAAGCTGCACAGGTCAGTGTGCAGGGCACAGCTGATGCTGCCTGTGGTCAGATGGGTCAAAGTTACTGCTGCTCTCCATCTAATCTAATGACCAAAGGCCCAGAGGGTCAATACCAGCCATGGTCTAATTACCACTGCAATGGGAGAAATGGTTACACACACAGGGACCATGGATTGTTCTGCAATAGTTAGGCCTACACATAATTTGAAGACTTTCTACAGACATAATTGGCATTTTTGCAGGGGTATTTTAATTTGAAATAGCCTACCAAATGAAATATGAATATAATAAGATTATTAGAACTTACTGTTTTAGTCATTGTGTTTCCATCTGTCTCAGTGAGAGCTTGGAGAAAATAAATGTGTATATGTGGGATTATCCCTCGTCTTGATACGGTGCTCTTATAGGCCGAATAGTTACGTACTGTTAGTGCTGACTTCTGTTGACAAGGAAGTGACACAATGGCACAGAGTATTCCATAGGCATAGGCCATGACTCTGCAAACATGCTGAAGTCCTCACATTGACATCAACATTAGAGGACTATGTGATGTATTTAGTAAACAGTGTAGCCCATTCAAATGACAGGTTTATAAGCTAGGCGCGAAGGCTCATGAGATGAATGTGGGAAAGTATGTGAGGGGTACAAGATGTGTTTCCCTAATAAAGGCAAAGCTGTAACACAGGATAGTTATAGGCCTACTTTATAAAATATTTATTAAGGGTAGGCCTATAAGTAGTTTATACGGGTTTAATGATTAGTTTATAGATAGTATTAAAATCTGTTAAACAGTAACACATTGGCTGAAATTGGTGCTTGCCATGTAGCCTTGTTGCCTATGTTATATAAGCTATGTTGGTATTGTAGCAAATTTGGGGGGGGGGTAGCTCTGACCGGGACTCAAACCCAGGTCCAGCTACTGTCAAACTAACACCTTAACCATTAAGCCAAGAGGTCCAAACCTCTTGACAAGGTTGCTAGGTGTTGGTTCTTCAGGATCGGTGTCCCGATGAGCTAACGTAGGCTAATGCGATTAGCATGAGGTTGTAAGTGACAAGACAATTTCCCAGGACATAGACATATCTGATATTGTCAGACAGCTTAAATTCTTGTCAATCTAGCTGCACAGTCCAATTTACAATAGCTATTACAGTGAAAGAATACCATGCTATTGTTTGAGGAGAGTGCACAGTTTTGAACTTGAAAAGTTATTAATAAACCAATTAGGCACATTTGGGTAGTCTTGAAACAAAATTTTGAACCGAAATGCAATGGTTCATTGGATCAGTCTAAAACTTTGCACACGCACTGCTGCCATCTAGTGGCCAAAATCGAAATTGTGCCTGGGTTGGAAGAATACATTATGGCCTTTCTCTTGCATTTCAAATATGACGGTAAACATTTTTTTTAACAGTTGTTTTTTTCTTTGTACTATCTTTTACCAGATCTAATGTGTTATATTCTCCTACATTCCTCCTTTGACATTTCCACAAACTTCTTCAAAGTGTTTCCTTTCAAATGGTATCAAGAATATGCATATACTTGCTTCAGGTCCTGAGCAACAGGTAGTATAGCTTTGGGTATGTCATTTTAGGATACATATTTTGGGGAAAAGGGGCGGATCATTACCCCCTTCCTTCTGCAAAGCGTGTCCCCACTCTTCTCTATAACAAGTCCCTCACGTGTACACTCCTCTCTGAAGGAGGGGGGTAATGTAGCGACCTTATCGCAACACCTAGCAATCTTGTCAAGAGGTTCGGACCTCCTGACGTAACGGTTAAGGTGTTCGCTTGACAGTCACTGGACCCATCCCACTTCTGACACCAGTGTAGCGAATTTAAGGGGTAGCCCTGCCCGGGACACGACCCGGATCCAGCGACTGTCCATCACCTTTCGCCAAGAGGTCCGAACCGCTTGACGAGGTTGCTAGGTGTTGGGTTAAAGTATTTAGGGAAAAATCTATTCAAGTCATTGATGGAGTTCTGAATTATACTTCAGTGGAATCTGTTGTTTTTTGCTGACATCATCTGGTTGAAATGAGAACTGCACTAGGGACCACGCTGTTCCTAGTGTATGAATTCAAATTATTGATAGAAAGACTCCGAACCTGCAAATCATTGTCGAACGGAGGTAACTGAACTCTTCACTGTACTTCCTGCTCCAATGGGAACCCGACTGTTTGTGACAGTCGGGTTCCCATTTTACGTACACGAAGCGTTTTGCAACTTTAACACACTCCCCTACTGTCAGCTTGCGCGTCATTTGCCCTGTGCTCAGCTGACACAACGCGGTTTATTATGCTTTTGGGAGCAAGAGTAGGCTTGTGTGTATTTCACCAAAGACTCGCTTCAGGATCCAAGTATTTACTGCCGATTGTTTATCATCATCGCAACATGTCTTCGACCGGATCAACACAATTGAAACGCCCGATTTCACTACTGGGATCGATGGCGTTTGGGGAGCGTGCTGACGCGGAGACAAGCACAAACATGGTGAAAGCCTACTTGGAGCGCGGCCACAATGATTTGGACACTGCCTTCATGTACACAGACGGACAGGCAGAAACTATCATTGGGGGAATGAATCTACCCAAAACGGGTAACAAACACAGCTTTAATAGCCTACTGTCTAGTATACTAACATTGTAAACAAAAGTAACATTATAATCTGAGTATGCTATGTTGTACCACTGCTGCAAGTGTTTTTATTTCACCAGATTCCATGCATACTAGTAGTAACTGTAGTTACATCGGTGAGTGCATTAACAGTTCAATCATACTGGTGCATAAAGTGTGCCCAGATAACAAACTGCAATGTAACAAACCACTGCTACATTACCAGTATGACTTCTTACACATGTTCTATGACCCGATTGGATCTTATCAGCCATGTGTGTGTTTATTGCCTGTATCTACAGTGAACATTGCCACCAAGGCCAACCCCTGGGAAGGAAAGACCCTGAAACCAGAGAGTGTGCGTTCTCAGCTGGACACTTCTCTGAAGAGACTGCGTACACAGTGTGTGGACCTCTTCTACCTCCATGCTCCAGACCATCAGAACCCCATCCAGGACACACTGCAGGCCTGCCATGAGCTCTACAAAGAGGTACTGATCCGGAGGGGAACTCTCCTCACACCCACCCCGTAATACAGGCACCTGAAGCATATTTCACACCACCTGGCTCTTTTGTAGACATGGAATTTATTGCTATGTTGGTTTTCAGGGGAAATTTAAGGAGCTTGGCTTATCAAACTATGCTGCATGGGAAGTGGCTGAAATCTTTACCATCTGCCGACACAACAACTGGATTCTTCCCACTGTTTATCAGGTAACACACAGGAAGTCTGCATCTGTCACATACCACACTGCCTTCATTCAAAATACATCATATTATTAAATAGTAACTAACTTCTAAATGCTGTTTATCCTTTTCTTTTTTGACACCACACTCCAAAAAGCAAGTTTTGTATAATCATAATTATTGTCTAGTCGTGTGCTCCAGTGCTGTAAGAAAATACCTAGTTAAGCTGCAGCCAGCCCTAACAGAGTGGCACGTCTTGCTCGTCATTGTAATCAGAGGGATGATATATATATACTATGCATACCAGTCTCTCTTGGCTAAGAGTCTAGGAGACTGACTGCATGACTTCTTTTCATAAGAAATGTTGTGTTGAAAATCCCAAATTGTTTGCATAGTCAACTTACACACAGCTCTGACACACACACTTACCCCACCAGACACACCACCAGGGGTCTTTTCACAGTCCCCAAATCCAGAACAAATTCAAAAAAGCATAGTATTGTAGAGCCATTATTGCATGGAACTTCATTCCATCTCATATTGCTCAAATAAACAGCAAACCTGGTTTCAAAAAACAGATAAAGCAACACCTCTCCCCTATTGGACCTAGATGGTTTGTATGTATTGATATGTAGGCTACGTGTGCCTTAAAAAAAATTGTTCTATCCTTGAGCTGTTCTTGTCTATTAATGTTCTGAATTATGTCATGTTTCATGTGGACACCAGGAAGAGTAGCTGCTGATTTTGCAACAGCTAATGTGGATCTTAATAAAATACCAAATAACTGTGCCTTTCTGTAGGGAATGTACAATGCCACCACACGACAGGTGGAGACAGAACTGCTACCATGTCTGAGATACTACAGCATCAGATTCTATGCATACAACCCTCTAGCAGGTACTGTGATTCTAAACTCAGCAACAACGAAAAAGAAACGTCCCCTTTTCAGGACTCATTGTAAAGGGTTTAAACACTGTTTCCCATGCTTGTTCTATGAACCATAAACAATGAATGAACATGCACCTGTGGAAGACACTAACAGCTTACAGACTGTAGGCAATTAAGGTCACACTTATGAAAACTTAGAACACTAAAAAGAGGCCTTTCTACTGACTCTGAAAAAAAACAAAAGAAAGATGCCCAGGGTCCCTGCTCATCTGCTTGAATGTGCCTTAGGCATGCTGCAAGGAGGCATGAGGACTGCAGATGTGGCCATGGCAATAAATTGCAATGTCCATACTGTGAGATGCCTAAGACAGGGCTACAGGACGGACCGTTGATCGTCGTCGCAGTGGCAGACAAGGTGTAACAACACCTGCACAGGAAAGGTACAGCCGAACATCACATCTGCGGGACAGGTACAGGATGGCAGCAACTGCCCGAGTTACACCAGGAACGCACAATCCCTCCATCAGTGCTCAGACTGTCCACAATAGGCTGAGAGGCTGAACTGAGGGCTTGTAGACCTGTTGTAAGGCAGGTCCTCACCGGCAACACCGTCACCTATGGGCACAAACCCAACATTGCTGGACCAGAGACTGGCGAAAAGTGCTCTTCACTGACGAGTCACGGTTTTGTCTCACCAGGGGTGATGGTCGGATTTGCGTTTATCGTTGAAGGAATGAGCGTTACACCGAGGCCTGTACTCTGAAGCGGTGGATTGGCGGTGGAGGGTCTGTCATGGTCTGGGGCGGTGTGTCACAGCATCATTGAACTGAGCTTGTTGTCATTGCATGCAATCTCAATGCTGTGCGTTACAGGGAAGACATCCTCCTCCCTCATGTGGTACCCTTCCTGCAGGCTCATCCTGACATGACCCCCCAGCATGACAATGCCACCAGCCATACTGCTCATTCTGTGTGTGATTTCCTGCAAGACAGGAATGTCAGTGTTCTGCCATGGCCAGCGAAGAGCCCGGATCTCAATCCCATTGAGCACATCTGGGACCTGTTGGATCGGAGGGTGAGTGCTAGGGCCATTCCCCCCAGAAATGCCCGGGAACTTGCAGGTGCCTTGGTGGAAGAGTGGGGTAACATCTCACAGCAAGAACTGGCAAATCTGGTGCAGTCCATGAGATGCACAGCAGTACTTAATGTAGCTGGTGGCCACACCAGATACTGACTGTTACTTTTGACCCCCCATTTGTTCAGGGACACATTATTCAATTATTCACATTATTCCATTTCTGTGGAACTTGTTCAATTTATGTCTGTTGTTGAATCTTATGTTCATACAAATATTTACACGTTAAGTTTGCTGAAAATAAACGCAGTTGACAGTGTGAGGACGTTTCTTTTTTTGCTGAGTTTATAACGCCTCTAAAATGACAAGATTTTGAGGATCATAAAACATCTCAATGTCTAGTGTGAGAACATGGTTTAACATTCACTCTGTTCTTCTATGCAACCAGGGGGCCTTCTCACAGGGAAGTACCATTATCAGGACAAAGAAGGTTCTCAGCCTTCAGGACGTTTCTTTGGTAACAACTGGGCTGGTGCTTACAGAGACAGGTGAGAACAGAATAAAATGGTATTAATAAACTAGTATGGTCACAGTAGTTACATTAAAAACATGATTTGTCCAGATTAGCTTTACACTAGATACAATTAAACATTACATTTAGATGATTTGTGTTGTGTGTCAGGTACTGGAAGGAGAGCCACTTCCAGGCGATAGACCTTGTTCAGAAGGCCATGGAGACAGCGTATGGCTCAAACAAACCCTCCATGACATCTGCTGCTCTACGCTGGATGTACCACCACTCCCACCTCAAGGTAACTGACCACATTCAATAATTAACAGGGACAACTCACTATCAGCTATTCAGACCCTTTTCCAGTAATTGACTACTAATTCCACTAATCAGATCAGCTCTTTTGCCAGAATAGGGCTGCCTGTAATAAGTCAATGATTACAAATCTTTTTCTTCTTCTTTACAATGTGAAAAGGAACATTTCACTCAATGACAGCAGTACTATTTAAACAATTGTCATAAGTTGAATGAAAAAGTGGTGTATGTAGTGTTAATTGGTGGGTCCTCTTATACCTGGACTTTGTCTCCACTGTTCCAGGGTGATTTGGGAGATGGTGTAATCATTGGGATGTCCAGTATGGAGCAGCTAGATCAAAACCTTTCTGCCTCTGAGGATGGGCCTCTGGATGAGCGTGTGGTGGAGGCATTCAAACATGCCTGGGACCTGGTGGCCCACGAGTGCCCCAATTACTTCCGCTAGATGGCTCCTCAACAACCCTGGCTAGTCTAGAGCCCACATCTGATTGACTATATCCACTGACTGTTGCCTTTTTACCAAATGTGCCGTATACAGTTAGCTAATTAACATGTACAGTGAGATGTAGGTTTTTATAAATAAGTCCGTTTGGTTATCACATTGATGCTTTAGTGAAATTACAAAAAAAGTGCAGATTATGATTTTGGTCCTATTATATCACTTAATGTAAATTCAATTAATTGAGGGTAGTTGTGTTCAGGAAACTTTTTCTGGTGGCTGTCTTGACTTTAATAAACTGTGGAGCAATTGGGACGGTATTTTTTTTCCCTTACTGATATCTGCCACGGCGTTGCGATTTTACAGCCTAGCTTAAAGATATACTTCGCATTAACAATTCCAACTTTCTTTTGTGGGATGTTTTATAGGACACAACCCAGCATACTGTAAGTTTGTACTGTTGTATTTGAGTGGACCATTTTTTTTTTTATAAAGCACAAAAATGTATATACACAATTCCATGGGTAACATTGCAATTAGGAAACACTTTAAAGTAGTTTGTTTTGACCTACAAAAAAAGGCACAGTATTAAAAACAAGTCTGAGAAGTCCATTGCTCTATCCAGATTCATTCCCTTCTTCCTCATCGTTCTCCTGCATGGCCTCTTCCTCAGCTAGCTTCTCAAAGTCGCTCGTTTCAGAGTTCCACATGCACTGGATCTGCACTCTGAATTCAGCCATCTCAATCCCAAAGAGTTTCTATGTTATGGAAAATAAGTTAATTTGATTAGATAAGACATTTATGGGACCATCTAGCAACTGGACTTGCAAAATGTCTCAGGCCTATCAGGTGTAGACTGGGGGACGCTTTAGAACTCACCAGAATACGGGCCTGTTCAGGGGTTAGTGTGTCTCCCTCTTTGCACACTTCATGGTCTTTCAGTAGCGTCACCACTCCTACGACAAAACAAGCCAACTAGGTTAAGCCAACTATTGCAACATGTATTCCTTCTCCTTGGGAATGAATCAAAAGAAAACCTCGGTTTAGATCAGAAGTTTGTATCAGAAGCATAAAAAATTCATTTGAAACAAACAAAACAGGTCACTAGATGGAGGTTAGGGACATCCTTTCATTACAGACTTAGGAAAGCGTTCTCACCTTTCTTGAGTGCTGTGGGTAGTCCCAACTGTCTCAGCTGTGGCTCCATGGAGTGAGGGAACTGTTCCAGGGGTCCTTCATCAAGTGTTAAGGTCATTCCTGCCTTGTTTCCTGCTCGTGCAAAATCCATCTCTTTGAACTGGCTGAAATACCTGAAGAACATTTATCAAGAGAAAAACGTATGAAACTACCAGAGGACAAGGAATCAGCCTCAGCAATGGATCGTTGCAAAAAAGGACTCAAGCTAATGACTGTACATCTTTAATGGAAATGCAAAATATTGATCTACTTACTCTTGTACCTCTTCTTTGGTTTTATTTGTGAATAACACACCCACTTCTCCTCTCAGAAACCTGCTGACCTACAAAATAAGCAGGCCGACATTAATTGAACCCCTTGCAGTGTCATTGTGCAATTTGACCCTCACTTTATCACAGATTTGACATACCTTGTGCAAATTGTCTTTGTACTCGCTTGTTGATCCTTTACCTATAGCGATCATCATCACTTTGTTTTTTCCAAAAAAGAATCTGAAAGTGAAGAAAAACCTTAGTCAAACTGGCTAGTCAGCTACATGTATTTATACACGTAACACGTAGGTGTCTGACCATTTGATTTGTCTTAATAATGAGAACCAGGCTGCATAGACTAGTGTGTTGAGTGTTCTTACCGACTGTGTTTCCAGGCTGTCCTGATGTCTTTCAATTTGTTGTTCCTCATGTTTGCCACAGAGAAGATGAACAGGTGCTTGTACATATCCACACATTTCCGCAACTATAAGGCCACAGACATACAGATACAGACTATTAGTCAAAGAGTTTTAGCTGGATATCATTGTCAGACAGGAAACAAGCTAACTAGGATTGAACGGTCAGAAATAGTTACCTCTTCTATTAAGTTCTGTTTTGTTTCCAGACCCTTCTTGGCTGTTTTTGTTAGTGAAACTGAGAAGTGAAAAAGGCACACAATAAGGGTTAATACCTACAGAACAAAAAAAAATTCAGCAATAGCTATATTTGCAAACATAACCTGCTTGCTATTAGCTTATGGTGCTAGATGGTTAGAGTATGTAGTTAGCTAGCTAGCGGGCTCCTCTTTCACCTCTTGATGCAATCCCCTGCAAATGCTATAGTAGTGAACTGCTACCTCAAGTAATGCATTAATCCAAACTATACTTAATATACTCTTCATCTACTGGATGAATCTGACATAAAAACCTACTTTTCTTGTCCCTCTTTGACTTTGGCATGGTTATCACGTTGTAGAACAAGACCTAGGGAGGAAAAGAACTCCACGTGTTTCTGTCTACTGAATATAGCTGTCCAAAATATGCCTGACAATAATTCACGATTCACTTGCATTTTATGAGATCATTTTCTTTCGCATCATTGAATTTAAATGAGATATTGAGTTTGATAATAGGAATACATTATTTAATAATCTGTATTAAACGTGTAGGAAAATGTGCTTTACAGACATGTCTCATTTCCCCCAGCAGATGGAACCCTGCAAACATAAGAGTGCACAAATAAGTGTATTAACAAGGCAATCATAATAAAGCCATTAGAACAGTATTGTGTGACAGAAATAATTATTTCCTTCTTTATTCTATGGAGTTTTCTGTTGAGTGTCAATCATGTAGCTACATCTTTGCATAATTAACGTGCTGCAATAACAGCAAAATTGACAGCAGTGTCCCTTGAGTGAGATGTCTGTGGCATGTGCATCTCTGAAATGTGATTCAATGTAGGATAGTTAATCAAAGTCTACTGCTTTAACAAAAAAATGGATACAGTGATAGAACCATCTATGTGGGTGTTGCCTGCCCGGTTTGTGTAATAATTCTCTATGCCAGATGAGTTTATGTGTTACGTTATCTATGAACCTGAAGTGAGAAATGCAGTAGCAAGAGGTGAAATCCCACATAGACAAATTACAGCCATATCCACAAAGCGTCTCAGGGTAGGAGTGCTGATCCAGGTCAGGACCAGTTTTTCACTTTTAGATCATAATGAATATGAATATATGGACAGATCCTATATTACACCTAAGTGCGAATGTTGTTCATTTACTATAGCTCAGCATGCAACAGCACAGTCCCCTCCAAGCTTATCACCAAGCTCACAACTCTGGAACTGAAAACCTCCCTCTGCAATTGCATATTGGACATCCTGACGGGCCGCCCCCAGTTGGTGAGGGTAGGCAACAACACATCCGCCATGCTGACCTCAACACAGGGGCCCCTCAGAGGAGCGTGCTTAGTTCCCTCCTGTTCTCCCTGTTCACCCATGACTGTTCACTGCTCACGACTCCAACACAATCATTAAGTTTGCTGATGACATGATGGTGATAGGCCTGATCACCGGCGACGATGACACAGTCTATAGGGAAGGGGTCAGTGACCTGGTAGTGTGGTGCCAAGACAACAACCTCACCCTTAACGTCAGCAAGACAAAGAAGCTGATCGTGGACTACAGAGAGCCGAGCAAACCCCCATCCACATCGATGGGCTGTGTGACTCATCACATACGCTGCTGCTACTGTTTATTATCTACTGTATCCTGTTGTCATTTTACCCCTTACTGTATGCACATATCTACCTCAATTATCTCGTACCCCTGCGCATCGACTCGGTACTGGTACCCTGTGTATATACTCAAGTTATTGTTACTCATTGTGTATTTATTCCTTGTGTTATTATCTTTCTATTATTTTTCTATTTTTCTCTCTGCGTTGTTGGGAAGCATATCACTGTTAGTCTACACTTGTTGGCTACGAAGCATGTGGCAAATAAAAATAGATTTGATAATAATGTATTAGCATTTGTGGTACAAATCACATTCAAGTTATGGGACCGATATTATAATTTTTTGTGCATCATGTCAAAATCATCTGAAAGTATCTAAATTGATTGTGAAGATCAGAAAAGTCACTTATAGATGTTTTGAGCATGATGTGCGAAAAATGTTGTTCTCAGTCCCATGATTTGAATGGGATATGTGCCACAAATACTAAAACATTAGCATGTGAAAACAGTGCCAGCGTGGATTGCTGTCATACCTTGTGCATAGACTGCTTAAAGGGTAAGGAAATCAAATTGGTAATTTTGTAATTTGAGTGAAATATCCCTTAATTTTTTTACTTTTATGTCTTATAATAACGTTTTGGTGCTTGAGTAGGCTACCAGTTCAGACAAAAGATTAAATGTTTTTAGAAGATCCAGATGTCAGCTTTCTGTTTTACTCATTACTCATTATTCAATGTTCAGTTGTAATCATCATTATACTGTGAAAAGATTAATAAAGGCTGCTGTCTTTGTCTCACATATATTTGGCAGACTTTGACCCTCTATAGATGGGAATCATGTTCAAGGGAAGCTTTAAAATATCACAATGCATTCCCTCTCCGTCATGTATTGTTCTTTCACACAAGGGGAAATAGTATATGATGGGTGTAGTAAGTTATAGATTCCTTCTATATTAAAATACATGTAAAATCTAAATAAAATAAAATGGTATTTGTCACGCTTCGTAAAACAACAGGGGTAGACTAACAGTGAAATGCTTACTTACGGGTCCTTTTCCAACAATGCAGAGTTAAAGATAAAGATACAAAATATAAAATATAAATAGTGACACTAGGAAGAAATCCACAGTGAATAACGAATAACAATAACGAGTAAGAATAAAATGGTTATAAACAGGGAGTACTACAGTAGTACCGAGTCGATATGCAGGGTTACGAGGTAATTAAGGTAGCTATGTGCATATAGCTAGGGGTAAAGTGATTTTTTTTATTTATTTTACCTTTATTTAACTAGGCAAGTCAGTTAAGAACAAATTCTTATTTTCAATGATGGCCTAGGAACAGTGGGTTAACTGCCTTGTTCAGGGGCAGAATGACACATTTTTAACTTGTCAGCTTGGGGGATTCAATCTTGCAACCTTTCGGTTACTAGTCCAACACTTTAACCGCCCAACGCTCTAACCGTCTAACACTCTAACCACTAGTCTACCTGCCGCCCATAATGGTATACAGTATAGATGATAAACAGCTGTAGCAGCAGCATGTGGAGCAGTAGCAGCACATGTGGTGAGTGTTAAAGTGTGTGTGTGAGTGTGTGTGTCTGCATATCCAAGACCTGGCATTTGGGGTGTAGTGATATACCCAATGGGCTTGACGGTTCTCTTCTCATCACTCATCTTGAAAAAACGTATACCAAAAACTTGGAAATCAATCAATTTGCCATGATTAACACAAACGATAAATTCAATTATTTATTATTTAAAAGGAAATAGCATGGGCAACTGAGAAAAACAAATTGGTACAATTTAAGGCCAAGTGGGGGTATGATATTTGGGTTATGATATTTATGCATCTGTAACTTTCTCACTCATCATTATTCATGATTCATTCAGCACAATCCATAATCATGATAGCATCCACATTAATTAGAAACATTAATTTCTTATTGACAATAAAAATGACTATAAAAAACGATACATTTTTATTTATTTTTTTACTTTTTATTTCACCTTTATTTAACCAGGTAGGCTAGTTGAGAACAAGTTCTCCTTTGCAACTGCGACCTTGCCAAGATAAAGCATAGCAGTGTGAACAGACAACACAGAGTTACACATGGAGTAAACAATTAACAAGTCAATAACACAGTAGAAAAAAAGAGAGTCTATATACAGTGTGCAAAAGGCATGAGGAGGTAGGCGAATAATTACAATTTTGCAGATTAACACTGGAGTGATAAAGGATCAGATGGTCATGTACAGGTAGAGATATTGGTGTGCAAAAGAGCAGAAAAGTAAATAAATAAAAACAGTATGGGGATGAGGTAGGTAAAAATGGGTGGGCTATTTACCGATAGACTATGTACAGCTGCAGCGATCGGTTAGCTGCTCAGATAGCAGATGTTTGAAGTTGGTGAGGGAGATAAAAGTCTCCAACTTCAGCGATTTTTGCAATTTGTTCCAGTCACAGGCAGCAGAGAACTGGAACGAAAGGCGGCCAAATGAGGTGTTGGCTTTAGGGATGATCAGTGAGATACACCTGCTGGAGCGCGTGCTACGGGTGGGTGTTGCCATCGTGACCAGTGAACTGAGATAAGGCGGAGCTTTACCTAGCATGGACTTGTAGATGACCTGGAGCCAGTGGGTCTGGCGACGAATATGTAGCGAGGGCCAGCCGACTAGAGCATGCAGGTCGCAGTGGTGGGTGGTATAAGGTGCTTTAGTGACAAAACGGATGGCACTGTGATAAACTGCATCCAGTTTGCTGAGTAGAGAGTTAGAAGCTATTTTTTAGATGACATCGCCGAAGTCGAGGATCGGTAGGATAGTCAGTTTTACTAGGGTAAGTTTGGCGGCGTGAGTGAAGGAGGCTTTGTTGCGGAATAGAAAGCCGACTCTAGATTTGATTTTCGATTGGAGATGTTTGATATGAGTCTGGAAGGAGAGTTTACAGTCTAGCCAGACACCTAGGTACTTATAGATGTCCACATATTCAAGGTCGGAACCATCCAGGGTGGTGATGCTAGTCAGGCGTGCGGGTGCAGGCAGCGAACGGTTGAAAAGCATGCATTTGGTTTTACTAGCGTTTAAGAGCAATTTCTTTTGGCCACCAAATTATCTGAAACACTACCAGTGAATTTGTCCCAATAATTTTGGTCCACTAAAATGGGGGGCTATGTATAAAAATGTTGTACACTTTAAACGGTTCACCCAATATGGATGAAAATAGCCTCAAATTAAAGCTGACAGTCTGCACTTTAACCTCATAATCATTGTACCACTTCAAATCCAAAGTGCTGGAGTACAGAGCCAAAACAACAACAAAAATGGTCACTGTCCCAATACTTTTGGAGCTCATTGTATTTAGCAGCCTTGCATAGCAGTCTTATGGCTTGAGGGTAGAAGCTGTTCAGTCCTGTTGGGTCCAGACTTGGTGCACTGGTATCGCTTGCCATGGGGTTGCAGAGAGAACAGTCTATGGCTTGGGTGGTTGGAGTCTTTGAAAATTTTGGGGCCTTCCTCTGACCACCTGGTATAGAGGTCCTGGACGGCAAGGAGCTCGACCCCAGTGATGTACTAGCGCCTTACGGTCAGGTGGAATGCAGTTGCTGTACCAAGCAGTAATGCAGCCAGTCAAGTTAATGGTGCAGCAGTATAACTTTTTGAGGATCTGAGGGCCCATGCCAAATCTTTAGTCCACAATCAGCTCCTTTGTCTTGCTGGTGTTGAGAGAGAGGTTGTTGTCCTGGCACCACACTGCCAGGTCTCTGACCTCCTCCCTATAGGCTGCCTCATCGTTGTCAGTGATCAGTCCTACCACTGTCATGTCGTCAGAAAACTTGATGTGTTGGAGTTGTGCATGGCCACGCAGTCATGGGTAAACAGGGAGTACAGGAGGGGAGTAAGCACACACCCATGAGGTGCCCCCATGTTGATGGTCAGCGTGGAGGATGTTTTGTTGCCCACACTCTACACCTGGCGGTGGCCCGTCAGGGCATCCAAGATCAAATACTTAGGTGTCTGGTTAGACTGTAAACTCTCCTTCCAGACCCATATCAAACATCTCCAATCCAAAGTTAAATCTAGAATTGGCTTCCTATTTCGCAACAAAGCATCCTTCACTCATGCTGCCAAACATACCCTTGTAAAACTGACCATCCTACCAATCCTCGACTTTGGCGATGTCATTTACAAAATAGCCTCCAATACCCTACTCAACAAATTGGATGCAGTCTATCACAGTGCAATCCGTTTTATCACCAAAGCCCCATATACTACCCACCATTGCGACCTGTACGCTCTCGTTGGCTGGCCCTCGCTTCATACTCGTCGCCAAACCCACTGGCTCCATGTCATCTACAAGACCCTGCTAGGTAAAGTCCCCCCTTATCTCAGCTCGCTGGTCACCATAGCATCTCCCACCTGTAGCACACGCTCCAGCAGGTATATCTCTCTAGTCACCCCCAAAACCAATTCTTTCTTTGGCCGCCTCTCCTTCCAGTTCTCTGCTGCCAATGACTGGAACGAACTACAAAAATCTCTGAAACTGGAAACACTTATCTCCCTCACTAGCTTTAAGCACCAACTGTCAGAGCAGCTCACAGATTACTGCACCTGTACATAGCCCACCTATAATTTAGCCCAAACAACTACCTCTTTCCCAACTGTATTTAATTTTAATTTATTTATTTATTTTGCTCCTTTGCACCCCATTATTTTTTATTTCTACTTTGCACATTCTTCCATTGCAAAACTACCATTCCAGTATTTTACTTGCTATATTGTATTTACTTTGCCATCATGGCCTTTTTTGCCTTTACCTCCCTTCTCACCTCATTTGCTCACATTGTATATAGACTTGTTTATACTGCATTATTGACTGTATGTTTGTTTTTACTCCATGTGTAACTCTGTGTCGTTTTATCTGTCGAACTGCTTTGCTTTATCTTGGCCAGGTCGCAATTGTAAATGAGAACTTGTTCTCAACTTGCCTACCTGGTTAAATAAAGGTAAAATAAAATAAATAAAATAAAATCCAGTTGCAGAGGGAGGTGTTCAGTCACAGGGTCCTGAGTTTGGTGATAAGCTTGGAGGGGACTATGGTGTTGAATGCTGAGCTACAGTCAATCAACAGAATTCTTACATAGGTATTCTTATTGTCCAGGTGGGTGAGGGCAGTGTGGAGTGCATTAGAGATCTGTGGATCTGTTGCGGTGGTATGCGAATTGGAGTGGATCTAGGGTGTCTAGGATGATTGTGTTGATCTGAGCCATGACCAGCCTTTCAAAGCATTTCATTGCTATTGATGTGAGTGCTATGGGGCGATAGTCATTTAGGAAGGTTACCTTGGCATTCTTGGGCATGGAGACTATGGTGGTCTACTTGAAAAAAGTTGATATTACAGACCAGGTCAGGGATAGGTTGAAAATGTCAGTGAAGACACTTGCCAGCTTGCCAGTGCATGCTCTGAGTACACTTCCTGGTACTCTGTCTGCAAATATTAGAGTCCTGGTTTACGGTCTGCGAATATTAACCTGTTTAATTAAAGGTCTTACTCACATTGTCTATGGAAAGCAGATCACACAGTCATCCGGAACAGCTAGTGCTCTCAAATACACAAAACTTTATGGATTTGATCATTTGATGGCCATCTATCACGCTGTCATCTTTTTTTAAAGTGATATTGTTTTTCTTCATTTTAAGGTTGAACAATTTGTGTTTTGTGCAGAGGTTGACTGGGAGCTCTGAAGCCCCAAATACAGAAATATGAGGGAAAATACAGTTCCCCAAAATGTAACGAAGAACAAATTATCCCTAGAATTAGACTAGGCTACCTTGAACAAAAACGGTAGCCTAGTCTAATTCTATTGATAATTTGTCCATCATTACATTTTAGGGAACTGTATTTTCCCAAATTTTCTGCACTTCGGGCTTTATGGTTTATTTTTGTACTGTAAGCGCGTGAGTTTGTTTTTGCTCGTGAGGGGGCGTGACAGAGAATGGGAGGGGCGATGCATACGTTGCCCAGTTGAGCAGCTTGAAACATGATCCAGCGGCGCCTCGACGAGGCAGGGCTATAGACTAGAAGCATAGTGTTATCACACCGCGGTACCAGAGTTCGGAGAGATACCTGAATAGGAGCGAAGAGAAAGAGTAGTGTAGAGAGAATGGGAAAGGGAGTAACTGGGAGCATTCAGCATCTGACAAATCAAAGGCACGGTGTCTCATATTCCTGCGTATAGCAGAGGAGGATGGAGCGTTGCCGGTTGAGCGGATAAGATGATCTGTTTGTGGATACCATTGTGTTTTTCTTCGCACCAATAGGAACATGTGTTTTCTGGAGGTTTGAGGAAAGCGATGGTTGCATCACCTTCAACTGCGCTGTCAATCTCATTTCAAAGAGCGACATCATAAGAAACTCCGTGGGGAACTGGCCTTTTGGAGGATATGCAGAAATAGGATCGGCTTGGTTGTTAAATTATTTTAGCAAACCAAGCATTAAAACCAGCGGTTATCAGTTTTATGTATACCAGTATGATGAACTCTTTTTTTGATACTTCGCCTGCTGCTATGATCGATACAGTTCCTGTCAGTCGTATGTCCACTTCTGGGTCGGGCGCGGTAACCAGTGCTCTGCGAAATGATTTGGGGTCCAATATCCATGTACTGAAGACTCTGAACCTGCGGTTTCGCTGTTTTCTTGCTAAGGTTCATGAACTAGAGCGGAGAAACAAATTATTAGAGAACCAACTGCAGCAAGCCTTGGAGCAACAACGATACCAAGTATACACACGTGAAGTAGCTGTCCAAACCGACTCTACCGAATCCCGACTACCTGGTACCATTTGGAGTTTCACGCACGTGAGGAGACACGGCGAGCGCTATGAGACTCTCCAGGGGCCCGGTGTGTCCTGGAATCACCCGGACGGTGTTGGGGTCCAAATCGATACCATCACACCAGAAATAAGAGCTCTGTATAATGTTTTGGCTAAAGTCAAGCGAGAGAGAGACGAATACAGGAGAAGGTAAGTACCTACAAACTACTGCATTCAAACAGTGACATCAGTGCGCATTTCCCATTGCAGCAGTTTTAGGCCTGACTGGAGCAGCAGCATCAGTCTACACTTTATTGCTGCATTTCATTCTAATTGGATGGTAATAATATATGCTGATTATTTGTCACCAGATAGGAATGAATGAAATGCGTCATTGGTAGCTTAATACAAATAAACTGCAACTCTGATTCATTGCATATTTTGGTAGCCAGGCAGCAAGGCTATTGTAACGCTTGCCAAAACCATGCGATTGCGCGATACCCTCTAGACTTAAGTTTAGTTTTAACTCCAGTCAGATTTGTTAACTTTTTACATAATTGTTTAATTTTCACTCTACTAGGTCGGCAGGCGTTTTCCCCAACCCAGTACTAACACACCCGTTTGAAATAATGAACTAATCATCCTCCATGATTGGCTGAATCAGGTTTGTTACTGCTGGGCTGGAACAAAACCTTGCACTCTGTACCTCCCTGGGACCAAAGTTAGGTACCCGAGAGCCGTCATTCATCTGTTCCTGCTGGGTGTTTTGTTGTTTGACACTGTGTCAAGTATAGGCTGGTTACATTCAATCTTATGGAATAGTAGAGATGAACCATTGTTTGAAACCTTCACTGACCAGTGACCAATGAGCAGTTATGTGGCTTCTAGGCCCGAAGGTGTTGTTATCATGGTGGGATGATAGAAATAAGAAAGAATATAGCTAAAAGCCGCCAGAGATTATACAATACAGGTTGTTTGCAGTGTCTCACGTTGGTACAGTAATACATGTAGCGAGGATGCTGAAACTAGAGGGTATGTCCGATGGAAAATGGTGGGAAAAATCCAATTTTATTGGTCGCATACACATATTTAGCAGATGTTATTGCGGATGTAGCGAAATGCATGTGTTCCTAGCTCCAACAGTGCAGTAGTATATAACAATACATGACAATACACACACAAATGTAAAATAATGGAATTAAGAAATATATAAATATTAGATTGAGCAATGTCGGTGTAGCATTGACTAAAATACAGTAGAATAGAATACAGTATATACATATGAGATGAGTAAAGCAGAACGTAAACATTATTCAAGTGGCCAGTGATTCCAAGTCGATGTATATAGGGCAGCAGCCTCTATGGTGCAGGGTTGTGTAAATTGGTGGAAGCCGGCTAGTGATGGCTATTTAACAGTCTGATGACCTTGAGATAGCAGCTGTTTTTCAGTCTCTCGGTCCCAGCTTTGATGCACCTGTACTGACCTCGCCTTCTGGATGATAGCGGGTGAACAGGCCGTGGCTCTGGTGGTTGATGTCCTTGATGATCTTTTTGACCGTCCTGGAGGGCAAGGTAGTTTGGCCAGACCACACCACCCTCCGGAGAGCCCTGCGGTTGCGGGCAGTGCAGTTGCCGTACCAGGTGGTGATATAGCCCGACAGGGTGCTCTCAATTGTGCATTTGTAAAAGTTTGTGAGGGTTTTAGGAGCCAAGCCAAATTTCCTCAGCCTCCTAAGATTGAAGAGGCGCTGTTGCGCCTTCTTCACCACACTGTCTGTGTGGGTGGACCATTTCAGATTGTCAGTGATGTGTACACCAAGGACCTTGAAGCTGTCCACCTTCTCCACTGATGTCCTGTCGATGTGGATAGGGGCGTGCTCCCTCTGCTGTTTCCTGAAGTCCACGATCACCTTCTTTGTTTTGTTGATGTTGAGTGAGAGGTTATTTTCCTGGCACCACTCTCCCAGGGCCCTCACCTCCTCCCTCTAGGCTGTCTCGTCATTGTTGGTAATCAGGCCTACTGTTGTGTCGTCTGCAAACTTGATGATTGAGTTGGAGGTGTGCATGGCCACGCAGTCATGGGTGAACAGGGAGTGTAGGAGGGGACTGAGCATGTACCCTTGTGGGGCTCCTGTGTTGTGGATTAGCAAAGTGGAGGTGTTGTTTCTTACCGTCACCACTTGGGGGTGGCCCATCATGAAGTCTAGGACCCAGTTGCACAGGGTGGGGATCAGACCCAGGGCCCCAAGCTTAATGATGAGCTTGGAGGGTGCTTGGAGGGTACTATGGTGTTGAATGCTGAGCTATAGTCAATGAACAGCATTCTTACATACAAGTATTCCTCTTGTCCAGATGGGATAGGGCATACAGCGATTGCATCGTCTGTGGATCTATTGGGGTTGTAAGCAAATTGAAGTGAGTCTAGGGTGTCAGGTAAGGTAGAGGTGATATGATCCTTAACTAAACTTTCAAGCACTTCATGATGACAGAAGTGAGTGCTACTGGACTATTGCTATTTACTTCAGTTACCTTTGCTTTCTTGGGTATTGGAACAATGGTGGACATCTTGAAGTAAGTGGGGACAGCAGACTGGAGTAGGGAGAGATTGAATATGTCCGTAAACACTCCAGCCAGCTGGTCTGTGCATGCTCTGAGGACGCGGCTAGGGATGCCGTCTGGGCCGGCAGCCTTGTGAGGGTTAGCACGCTTAAATGTATTACTCATGTCGGCCATGGAGAAGGAGAGCCCACAGTCCTTGGTAGCGGGCCGTGTCGGTGGTATTGTGTTCTCCTCAAAACGGACAAAGAAGGTGTTTAGCTTGTCCCGAAGCAAGATGCCGGTGTCCACAACGTGGCTGGTTTTCTCTTTGTAGTCTGTGATTGTCTGTAGAACCTACCACATAAATAAGAATTTGTTGCCTAGTTAAATAGAAAAAATATTTTTAAAACATATGCTTCGTGTCTGAGCCATTGAATTGTGACTCCACTTTGTCTCTGTACTGACATACATTTTGCCTGTCTGATTGCCTTTCGGAGGGAATAACTGCACTGTTTGTATTAGGCCATATTCCCAGTCACCTTGCCATGGTTATATGTGGTGGTTTGCACATTCAGTTTTGCGTGAATGCTGGCATCTATCTACTGTTTCTGGTTTGGGTATGTTTTAATAGTCACAGTGGGCACAACATCTCCTATACACTTCCTGATGAACTCAGTCACCGTATCCGTGTATTCGTAAATGTTATTCTCAGAGGCTACCTGGAACATATCTCAGTCCGCATGATCAAAATAATCTTGAAGCATGGATTCCGATTGGTCAGACCAGCGTTGCATAGACCTTAGCACGGGTACTTCCTGTTTGAGTTTCTGTCTATAGGAAGGGAGAAGCAAAATGGAGTCGTGGTCAGATTTGCTAAAGGGAAGGTGGGGCAGGGCCTTGTAGGTTTTTTGAAAAGTTGAGTAGCAGAGGTCCAATGTTTTTCCAGAGCGAGTACTACATTCAATGTGTTGGTAGAACTTTGGTAGCATTTTCTTCAACTTTGTACTGCATTTGAATTTCACATTGCAATTTCAAACCTGAATACACTGTCTTAATTAGTGGTCGACCGATTATGATTTTTCAACGCCGATACAGATTATTGGAGCACAAAAAAAGTCGATACCGCTTAATCGGACGTTTTTTGAAATGTGTGTGTGTGTAATATATATATCAATGAACACTTTTATTTTTACTTAATATAATACATATGGGCTTTTGGATGGGTGTTCTTAAGGTGATTCCACAGGTTGGTGGTATTTTTTTATTTAGCCGTTGCTGACCCCATGCTTAAATTTTTATCACAAATAAGACACCTTGCTTTCCCTGGTGCCAATTCCATGTAATAGTCCCACACTGGTGCTCTGCTTTTCTCTGCCATCTGTAAAACACACACACAGCTCTGAAGTGACAATGATACTGAAGAGTCTGCTTAGGAGACAAATACTCTCAACTGTTTGAATAAAAATAGAGTTTAAGTTACCTGTGATGAATGTTGAAAACAAAAACTATAATTTCTATATGCAGGAAATTCTATTTTAATAATGGACATGGTAAGAATTGACTACCAAAGTGCGAGTCATACTTCCCATGACACCTAGCAAAATCTGAAAAGTGGTTCCTTCATTCATTTACTCCATAGGATATTTTTAGATTCACTTAAAATAAGGTCTGTTTCGTGTAGGCGTACACCACCTTGCCAATTTTATAACTGTAGATATCCATAGGACAAGGTAACTCTGATCAATATTGGCTAAATATAAGTGAAGATAAAAAAAAATTGTAGGGTGGATTTATGAAAATATTTTGACAAACGTTACCTTATCCTAGTGAGATTTACACGGGTATCAAAGTGCCGAGGCGGTTTAAGCCTGCACGAAACACAGACCTTACTGGAAGTAGATCAAGACATTCTCTATGGAAGACATGAACGGTAAAATAACGAAGGAACCCCTTTCAAGTTCAGCCGCAAGTTATTACAGGAATTATAACGCATCGACTATTTCTCTCTAAACCATATACCTTTGACTATTACGAGCCTGCTGCTGCCTACCACCCCTCAGTCAGACTGCTCTATCATAGACTTAACTATAAACACACAGAAATACGAGCCTTAGGTCAAATCCGGAAACTTTCACCTCGAAAACAAAATGTTTATTCCGTTCCGTATTTATCTAACGGGTGGCATCCATGAGTCTAAATATTCCTGTTACATTGCAGAATCTTCAATGTTATGTCATAATTACGTAAAATTCTGGCAAATTAGTTCGCAAAGAGCCAGGTGGCCCAAACTGTTGCATATACCCTGACTCTGCGTGCAATGAACACAAGAGAAGTGACACAATTTCACCTGGTTAAATTGCCTGCTAACCTGGATTTCTTTTAGCTAAATATGCAGGTTTAAAAATCTATACTTGTATATTGATTTTATGAAAGGCATTGATGTTTATGGTTAAGTACACATTGGAGCAACGACAGTCGTTGATAGTTTTTTTAGAAGATTAATGCTATCCAGCAACTTACCTTGGCATACTGCATTCGCGTAACAGGCAGGCTCCTCGTGAGGCAGTTGGTTAGAGCATGGACTAGTTAACTGTAAGGTTGCAAGATTGGATCCCCCGAGCTGACAAGGTAAAAATCTGTCGTTCTGCCTCGTTCCTAGGCCGTCATTGAAAATAAGAATGTGTTCTTAACTGACTTGCCTAGTTTAATAAAGATTAAATAAAGGTGTAAAAAAATAAAACACTTTTTTTTTTAAATCGGCGGCCAAAAATACAGATTTCCGATTATCGGCCATTCCGATTAATCGGTCGACCTCTAGTCTTAATGGAGACAACCACAGTAGAATGGTTCATAGTGTGGGTCTCCCATCCAACCCAAGCTTCCTTTTTGCTCATACCGGTTTCATTTCCCAGAGCTTTGGTCATCAACTGGTTGATCGCGATCAACTGGTCGATCTTTAAGGCATTCCTAGTAGATCATCAAACATTTCTGTAGAAAAGCAAATGATAAAGACTTGCGCCCCTTTTTTTATTATTCGTGTTGCGCTGTTGGCGGTAGGTGCACTTGATTCAGAAGCCCTGCGCAGCGGGTAGGCAAAGTGTTCCAATTTTGAACCATTTATTTTGTCAGAAAGGACAAAATCCGCCTACCCAGCGGACCAGGAGACCTGTGGCTAAATCGAGTGCGCCTACTGCGCTGGCCAATCGGAGAGCTCAAATCAGTGTCTACAAGTTTGATGCTAGCCTACGAGAGATTTCATAACTTTTAAAACAATGACGAGAGAGAGACTGTCAAAGAATACAGCAGAGTTGAGTTAATGTATAAAAAAAAATATTCAGCACTATCAACAATTTTTATTCAACACGATTAAAAAACATAACGTCTACTCCCTACTTCCACTTGCGTTGAAATGAATGAGTAGTCAAATGTATTATTAGCAGCTCGTTGTGTATATTTTAATATCGAGGAATATTTCACTTTCTCTGGTCATAGGAACATGAATTTGTGCTTGAGGCAGATGTGGTGGTCCTCGAGTTTCGTCATCAGGTGGAAGGTTGTTTTTAAATGTTTGAGCGTATGCTTCAGCCAAGACATCGGCTGCTGGTCAGATTATCATATCTCACAGACAGTCACACTGTAGGCTAACTGACGTCTCCAGCGGCTCCAGTGCCCTTGTTGCCACGGTAACCTCCTGCCCTTAAAGGGGCTGCTGAACAGTTGTCACAAAAATGAAATTCAATTGAGCAATATACCCAGGGGGCGCAACTGGTTTTAGAAGTGGGGGGTGGGGAGGCATGGCCCTTCTAGCTGTCTCTATTTAGAACAACAAAAAGTAAGCAAAAATGCCCACAGTCATCAAGCTAGGTAAGAAATCATTATTAAATATGCTTAATTAATAAGACTGAACTAAATCAATGATAATTCAATCATCTATATTGTGTTGCAACTTTAACCAATAACCTAACAAATGAACAACTCTGACAAATAAAATACAAAAACTTAACTTTTGATTGACTTTATTAAGACATCCTCAATATCAAATTTCAGCCTGTCTGCCTAGCCAGTCCGTGCAGTCTGCATGTCCGACCCACCAGTCTAGTCAATAACTCAACACTCTCCCCAACACAACTTCCTTCAAATATTTTTTTACATTTCTCATGGGAAAGGTTTGGAAAGCAAAAGTTTCATAAAAACACATACTCCTACACATTAATACACAGAAACTGTACGTCCTCCATATAATTCATATCATAGGCCTAATAGTACTGTAGAGCTTTAACTTGATAAGTCTCCAGGATCAGCATTAAATTTTTTTACGGGGAGAAGGGAGAATCTGCAGTCATGCTGAGATAAAAGAACATACTTGTTGCCTTAATTCAGCCAGCCTTCACAAGACCATAACATATGCAAATTTGTGTTTTACACCTCCAGCAGAATAATACCATTTCTGGGTGCATTATATATTTTTTCACTGGCATATAGTGTAAGTTCTATGCATGGTTTTAAACTGCAGTAATTTATGTCTGTGCTTATATGAACATGACTGGGAATTCTAACATATCTGAATCCATTCATCAATTTAGTTTGGCATTTTTTTGTGTCATTGGGTAAAGCCTCTTAACCCTTGATACTGTTTGGAAATCAACTTTAGAAGGTTGTCAGACTGCCTTAAAATAGTTTGATCTTTGAAGCTTCTTGCTTGTCCAGTGTTTGCTGCACTGAGAGAATAAAGTGTTGTATCTGTGTAAGTTCACATCTGTACCAATACACTGGTCTTCTCTGGCTGCCTAACCCTGATGAGACCCAGGTCACCATCTGATCCTGCTCAAATGAGGCATAACAAAGAATTACCTTGGTGTACATTTATGCGTTATATTATCCAAGAATAAAATCAATGGTTCAGTAAATTAAATAAAAATTATGCCCAGATCCCAGACTTTAGCCTACCCATCGACTCAAGATAGCAGGATCAGATGGTGACATTCCAAGACATGATGAGCATAGTGTTGTGTACTGACTGTGCACCATGACAGTGAAGCCTGTAGAGCTGTTTATACCGTGTCAGTGTGAAAAGTAGAAAATAAGATGGGGAAACTGACAGATCAATAACGTTACATTGTTTTCTTGACTAATAAAACTTGTATCGCCCTGAAAAAACATCAGAATATCAGTCTTCAATCGCTTGGCCGCTGGTTTCATCGGTTGATTCAGGTCTAGCGTGATTGAGGCAAAAAATAATAGCAGAAGTTAGTGAGCTAAATGGTTAACGTTAGCCAACTTTTGGCTAGCTCTAACTAATGGTACATCATAAAATTTACTTCTGTTGAAACGGGACAAATCGAAGGCTACAAAACATTTCCATATACACAACCTGACAGATAGCTAGCTAACACTGAACTGGCTGTGCTAGCTACTAGCTAGCTAACTAGCTGGTAGTAGTTCATTCACTTCTTTTGAGAGGGGATGAAACATTACCTAACATAACATGTCAGTTACACTATTAGCTCAGCACTGGGAATATATATATATATATATATATATATATATATATATATATATTTTTTTTTTCTTCTGTCAAACAGCAGTTAACTTGCCATTGAGATCAGTCAGGTAAAGAGTAGCCAGTTTCTGCTCTGCTTGCTTTACAACTCATAGAAAATGTGCAACACAGACAGCAGCTGCCTCTGTTCATCTCTCCTGTGCTGGTCCTATACACCAGCCTTTCAGCAGCTTTGCCTTCACACAGCCTGTCTGCATGCTCTGTGGTGTGTGTGCCATCCTAAATCCAGCCGGCATGGTCCTAAAGCACACCGGTGCCGTGTTTTGTATCACAGTGCAATGATAAAACTGGGGGGGATCAAAAATGCAATTTCAGAATGGGGAGGGGGGGGGGGGTTGTCCCCGTCACCATTGTCCCCATCCCCAGTGAAAGTTGTGAAAGTTGCGCCCCTGAGTATATCACATCACTTCTTACTAGTAATAGATGTATTGTTTTAGAAACATTACAAAGCATGGTCATCCATTTTTTGGTGTAATTATGATGTAAAAATATTTTGGCTGGTAAAAAATCTGAGTGGCTGGTAGATTTCACATTGGCTGGTGGACCAACAAATTAGTTTCAGGCCCTGAACTGATCTATTTTGTTATCCAAGCTTGAGTTTTGAAATATAATATGCTATCCATAATATCCAATATGCTGTAATAATGCATTCTGCCTGCCTACTGCACAAACCCCATTCCTATAGAACTGTTTTTATTAGGTTATAATGTTTTACATTTAAGTTGTTTAAATGTTTTTATCTGAGCGGTAGATCTCGCCTCAAAAGGTTGGTCACCACTGTCCCAGAGGATTCCCTGCAGCATCCCTGGCTCAGGTCACTGTCAACCACCTCTGTTGCCCCATGATTCAACCAGGGAAGAATTCCGTAAGACCCTAACTGACCCAAGAGTTTGGCTATGGGACAGACTCGCTTCCATGCCCCCATACGGACTCAAACTGATGAAGTCATGAACTGTGTTTAGCAATCTTACTTTGGATGGTGATTTAAATAGTAAAGTAGCCCATTTGAAACTCTGCTGCAAATAACCGACAAGGCATGGAACAATCTTGCAAAGCCCTGCTCACATTATGATTTGGAAATACCAGCTCCTTGTACTTTAGACATTTCTGCAGTTAAGGTTAAAAAAGGCCATGCCTAATGCTTCCATTGCTAAATCAGGGAGTCAGTAGCTGTCAGTTGAGGGGCCAGATATACCCCTGTCAAAACCACTCGTAGAGTCATACATTTAACTGCTAGGCTTCAGACACTATTGATATTCATAAATGCACTTCAGCTAATAGCCCTCAAATAAAATAGCAATTCATTCTGAAAGGCAAGATTGCATTTCCTGCTGTTCCTTATTGAATGGACGGAATATTCAGGCATGATAACAACTCAACTGAGTAGGATAGTCTGTCAAAAGACTGGCCTACAGCTTACTAACTGTTATAACCCTGTTATAACTTGTAAATAAGACTTACATTCTCAACTGGAAAATCTCATGCAGAAAACCAGACATTGGTAATGTCATTTCATGGGGCAGTGACTACATGCATGACAGACTTTCCTGGTTACTATACTGTAGAGAAGCAGTTAATATACTATATATATATATATATATATACTGTGACAAAAATTCCAGATTGTCTGCATAATCAAATAACATTCAGCTCAGACATCCATACATACCCCACAACACATGCCACCAGGGGTCTCTTCAGACATCCATACATACCCCACACGACATGCCACCAGGGGTCTCTTCAGACATCCATACATACCCCACAACACATCCATACATACCCCACAACACATGCCACCAGGGGTCTCTTCAGACATCCATACATACCCCACAACACATCCATACATACCCCACAACACATGCCACCAGGGGTCTCTTCAGACATCCATACATACCCCACAACACATCCATACATACCCCACAACACATGCCACCAGGGGTCTCTTCAGACATCCATACATACCCCACAACACATCCATACATACCCCACAACACATGCCACCAGGGGTCTCTTCAGACATTCATACATACCCCACACGACATGCCACCAGGGGTCTCTTCACAGTCCCCAAGTCCAAAACAAATTCACGGCAACGCATAGTTTTATACAGAGCTATGATCGCATAGAACCCTGCCATCTTCATTTACTCAAGCAAACAGCAAAATAACCTTTTAAAAAATGTATTAAAAAACAACCCATGGAACAACGGGGACTGTGAGGAAATAAAAAACGCACACACATTCACTCTACCCTAGCTCAAGACCAAACATTCACTCTACCCTAGCTCAAGACCAAACATTCACTCTACCCTAGCTCAAGACCAAACATTCACTCTACCCTAGCTCAAGACCAAACATTCACTCTACCCTAGCTCAAGACCAAACATTCACTCTACCCTAGCTCAAGACCAAACATTCACTCTACCCTAGCTCAAGACCAAACATTCACTCTACCCTAGCTCAAGACCAAACATTCACTCTACCCTAGCTCAAGACCAAACATTCACTCTACCCTAGCTCAAGACCAAACATTCACTCTACCCTAGCTCAAGACCAAACATTCACTCTACCCTAGCTCAAGACCAAACATTCACTCTACCCTAGCTCAAGACCAAACATTCACTCTACCCTAGCTCAAGACCAAACATTCACTCTACCCTAGCTCAAGACCAAACATTCACTCTACCCTGGCTCAAGACCAAACATTCACTCTACCCTGGCTCAAGACCAAACATTCACTCTACCCTGGCTCAAGACCAAACATTCACTCTACCCTGGCTCAAGACCAAACATTTTAAGTAGGCAATTTTCTATTTTAAATAGAGCGCAATCCTGTTTAAAATAGGGAGCAATAGTAATTAATGGTGTCTAACTCCGCCATGGTTCATTGAACAAAGTCTATGGGAAAATGAATGGAGGTTTTGTAGGGTATTTGGATAAATGCAGAAAATAAGGTCTGTAGTAAACACAGGCTTAGGAGATCTTAAGTTGTGTTCTATGAGATATGCATTTTGAAGCATTTATGTAAAAGCAAAAAAAAGCAGATAAAGCACAAAGGCTTCATAATTCATAAAGGTCATGTTAACTGACTGATATTATCTCATAGAACAAAACAAACAAGATCTCCTCAGCCTGTGTTAACCTCAAACCTTATGTTTGGTGTTTATCCCAAAACCCTATTCTTTCCCCATTAATTTTCCCCATAGGAATAGCAGAACAAACCAGAGGTAACTCATTTCCGGGTTTAGGACTACAAGTTTACGAGCTCTGTGCAACGGCTGTTTAGCCTATTAAATGGCTGGCTTTAGGACCATGAGGAGCATTGCGTGTATTTTTTTATTCACTATAATATTACGGTGATAATTAATGGCTGGGGTCATTTTTGTTTGTTTTTGCTGTTCTCCAAATAGTATTTTAGAGTTTTAAAATTGTGTAGAAATGCAGTATACAAGCTTCCTGCTATACCCAAGGTTCAGCTGAACTGCTACCACAGACCTTCAACCCAGTGTGCTGATTTCTTAAAGCTTTATATGTGTAGACACACCATGAGATGTTTGGACCAGAATTTGTTTTTGTCAACCAGATTTGGAAAACTTTAGATGGAAGTATCTGATACAGTATCTAGAGACATGGCAAGAAGTAATGAATTAAATATGCTAAACATGTCATGATTTGTTATTACATGTTTACATATGGTTCCCCCCAGGGAACAGTACATTTCTTATTGCTCAGTTGCACAATATTTATTGTTTTGCAGTTGTGCAACAGTCTCTGTTATTTCTTGGTCACAAAGTTTAATGCCAGATTTGGGTTACCTGTTATCTGATTCTGACATAACAGATTTACAAGCAATAATTATTTTGGGGATGTAGACACACATTTTTTATATTTTATTTACCTTTATTTAACTAGGCAAGTCAGTTAAGAACAAATTCTTATTTACAATGATGGCCTAGGAACAGTGGGTTAACTGCCTAGTTCAGGGGCAGCACGACAGATTTTTACCTTGTCAGCTCGGGGATTCGATCTTAACCTTTCGGTTACTAGTCCAATGCTCTAACCATGCAGGCACGCCCGTACATACACACACAACATGGTGTCATGGATGGGTGATAGGTTCAGTAAGTCAGTGAGATATCCTCATGCTGGGGAATATGTGGACAAGAAGGTTACATGTCTTTCATGTTGACAAATGACAATAGAAAGATGGGCGACCAGGGTCATTGCCAGTGCCCCAGTTCAGATTGTCTCTCCTTGAGATTCAGCAGGAGTCGTGCTGTATATCACTGTGATAAAGATCAGACGGTTTTCAGGACAGTTGTGTGTGTGTGGTGGTGGTTTTTCTCAAGGACTTATTCAGGATAAACTTCACAATAAAAACTAATCAAAGCAGTGTGGCTGAAGACCGCTTGGTAACCTTTCCTTCACCCCCATACAGTATGTGTTTATTTCTCTCCATTACTGTAGTCATAGAATTCATATGACACTATCATTTTACCATGTTGGCTGATTTAATGATCATGTAAACCAAGGTGAAAGTCATCCATACTTAATACCAAAGCGATGGTTGAGTATGAGAGACACAGACTTAGAGATGTAGTTCTTTCTATCATGAAAATGGTATTTGAGCTCCATCCCAATCACTCACACGAGAGAGAAGGAGAAAAGCAATGTCCTCCTTGTCCCTTCTTTTTATTGACAGTTTATTGTGGCAATAAAGTGTGTGTGTGTGTGTGTGTGCGTGCTTGCTAGTGTGTGTCTGCTGCGGAAGTATGCATTTTGTTTGCTGTAATGTATTATCCTTCTAGTGTGGTGGTGACACAATACGACATTGTTTGAGTTTTTTGTTGAATGGCGTGCAGGCTTCACACGGGCTGTGTGTGTGTGGTAACTTCAAACCAAACGTGAAAGAGAGAATAAAAAGATGGAGTATAGTTGTAAATGGGCAATAAACTGATTCAGTCTCAAAGCAGTGGGATGTTACACAATTTCTATTTGCAATAACTGAAATTATGACTACCCAGGTTTCAAACCTGTAACATCTGACCAACTCAATGTCGTGTTAGGCCTGTGAGCTAATCCTTCCAGTAGGCATAAGCTTTGCGAGCTAACACAAGTCTTCCATT
This sequence comes from Oncorhynchus kisutch, assembly GCF_002021735.2. Taxonomy (NCBI): domain Eukaryota; kingdom Metazoa; phylum Chordata; class Actinopteri; order Salmoniformes; family Salmonidae; genus Oncorhynchus; species Oncorhynchus kisutch. The sequence continues at coordinate 29,081,315 of NC_034174.2, read as the reverse complement.
CTCAGGCAAGGTTACTCATCATGTGACCATAGTTCACTGAATCACCTCTGTTACACCCTTCTTACTTCAGCAGTTCAGACACAGCGTAGCCCTCAGACACATCAACAGTAAACTATGCCTCAGTTGGGATTTGAACCAGTGATCCTCGGTCCGCTCTTCCTAACTGTTTGGCCATGCCACTGGAGACGATCCACTGCCTTCCCGGATGCCCTTTGAAAAGGACCTGTTCCAAACCAAACCCCATGCAGTGCAGGCATGCAGCATAGCTCCTCGGGACAGTTTCTTCCAGCATTAATAATTGAAGGCAGCTGAATTTAGCTGCATCGCCGAGTGTGGATCAATGAGATGAGAATCCTGAGGAGACACTTTCTCTGTGCTTTGATCTCTCTGCTGCTGCTCAGAAGATGAAAGGACTAATTGGGCTTGTTGGGTCGGATTTAGCTGCCTCCCCAACAGGAGGATAAAGACCTGCCCACGTGAACAACCTAATATGGGTAATTACAGAGCACAATGACCTCAGGTTGCAGGTTGGAACTGTATAACCATTTCTCTTGTCTATATCCAGTTTCTAATGATACATGATGATTCCCCAAATATAAACATATTTCTGCTGTATGTATGCACACCTTTTCCCACTGTTGTGGTCTGCAATATGTAATCTAGATCTGCTGTTCAGCTAGAACTTTCCCTGTACACAGCAGTCAATCTGTCCCAGAATGCACTGCTTCCTGGCACTCAGCCCCTGCTGATAGCCCCTCTTTCTACCCCCTGCTGATACACAGGCAGAGGGAACTCATTTCTGAGAGCACACAGCTCCTGGTGATTCTCTGTCTCTCTCTGTCTCTCTCTGTCTCTCTGTCTCTCTCTCTTGTGGAGGTCAACATAGTGATATCAGACTTATCAAGGTCAGGATGTTGTCACAGGTATCTACTGTATGTCATTAGAAGCTCTGTTATCCTCAGTACAGTTGATGTTAAGCTGCTTCATTTCATGAGGCTGCAGGCTAACAGTAAGGTCAATGATAAGAGTGCATTGGTGTGAAGGAGACAAGGAACTGTGGTGTCTCTCCATATTGATTCTGGGGGAACCTCTGGGTGGGTAGTCACGTGATGGAATCGTTCTTCCTCATTTGCCTCTGTGAGTCTGCTTTTTCAGTGAGTGCACCATGTTCCTGATTATTCATGGGCATCGATGTAGCTGAGCGCGGTGGCACACTGCCATGAAAGAAAGTGCAGGAATGCACCTGTCTTTTCTAGCCACTGTTAACCGCTATAGCAGGAGGCTATGGACTAGTCTAGCGGATAAGGACATTCAGTGGTAGACACACATCAGGAGGGGCATTCTACTGCTGTACAATGGATGTACAGAGGACTTGGGTATCTATCTGTGCATGTTAGTGAAACAGACACTGTATACAGACACAGTCTATCTCTGCTGTATTTCAAGATCTTATTAACACAGAAGAAACAGTCTCTTGCTTGACAGCTAAGGAGCTACAAGACTTAGTACACAAAGAGACAGGCTCAATCACTTACACACCCTGGGCTTGGGGTAGAATAGCCTTTTTGTGATGGTGTGCTGGCGATTAGGGATCGATATGGGTCAGCGTATTTTGTGTCTTTATGGGTGAGTGAGCTCAGACAGGGATATTAGAGCTATCTCTTACATATACCGTTACATTAGCCCAGGCTAGACGTATCTGTCTTAGAGACACAGTAACACTTAAGATACACTTAATGCAGTGGGATGGAGGGCACCTGAACCTTCAGTGGCAGCGTTTTCATTATGTCTATTTAAGTGGCTCACCATGCAAGGGCTGGTCATCATGGTGATGTAGACATGCTTTCTGTAGCGCAATGAGTATCTATATGTTTATTATTGGTGCCTTGATCTTTAGTAATCATTCAGATATAGTTTGCTGTAAGTTGTTTGGGCACTGCGGTGCCACGAACCATTCTAGACTACCATTCAATTTATTGTCAGTCTTTCATCGTATTATCACTAAGTGATCTTTGTAACCTACTGTATATTGAATTAGGATGCTGTCGGTTTTGACCTACTGTACCTTTAAGCCAGGGGATAAACAACCATGATGGATCATGATGAGAGTGAGGGGAATTGAAAGCGGGATGATAATGGGGGGGAAGCTGACTTCCTGTAAATACAGCTGTCATGCTTTCATGGGAGTTCTGATTTATTCTACACTTTCTACAGGTGTGTGTACTTGGATGATAAAAGGGATGTGCCTTGGGGTATTTACACAGGGTTAATGGAATGCAGATACATGGCTTTCCCGTGGTTTATACTGTACACACCCTGGTTTAAGGAGGATTTGTGCCAAAGGTCTTCTCTAATGAGTCTATCCACCCACAGCTCCACCCAAACCAGGCCTGAGCATGCCATGGGTGTGTGTCTCAGTGATGACATAACATATATATATTTTTTATTTTTATTTGTTTATTTTATTTAACTTTTATTTTAACTAGGCAAGTAAGTTAAGAACAAATTCTTATTTACAATGATGGCCTAAAAGTATATTTCATAATACTCCCCAAATTCCCCCTCGTTTGTTAAATGGAAAATCCCATTGAAATGCACCATTATTAAATTAAGACAGAATTTCAAAAGGACGTGCTAATTTTCCACCATGAACTATGTTTGACTTTTTCCCAGCTCTTGCTTTCATGCAGTTTAATGGCCCTCTATATCTCCTGAGTCAATAGCCAGGAGAGGACAGCCAATATGTTGGGCTCCAAGGTGGCCATGCAGGAAGTGAGATCTATATCGTGGAAACATCAGTACAGAGCAGGAGTGTGCTCAATTGTACTCAACTGAGGTTGGTTGGGTGGGCTGCAGGGTGAGTTGGTTTTGCAGACCTCAGTAAAAAAATAAAAAGATTTTCTGTCACCACACCCTCAAGCCCCTCATAAATAACACATTGCATCAACGTGCTGGAAATGTTGATGTCCTTTCCTGGGATGAAAGTAACATTTAACTTGTCTTTTTTGGATGAATGAAATTACACATAATCTTTGGTGTACGATACAATGAAATGGCCAGCCTGTGACTGTTAGGGAGAGACAGAGACATCACACAAAACTGCTAAACCAGTTGTAGAAAACCATATGTTCCTTATGGATTGTAGAAGAGAAAAACAATCATCTATTCTGTGTGCCTTGTAGAAGTCTATTATTCAGCGTCTCTCTGTGAGTTAGCATTATAGCAGTGGGTCTCAACCTTGTGGCCCAGCCTTAGAATCTGCAGACTCAGGAGAAAAACAAAGCATTAGGTGTGGATACTTTGTAACATTGTCTCCTGCATCTTGTATCAGTTTATGGTGTTTTCAAAATGGCAGCCAGTGCCAATGTGACAAGTCCCTGCACACCCATATTTAACGTCTTTACCTGGTTACATAAAATGTCAGCAGCCTAAAATTGTTACTGTTAATTAAAAACGATTACCTGTGCCCTATAGAGTAATTATGTGTTTTTCCTCTGAGGCTGTTCTTTGTTCACACCTGTCACGCCAGTGCCCTGTATTGTATGTGAGATTACCTGTCTGGCAGGCACATGAGGAAGTGAACCAGAGCACTGCCAGTCTTCTCACTGGGTGTCCCCCCCAGTGGAAGAGCCAATAGACAGACAGTATACACCCTTGGGGGTAAAGAAGGGCTGTCATTGCTGGCTGTGTGGCTTAGTGATAATGCGTTGACACAGTGCAGAAACTGTAGACAAGCCTAGCACACACTGCTATTGTGTGGATAGTTGAGTGGTGTGTGGCGATGCATGGTGTTGGCCAGAAAAGGCCATGGGATTAGGACTGTTACAATGTGGCTCCAACCCATCCGGCACTACACCCTCTCCAGGGTATGTTCTATGGTGTCTATACAATGTATTTTGTTGAGCTAGACTTTGATGAATTCAAAGTTACACTTTGTGGGTTCATCAGCAAATAGCTGACGGAATCAGAGGAAGGCCCTAAAAATTGTCAGACTCCAGCCACCCTAGTCATGGACTGTTCTCTGCTACCGCACGGGCAAGCGGTACCGGAGCGCCAAGTCTAGGTCCAAAAGGCTTCTTAACAGCTTCTACCCTTAAGCCATAAGAGTCCTGAACAGCTAATCAAAGGGCTACCCAGACCCCTCTTTTACTCTGCTGCTACTCTCTGTTTATTATCTATGCATAGTCACTTTAACTCTACCTACATGTGCATATTACCTCAAATAACCGGTGCCCCTGCACATTGACTCTGTACCGATACTCCCTGTATATAGTCTCTCTATTGTTATTTTACTGCTGCTCTTTAATTATTTATTTTTATCTTACATTTTTTACTTAACACTTTTTTAAAGCATTGTTAGTTAAGGGCTTGTAAGTAAGCATTTCACTGTAAAGTCTACACCTGTTGTATTCAGCGCATGTGACAAATGCAATTTGATTTGAATCGTGAATTATGTAAGTTCACTATTTACCACAGACTACCAAGACCCTTCTCTGTATCCTAAGTGTACCCAGAGCCTGTTGTGTGTTGTCAAAACCTGCCTTTTTAATGGTTTCTTACTGCTGGGATGCATGGAAAAGGGAGTTTCAATATACTACGATTTAGAATACATAGATCAGCGTCCCTGGTTTTTCTTAATGATGATCTCCTGGCATTGCTTAAAGGAAAATACCACTCACAAAGTATATTTTGGTATTTGTTTCATTAATCCACTGTTGATACAGTCCCAAAATGTTTTGCATGTCAGCAATCAAGCTTTCAAGATATAGCACTTTCAAATTACAGAAAGTGTTGCAGTGTGAATCGTTTTGCAAAACTCATTATACTGTGACACTATCTGTATTTTGAAAGTTCTATTCCTTTAAGCCCTGTGTGTTTGATCTGGTTTCAAGTAGAGGTCAGCCGATTAATTGGAATGGCCGATTAATTAGGGCCGATTTCAAGTTGTCATAACAGTCGGTAATCTGCATTTTCGGACACCGATTATGGCCGATTACATTGCACTCCACGGAGACTGCGTGGCAGGCTTGACTACCTGTTACGCGAGTGCAGCAAGGAGCCAAGGTAAGTTGCTAGCTAGCATTAAACGTATCTTTATAAAAAACAATCAATCTTAATTAACATAATCACCTGTTAACTACACATGGTTGATGATATTACTAGTTTATCTAGCTTGTCCTGCGTTGCATATAATCGATGTGGTACCTGTTAATTTAGCATCGAATCACAGCCTACTTCGCCAAACGGGTGATGATTTAACAAGCGTATTCGCGAAAAAAGCACTGTCGTTGCACCAATGTCTACCTAACCATAAACATCAATGCCATTCTTTTAAAATCAATACACAAGAGTATATTTTTAATCCTGCATATTTAGTTAATATTGCCTGCTAACATTAATTTCTTTCAACTAGGGAAATTGTGTCACTACTCTTGCGTTCTGTGCAAGCAGAGTCAGGGTATATGCAGCAGTTTGGGCTGCCTGGCTCATTGCAAACTGTGTGAAGACCATTTCTTCCTAACAAAGACCGTAATTAATTTGCCAGAATTGTACATAGTTATGACATAACATTGAAGGTTGTGCAATGTAACCGTAATATTTAGACTTAGGGATGCTACCCGTTAGATAAAATACAGAACGGTTCCTATTTTCACTGATTGTTTTCGAATTGATAGTTTCTGGATTTGACCATAATGACCAAAGGCTCATATCTGTGTGTTATTATATTATATGATTTGATAGAGCAGTCTGAGCGGTGGTAGGCAGCAGCAGGCTCATAAGCATTCATTCAAACAGCACTTTCCTGCATTTGTCAGCAGATCTTCGCTGTGCTTCAAGCATTGTGCTGTTTTTGACTTCCAGCCTATCAACTCCCGAGATTCAGCTGGCAATACTATAGTGCCTATAAGAACATCCAATATTCAAAAGGTATATGAAATAAAAATGGTATAGAGAGAAATAGTCCTATAATTACTATAATAACTTCAACCTACTTCTTACCTGGGAATATTGAAGACTCATGTTAAAATTAACCACCAGCTTTCATATGTTCTTGATGTTCTGAGCAAGGAACTTAAACGTTAGCTTTTTTAACATGGCACATATTGCACTTTTACTTTCTTCTCCAACACTTTCGATTTGAATCGGCATCGGCTTTTTTTGGTCCTCCAATAATCAGTATTGGTATCGGCGTTGAAAAATCATAGTCTGTCGACCTCTAGTTTCAAGCCGGTAACTACATGCAACTGACTCCTCAGCTACAAGTAACTAGCTACAGTTGTTGCCCGTCCCCATTTTAAGGAGCAATAATACCCTACGTGTAAAGACAATACATTAATCAAACTCACAGCTTAGATTTTCCAATATGTTTAACCTCCTCCCTTCAATGTTAAACCTATCTAATCCAGTCCCCTCTAAAGTTGCATAAATAAGCACTATACTGTCTGTGGCTTTTACATCTACACAGGCATGCACGGACGAACACGCACGCCTCCACAACATTAGCCTGGGGCTTAACATACAAAGCATAAGACAGGCATGATGGACACACACACACACACACACACACGGCATGTTGCTCTACAGTTTTTAGCATCTTAGAAATACAGAAAATGTGTACATAAGGTTACTCTAGAGTCATGTCAGGCTTCACCCTGATAGCCGCTTGTCCTTTTCAATGTCATTGATATGTGTGTAGTGAACATTGGAGGTTCAAGCTGGTTCAGCATGATCTATTTGAAGTGTAGTATTTATGGCTGTGGTCTTCCTCCCCAGTAAGGGTCGGCAGCAGAGGAATCTGCTGAGTCATATAGTACTCACGGTGCCATTCAGAACTCAACCACTTCTCACTCGACCAGTATTGAACCATGTACATATCTAACCCAGTTTTCCAATGGGGATCAATATTCATTCACAATATACAATACTGCACCAAATCACAATCAGTATAGATCTGATAGTTTTTTTCAGTTATTTTATTGCAATATGTATTATTGTATCTGAGCTGATGCTCTCTATAATTATGGAGTAGTTTATGGACTGGAAATGTCAGGTTGAATAAAACATAGTTGAGGAGAAATCAATACAGTGAGTGCTCCTCTCTTTTATCACAATAGTTATGTTAGTTTCTCATTCAGAATAATACATCCTGTTACTCCCAGCAGGCCAATGAAATGGTGCCCTGGGGACAAATACCATCACATAGCAACCCTCATGTTTTTAGTTTTGGCTGTGACTGTGGCCTGTCTGAGAGAGGAGTGCTATATTTAAGACTGAGTGTGGAACAGGTCACCAGCATTTATTGAATGACGACCCCACCAGCTGTTTATAGGCTACAGTGTACACTACATGGTGGCATAAGGCATGATGGTACAGTAGTTCTGTGTATCAGATGTATGGAGGCAGTGGCATGGTCTCCCTGGACACGAGAAGGCTACGGGGAGAAGGGTGATGGGAGGGGAGGAGGGGGATGGAGTCAGGCAGGGAGTAGGGAATGAGATCAGGGCAAATCGAATGAGTTCTGACCTTGAGGGGTTGTTGGCTATTCAGCACAAGCAGACCTCCACCCAGCAGACCCCCACCCTCCACCCAGCCTGCAGCCTCTAGGGGGAGACTCTGCCGACCGAACAACCAACCATATGCCTGCTGCTCTACCCACACCACCACTGCTCATTAGTACCCTACATATGTCCCTGACTCTGTGAAAATGATAGATCACAGGGCCAGCCCGATGACATACAATCAATGACCCCCTCAGATATATCTTCATCTCCCAACAGACAGCCTCTGACTCAAACAACCAACTCACCTTTTTTCAGGATTTTCCATCTTAACCCCTGTGTCAAACCCCTCTGCACCCCACCTTCTGCCCTCCCTGCGAGCTCTCTGCCCGCTCCTTTTGTTGATATTAATCTATGCTGGAGGTAAATTATGGCTGAAGTCCCCTCAATGCGATAGATATAATTGCATGGAGAGGATGTGGGATGATGTCACGGAGCGGGCGATATACTGTATAGAGACATGGATGGAGCTCCATAGGATTAATCACACACAGTACGTGTGTGTTCTGGCCTTGGTGGCTGGTGTGATTTATCTGTGTTGTCACCAGGTTCGTCCTGTCTGTGTCAGGGAGGGTGATGATAGGCATGTTATTCCTTGACGGTACAGACATTGATCCTTCAACACTAGCACTTCTCATATGGGCAGTATTGATGATAATTATGATGATCTATTTCTAACAGTGGTCAATAATGACAAATTATAAAACAATGCACAGTTTATCAGATTTTCACAATATCATATATATAGAAAAATGGTTTTGTGTTGATTTTGGAATTGTAATTGATTCTGTAGTTTCTACCATTGTCCCCCAACCATTCCAACACCATGTCCTTTGAGAACCCGGAGGAAAGGACAGCCAGCCAATGTCCCTGCATCAGCAAAAAAAAAGTACTATGTTTTACATGACATTCATGATAGAGGACACATGGAATGTGCTGTTATCCCAGAACTGTATGCACATGAAAACAGAGTCCTTGTGGATGTGGAAGACTGATTTCTCAGAGTGAATGGTTAACCACATAATTGTGGTTTACAGGGCGTAGAGGTGATTCACTGAGAACAGACACATGAATGGTCTGTCCCTCTGAATTCCAGAGTGCCTGTGTACTGTTCTCAGTGATGATGAGAGGCCAGAGCTTTCCTGGAAAAAGGATGATCAGTTACTTGGATCTGGCCTTATAAAGATGTTACTTGGGGAATGAATGAGTTGGCAAAGAGCACCTTATCCCTTGGGCATTTTTCCTTCATCAATGCAGAGCGGCCATCATAGATCTGACCATGTAACTTTGTTACTCCAATACCTGAAAATTGAACATGTCTAGACTTAACGACAACAACTTCTATGCGCCCTAAAAATGTAATTTTTAAATAATAATTTAAAAAACACTAAAAACAAGAATATATCATCAGATGGAGAAACCGTGCTTGCTGGATAATGGTTATGATTCCATGTGTCCTCAGGCAGAGTGATGAATAAAGGTTTAGACAGCTCGCGTGCTAATGAAGCTGCCTAGGCACACCACACTGGGAGGGAGTGCACGTTGGCAGGTCTGGTCTTGCTGGAATTCTATTGTTCTGCAGAGAAAAATGATAGGAGAATCTCCAGCTCGGTCTGCCCTGAGCTGCATTATTTTAGGCTTGTTTAGAAACATTCTACAGTGTCAGACATTTTTTAGGGGATTTTTTTATTTTTGGTTATTCAAATGAAATAGTTTGTAGCCTTTACATTGTTATACATCAGATGTGAGTAGGAATACATATTCATAAATCATGTCTGTCGATATCAACGTATGAGTCCAGACTGTACTCTGGTTGTGTTACAGCAGCCTGACTGGAGGACAGGCATCTGGTCTTACACAGACAGATGTCTATGGGATGACACAGTCAGGATAATAGTCTCCTGCTGTCTTTGTCCTTGTAAGGAGACTCCAGGTCGTTTCACAGACTCCAGCTAAAGGCAAAACTCATCCAACAGTCCTTTTGGAGCGGGGTTATGGCAGAAGACAGAATACCTCTCCCATGTTGTAGTGTCTGTCCTCTCTGTTTGGAAGAGTTATGGTAGAATGTTTATTTGGATGCCTTAGTTTCCACTCAGTACAGATCTAATGATGTGATTCAGAGAATCTTTCCATAACCTGGAAGTGATGGAGCAACTCTGCCACAGGACCATTTCCTCTGTTGCTTGGCAGAGATGGAATGAATCTGAATGGAGAACACAGATTTATGTTGGAGACTCCAGTTTCCCACACAGTGTGAAGGAAATGACATGGTGCCCATTCGGGAAGTGGCACACACCTGTACCTAAATTGTAAGTGACGCAGAGCACATGCAGATGCTGTGACAGACTGTTTTCCTCTATCTGCCGCGGGAGGATGTGTTGCAGTTGTGAACTCCAATGACCTTTGGAGTCCTACCGCGGCAGGCAGGGTGTTTGGACACAGTGAAGTAGCAGTGGCAGCGTTTTAAGAACAACACTTCAATCACAGTGTGAGCTGGAGACCGCCCAGCCAGGGATACTTCTCTCAAGCTAATTAGACCGTGTCGACAACATTCAGTGGCTCCTGAAAATCAACAAATCTAGGTTTGTTCGATAGAAGTAGGCCTACGCTCTAGTGACATATTTTGTTTATGCTACATTCAATGGTGAATTTGAGAAAAATGGCTTTTTAGAGCAAAAGATGAGCTCTGAAAGATGTCTTCAACTCCGTGGTGGAGTGATTGTTACTTGAGTATTTTTGTTTCTGGTCCTGTTGCTATGTTGAGGGCATGGCCCGAAAAAAAGGTGCCAGCATTTCTGTGGTGTTTTGTTCACATCCCCCACCCCCATTGGTTAGATAGCCCATAAAGTGGTTTAGAGTCACATTGGAGTCTCTATTTTTGGCTGCCGTTAAGGCAGCACAAGTGTCAAATGCACGTTCAATGGCAATTTCAACCTGTTATGCCCCATTTTAAATCGTGACGTATTTGATTACGCCGGATGTCAACTTCATGCAATCACGTTCCGCTACTGGATGGAGAGCATAGGATAGTTTGGAGATGGAGGAGAGCCTAGTCTCTTGTCAGAAAACACATTTATTTTGGGAGATTGCAAAATGTGAGCTTTTCATTCAAGACAGGGAAACATGTTTCAGTTGATAAGAAAACATGTTTTGTTTAGTTTTTCCTCAACTTGTTTCTAGAACTTTCTAGCAAGTCAAGCTATCTGGCAAAATGTGTAGAATTGCAGGAAATTAGCTGTAAAACTGCAACAAAATTTAAATTGGGGGGCCCCCCAAGAGCCAACCCTTGTCTTTAACTGCATGTGTGGACCCGCGAGCCACTCGCGAGCCACTGCAGCCCCCTAGTTCAGATTTGTTGTGGGCCCCACCCCCATCAAAGTGGCACATCCCTGGTTTATACAAATAATAACTCTGAAGGTTTTCTTGAGTAACAACATTCCTTTTCTGGCTGTTAAATATTTTTAAATACTTATTCCAATGATAATCTCTTTAGAGATAACATACGTTGACATTAATTTCCAGGTTCTTGCCCAAGCTGTAGCATGTGCTTAGTTATGTGGATGGAAGGAATGTTTATTCCGTTGATGTTAGCCAATGAATTCCATGTAATGATGAGGCTCTGGTAGATGCCTTTTTTAAAGACATGTGCCGGGTGCTTTGTCGACTAAGAAAGTATTTTTTTAAACCTCCCGCTTTGGGCTGGACGTGTCTATGTGTAGTTCATACAGTGTCTTCAGACCCCTTCACTTTTTCCACATTTTGTTACATTACAGCCTTTTAAAATGGATTAAATTACTTTCCCCCTCATCAATCAATCTATACACAATACCCCATAATGACAAAGCGAAAACAGGTTTTTAGATTTTTTTTGCAAATGTAGTAAAAATAAAAAACCATAATACCTTATTTACATAAGTATTCAGACCCTTTGCTATGAGACTGGAAATTGAGTTCCGGTGCATCCTGTTAACATTGATCATCCTTGAGATGTTTCTACAACTTGATTGTAGTCCACCTGTGGTAAATTCAATTGATTGGATATGATTTTCAGAGTGGCGCAGCGGTCTAAGGCATTGCATCTCAGTGCAAGAGGAGTCACTACAGACCCTGGTTCGATTCCAGGCTGTATCACACCCGGCCTTGATTGGGAGTCCCATAGGGAGGCGCACAATTGGCCCAGCGTCATCCGGGTTTGGGTTTGGCCGGGGTAGGACGTCATTGTAAATAGGAATTTGTTCTTAACTGACTTGCCTAGTTAAATAAATACATTTCAAAAGTAACACACCTGTCTATATAAGGTCCCATAGTTGACAGTGCATGTCAGAGCAAAAACCAAGCCATGAGGTTGAGGGAATTGTCCGTAGAGCTCCAAGACAATTGTATTGAGGCACAGATCTTGAAGGGTAACAAAATTTTTTGCAGCATTGAAGTTCCCCAAGAGCACAGTGGCCTCCATCATTCTTAAATGGAAGAAGTTTGGAACCACTTCCTAGAGTTGGCTGCCTGGCCAAACTGAGTAATCGGGGGAGAAGAATCAAGAATCAGGGAGGTGACAAAGAACCCGATGGTCACTCAGACAGAGCTCCAGAGTTCTTCTGTGGAGATGGGAGAACCTTCCAGAAGGACAACCATCTCTGCAGCACTCCACCAGTGCCACCAGTGCTACCTTTATGGTAGTGGACAGACAGAAGCCACTCAGTAAAAGGCACATGACACCCCACTTTGAGTTTGCCAGATGGCACCTAAAGGACTCTCAGACCATTATAAATAAGATTATCTTGGCCTGAATGCCAAGCGTCATGTCTGGAGGGGATGTTTTTCAGCGACAGGGACTGGGAGACTAGTCAGGATAAAGGGAACGATGAACGGAGCAAAGTACAGAGAGATCCTTGATGAAAACCTGCTCCAGAGCGCCCAGGACATCAGACTGGAGGGAGAGGTTCACCTTCCAACAGGACAATGACCCTAAGCACACAGCTAAGACAACGCAGGAGTGACTTCGGGACAAGTCTCTGAATATCCTTGAGTGGCCCAGCCAGAGCCCGAACTTGAACCCGATCAAACATCTCTGAAGAGACCTGAAAATAGCTGTGCAGCAATGCTCCTCATCCAACCTGACAGAGCGTGAGAGGATCTGCAGAGAAGAATGGGAGAAACTCCCCATATATAGGTGTGCCAAGCTTGTGGCATCATACCCAAGAAGACTCAAGGCTGTAATTGCTGCCAAAGGTGCTTCAACAAAGTACTGAGTAAAGGGTCTGAATACTTATGCAAATGTGATATTTCAGTTTTATATATATTTTTTATACATTTCCAAAAACCTGTTTTTGTATTGTCATTTTGGGGCATTGTGTGTAGATTGAAGTAAATAAAACAACTTTCATCCATTTTACAAAAAGGCTGTAATGTAATTTTTTTTTGAAAAAGTCTAGGCATCTGAATACTTTCCAAATGCATTGCATATGCATAATCATTGACCTCAATTAGCCTGCCTCAATCTCTAGTATAAAAAGCGCTATTTTACCTACAGTTCTAGTCAATGAGCTTCAGCCCCTCGCATTTGAGTGAGTGAGACGTGGTACAAATAAACTGCATGACCAAAAGTATGTGGACACCTGCTCATCAAACATTTCATTCCAAAATCATGGGCATTAATATGATGTTGGACCATTGCTGCAAGGACTTACTTCCATTCAGCCATGAGTATTAGTGAGGTCGGCGCTGATGTTGGACAATTAGGCCTGGCTCGCAGTTGGTGTTCTAATTCATCCCAAAGGTGTTCGGTGGGGTTGAGGTCAGGGCTCTATGCAGGCCACTCAAGTTCTTCCACACTGATCTCAACAAACTATTTAATGTCTTGCTGAAACAGGAAAGGACCTTCCCCAAACTGTTGCCACAAAGTTGGAAGCACAGAATCGTCAAGAATGTCATTTGATGCTATAGCATTAAGATTTCCCTTCACTGGAACTAAGGGGCCTATCCCAAACCATTAAAAACAGCCCCAGACCATTATTCCTCCTTCACCAAACTTTACAGTTGGCACTATGCATTCTGGCAGGTAGCGTTCTCCTGGCATCCGCGAAACCCAGATTCATCCGGATTCATCCACCGGACTTCCAGGTGGTGACATGTGATTCATCACTGCAGAGAACGTGTTTCCACTCCTCCAGAGTCCAATGGTGGCGAGCTTTACACCACCCCAGCCATCCCTTGGCATTGCGCATGGTGATCTTAGGCTTGTGTGCGGCAGTTCTTGTGCTGATGTTGCTTCCAGAGGTAGTTTGGAACTCTTTTTATTTTTTTTATTTTTTTATTTCACCTTTATTTAACCAGGTAGGCTAGTTGAGAACAAGTTCTCATTTACAACTGCGACCTGGCCAAGATAAAGCATAGCAGTGTGAACAGACAACACAGAGTTACACATGGAGTAAACAATTAACAAGTCAATAACACAGTAGAAAAAAAGGGGGAGTCTATATACAATGTGTGCAAAAGGCATGAGGAGGTAGGCGAATAATTACAATTTTGCAGATTAACACTGGAGTGATAAAGGATCAGATGGTCATGTACAGGTAGAGATATTGGTGTGCAAAAGAGCAGAAAAGTAAATGAATAAAAACAGTATGGGGATGAGGAAGGTGAAAATGGGTGGGCTATTTACCAATAGACTATGTACAGCTGCAGCGATCGGTTAGCTGCTCAGATAGCAGATGTTTGAAGTTGGTGAGGGAGATAAAAGTCTCCAACTTCAGCGATTTTTGCAATTCGTTCCAGTCACAGGCAGCAGAGTACTGGAACGAAAGGTGGCCAAATGAGGTGTTGGCTTTAGGGATGATCAGTGAGATACACCTGCTGGAGTGCGTGTTACGGATGGGTGTTGCCATCGTGACCAGTGAACTGAGATAAGGCGGAGCTTTACCTAGCATGGACTTGTAGATGACCTGGAGCCAGTGGGTCTGGCGACGAATATGTAGCGAGGGCCAGCCGACTAGAGCATACAAGTCGCAGTGGTGGGTGGTATAAGGTGCTTTAGTGACAAAACGGATGGCACTGTGATAGACTGCATCCAGTTTGCTGAGTAGAGTGTTGGAAGCCATTTTGTAGATGACATCGCCGAAGTCGAGGATCGGTAGGATAGTCAGTTTTACTAGGGTAAGCTTGGCGGCGTGAGTGAAGGAGGCTTTGTTGCGGAATAGAAAGCCGACTCTTGATTTGATTTTCGATTGGAGATGTTTGATATGAGTCTGGAAGGAGAGTTTGCAGTCTAGCCAGACACCTAGGTACTTATAGATGTCCACATATTCAAGGTCGGAACCATCCAGGGTGGTGATGCTAGTCGGGCATGCGGGTGCAGGCAGCGATCGGTTGAAAAGCATGCATTTGGTTTTACTAGCGTTTAAGAGCAGTTGGAGGCCACGGAAGGAGTGTTGTATGGCATTGAAGCTCGTTTGGAGGTTAGATAGCACAGTGTCCAATGACGGGCCGAAAGTATATAGAATGGTGTCGTCTGCGTAGAGGTGGATCAGGGAATCGCCCGCAGCAAGAGCAACATCATTGATATATACAGAGAAAAGAGTCGGCCCGAGAATTGAACCCTGTGGCACCCCCATAGAGACTGCCAGAGGACCGGACAGCATGCCCTCCGATTTGACACACTGAACTCTGTCTGCAAAGTAATTTGTGAACCAGGCAAGGCAGTCATCCGAAAAACCGAGGCTACTGAGTCTGCCGATAAGAATATGGTGATTGACAGAGTCGAAATCCTTGGCAAGGTCGATGAAGACTGCTGCACAGTACTGTCTTTTATCGATGGCGGTTATGATATCGTTTAGTACCTTGAGTGTAGCTGAGGTGCACCCGTGACCGGCTCGGAAACCAGATTGCACAGCGGAGAAGGTACGGTGGGATTCGAGATGGTCAGTGACCTGTTTGTTGACTTGGCTTTCGAAGACCTTAGATAGGCAGGGCAGGATGGATATAGGTCTGTAACAGTTTGGGTCCAGGGTGTCTCCCCCTTTGAAGAGGGGGATGACTGCGGCAGCTTCCCAATCCTTGGGGATCTCAGACGATATGAAAGAGAGGTTGAACAGGCTGGTAATAGGGGTTGCGACAATGGCGGCGGATAGTTTCAGAAATAGAGGGTCCAGATTGTCAAGCCCAGCTGATTTGTACGGGTCCAGGTTTTGCAGCTCTTTCAGAACATCTGCTATCTGGATTTGGGTAAAGGAGAACCTGGAGAGGCTTGGTCGAGGAGCTGCGGGGGGGGGGCGGAGCTGTTGGCCGAGGTTGGAGTAGCCAGGCGGAAGGCATGGCCAGCCGTTGAGAAATGCTTATTGAAGTTTTCGATAATCATGGATTTATCGGTGGTGACCGTGTTACCTAGCCTCAGTGCAGTGGGCAGCTGGGAGGAGGTGCTCTTGTTCTCCATGGACTTCAGTGTCCCAGAACTTTTTGGAGTTGGAGCTACAGGATGCAAACTTCTGCCTGAAGAAGCTGGCCTTAGCTTTCCTGACTGACTACTCTGTAGTAAGTGTTGCAGCCGAGGACAGATGGATGGTCCCTTTTTGTGAGCTTGTGTGGCCTACCACTTTGCGGCTGAGCCGTTGTTGCTCCTAGACGTTTCCACGTACAGTTGACCGGGGCAGCTCTAGCAGGGCAGAAATTTGACAAACTGACTCGTTGGAAATATGGTATCGTATGAAGGTACCATGTTGAAAGTCACTGAGCTCTACTGCCAATGTTTGTCTATGGAGATTGCATGGCTGTGTGCTGGATTTAATACACCTATCAGCAACGGGTGTGGCAGAAATGGCTGAATCCATTAATTTAAAGGGGTGTCCACATACTTTTGTATATATAGTGTATGTCACACTAATAGAACTAAAATATACCTCAAAGGTCTATAAGGGGTATATATTACAATACTCATGTATAAGCATAGCCATGTAAATGCAGGTAACTGACCATCCGTGTGTTCTGTGTTGTAGATGGGAAGAGGAGCTGAACAGACGAGAGCATATGGAGTCCATGGTGGAATCCATGCAGGAGGTGAGTAGACATTAACCATCAATTCACTTTCACCATTACAACAATTCACCACCATTACATCAACTTACCATTTGGTCAATTCACCTTCACTATTAAATGTATTCACTCTAATCTCAACATCCAATTCTACTTTATTCCTAGCTACAGTATAGTGCCTCTCAAGGGGTCATTGTCGTAAAGAAGACATAGAGACAGACATGAAGCCCATAGGTGCTTGAAAATATATATTTCCTGCTGAATTGCTTACCTGTCCCCATCCTTCCTTTCTTATGGTCTTTTTACCCATAATGTCCTTGAGCAGGTGTCTGTCAACTGAATTGGGCCAGAGACAGTTAGCTAGCTAGGGAGATGTCAGAAAATAAAACCTACCAACAGCCTAGATGGCTTACATAGCAGACCTGAATGTCAGTGTCTCACCACTATTCCCTGTGTCTCTGTAGATAAAACGCATTAGTCCCCATCGTTACATCAGCGGCTAACATGGCGCCGGAGAACAAGGCTGACGTTTTATGTATTCCTAACCCATTGTGGGTCTTTTTTTTGTTGTTTCTTTGTGTTTGTAACATTTTTTAAACTTGTTTTGTACTTAATGTTGCTGCTACCGTCTATTAAGACCAAAAATTACTTCTGGGCATCAGAATAGCGATTACTCACAACAGACTGGCAGAATCCTTTTTTTTCCTTTAACGAGTCCGACGAGCCCGATGTGAATGATATACTGCTTTCCCGTGAACAGGCCCAGTTCCCCGTCATTTGAGTGAAGAGAAGGCAGAGAAAAAGGGGCCAGAGGGCAGGCTGCCTTCTGAGAATTCATAGGCGATCGAATAAACCCCCACTTCCTTCCATTCTGTTAGCAAACATGCAATCTTTGGAAAATAAAATAATGACCTACGCGGAAGATTAAACTACCAACGGGATATTCAAAACTGTAATATCTTATGCTTCACAGAGTCGTGGCTGAACAATGACATTATCAATATACAGCTGGTTGGTTATACGCTGTATCGGCAGGACAGAACAACGGCGTCTGGTAAAACAAGGGGCGGCGACTGTGTTTTTGTAAATAACAGCTGGTGCACGATATCTAAGGAAGGCTCAAGGTTTTGCTCACCTGAGGTAGAGTATCTCATGACAAGGTCCTAGTAGCCGGGGACTTTAACACAGTGAAACTTAAATCCGTCTTCCAAATTTCTATCAGCATGTTAAATGTGCAACCAGAGGGGGGAAAACACTCTGGACGACCTATACTCCACACACAGAGCCGCATACAAAGCTCTCCCTCGCCCTCCATTTGGCAAATCTGACCATAATTCTATCCTCCTGATTCCTGCTTACAAGCAAAAATTAAAGCTGGAAGCACCAGTGACTCGATCAATAAAAAAGTGGTCAGATGAAGCAGATGCTAAACTACAGGACTGTTTTGCTAGCACAAACTGGAATATGTTCTGGGATTCATCCGATGGCATTGAGGAGTACACCACATCAGTCATTGGCTTCATCAATAAGTGCATCGATGACGTCGTCCCCACAGTCTCCATACATACCCCAACCAGAAGCCATGGATTACAGGCATCATCTGCACTGAGCTAAAGGCTAGAGCTGCCTCTTTCAAGGAGCTGGACTCTAACCCGGAAGCTCATAAGAAATCACGCTATGCCCTCCAACAAACCATAAAACAGTAAAGCGTCAATACAGGACTAAGATCGAATCGTACTACACTGGCTCTGACTCTCGTCGGATGTGGAAGGGCTTGCAAACCATTACAGACTACAAAGGGAAACACAGCCGAGAGCGGCCCAGTGCACAAGCCTACCAGACGAGCTAAACTACTTCTATGCTCACTTCGAGGCAAATAACACTGAAACATGCATGAAATCACCAGCTGTTCCGGAAGACTGTGTGATCATGCTCTCCACAGCCGATGTGAGTAAGACCTTTAAACAGGTCAACATTCACAAGGCCGCAGGGCCAGCCGGATTTCCAAGACGTGTGAGCATGCTTTGACCAACTGGCAAGTGTCTTCACTGATATTTTCAACCTCTCCCTGTCAGAGTCTGTAATACCAACATGTTTTGAGCAGACCACCATAGTTTTCTTGGGCACAGGGACTAAGGTAACCTGCCTAAATGACTACTGACCTGTAGCACTCACGTCTGTAGCCATGAAGTGCTTTGAAAGGCTGGTCATGGCTCACATCAACGCCATTATCCCAGAAACTCTAGACCCACTCCAATTTGCATACCACTCTAACAGATCCACAGATGATGCAATCTCTATTGCACTCCACACTGCCCTTTCACACCTGGACAAATGGAACACCTATATGAGAATGTTATTCATTGACTACAGCTCAGCGTTCCATACCGTAGTGCCCTCGCACAACAGTGGTAGGCCTGACACAACAGTGGTAGGCCTGATCACCGACAACGACGAGACAGCCTATAGGGAGGAGGTCATAGACCTGGCCGTGTGGTGCCAGGACAACCACCTCTCCCTCAACGTGATCAAGACTAAGGAGATGATTGTGGACTACAGGAAAAAGAAGACCGAGCACGCCCCCATTCCCATCGACAGGGCTGTAGTGGAGCAGGTTGAGAGCTTCAAGTTCCTTGGTGTCCACATCCCCAACAAACTAACATAGTCCAAGCACACCAAGACAGTCGTGAAGAGGGCACGACAACTATTCCCCCTCAGAAGACTGTAAAGATGTGGCATGGGTCCTCAGATCCTCAAAATGTTCTACAGCTGCACCATCGAGAGCATGGTTGCATCACTACCTGGTATGGCAACTGGTCGGCCTCCAACCGCAAGACACTACAGAGGGTAGTGCGAATGGCCCAGTACATCACCGGGGCCAAGCTTCCTGCCATCCAGAACCTCTGCACCAGGTGGTGTCAGAGGAATTGTCAAAGATTCCAGCCACCCTAGTCATAGACTGTTCCCTCTGCTACCCCCCTGTTACGCCGCTGCTACTCTGTTGTTGTCATCTATGCATAGGCACTTTATTAACTCTACCTAGCAGCGGTGAAAAAGGGGGGTAGCAGAGGGAACCGTCTATGACTAGGGTGGCTGGAATCTTTGACAATTCTTAGGGCCTTCCTTTGACATGTTACCTTAACTAACCGGTGCCCCCTCACATTGACTCTGTACCGGTACCCCCCTGTGTATAGTCTCACTATTGTTATTTTACTGCTGCTCTTTATTTACTTGTTAATTTTTTTTGAGTAAGAATAAGAAATAAAAGTTTCAACTGCATTGTTGGTTCGGGGCTCGTAAGTAAGCATTTCACTGTAAGGTCTACACCTGTTGTATTCGGTGCATGTGACTAATACAATTTGATTTGAGTTTATAGTATCATGGCCCAAGGCAGGCACTATGCTCCCTATGCCACATCAAACAGCTCTGCAGGTGCTAGTATAGTAGCAACCCCATCTTTCTGCACAACCATCGAGGACACATCGATCAACGGCAGCATCTGTGTTTGTGTTGGATTATGGCTCAGCAGAATCCTGGAAGTGAAAATAATTCCCTGGGGGGCTCTTACCTCTCTGAGCTCGCACAGGCAGATGTTGTTGAGCATGGAAGTGAAACAGGAAATCTGCTCTCTGATAGTCATTTGATAAAGGATATCAGTTGATCATGTAGTGGGATTAACTCTGTATGTAGTCCCCCTTGTCATCTACAGTAATGTCCTTAATCCATCTTTATCACTTAAAGTTATTCCACTGAATAATGTACAAAAATAGATTGGGTCCATATTCAATATCATGCTGTCTCGAATATGGTAAATAAGAATGTGTGTTAGTTTTTGCTGCATGTGTTTGATTTGTATGTGCTGGAATTGTGTAAATACAGTTGAAGTCGGAAGTTTACATACAGTTAGGTTGGAGTCATTAAAACTTGAAAACACTCCACAAATTTCTTGTAAACAAACTATAGTTTTGGCAAGTCAGTTAGGACATCTACAATTTTTCCAACAATTGTTTACAGGCAGATTATTTCACTGTATCACAATTCCAGTGGGTCAGAAGTTGACATACACTAAATTGACTGCCTTTAAACAGCTTGGAATATTCCAGAAAATGTCATGGCTTTAGAAGCTTCTCATACGCTAATTGACATCATTTGAGTCAATTGGAGGTGTACCTGTGGATGTATTTCAAGGCCTACCTTCAAACTCAGTTCCTCTTTGCTTGACATCATGGGAAAATCAAAAGGAATCAGCCAAGACCTCAGAAAAAAATGTGTAGACCTCCATAAGTCTGGTTCATCCTTGGGAGCAATTTCCAAATGCATGAAGGTACCACTTTCATCTGAACAAACAATAGTACGCACGTATGAACACTATGAGACCACGCAGCTGTCATATCGCTAAGGAAGGAGACACGTTCTGTCTCCTAGAGATGAACGTACTTTGGTGCGAAAAGTGCAAATCAATCCCAGAACAACAGCAAAGGACCTTGTGAAGATGCTGGAGGAAACAGGTACGAGTCCTATATCAACATAAGCTGAAAGGCCCTCAACAAGGAGGAAGCCACTGCTCCAAAACTGCCATATAATAGTCAGACTACGGTTTGCAACTGCACACGGGGGACAAAGATCGTACTTTTTGGAGAAATGTCCTCTGGTCTGATGAAACAAATTTGGAACTGTTTGGCCATAATGACCATCGTTATGTTTGGAGGAAAAAGGGAAAAAGGAGGATGCCTGCAAGCCGAAGAACACCATTCCAATCGTGAAGCAAGTGGGTGGCATAATGTGGTACAAAATAAATACATTTATGTGGATATATTGAAGCAACATCAAGACATCAGTCAGGAAGTTAAAGCTTGGTCGCAAATGTGTCTTCCAAATGGACAATGACCCCAAGCATAATTCCAAAGTTGTGGCAAAATGGCTTAAGGGCAACAAAGTCAGGGTATTGGAGTGGCCATCACAAAGCCCTGACCTCAATCCTATAGAAAATTTGTGGGCAGAACTGAAAGTGTGTGCAAGCAAGGAGGCCTACAAACCTGAGCTACTCGAACCATTTTACCCAAGTTAAACAATTTAAAGGCAATGTTACCAAATACTAATTGAGTGTATGTAAACTTCTGACCCACTGGGAATGTTATGAAAGAAATAAAAGCTGAAATAAATCATTCTCTCTGCTATTATTCTGACATTTCACATTCTTAAAATAAAGTGGTGATCCTAACTGACCTAGGACAGGGAATTTTTACTTGGATTAAATGTCATGAATTGTGAAAAACTGAGTTTAAATGTATTTGGCTAAGGTGTATGTAAACTTTTGACTTCAACTGTTTGTGTGTGTGGTGTGTTCAGAGTGCTCAGGAGTCAGAGGAGATCCAGGATGAACTGAAGGAGAAGGTGGACAGGCTGAAGGCTGAGCTGGTGGTCTTTAAGAGTCTCATGAGCGATGTAAGTATAACATACACACCTTCCCTTCACACTCCACTGCAGCACTGTCACAGACTGACAGATACCACAGTCATACTCCTGTTCAAATGATGCCAATTATATTCTCAACAATACAACCGCATTGGTTGTATTGACAGTAGTATTGTTCTTTATAGGTGATGATAGATGTTGTCAGTCATACTGTAGAGGTCCTTAGGGCTTCATTCATCATACTGAACACTCTCTGAGACTGGGCTCCAGGACAGGCTAGCAGATTCACACCCCTCCTTTTTTGGATTTTTACCCCGCAGTCCAAACATATTCTGCCGCAATTGCAAGAGGGCCTTTCAGACAGGTATTCATTGAATGCTCCGATAACAAGTGTTCATAAACACACAGTAGATAAGCAGGACCGTATTTTTTCCCATGGAGCTTGCCTCTAGTGTAACGGCTGTAATATGTTGCAGCTGGCCAAGCCTTAGCTTTTGTTTGGTCAGGAATGAATAAACAAAATTAGCAAGGAGTTGTTTGGATTTCGGTTGAAACCATTCTAGCTTGGCTCCCTCTCTTATTTACTTCTGTGTTTAACTGGCCATGTCAGTTAGTGGCATTGTGGGTAATAGCAGCTGCCTCCTCATGACACATATCTGTAGTCAGAGAAGGATATATGCAGTACATATGAGGTAACACACAGTGTGACCTGATAGACCTCCAGGGTAGTGAATAAACACTGTGATTTGGGACGTGTCCTTTGAATAGGTGTACTTTGTCGTTGCTCACTATTAAGGGCGGTCGACGTCTGAGTTCCCAATATGTCAGGAGGGATCTGGATATGAAAGTAAGAGATACCTCTATTCCTGCCTCCCCACTTCCCTTCACCCTAGAATCAAAATACTAGCTTTTCCCTTACTACACTACTGTGAAACAGTGTTGTGAGTATTGTAGACGGTAAAGTATAGAATTGTTTGGTCATAACTAGCATTTTAGAGTAATTGCAAGTTATTGAGTGACAAAAAGAAGCATGAGATGTAGCAGTGATGAAATTAACCTTGGAGTGTAGGATGTTTCCTTTGGACCTTCACAGAGATGTTGCATGATGTGTTATTGACCCAGACTGACTGGATGTGGGTTTCTGCTGGGTCTGCAATCTTAACCACAGTGTATTCAATTGACTTTAATACTGCTGCAAATGGTCAGTCACACAGATATGAACTCAGCATGTGACTTATGTTATTCATATTAGTCTGATGGCTTTGAAATGC
Source organism: Oncorhynchus kisutch (assembly GCF_002021735.2). Taxonomy (NCBI): domain Eukaryota; kingdom Metazoa; phylum Chordata; class Actinopteri; order Salmoniformes; family Salmonidae; genus Oncorhynchus; species Oncorhynchus kisutch. Next base: position 29,058,046 of record NC_034174.2, on the reverse strand, counting down.
CTTTTAGACATTTGTTGAGTACAGTAAGTGGAGGTTTCAATGTTTCACAGCCAACAACAGACACCTCTCCTTCCCTTCCAGCAAATGTCTGACCTGGACTCTAAGATCCAAGAGAAAGCCATGCGGGTGGACATGGACATCTGCCGGCGCATCGACATCACCGCCAAACTGTGTGACGTGGCTCAGCAGCGCAACTCAGAGGACATGTCCAAGATGTTCAATGTCAGCCCGGCCAGGTCACTCCCAGAGAGGGTGTGTATCTATCTGTACGTTAGGCCTCAGTCTGCAGTAGCTAACAGTGTACTGCTGCTACACTCTCTTCTACATAGGCAGACACACACAGCCACAAACACAATGCTCACTGACCCTTCCACCATACCAAATACACACACAGTCGCTGCTCAGTGGTGAACTGAAGCTTTGACTTTCCATTGCGCCGACATTGCTGGCCAAAGCCAAAATATTAATCCAGCCAGAATCAGACCAGAGGCTTTTTAGGTGGTGTATGGTACTGCCTAAATTATTAATATCAGAATAGACAAATTGCCCCAAATTCTGTTCTGCATTGATGCACTGCGTGAGTAACCTGGTTGGGGGTGTGTGTGTTCCAGGGCGCCACAGCGTGCTGCAGGAAGGAGCGCAGGCCTGTGTCTGATGAGGACAGCTCTGAGATGGATGCAGACCCCAGCACCTCAGAGGAGGAGGAGGTCCCTCTTAACATCACTGATGAAATGAAACGAATGCTCAACCAACTGTGAGTCAGCCTTCACACGCACACTCATTACAGCCATCCAGAAAGACGAGCTGGCTTCGTTATGACCCCCTCCACACGTGCACACACATCACAGGAGGCTGCTGAGTGGAGAACGGCTCTTAGTAATGGCTGGAACGGAGCATATGGAATTTGTGTAAGCCATGTGTTTGACATATGATACCATTCCACTGATTCTGCTCCAGTCATTACCATGAGCCCGCTCTCCCCAATTAAGGTGCAACCAACCTCCTGTGACACACACACCCCAGTGATGCATTGTATTTATATAATGTTGTCCTTTACTCCCATCTAGTGTTAATGCAGAGTGCGACATTCATTTTGTTTTCAGTAGGGCCACCAAAAGCTAGATGAGGACATTACATTACAGAATGTCTTCATTGTGTAAATGTATGCCTAAAATGTAGTTTTGAATATCAGTGTCAATAATAAAAGTATAATTTGTGTTCCACTAAAACTTCTGTCACTGTCTCAAGTCTTTCTCAAACACTGTATGCATTCTGTTTTCCTGCATGTCTTCTCTATGGATCTTTCCTTCTCCTCCTGTGTTTGAACCTCTTGTAAATGTGTTGCCTGTTGTTTCTCCTCCTTTCTTCCCTCTTTTCCTTCCTGTCTCTGTGCCACATAGACATTGTTCAGATGATAATTGTGTTGCCAGGAGGGAGACGTTTGACATTGATGACGACTGTGACAGCCTGACGTGGGAAGAGAATGACGAGACCCTGTTGCTATGGGAGGACTTCACCAACTATAACATACAACCCAGTGCCATCACCGCATCAAACTGCACAGCCACCAGCGCAGCCAACAGCAACACAGAGGAGCCTGTGAGTCGGATTAGACACCACACAGCAAATGTCAAGGATACTTATGTACAGGAAAAATCTAAAACAGTTAAATTACCACTACCTACTGATATACTAATGGTCAAGGGTACAGGAGGGCATTGAGGAGTCGGTTACCTCCCATACGTTCCATCCATTCATATTCGGCAAACAAAAATGTTTTCAGGAAAATAACGTTTTTTCATTTTGACTTGGAGGTCAAATTCTGCCCATTGTTATGCTCCAAACGGTGAATGAGAGTGTTTCAGCTAATCCTCTTTGCTTCTTCTCAGGTCTCTCAGGATGGAAGCCTGGGCAGCCTCATAGATGAGACAGAATCACTATTCAAGACCAGAGAGCAGGAGTACCAGGAGACCATTGGCGCGATTGAGGTGAACAGGCTGTGTGTGCCTGCGTGTGTGTCTGAGAGTGAGAATGTGACAGAAACAGAGGTACAGTAACACAAATAGAGGAGAATGAAATCCCCTGAGATGTATCTGCCTGTTAGAGATCTATTGTATCCAACAGAAACACCTGTCAAGTAACAGGACATGGGAGGACAACGACTGCCTTTTGATTTGGTGGTTGTTTTGTCCCTCATGCTGTTTGGTTTTGATTTGTGACTCCGGTGACCATTCATCTGGCCAGAGTGACTCAGTGCCTGGCAGGGCTGGCACCTGTCCCAGCTCAATGTCACTGATGTCTCTCTCTCTCTCTCTCCTCCCTACCCTCTCTCTTCTGTCCTCCTTACTCTTTCCCCTTCTATTTCTCTGGATTCCTTCTCCTCTCTCTATCATCTCTCCCTCACTCAGATGGAGCTAGCCACAGCGAAGAGTGACATGAACAGACACCTGCATGAGTACATGGAGATGTGTAGCATGAAGCGTGGCCTGGATGTGCAGATGGAGACGTGCAGGAGGATGATCAAAGGGGGCAGAAACTCTCCCTCTGTCAGCTCGGTGGCCAGCAGCGACTCAGGGAATACTGACGAGATCCAGGAAGAACTATTGGACAAGGACGGAGAGGCTGAGGTGCCAATCAGCTGATGGCTGTCCTGCCTGGCACCGCCCCTCACTCCTCCACTCACTGACGTATAGCTGCTCACAGAGCTCCACCCTGCTTGGGGGTTGGCCCGTTTGGCACTGTTGGCTGGGGGTCCTGATGGTCCTAAGGGTCTGTCCCACTCTCCCAACTGGTGCTTATTGTCTCTGTTCTCATAGGGATGGAGGGGGACGGTGTTCCTTTGCTTCACAAGTATTATAAGGCAGAGGTGGCACATACAATACAGTGTCAGCTGTGCTCTCTTCCTCAGTGCTGCCTTGCTGGTTTCTTCAACCTAATCAGAGCTCCACAAGAACATCCAGCAAAACAGTCAACCTTATCAAACCAGTCGTACTGGCTCACTATTAGCATATTCGAAACAGTTGCACTGTCACCATCGTCAATCTGTTGGACTGAGGTGGACAGTCCATTTGGTCAACAGGGAACAACATATACAACAATATTCACCAGTGAGAATATATGCCTGAGTTCTTTTAATAATCACAAATCAAGAGCAATCACACAATTTTCTACTTGCATGTGCCCCATGGATGCAGATGGATCATTCACATACAGTACATGCACATGTACAATTGGGTATTGAAATGTTCTCACCAGAGTCAACACAAAACAGCCTGACTGGACTCTCCATGGTTACCAGTGTTTACTGGGGAACGGAGCACAGCCCTTTGCTGCATAATGCTTTGTTCAAGCTCTATGCAATTTAGCTAGCCTTATTTCAGGATGACCTTCCCTACCCTTCTTTTCCCTTATGATTAGCCTTTTTAAGCTGGGCAGGTGTTTTCTAGTTGTCATTCAGAGTGCTCATGTGTGTTCTCCGAAGTAGAAGGTGCAGAATTGTCTCAAAAAAGGGAAATGTTGGAACAGTGACCCCTAGTTGTCTTTGTCAAAGTCATACCCCTTCCCTCCCTACCCATGTTAATTTAATGTCTGTAAACATGGAAAAGATGATCGAAAATAATATGGAACAAGGCGCCAGCAAATATGCTGTTTTTGATTTGTATTGCCTTTTGCTGATCACTATCATACTAAGCTTCAGCCAAATTGTGTAATTCCCCCTAAAATGTATATGTTATGATTGGTAGAACTAAGTTCTTGATTGTCCCTTGGGCTACTCTTTGGTAAGTCCAAAGGTCTGTTGAGAGTTATTGGTAATCTGTTTGTCCTCTCAGAGAGAGGGTATGGAAGATGTATTACACAAAACAATCACGGAAACTGGCAACACCATGTACATTGGTTGCTAATACAATTCCTAACTTATACACTGTACAATGCCATATTTAGGTAATATTTTTGCCAATCTGGGCGACTAACCTCAAATGGCATCTCACAAAAACTCCCCTCCCTTCTGTCCAGCCTATCATATTCCGTTGTCCCATTGTCATGTGCCCTGGATTGGGCTTAGAATAGTTTGTACATACATAAGAGACACAGGAGGTTGGTGGCACCTTAATTGGGGAGAACTGGCTCATTGTAATGACTGGAGTGGAATAGATGGAATGGGAAAATTCATCAAACACATGATTTCCAGGTGTTTGATGCCATTCAATGAGCCGTTCTCCCCTCAGCAGCCTCCTGTGATAAGAGGGCTGTTGGCATGTGATCGTATACCCTAGATGCCTTTCTGTTCATAATGCGCTATACCTAATTCATTTTGTTGTATTACATTCAGTCTAATGATTTTCATTGAACTAATCAATTAACAAAATTGATGAACGCACAAGGATTGAGAAGTTTTCTGCAAGTTATTTTTCAATTGGTTTATGAAATGTTGTTAGTTTGCAGAATCAAGGACAAAAGTGCTATTTGTATGATGAGGGTTTTAATAATTACATTTGTCATTGCATTGTCTCTGTGGGGAAGAGGGGCTATTGCATTTGGTTGTTTCTCTGAATTGTTTTACATTTGAACTAGAGGCACATCATAGTTGCAGTACAATAGTGTTGCAATTCTCGAAATCAATTCCTGTAGCTTTAAATGGGCCTATAGCCCATGAAATTGCATTCTACAGATTGAATTGTGAGTGTTGAGGCAGAAATGAAATATTCTCTATCATATTCTGTTAACATATGTATCATATTCCGTTAACATCATGGATGGTCAAAATGGTCAGGACACTTAACTATTTCATCTGACACAAAAAGGTTGGCCCAATCAGTCTAGTGTATATTATTTCCTAAACCATAGTAAAATATTCAGACACATAACATTCAGGGAGAGGCCTTATTCCCAGCTAACCATCAAAATACATTGTATAAGATTTAAAACCAGCATGACGTAAGCCATGTTTTTGCTCGTCCTTTGTTGCACCATACAGTGTAGGCTGGTAACCATTAGGCCTATGCCCTTATTTCTCATGATGTCTCAGGATGTCATTTCTACAAAGAGAACAAATCAGATAACATACGCTACATACACAAAAGTATGTGGACACCCCTTCCAATAAGTAGATTCGGGCTATTTCATGCACACCTGTTGTTGACAGGTGTATACAATCTAACACACAGCCATTCAATCTCCATAGACAAACATTGGCAGTAGAATGGCCTTACTGAAGAGCTCAGTGAATTTCAACATGGCACTGTCATAGGGTGGCACCTTTCCAACAAGTCACTTTGTCAAATTTCTTCCCTGCTAGAGCTGCACCGGTGAACTTTAAGTGCTGTTATTGTGAAGTGGAAATGTCTAGGAGCAACAACGTCTCAGTCGCGAAGCGGTCGGCCACACAAGCTCACAGATCGGGACTGCGTGTAAAAATGGTCCATCCTTGGTTGCAACACTTACTAACAAGTTCCAAACTGCCTCTGGAAGCAATGTCAGCACAATAACTGTTTGTCGGGAGCTTCATGAAATGGGTTTCCATAGCTGAGCAGCCGCATGGAAGCCTAAGATCACCATGCGCAATGCCAAGCGTCGGCTAGAGTGGTTTAAGCTTGCCGCCATTGGACTCTGGAGCAGTGGAAACGTGTTCTCTGGAGTGATGAATCACGCTTCACTGTCTGGCAGTCCGACCAACAAATCTGAGTTTTGCGGATGCCAGGAGAGCACTACCTACCCCAATGCATAGTGCCAACTGTAAAGTTTGGTGGAGGATGAATAATGGTCTGGGGTTGTTTTTAATGGTTCGGGATAGGCCCCTTAGTTCCAGTGAAGAGAAATCTTAACACTATAGCATAGTGTTCTAGATGATTCTGTGCTTACAACTTTGTGGAAACAATTTGGGGAAGGCCCTTTCCTGTTTCAGCATGACAATGCCCCCGTGGAAAAGCGAGAACCTTACAGAAATGGTTTGTCGAGATTGGTGGGGAAGAACTTGACCGGTATGCACAGAGCCCTGACCTCAATCCCAACTTTGGGATGCACTGGAACGCCGACTGCAAGCCAGGCCTGATTGCCCAACATCAGTGTCTGGCCACACTAATGCCCTTCTGGCTGAATGGAAGCAAGTCCCCGCAGCAATGTTCCAACATCTAGTGGAAAGCCTTCCCAGAAGTGGAGGCTGTTATAGCAGCAAAGGGGGGATCAACTCCATATTAATGTCCATGATTTTTGGAATGAGATGTTCGACAAGCAGGTGTCCACATACTTCTAGCCATGTAGGGTATTTCCCATTGAACAGATTGTAGACATGTTGATTATGGCAGCCACCCGCACCTCTCTGATTCAGACGGGTTGTGTTAGATGCGGAAGACAGATTTCAGTTGAATGCATTGTTGTACAACTGACTAGGTATCTCCCTTTCTTTGATAAATGTGTGGTCATTATCCAGGGGCAGTCTTCTGAGTACAGTCCAACCTAACTATCAGAACTGGTGCAAAAAAAATCTCATGCCGTGAGACCTGGACCTGACACATTGTTCTCTGTCCAGCAAGCAAACACAAATTGTAAATGTTTAATTGAACTTGTATGTAGCCTACCCTTACAGGACTACGATCATCTAGAAAGTCTGGCTCATTGAGCCTATATGGGAACCTGCAATGGTTGGGTTTAAATGTTTCATGGGTGTTTTATATGAGTGGGTTTTATTAATGTAGTGCAAGGGTCTAAAGTGTTACATTAGCCATTGCTGATATGTATTTTATATTGCTTTGTCACCATAACATACAGAGCTTGCCTGTAGTGGGTGGTTATAGAGTATTGTAGAGATAGCAGTAGGTCAGAATCCCCAGTCAAAGTAGCCATTGAGGAAAGTACTGTCTTTACTATGACCATTGATGTCAGTGTATTTTTTTTCGACACATCACATTATGATGATGCTATTTCAAGCCTGCTGTTTCTAACTCACATTTCTGTCCCTGCATCTTATTTCAATGCATACCTCTGTGCATTGTAAAGTACAATGTTGGTTTTATGTCATCTATCAGTAAAACTTTGCATTCATGGGGATTTAGGATATACTGTTGTTAAAAAAAAAGAATGTACACTGTTATTGGTGTTGGGGGGAAAATAAAATAAAATGGGGGATTGCCTTTAGCTTGAGTCTTTGTTCTCCTTTGGAGATGTAGCCTGTCATGTTTAATTATGCACATCAAACATTGTAATATGTATGTAATTGCACCCACGTCATGCACCCATGCTGGCATGCATTTTTTAGACACTAAACACTAAACAATACATTAATTGCACTATAATGGTGACAAATGGTGCCCACAAGCGGTTAGGGCCTACATAAAGCTGTTTCAACAGGAGTGCTTTCTTCTCAGCACCATGGAGTGAATCCTTCAAACTGCTACATTTGGCTAATCAGCAGATCCTTGTCTGGCAGCAAAACAGTTCATTCAGCATCATTTACTGCCTTTTTTTAAAACACAGCTGATATGGCTGACCTGCTTAAATAAATGTGGTTTCTAATGACAATTGAGATGCACAAACTATGGCATAAGGGAATGATGAGTGGATAAAAGGCCATCTGTAATTTTGATTAAGACAATGAGAGAGCTAAAACTTTTGTTTAGCATTTTTTAAATGTAGAGTGACAGAATTCAGAACATAGGCTGTTTTTCCACTATTTTCTCTGTATACCAAGTCAGAACTGTAGGATGAATAAAGGGGGCATATAAGCAGTAAATGAAATCTCGTACAATATTCAATTATGATTTCTCTAAAACAGGCTAGTATAGGCTACATGTGCACCACCAAGTCAGAACAGCAGCCTAAGTTATGAGGGGGAAAGGGACCAAATTATTAGGGTGAGGCACATGGGCTACTAACACCTTACTACACAACACACACTTAGTATTTCTTTCTTAGCTACAGTATAACAGTTGAAGTCGGAAGTTCACATACACTTAGGTTGGAGTCATTAAAACTCATTTTTCAACCACTCCACAAATTTCTTGTTAACAAACTATAGCTTTGGCAAGTCGGTTAGGACATATACTTTGTGCATGACACAAATAATTTTTCAAAAAATTGTTTACAGACAGATTATTTCACTTATTAACTGTATCACAATTCCAGTGGTTCAGAAGTTCACATACACTAAGTTGACTGTGCTTTTAAACAGCTTGGAAAATTCCAGAAGATGATGGCTTTAGAAGATTCTGATAGGCTAACCTCAATTGGAGGTGTACCTGTGGATGTATTTCAAGGCCTACCTTCAAACTCAGTGCCTCTTCGCTTGACATCATGGGAAAATCAAAAGAAATCAGCCAAGACCTCAGGAAAAAAAATGGTAGACCACATGTCTGGTTCATCCTTGGAAGCAATTTCCAAATGCCTGAAGGTACCATTTTCATCTGTACAAACAATAGTATGCAACTATAAACACCATGGGACCACACAGCCATCATACCGCTCAGGAAGGAGATGTGTTCTGTCTCCTAGAGATGAACGTACTCCGGTGTGAAAAGTGCAAATCAATCCCAGAACAACAGCAAAGGACTTTGTGAAGATGCTGGAGGAAACGGGTACAAAAGTATCTATATCCACTGTAACAACGAGTCCTATATCGACATAAGCTGAAAGGCCCCACAGCAAGGAAGAAGCCACTGCTCCAAAACCGCCATAAAAAAGCCAGACTACGGTTTGCAACTGCACATGGGGACAAAGATTGTACTTTTTGGAGAAATGTCCTCTGGTCTGATGAAACAAAAACAGAACTGTTTGGCCATAATGACTGTCGTTATGTTTGGAGGAAAAAGGGGGAGGCTTGCAAGCAGAAGAACACCATCCCAACCGTGAAGCACAGGGGTGGTTACATCATGTTGTGGGGGTGCTTTGCTGCAAGAGGGACTGGTGCACTTCACAAAATAGATGTCATCATGAGGAAAGAAATGTATGTGGATATATTGAAGAAACATCTCAAGACATCAGTAAGTCAAAGCTTGGTCGCAAATGGGTCTTCCAAATGGACAATGACCCCAAGCATACTTCCGAAGTTGTGGCAAAATGGCTTAAGGAAAACAATTAAGGTATTGGAGTGACCATTACAAAGCCCTGACCTCAATCCCATAGAAAATTATTCACCCAATTTATTGTGCGAAGCTTGTGGAAGGCTACCCAAAACGTTTGACCCAAGTTAAACAATTTTAAAAGCAATGCTATCACATACTAATTGAGTGTATGTCAAATTCTGCTGAAATAAATCACTCTTCTGACATTTCACATTCTTAAAATAAAGTGGTCCTAACTGACCTAAAACAGGGATTTTTTACCAGGATTAAATGTAAAAAAAACTGAGTTTTTAAATGTATTTATGTTTTTAAACTGTATTATGTGACTAGTTAAGTCCATTTGTACTCCTGGACAAATTTAGGTATGCCATAACAGTGGTTGAATAATTATTGACTCAAGAATTTTTGAAACTGTATTTGGCTAAGGTGTATAAACTTCCCGACTTCAACTGTACATACCTCCCTGGCATATTACATAATTAATGCAGCAGCATATAAGACATTTTTGGACTCGTTGTGCTGTGCTCACTTGAACAGGAAGGTGGTCCTTCTTGTGGGCACATTTTGTCATGAACCTTTTCATCAAAGTCTGGCATTCTCTGGATTTATAGTGCTTTCAAAACAACAGGGAACCCGGAAAAAACAAGATTGAAACATGTCGGTGATCTTCAGGTCTAGAAAGAGGCACGAGCTCCCGAGTTGGATGACCGTTCAAAACGTATTCCCACTTGTCTTTAATTAACTCACTGAAGTCTGAGATTTCCAAGTTGTTTTGAACACAGCAGAAATTATGCTGTATTGATAGCATGGCGAATGTATTCAAACCTTTTCTGGCCCATGGTGTTGCCTGTGAATGTTTATCCATTTAAACTAGAAAAAGAGACCCTTATACCCTTATACCCTGACTTGAAGCACACACCCTCCACCGAATAGCAGGGGAAGCAAAATATGGATTGCTTTGCAACACTTGCAGTAAAAAAAATGTTTTAGCTAAACAGGTAGGGGAACAGTAGACTACACATCCTCTACATTTGTCACAATTAAAAACATTCAGGTTAAGTGGGAAAATCCGTAATTGTGCAAAAGACGAAGGACATAACCTTCCAAGAGAAACGATGTACACTACACATTTGATCAGTCAGAAATAGAATTTCTCGATTCTGACATGACAGCGCTACTCTGATTGGCTAGGGATGTCTTCTCCTTAGCGCTAAATGGCTATTCACAGACTCGCCCCTCCTTGCCTCCAGTAAGTTTCATTCTGGAAATTAAAGGTGTGTTTACAATACTTATTTCTTTGAAATATGAACAAGTACGATTTTAAAACAGCTTCACAGTCTAAATCTTAAGAGTAAATGATGTAATTTATTCTTCTGATGCAACACTATCACATACTGTGACAATTTAGATGCAATGATGGTAATAACGATGGTGGGCTCCCTATCGGATATTGGTACAGCCTGAATCCTCTAAACTCGCGATACATGTAACCAGTAGGCTACATTCTCAAGATATCAGACAGTTTCGATGTATCTTATCAGTTCTTGATACATTATATCGCTGGCAGTAGTGTGTTATTATTAGATTGCCCTTTCTCTCTACATATTTTCCATTGAAACATGCTGCGTGTGAGATCGGCATTGTGTCATTCTTGGAGGGGGTATGTAATTTCACATTAACATACACGATACCAACTTACCTTAGCTTTGACTTTTCGTAGCCTAATGTCATTTGCATTATTTCGGTAGTTGATAGTCGATTTCTGACTTATGATTGTTGCTTAACCAGAACGTTTTTTTCCACACTGTACAATTTGCCAATTAGGACAATTACAAATAAACTTCAAATTAAAGGCAATAATGCTGAATGTGTTATGTAATGATTTAAGAATTTCTTTCCTTGCCAGCCACCAGACCCTTTCAACGCGAGCTAAATGAGTTTAAATAAGTTCTTCATGATTTTGTTTCTTCTGGTTAACATTCCAAGGCGCGTGCGTGAAGGTAACAGTTCGCGGAAGTGCACATTCATTCAACAAGCAGCATTGTGACATGACTTGAGCTAAAAAAAAATTGGTTAGTTAAAAGCCTGAAGTGGGACTGGTGTTCTGCAAGAAATGGACTCAAGACACCTTGATATGGGCAAGCCAGCTGCCTGAATTTCTACTCATGTTTGTTTATGCAGTAACCCCAATTAAAACATTATAGGAATTTTGAGTCTCTTTAGAGGTCTATGGTGGTGAAGATCAATAAACATTTAATAAGGTTGTCTTTTGTACACCAGATCACCCATTTTAAATATTTGAATACCAGCCCCTGTCTCCCCGGTTTGAAACTCTGACCTTCACTGACTGTTTAGTTTGGCGGTGTTGTAACTTTTCCACAAATAACTTTTAAATAGACACTTCACCCTGACTCACAGAGAGGAGTGTAATAAGAAAAAAAGCCTTATTGCAATTGTTTGCTTGCTGCTATAGGGAGTCTCGGCCAGAATAACTCATGTGAAATTACCTCTAGTAAATGACTTATTCCAGCTGACACAAGACGGCAGCTTGCCAACATGTAGCAGTGAAGAGGCAGGATGGAATCAGCATGGAGACCACCGGTATACTCATTAGACTGAGTTCAACATTGTACCATGACCACAATCTACATGGCCAGTAAAACCTTATTCGGGTCCAAAGCATTGTGCCTGATTTATACAATGTGAGGATTTGGACTTGCCTCAAAATAAACTTAAATGGCATTCATTCCTATCCATCAACATATTAAAACATAGCTGTATAAAGGGTTAAGAGAATGAATGGCCAGTAGGCTACCTCAGGTATAGGAATATAACACATTGAGGAACACATTTTTCAGGATGAGACACATTCCATCCAGAAATCTGATACTATGTGGAAATATCTACTGCATGCATATGTCTGTCTTCACTTGGTGTGCATTGGTCCTAGCATGTGTGTCTGCTTGTGTGCAGTTTCAGGACCTTCCCCTGTGCAGCTGTTGAGGTGAAGAATGAGCCCATCCTGGGATTCAACGAGGGCAGTCCAGAGAGAGCCGAGCTGCAGAAGGTACACACACAATCATACATGCACACACTCTCAAGCAACATCCACCTGCACCATTCAGTATATGCCCTTTGTGACCTACAACAAGGTCATCTCTCTAAAAGGTGGGGCACAATAATTGTGTGTGTGTGTGTGTGTGTGTGTGATAGGCCCTGGATGACCTGAAGGGGAAGACAGAGGAGATTCCCTGTGTGGTTGGAGATGAACATGTGTGGACCAAAGACATCAGATACCAGCTATCAGTGAGTAGAGTCAACAGCATGTCCCTAATCTGAGCAAACTATTGCTCCATGCTGCCTGCAAATATGGGAGCCTGGAGACTGAATCTCTCACTTTTCACTCACACTGCTGCTCAGATACACAGCATACTGTCTAATCCAAACCGAAGCATTCAAGGCCTGTCAAACTGTAAATGACTGTAAAACCGTTGGGTTATCAGCTGTGTGTTTTCTTCTGTTTCTGATAAGATCCATTGGCTATCATAAACTAACATACTACTTTGCTGGAGGCCTGCCTGTTATTTCTACCTTTTGATAAAGACCAGTACCACACTTTTTTTAACATTTTATTTCCTGAAGGTATTATAACCGATTGTAATTTTATTTTCAAAGCCCTTCAACCACTCACACAAACTGGCCAAGTTTTGCTATGCTGACAAGGTAAACTAAGAGTACAATTCTTCTGTTTTTATGTGTCAGACATTTTCCAAGATTTACATGACATGACTGGATGGTGTTACCTCGGTATGATTGATACAGGACCTGCTCAACAAAGCTATCTTAGCCTCTGTGGCGGCGAGGAGAGAATGGGACCTGAAACCCATCCAGGACCGAGCCCAGGTCCTCTTTAAGGCTGCTGACATCATCAGTGGACCTAAGAGAGCTGAGATTCTGGCCAAGACCATGATAGGCCAGGTACAGTGAACTATTTAGCCTCCATGGGGTTTTCATAGTCTTACTGTATATTTGTGGTATTGTTGAATATCACCAAGGGGATCTCCTGTGTTTAAATTGAGTGATATTCATCCCCTCTGCTTTCTATTTCATATTTTTTCCTTTTTTTCTAGGGCAAAACAGTGGTGCAGGCAGAGATTGATGCGGCTGCAGAGCTAATAGACTTCTTCCGTTTCAATGCGAAGCACGCTGTTGAACTGGAGAGCCAGCAGCCCCTGGACAGTGATGGTAGCACCAACACCATGCTCTACCGTGGGCTGGAGGTGAGCACTCACTGGTCCTAGCATTATCTGTTCAATTTAATAATAGTCAGTCACAGACAAAAACCTGTATACTTGGGGATATGTTAGGATTGATTTCTGTAACTCTTATATTCCAGGACTTTTTATGTCAACACTTTTATTTCCCCTTTAACTATAGGGTTTTGTAGCTGCTGTCGCCCCATTTAACTTCACTGCAATTGGTGGAAACCTAGCAGGTACACCTGCTCTCATGGTAAGTCCCCTCCTACTAACAACAATACAAACATTTCCTTATAGTTGTAATTTACTTGACATTAAGTTCCTTGTGTGTTTTGTTGGTTATAGTCTGAATTGAACTGGACTTTCTTTGTTTGCCCTGGCTCTGTGTTTGTCAGGGTAATGTAGTTCTGTGGAAGCCTAGCGACACAGCCATGTCAGCTAGCTACGCCGTATACAATGTTCTGCGGGAGTCAGGGTTACCCCCCAACATCATCCAGTTTGTGCCAGCCGACGGACCAGTGTTTGGAGACACCATCACTTCCTCTGAACATCTGGCTGGCATCAACTTTACCGGCAGTGTCCCGTATGTGTTTGTCTGTATACGTTTATGTATATTAACCTGAAACTGTCTGCCACTTTTCATTTAGACCAGTTTCACATAATGTGTGATAACCCCTGTATTTTCTTAACAACCCATTCATCTTTTTCAGTACCTTCAAGCGCCTGTGGAAACAAGTGGCCCAGAACCTGGATATCTACAAGAACTTCCCTCGGGTGGGAGGAGGTGGGTTGGAGCAACACCGCCACACACTAGCTGTACAGCCCGTACACCGCCAGGCACTAGCTGTACAGCCCGTACACCGCCAGGCACTAGCTGTACAGCACGTACACCGCCAGGCGCTAGCTGTACACCGCCAGGCGCTAGCTGTACACCGCCAGGCGCTAGCTGTACACCGCCAGGCGCTAGCTGTACACCGCCAGGCGCTAGCTGTACACCGCCAGGCGCTAGCTGTACAGCCCATACACCGCAACACACTAGCTGTTTAATTAGCTGTCCATTGAACATTACATGGGAATATCATCTTTATTCTTATGCCTATGTTGTGGTGTGAATGTTAAAACACTTCAACAAAATTGGGATTGTTAAATGCTTTTTGTTCTTAGCATATTCATTGATGATAGGCCCTGCTTTACTTAATTTCAGAGACATTTCAAGCCTTGATATTGCGATACAACATTCCATTGTGAGATACAGCTTTTGATTGCCAATAGTTAGGCCAAGTGCACGATTCTGACTCCGTTTGCCTGGTAGTCGAGCTGCCTATACTGTGCCTGTCCTCTTTCTCTTCATCCCTCGCTAGCTCGCTATGAAAGATGCAAGTGTTTGTGTTCTCGGAACTACGGCAACTAATCACTCTCCTCCGTTTAAAAAATTCTGAACCTTAGGAGGCGAAGGTCGAGTCATGTGTTGTCCGAAACATGACCTGCCAAGCCACACTTAACACCAGCTCGCTTAACCCAGAAGCCAGCTGCACCAATGTGTCGGAGGAAACACTGTTCAACTGACAACCAAAGTCAACCTGCAGGTGCCCGGCCTGCCACAAGGAGTCACTAGAGCGCGATGAGCGAAGTAAAGCCCCCCCGGCCAATAGTGCGCCGCCCTATGGGACTCCCGGTCATGGTCGTTTGTGACACAAACTAGGATCGAACACCAGGCTGTAGTGACGCCGCAACACTGCGATGCAGTGCCTTAGACCACTGCGATGCAGTGCCTTAGACCACTGCGATGCAGTGCCTTAGACCACTGCGATGCAGTGCCTTAGACCACTGCGATGCAGTGCCTTAGACCTCTGCGCCACTATAATTATGGTTTTATTAGCTGTTTAAATTGTCCATTTGTCACATCCCTAACCTATATCACTCTTTACACATTGCTTCACTGACGTTCTCATCTGTCATGTCTTTCAGAATGCGGCGGTAAGAACTTCCACTTTGTGCACAAGTCTGCGGATGTGCGGAGTGTGGTGACTGGGACCATCCGCTCTGCGTTTGAGTACGGAGGGCAGAAGTGCTCAGCCTGCTCCAGGATGTATGTACCAGACTCCCTGTGGCCCCAGATCAAACAGGGGCTCCTGGACATCCACAAGCAGCTCAAAGTTGGAGACGTGAGTGGGCAACTGACCTTAGCTCTGAGGACTGTCAGTTTCATCAGTGACTGGCACTAGGGTTATTTTGGTGGGAATAGATACAGCCAGTTGAGTTGTTCTGCTGTAGCGGTTCTTTAAAACCGTTGAAGTTTGTACTGTAAGTGTTCATTCGATGTCAGGTTGTTGTTAAGTGTCTTTCTGTCTCCCCTGTCTAGCCTGTGGAGGACTGGAGTACATTCTTCTCTGCTGTGATTGATGACAAGGTACAGTACTGTGACATTTTCACCACACTGTATGCTTGATTAGAACCAGCTTTATTACTTCTGAACAAGATTAATGTTTATATTTTCAAAATGATTTCTTCTTCTTTTAGTCCTTTGCTCGTATTAAGAAGTGGTTGGACCATGCCAAGTCATCCCCTAAGTTGAACATAATTGCTGGGGGCCACTGTGATGACAAGAAGGGTTACTTTGTGGAGCCGACCATCATTGAGAGCACAGACCCACAGGAAGCCATCATGGCCGAGGTAAGACTTGATATTGTAGATCACTTCTTTCCCCATCACTGTTAGCCTATAGAACTTCATAATGTGACTCTGTTATGGACCCGATTAGACAACCTACTGTGATACTATACTTGTTGTGTGTAGGGGCCCTACGCTTGCCTAATTGTTCTGTAACCTGACTAGGCAGGTGCATTACTGTGAAAGTATGAATGTGCGGTCCGGGTTGGGTGTGGTTGTGCCTGGGAACAGAGTGTTTGCTTACTGGGGATCTGGGTGGACAGTTCCAGCGTGACTGGTCGGGCCAGCACAAGGGGGTCGTTGATGTAAGGTTGGTGATTTAAAAACTCCAAAAGGGCATGTCAAACAGAAGATCCAAAAGCTCTGTTGGTCAGTAGATAAACCTCGTTTAGCTGATTAGCTTGGTAATCCCCCCACCTGTGCACACACCAAAGACTTCTTATGCATACCTGAGCTTCGTTGAATGGCCCAGAGTGCCACTTTCCCCAAGGGGTGGGATGTGTAACTGTGGCCTGACTGTGTGCTGACTAACTGGCCTACCACACATACCTACTACATAACATTTCCAGTTGAAAGATCTCATCTGAGAACCATGTGTTCTCACTTCTTTGAACCAACCTACCAGAGTTATACCAGACATACATACCGAACATGTCAGAATTACTTGACAGACTCCGTTTGGTTTGAATTGCTGAAAATGACTGACTTGTTCATTTATCCTTGTCTAATAGATATTGCTGTCTTATGGAGAAAAGGAGCAGGATTATTTTATCAATTTTAACTGAGGCCAGCAGTCAGGCTGAGGGCTAAGTGCTTGGATTAATTTATATACATGTACAATGCCTTCAGAAGGTATTCATACCCCTTGACCTTTTCCACATTTTGTTGGTACAGCCTGAATTCAAAATTGATGAAATAGTTTTTTTCTCTCACCCATCTAGACACAATACCCCATAATGAAAAAGTGATTATTTATAACGAATGTTGCCAATTGAAATACAGGAATATCTAATTGACAGAAGTATTTGCACACCTAAGTCAATACTTTGTAGAAGCAACTTTGACAGTGATTACAGCTGTGAGTCTTTCTGGGTAAGTCTCTAAGAGCTTTCCACACCTGGATTGTGCAACATTTGCCCATTTAATTAATAACGTCAGCATGCTCAAAGGGATATTCAATCATTTTTACCTATCTACCAATAGGTGCCCTTCTTTGCGAGGCATAAGAACAACCTCCATGGTCTTTGTGGTTGAATCTGTTTGAAATTCACTGCTCGACTGAGGAACCTTACAATTATCTGTATGTGTGGGGTACAGAGATGAGGTAGTCAAAACTAATTTTTCAACCACTCCACAAATTTCTTGTTAATAAACTATAGTTTCGGCAAGTCAGTTAGGACATCTACTTTGTGCAGGACACAAGTCATTTTTTCCAACAATTGTTTAAGACTATTTCACTTATAATTCACTGTATCACAATTCCAGTGGGTTAGAAGTTTACATACACTAAGTTGACTGTGCCTTTAAACAGCTTGGAAAATTCCAGGAAATGATGTCATAGGCTAATTGACATAATTTGAGTCAATTGGATGCATTTCAATGCTTACCTTCAAACTTAGTGCCTCTTTGCTTGACATCACGGGAGAATCAAAAGAATTCAGCCAAGGCCTCAGAAAAAAATTGTATACCTCCACATGTCTGGTTCATCCTTGGGAGCAATTTCCAAATGCCAGAAGGTACCACGTTCATCTGTACAAACAATAGTACACAAGTATAAACACCATGGGACCAAGAAGCCTTCATACCGCTCAGGAAGGAGACGCGTTCCGTCATCTAGAGGTAAGTACTTTGGTGAGAAAAGTGCAAATCAATCCCAGAGCAAAGGACTTTGTGACGATGCTGGAGGAAACAGATACTAAAGTATCTATATCCACAGTAAAACGAGTCCTATATCGACATAACCTGAAAGGCCACACAGCAAGGCAGAAGCCACTGCTCCAAAACCGCCAGAAAAAAGCCAGACTATGGTTTGCAATTGCACATGGGGACAATGATGATACTTTTTGGAGAAATATCCTCTGGTCAAAAATATAACTGTTTGACCATAATGCCCATTTGTTATGTTTGGAGGAAAAAGGGGAGGCTTGCAAGCAGAAGAACACCATCTCAACTGTGAAGCGTGGGGGTGGTTACATCATGTTGTGGGGGTGCTTTGCTGCAGGAGGGACTGGTGCACTTCACAAAATATGAGGAATTAAATTTATGTGGATATATTGAAGCAACATCTCAAGAAATCAGTCAGGAACTTAAAGCTTGGTCGCAAATGGGTATTCCAAATTGACAGTGACCCCAAGCATACTTCCAAAGTTGTGGCAAATGGCCATCACAAAGCCCTGACCTCAATCCTACAGAAAATTTGTGGGCAGAACTGAAAAAGCGAGTGTGAGCAAAGAGGCCTACATACCTGACTCAGTTACCAGCTCTGGGGGCCGAAATTCACCCAACTTATAGTGGGAAGCTTGTGGAAGGCTACTCGAAACATTTTTACCCAAGTTAAACAATTAAAAGGAAATGTTACCAAATACTAATTGAGTGTATGTAAACTTCTGACCCACTGGGAATATGATGAAAGAAATAAAAGCTGAAATCATTCTCTACTGAGTTTTTAAATGTATTTGGCTAAAGTGTAATGTAAACTTCTGAATTCAGCTGTATTATGTGACTAGTTAAGCACATTTTTACTCCTGAACATAGTTAGGTATGCCATAAGAGGTTGAATAATTATTGACTCAAGAAATTTCAGCTTTTCTTTTTTAATTAAGGTAATTAATAATTAAGGTAGGTCAATTAATATAGGAATGTATAACTAACTTTCTTAACTCTGTTCTCGATGAACGTCCTGTAGGAAATCTTTGGCCCAGTTCTGTCTGTCTATGTTTACCCTGAGAACAACTACAAGGAGGTTCTTAACCTTATAGACAACACATCACCATACGCCCTGACAGGAGCGGTCTTCGCTCTTGACAAGTAAGTTAGAACACTCCATCTGTTTTTTTATGGTGTGGCATAATTTTACTGTGAAAGGGTTGCTTGCTCCATGAAGACTGAACATAATATAGTTATCCCTTAACTTTTCAGATTTATTATGGATGCCAACCATGCCTACTATGATCTGCTCATTGTTAATAGATTTGACTTTACACAGAAATTGACACTTGTCAAGAAAACGTCCTAATCCTTTAATCATATTTGTTCCAGGAATGTTGTAGATGAGGCAGCTAAGGCCTTGAGGAACGCTGCAGGAAATTACTACGTGAATGACAAGTCCACCGGCTCGATTGTCGCCCAGCAGCCATTTGGTGGCGCCAGAGCTTCAGGTAAAATGACCCACACACCACTCCAAAGCTTTGATATTCATTTGACTGTCAACAGTTCTATGAAGCAGGACTTTTCATGACTCCTGATGAGCTCTCTGTGTCTGACATAATGCCTTCTGCCAACATCATTTTCATTCATATGAAATAGGATGAATATAAGCACTTATGACAGCTAAAACGTGAACATTCTTGTCTGCATAGGTACCAATGACAAACCTGGTGGTCCTCACTACGTCCTGCGATGGACATCCCCACAGGTGGTCAAGGCCACCCACGTCCCGCTCAAAGAATGGAAGTACCCATACATGGGTTAAAAAGACAGTACTGTACCCCCTCCCCAACCATGTGGCCCTCATCCAATCCTAGCTTTGTAGAGGAATCTGTTGGCTTTTTCTCCTATCCCTCTCTCCAGTCAAGACTTACAATGAAATGAAGAGGGGAACCCCTCTCCTTACTCGTCCAAGTTTTAGTCCTTTTTAGCCCTTACAAGCCTGCACTGAAGCTAGACACAAGTACAAATGTAATTATTAGCTCAGGGTTTCCCCAACCTGGTCCTCGGACCCCAAGGGCTGCACGTTTTTGTCCTAGCACTACACCGTTGATTCAAATAATCAACTAATCAAGCTTGGATTATTTTAAATCAACTGTGTAGTGTTAGGGCAAAAACCAAAACATGCACCCCTTGAGGTTCCGAGGACCGAGTTGGGGAAATGCTCTATTAGCCGTTCTAAATTAAAAGGGGGAGCAAAGGTGCCCCTCTCTGGCACTTCATGAGATCAGCAGGAGCTGAGCCAGATCAGATGGCCTGCTAGCTGTACAGAAGAATGGCACTATGAAACGTCCCATGGATCCACAGACTTTACCAGTCAAAAGTTTGGACACACCTACTCATTCAAGGGTTTTTATTCATTTTTTAAACTATTTTCTACATTGTAGAATAATAGTGAATACTTCATCACTATGAAATAACACACATGGAATCATGTAGTAAGCAAAAAAGTGTTTAACAAAGTAAAATATATTTAAAGTCATTCAAAATAGCCACCTTTTGGCTTGATGACAGCTTTACACACTCTTGGCATTCTCTCAACCAGCTTCACGAGGAATGATTTTTCAACAGTCTTGAAGGAGTTCAAACATGTGCTGAGCACTTGTTGGCTGCTCTTCCTTCACTCTGCGGTCCAACTCATCCCAAACCATCTCAATTGGGTTGAGGTTGGGTGATTGTGGTGCCTAGTCATCTGATGCAGCACCATCACTCTCCTTCTTGGTCAAATATCCCTTACACAGCCCGGATGTGTGTTTTGGATCATTGTCCGGTTAAAAAACAAATGATAGTTCCACTATTCGCAAACCAGATAGCATGGCGTATCACTGCAGAATGCTGTGGGAGCCATGCTGATTAAGTGTGCCTTGAATTCTAAATAAATCACTGAGCAAAGCACTATCACACCACCTCCATGCTTCACGGTGGGAACCACACATGAGGAGATCATCCGTTCACCTACTCTGCATCTCACAAAGACAAGGTGGGTAGAACCAAAAATCTCAAATTTGGTCTCATCAGACCAGAGGACAGATCCACTGTTCTAATGTCCATTGCTTGGGTTTCTTGGCCCAAGCAAGTCTCTTCTTCGTATTGGTGTTCCTTTAGTAGTGGTTTCTTGGCAGCAATTCGGCCATGAAGGCCTGATGTTGAAATATGCCTGAACTCTGTGAAGCATTTATTTGAGCTGCAATTTCTGAGGCTGTTAACTCTAATGAACTTATCCTCTGCAGCAGAAGTAACTCTGGGTCTTCCTTTCCTGTGGCAGTCCTCATGAGAGCCCGTTTCATCATATCGCTTGATGGTTATTGTGACTGTACTTGAAGAAACTTTGAAAGTTATTGAAATTTTCCAGATTGACAGACCTGGAAGTAATAATGGACTGTTGTTTCTCTTTGCTTATTTGAGCTGTTCTTGCCATAATATGGACTTGGTCTTGTACCAAATAGGGCTATCTTCTGTGTACCACCCCTACCTTGTCACAACACCCCTACCTTGTCACAACACCCCTACCTTGTCACAACACCCCTACCTTGTCACAACACAACTGATTGGCTCAAACGCATTAAGAAGGAAAGAAATTCCACAAATGAACTTTTAATGCACACCTGTTAATTGGAATGCAATTCCAGATGAAAAATATATTTTGATTTGTTTTACACTTTTGGTTTCTACCTGATTCCATATGTGTTATTTCATAGTTATGATGTCTTCTGTTATTCTACAATGTAGAAAAGTGATGATAAAGAAAAAGCCTTGAATGAGTACTTGTGTCCAAACTTTTGACTGGTACTGTAGTTAAACTGTTTGGTCTACCATAGATTCTACAGATATTTACTATTAGTTCTGATGAATCAGTCTTCTGTTTTTAATTAAATGACTGCTGTATCTGAGCCTCCGTTTCTGACAATCTCAGTACTGACTGGTCCTGAGGCTGTTAAGTTGTCACTGTTTCACATGTCCTGCTGTATTTCTATTATACAAAACTCACTATATATTGTAAGTATTAGCTGACCATCTGCCATGACAAAAACAATCACCCAACGTTTCGATAATATTTCATGACCGCTACGGTACAAGTATGAAAACCCAATGTTTATCATTTGAGGTTTTCTGTTCCTTATGACTGTAAAAAAAGAGGATGGCTTTTACTACCATCCATTTTTGGTGCTAAAAAAGTCCTTACTAACCATCCTTCTTAACCTATATTCAGTAAACATGGTTGTGTGTATCGAAACTGCAATAATGTGGTTTTCCTCACTGTGTTTTGGTTTGCTGTGTTATCGCACTGTAATACTCAACCCCCTGACTGTCTCTGATAGGAAGGTGATGCACTTGTTACACTTGAGCTATGGCTTGGCCTACAGTATCTGGCTTTGAGGGTGCCATTGCCTTGTTACTTAAACCCTGCTTTGCCATCTAATCAGGTTTATTTCAGCAACAGCACACTAACTGTTTTCAAATTTTACTGAGTGTTTGTCCATTTAAAAAAATATATGCTTCAACTGCATATGATTGCTCAGTCTAAATCTCAATTTCATGTCATCTTGCTTTTAAAACAAAAGTTGATGAGGATATATTTTCATAAATGTGTTTTCTGTTAAATGTTAATATAAATTATTTGTCGTCTATTGTGCCTATATTGGCAATATTAGGGATTTACCTTAATTGAATTAGCATTATTATACATTTTCATAATTTCAGAAATGATATTAAACTTGTTTTTAATGTCTTCTTTTTGTTTCTGAATGTGGCTTGCTTGACCATTTCTTATTGTTAATGAGACTGACACATTTTTAAGTTGGTGTTCCTTCAGTTTCTTTAACCAATTTGACGAGTTGAAATGAATGTGACCAGTGGGAAATGGGCGCACTGTTCCACACTGAGGTGTCAAAGTACAAATCTGAGGTTTTTACTGCCTGTTGTTGGAGTGTGTCCCAGCACACTACCTTGTCACACTCACTGTGGTGTCTTTAGTGTCACACTCCTGTCACATCAAAGTCAGATGTGAGGAGACCTCATTACTGGGCCTCTGGCATGCTCTCCCATTGTTCAAAGTGTTAGAGAGACACTTCCACACACAAGGCCAAGCGTCAGTGCTGTAAGTGTAGACATGGGAAAGGGAACTGCCTGCCTGACACACCAAAACATAAAGGACACCTGCTCTTTTCATGACATAGACTAACCAAGTGAATCCAGGTGAAAACTATGATCCCTTATTGATGTCACATTTTAAATCCACTTCAATTAGTGTAGATGAATGGGAGTAGACAGGTTAAAGATGGATCTTTAAGCCTTGACACATGGATTGTGTACTTTATGTGTGCCAATCAGAATGTGAATGGGGAAAACAAAATATTTAAGTACCTTTGAACGGGGTATGGTGGTAGGTGCCAAGCGCACCGGTTTATGTCAAGAACTGCAACACTGCTGGGTTATTCACACTCAACAGTTTCACGTGTATCAAGAATGGTCCACCAACCAAAAGACATCCAGCCAACTTGACACAACAGTGGTAAGCATTGGAGTCAACATGGGCCAATATCCCTGTGGAATGCTTTCAACACCTTGTAGAGTCCATCCGCGCCCTAATGAATTGGGTATTTTCTGAGGGCAAAGGGGGAGGGGTGCAACTCAATATTAGTAAGGTGTTCCTAATGTTTTGTACATTCAGTGTATAGGCCTACAGAACCTGCTCTCTTTTTATACTCAACTTTCTCATCACAACTTATTCCACTGTTTATGAATTGTAATGAGATCAGACAACCAGAGCCAATGTGCAGGCGTAGGCAATGGTGCTGATTACCTAGAGGGAAATAGAAAGAAATGGATCGGATCCATCATCTAAACAAACCTAATGTTTTAAGCTCTTCACAAGCATATTTGAAACTCATTAGTTGAACATTTCCAAACCATCTGTACTGGACTACAAATGAAGTGTTGACCTACTATTCATATTGAAAGAAGTCTGAAGTATAATCATGTCAAAATTATTCAGGACAAATCCTGGGTACTTTATAGTGTCATTACAAAATTACGCCAAGTATTCCAGGGGCTGATCTAATTTGTGATACATACTGCAGTGGAAGGCATTGTTATGCAGATTTATGGAATAACATTATGTCTGTTATGCAGCACAATTGGGAGAGCTCAATGTGTGATGCTTCAAATAAATCCCCATCACCCTTTGAATTATATGATGTCCATTCTTCCCTTCAATGATCAGTAGGCCTATTAATATTCACTGGTCATATCCAACTGTTTATGGTATTGTTGTACATTTCAGGTTTATGCCATATTCACATGGAGATTTTTATCAGATTCCTTTTTTTACCTTATGGCCTCATACCAGCAATAAAATGCCATGCGTGGGATTGAGAATGTTGGAGCGAAATTCGACACACACTTCTAATTGAGTTCTGAATGGGCGACTGTGGGAAAGCAGCTCAGGTTGCAGGTTAGGTAGGGCTTTCCGGAGGCGGCTGTGCTAGCTTTTGTGTTCTAAACAGCAGCTGTACCATTCAATTTGAAAATGTTTACTCAACAGACTCGAGTCATTCATGCCTTCATTCTCCCGCCCAAAATCAACCTTCTGCCGCTTCTGGAGTGACAACACATTTAGAGGCTCTTCTGGTCGGGTTATATTAGAAAAATAGACCACTGCAAACAAGAACCACGAAATTACCGGGGAGTAATTAATGCCCTCAGCTCTTAAAAAGAATGAGCTTTACACAATATAAGATTTGGATTTTCAGTAGAAAATGAGAAGACCACCTGTAGATTGGCATGGCTTCATTTACCCAAGTCATTATCTAAAGTATTACTAGGTCTAAATAATTGTGTAGGCCTATTGGTAGATAATTTTGTAATGTGTAACATTGTCTTTTCATTCCATGACGTCAAATCACATACCTGACCCTCAGGTGCCACTTTATTGTATGTGCTCTGCTGAGTTGTAGCCTAAGTGTTGTGTCTACAAAGCATGGTTAGACTATACAATAGTTAGAGATTCATACATAAATTGTCATTTCATTTATTTATTGGGAATATTGCCACATCAATGTGATAGACAATGTTCCAATCACAGTTTCTTTCAGGACAAATTACAATTCAGCAACATAGGGCTGAGGTATTTTCCCAGAAATAGATACACCAATATATTATAATAATATATTTTACAATATGTAAAAACATTTTACTTCGCAATTGTAAAGTTAATAATACATGCACAATAGAGGATATTCTACACAGAAGAATAACAATAATTTTATATTTTACGAACAAAAGATAAAATTGTATAGGGAAGAATAATTTCCAACAAGAAGAGAGCATACAGGGTCGTGCTAGACCAAAATATTATCTGGTTTTGACATCGAAAGTTTAATTACTGAAAGTCTCCAAATAGGCTATGAGCATCACCAGGGTCTCCACATGGGCCCTCTTCCACCTGGGGTGACACGTTTCGGAGTGCTGCTGTTGTGAGGGACCGTTGCGCGGTTTGGACTCAGCACGACTCTATCACCGAGTTTCTGAGCGCGATGGAAGTGATTGAGAAGCTTCTGTTGTGAGCCAGTCGGCTGGTTTTTCGCTGAGAGGAAGCGCAGCGTCTCCTCCAGGCAGCGGGTGAATCCCTCCGCGTAGCTTTGGACAGGTGACGCTACGTTGAATGAAGCAGCAGGGCGCATGCTGTTGTCTTTCAGGTAAACCACAGCTGTCTCGAGAATGTCAGCCTTTTCCAGTTTCGAGTTGGGTTGGTGTGCTTGAAGTTCGGTTTTGAGGAGTGTCTTGAGCTGTTCGATGCTGCTGTTAATGCGGTCTCGGCGCATCTTTTCCACCACTGGTTTTCTAAGCTGGAGAAAATAAAGGATCTGATTAGTTTAATTGTATTTTAAAAATCATGTTAAAATTCAAACATAACGTATTAAATTGATGAAGATAGAGGTAGCCTATTTGTACTTACTTTGATTTTATCTTTCGTGGTCATCACCATGTCGCAAATATTGACAGGAGCCATTGCTGTCGGTCAGTTGTTTGTTCTTGGTAGATAGTCGTCGGATGTTAGAACTGTGGTTTGTCCATCTCGACAGGGCTTCTGTATTTATACACTCATCACACTGTAAACCCGTGTGGGTCTCAGTTTGACAGGAGTTTCACACACTTGCTGGCCAATCAGGAACGCAGACAGTACAATGAAGAGGCTTCAATTACTTCATGCTAAATTGACTGTCTATTGCCTCAGGACAATGAGCGTGTCCCAAGGGAACAGGTGGAGTGTGCAATAAAAGAGTGCTGAGAAGTAGTTGACTCTGTTGCTTGCAACTGCATTCCAAGATGTTGCATCATTCTCATGAAAGACTCAGACCAAAAGGCGGGAAAACAAGTCCTGAATAAGTGAATGGTCACCCAGAAGATTATTCAGTATCAAGGGACCTTACTGCTTTTTACCGCATTTTTGGGGATAAATCAGTTATTTTGATGAATTCATTCAACCTTACAACATATTTCAAATGCGCATATTATTAGGATTCTAATAGCAACTCTTACAAGGCCTACTATTGTATTATAATAAAAATATTTACAACAGTATTATAATAAATGTAGGCTTATAATTATGTTATTCTAAAACTATTATTATTATTATTGTTCTTCATCTTATTGTTGTTGTTGTTATATTGCTATATTGTATTTACTTCGCCACCATGGCCTTTTTTTTACTTTACCTCCCTTATCTCACCTCATTTGCCCAGATCGTATATAGACTTGTTTATACTGTGTTATTGACTGTATGTTTGTTTTATTCCATGTGTAACTCTGTGTTGTTGTATGTGTCGAACAGCTTTGCTTTATCTTGGCCAGGTCGCAATTGTAAATGAGAACTTGTTCTCAACTTGCCTACCTGGTTAAATAAAGGTGAAATAAAATTAAAATAAATTGTTATTATTTTTACTATTATTATATATATGTATGTTGTCACTGTAATTATATATTTTTTCGATATAGGATATACAGAAACAGTCTGATAGCTTATGTGAACCTTTGTAAACTACTATTTTCTCTTAGTTCATTTTTTTTCAGGAATTGGTCAACAATGTATCAACATAATATTTTTCCATATGGCCCCTTGGGAATTAGATGCCTCATTGAGGACCGTGAGTAATGCGGTATTGAGAAAGGCACACTTCCATTGTTGCTCTGTTGAAAGTGTGCTGTGGGAAAGTTGGAACAACACAGTCTACAGGATTAGTTTTTGAAGAGAGGAGCAGCTGGCTTCTGTGCGCGGGAAACCTCTGTCAGCTCGGGTGAACTTTACAAGACCTGTTTCCCCCAAATGATTTATAAATCCACTAGAATACTATTTGGGTGCACTGTGTTGAAGCCACCGTGCCGCCATCTTGGCACTCCCCCAGCATTGTAAAAATATTTTGGAAGTTATAGAAATGCATTTATTAATGTCTACATTAATTTTTGTCACATGTATTATGTTACAGACAACTTAATGTATACTTTTAAATTATATGTCTGTCTGTCTGTCTGTCTGTCTGTCTGTCTGTCTGTCTGTCTGTCTGTCTGTCTGTCTGTCTATAAACATTTTCCTTCAAGTATAATTACTTGTGTTACTGTCCCCACAACAACAAAAGATATTTTAATACATTTAATTTTGCCCCTGAAACATTTAGTTGAAACACTGTAAAATTCCATTAATTTCTATGGAGGACTGCCCCTACTGGAGTGTCAATATGGCCGACAGGTGGCTTCAAAGCCTCTCAATGGCCAATACATAGCATGGCAATCCAGGGTTTATATGCATTTATATGCATCTTTTTCATCTAAGGCACTGCATCGTAGTGCATCTGGTTCGATCCCGGGCTGTATCACAACCGGCCATGATCGGGAGTCCCATAGGGCGGTGCACAATTGGCCCAGCATCATCCAGGTTAGGGGAAGGTTTGGCCTGGGTATGCTGTCATTGTAAATAAGAATTTGTTCTTAACTGTCTTGCCTAGTTAAATAAAGATTAAATAAATAAATACAAAATTATGTAGACACCCCTTCAAATTAGTGGATTTGGCTATTTCAGCCACATCCATTGCAGATAAGTGTATAAAATCGAGCACACCGCCATGCAATCTCCATAGACAAACACTGGATGTAGAATGGCCTTACTGAAGAGCTCAGTGACATTCAACGTGGCACCTTCATACAGTAGGATGCCACCTTTCCAACAAGTGCTGTTATTGTGAAGTGGAAACTTCTAGGAACAATAATGGCTCAGTCGCGAAGTGGTAGGCCATACAAGCTCACAGAATAGGACAGTTACAAACTGCCTCTGGAGGCAACGTCAGCACAAGAACTGTTCGCCGACAGCTTCATGAAATGGGGTTCCATGGCCGTGCAGCTGCACACAAGTCTAAAACTACCATGTGCAATGACAAGCTTCGGCTGGCCGCCATTGAACTCTGGACTCTTGAGCAGTGGAAATGCCTTCTCTGGAGTGATGAATCACGCTTCACCATCTGGGAGTCCGACTGACGAATTTGGGTTTGGAGGATGCCAGGAGAACACACTGTTCCAACATCTAGTGGAAAGCCTTCCCAGAAGAGTGGAGGATGTTGTATCAACTCCAAATTAATGCCCATGATTTTGGAATGAGGTTCGATGAGCTGGTGTCCACATACTTTTGTAGTCATGTAGTGTACAGCCTTTGCTGACGTAAGGGCATTCATACTTCTTTCTCAGAGCTGTTGAGCAGAGCTGTTTTGAAGGAAGTTGTCAAAGAAGTGAATTTGTGTTTATACAGGACCTCCCGCCCCCACCTACCATCAACCAATTAATGTCTAAGCCGAGCTATATCAATCAAATGTATTTATAAAGCCCTTTTATCATCAGCCGATATCACAAAGTGCTATACAGAAACCCAGCCTAAAACCCCAAACAGCAAGCACTGTTACAAAATTTAGGAGGCGTACGGCTATGCAGTACAGAGCTCAATTTGGCCTCTGCATGGATCCAGAACCTCCACAGTTGTGTCACACCCTCCATACGGAGCCTCTGATCACATTTTCAGATCAAGCATAAAAGATGCTGCATGGTCAATCTGATGTCTGAATTAGCCGTACAGCGTTTACAGGGATATGGCCTCTGCAGAAGTCAGGGCATTCATACTTCTTGCACTTCGAGGAGCAGCACAGAGCTGTTGAGCAGAGTTGCTGTGAAGGAAGTTGTCAAGGAAGTGAGTTTGTGTTTATACAGGACCCCTTGCCCTCACCTACCATCAACCAATCATGTCAATGTGGAGCTATTTTTACGAAATTTGGGTGGCGCACAACGATGCAGTACGGAGGTCATTTTGGCTTCTGTATGCCTCCGGAGGCTCCGCCATTTTCGGATCTGTCACGAGTCCGACCGAGGGTGGTTTCCCTTCCCGGGAAGAAGCACAGCATTGCACTCTCTGTCTCCTGCGTTTGACTCCACACCCACGACACCCGGAGCATTACAGAATCCCGCACCACAAATTGAATGGAGTCAGCAGGAGCAGCAGCCAACCCTCTCCCATCGATGGAGGAACGGGTTCTCCACCACACCACCGTCCTCCATCGGATCGGATCCGCGATGGATCAAGTGATGGAGAGAATGGACTGATGGGAGAGGAGTGGTCTCCTCTCTCCACCTTCGGCACCCCCGGGCTCCGGACTCCCCATCTCCCGACTCCAGCACCCTCCGTCTGACGCTACCGAGGGCTTATGATGGAGCGGCGGCGGGTTGCCAGGGGTTTTTGCTTCAGCTGGAGCTATACCTGGCCACCGTCAGACCCACTCCCTCAGGAGCGGAGAGGGTGAGTGTCCTCATCTCCTGCCTCACGGGTCGTGCTCTGGAGTGGGCGAACGCAGTCTGGAATGGCCCAGACTCAGCGCGGGAGCACTACCCAGAGTTTTCCCGCCGCTTCCGTGCAGTGTTTGATCACCCTCTAGACGGCCGAGCGGTGGGAGAACGACTATTTCATCTCAGGCAGGAGAGGAGGAGCACCCAGGATTACGCGCTGGAGTTCCGGACCTTGGCAGCAGGATCTGGGTGGAACGACAGGGCCCTTATGGACCACTACAGGTGTAGTCTCCGAGAGGACGTCCGCCGGGAGTTAGCGTGTCGGGACACCGCTCTGTCACTGGATCAGCTGATTGACATGTCCATTCGACTGGACAATCTGCTGGCTGCCCGCGGGCGTTCAGAGAGGGTCCTGTGCGTTCCACCACCCAGCCCCTCCAGGCCCATTCCGATGGAGTTGGGAGGGGCTGCGCCGAGGGGTACCGGAGGAGGAGGCCTTCCCTGCACCAACTGTGGTCGGAGAGGACACACGTCTGATCGGTGCTGGGGGGGTCCGTCTGGGAGTAGAGATGCCAATTCACGTCTCGGGTATGGAGGGCGTTCATGGAACGTTTGGGGGTCTCTGTCAGCCTGACCTCCAGTTATCACCCTGAGAGTAATGGGCAGGTGGAGAGAGTGAACCAGGAGGTGGGTAGGTTCCTGCGGTTGTATTGCCTGGATCGGCCAGGGGAGTGGGCACGATACATTCCCTGGGCTGAAATGGCCCAGAACTCACTACGCCACTCACGTGTCCCCTTTTCAGTGTGTGTTGGGGTACCAGCCGGTCCTGGCACCATGGCATCCGAGCCAGACCAAATCAAATCAAATCAAATCCAATTTTATTTGTCACATACACATGGTTAGCAGATGTTAATGCGAGTGTAGCGAAATGCTTGTGCTTCTAGTTCCGACAATGCAGTAATAACGAACAAGTAATCTAACTAACAATTCCCAAAAAACTACTGTCTTATACACAGTGTAAGGGGATAAGGAATATGTACATAAGGATATATGAATGAGTGATGGTACAAAGCAGCATAGGCAAGATACAGTAGATGATATCGAGTACAGTATAACATATGAGATGAGTATGTAAACAAAGTGGCATAGTTAAAGTGGCTAGTGATACATGTATTACATAAGGATGCAGTCGATGATATAGAGTACAGTATATACATATGCATATGAGATGAATAATGTAGGGTAAGTAACATTATATAAGGTAGCATTGTTTAAAGTGGCTAGTGATATATTTACATAATTTCCCATCAATTCCCATTATTAAAGTGGCTGGAGTTGAGTCAGTGTCATTGACAGTGTGTTGGCAGCAGCCACTCAATGTTAGTGGTGGCTGTTTAACAGTCTGATGGCCTTGAGATAGAAGCTGTTTTTCAGTCTCTCGGTCCCAGCTTTGATGCACCTGTACTGACCTCGCCTTCTGGATGACAGCGGGGTGAACAGGCAGTGGCTCGGGTGGTTGATGTCCTTGATGATCTTTATGGCCTTCCTGTAGCATCGGGTGGTGTAGGTGTCCTGGAGGGCAGGTAGTTTGCCCCCGGTGATGCGTTGTGCAGACCTCACTACCCTCTGGATAGCCTTACGGTTGAGGGCGGTGCAGTTGCCATACCAGGCGGTGATACACCCCGCCAGGATGCTCTCGATTGTGCATCTGTAGAAGTTTGTGAGTGCTTTTGGTGACAAGCCGAATTTCTTCAGCCTCCTGAGGTTGAAGAGGCGCTGCTGCGCCTTCTTCACGATGCTGTCTGTGTGAGTGGACCAATTCAGTTTGTCTGTGATGTGTATGCCAAGGAACTTAAAACTTGCTACCCTCTCCACTACTGTTCCATCGACCGAGGCTCCTGCGGTGGAGGAATGGGTACAGCGCTCCAAGGAGACCTGGAGGGCCGTCCAGGAATCTCTACAACAAGCTAGTGGACGGCAGAAGAGGAGTGCTGACCGCCACCGCAGTGAGGCCCCCGTGTTTGTACCGGGGGACAGGGTCTGGCTCTCGACCTGAAACCTACCCCTCCGCTTGCCCTGCCGGAAGCTGGGTCCGCAGTGTGTAGGGCCCTTTAAAGTCCTGAGGAGAATAAACGAGGTGTGTTATCGATTACAACTCCCTTCCTATTATCGTATTAACCCCTCGTTTCATGTGTCTCTCCTTAGGCCGGTGGGAGCTGGTCCCCTGCAGGACAGTGAGGTGCCGGAGGTCCCTCCTCCCCCTCTGGACATCGAGGGGTCCCCGGCGTATACGATCCAGGTCATTCTGGACTCAAGACGCCGGGTGAGGGGCCTGCAGTACCTCGTGGACTGGGAGGGGTTCGGCTCGGAGGAGAGGTGCTGGGTACCAGGGGGGGGGGGGGTACTGTCACGAGTCCGACTGAGGGTGGTTTCCCTTCCCGGGCGGGTGGCGCTCGGCGGTCGTCGTCACCGGCCTATTAGCTGCCACTGATTGTCTTTCCTCCCCTGAAAGACAATCAGTGGCAGCTAATAGGCCGGTGACGACGACCGCCGAGCGCCACCCGCCCGGGAAGGGAAACCACCCTCAGTCGGACTCGTGACAGTACCCCCCCCCCTGACGCGCGGCTCCCCCTGACGCACGGCTCCCGCAGCGCGCCGACACCGGCCTCGAGGTCGCCCCAGAGGACGAGGTGCAGGGCGATCCGGGTGGAGGCGATAGAAATCCCTCAACATGGATGGATTCAACCTGTTTATGAATGATTAGTTTGTCTTTATTAGACAGCCGGCCCACCTGGTTGTTGTGCGGGATTATTCAGTGTAACCTTCGGCTCTGTTGTAGAGGTACGTGTTAGTGCCAGGTCGTGCATTTTTCCGTTGTACATTTTCATTACCTGTGTTTGGGGCCGTTACTATTGTGAGCACCCTGTGGTGCGTTGGTGCTATTAAAGAAGCACAGCATTGCACTCTCTGTCTCCTGCGTTTGACTCCACACCCACGACACCCGGAGCATTACAGGATCAAGCATAAATTCGCTTTAAAGTGGCTCTTAGGGCATCAGTCCGGTTGTGCAACAACTGTGGAATGTTAGAATTTCAATGCAATTTTCATTGGTATTGTTAACATCCACAAAATTCCCCAGATAATAAAGACTTGTTTATTTTCAATGGGAAAAGTGTGCAGCAACAATTGGCAAAAAAAATTGCCAATGTATCATGGCCTTAAGTGTGTGTGTATGCCTATACTGCATAAGATAATGTAGCTAGAAAACAACATGCTGAATCAATAGCCTGTCTACTTCAAAAATAGTTGGGTGCCGCTGAATCCTCTTAGATCTTCTATAAAAATTAAATGGACAGCCCTCCAGCCATTTCTTTTATTCACCCTGTTTCTGTGTATTTTTCTATCTTCAGGATTACTGGAGATTGTGAGATTGTCTTAACCAGATGTAGCCCTCTTTCTCTCCCGCCGAACTGGGCCATGTAAAAGGGCATAATGCATTCCTGGCTGTTTTGCTGAACCAGGCTTTGACTCTGGGTGCCCCTACGAGGGCACAGCTCTCTCACAAAGAGAGGGGCAGGTGCTTGGCATCACGCGCCTCATCAAGTAGGGGGGTATCCTTGTGACTTGAACCACACAGGGAACCTGGGAAATGCCTGACCTCTCTTTATACCAGAGAAATCCCCCTTGATGTGTGCGCCGGTCTATGGCATTCCATGGACATGAAATTCACAGTAAAGGCGTGCAGCGGACAAAGCCACTTGAAGTGGGAAATTGTGCTATTGTCAAATGTACGCCTTCTGTCTTAATCAAGGCCTCTTTTAGTATTGTCACTGGGGCAGTGTGTTGGTGGCCAGTTATAAGAGGTATTAACACACGCACACATAATACATCATCCTCTAGCTCTGCAATGTACTACAGAAGGTTATTTCCATTAACTTGACCTGGAGTGTACAGGTTCAATATTTTGAAGGTATCATTGGATTGTGTATTTACTTTATGTTCATGTGTTTATTCCATTATATGACTTAACAAATAACAAACAGCTAACATTTCATTGGCTTCACATCATGATAGCAGTCACAAGTCTGATTATTTTTATTCCAGTATGATCTACCTGTTACTTCCTCTAGGTGTGTGGAGTTTGTGAGAGGCCTGGGCTCCCCCAGCAGAGGTCCAGATGGTCTATTGAGGTCCAGGCATAATGAGGGTGTATGGATCAGTGGTGGCCGCAGCCCTGAATGGGGGCTTAAGTGTGGGAAAGAGGGACAGGTCTGAGCTCTCACACATTCCTCACTGGAGAGGGAGAGGGCTTTGGCTGAAGACAGAGGCATCTGGATTCAAAGCCATAGAGACTGTTTGGCGTGTGTGTGTGTGTGTGTGTGTGTGTGTGTGTGTGTGTGTGTGTGTGTGTGTGTGTGTGTGTGTGTGTGTGTGTGTGTGTGGAGGGGCTCATAATGAAGCCATCACTTTTTCTTCGTAAAGAGATGAAATGTACACATTGGAATGTGTTCATACTCAAATGATGGGTTTTCATCTGCATAGTCATGTCTCACTTAGAAATGTTTTTTTTTTAAACCTTTATTTAACTAGGCAAGTCAGTTAAGAATAAACTATTTTTACAATGACAGCCTACCAGGGACCAGCAACCTTTCAGTTACTGGCCCAACGCTCTAATCACTAGGCTACCTGCCGCCCCATCTTTAAAATGGAAAAGACGGACCAGAGAGGATTTCCCTCCAAAAGACCCTTGCCATCTGTCTATTTACACAAATATTAGCATGGCTATTTATAAAGCACATCAAGCATTGACAAAAAACTAAAACTTTTTGTCCATTTATTTTAGAACAACCATTTGAGTCAAGTGTCTAGTAAGTTATTGAAGTATGTAGACATATACAAATTCTATTGACTATTCAGTAGCGATAGGAGAAACAGTATTTAGTAATAGCCTCTGAATGATGGCCTCTGAATGATGTGTGATGTTTGTAGGTTGATTTGTATTGTCATGAATCTTGTCCTGAAGGCAGAACTGAGTGATTCCTCCTTAGATAGGCCAGCTGCAAAGTCAACATTGTCTATATTGTAAAAATTTATGGAAACAAAAACATAAATTTTAGGTTGGGGTTAGGCATTAGGGTAAACAGTGAGGTTACGATTGTATTACTTTATGACTGTGCTAGCTAGTGACCACTGCAGAGCTGCCTCCATGACGAAAAATGCTAAACTACGTGATGTTCACTGTATTGTACTGTTTGGAGGCTTCAGTGGGAGAAGATGTTTGACTGCAGGTTCTATGTATGTGAGGCCAGAGGAGATTAAAAGAGGAGAGGTGTAATCAGTGGGAGGTAAGTGTGCACACACACAGGCCAGGGCATGTGAACGAGGGTGTAAGAGGGGAACACGCGCACACCCTGGCTCAGTGGTGCCTCTGATCTGGGCAGCATGTTGAAAGGGTGTCCCTAGAGGGGGGCGAAGGGGCGGTGGATGGAGGAGCAGTGGGGTGTGCTCTAATGATCGGAGGATGTGTGAGTAGGATCCTGTCCTGCTTTCCCACACTCTCATTTATTAGATATTCTCTGTGGGGGCTGAGTGCAGGGGGGCGAGGTGTCCAACAATAGAAGTGTGCCTTCCCAGAGGGCGCTGGATAATTGTATTAATTGGCATCAACAATGGGAATGTTTCTCTCCCTCTCCCTCTCTCTCTCTCCCCCCTCTGGTGTACCTTTCTCATGCTTTCTGTTTGTACATGTGAAAGACAGAGAAGATGTAAATGGTAAATCAGTTATGTCAGGGGAGATACATTATTTAATTGATATAGCACAATTACAGTATTAACACAATATTGCAGTACATTCAATTTGATCTATTTGAATTAATGTTGATTTCAATTACCACTATGTGTTCTGATATATAGTAATTGTCTCCTTAATAGGTTAACATTAATTTCTGCAATGTGAAGTGGGCAATATCTTAACTCAGCATAAAAAGAAACATCCTCTCACTGTCAACTGCATTTATTTTCAGCAAACTTAGCATGTGTAAATATTTGTATGAACATAACAAGATTCAACAACTGAGACATAAACTGAACAAGTTCCACAGACATGTGACTAACAGAAACGGAATAATGTGTCTCTGAACAAAGGGGGTCAAAATCAAAAGTAACAGTCAGCATCTGGTGTGGCCACCAGTTGCATTAAGTGCTGTAGTGCATCTCCTCCTCATGGAATACACAAGACTTGCCAGTTCTTGCTGTGAGATGTTACCCCACTCTTCCACCAAGGCACCTGCAAGTTCCCAGACATTTCTGGGAGGGAATGAACCTAACCCTCAACCTCTGATCCAATAGGTCCGGGCTCTTCACTGGCCATGGCAGAACACTGACATTC
This sequence comes from Oncorhynchus kisutch, assembly GCF_002021735.2. NCBI lineage: Eukaryota > Metazoa > Chordata > Actinopteri > Salmoniformes > Salmonidae > Oncorhynchus > Oncorhynchus kisutch. Next base: position 29,021,933 of record NC_034174.2, on the reverse strand, counting down.
CTGTCTTGCAGGAAATCGCTCACAGAACGAGCAGTAGGGTGGCATTGTCATGCTGGAGGGTCATGTCAGGATGAGCCTGCAGGAAGGGTACCACATGAGGGAGGAGGATGTCTTCTCTGTAACTCACAGCATTGAGATTGTCTGCAATGACAACAAGCTCAGTCCGATTATGCTGTGACACACCGCCCCAGACCATGACCACCTCCAAATCGATCCCGGTCCAGAGTACAGGCCTCGGTGTAATGCTCATTCCTTCGACGATTAACGCAAATCCGACCATCACCCCTAGTGAGACAAAACCGCGACTCGTCAGTGAAGAGCACTTCTTGCCAGTCCTGTCTAGTCCAGCGACGGTGGGTTTGTACCCATAGTCGATGTTGTTGTCGGTGATGTCTGGTGAGGACCTACCTTACAACAGGCCTACAAGCCCTCAGTCCAGCCTCTCTCAGCCTATTGCGGACAGTCTGAGCACTGATGGAGGGATTATGCGTTCCTGGTGTAACTCCGGCAGTTGTTGTTGCCATCCTGTACCTGTCCCGCAGATGTGATGTTCGGATGTACCAATCCTGTGCAGGTGTTGTTACACGTGGTCTGCCACTGCGAGGACGATCAGCTGTCTGTCCTATCTCCCTGTAGTGCTGTCTTAGGCGTCTCACAGTACGGACATTGCAATTTATTGCCCTGGCCACATCTGCAGTCCTCATGCCTCCTGGGCACCTTTCTTTTGGGTTTTTTCAGAGTCAGTAGAAAGGCCTCTTTAGTGTCCTAAGTTTTCATAACTGTGACCTTAATTGCCTACCGTCTGTAAGCTGTTAAGGTCTTAATGACCATTCCACAGGTGCATGTTCATTAATTGTTTATGGTTCATTGAACAAGCATGGGAAACAGTGTTTAAACCTTTTACAATGAAGATCTGTGAAGTTATTTGGATTTTTACAAATTATCTTTGAAAGACAGGGTCCTGAAAAAGGGACGTTTCTTTTTTTGCTGAGTTTATATGCCTTGAGGGTCCCTTATCAAGTCTACTGTCTGACTCAGTCCCCATCTGCAAAGGTCTTATAAAGAATGTTCCCAGGTAATAAGACCGTGACACCCTGCTTGTGTTCAGTCTGTGCCTCTGATATCTGCAGTACCATTCCTTTGTTGGCCAGTTAACCATGAGATAATTGATGCCTCTCCCATTGTTGTGTTTGCCTCGCCCACTGACCTCAGAGTGTGGGAAAGCTAATCCAGCCTGGGACTCATGGTTTTGTAATGATAATGTCTTCCTATAAATAGGGGAGTGGGCTCCTCTCTCAGCTCACAACTCAACTTCCTCAGAGAAGCACACACACTCTCTCTCTTTACCAGAATGGCTCCCACCTACACAAGTGACTCTGCCAACACCATGCTCTCTGCTGAAGACAAGCATAAAGTAAATATTATTTATAACATATGTTTGTGTCATTGTTTACTATTGAATTATTTTCTTCATGATTTGAACTTTAAGGACATAGAACTAACCTAATGCTCTCTTCTCTTCATCAGCTAAGGAAACCAGTTGGGGAGAAGATGTGTAGAGACCGCATCAACACCTGCATAGAGCAGCTCAAGACCCTGCTGGAGAGGGAGTTCCACAAACAGGACCCCAACACCAAGCTGGAGAAGGCTGACATCCTGGAGATGACGGTCGGGTTCCTGACGCAGAAGCTGCAGCCTCAGAGCCCAGTCCCCCAGAGGGCCCACAGTGAGGGCTACTCCAAGTGCTGGAGGGAGACCCTGCACTTCCTGTCTTCCAGCTCCATGAAGGACATGATGCTTCAGAACCTCCAGAGAGCTGGCCAGGACGTCTGCCCCTCCTCGCCACTCTCCTCCCAACATCAACACCACAGCCAGGGCCCAGTGAAGCAGGCCACCAGTGGTCACAAAACAGTGTGGAGACCCTGGTAGAACCACTACTTGGAGACTCTTTATCTCACAAACTGGATGGGTGTTTACCACCTTTCTTGCTGTAGGAAATACATTTCCAAACGTTATATTGAAATGATATTATTTTCTTGTTGTATATGAAATGATTTCTACTGATGTGATTATTATTCTCTCTCAGAGAAGAAGCTGAAAAACATGTATCACATGTATAACTTTATAATGAAGAATATGTTTAATATTTTATGTGTATGTTTACACGTGTATGCATTTTGTGCTCACTTGATGCACCAATGTGTCCTTTAGTCCTTTCATTTTCTTTGAAGAGGATTGTTAAGGTTATATATTTACATTTATGGTTGCTTAGCCAACTGAAATCTTGCGTTAACCATATTGTATGTACTGACCTATTGAAGGGTATTTACAAATGCTTTGATATGCCTTTTGTAAAGGCTTTTTGGGACATTGTGGTTCCACCATAGGCAATGTTGTGCTGTGAAATGTATTGTTGACACTGTGTGTCTTTTATTCTCACTTGATAAAGTGAACATGCATCCAAAAAGTATTCCAATTAATGTTTTGGAAAGTAACCATACTGTGTTTGTGTGTTTCTAAAGGAGCTGTAATTAACTGGGGGATAATGGGACATAATGTATAAAAATCAATGTAGAGGGAAGATGGAATGTAACAAATTTAACTGAAGTGGAAATGAACAGGAAATGACAGATAATGCAAACAGGCAGTGTACTGGTAAATACTGTAGTTAGAAGTGCAGGTATCTGTACACATCAGCACATTGATTATGGTTCGCTCCAAGGTGGCATAGCAGTTCAGACGTCTTTTGTCCTCGTCTTGTCGTGTCCTGTATATATATATATTTACAACTTTTTCACATACATTTTATTTTTATTTTCCATCAACTCATCTTCAAAACACTCTCCTGCAACCCGCCTCACCAATGTATATTTATAAAAAAGTATTATTTACCTCAGATCTGTAATCCTCCAAGAAGCTAGCCAGAAACTCCAGGAGGCTGGCCTGAAACTAGCCAGAAGCTAATCCAGAAGCTAGTTCAGAAGCTAGTTGACTCCTTTACTGGCAAGTCGTTGGTGTTCAGCTAACCACGGTTTGTGGTCATCGGCTATCCTTTGGCTCGAAAGTCTATCGCCAGTTCTGTACGGCGCAGCGAGGCTCGGAGCGGAGCATACCGGACCAATTTTTCTCTCCATGTCCCTGGATTTCGACTGCTCTCTGGACATTCATGCCCGGATCTCACAGCTAGCTAGCTGCTATCCGTGTGACTATCGGCCTTCGTCGATTCCGGAGCAAACATCAATTGTTCCGGAGCTAGCAAGCTCCGTCAATCACTCCTGAGTTCCATCAATCGCACCTGGGCTGCAGTCGCCTATCCGGACCCGTTTTGCTGCCTTCGCGGAGCCCCACCGGGCCTTCACAACTGGACTGCCGACGTTATCTACCCGAAGGAGTTATTCGGCTGGCTCCTCCGTCGCGACGTTACCTGAACGCCCATCTGCGGCCTGCTAACCGTTAGCTGTCTTACCGGCTGCTATCTGAATAGACAATCGGACAATTTTTAATATTTTTTTAATTTTCTTTAAAAAAAATTTTTTTATTATTATTATTATTATGTTTTCTTCTTGGGCCTCTATAACTATATCTATTGTTTTTATTTTTGTTGTTGTTGTGTGATTTGGATTGATCCCCTCTACCACACGGAACCCCACTAATCTACTGACGGAGCGCAGGAGGTGGCTAACAACAGACCTCCATCCTATGCTAGCTTGCTACCGATGCCCTGGCTAGCTGTCTAAATCACCAACCAACCTCTCCACTCACCGGACCCTTTTGATCACTCGACTAAGCATGCCTCTCCTTAATGTCAATATGTCTTGTCCATTTCTGTTCTGGTTAGTGTTTATTGGCTTATTTCACTGTAGAGCCTCTAGTCCTGCTCACTATACCTTATCCAACCTATTAGTTCCACCACCCACACATGCAATGACATCTCCTGGTTTCAACGATGTTTCTAGAGACAATATCTCTCTCTTCATCACTCAATACCTAGGTTTACCTCCACTGTATTCACATCCTACCATACATTTGTCTGTACATTATACCTTGATGCTATTTTATCGCCCCCAGAAACCTCCTTTTACTCTATGTTCCAGACGTTCTAGACGACCAATTCTCATAGCTTTTAGCCGTACCCTTATTCTACTCCTCCTATGTTCCTCTGGCGATGTAGAGGTGAATCCAGGCCCTGCAGTGCCTAGCTCCACTCCTATTCCCCAGGCGCTCTCTTTTGACGACTTCTGTAACCGTAATAGCCTTGGTTTCATGCATGTTAACATTAGAAGCCTCCTCCCTAAGTTTGTTCTATTCACTGCTTTAGCACACTCTGCCAACCCGGATGTTCTAGCTGTGTCTGAATCCTGGCTTAGGAAGACCACCAAAAACTCAGACATTTTAATTCCAAACTACAACATTTTCAGACAAGATAGAACTGCCAAAGGGGGCGGTGTTGCAATCTACTGCAAAGATAGCCTGCAGAGTTCTGTCCTACTATCCAGGTCTGTACCCAAACAATTTGAACTTCTACTTTTAAAAATCCACCTCTCTAAAAACAAGTCTCTCACCGTTGCCGCCTGCTATAGACCACCCTCTGCCCCCAGCTGTGCTCTGGACACCATATGTGAACTGATTGCCCCCCATCTATCTTCAGAGTTCGTGCTGCTAGGCGACCTAAACTGGAACATGCTTAACACCCCAGCCATCCTACAATCTAAACTTGATGCCCTCAATCTCACACAAATAATCAATGAACCTACCAGGTACCTCCCCAAAACCTTAAACACGGGCACCCTCATAGATATCATCCTAACCAACTTCCCCTCTAAATACACCTCTGCTGTCTTCAACCAAGATCTCAGCGATCACTGCCTCATTGCCTGCATCCGTAATGGGTCAGCGGTCAAACGACCTCCACTCATCACTGTAAAACGCTCCCTGAAACACTTCTGCGAGCAGGCCTTTCTAATCGACCTGGCCGGGGTATCCTGGAAGGATATTGATCTCATCCCGTCAGTAGAGGATGCCTGGATATTTTTAAAAATGCCTTCCTAACCATCTTAAATAAACATGCCCCATTTAAGAAATTTAGAACCAGGAACAGATATAGCCCTTGGTTCTCCCCAGACCTGACTGCCCTTAACCAACACAAAAACATCCTATGGCGTTCTGCATTAGCATCGAACAGCCCCCGTGATATGCAGCTGTTCAGGGAAGCTAGAAATCATTATACACAGGCAGTTAGAAAAGCCAAGGCTAGCTTTTTCAAGCAGAAATTTGCTTCCTGCAACACTAACTCAAAAAAGTTCTGGGACACTGTAAAGTCCATGGAGAATAAGAACACCTCCTCCCAGCTGCCCACTGCACTGAAGATAGGAAACACTGTCACCACTGATAAATCCACCATAATTGAGAATTTCAATAAGCATTTTTCTACGGCTGGCCATGCTTTCCACCTGGCTACTCCTACCCCGGACAACAGCACTGCACCCCCAACAGCAACTCGCCCAAGCCTTCCCCATTTCTCCTTCTCCCAAATCCATTCAGCTGATGTTCTGAAAGAGCTGCAAAATCTGGACCCCTACAAATCAGCCGGGCTAGACAATCTGGACCCTTTCTTTCTAAAATTATCTGCCGAAATTGTTGCCACCCCTATTACTAGCCTGTTCAACCTCTCTTTCGTGTCGTCTGAGATTCCCAAAGATTGGAAAGCAGCTGCGGTCATCCCCCTCTTCAAAGGGGGGGACACTCTTGACCCAAACTGCTACAGACCTATATCTATCCTACCGTGCCTTTCTAAGGTCTTCGAAAGCCAAGTCAACAAACAGATTACCGACCATTTCGAATCTCACCATACCTTCTCTGCTATGCAATCCGGTTTCAGAGCTGGTCATGGGTGCACCTCAGCCACGCTCAAGGTCCTAAACGATATCTTAACCGCCATCGATAAGAAACATTACTGTGCAGCCGTATTCATTGATCTGGCCAAGGCTTTCGACTCTGTCAATCACCATATCCTCATCGGCAGACTCGACAGCCTTGGTTTCTCAAATGATTGCCTCGCCTGGTTCACCAACTACTTCTCTGATAGAGTTCAGTGTGTCAAATCGGAGGGTCTGCTGTCCGGACCTCTGGCAGTCTCTATGGGGGTGCCACAGGGTTCAATTCTTGGACCGACTCTCTTCTCTGTATACATCAATGAGGTCGCTCTTGCTGCTGGTGAGTCCCTGATCCACCTCTACGCAGACGACACCATTCTGTATACTTCCGGCCCTTCTTTGGACACTGTGTTAACAACCCTCCAGGCAAGCTTCAATGCCATACAACTCTCCTTCTGTGGCCTCCAATTGCTCTTAAATACAAGTAAAACTAAATGCATGCTCTTCAACCGATCGCTACCTGCACCTACCCGCCTGTCCAACATCACTACTCTGGACGGCTCTGACTTAGAATACGTGGACAACTACAAATACTTAGGTGTCTGGTTAGACTGTAAACTCTCCTTCCAGACCCATATCAAACATCTCCAATCCAAAATTAAATCTAGAATTGGCTTCCTATTTCGCAACAAAGCATCCTTCACTCATGCTGCCAAACATACCCTTGTAAAACTGACCATCCTACCAATCCTCGACTTTGGCGATGTCATTTACAAAATAGCCTCCAATACCCTACTCAACAAATTGGATGCAGTCTATCACAGTGCAATCCGTTTTATCACCAAAGCCCCATATACTACCCACCATTGCGACCTGTACGCTCTCGTTGGCTGGCTCCATGTCATCTACAAGACCCTGCTAGGTAAAGTCCCCCCTTATCTCAGCTCGCTGGTCACCATAGCATCTCCCACCTGTAGCACACGCTCCAGCAGGTATATCTCTCTAGTCACCCCCAAAACCAATTCTTTCTTTGGCCGCCTCTCCTTCCAGTTCTCTGCTGCCAATGACTGGAACGAACTACAAAAATCTCTGAAACTGGAAACACTTATCTCCCTCACTAGCTTTAAGCACCAACTGTCAGAGCAGCTCACAGATTACTGCACCTGTACATAGCCCACCTATAATTTAGCCCAAACAACTACCTCTTTCCCAACTGTATTTAATTTTTATTTATTTATTTATTTTGCTCCTTTGAACCCCATTATTTTTATTTCTACTTTGCACATTCTTCCATTGCAAAACTACCATTCCAGTATTTTACTTGCTATATTGTATTTACTTTGCCATCATGGCCTTTTTTGCCTTTACCTCCCTTCTCACCTCATTTGCTCACATTGTATATAGACTTGTTTATACTGCATTATTGACTGTATGTTTGTTTTTACTCCATGTGTAACTCTGTGTCGTTTTATCTGTCGAACTGCTTTGCTTTATCTTGGCCAGGTCGCAATTGTAAATGAGAACTTGTTCTCAACTTGCCTACCTTGTTAAATAAAGGTAAAATAAAATAAAATAAAATAAATGAGGATGTATTATCGTGTTTATCAGTGCAATGTATCTACTCCTGGGCAGAGAACAGCCTCACTTCTGATTGGTGAAAAAATAAAGGAAGGATCATATGTAAAAAAAAAACGTAAATTATAATCTTTCACTAAATTATCCATTTAATGCCCTTAAACCTAAGTTGTATGGTCGCAATTACTGTCATGGAATTCCCTATCTAGCCCATTACATTGAAGCTCTTGGAGAATTCTGCATTGCTGTGGGGGGCACCTATTTTCAAATGTAAGTGTTAAAAATAGCTGCCTGACAGAATATCGTGATCCACATCTCGACACCAACCTGTAAATCTTGCATATAGTTTATCTGGACTTTTACATGAACATATTCGAGAAAAATGATTGGGGTGGCAGGTAGCCTAGTGGTTAGAGTGTTAGACTAGTAACCGAAAGGTTGCAAGATCAAATCCCTGAGCTGACAAGGTAAAATCTGTTGTTCTGCCACTAAACTGTTCCTAGGCCGTCATTGAAAATAAGAATTTGTTCTTAACTGACTTGCCTAGTTAAACAAAGGTTAAATTAATTGGAAGTAATGTACAGTAATTGGAATAATCAAGAGATCTGAATAAAGATATAAAAGCTTTGTAACGTGTTTATTGTCATGAGACATACAGTATCTGTTGGTGATGGAACTGCTTGTCTTGAATAGTTTGTAGAGGTCAATGATCCTGGGAGTGGCTTACTCGGTGTACCACAGTGTCTGCATCTGACTGTGTAGGTCTGGAGCTCACCATGCTTTCCCACACTCCTCAACCATTAACAGCCCTGATTTGGACAATAGATAACATCAATGACTTAGTGTGTGAGTGTCAATGTGATTGAGTGTGTGCGTGTACATGCATGACAAAGAGTGAGAGAGATCCCGTGCATGGGCTATGGGTGGAGAAGCAGTTAGTGAGGCTAGAAGAGGGAGTGTGCAATGGTGGTAGTTGTGTGGGTGAGAGATGGTGTGTGTGTGCTCAAGGTGTGTAGACTTTAATCTATCACCTGGGAGCAGACTTGCCCTCCAGACTGACACCTGCTTGAGTTGGCAGATAAGATAGGTTTCCCACGGAGAAACACAGCAAGGCCTGGCTACAGGCACAGGCGCATCCTGTCATATACATACTAACATTCACAATGTCTTCAAAGCGAGGCTTACCCTTCACAGCACTGTTGTGTCACTATGTAAATAAATAAATAAAATAAATTCTCTAGTCATGTGAATTCAGACTTTATTTTATACACACTGATAGATTACAGAACAGGTTCATAAATGCAGGTGTAATATATTAAGCAAAAAATATATAATATATGTTTAAATTCATACTAGTTTAAATATAATTGATGAATTAATTCAATCGAAACATAAATGCATGCTAGTTTCATGAATTGTGAAATTTGAAATTTGTACAGCCAATATATATTTTTTTAAATACGATAATCACTTGTGTTTAATGTTTTAGAAGGACATGATGATTAAATGAATAAGCTGGTTTGAAGGGGAGCGGCAGGAAGTGGACGGGGGATCAGGATTCTCACATTCATGCCGAGAGGATAATTTAGGGCGGCACACTTCCTTTGTCCCTTCAATGAAAGGGGATAATGAAACGGGTTTGTGGGAAAGCCGAGGAGAGGTAGGCCCCACACAGGAGAGACGTGCCACACAGTTACACAGCCCAGCAGGCAGGTAGGCTGCGCCCTGGATCACCAGCTGTTTGATGAAACCAGAGCTGACGGAGTTGACTGCCCAACGTTAGCCTAGGGGTTAACATACAAACCCCAAGAGAGGCACGTTGGACACACACACACACACACACACACACACACACACGCGCGCACACACACACACACGCGCGCGCACACACACACACACACACACACGCACGCACACACACACACATGCATGTGCACGGACGCTCACTTTCTCATTCGAATCATGCTTGTATATACAGTGCATTCAGAACGTATTCAGACCCCTTCACTTTTTCCACATTTTGTTACGTTACAGTCTTATTCTAAAACGGATGAAATATATATTTTTTCTCATCAATCTACACACAATACCCCATAATGACAAAGCGAAAAATGTTTTTTTTTTTTATGTTTTCACATTTATTACAAAAAAACAACAGAAAAACCTTATTTACATAAGTATTCAGACCCTTTGCTATGAGACTCGAAATTGAGCTCAGGTGCATCCTGTTTCCATTGATCATCCTTGAGATGTTTCTACAACTTGATTGGAGTCCACCTGTGGTAAATGCAATTGATTGGACATGATTTGGAAAGGCACACACCTGTCTATATAAGGTCCCACAGTTGACAGTGCATGTTAGAGCAAAACCAAGCCATGAGGTCGAATGAATTGACCGTAGAGCATCGAGACAGGATTTTGTAGAGGCACAGATCTGGGGAAGAGTACCAACAGATTCCTGCAGCATTGAAAGACCCCAAGAACACAGTAACCTCCATCATTCTTAAATGGAAGAAGTTTGGAACCACTAAGACTCTTCCTAGAGCTGGCCGCCTGGCCAACCTGAGCAATCGGGGGAGAAGGGCCTTGGTCAGAAAGGTGACCAAGAACCCGATGGTTACTCTGACAGAGCTCCAGAGTTCCTCTGTGGAGATGGGAGAACCTTCCAGAAGGACAACCATCTCTGCAGCACTCCACCAATCAGGCCTTTATGGTAGAGTGGCCAGATGGAAACCATTCCTCAGTAAATAACACATGACAGCCCGCTTGGAGTTTTCCAAAAGGCACCTAAAGACTCTCAGACCATGAGAAACAAGATTCTCTGGTCTGATGAAACCAAGATTGAACTCTTTGGCCTGAATGCCAAGCGTCACGTCCAGAGGAAACCTGGCAGCATCCCTACAGTGAAGCAATCATGCTGTGGGGATGTTTTTCAGTGGCAGGGACTGGGAGACAAGTCAGGATCAAGGGAAAGATGAATGGAGCAAAGTATTTTAATTTTAATTTTACCTTTATTTTACCAGGCAAGTCAGTTAAGAACAAATTCTTATTTACAATGACGGCCTACGAACAGTGGGTTAACTTCCTGTTCAGGGGTAGAACGACAGATTTGTACCTTGTCAGCTCGGGGGTTTGAACTTGCAACCTTCCGGTTACTAGTCCAACGCTCTAACCACTAGGCTACCCTGCCGCCCCAAAGTACAGAGAGATGGTTGATAAAAACCTGCTCCAGAGCGTTCAAGACCTCAGACTGGGGCGAAGGTTCACCTTCCAGTAGGACAGCAGCCCTAAGCACACAGCCAAGACAACGCAGGAGCCCAGACTTGAACCCAATCAAACATCTCTTGAGAGACCTGAACATAGCTGTTCAGCGCCACTCCCTGTGGAGTGCAGCAATGCTCCTCATCCAACCTGACAGAGCTTGAGAGGATCTGCAGAGAAGAATGGGAGAAAGTTCCCAAATACAGGTGTGCCAAGCTTGTAGTGTCACACCCAAGAAGACTTGAGGCTGTAATCGCTGCCAAAGATGCTTCAACAAAGTACTGAGAAAAAGGTCTGAATACTTATGTAAATGTTATATTTCCGTTTTTTTACTTGATACATTTGAAAAAATGTCTAAAGACGTGTTTTTGCTTTATCATTATGGGGTATTGTGTGTAGATTGATGAGGGAAAAAGTGAAGGGGTCTGAATACTTTCAGAATGCATCGTCCATATATGTCAAGGCTGTGGGTCACTCGTGAAAGGAGTCAGGCGCAGGAGAACTGAGATGCATGGACAAGGTATTTAATTCAAGAAAACAACCGTACAAAACACAATACTATGGTGCAGGAAAAAATACCGGTACCACGAATAAACAGGCATAACAACAAAACCCGGTAACAATAATACCAGCCGTAAGACACAGCCTAACAATAAAACAAACATACACAAACATTGGAGAAACCAGAGGGTTAAATAATGAACATGTAATGAGGGGAATTGAAACTAGGTGTGTAGAAAACAAAGACTAAACAAATGGAAAATGAAAAGTGGATCGGTGATGGCTAGAAGGCAGGTGACGTTGACCTCCGAACGCCACCCGAACAAGGAGAGGGACCGACTTCGATGGAAGTCGCGACAATATATTATTATGCATTTAATGCTCTCTTATTCGGGGTGTCATACCAGCAATGTCAACATATTGTCAACACATGCAAATTAATAAATAATAAAACACCCATGAAGACAGATTGAAGAAGATTTAGAATACATGATTTATGTGTGGCACAGTATGAGAGACTGTCACGATCTTCCTCCTCTTCATCTGAAGAGGAGAGGCGAGAAGGATCAGAGGACCAAAATGTGGTGTGGTATGTGTTCATGATGAATGTTTAATTAAAGAAAGAACTGAGCACTGAATACAAAAACAATAAACAAATAAAGACTGTGAAGCTATCATAAGGACTGTGCTGACACAAGCAACTAACATAGACAATCACCCACAAACAAACAGTGCAACCCAGGCCACCTAAGTATGATTCTCAATCAGAGACAACTAATGACACCTGCCTCTGATTGAGAACCATACTAGGCCGAAACATAGAAATCCCCAAATCATAGAAAATCAAACAGACTGCCCACCCCAACTCACGCCCTGACCATACTAAATAATGAATACAAAACAAAGGAAATAAAGGTCAGAACGTGACAGTACCCGGGGGCTCTGGCAGCTCGGGACAGAGGGGCAGGGGCTCTGGCAGCTCTGGGCTGACGGGCTCTGGGCTGACGGGCTCTGGCGCCTCTGGGCTGATGGGCTCTGGCGCCTCTGGGCTGACGGGAGACTCCGGCAGCGCCGGACAGGAGGGTGACTCCGGCAGCGCCGGACAGGAAGGAGACTCCGGCAGCGCCGGACAGGAGGGAGACTCCGGCAGCGCCGGACAGGAGGGAGACTCCGGCAACGCCGGACAGGCAAGAAGGAAATAAAGGTCAGAATGTGACAGAGACAGAGAGAGAAATATGGCGAAAGACAGATAGAAATCGAGAGAGAGAGAGAGAGAGAGAAAGAGAGAGAGAAAGAGAGAGAGATAGAGAAAGACAGAGAGATAGAGAAAGACAGAGAGAGAGACTTCAGACAATAAAATAATCAATAGCAGCCTGCCAATATGCATGGTCAATATCATTGTTAATTTTGGTTTGATATCCACTTGTGCATCAAGTTTAGGTTAAACACCAACAATGTCAAAATACAAAGTCTATGCACATCCACTGTAAAAATGTAAAATACAAATGTTTCAATATGCATTATGTGCAATCAGTTCCTTTACAAAAGTTAACACAATCTGATTTCCCTTTAAGAACACTTAAACATGAGAATGAATCTCCAATAAATATTTAGCATTTTGAATGCTATTGATTCTATATTCATCACAGAATCACACTCAAATCAATACTTGAGTCGACTCCATAGGAGTCATATGCCACATGACAGAAAAATTATTTTTTACAGACAGCTCCATAAAGGAGACAACAAACTATAACGCTTGTCATATGATGTTCGCTATCCTTCATAAAGGACCTAAGTAGATATTACTATTGGAAATAGAGAGTTCTTACAGCATGAAAGACGGTAAACACTCATCCAGTTTGTTAAATAGTTTGTCTCTACCAGGGCCTCCACACTGTTTTGTGACCACTGGTGGCCTGCTTCACTGGGCCCTGGCTGTGGTGTTGATGTTGGGAGGAGAGTGGCGAGGAGGGGCAGACGTCCTGGCCAGCTCTCTGGAGGTCCTGAAGCATCATGTCCTTCATGGAGCTGGAAGACAGGAAGTGCAGGGTCTCCCTCTATGCAGGTGTTGATGCGGTCTCTACACATCTTCTCCCCAACTGGTTTCCTTAGCTGATGAAGAGAAGAGAGCATTAGGTTAGTTCTATGTAATTAAAGTTCAAATCATTAAGAAAGTGATTCAATAGTAAACAATGACACAAACATATGTTATAAATAATATTTACTTTATGCTTGTCTTCAGCAGAGAGCATGGTGTTGGCAGAGTCACTTGTGTAGGTGGGAGCCATTCTGGTAAAGAGAGAGAGTGTGTGTGCTTCTCTGAGGAAGTTGAGTTGTGAGCTGAGAGAGGAGCCCACTCCTCTATTTATAGGAGGACATTATCATTACAAAACCATGAGTCCCAGGCTGGATTAGCTTTCCCACACTCTGAGGCCAGTGGGCGAGGCAAACACAACAATGGGAGAGGCATCAGTTATCTCATGGTTAACTGGCCAACAAAGGAATGGTACTGCAGATATCAGAGGCACAGACTGAACACAAGCAGGTCGTTACACTTGTATTACCTGGGAACATTCTCGATCAGGCTTCTGCAGATGGGGACTGGGTCAAAATGGTAGACTTGATAAGGGACCCTTTCTTTCCTTCCAGTTCTGTGCTGCCAATGATTGGAACGAATAGCAAACATTTCTGAAGTTGGATACTTATATCTCCCTGACTAACTTTAAGGATCAGCTATCTGAGCAGCTTACCGATTGTTGCAGCTGTACGTAGCCCATCTGTTAATAGCCCATCCAACTACCTACCTCATCCGCATATTGTTTTTATTTACTTTTTTGAGCACCAGTATTTCTACTTGCACATCATCATCTATCACTCCAGTGATAATTTGCTAAATTGTAATTACTTCGCTACCATGGCCTATTTATTGCCTTACCTGCTTACTCCATTTGCACACACTGTATATAGATTTTTATATTGTGTTATTGACTGTACTTTTGTTTATCCCATTCTGCACTAACTGTGTTGTTTTTGTTGTTGTTGCACTGCTTTGCTTTATCTTTGCCAGGTCGCAGTTGTAAATGAGAACTTGTTCTCAACTAGTCTACCTGCCTAAATAAAGGTGAAATCAAATACATTTAAAAAAAGATACGACACAGCACACTTCACAAGGCAGATATGCACAGAATAATCACACTACAGAGATGATTATGATCTTTTAAATTAAATTGTATATATATATTTTTTAAATAAATGAACGCATAAACAAACTGGATAGCTGATAGCTGTCATGTATTATGTTTCATCATCTCTATAATGCTTCATCCCAGTTATCCCAGTGTTTTAGCCGTCTTTGGTCTCTTCACCAGTCGTTAATGCCTCTGACCAAGGACTTGGGTGTGTCCTTCGTCAACAATTTTGAGTCCTTCTGGAATAGGCCTGGCTACTCTGTGGAAGGCGCAATTAACCTGGGTGAAAATGGATCCCGGCTGTTGTCATCAAACATTGGAAAGGCTCTTGGTCAACTAAATTGATGTGAGGACAATAATAGCATTACATGTAAGTCCGTTTTTACCATCTCCTCTTTGGTCACTGTGAGAGTTCCACATGTTATATCTGAAAGCAGTGGCGGTTCTAGCTTGTATGACTCACAGGGTGAACCTCCCCCCTTCAGCCCTCCCCCTGACAAAACCCACAAAAATACACATTCTGCACTAACTGTACGTTTTATTCAGACATTTGGAACAACACAAAGAAATAATCATAACATTTAAAATTATATAAATATAAAAACTATACAAAAATAACACTCATAAATATCAAAAAGAAGTAACAAAGACAAATAGAAACAAATTGTAGTATATAAATACAAATGAAAAAGAGAATCAAATTATTATACTATTACCCTATTGCTAACAAAAAACACACGAATAAAACAAAATTGCACAAATCCTATATCATAGAATAACACACTTATAAAGAAGAGAACCTGATTATTACACTATTGCACTTCAAACAAGAAACACACAAACTGAATTGCACAACTAATTGCATTGCATTAGTACTGTGCAATTATACGTGTGCTATTTGATAGATTCCCTCGCTCCCCCTACCTCTGGCTTCCAGTGGGGAGAATTGAGGTCAACCTTACACCCGCCCCCTCCCCATCTCATACTTCTGAGTGGGAGGCCTTCCCAGGCACTGCCAGCCTTGCTCACAAACTTGAATCAGGGCACCCACTCAGACAAGGTTAATTGACCCACAGTCCCACACAGTGACATAATATCATTGACATGACATGCAAATGAGCGATAGAAAACCGATCGCACATATGTCACCATTCAGAATATATATAAACTCATCAAAAAAGATACGTCCCTTTTTCAGGACCTTGTCTTTCAAAGATAATTAGTAAAAATCCAAATAACTTCACAGATCTTAATTGTAAAGGGTTTAATCACTGTTTCCAATGCTTGTTCAATGAACCATAAACAATTAATGAACATGCACCTGTTGAACACTAACAGGTAGGCAATTAAGGTCACAGTTATGAAAACCTCCAACACTAAAGAGGCCTTTCTACTGACTCTGAAAACCACCATAAGAAAGATGCCCAGGGTCCCTGCTCA
The DNA here is from genome assembly GCF_002021735.2 of Oncorhynchus kisutch. Taxonomy (NCBI): domain Eukaryota; kingdom Metazoa; phylum Chordata; class Actinopteri; order Salmoniformes; family Salmonidae; genus Oncorhynchus; species Oncorhynchus kisutch. The sequence goes on along the minus strand of NC_034174.2, from coordinate 29,006,092 downwards.
TCTGCTTGAATGTGCCTTAGGCATGCTGCAAGGAGGCATGAGGACTGCAAATGTGGCCAAGGCAATAAATTGCAATGTCCGTACTGTGAGACGCTTAAGACAGCGCTACAGGGAGACAGGACGGACAGCTTATCATCCTCGCAGTGGCAGACCACATGTAACAACACTTGCACAGGATCGGTACATCCGAACATCACACCTGCGGGACAGGTACAGGATGGCAACAACAACTGCCCGAGTTACACCAGGAACGCACAATCCCTCCATCAGTGCTCAGACTGTCCGCAATAGGCTGAGAGTGGATGATTGAGGGCTTGTAGTTGTAAGGCAGGTCCTCACCAGACATCATCGGCAACAACGTCACCTGTGGGCACAAACGCACCGTCGCTGGACCAGACACGACCAGACAGGACTTCACTGACGAGTCGTGGTTTTGTCTCACCAGTGGTGATGGTCGGATTCCCGTTTATCATCGAAGGAATGAGCATTACACCAAGGCCTGTACTCTGGAGCGGGCTCAATTTGTAGGTGGAGAGTCCGTCATGGTCTGGGGCGGTGTGTCACAGCATAATCGGACTGAGCTTGTTGTCATTGCAAGGTAATCTCAACGCTGTGCGTTAAAGGGAAGACATCCTCCTCCCTCATGTGCTACCCTTCCTGCAGGCTCATCCTGACATGACCCTCCAGCATGACAATGCCACCAGCCATACTGCTCGTTCTGTGCGTGATTTCCTGCAAGACAGGAATGGCCAGCGAAGAGACGGATCGCAATCCCATTGAGCACATCTGGGACCTGTTGGATCAGAGGGTGAGGGATAGGGCCATTCCCCCCAGAAATGTCCGGGAACTTGCAGGTGCCTTGGTGGAAGAGTGGGGTAACATCTCACAACAAGACCTGGCAAATCTGGTGCAGTCCATGAGGAGGAGATGCACAGCAGTACTTAATGCAGCTGGTGGCCACACCAGATGCTGACTGTTACTTTTGATTCTGGCCCACCCCCCTTTGTTCAGGGACACATTATTCCATTTATGTTAGTCACATGTCTGTGGAACTTGTTCAGTTTATGTCTCATACAAATATTTACACATGCTAAGTTTGCTGAAAATAAATGCAGTTGACAGTGAGAGGATGTTTTTTTTGTTGCTGAGTTTTATATATATATATATATATTTTTTTTTTTAAATAATAATAATTGTGCGGGTGCCCCATGCTGCCCCCGGCAAGATGTTGCCCTGGGCGGCTGCCCGTGTCGCCTATGCCTAAATCTGCCACTGTCTGAAAGTGCTAACCAGAGAAATGTAATTGGTGCTAATGGTGCTAACCAGAGAAATGTAATTGCTATTCCTACTTTGTTTTCTTTCCGTAATAGGTATAAACCAATCTTTGAGTCTCCTGTTGTTCTGAAATCTCAAAGTAATCTGACTTGTACTCTATGTGATTGTAAATTCAGAAAAGGTTTGACATTTTTACATCTTAACATTCATAGTTTATTACCTAAAATGGATCATGTGAAGATCTGGTTCTCTCAGGCAGACCCTGCTATTTTTGTTTTATCTGAAACCTGGTTAACTGATAAAACTCTGGACTCTGATATTGCTATGAATGGTTACAATGTGTTTAGGGCTAACAGGAAAGGCAAAGGTGGTGGTGTTGCTACACAAATAATCTTCTTTCTGTGTCTCTGTTAAAGGCTACCTCGAGTCCTAAACATGGATTTAAGTCTTCAGGTGGGTTCAATCTCAAAAGTAACAGTTATAGGAATCTATCTTCCACACTCCGGCAAGAAGTGTGTACTAAACAAACGCACTGATTTAATTGCCATTTTTACTGCCCCAGAGGTGTTAATCGCTGGAGATTTTAATATTGCATGGGGAACGCAGGATGCTGACTGTTTAAAGGATTTTTGTACTAATCTAAATTTGACCCAACTGATTACAAAGCCTACTCGTCCAAACTTAAAGGACCCTACGAAATTGACTTTGATTGACCTCTTATTTATAAATACTCCAGAGAAATATGCTGGGAGTGGGGTATTTACTTAGTTAGTTAAAAAAAATATATATTCAAAATAAATCATGCCTCAGTATTGAAAATAGGAGAGAGATGGTTCAAACAACGCCTCTCCCTGTATTGGATTTTTGGTGATATTGTTTACCAGCATGCGGCAACCTTTAAAACCCTTGGGCGCAGTCTACCATTCCGCAATACGTTTTATCACAGGGGACAATTTTAGCGCTCATCATTGTAGTCTGTATAAAAATGTGGGATGGGCCTCTCTGTAAGAAGAGAGCTGATGTAACGGCTGTCGTAGGAAGGATCAGAGGACCAATGCGCAGCGTGGTATGTGTTCATGCTCTTTATTAAAACAATAGAACAATGAAACAAAACAATAAACGACACGTGAAATAACCAACCGAAACAGTTCCATGTGGAACACACAGACACCGAAAATAAACACCCACGAAACACAAGTGGGAAAAGGCTACCTAAGTATGATTCTCAATCAGAGACAACTAACGACACCTGCCTCTGATTGAGAACCATAGCATGCCAAACACAAAACACAAAACGGAACATAGACAAACCCACCCAACTCACGCCCTGATCATACTAAAATACCTAACAAAGGAACTAAGGTCAGAACGTGACAGCTGCATTCACATTATTTACTAAGCAATCTTACAGAAAATGTCTTCATATGTAACTTCATTAATTAAGTTAATACTCATAAATTACCAAATCCGTTCTCAAGAATGGATAACACTAGAGATCTCTTCAGTCTACACAGATTTGGGAAAATCTGCGTTTTGTTTTTTTGCCCAGAACAATTTGCAGAGTTCAATGCAGTTACATGTGCTGGTGCCACTCAGTCAGTTTAAAATATTGATGAGGACCTCTACGTAACTGAATGTGATTGCTTTTATTAAATGTTTATTTTGTTATTGTGTGCTGAATTATATTTTAAACGGGGGTCTCTTGTTAAATAGATTTTTAATCTCAATGTGACTCCCTGTTTAACTGATTTACCTCAGATGGTGCAGGAAACACAATGGTAGGCGAACGGAAAGTGGAAGGCAAACACACATTCGATCTCCTGTGGAACAACGCATGGATATAGCTGAGTTATATGAATACAACATGTATTTTTTATGTTAAGTGTGCCTGGCTGCTCATGTTTCCCCTCTATTTCACCATGTGGTGGACAACAAAGACCAGTCAAACAAGAAATATTTTTTTTTCTCAATAGTAAGGCGCCAATGTACTGTAAGGTGTGATTAACCCACACGCTTATGTTCTTTCCAAAGGCGTGACTCACATGGCAGATGGGGGATGTAATCAAATATACGTCACCAAAATAATATTGCAGATCGTTGGCTCAACGGTTGCCTGTCGAGTGTGGGGGAAAGTCTCAGGTGTTGAAAGTCTACGCAATTAAGTAGGCGGCGCATGGTATAAATACTGAGTCCTCAGACTTAACACAGATTTATCTAGGTTGGGTTGCTGAAGAGCTGTGCGGATACGCTTTGAAAGGGCTCATTAAAGAACAGCCACTCTACAGCTCCCAGGTAACTGCCATGGCTACTTTTGCTAAAAGTAATACTTCTGTTGAACTCGTTCTGTTCATCCAACAATTAGGTAAGTATAGGCTAATACTCAATTTCAGAACGTTTGTGCTTATCGAAGTTTATCATGAGTAATAGCCTAATCTTGTTCTGTTTCCTTCCTTTAGATACGGAAAGTAATTGCGGAGAATTTTCGGAGAGACTAATCTATAGCAGCTGAGGACACTTCCACAGTGGACAGATGTGTAGCCAGCAATATCGGCAGCCCGCATCCAAACTGGAGAAAGCCGATATTTTAGAGATGGTATTGAGTTTCCTATAGGAGACAACCACTGCGAGTGTTTCACCTAACTACTCGCAGGGATTCTCCCAGTGTCTGCAGGAGACCCTCCGGCAGCTGTCCCTTCACGTGTCCCTGCAGGCGGCAGAACGAGGGGAGATCAAACGGTTCTAAGTGCTCCAGAGAACACCACCGTCCAAGCAAAGCCCTGCCAAGCGGTCAACATCGAGATCATCACCGCGATCCGAAGGCTCTCTGTATAGACCGTGGTAATACTGACAATGGCCACAAGACTGGAGAAAGTATCTCAACATTTTGGATCAGATTTGCACCTCAGGCTAACAACCAATGCATATTATCTTTGTGGCATGATTATGTTATGCCAGTTGTGCAACATTTGCGCATACACTACTTGACCAAAAGTTTGTGGACATCTACTTGTTGAAGCATCATTCCAAAATCATGAACATTAATTCCCCCTTTGCTGCAATAACAGCCTCCATTCAGCCATGAGCATTAGTGAGGTCGGGCACTAATGTTGGGCAATTAGGCCTGGCTTGTGGCGATGGGGTTGAGGTCAGGGCTCTGTGCAGGCCAGTCAAGTACTTCCACACAGATCTCGACAGACCACTTCTGTATGGATCTCGCTTTGTGCACAAGGGCATTGTCATTCTGAAACAGGAAAGGGTCTTCCCCAAACTGTTGCCACGAAGTTGGAAGCACAGAATTGTCTATAATGTCATTGTATGCTGTAGCGTCACTGGAACTAAGGGACCTATTCGGAACCATGAAAAACATCCCCAGACCATTATTCCTCCTTCACTAAACTTTACAGTTGGCACTATGGATTTGAGCCGGTAGCTTTTTCCTAGCATCCACCAAACCCAGATTCGTCCGTCAGGCTGCCAGATGGTGAAGCATGATTCACTGCTCCAGAGTTCAATAGCAGCAAGCTTTCTACCACTTCAGCCGATGCTTGGCTTTGCGCATGGCAATTTTAAGCCTGTGTTCTTCAGCTCAGCAATGGAAACCCATTTGATGAAGCTCCCTAAGAACAGTTATTGGCTGAAGTTGCTTCCGGAGGCAGTTTGGAACTTGGTAGTGAGTGTTGCAACCGAGGACAGATGATTTTTATGCACTACGCCCTTCAGCACTTGGCGGTCCCGTTCTGTGAGCTTGTGTGGCCTACCACTTTGCGGCTGAGCCGTTGTTGCTCATAGACCTTTCCACCTCACAATAACAGCACTTACAGTTGACCGGGGCAGCTCTAGCAATGCTTTAATTTGACAAACTGACTTGTTGGAAATGTGGTATCCTATGATGGTGCCATGTCGAAGGTCATTGAGCTCTTCAGTGTTTGTCAATGGAGATTGCGTTGCTGTGTGCTTTAAAATGTTTGTTTTTTAAATATACCTTTCAGCAACGAGTGTGGCTGAAATAGCTGAATCCAATAACACTACGTATTCAAAAATATATCTTGTTTTAATTTACCCATGAAATTGTCTACAGTGTATGATGAATACACTTCAAAGCAATTTTATTCTTATAGGGATTAAGCTTCTCAAATTATTTAACTTTTTATGAAGGCTTTATACTCTGTTTTGTTGCATGATATTACTTTTCATTTCAAGTTCAGCAATGATTATTTTTACATGTTGTCATTGATACCACTTAAACATTCCTGATTATTTTCTTAATTATATTTGTAATATCGTGTAGCATGTCATTCACTGTTATCACAGTGACTCAAGTTACACACTGTCAATGGTGGAATGACTTTCAACATAATTATGTAGGGAGGCTAACATTTATCAACCTGAGCTGGCAATGGCATTAGTAGCTTAGGTTAGAAAGACTGCTTCCGGTGCTACATTGTTCAGTGGTGGGCAATTCTAGTTTAGCACCATGGACAACTCTAAGAGCACACGCGTAGGTTTCACTCACACATTCCAATTTGTTCTTGCATGAGGGGATGAGTAACTAGCACAGACTGGGGAAAAAAGTGAAGAACAAGATATCAATCAATTCATAACTTTTTTTTGATTATTCAAATTGACTCAATGAGACATCACCTCAAGGTGAATAGACACATGTGATTAAACATCACAACAAGTCTTGGATAATTGTCCCAAGTTCTTATGATACTCCAACAGAGTACAGGAAACACATTTATTGTCTTTATGAAAGACAAGATATTGTTTAAAATAAACAAGAGGTTTTACATTGAGAGAACACACGTTTCTCTGCAATATCTTCACTGAAATTATCAGAATAACATTGACATAAAGCAAATTCTAGCATTTTGGGGTAAATACTCAGACTGATACATACTCAATAACCTTTCAATATTACCTTATCATGAGAAAAATGTAGTGGTAACTAAATGTTTTCCTATATGGTTTGAGCTTAAAACATGAGTCAAATTGACAATTGCAAACCGTTTGTTGATATAAAACCTATTTTTGGTTAAAAATCCTCATGGAGGACCATTCAAGTTATTATTTTTTATGATCAACATGACACGTTTCATAAAACATAAAGGTTATTATTTCAAATAAAACGACAAAAATGGATTGTTCAATTAAATTTTCATTAAAATGTTCTTAGTCACAAGATGTTTAAAACCTCATGCATAAACAGAATATGAGGAATATACCTTCCTATTCTCACTACTGTCCATGACATACATTTTAGACCAACATGGTCCATTGTGATTGTCTGCGAGTTGAGCTCCATTCTGTAGGACTCTACCAGGGCCTCTAGAGGGCGCTGTTGATTGGACTCTAGTCTTTGCTCATGCTGTGCTGGGTTGGTGAGCTGAGCTGAGGCAGGTCACTTTCCATTCTGTTCTTATCAGAGGATGGCTGCAGGCTCTGGAAGTGGCTCAGCAGTCTTCTCTGGGACTGTGTCTTCACCTCATCCTTGGACAGGAAGTGCACAATCTCTTGGACACATCTGGAGTAACCCTGATTGACAGGTGCTGAACAGGAGGAGGAGCTCACTGGCTGGTACTGTTGCTGTCGTTTCAGGAAGCAAACTGTCATCTCCAGGATGTCGGCTTTCTCTAGCTTGGAGTCAGGCTGCTGATTGAGGATCTCTGGACCCAGGAAAGGCTGCTGTTGATACGATCTATGCTTCTCCACCAATGGCTTTCTTCACTGCAAGAAGAGAAGAGGCAAGTTAATAACCTTATTCTGGAAATGACATTATTTAAACACAAACAATCAATCAAATTAAATTAATTTCCTTGAATTTGAATCTTCAATTTACCTTATTGGTCAGAGTCAGGTGCTCCTCAGAGGATCATAGCTGAAGTTATTGTAGGTGCCTTGGCTGGATGTCTGTGCTGTAGAGGCCTCTGTAGAGAGAATCTGATTTCTACTGGCTTCATCTCCTATATATACTCCCAAATCTGCATATGAATGTGTGTGTCTTGGGCTTGTAGGAGAATCTCACAGACTGTAGCCAATGGGTGAGCTTGGGAGGACAACGAGTAATGTGGAGCTGCCACATGCTCAGTGTTCTTATTGCTGGGGGACAATGGTCACATCTCAAGGGAACAGGTGGGGGGTGATGGAGAGTGTCTCACAGAGCGCTGTGTGAATCTGGGAAAGTGGTGACTCCCAGATCTGCTGCCTGATGTTGGGATCAATGACACAGACAGTGCACATGCTCATCATCACAATTTACAAAAATTCATTAAAACACCACATTATAAAATAATGACTCGGACACAAATCCTAGCGACTGACACAAATCCTGTACATTAAAACTCTTGGTGCTACCCAAATCCTTTTGATTGTTATTTTTTTTTAGAACAGCCTACTATTTCCTTGATACAGTGTAGTTTTGGTCAAGTTTAGGCACTTTAAATGATTTTGAACTATGACCTGTTAATCTGATTTGATGAATGATTTGCATTATTTTACTTTATTTCTAAACAATATCCATTTGGTAATTCCTTGTGATTTCAGTATTTCACCTCTTTTAAACCCGAAAAATAAAACAATTAGACAATATTAGGTCAAAATAGGATATAACGTTTTTGGGAGGGAATATATTTCCTGTATTGGGAGTCCAGAAGCAGCAGATGTGTCCTCGGTCTTGGAGCTACTGGTCAGTGTGACTAGAGAGCTGATCTGAGTTTCCCACACTGACTCCTGTGTGCTGTGATCAATGCACTACAAAACCTGCCCAGTGGACAATTAGTGACAGCTATTGGCTCTGTGTTGTACTGTAGACAGAGCCTGACGTCACAGACCATCTAGATTCTGGAGGGAAACATAGTCTGGGGGACTATGCTAACATATGGAATTGTTTTAAGATGGTCATACCATGGATCATTTAGCTATTTCATTTTGAATTCTAGGACCTCTTTAGGTACCCTAAAAAAAGATTTACAAAATATTTGATAAAATATTGCATTTGGTTGTAACACCTATATCCCATAGCATTGAATAACACATTCATAAATGTGACTAACCACCTGGATTTGGTCCTATGTAGGAACATTTGAAATGTAGTTTTTTACATTGGATAAAAGTCGAGACTCAGAGCTAGAAAATGGTATATCATACACTACAGTTGAGGAACAATGGGAAAGCAACTCTGCTTTGGAAGTTGATAAACTTGTAACCCCACTTTTGAGAAAATGTTCCTTGAATGTTTTGGTACCCCTACTGGAGAGCTCTTCTTTGTCTACACCCATTCAGCATAGTTCTTTAAGGATTCACATGTCAGGACATGTGCTAAACAGAATAAGTAGTGTAGTAAACAACCAAAGATTTCAAGACTAAAACTGGTTAAAGTTGTAGCCTACAATAAGGAAAAAATCCAGGTAAATATACACTTTAACTAGTCCTTGACCCACACTACAGGTAAAAAGTTTTAGAACACCTACTCATTCAGAGGGCTTTCTTTATTTGTACTATTTTCTACATTATATAATAGTAGTGAAGACATTACAACTATGAAATAACACATATGGAATCATGTAATAACCAAGAAAATGTTAAACAAAGGCAATTGGTGCCTGCTTTGAAGAATCTCAAATATAAAATACATTTAGATTTGTTTAACACTTTTTTTGGTTACTACATGATTCCATATGTGTTATTTCATAGTTTTGATGTCTTCACTATTATTCTACAATGTAGACAATAGTAAAAATAAATAAAGACCTTGGAATGAGTAGGTGTGTCCAAATGGACAATGAACACAATCGCATTTTATCAATGTCAAATTCAATGCACAGAGATAACGTGATGAGATCCTGAGCCCTATTGTCGTGCCATTCATCCTCCGCGATCACCTAATGCACTACCCCATGTTACAAGGATCTGTACACAATTCCTAGAAGCTGAAAATGTTCCAGCTCTTTTCATGGCCTGCATACTCACCAGACCTATTGAGCATGTTTGGGATGCGTGTACGTGTTCGATGTGTATGACATCATGTTCCAGCTCCCGACAATATTCAGTAACTTCGCACAGCCATCGAAGAGGAGTGGGATAACATTCCACAGGCCACAATCAACATCCTGATCAACTCTATGTGATGGAGATGTGTCACGCTGCACACCAGATAGGGACTGGTTTCTGATCCACACCCTTACCTTTTTTTTAAAGGTATCTGTGACCAACAGATGCATATCTGTATTCTCAGTCATGTGAAATCCATAGATTAGAGCTTAATTGATTTATTCCAATTGACTGATTTCCTTATAGGAATTGATAAGGATGTTGATCAGGATTGCGTTAATATTATTGTTCACTATATATACAATATAAACAACATATTTAGAATCAAGGCAGGTAAAATAGCAAAAGTGGGCTAGTTGCTAAATATATTTTAGATTGGGCCTAGGACTATGAAAAAGACAGTCTGTAGAAGTAGGTTTTAAAAGTTCTGAGTGATAGAGCGGCTCTCAGATAGTCAGGGAGAGCATTCCATAGGCGAGGGGCAAGGGAGCAGAAGACTCTGTCCTCTACAGTTCGGAGTTGTGACTTGAAGCAGTAGGAAGTGGCTCGACCGGAGACTGCAAGTTGGCTCACTGATTGAGATGAGGTCACTGTTGTAGGTGCGGCTCAATCCATTCAGGGCCTTAAATAAAAGCATGGGAATTTTGAAGTCGATCCTGTAGTTGCTCGGTAGCCAGTGGAGGCCAGGATAGGTGTGATGTGGTCTGACTTCTTGGTCCTGGTCAGGACCCTGGCAGCACTGTTCTGGATAAGTTGGCGCCTCTGTAGTAATTTGGCTAGGAGGTCCCCAAATGGTACATTGCTGTAGTCGATCCAAGAGAAGATGAAGGCGTGGATGAGCTTTTCTGCATCTGGCTGGGAGAGTGATGGTATAACCCAGGAATTATGTTTTACATATTTGTTTTATGTGGGCATCGAAGGACAGAGAAGGACAGAGAAGGATCAAACTAGACTCCTAGGTTGGAGATGACAGGGGACAGGTGGATGGCCTGGCCATTGATTGTAGGGCAGATGTTTCCAGCACTGGTGACCTGCTTGGGTGTCCTAATAAGCATAGCCTCAGACTTGCTACTGTTCAACTGGAGGAAGTTCTCTTTCTGACGCCCTCTAGGCAGTTGCTGAGCTTTGCTAAGGCAGAGATGGTGTCAGGTTTGGTGTTAATGTAGACCTGGGTATTGGTAGCCTAGCAGTTGATGTTATAATCTCTGAGGATTTGGAAGGGGAGGTTGGAGATGGGCCTGTAGTTGGATAGGATGTCCTGGTTGAGGTTGGTTTTCTTCAGTAAAGGGGTGACAGCAGCTGTTTTGAAGATCGATGGCACCTCTATGGTCAGGAGGGACTTGTTGATCAGGGTGGTGATAAACGTAAGGAGGCTTTAAACAAACAGTTCCCGTCGAGCCCCTGGGGGTAAAGCTCATTATTTAAATATTGATCATAGGAAACAGACTCACTGTTACAGAGAATCAATTCAAGTTGAGTGTGTGTTTGTGTACTGTACAGAAACAAAATTGCACATTTCAACCATGTCCCACATACAAATGGCTTTATGCCATTACTTATGTACTTAGGCCTTATTGTAGGTGTCTTCTGCCTATACCCAAGACCCAAATACTGAACATTTATGGGATCATTAGCAATAGATCCAATGATTTCCCCATAGAGACCCAGTCTCCCCCTCTAACCTCTGAAAGTCCCAGTCTATTGTCCCAAAGGAGCTCTGTGAGTGAGTTTTCCTGGGTTTCCCACACTTTCTCCATTCAGTGCTTTCAATGGAGGAACAATAGAAGTGTGTCTTATTACACATAACATTAGCTTTTGAGTTTGAGTGGCATAGATGCCCTACATTTTCAGAGAACTAAGATGACAGCAGCAGTTTGGGTCCAACTGATAACCAAACTAAACAAACACATATGCAATTGTAATACATTTTGATTATCCCAAAAAATAATACAGGTGCATCAGTAAAAAAAATCTCTCATGCTTCCTGGGGAATTCGCATTTATGATGAATTATCTCTCTATAGTCAATTTCACATGTCAAATAAAACAATGAATATCATACAATTCTGTGTCGATAAAAATGTCTCTTAACTTTTATCTTACGTGGTAGATTTTGAATGAAGCACCAAGAGACGTACAAATGAATTTGTATTCAGTGTTGTATTCAATATCCTTGTTTACAGTAATGGGTCATAGTAGGCTTTTTTGGTTCTACATGTGGAATTTCACAAATCAGTAATGTAACTGTGATGGAAGGATGTCTTTGTCAAGAGTAGAATAGAGTAACAAATGAGAAATGTAATTTTATAATTTGTGTATTTATTCAGATTGACATCCTTGAAAGCCTTAATTTAAGTTAAATATTTCAATAGAAATAGTGATTAAACATCACAACAAGAACTTGGACATATCTCTAAGAGAGTAGTAGGCTATATAACACACAATTACTGTCTTGATAAAAGACAACATATTGTTTAAAATAAACAAGAGGTTTTACAATAAGACAGAACAGTTTCCTTTCATATGAAGTATACACATAATTATAATAGCGATGACATTTCACAACCAAGGTATGATCTTAAAATAGATCAAATATTGCTAATCCCAGAGTGACAACATGGTAGCAACACAACATGGTAGCAACACAACATGGTAGCAGCACAACATGGTAGCAACACAACATGGTAGCAGCACAAAACATGATGCAAACATTATTGGGCACAGACAACAGCACAAAGGACAAGAAGGTAGAGACAATACATCACGCGAAGCAGCCACAACTGTCAGTAAGAGTGTCCATGATTAAGTCTAAGAATGAAGAGATTGAGATAAAACTGTCCAGTTTGAGTGTTAGTTGCAGCTCGTTCTAGTCGCTAGCTGCAGCGAACTGAAAAAACGAGTGACTCAGGGATGTGTGTGCTTTGGGGACCTTTAACAGAATGTGACTGGCAGAACGGGTGTTGTATGTGGAGGATGAGTGAGGCCTAAGAGGGTTTTATAAATAAGCATCAACCTGTGGGTCTTGTGACGTGTATACAGAGATGACTAGTTTACAGAGGAGTATAGAGTGCAGTGATGTGTCCTATAAGGAGCATTGGTGGCAAATCTGTCCGAATGGTAAATAACATCCAACCGCTCGAGAGCACCCTTACCTGCTGATCTATAAATTATGTATTCGTAATCTAGCATGGGTAGGATGGTCATCTGAATCAAATTTAGTTTGGCAGCTGGGGTGAAAGAGGAGCGATTACGATAGAGGAGACCAAGTCTAGATTTAACTTTAGCCTGCAGCTTTGATATGTCCTGAGAGAAGGACAGTGTACTGTCTAGCCATACTCCCAAGTACTTGTATTAGGTGACTACCTCAAGCTCTAAACCCTCAGAGGTAGTAATCATGCTGATGCACATGATGCTACGCTGGGCTAGGGAGCTCAGCTGTGGCAGGTCACTCTCCCTCTGGTTCTTATTAGAGGATGGCTGCAGGCTCTGGAAGTGGCTCAGCAGTCTTCTCTGGGACTGTGCCTTCACCTCATCCTTGGACAGGAAGTGCACAATCTCTTGGACACATGTGGAGTAACCCTGATTGACAGGTCCTGAGCAGGAGGTGGAGTTCACTGGCTGGTACTATTGCTGTTGTCTCAGGAAGCAAACTGTCAGGTCCAGGATGTCAGCTTTCTCCAGCTTGGATTGGACTGCTGATTGAGGATCTCTGGTCCCAGGAGAGACTTGAGGTGCTCAATGCTGCAGTTGATACGATCTCTGCGCAACTTCTCCACCACAGGCTTTCTCAGCTACAAGAAGAGAAGGAGGGTCATTAATAACCTTATTCTGGTATATGACATTAATGAAACACATTTTTTAAAATCTAATAAAATTAAATTCCTTGAATTTGAATCTCAATTTACCTTGTTGGTCAGAGTCAGGTGCTCCTTAGAGTAGATCATTGCTGAAGTGATTTAAGGTGTTGTGGCTAATAATTAAAACACATTATAAAATACTGGTACTCATAATATTGTAGCTTTCACTGAAAGATGTTTGACGCAGTGACATTGTACGGATCAGATTGGAGGCCATTCAGAACTCAGGTTTCCCAGAAGCCCCAGGCAGCACACTTCCCTCCAGTGAGCTCCAAAGCACAGCTGCCTCTCTGCACAACGCTGAGTATGCCCCAGTCACATGCTCTCCTCTCTCTGGAGCTGGGAGCCACAGGGACACGCGGCTTCTCCGACTTCTGTTTGCAGCCTGCTAGCCCTGAGACACTGTAGAAGTGTGTCTGCTCTCACAAAGACACACTGGCTGCTCCCATGCAGGGACACACGGCTTCTCCGACTTCTGTTTGCAGCCTGCTAGCCCTGAGATACTGTAGAAGTGTGTCTGCTCTCACAAAGACACACTGGCTGTTCCCATGCAGGGACACAGAGTGGCTTACAGGGCAAACCATCTGGATCAGTTATAATTCACTTCAGAAAGAGACTCTTCCAAATACAAACAGATCAGTCATTTCTATTTGTACAAATACAACATTTTCAAAATGTTTTTTTTCTTTAATAACAAACAAACAACCTTGCTGATTAATATGTATTTCAATTTATCATATATAAATGTTCAAATTTGAGATAATTGACACATTAGGATATTGGAATAATTTTGCCTATTTACGTAGTCAAGACCTTCACGTAGCAAAATATTGGACTGAAGTATGTCTGTGCATCTTGGTTAAAGTCATGATTTTGACTTAATAGTTGGCTATCAGTCTAAAGACAGGTAATCCAAGCACCTACAGTGCCTTGCGAAAGTATTCGGCCCCCTTGAACTTTGCGACCTTTTGCCACATTTCAGGCTTCAAACATAAAGATATAAAACTGTATTTTTTTGTGAAGAATCAACAACAAGTGGGACACAATCATGAAGTGGAACGACATTTATTGGATATTTCAAACTTTTTTAACAAATCAAAAACTCAAAACGCAAAATTATTCAGCCCCTTTACTTTCAGTGCATCAAACTCTCTCCAGAGAATCAGTGAGGATCTCTGAATGATCCAATGTTGACCTAAATGACTAATGATGATAAATACAATCCACCTGTGTGTAATCAAGTCTCCGTATAAATGCACCTGCACTGTGATAGTCTCAGAGGTCCGTTAAAAGCGCAGAGAGCATCATGAAGAACAAGGAACACACCAGGCAGGTCCGAGATACTGTTGTGAAGAAGTTTAAAGCCGGATTTGGATACAAAAAGATTTCCCAAGCTTTAAACATCCCAAGGAGCACTGTGCAAGCGATAATATTGAAATGGAAGGAGTATCAGACCACTGCAAATCTACCAAGACCTGGCCGTCCCTCTAAACTTTCAGCTCATACAAGGAGAAGACTGATCAGAGATGCAGCCAAGAGGCCCATGATCACTCTGGATGAACTGCAGAGATCTACAGCTGAGGTGGGAGACTCTGTCCATAGGAAAACAATCAGTCGTATATTGCACAAATCTGGCCTTTATGGAAGAGTGGCAAGAAGAAAGCCATTTCTTAAAGATATCCATAAAAAGCGTTGTTTAAAGTTTGCCACAAGCCACCTGGGAGACACACCAAACATGTGGAAGAAGGTGCTCTGGTCAGATGAAACCAAAATTGAACTTTTTGGCAACAATGCAAAACGTTATGTTTGGCATAAAAGCAACACAGCTCATCACCCTGAACACACCATCCCCACTGTCAAACATGGTGGTGGCAGCATCATGGTTTGGGCCTGCTTTTCTTCAGCAGGGACAGGGAAGATGGTTAAAATTGATGGGAAGATGGATGGAGCCAAATACAGGACCATTCTGGAAGAAAACCTGATGGAGTCTGCAAAAGACCTGAGACTGGGACGGAGATTTGTCTTCCAACAAGACAATGATCCAAAACATAAAGCAACATCTACAATGGAATGGTTCAAAAATAAACATATCCAGGTGTTAGAATGGCCAAGTCAAAGTCCAGACCTGAATCCAATCGAGAATCTGTGGAAAGAACGGAAAACTGCTGTTCACAAATGCTCTCCATCCAACCTCACTGAGCTCGAGCTGTTTTGCAAGGAGGAATGGGAAAAAATGTCAGTCTCTCGATGTGCAAAACTGATAGAGACATACCCCAAGCGACTTACAGCTGTAATCGCAGCAAAAGGTGGCGCTACAAAGTATTAACTTAAGGGGGCTGAATAATTTTGCACGCCCAATTTTTCAGTTTTTGATTTGTTAAAAAAGTTTGAAATATCCAATAAATGTCGTTCCACTTCATGATTGTGTCCTACTTGTTGTTGATTCTTCACAAAAAAATACAGTTTTATATCTTTATGTTTGAAGCCTGAAATGTGGCAAAAGGTCGCAAAGTTCAAGGGGGCCGAATACTTTCGCAAGGCACTGTATGTGCTGCACACTGTCTTTATCATAACTTTTCTCCCGTAAAATGGCCATATTATAAATAGAAACGTGTGTTGTGTTTTGTTTGATGCGTCTATGTGTTGCAATGAACAGAAAGACTTGTGATCCTAACATATTTGTTATATTTGCAATATGATGATTTATATCACTACTCAACATGGGGAAATGATATTTCTGATTACACATGGGCACAGACACTTTCCCAGCGACTAACGTGGCCGACCTCTTTGGCATAAAGAACAACATCCCACCTGTCCTGTGAGGAATCAGCTATTATTCCCACTGAATATTGTCCCACCATCTGATTGGCTGCATAGTGTGAGACAGTGTAGAAGTAGGCACATAAATAGAGAGTGGAGATGCAGAGCTCACTAACAACGACTCACTGAGCATCAGCTGGCCCAAGACCCGAGGCAACACTACACAGCAGAGGAGCTACAACAACACAAACTCTCGGGCAAGACCTACCAAGACCATCATCTCTACTTTATTGACGAGTTGCTAACTCAAGACCAATATTTGAAAATGCCAGCTTACATGGACATCGCTCTTAGGACATCATGAACGTGAAGGATCAGCATATTAGTTAAGATCAGGTTAAATTACACTGAAATACTTTAGGTCATGAGGTATTAAAATGAATAGAAACGGTGTGTGAGAGAAGAGGTGTTCATGACTGTCTTGTCTTGTTTTTCAGGTGTAAACTCTCTCTGTTGGAGAGGAAATGCAGCAGTGGTGTGGAGAAACTGAAGATAGCTATTATAGAACATCTCCAGAATAGGATCCCTACATCTCCTATATCTCCTATTTTGGCGAAGACTGTGTCTTTTTTCACTCGGAAGAAGGCCTTACTGTCACCCACCAGTTATTCCAAATGTTCCAGGGACATGCTGCATCTCTTTCCCACTCCAGAGGACATTGTACCACTCTGCTTCGAACAATGAACTGAGAGAGATGCATGGATGGGGAGATTATAGGTCAGGGGTTACATTTTGGTCTGAGACTAGGGTCTGAGACAAAATGATCACTGCAGCGTGAGATACAAACCTGTGGAGCGGGCATGAACTGAGCCTATGATGAACAGAGCACAATATACTGTTCATGTGCAAATTCAGCTTGGATATATCAGAGCGCCATATCTACATTGGGAAAATATTCCCACCATGGTGATTGGCTGGTTGTCCCATTTGGACCAGACTGTTAGAGATTGGTCTGGAACCTATTCTGTTGTTTTACATGAAATGTAAAGTTGCAGAATCATTTGAAATGCATTGTATGTATTTATATAAGCAGAAGTTTACTGCCTTACTCTTTCTGTGAAATGATTAACTAAATACCCTGAGATCTGGTTCAAGGTGAAACGCTGCCTCAAATAACGGTAGAAAATAAATGAACATGCATACCTTTATTTCTGTAAAGGAACAGTGCATTGTTGTGCATGAAAATACACAAGGTAAATGTTTATTTGATCTTTATCTTATCCAAAGAGGATTTATATTCTTGTTAATATTGTTGTCTAACTTTGTCAGCTAATTAAATTGCAGACAAAATCCAACATACTTTTCTTTGTCTATTCCTCCTATCTTTGATTTGCAATCGTCTAAAGTACTCAAGTAAAAATACTTGAAAGTACTACTTAGGTAGTTTTTGGGGGGTATCTGTAATTTACTATTTATTTTAACAACTTTTACTTTTACTTCAGTACATTCCTAAAGAAAAGTATGTACTTTTTACTCCATACATTTTCCCTGACACCCAAAAGTACTTGTTAAATGTTGAATGCTTAACAGGACAGTAAAATTGCCTAATTCACACATGTATCAAGAGAAAATCCCTGGTCATCCATACTGCCTCAGATCTGGCAGACTCACTAAAGACATGCTTTGTTTGTAAATTATGTCTGAGTGTTGGAGCATGCTCCTAGCTGTCCATAATTGTAATTCATTTTTTATTCGAAAATGATGCCTTCTGGTTTTCTTTATATAAGGAATTTGAAATTATTTATACTTTTACTTTTTATACTTAAGTATATTTAAAACCAAATACTTTTAGACTTTTACTCAAGTAGGATTTTACATGGTGACTTTCACATTTACTTGAGTAATTTTCTTCAAAATCGAACCCAGAAGCAGACCAGGACAAGGAGAGTAGGAAGAAGGTGAGTATTTATTTACAAGTGAATGTGAGTGGGTAGATACATCCAGGTGGCGTAGCGGGCAGCGGTGGTGAGTTGATGGGAGTAAATAGGTGGATCCAATGGGGAAGCGGAATCCTCCGATGACCAGGCGGGAATGGGGTAAATGATCCGGGTGAGTAACTGAAGACAGAACAAACGGAGGTAAGTTGAAGGTAAGTTGAAGGTAAGTTGAAGGTAAGTTGAAGGTAAGCAAGACGTACAAAACAACAAAACAAATTCTATCCAACTTGAGGCTGATACTATGGCACAACATACTGTTCATGGCTAACGATCCGGCAGGGAATGGATGTCAGGTCAGAGCTTTTGAAGGGGAGAGGTGATGATCAGGACAGGTGTGCAGATTACTGATGGGATACAGGTGCGGGTGAACATCGATCTCCCAACAAGCTAATTTGCCCGGCAACCAGACAGGGTGCGTTCCAGGACACCGGAAACACACTCCAGGACAGAAACACAGGCAAACACAGACTCAGGAAGCGGGGTTCGTGACAAGGTATCTTTACTTTTACTCAAGTATGACAATTGGGTGCTTTTTCCACCACTGGTGATTAGTGTCTGAAATGAATACTGAATTTTACTGGTTTCATTACCAGCATATTGAAACTCACAAGATTCAGAAGTACATCTTCTGATTATTTGAATGTACTTCCACGAAAACGTATACACTGCAAAAAGGTCCAAAGCATCATTATGGTACTTCACATAAAGAAGGTCTTACCATTTCCCCCAAAGGTTTGACTTGTTCTCATGGATTGACATGCATGGGACTGGTGGTCCTCCATATTTTTTACACCAGTTCATTCCTTTAATCCATCAGGGGAAGTGCACTAGGAGATAATGGTAGAGAATAGGACTCTTAATTATATTGTATTATGTGCATCACTTTTAAGTAGGGAACTACAGGAAACCACATGTAGGATAAGCAAGCGTATTTTTTGCGCAACCAGTCTACTGTATCTGTTGAGCACTAACGGTGACATAATTTCCATCAGTACTTATTAATAGTAACAACTGGCATTAATGACTAATTCATTATTAATTATTGCATTATTAATACTACTTTAAATAATTAATTGCATTAGCAGTAATTACTGACCAGCAAATTGACAAGTAAACATAGTTCAATTAATAATCACTCACGAGAATGCAGCATATGAATTTGTTTCCTCTGTGACTAATGACGAAAAAGTCCCCTCGGAGCAGTTAAAAAAAAAACTTTTACATTTTATTTTGAGTCTCTTATCAATGTTTTAATTTGAAATGAATTGCACATCAAACTACCTAATTTTGTCATCTCTTGAACTCAGTCAATTTGAATACTTAGGTAGGCCTAGTTAGTTGGCAACTTTTGAGTTGTATCTGTCATGTTTGTCTCTCACTGGTGAGAGGCAGGCTCAGCAGCAGAACACATTAAGTTAAACCGAGTTGGTTTTGTCTCAAGTCGTCTTAATTTAAAAGGCCTAGAAGTCACTGAAACTTACTTCCATAGGCTACAATGTGTCATGAGTGTGCGTGTTGTTGCAGAAAAATAAATAGGCCTTTGAATGTTGACATTTTGGAGACATTTTAGCAGTTGGTATGGTATGATTTTTTTTGTTATGAAATATGAAAGCCATTTAGGTAGATATAGGTAGGCTACTGTACTATATCTGGAAACCAGTTTAATTAGAAAGATTTAGACATTTCACATTTCAACGGAGTGTAATGAATCAAACAAACATGAATTGTTTTCGATGATTGTTTTTATTCGCATCGACTTGATTTGAAGATTTACATTAATTTTGAAAACATGTTTTCAATCTTTACAATACCTTCTCAGAAGGCGAGGAATGTGATACACTCACATAGCGATACAAACCAGTAGGTCTACACGTTTTAACTCCTCTCACCATCGAGAGGAAGTATTATTCTGTCTAAAATGCTGATATAATTTTCAGGGGAAAGCGATAATGTTCCGTGTAGCTTAGTTGGTGTAGAATGGTGCTTGCAACGCCAGTATTGTGGGTTCGATTCCCACGGGGGACAAGTATAAAGAAGAAAATGTGTACAATCACTACTGTAAGTCGCTCTGGATAACAGCGTCTACATAAATGTAATGACGTCTGATACTGTTTGCATGTTTTGCCATTAAGATATTCAATTTCGATATCAAAACAGTACAAATAGGATTGAACATTGTTCAATCACAATCTTTCCGCTAGAAAGACAGTGAACACTATTTCATAAATTATTAAAACGTTCCCACAGGAAACAATACACAGTATATTCACTTCATAACAATGAAATATAAAACAGAATATGCTATTGATCCTCTTGTAATCAAGAGAGGAAGATTCAAATACTGATATTGTTCAATGCATTTTGTCATTACAAATTAACATAAACTCCTGCAAATGCAGAAAATGTGGATGAACTCCTCTGTAATAAGGACTGGGAAATGTCCTGCATGAGAATGAAGCTCCAGTCTGTAGGACTCTACCAGGGCCTCCAGAGGGCGCTGTTGACTGGACCCTTCTCTTTGCTCATGCTGTGCTGGGCTGGGGTGCTCAACTGAAGCAGGTCACTCTCCCTCCTGTTCTTATCAGATGATGGCTGCAGGCTCTGGAAGTGGCTCAGCAGTCTTCTCTGGGACTCTGTCGTCACCTCATCCTTGGACAGGAAGTGCACAATCTCTTGGACACACCTGGAGTAACCCTGATTGTCAGGTGCTGAGCAGGAGGAGGAGCTCAATGGTTGATACTGTTGCTGTCGTTTCAGGAAGCTAACTGTCATCTCCAGGATGGTTGCTTTCTCCAGCTTCGAGTCAGGCTGCTGATTGAGGATCTCTGGACCCAGGAGAGACTTGAGCTTCTCAAGGCAGCTGTTGATACGATCTCTGCGTAACTTCTCCACCACTGGCTTTCTTAGCTGCAAGAAGGAGAGTCTTTAATAACATTATTCTAGAATGTATTAGAGGTGAGATAAAATTATGACAACTATTTTCAAGAAACAAGTCATAAAGCAAATTTTTATCTCAGTTTACCTTGTTGGTCAGAGTCAGGTGGTTCTTAGAGTAGATCATAGCTGAAGTGATTGTAGGTGCCATGGCTGGATCTCTGTGCTGTAAAGGCCTCTGTGTAGAAAACATCTGATTTCTACTGGCTTCTTCTCTCCTATATATAGTCCCAAATCTGCATATGAATGTGTGGGTACTGGGCTTGTAGGAGTTTCTCAGTCTGTAGCCAATGGGGGTGCTTGGGTTCTTAATGCTGGTGGACAATGGTCATGTCTCAGGGGAACATGTGGGGGGTGATGGAGAGTGACTCACAGAGCCCTGTGGGAATCTGGGAAACTGGTGACCCCCAGATCTACTGCTTAACGTTGGGATAAATGACACAGACAGAGCACACACTCATCATCACAACGTACACATTGGGACTGACAAACATATTCTGCATAAAAATGCACAGTGCTTTCTAATCAAATCAAATGTATTGGTCACATACACGTGTTTAACAGATGTTATTGTGGGTGTAGCGAAATGCTTATGCTTTTAACTCCGACAGTACAGTAATATCTAACAAGTAATATCTAACAGATTCACAAAATATACCCAAAATACACGTACATCTAAGTAAGGAATTGGACTAAGATACAGTCAAATCAAATCAAATTTTATTTGTCACATGGTTAGCAGATGTTAATGCGAGTGTAGCGAAATGCTTGTATTGTGGCATAGTATATAATACAGTATATACATATGAGATGGGTGATTCAATATTAACACACAATTAAAGTGACTAAGATACCATAGAATAGTATAGAGTACAGTTTATACATATGAGATGAGTAATGCAAGATACAGAGACATTATTAAAGTGACTAAGATACCGTAGAATAGTATAGAGTACAGTTTACACATGAGATGAGTAATGCAATATTTACACACAATTAAAGTGACTAAGATACCGTAGAATAGTATAGAGTACAGTTTACACATATGAGATGAGTAATGCAAGATACAGAGACACTATTAAAGTGTCCAGTGTTTCATTTCCTTAGTGTCCAGTGTTTCATTTCCTTAGTGTCCAGTGTTTCATTTCCTTAGTGTCCAGTGTTTCATTTCCTTAAAGTGTCCAGTGTTTCATTTCCTTAGTGTCCAGTGTTTCATTTCCTTAGTGTCCAGTGTTTCATTTCCTTAAAGTGTCCAGTGTTTCATTTCCTTAGTGTCCAGTGTTTCATTTCCTTAGTGTCCAGTGTTTCATTTCCTTAGTGTCCAGTGTTTCATTTCCTTAGTGTCCAGTGTTTCATTTCCTTAGTGTCCAGTGTTTCATTTCCTTAAAGTGTCCAGTGTTTCATTTCCTTATAGTGGCCAGTGATTCCTAATCTATGTCTATAGGCAGCAGCCTCTGATGTGCTGGAGATGTCTTTTTAACAGTCAGTGGTGTAGTATAGAATACAATGCAGTATATACAGTGCCTTGCGAAAGTATTCGGCCCCCTTGAACTTTGCGACCTTTTGCCACATTTCAGGCTTCAAACATAAAGATATAAAACTGTATTTTTTTGTGAAGAATCAACAACAAGTGGGACACAATCTTGAAGTGGAACGACATTTATGGGATATTTCAAACTTTTTTAACAAATCAGAAACATGAAAATTATTCAGCCCCCTTAAGTTAATACTTTGTAGCGCCACCTTTTGCTGCGATTACAGCTGTAAGTCGCTTGGGGTATGTCTCTATCAGTTTTGCACATCGAGAGACAGAATTTTTTTCCCATTCCTCCTTGCAAAACAGCTCGAGCTCAGTGAGGTTGGATGGAGAGCATTTGTGAACAGCAGTTTTCAGTTCTTTCCACAGATTCTCGATTGGATTCAGGTCTGGACTTTGACTTGGCCATTCTAACACCTGGATATGTTTATTTTTGAACCATTCCATTGTAGATTTTGCTTTATGTTTTGGATCATTGTCTTGTTGGAAGACAAATCTCCGTCCCAGTCTCAGGTCTTTTGCAGACTCCATCAGGTTTTCTTCCAGAATGGTCCTGTATTTGGCTCCATCCATCTTCCCATCAATTTTAACCATCTTCCCTGTCCCTGCTGAAGAAAAGCAGGCCCAAACCATGATGCTGCCATCACCACACCATGTTTGACAGTGGGGATGGTGTGGTCAGGGTGATGAGCTGTGTTGCTTTTATGCCAAACATAATGTTTTGCATTGTTGCCAAAAAGTTCAATTTTGGTTTCATCTGACCAGAGCACCTTCTTCCACATGTTTGGTGTGTCTCCCAGGTGGCTTGTGGCAAACTTTAAACGACACTTTTTATGGATATCTTTAAGAAATGGCTTTCTTCTTGCCACTCTTCCATAAAGGCCAGATTTGTGCAATATACGACTGATTGTTGTCCTATGGACAGAGTCTCCCACCTCAGCTGTAGATCTCTGCAGTTCATCCAGAGTGATCATGGGCCTCTTGGCTGCATCTCTGATCAGTCTTCTCCTTGTATGAGCTGAAAGTTTAGAGGGACGGCCAGGTCTTGGTAGATTTGCAGTGGTCTGATACTCCTTCCATTTCAATATTATCGCTTGCACAGTGCTCCTTGGGATGTTTAAAGCTTGGGAAATCTTTTTGTATCCAAATCCGGCTTTAAACTTCTTCACAACAGTATCCTGGACCTGCCTGGTGTGTTCCTTGTTCTTCATGATGCTCTCTGCACTTTTAACGGACCTCTGAGACTATCACAGTGCAGGTGCATTTATACGGAGACTTGATTACACACAGGTGGATTGTATTTATCATCATTAGTCATTTAGGTCAACATTGGATCATTCAGAGATCCTCACTGAACTTCTGGAGAGAGTTTGCTGCACTGAAAGTAAGGGGGCTGAATAATTTTGCACGCCCAATTTTTCAGTTTCTGATTTGTTAAAAAAGTTTGAAATATCCAATAAATGTCGTTCCACTTCATGATTGTGTCCCACTTGTTGTTGATTCTTCACAAAAAAAATACAGTTTTATATCTTTATGTTTGAAGCCTGAAATGTGGCAAAAGGTCGCAAGGTTCAAGGGGGCCGAATACTTTCGCAAGGCACTGTACATATGAGATGGGTGATGCAATAGCTGTTTTTCAGTCTCTCGGTCCCAGCTTTGATACACCTGTACTGACCTCGCCTTCTGGATGATAGCGGGGTGAACAGGCAGTTGCTCAGGTGGTTGATGTCCTTGATGATCTTTTAGGCCTTCCTATGGCATCGGGTGCTGTAGGTGTCCGGGAGGGCGGGAAGTTTTCCCCTGGTAATGCGTTGGGCAGACTGCACCACCCTCTGGAAAGCTTTGCGGTTGTGGGCGGTGCAGTTTCCGTACCAGGTGGTGATATAGCCCAACAGGATGCTCTCAATTGTGCATCTGTAAAAGTTTGTGAAGGTTTTAGGTATTAAGCCACATTTCTTTAGCCTGTTGAGGTTGAAGAGGTTCTTCACCACACTGTCTATGTGGGTGGACCATTTCAGTTTGTCAGTGATGTGTACGCCGAGGAACTTGAAGCTTTCCACCTTCTCCACTGCGGTCCCATCGATGTGGATAGGGGGTGTGCTCCCTCTGCTGTTTCCTGAAGTCCACGATCATCTCCAATAATGCATTTCATTGGATGATTCCTAGCCTACCATATCATATTTAAATAGGGGGGTGGCAGGTAGCCTAGTGGTTAGAGCATTGGGCCAGTAACTGAAAGGTTGCTGAATCAATTCCCCGAGCTGACAAGGTAAAAATCTGTTGTTCTGCCCCTGAACAAGGCAGTTAACCTACTGTTCCATGGTGGGGTGTCATTGTAAATAAGAATTTGTTCTTAATGACTTGCCTAGTTAAATAAATTAAATATTTGATGACTGCATTATGAATGTGACCTCTTGATTTGTTTATTTGAATAAAATAAGTGCTGTTTCAAAATTCTGTGCAAATATAGTATTTTAGATTATTTGCTTCATCCCTAAAAAGTTTTAACACTTTTGAGATGAATTCATAATTGTTCATGCTACATTTTTTCCTAATTATTATGAAGTCAACATAATCAGCGTAATGAGATACATTCTTATAGAAGACAGAGAAAATTGCAATATGAGCAACACATAGATCAATATTGGTGTGACTTCAGCATCATTTCTCATAACTATTTGAGAGGTTATGTTGAAATACTGTTCCTATTATTCAGATTGGAGGGAATACACTTCCAGCTTTGAAAGTCCAGATGCAGCAGATGTGTCCTCTGTCTTGGAGCTACTGGTCAGTGTGAGTAGAGAGCTGAGTTTGCCACAGTGAGTCCAGTGTGCTGTGATCAATGCACTACAAAACCTGCTCAGTGGACAATTAGTGACAGCTATTGGCTCTGTGTTGTACTATAGACACAGCCTGACGTCACAGACCATCTGGAATCTGGAGGGAAACTCCTATACTGGCTGATTCAACAAATACTCTTATAGGTACAGGTATATATATAAATATATATATATACTGTATATACCTTTACCAAATACATTTAAACTCAGTTTTTCTCCATTCCTGACATTTAATCCTAGTAAAAATTACCCGTCTTAGATCAGTTAGGATCACCACTTTATTTTAAGAATGTAAAATGTCAGAATAATAGTAGAGAGAATGATTTATTTCAGCGTTTATTTCTTTCATCACATTCCCAGTGGGTCAGAAGTTAACATACACTCAATTAGTATTTGATAGCATTGCCTTTAAACTGTTTAACTTGGGTCAAACGTTTTGGGTAGCCTTCCACGAGCTTCCCACAATAAGTTGGGTGAATTTTGGCCCATTCCTCCACACAGAGCTGGTGTAACTGAGTCAGGTTTGTAGGTCTTTTTGCTCACACACGCTTTTTCAGTTCTGCCCACAAATTGTCTATAGGATTGAGGTCAGGGCTCTGTGATGGCCACTCCAATACCTTGACTCTGTTGTCCTTAAACCATTTTGCTACAACTTTGGAAGTATGCTTGGGGTCATTGTCCATTTGGAAGACCCATTTGCGACCAAGCTTTAACTTCCTGACTGATGTCTTGAGATGTTGCTTCAATATATCCACAAAAATGTCCATCCTCATGATGCCATCTATTTTGTGAAGTGCACCAGTCCCTCCTGCAGCAGGTTATGTCGATATAGGACTTGTTTTACTGTGGATATTCATACTTTTGTACCTGTTTCCTCCACAATCTTCACAAGGTCCTTTGCTGTTGTTCTGGGATTGATTTGCACTTTTCGCACTGGAGTACGTTCATCTCTAGGAGACAGAACGCTTCTCCTTCCTGAGCGGTATGACAGCTGCGTGGTCCGATGGTGTTTATACATGCGTACAACGTGGTACCTTCAGGTGTTTGGAAATTGCTCCCAAGGATGAACTAGACTTGTAGAGGTCTGCAATTTTTTTTCTGAGGTCTTGGCTGATTTCTTTTGATTTTACCTAGATGTCAAGCAAAGAGGCACTGAGTTTGAAGTTAGGCCTTGAAATACATCCACAGCTACACCTCCAATTGACTCAAATGATGTCAATTAGCATAGCAGAAACTTCTAAAGCCATGACATAATTTTCAGGAATTTTCCAAGCTGTTTAAAGGCACAGTCAACTTAGTGTATGTAAACTTCTGACCCACTGGAATTGTAATACAGTGAATTATCAGTGAAATAATCTGTCTGCAAACAATTGTTGGAAAAATGACTTGTGTCGTGCACAACATAGATGTCCTAACTGACTTGCCAAACTATAGTTTGTTAACAAGAAATGTGTGGAGTGGTTGAAAAACGAGTTTTAATGACTCCAACCTAAGTGTATGTAAACTTCCGACTTCAACTGTATATATATAGAAACGTGTTTATCTTTCTACATCCAAGTTAGTCCAAGTCAATGTCTGCAATTCTTTCTGTTTTCTAAATGTCATTTAAGATTATATAGATTTTTTTCTCCTAGGCAATAGCTAGGTTTTATTAAAGTGAAAATGTCATGTAATTACAAATTAGGACTTAAAATAATTATATTATATATTAGATTTTCTTCCATAAGGATAGTTCCAAAAACATACTCAACCAAATAGGCAAATCATTTTTTAATTCCCCTCTATAAGTGTCACACCCTGACCTTAGTGTTCTTTGTTTTCCTTGTTATTTTGGTTAGGTCAGGGTGTGGCATGGGTGATGTATGTGTTTAACTTGTCTAGGAGTTTTGTATGTTTATGGGGCTGTATCCTTTCTAGGTGTTTATGTAAGTCTATGGTTGCCTAGATTGGTTCTCAATTAGAGGCAGGTGCTTATCATTGTCTCTGATTGGGAACCATATTTAGGCAGCCATGTTCTTTGGGTGATTGTTTCCTGTGTCTGTGCCACACAGGACTGGTTTGTTGACAGTTCACGGTGGTAGTTTGTGTTAATGTTCAGTTTTCCCTATTAAAACATGGACACCTACCACGTAGCTTATTGGTCCGATCCTTGCTACACCTCCTCAGAGGAAAGCTGCCGTTACAATAAGTGTGCCTATTCCTCACTGTCTCTGAGTGTTCCCCAGACAGTCAGGTGCTGGTGGGACTGATGATGGTGATGACACTAATGACACTGAACTGTGATTCTGCTCTCCAGAGCTTTCCCACACTCTGCCCATTGAGAGAGATTCCATGAAACAATAGTGTGCATTGTTAAAGGCAAATTCATTGCCCATCATTCCCTTAGTGGTAAAGTTTGTTTTTCAATCAAGGAGGTGGTAATACAAATATTTGTACTAATTGATGATTTGAAAATACTCTTGGTAGCCTATACAAGAATAAACAAGTTTCATTCAAAATCCTGTATTTCCCATATGGCAAATTATTATTGATGTTTTTATTAGAATAAGAACTTTAACAAAAGGCTATATTTAAAAATAAGACTATGACATGCAGTTATTTTTACCAGACACTTTTTATTAATGTCTTTCGTTTGGGAAATTATGTGAACAAAATTCCTCTCCCTATCCCTTGACACTAGTAGGTAGGGGTCTGAGTCTATTGTCCCAATGAGGCTCTGTGAGTGAGTTTTCCTGGGTTTCCCACACTTTCTCCATTCAATGATTTGCTTTCAATGGAAGAACAATATAAGTGTGTCTTATTATTCATACCATTAGCAATGCAGTTGAGTCCAATCCCAGACAAAGAAGGCTATTCTGTGTCTGTCTGCCCACCTGACTATGATAAAACGAGGTTATCAAGCTTTATTTTTACAAGACACCCCAAAAATCTACCTAGCATCAACATATTAGCCAACTCAAGATACAGAACACCTGTAATCTATGGAACAATGCAGAACAGATTTTTCAATATAACATGTGTAAAGCATGTGTAACAGTATAACTTTAGCCCGTCCCCTCGCAGAGGCCCTTGCAGAGCAAGGGGAACAACTACTTCAAGATCTCAGAGCGAGTTACGTCACCGATTGAAACGCTATTAGTGCGCACCACCGCTGTTTGAATAGGAACGTAGTATGAGTTTCAGTAATATGAGTGTCTCCTTCTTTTGTAAACTAAAGTCACTCTTCTGTGCTTGCTGACAACCACCAACGTAGACAAATGCTCTGTCACACTAATGCCGTTGTTCACTTGCTAGTAGGAACTCGTACGACTTGCTTACTGGTCGAACGCGGCATGTGTTTAACTATAACCCATAGCCACGGGATGTAGGGGTGCTGAAAAAATCCCCAGAAAATTCAGAATAAAAAAAAATATATATTAATAATTGTTCTGTTTTTTAAACATTGATTTTACAAAAGTAGTGCACTGTGCCTTCAATAGTCCTGTATAAGTGTACTGATATATACATCAGCGCTGGAAAAAAGATTAGTCCAGCCCCCCCCAAACTACTTCTCACGGCTATGCTACAACCAATTAGCGAGTCATATACATTTCCGCGTTTTGTAGTTGCGACTAGCACGTCAACACGGCATTAAGCCTGTCGCATGCTTCCCAGTTGCAACATTTTGCACAAATTTTGTGGCGTTTCTGTTTGTTTTGGTGTTCGGCATGGGCTTTTTTCGTCTGTTAGCGTACCAATAAAATGTTTGTTGAAGCAAGTCAAAGTTCGGTAGCTGAAGTCTACGCCCCTTCTTCAGTGATTGGTCAACAGTCCTTCTAGTTGGAGCCGGAACAATGGACTGAATTATTCAATAGTGTTTTTTGTCATTCAACTATAGACAACTAGTTTTCATGCACATATTTTCACTTGAGAGGCGACTAGTTTTCATGCATATATTTTCACTTGAGAGGCGACTAGTTTTCATGCACATTTTTTCATTTCCGAAGTACTGCACCAAACACTTAATTAAATGTAAAATTGCTCGACTAAGACCTTGTCATAAACGTCAAAATCAATGACATATTTCCTGATTTGTCTTAAATGAATTTGGACTATTTTGAGGGAATGTATAGTGATTGCTTCAGCATTTCAAGAGAGACAAAGAGTAGTATTGCCGCTTTTTTCTCGTTGTTCAAACAAAGGTCTTTTAAGAGAGTGTGAGCCACAGATGTTCGCTTCGCCGAGCTGAATTATGGTAGGAGCAAACTGAACCTACCTAGTACGCAGGCGCCTTTACTGTATTTGATTGTAAAAATTGATAATCATAAATTGATAATAATTTCAGAGGTATTAGTGATACATGTCTCATACCTCTTAACGCTCATCTAAATTCATTCACACAGGATATGAAATACATATTGGACAATCCAACATTCATGACATAAACCATTGAATCTTTATTTCCTAGGATCTAAGACTTTAGGGTGTCAAATGACCAGTACCAGACTCTAACGCAAAGTATAGGATTTTAATAAACCACAAACTATCAGCCACATTTCAAGATTGTTTTTATTTTCATATAGAGAATACATTTCTTAATTGTTAAGAACTTAAACTTTGTGATTAAGCATCACTACAATTGCGAGAAAACAGCTTCAAGTCACACAGGCACTCATCATAGACTGTGGGTTATATTAAATATTCATAGAAGAAACATAGACAAATGCAGCTTTAAAAACAAAGCAGACATATGTTAGATATGTCAATATGCGAGAATTAAAAAATCGTAATACAAACCAACACAAATTGGTAGTTCATCACTAAAACCAGGCTTGGATATACAGCAAATCAATTAACGATTTTTAAGTCATCAACAAGAATATATTTTCTGAAATTCATTAACAGAAGGATTATGTTGCACAATTAAAGAATTTAAACATTCTTTGCTATCTCACCCAATGTGGGTAATAAATAGATTATAATGAACAGTCAACAATATAAACCATCCTTAGCAGATGGAGGAATTTCCTCTTACAAAGTAAAAATAACTTGACATAATACTCAAGTTAAATGAAAAGTGATGATATCAATATGAACTTTCATTAGGAAGGCTTTTTCACATATTCCTGAAAAAATAATGAACACAAACAAATTAAAACTTTGACATTTTCTGCAGAAGGAGAATATTGTCTCATCCTATTCACATTACTGTCCATTAATGTTTGACCAACATGGTCCATTGTGTTTGTCTGAGTGGAGCTTTTAAGTCTGTAGAACTCTACCAGGACCTCCAGAGTGCGCTGTTCACTGGACTCTTTTCTTTGCTGATGCTGTGCTGGGTTAGAGAGCTGAGCTGAGGCAGGTCACTCTCCCTGCGGTTCTTATCAGAGGATGGCTGCAGGCTCTGGAAGTGGCTCGGCAGTCTTCTCTGGGACTCTGTCGTCACCTCATCCTTGGACAGGAAGTGGACAATCTCTTGGACACAGCTGGAGTAACCCTGATTGACAGGTGCTGAGCAGGAGGAGGAACTCACTGATACTGTTGCTGTTTTCTCAGGAAGCAAACTGTCATCTCCAGGATGTCAGCTTTCTCCAGCTTGGAGTCAGGCTGCTGGTTGAGGATCTCTGGAAACAGGGAAGACTTGAGCTGCTCAATGCTGCTGTTGTTACGATCTCTGTAATATCAGCACTGGCTTTCTTAGCTGCAAGAAGAGAAGGAGGGTCATTAATAATCTTATTCTGATATATAACATTAATGAAACACATAAAAAATCAGTCTAATGAACTTAATTTGCTTGAATTTGAATCTCACTTTACCTTGTTGGTCAGAGTCAGGTGCTCCGTAGTGTAGATCATTGCTGAAGTGATTGAAGGTCGTGGCTGGATCTATGTGTTGTAGAGGTCTTTGTGTAGAGATAATCTGATTTCTACTGGTTTCATCTCTCCTATATATACTCCCAAATCTGCATATGAATGTGTGTGTCTTGGGCTTGTAGGAGAATCTCACAGTCTGTAGCCAATGGGTGAGCTTGGGAGGACAATGAGGAATGTGGAGCTGCCACATGCTCAGTGTTCTTATTACCGGGGGACAATGGTCACATCTCAGGGGAACAGGTGGAGGGGTGGGGGGAGATGGAGAGTGTCTCACAGAGCGCTGTGTGAATCTGGGAAAGTGGTAACACCCAGATCTGCTGCCTGATGTTGGGATCAATGACATTGACATAGCACACACTCATCATCACAATTTACACGTGTGAATGACTCAAATACTTTCCAATAAAACATAGTGTTTCCTAACTTTAAAAAATCGTAATAATTTTGCTCGTATTGCCTAATTAGTCGAATTTAATAACTCTCTATAACCGATTTCTTGATTTCCCTTATTATAACTGCCAACACTTTAAAATATTTTAGACGTCGAGCTGTTCAGATGATTCAGAGAATATTCATTTTCTTTTTCAATAATTTTACTGCTTTATAAATGTATCTATCATGTCCAAAACATAACTACAAATCAAATAAAATCAAATTTTATTAGTCACATGCTCCGAATACAACAGCTGTAGACCTTACAGTGAAACACTTACTTACGAGCCACTAACCCTAACCAACCATGCCGTTTCAGTGTAACATTATTTATTTATTTATTTTCACCTTTATTTAGCCAGGTAGGCCAGTTGAGGACAAGTTCTCATTTTCAACTACGACCTGGCCAAGATAAAGCAAAGCAGTGCGACAAAAACAACAACAGAGTTACACATAAACAAACGTACAGTCAATAACACAATAGAAAAATCTATGTACAGTGTGTGCAAATGTAGAAGAGTAGGCAGGTAAGGCAATAAATAGGCCATGGAGGAGAAATATTTACAATTTAGAATTAACACTGGAGTGATAGATGTGCAGATGATGATGTGCAAGTAGAGATACTGGGGTGCAAAAGAGCAAGAGGATAAGTAACAATATGGGGATGAGGTAGTCGGGTGTGCTATTTACAGATTGTTTGTGTACAGGTAGAGTGATCGGTAAGCTGCTCTGACAGCTGATTCGTAAAGATAGATAGGGAGATTTAAGACTCCAGCTTCAGTGATTTTGGCAATTCGTTCCAGTCATTGGCAGCAGAGAACTGGATGGAAAGGCAGCAAAACCAAGTGTTGGCTTGACCAGGGAAATATACCTGCTGGAGCACGTGCTACGGGTGGGTGTTGCTATGGTGACCAGTGAGCTGACATAAGGCGGGGCTTTACTTAGCATAGACTTATAGATGACCTGGAGCCAGTTTGGCCACGAATATGTAGTGAGGGCCAGCCAACGAGAGCATACAGGTCGCAGTGGTGGGTAGTATATGTGGCTTTGGTGAGAAAACGGATGGCACTGTGATAGACTACATACAGTTTGTTGAGTAGAGTGTTGGAGGCTATTTTGTAAATGACATCGCCAAAGTCAAGGATCGGTAGGATAGTCAGTTTTACGAGGGTATGTGGCAGCATGAGTGAAGGATGCTTTGTTGCGAAATAGGAAGCCGATTCTAGATTTAATTTTGGATTGGAGATGCTTAATGTGAGTCTGGAAGAATCAGAGAATCACCAGCAGCAAGAGCGACATCATTGATATATACAGAGAAAAGAGTCAGCCCGAGATTTGAACCCTGTGGCACCCCCATAGAGACTGCCAGAGGTCCGGACAACAGGCCCTCCGATTTGTCACACTGAACTCTATCTGAGAAGTAGTTGTTGAACCAGGTGAGGCAGTTATTTGAGAAACCAAGGCTGTTGAGTCTGCCGATAAGAATACGGTGATTGACAGAGTCAAAAGACTTGGCCAGGTCGATGAAGATGGCTGCACAGTACTGTCTTTTATCGATGGCGGTTATGATATCGTTTAGGACCTTGAGCGTAGCTGAGGTGCACCCATGACCAGCTCGGAAACCAGATTGCATAGTGGAGAAGGTACGGTGGGATTTGAAATGGTCTGTGATCTGTTTGTTAACTTGGCTTTCAAAGATTTTAGATAGGCAGGGCAGGATGGATATACGTAGGTCTATAACAGTTTCGGTGTAGAGTGTCTCCCCCTTTGAAGAGGGGGATGACCGCGGATGACCGCGGCAGCTTTCCAATCTTTGGCGATACGAAAGAGAGGTTGAATAGGCTGGTAATAGGGGTTGCAACAATTTCAGCGGATCATTTTAGAAAGAGAGGGTCCAGATTGTCTAGCCCAGCTGACTTAGGGATCCAGATTTGCAGCTCTTTCAGAACATAAGCTGTCTGGATTTGGGTGAAGGAGAAGGGGGCTTGGGCAAGTTGCTGCAGGGGTGCTGAGATGTTGGCCGGGGAAGGGGTAGCTAGGTGGAAAGCAAAAATTCTTATTGAAATTAGCGATTATCGTAGATTTATCGGTGGTGACAATGTTTCCTATCCTCAGTGCAGTGGGCAGCTGGGAGGAGGTGCTCTTATTCTCCATGGACTTTACAGTGTCCCAAAACCTTTTGGAGTTGGTGCTACAGGATACAAATTTCTGTTTGAAAATGCTAGCCTTAGCTTTCCTAACTGACTGAGTATATTGGTTCCTGACTTCTCAGTTCCCTGAAAAGTTGCAAATAGCGGGGGCTAATAGATGCTAATGCAGAACGCCACAGGATGTTTTTGTGCTGGTCAAGGGCAGTCAAGTCTGGGGTGAACCAAGGGCTATATCTGTTCTTAGTTCTAGATTTTTTAAATTGGGCATGCTTACTCTATATATAGCCTGTCTTAATGTATATAGTCCGCTGTTTTATTTCTTTACTTACCTATTGTTCACCTAACACATTTTTTGCACTATTGGTTTGAGACTGTAAGTAAGCATTTCACTGTAAGGTCTACACCTGTTGTATTCTGCGCACTTGACAAATAAACTTTGATTTGATTTGATATTTAAGATGGTGAGGAAAGCACTTTTAAAGAGCAACCAGGCATCCTCTACTGACAGGATGAGAACAATATCCTTCCAGGATACCCAGGCCAGGTCGATAAGAAAGGCCTGCTCGCTGCAGTGTTTTAGGGAGCGTTTGACAGTGATGAGGGGTGGTCGTTTGACCGTGGACCCATTACACACAAAGGCAATGAAGCAATGATCGCTGAGATCCTGGTTGAAGACAGCAGAGGTGTATTTAGAGGGCAAGTTGGTCAGGATGATATCTAAGAGGGTGCCCATGGTTACGGATTTAGGGTTGTACCTGGTAGGTTCCTTGATAATTTGTGTGAGATTGAGGGCATCTATCTTAGATTGTAGGATGGCCGGGGAGTTAAGCATGTCCCAGTTTAGGTCACCTAACAGTACAAACTCTGAAGATAGATAGGGGACGATCAATTCACATATGGTGTTCAGGGCACAGCTTGGGGCTGAAGGGGGTCTATAAAAAGTGGCAGTGGTGAGAGACGTGTTTCTGGAAAGGTGAATTTTTAGTAGAAGTAGAAGCTCGAATTGTTTGGGCACAGACCTGGATAGTATGACAGAACACTGCAGGCTATCTTTGCAGTAGATTGCAACTCCGCCCCCTTTGGCAGTTCTATCTTGTCGGAAAATGTTATAGTTAGGGATGGAAATTTCAGGATTTTTGGTGGCCTTCCTAAGCCAGGATTCAGACACAGTTAGGACATCCGGGTTGGCGGAGTGTGCTAAAGCAGTTAATAAAACAAACTTAGGGAGGAGGCTTCTAATGTTAACATGCATGGAACCAAGGCTTTTACGGTTACAGAAGTCAACAAATGAGAGCGTCTGGGGAATGGGAGTGGATCTAGGGGCTGCAGGGCCTGGGTTAACCTGTACCAGAGGAACAGAGGATGAGTAGGATAAGGGTACGGCTAAAGGCTATAAGAATTCGTCATCTTGTGCGTTCGGAACAGAGTGTAAAAGGAGCAGATTTCTGGCATAATATATTCAAGGCATAATATACAGACAAGGGTATGGTAGGATGTGAATACAGTGGAGGTAAACCTAGGCATTGAGTGACGATGAGAGAGGTCACCAGCCTGCTCGTTATAGCGCACACCTGTCACCATCGTTACATGCACCTGCACGTCATCCCTCACCTGGACTCCAAAACTTCCTTAATTATCTGCCCTATATATGTCACTCCCTTTGGTTCCTTCCCCGTTTCCTGTCTGTGTGTTGTTTGTGTATCTAGTTTGTATTATGTTTCAATAATTTATTAAAACACTCACTCCCTGAACTTGCTTCGCGACTCTCAGCGCACATCGTTACACACAAAGCTTTTTACGAGAGATGAATGTTGATGGAACATGCAGTACCAGTCAAAAGTTTGGACACACTTACTCTTTCAAGGGTTTTTCTTTATTTGACTATTTTCTACATTGTAGAATAATAGTGAAGACATCAACACTATGTAATAACACATATGGAATCATGTAGTAACCAAAAAAAGTGTTAAACAAATCAAAATATATTTGAGATTTGAGATTCTTCAAAGTAGGCACCCTTTGCCTTGATGACACTCTTTGCCTTGGTTACACACTCTTGGTATTGTGTGTAGATTGATGAGGGAAATATGATGGTAAATCACTTCTTAAATATATTGGATACAGATAGTGTACATTAGACAAATTATATATTGTCAGTGCCAACATTTCATACTGCAAATTTTGGCAATATATCATATGTCTAATGTACACTGTCCATATATTACAATGGGCATTTGCCATCACAAATTGAACACGCAGTTAAAGGGCTTAGACTAATAAAGTCCACAATTGGGAAACTGTACTGTACAAATACCATTCAAATGTGCTGTCCTTTGACTGTTTATGATGATTTAAGCAATGAGATGGCTGACTTGATGGCTGTCCAATTGCAATGTGGTACATTGGCATTGGCCATATGATATATTGCAAGTTCACACTTCCATGTTAAGATATGAAATGGACCGTGTACTCTCATCATATCGACATCTGGAGGAGTATCAGTGGCCCTGAATGTGTGGCAAAAATCATTTTTGCAAATCGCATGCACGGAAGCATAGTTAGACAATAACCTGTAAACCAATGTTATCCTATGGGAGAAATTTGGATGTGTCAAACTACATGAACCGCCGCACGCAGCTAGAATAGCCCCCTCCCCCCGATAACCCCTGTCAAAAATGACATGTATCTTTATGACCCAGAAGCTGCTACTAGCCAGGCCTCATTCCGGCCTACTTGTTTGCACAGTCACTGCAGTCAGATTGAGCGAGCTAAGATCAAGTGGAGCACCACATTGAACTCGGAACAGCCTAGAGACTATAGTGATGCCGTTCGTTTGCCTTTCAGTGTTGATTTCAACCTGTCCATTTGGTGATGGGAAATCCCTGCTTAAATATATTGGAAATGGACACTGTCCATTTGCAATATAAAATATGGACAATGACAATTTATCATACTGCAATTGGACAGTCAGCCATCAAGTCAGCCATCAGTCAATAGGACATCATACCAGTGGAGGGTCCTCAGAGGAAGAAGGGGAGGACAATCCACCTCAGTGAATTTCATAAAAATAAAAATGTTGAAACAATAAAAAAGTGATCCTTTTCAGATAAAACTATACTATATATATATTTACGTCACCAAATAATTGTTTTAAACACACTGTTTTGCAATGAAGGTCAACAGTAGCCTCAACAGTACTCTGTAAGTTAGCACCATGGTGTAGCCGGAGGACAAAGCTAGCTTCTGTCCTCCTCTTGGTACATTACCTTCAATACAAAATCTAGGAGGCTCATGGTTCTCACCCCATTCCATAGACTTACAAAGTCATTATGACAACATCGGAGGATGTCCTCCAACCTATCAGTGCTCTTGCAGCATGAACTGACATGTTGTCCACCCAATGAAAAGATGAGAGAATGAATCTTGTACTGAAAGCATAAGCTACAGCTAGCTAACAGTGCAGTGCATAACATGTGGTGAGTCGTTGACTCAAAAAGAGAGAAAGACAATAGTTGAACAGTTTTGAACAAATTACTTTCTTCCAAAATTAAGAAGAAAGAGAGAGATAGAGAGAGTCATTTTTTCAGTTTTAGTTTCTGCAAATGCAGCTAGCTAGTTTAGCCTACTCAAACACCCTGCTCAAACAGAGGGTTGCTATGTTAGTTAGCTGGCTATGACTATCCAACACAACACTTGAACTCTTCCAAGTCAAGGTAAGCTTTTGGTTTTACAAATTTATTGCCACTGGGGCCGGTGTAACTGCTAAACTTCTTACTGACTGTACACTGTAACATTACCACATGATTGTTTACTAACTCGCTAGTTCTATTAGCTATGTTGACTATGATGTTACTTTAGGTAATATGGTGAAAATTATGTAGGCTGTGTGTAGGAGATATGATATGGTTTGGCATAGCTGATGTGTTGAGCATCGAAGTCCACAAGTGGAGGGAAAAGGTGAGAGGAGGAGAGTGCATAGATACAAGAAGGAATACAATGTGGTTGCTATGAAAGTGAACTGAGGTGATCATGCATGATCAGCGGTGCGTGATCAGAGGTGTGATCAGAGGTGCATTCATTCCACCGATTCTGTTGCAAAATGTTTCTTAAATGGAAGCGAACGAAACGGGGATTAACATACCTGAATTTGTCCAATAGAAACACTTCTTTGCAAAAAAACAAGAGTCCTCTCGCATCTTAAATGTCACCAACCGCCACTGTTTACTGACACCAAACGGACTTTGTCCAACTTGCCATCGCATATGTCAGAGCCTGCCTGAAATTCATAGCTCATTCTGTTTAAACATGAAAACACATAGTTATGTTAGAGCTACGGTCTGATTCTGACCGGCAGGCTAAATACCTACATCCTATACCTATACCTACATACAGGTATTAGGTGAGCAATAGGTAAGTAAAGAAATAAAACAACAGTAAAAAGACAGTGAAAGATAACAGTAGCGAGACTATAAAAGTAGAGAGGCTACATACAGACACCGGTTAGTCAGGCTGATTGAGGTAGTATGTACATGTAGATATGGTTAAAGTGACTATGCATATATAATGAACAGAGAGTAGCTGTAGGGTAAAAGAGGGTTTGG
This sequence comes from Oncorhynchus kisutch, assembly GCF_002021735.2. Classification (NCBI taxonomy): domain Eukaryota; kingdom Metazoa; phylum Chordata; class Actinopteri; order Salmoniformes; family Salmonidae; genus Oncorhynchus; species Oncorhynchus kisutch. Next base: position 28,967,806 of record NC_034174.2, on the reverse strand, counting down.
CAGGTGGTGGGTGATGGGTGATGGGACACAATGCAGATAGCCCGGTTAGCCAATGTGCGGGAGAACTGGTTGGTCGGCACCAATTGAGGTAATATGTACATGAATGTACATACTTGGTAGTGAGTGTTGCAACTGAGGACAGACGATTTTTATGCAATATGCGCTTCAGAACTCGATGGTCCCATTCTGTGAGCTAGTGTGGCCTACCAGTTGGCTGCATGACCAAATAAGTCTGGCCAGCCAGATGGACACAGACAGACAGACAGAGAGAGTAAGAGAGAGAGAGAGAATTTATCCAGGGTAGGGTTAATTGGAACAGTGACAGTGGAATCTCTCTCATTTGATGTCACACGTCTGTCACATGTTATGAACCATTATTGGTTGTCACATGAATTAAACAAAACAGTAATGATTTATTAATTATGGTAAATCATGCAAATATAACTTGTCTGTGTATAGCCGTATATAAGACAACTGTTGGGACTGCCCAAGCAGAGCTCCTGATTGACATGTGTACTATGGTGCATTGAGTTGGTTGGAACCTCTCCAGCGTGCTGATAATAAACGATGATTCAGTTAAGATTGACTTTGAGTGTCCCTGTGTAAGAATTTCCACAACAATTTGGCATCAATGAACAGCATGATTGATTCTACCTGCTGAGCTTTCCAGTGTGGGTCTGTGAGGAAAACCGGTGGCGCATTTTATTCCCCCGTCTGACCAAAATACGAAGAGACCCGCCCAGAACAGACTCTTACTGTGAGCTGCCCAGGAGGAGACACATCATCCACAAACAATTGAGGGACGGCAACTGATTTCAGCAAGTCAATTTAAAGGAATCTGTATAAAAATTAAAAATATATAGAAAATAAAAGTAACGCTTAGAAAGGTACCCATAGTCTACTTGCACATTCATCTTCTGCGCATATATCACTCCAGTGTTTAGTTGCTATATTGTAATTATTTGGACACTATGGCCTATTTATTGCCTTACCTCCCTTATCCTACCTCATTTGCACACACCTTTTCTACTGTATTATTGACTGTGTTTATTTTATTCCATGTGTAACTCTGTGTTGCTGTTTGTGTCCAACTGCTTTGCTTTATCTTGGCCAGGTCACAGTTGTAAATGAGAACCTGTTATCCACTAGCCTACCTGGTTAAATAAAGGTTAAATTGAAAAAAAAAAGAGAGAAGACTATTCACTAGATTTATGAGAGAACTAGAGCGAGGCGTAACGGTACCATGGAAAGCCCCGCTGACAGCTGTCTGTAGGTATTTAGAAAACATTTCTATGTAGTCTGCAGCCACTACAGAATAACACATGGTATTTTTTAATACGGGGTATTATTTATACGTGTAGCAAATAGCTGTAAGAGAACCATGACTATAGATATAGTGCATAGCAAGTAACGACAAGATATGCACAGTTGACGATGCACATGTGGTAATGAGGAGATTACAGAGTGTGTTTGGGAATAGTAAACCCATGTCATCTGATTTGTCGGAAGTATTAAGGTGTCTGAAGTATAATTCTATATACGCATGGGTTTATTAAGACTTCCTGCCCAAGATGCAGTAAACTCGATTGTGTTTATTTTCTTTCTTCCAGGACTGATGGAATGTCCACTACCAAGTTTTTATTTCATGTTTATCAGTGATTCTGTATCTCTCCCTTTGAAAGGCTTCCTGAGGCAGGTGCCTTGGGAGAGCAGTTAAAGTACCCGGATCCGGACCCAAACATTCATATGCAGACTTGGGACTATAGATAGGAGAAATCAGATTCTCTCTACACAGAGACCTATACAACACAGAGATCAAACCATGGCACCTACAAATCCAGTTAACATCGCCCTCTGGAGGCCATGGTAGAGTCTTACAGACTGGAGTTCCACTCTGAGACAAACACAATGGACCATGTTGGTCTATATTCATGTCATATTTGTCATGGACAATAATGACAATAGGAAGATATATTCTCTATCTCCTTATTCAGGAGTTTTTTAAAGTCTTGCTGGGATTGAGACTGTTAATTTCAGTTGTACTCAAGAAGTTGTACTGCTAAATGGCCTATACTATTATTATATTATTCTAAGACAATTGCCCATGAAAATTAGATTTTTGTTTTGTGATGGCATTATATAATTGACATCATAACCTTTATGTTTTGTGAAATATGTGTTGAATACGAGGTCCTCTATGAGGACTTTTACCTAAAATTACCAATATTTTTGTGATTGTCTAATGATATGTTTTAAGGTCAAAGCTTAGAGAATAAGCAAATGTTTCCACTATATTTGTGTATTGATAAAGATTGACATAATATTGAGCATCTTATATGAAGCATGTATCAGTTATCCATTTGATAATAATGGACCTAAACTACAGCATCATTATTCATGTGAGGATGATTTACCTGAACTGGGTAGCCTATTATACCTGTAATCATCACTCTCTGTGATAAGCAAAAACTTATCTGTTTTAAGATCATAATACATTACCTGAATATGTCTATACTGAAGAAAAACTTTCTCAAAACTCTTGTTCATTTTCAACAATCCGGTGTGTCTTTTGTAAAGACAGTAAATGTAGGCAATATCCCCATACTCCACCTGGCAGCCCATACTCTGTTAGAGTATGTCTTGGAGATTTTTCCAAGTTTCTGTTTGTGATGTATAATCACTTTGCAGTGTCTCATTGAGACAATTTTAATCAATTCAAAAACAATCAAATGAAATACTTTTTTTTCTTGTTCTTTATTTACTTTTTCTTATCATTACTATGATAGTTTACATTTCAGTTCAATAATTGTGTAGGCGTAGGCCTAAACGTTAAATGCTTGCAAATGACCATTTTGTTATGAAGATATTCCCATCACATCAGCATGACATGCAGGAGGTTTATGATGATATGATATTGATTTTAGTTGCACATCAAATGTGTGCCGAATAGCTTCGTGTTTTACCAAATGTTCACCTATGTGTATATATGTAGGTTTACAGAAAATATCACAGAAGACCAGAGATGACCTACCACATTATCACAGAAATCCAGGGCCATGTTCAGTTGCCAAACGTTATCGAACGTTGCAGATAGAAATTCCATGAATAGAACCAATTCATTGTTCTACATGTCTGAACGTTCTAAAACGTGGCGTCCTCCTGAACGCCCCAGAGATTTTTCCATTGAGGGATTATTATTTATTTGTACCTGAACGTCATTGCGCAACACAAGATGGCGGCGGAAAGTGAGAGAGTAGACAGGAGTAGTCACAGCATGGATAAAAGCATAACTCTTCCACCCAATGAGATCTTCAGGAATTTGGAAAATGCAAAGAGGTTCGCAATAGACATAGGTATACACTAAGTTAATATTTAGATCGCTACTTGAATATATTCACTTGTCTTGTTACTTTGACAACACAGCAGGCACACAAGAGGCTAGCAAGCAACGACGTGTGGCTGGCTAGCTAAACTAGCTGATTTAAGTACTGCAGTTAGCTACCAGTAGTTGCGAAGTTACCTTCGCGCCACTGGTTTGCCACATAAATGTTAGCTGGCTAATTAGCGTTTGTTTATGGGCTAGATAGGCAATTGAGAAACCTGTAGCTAACTAGCTAACTAACCAGCTAATTTGACCGCTGCGCCAGAGTGGCTGAGTTGTCAATAGTTGACTGATGGATTTATTTATCTCACGTGAGACTGCAGAAACCTTTTTGTTCCTCCCACAGGTGGCTCTCTGACGAAACTCGCCTATTACTCCACTGTTCAACACAAAGTAGCGAAAGTACGGTCATTCGACCATACTGCAAAGGTATGTGGTGTCAATAAACTTTGCAACACTGTCCCTAACAAACGTTAGCTCCAATGGAGCAGAGGACACAGTTAAATAAGAGCTTGCGTTCAACGTGTAGTGTGCTATTTACTCGGCAACAGTAACATCAAATGTCAGTGTTCAATTGAGGGGCAAAAGTGATTTGCTGCCCAAGTGCACTGCTATGCAGTGTTACTAGTGTTATTACAGTGTTTAAGCCTGGAGGACTCGTGCCAGATTAGTTGTTCTTATCTCTCAGCACACTGTACTGTGTAGTCGTAGGTCTCCAATGGGGAAACCTGATAAAGGTGTGTGAATGTAGCTACAGAAATGTAAACTAACTAAGCTTGTGTTAATTAGAGAGAAGCCAATATGGGATTGCTTGAGTGTGGGGTTTGTGGTAGACATATAGGCCACTGATTCATGATGTTGGGCTTCAAAAGGCTGTGTACCTTGGGACAGTGAATATGTAGACTTACACGTCTTACTGAGCCCACTCAGGTTGCCCTGGAGGTCTCAGGTCTGCAGATTTGGTCTGGTTCCTTATCTGTGTCCATCTTTACCAGGACACTGAGGATGACCCCCTCTATGAGATCTCAATGCAGGAGGAGATCTTGGCTCGCCTTCACTTCATCAAGTTTGAAAATGCCTACATTGAAACCTGCCTGGACTTTATCAAAGACCACCTGGTCAACACTGACACCAAAGTCATCAAAGCCACCGGTGGAGGGGCTCATAAGTTCAAAGATCTCATAGAGAAGAAACTGAAGCTCAGGTGAGAAAAGGAATATGTTTTGAGGTATTTTGTTAAAATCTAAAACAGCTTTATTTTTAAAGACAGCTTGACCGGTATAAGGTTGAGCTTATTATAATGTAGCTGCTCTTCATGTTTTGACAAGAGTGGACAAGGAGGATGAAATGACATGCCTGATTAAGGGCTGCAACTTTGTGCTGAGGAACATCCCCCACGAGGCTTTTGTCTATGTCAAGCATGCAGACTCTGAATTCCGCTTCCAGAACACTCACCCTGACATCTTCCCTTACCTGCTCATCAACATCGGCTCAGGGGTGTCAATCATCAAGGTACTAATGCCTGACACTCATCTAGATCTGGTGTGACATGTGGCCTATGTACCAATTCATTCAACAAACAATATTTATTTCCAAACAGGTTGAATCAGAGGATACATTTGAGCGTGTTGGAGGAAGCTCCATAGGTGGGGGGACGTTCTGGGGCCTTGGCGCTCTGCTCACAAAAACAAAGGTAAAACCCCTCCTCACCCCCATGCTGACACTTCAAGCAATAGGCTTTTTAAAAAGTCAGGCTACTCAAATGAACTGAAATGTATAGTCTTATTTTCTGTTGGTTCTTGTCTAATATCTTGCCAGTTGACATTACTGCAACTTTTATTTTTATTATCAGGAAGACTGCCCTCTGTACTTACAAGCTCTCGTTCTGAATAGGGTTCAGGGGATTTTCTGTGTGGAAAGGTCTTGGACGGGCAGTCTGTCCAAACAGCATGCCCATTATTAATGTGCACCTTGTGCTGGGGACAATAAATTCCCACTCTAAAATGTACAGTTTTGTCACACTACACAATGCCACAAATCTGTCAAGTTTTGAAGGTGCGTGCAATTGGCATGCTGACTGTAGGAATGTCCAGTAGAGTTGTTGCCAGAGAATTTAATGTTAGTTTCTCTACCATAAGCCTCATTCGTCTTATAATTTGTCCGTACGTCCTCCTGGCCTCACAACCGCAGACCACGTATTACCAGCCCAGGACCACATCGGGCTTCTATACCTGTGTCTAAGACCAGCCACCTGGACAGCTGATGAAACTGGGCTTGCACAACCAAAATATTTCTGCACAAACTAAGGGATGCTCATCATCCTTTCCAGGGTCTTGACCTGACTGCAGTTTGGCATCATAACTGACTTCAGTGAGCAAATTTTCACCTTTGATGGCCACTGGCACGATGAAATTCTCTTCACGAATGAATCACGGTTTCAACTGTACCAGGAAGATGGCAGACAGCGTGTATGGCGTTGTGTGGGCGAGCGGTTTGCTGATGTCAACGTTGTGAACAGAGTACCCCATGGTGGCGGTGGGGTTATGGTATGGGCAGGCATAAGCTACAGACAATGAACACAATTCCATTTTATTGATATCAATTTGAATGCACAGAGATACTGTAATGAGGGGTCCCCTGCGACTCAGTTGGTAGAGTGGCGCTTGCAATGCCAGGATTGTGGGTTCGATTCCCTCGGACTGGTACGGGAAAAAAAGTGATGTTTTCACTCACTACTGTAAGTCGCTCTGGATCAGAGCGTCTGCAAAATTGCTAAAATCTAAATGTGTTGAGATGCTAAGACCCATTGTAGTGCCATTCATCCACCGCCATCACCTCATGTTTCAGCATGATTGTGCACGGCCTGTGTCGCAAGGATCTGTACACAATTCCTGGAAGCTGAAAATGTCCCGGTTCATCCATGGTATGTATACTCACCAGACATGTCACTCGTTGAGCATGTTTGGGATGCTCTGGATCGATGTGTACGACAGCATGTTCCAGTTCATGCTAATATCCAGCGACTTCGCACAGCCATTGAAGCGTAGTGGAACAACATTCCGCAGGCCACAACCAACAGCCTGATCAACTCTATGTGAAGGAGATGTCACACTGCATGAGGCAAATGGTGGCCACTAGGGCATCAAATTAACACCTGCTAAGTGCGGGTAGATTTAAGTATTGGCGGGTAAGAATGTCTATTTCACCAGACACGTTGTCAGGCGGTCAATTTCCATGGCTCTACATTGCGAGCATTACATTTATTATTAAAAATATAATCTAATAAAATGTTTTTTTGTCAAGTGCGCCGAATACAACAGATGTAGGTAGACCTTACCATGAAATGCTTAGATACAAGCCCTTAACCAACAATGCCGCTCAATAAAAAGTTTAGAAAATATTTACTAAAGTAAAAAATAAAAAAAAGTTAACATTAAAGAGGCTGTATACAGGGGGTACCGGTACCAAGTCAATGTGCGGGGGTACAGGTACGGGAAAGGAGGATGCCTAGTCAGTTGTACAACTGAATGCCTTCAACCCAACCCCTCTGAATCAGAAAGGTGGATGTCGATTAAGGCAGTCCCACACGTCTTTGTCGCCTGGGGAACAGTGGGTTAACTGCCTTGCTCAGGGGCAGAACAACAGATTTTTACCATGTCAGCTCGGGGATTCGATCCAGTAACCTTTCGGTTACTGGCCAACGCCCTAACCACTAGTTGTGGAAATGTGTACTTGAAGGTAGGCGCAAAGTGACTATGCATAGATGATTAACAGTGAGTAGCAGCAGTGTAAAAATAAAGCTGGTGTCAATGTAAATAGTCCAGGTGCCCATTTGATAAATTGTTCAGCAATCTTATGTTAGTTAGAAAAATGCTGCAGTAGCTGTTTTCAATGTATTTATGCTGTTTTGTTTCATAGCTGATAATTAAACAAATAATTATTCATCCTACATCTCACCACTGCCTGGCAGGGGAGCTGTGCGCACTGAGTGAAGTGCTGATACTTTAGATTTTTGGAGGTGCTGAGCACAGGCATAAAACTTGGTCTAATTTACTAAAGTCTACAAAGTGAGACTTTGTCCTTGTTTTGTCTATTTACATTGTTTTGTTCACAAGCTTGGTTGTTTTTCAACGTTAGTTTGAGTCTGCTGCTTCAACTAATAGTCAGATCTCAGACAGACATGTGACATGACTCCAGTGGCCTCGTTACCATGGTAATCTCTCTGACTTAAACATTTGTCTCTGATATTTTGATTACAAGACTGGTCACAAAATGTAATTAAATTTAACATACCACATTTCTTGTTTTAGGAACATTAAAAAGCATGGGCATCAGAATGTTTTTATTTAAAAAATCTATATATTTTGGCGAGTAAAAAGAATCTTGTACATGCCACACTGGCTGGTGGACCAAAAAGTTAATGTTAGGCCCTGGGGGTCACACCTGATATGACTGGTTTTCTGATCAGTGGTTGTAGAGGGTGCAACAGGTCAACACCTCAGGAGTAAATGTCAGTTGGCTTTTTATAGCTGAGAAGAGAGGGGAGGGGGGGGGGGAGAGGGAGGAAAAAAAACTATACACACTTAAGTTCACACAGGACACCACATAAGACAGGAATTTCACCAGATAGGACAGACTGACCTTAGCCCCCCGGCACATTGACTATTGCAGCATAGATACGGGAGGCTGAGACGGAAGGTCGGGGGACACTGGCCCTGTCCGACTATACCCCCAGACAGTGCAAACCAGGCAGGATATAACCCCACCCAGTTTGCCAAAGCACAGCCACCACACCACGAGAGATATCAGCTTACTATCCTGAAACAAGGCTGAGTATAGCCCACGAAGATCTCCTCCACTACACAAGCCCGAGAGGGTGCAAAAACAGGCAGGAATATCACGACAGTAACTCAACCCACTCGAGTCAAGTTTAGCAAAAAAGACTCCTAGGGATGGCATGGAAGAGTGCTAGAAGGCCAGTAATAGGGTCTGAGGCCGAGAATCCCAGAGGAGAGCCGGCCAGGCAGAGACTGCAATGGCCATTCATCTTCGCACTCCTGGGCCAGATTACACTTGGGGGGGGGGGGGGAGCATTTGAGGTCAGGGGTCTGCAGGCCAGTCAAGTTCATCCACACTGATCTCAACAAACCATTTCTGTATGGACCTCACTTTGTGCATGGGGGCATTGTCATGCTGAAACAGTAAAGGGCCTTCCCCAGACTGTTGGCACAAAATCATCTAGAATGTCATTGTATGCTGTAGCGTTAAGATGTCCCTTCACTGGAACTAAGGGGCCTTGCTCGAAACATGAAAAACAGCCCCAGACCATTATTCCTCCTCCACCAAACTTTTTACAGTTTGCACTATGCATTCGGACAGGTAGTTTTCTCCTGGCATCCGCCAAACCCGGAGTCGTCCGTCGGACTGGCAGATGGTGAAGTGTGATTCATCAAGACAGAACGCTTTTCCACTGCTCCAGAGTCTATTTGCGGCGAGCTTTACACCACTCCAGCCGACGCTTTGCATTGTGCATGCTGATCTTAGGTTGAAGTGAGGCTGTTCGGCCAAGGAAAACCATATTCATGACTTTCCCGAAGAACAGTTCTTGCTGGTGCTGACGTTGCTTCCAGAGGCAGTTTTGAAATTGGTAGTGAGATACTTTTTACGCCCTATGCACCTCATCACTTGGTGGTCCTGTTATGTGAGCTTGTGTGCCCTACCACTTTGCGGCTGAGACATTGTTGCTCCTAGACATTTATACTTCACAATAACAGCACCTGCAGTTGACCGGGCAGCTCTAGCAGGGTAGATATTTGATGAACTGATTTGTTGGAAAGGTGGCATCCTATGACTGTGCCATGCTAAAAGTCACTGAGCTCTTCAGTAAGGGCATTCTACTGCCAATGTTTGTCTATGGAGATTGCATGGCGGTGCTCAATTTTATACACCTGTCAGCAATGGGTGTGGCTGAAATAGCTGAATCCACAAATTAAGGGATGTCCACATACTCTTGTATGTTCGTCAAAAGAGATCAGGGTCTAGAGTAACGCCGAGTTCCTAAAGTTTTATTTGAGATGACTTTATAACCATCAAGATGAAATGTCAGATCAAACAGCAGATCTGTTTTGTTTCTTGGGACCTAGAACTAGCATCTCTGTTTTGTCTGAGTTTTAAAATGTTGACGCCATCCATTTCCTTATGTCTGAAACGCATACTTCCAGGGTAGGTAATTTTGGTGCTTCACCATGTTTCATCGAAATGTACAGCTGTGTGTCGTCTGCATAGCAGTGAAAGTTGATATTGTGTTTCCGAATGACATCGCCAAGATGTAGAATATACACTACTGTTCAAAGTTTGGGGTCACTTAGAAATGCCCTTGTTTTTTGAAAGAAAATACCTCCCACTCCTCTTTCTATTCTGTTTAGAGCCAGTTTGCGCTGTTCTATGAAGGGAGGAGTACACCGTGTTGTACGAGATCTTCAGTTTCAGAACAGTTTTCAGCTGTGCTAACATAATTGCAAAAGGGTTTTCTAATGATCAATTAGCCTAAAATTATGAACTTGGATTAGCTAACACAACGTGCCATTGGAATACAGGAGTGATGGTTGCTGATAATGGGCCTCTGTACGCCTGTAGATATTCCATTAAAAATCTGCTGTTTCCAGCTACAATAGTCATTTTACACAGTTAACCATGTCTACATTGTATTTCTGAATCAATTTGATGTTATTTGAATGGACAAAATATTTGCTTTTCTTTCAAAAACGAGGATATTTAAGTGACCCCAAACTTTTGAATGGTTGTGTGTGTATAGATGGTGTAATCGGAACCTTGAGGAACACCGAAACAACATATAATTGATTTGTCAGAGGACAAACCATCCACGGAGACAAGCTGATATCTTTCCGACAGATAAGATCTAAACCAGGCAAGAACTTGTCCGTGTAGACCAATTAGGGTTTCCAATCTCTCAGAGTGTGGTGACTGGTGTCAAAGGAAACACTAAGGTCTAGGAGCATGAGGACCGATGCAGAGCCTTGGTCTGACGCCATTAAACAGTCATTTACTACCACCTTCAATTGGTCATGGACTACCAGGTGTTCAAAGCTTTCCAGAGATGCTGGCCCATGTTGACTCCAATGCTTCCCACAGTTGTCAAATTGGCTTCATGTCCTTTTTTGAGTGGTAGACCATTCTTGATGCACACAGGAAACAGTTGAGCATGCAGTTCTTAACACACTGGTGCATCTGGCACCAACTACCATACCCCGTTCAAAGGAACTTACATTTGTTGTCTTGCCCATTCACCCTCTGAATGGCACACATACACAATCCATGTCTCATTTTTCTTGAGGCTTAAAAATCCTTCTTTAACCTGTCCATCTACACTGATTTAACAAGTGACATCAATAAGGGATCATTGCATTCATCTGGTCTGTCTCTCGGAAAGAGCAGGTGTTGATGTTTTTATACTCAGTGTAATACATACATTGCATGTTACCCTTATACTGCTCATATAGGCACATGCATAATACTTTACATTTTCCCATATTCTGTCAGTGGTGTACTAACACAGCTCAGCCTTATGGCGGTTTAGGTATTTGAGGGACCCTATCGCATCTGCCTGAGGGGAGGAGTTGATACTAAGAGTGAAGTACATGGGATTCAATTGGTAATTAGTCTTGTCCCATTTGCTGCAACTCCCGTACGGACTCGGGAGAGGTGAAGTTCGAGAGCCGTGTGTCCTCAAACACAACCCAGCCAAGCTGCACTGCTTCTTGACACGATGCCCGATTTAACCCGGAAGCCAGCCGCACCAAGGTGTCGGAGGAAACACTGTGCACCTGGTGACTGTCGGCGTGCAATGAGTCCGGCATGCCACAGAAGTCGCTAGTGTGAAATGGGACAGGAACATCCCTGCTGGCCAAACCCTCCTCTAATCCGGACGACGCTGGGCCAGTTGTGTGCCGCCCCATGGGTCTCCCGGTCGCGACAGAGCCTGGACTCGAACCAGGATCTCTAGTGGCACAGTTAGCACTGCGATGCAGTGCCTTAAATCACTGCACCACTCGGGAGGCCACAGAGCATTATTTTATGGTCAACTTCAAAAACCTTGAGTCTACGTAGGAAATGGAGGTGTTGTTGGACTCTGCAGCATGCCCTTTACTTGGCCCTTCCAGCTCAGCATATTGTCCATGTGTACACCCAGGTACTTGAACAAACTAACCTGTGCTATGGCATTGTTGACAACCACAGGCACATGGTCACCGACAGATTTGGGGTGAAACACCATTGGGGTCAAACACCAATTTGTATTGTTTGAATATCTGACCTGTACGCAGTATTATCAGCATCTTTAGACATCAGACCAGGAATGGCAGTATCATTAGAAAACTGGACAATATATTTATCAGGATTACTGCTAGTTCATTCATTTGTGTACAGAGTGAATAAGATGGGTGTACTCACACCAACCCAGCGGGGCCCCCATGCTAATGTCTATAGCCTCAGAGAGGGTACTGTTAACTAATCTGTTGAGTACTGCTAGTCATGAATGACTGGTACCACCTTATGGTATAGGGGTTAATACCCATCTGCTTTAACTTTCTGAGTACGACGTGTGGCTGTATTGTGTTAAACGCTTAACTTAAATCAATAAATGGCAGTCTAGCACAGGCCTTGGGGTTTTCCAGATTCTTAACAATGAGATGCACGATGGTGTTGATTGCATCATCAGTCCTGCAACTTTTCTTATAGGCAAATTGATACAGATCTTTTCAGAACTTCATTATGATGGTCAGACCAACAGGTCTATAGTCATTATTTTATTTTGGGGACTGGAGTGATGGCCTTTTTCCACAGAGATGGGACTGTATGGGAGTCTAGAGACCTCTGAAAGATAGGGCACCAAGCCGGAGTAAATTCCTCTGCACATGTTTTTAGAAGAAAAGCAGAGATGCCATCAGGACCGGTTGCCTTATTCATACAGGCGTGCTTGAAGACTAGTGACATCTATTAGGTTGATTTCCAACCTATGAACACAATTATCAATGGAGCCAATCACATTATCACACTTGACAGAGAAGTCATGTACAGTGCATTCAGACCCATTGACTTTTTCCACATTTTGTTACGTTACAGCCTTATTCTAAAATGTATTTATCAATCTACACACAATAACCCATAATGACAAAGAAAAACGGGTTTATAGAACTTTTAGCACAGTGATTACAGCCTCGAGTCTTCTTGGGTATGACACTACAAGCTTGGCACTTGAATTTGGGGAGTTTCTCCCATTTCTTCTCTGTAGATCTACTCTAGCTCTGTCAGGTTGCATGGGGAGTGTCGCTGCACATCTATTTTCAGGTCTCAGAGTTGATCGATAAGGGTTCAAGTCTGGGCTCCGGTTGGGCCACTTAAGGGCATTCAGAGACTTGTCCTGAAGCCATGCCTGTGTTGTCTTGGCTGTGTGCTTAGGGTAGTTGTCCTGTTGGAAGGTGAACCTTTGCCCCCGTCTGAGGTCCTGAGCAGGTTTTCATCAAGGATCTCTCTGTACTTTGCTTTGTTCATCTTTCCTTCAATCCTCACTAGTCTCCCATTCCCTGCTGCTAAAAAACATCCCCAACCTGGTGCCAGGTTTCCTCCAGATGTGACACTTGGCATTCAGGCTAACCAGTTCAATCTTGGTTTCATCAGACCAGAGAATCTTGTTTCTCATGGTCTGAGAGTCATTTTAGGTGCCTTTTGGCAAACTCCAAGCAGGCTGTTATACCTCTTACTGAGGAGTGGCTTCCCGTCTTGCCACGCTACCGTAAAGGCCTGATTGGTGGAGTGCTGCAGAGATGGTTCTCCCATCTCCACAGTGGAACTCTGGCGCAACCATCGGATTGTTGGAACACCTCGCTGACCATGGCCCTTCTCCCCTGATTGCTCAGTTTGTCTGGGTGGACACCTCTAGGAAGAGTTTTGGTGGGTCCAAAATTCTTCCATTTAAGAATGGTGGAGGCCACTGTGTTCTTGGGGACCTTCAATGCTGCAGACATGTTTTGGTACCCTTCCCCAGATCTGTGCCTCAGCACAATCCTGTCTCTGAGCTCTATGGTCAATTGCATCAACCTCATGGCTTGGTTTTTGCTCTGACATGCACTGTCAACTGTGGGAACTTTTATATAGACGGGTGTGTGCCTTTCCAAATCATGTTCAATCAATTTCATTTACCACAGGTTGACTCCAATTACGTTGTAGAAACTTCTCAAGGATGATCAATGGAAACAGGATGCATCTGAGCTCAATTTTGAGTCTCATAGCAAAGGGTCTGAGTACTTATGTAAATAAGATATTTCTGTATTTTTTTTGCAAACATTTCAAAATACTGTTTTCGCTTTTTAGTTATGGGTTAATGTGTGTAGATTGAGAAATTTCATTTAACCCATTTTAGAAATGCAAAGTAACTCTGAATACTTTCTGAATGCACTGTACATACAATCTTGCATAAAAAAACTAACATTTAATTGGCTTTGGTCAGCTAATCTGGTGTGTGCAAGTATTTATTTTGCAGGGTTCATGTCAGTGATTGTGTCAACAGGAGGGCCTCTTAAACATGGTTGGCAACTGCACCAATCGCCACGCTAACCACCTAAGCCCCATTTTTGATCCAGAAAAAAACATGGATGTTACAAAATAGCTTGGCTATCTGGGTTAAAGTGCTGTTTTTAAAACTACTGTACTCCCATGTCCTCCTGCTCTCACCTCCTAGAGATTTGATGAACTACTTCAGTTGGCTTCGAAGGGGCAGCACACAAGTGTTGACATGCTAGTCAAAGACATCTACGGGGGATCTTATGTGTCCTTGGGCTTGACTGGGGACCTTATCGCAAGCAGCTTTGGAAAATCTGCTACGGCTGACAAAGGTAAAGAGAGAACAGAGCCCTTGCAGTATGTTTATTCTTTGGCCCCATAACCTGTTTCATTGTCTTCAGGAGCGGACTCCCTGGCATGCAATCTACCTGCGGAAGCTGGTGGGAGGACCTATAGGAGGACAGGCTCATTGTAATTGCTGAAATGGAACGGAGTTAATATGTTTGATACGTTCCATTCCAGCCATTACAATGATCCCGTCCTCCTATAGCTCCTCACACCAGCCTCCACTGCCATATACTGTAATGTAGGTTACATTCCTGTTTAGCACTAACAGATTGATGACTTCTAACCCAGTTACTGTGGCCTTGTCCCCTCTAGGCTGTGTGGTTACTGTTGCGAAATAGACGAGGCAGACAGCCATGGAGGCAAAGCAAGCAACTCATTCACTCACTCTATTAGATAGTTAATGTTTTTAATGTAATGCCAATCATACCTGAGACAAACAGTCAATACATAAACCAACACTGTACTTACTTCAATGGGACCTTGGCTTGTTGTCTAGAGTGACTCCATGTTTCTGGATCTTCACTTGGCTGTATGTTGACATACTTTTGTTTCCTCCAAAATTAGAGTTCTCTAAAGAAGATATGGCTAAGAGCCTGCTCCATATGATCAGCAATGACATTGGGCAGCTGGCCTGCCTCTATGCCCGGCTCCACAACTTGACCAGGGTCTACTTTGGGGGTTTCTTCATACGAGGACACCCTGTCACTATGCACACCATCACTTATAGTATCAACTTCTTCACCAAGGCAAGCCCCCCAATGTACCTCCTAAACAAGCATTTCTTTCTCAATCTAGGTTTTGCTCTCAGGTACATTTGATTGAGCTCTAGATTTAGCCCTGAAAGAGCTTGATCTGATGTCAGCTGACTAAAATCAGGGATATGTCACTTGGGCCTGGCTCAGGGCTTGAAAACCAGCAATCAAATCTGCCTTGCTGTATTTACACAGTAGCATGGAAATATACCCTTTTTCCTAAATTCAATGTCTTTGGGTTCTGTTACGCAGCAGGTAACAGAACCCCACCTAACAGAACTCACCTCACAGGTAAATTATTTACATTTTCAGATGGAGACATTTGTGTGGGCAGTTAGAAATAAACTTAAACATTGACATGACAGGTTTGATTATATTGTCCCCTTAGGCTACTTTTACATGATACAATCTGCAAGTGTAATGAGAGTTAATGGTTCCTTCTGACTTTACGGACATATTCAATTTCTTGCAGGGTGAAGTCCAGGCACTGTTCCTGAGACATGAAGGCTATCTGGGGACTATTGGTGCCTTTCTCAAGGGAGCAGAGGAAGACAGTAAGTCGATGTTTTCCTCTATGGAATTTCTTCATGACAGAAAGTGGCATTGGCAGTCATGCCTTATTACACTCTTTGTTTGATTTGCATTTTCCTGTTGATGAGAAGTTCTTTCTTTTTGAGTCATTTTCACCGGTATTATAATTGTCACTTTATCTAGATCCTAACCAGTACAGTTGGGGGGAGAACTATGCTGGGAGCTCTGGCCTGATGAGTACCTCTCCAGACCTGAACCCCATGCAACGTGCACGCAGTGGAACAGTAAGTCCTTTGTAGAAGAAAATACCTTAAGGTCAGCTTTGGACCACTAGGGTGCGCTCATAACCCACTTGTTGCCATTTAATTTTGGTGACATTTCATTAACCATTTTAGCAATTCACCCCACCACCCTTTTATCTGATTTCTGAGACGATTGTAGATTTGATATTTTCTGTGGAAATGTCACCACCGCTGTCCTTTTTAAAATCCACAGGCCTGGTGTGACAACAACCTTCATTGATCATTTCATCTAATATTTGATTGTTTTCATCTCTTCTCTTCATATCCACCATATCTTACATCTGTTTACCTACTGTAACCCTTTCCTCAGTTTCCCGTAAGTACTTCCTCATGCTCTGTGTGTAGTGGTTTTGATTAGGGCTAAATATTTCCTCATGCTTCTGGCTTTGTAGCTCTACACCTGCCCTAACATTCACATTGGGTTAAGTAAGGTTTCAGAGACAATTGTTGCATTAACTGCCAAATGCCAGCCTTTTCCTTTCACATTGCATTGTTTAACAGCGTTTGAAGTGTTGCTTTTAGCAGTCTGTTTTGAATTGTGATGTGTTATAACCAACCTTAAAGTCACCTGTGACACTGGAGAATAGTAGGTCTGTTCACCTTAGACTCTGAACTTAAAAGCATACTCAAGGCACTGATAGGTGTGAGGACTCCGTATAGGGTACATCTCAACTTTGATGTGTGTCGACTGCACTGACAGTGTAATTGTCCCTGAGTGATATGGAGCTTGACACATGCTATTGTCAGCTCACTGACCACTAGGTGGTGTATTGAAAATGGATATATTGGCATTTTTTGTGACGTTTGAAGGAGTCTGGTTGCTTTGGTTTTACTTTTGATGTGTGCATGAGTGCATTAGCCCAGCACTATTTGCAGTGCTTAGTGTGTCTCTTGTCCGGCTCCAGTTTGACATGTTGGAGATGGATCGTCTGGAGAGGCAGCTGGTGAATCTGCCCCTGCTGCAGGACCCATCCTCCTACATCCCAGACACAGTGGACCTCTCAGAGGATGCCCTTGCACGGGAGTACTGGCTCTACTGCTTTGAGGAGGCCCTGGATGGGGTAAGAGGCAGAGCATCTTCTACTGGTCTATTCATCAATACACACACATTGCATTGCACACACAGCGAGTCCTCAACCTGGTTGCTTTTAAAATTGCCGATCTTGGTGATGTGCTTTGGACAGGTGGTAAAAAGAGCTGTGGCCAGCCAGCCTGATCTACCAGAGGCTGCTGAACGAGCGGAGAAGTTCCGGCACAAGTACCTGCACAAGCTGCAGACCCTCCGCCACCAGCCTTTGTAAGGGGAGCCACAGCTGCAGATCCTTTTTAAAGGCTGTTAGAGCTGTTTCTTGATCATTTATGTAGATGCATATCTCCGAAGGCCTCCCAAGTAGTGGATGAAATTGACTCTAGTACATGAAGTCTCACTGTTTCCTGTGCAATCTGTATGTGTTTTTGTCTGCTAATGTAGAGTACTTCTCTTCTCACCTGTAGTGCTTATGGATCCCTCACTGTCAGAAGTCTTTTAGACACAAGAGAACACTGTTTAAACGAGTTCAACTTCCCTGACCCCTACTCGAAGGTTTGACTGGATTCTATAGCACTCTTTTTCCTCTGTTCACGGTTCCCAATACATGCTCCAGTGCTTCTCTTTTTCTGGTAATCTAATGATGAAGCTTACACATGTGGTCTTGGGTGCATTTTGATGTCATTTCATGTCCACTTGCCTTGATTAGTGTGTCATTATATGATTTGCTAATGTGGTGGATTAGCTGTGAGAAGATGGAAGCTTCTGTGTCTCAGTTTTGTCTTCATCTTCCACAGATCAAGCAGAGGGAGAATGACATGGCCCTCAAGTACTTCCAGAAGGCAGTCAAGTCCCTGGAGGAGCTGAGCTGGGAGCAGAGGCAGTTTGCCCTGGTCAGGGGCCTCCTGGCTGGGAACGTCTTTGACTGGGGAGCCAAGGCTGTTTCAGAGTGAGTCTGCACTCCTTAATTTGGGACTATGGAGGATTATGACTAATTCTGGCTATAATATATATATATATATAAGTGTTTATTCTTGAGAATTATATGGCAATTTTGAATGAACAAAGACTGTCGCTCACGTTTTCACTTAGTGTTCTGGAGTCTGATCCGGAGTTTGGCTTTGAACAGGCGAAACGACAATTGGAAGGTATGAAAGCTCTTGTTGACTGGGAAAACATTTGGATATTTAAATGGATCCTGCATTTTATATTGCTGCTGTAACCTACTTAGGCTACATAATGACAGTCATGTTTTCGCCATAGAGCGGCCGTGGCTTATCGACAACTATGACCAATGGCTCGAGAGACTGAATGTAAGAATTTACACTGTTTTCTGACATTAGTGTTTAAATTTGGATTATATTAGCTGTATTCTTGTTCTGGGCCACATCCTAACTTAAGCTCCAAGGAAGCTCTGTGCCTGGATCTCAATTTAGGATATGTCACAAAGATGTGTATGACTTTATGCTGTTGAACAGTAATTGAATACCATGCCTACTGGCTTTCTTTTGCAGGGCCCACCTCATAAGTGTGCATTATTTTTCGTAGATAATAGTGGAATAGACATCATACTGGGAGTCTTCCCATTTGTCAGAGAGCTTCTCTGCAGGGGAACGGAGGTAAGGAACCACATTGTCCACCCCCTAATATCTTGAAAAGCTGTCACCTTCACCACCCCTTCAAATACACACTAGATTTAATAAAACAACATGACCGAAGCAAGATGAACTTTTTTCCACTTTATGATATTTTTGGGCCTTTGACACCCTGCATTTGCTGTTTTCCAGGTAGTCCTTGCCAGCAACTCAAGCCCTGCTCTGAATGATGTAACAAACAATGAGCTGCAGATCTTGACTGAAAGAATAGCAGCAATGGATCCAGTCATACAGTGAGTATTTAAGTCTTTTAGCACTGCATTTGTGACTGGATTATGGGTACAGTGATCCTTTCCCACCATTTCAATGCCATTTAATTTGTTTTTCAGGTCTGCTGTGAAGGAGGACAGGTTAACGCTAGTCCAGAGTGGCTCCAGCTCTCCGTGCTTAGACTTAAGGTTTGTTGTATTTCCTATGTATGAATTCTATTTCAACGTTTACATACCTGTTGGTAACTATGTTTAAAAACAACCTTACTGCAGGAATGTCCACCAGAGCTGTTGCCGGAGAATTGAATGTTAATTTCTGTCCCATAAGCCACCTTCAACGTCATTTTAGAGAATTTGGCAGTACGTCCAACCGGCCTCACACCACGCCAGCATAGACTTCCACATACGGCTGCGTCTTCACCTGCGGGACTGTCAGAGACGAGCCACCCAGACAGCTGATGAAACAGAGTTTGCACAGCCAAACAATTTCTGCACAAACTGTCAGACACAGTCTCAGAGAAGCTCATCTGAGTGCTCGTTGTCCTTACTAGGGTCTTGACCTGACTCCAGTTTCAGTGTTGGTACCGACTGCAGTGGGCAAAGGCTCAACTTCGATGGCCACTGGCGAAGTGTGCTCTTCACGGATGTATTCCGGTTTCAAGAGTACCGGGCGTATGGCATACACAGTATATGGTGTTGTGTGGGTGAGTGGTTTGCTGATGTTGACATTATGAACCCTACCGCCACCATTGGGCACTCTGTTATGGTATGGGCATGTACCAAAGCTGAAGAACATGTGCGCATCCAGGTACTTTCCACAGGTGCTGGAGTTGTAGGCAAACTCATCGAAAGCAGAAAGGAAAACGCCGCACTCATGCTTCCAAGGTGGTATTTATTAACAACGTTTCGACCCTTCGGTCTTCATCAGACATCCATATCCCAGGTGAGGGTGGAAGGTCCTATATATAGGGGCAGTACTGAGTGACATCACTTCCTGAAACAGGAGGTCATTATTTGTATATTACGTAGTTTCACAATATTAACATTCAATGGATCAAAATATATGATGATACACAGGGAATGTGATCAATATTTACAGTAATATACATACAATATTCAATTAGGATTTTAAAAAACTATTTAGACATTGAAACTATAAAAACGGTTTCAAGTCAAACTCCTCCATTAAGGCCAAGAGGAGAGTGTGTTCAGCCTGTGGATCCAGAAAGATTCCCTTTGAAGAAGTTAACTCTCAATGTCCCCTCCCCTGTGACATCTTGACCATTTCTATTCCAATGTATCTCAGAGAGCTAATAGGCTTCCAGCGTGTACAAAATGATCAGCAACCAGATTTTGTCTCATGTCCGTATATTGCTGCAGTGCTCACTGATCTGTGTCTTAAGGCTTCTACGGGTTTTCCCTATGTGAGACAGACCACAAGGACATTTTCAACATGTAAATAACATTGGTGGACATGCAGGTAAACAGGCCCTTGATCTTAAGTATTTGTCCTGTATGAGGGTGGGTAAATGAGTTGCCTTTGTACGTAAAGCTGCATTGAGCACATCGGGGATATTTAAAAATGGGTTTCAATTGTGGGTCAGTATCAATAATGTACCAGTTCTTATGGTATGGGCAGGCATAAGCTACGGACAACAAACTCGTGCATTTTATCGATTCCGGTTTGAATGCACAGAGATTCCGTGATAAGATCCTGCTATTGTCATGTCATAAATGTTTCAGCATGATAATGCACTGCTCCATGTCGCAAGGATCCGTACACAATTCCAGAAGCTGAAAATGTCCCCGTTTTTCCATGGCTTGCATACTCACCAGACATGTCACCTATTGAACATGTTTGGGATGCTTTGGATCGACGTGCACGACGGCGCGTTCCAGTTCCCACCGATATCCAGCAACTTCGCACAGCCTTTGAAGAGGAGTGGGACAACAGGCCACAATCAACAGCCTGATAAACTCTATGCAAATGAGATGTCGCGCTGCATGAGACAAATGGTGTTCACGACAGCTACTGACTGGTTTTCTGATCCAATCCCTTACCTTTTTTTTAAGGTGTTTGTGGCCAACCGATGCATACCTGTATTCCCAGTCATGTGAAATCCATAGATTAGGGTCTAATGAATGTACACTGCTTAAAATAATAAAGGGGACACTAAAATAACACATCCTAGATCTGAATGAATGAAATATTCTTATTAAATACTTTTTTCTTTACATAGTTGAATGTGCTGACAACAAAATCACACACTTATCAACCCATGGAGGTCTGGATTTGGAGTCACACTCAAAATTAAAGTGGAAAACCACACTACAGGCTGATCCAACTTTGATGTAATGTCCTTAAAACAAGTCAAAATGAGGCTCAGTAGTGTGTGTGGCCTCCACGTGCCTGTATGACTTCCGTACAACGCCTGGGCATGCTTCTGATGAGGTGGCGGATGGTCTCCTGAGGGATCTCCTCCCAGACCTGGACTAAAGCATCCGCCAACTCCTGGACAGTCTGTGGTGCAACGTGGCGTTGGTGGATGGAGCGAGACATGATGTCCCAGATGTGCTCAATTGGATTCAGGTCTGGGGAACGGGCGGGCCAGTCCATAGCATCAATGCCTTCCTCTTGCAGGAACTGCTGACACACTCCAGCCACATGAGGTCTAGCATTGTCTTGCATTAGGAGGAACCCAGGGCCAACCGCACCAGCATATGGTCTCACAAGGGGTCTGAGGATCTCATCTCGGTACCTAATGGCATTCCGGCTACCTCTGGCGAGCACATGGAGGGCTGTGCAGCCCCCTAAAGAAATGCCACCCCACACCATGACTGACCCACCGCCAAACCGGTCATGCTGGAGGATGTTGCAGACAGTAGAACGTTCTCCACGGTGTCTCCAGACTCTCAAGTCTGTCACATGTGCTCAGTGTGAACCTGCTTTCTGTGAAGAGCACAGGGCACCAGTGGCGAATTTGCCAATCTTTGTGTTCTCTGGCAAATGCCAAACGTCCTGCACGGTGTTGGGCTGTAAGCACAACCCCCACCTGTGGATGTCGGGCCCTCATCAAATCAAATCAAAAATCAAATTTTATTTGTCACATACACATGGTTAGCAGATGTTAATGCGAGTGTAGCGAAATGCTTGTGCTTCTAGTTCCGACAATGCAGTAATAACCAACAAGTAATCTAACTAATAATTCCAAAACTACTGTCTTACACTGTGTATAAGGGGATAAAGAATATGTACATAAGGATATATGAATGAGTGATGGTACAGAGCAGCATAGGCAAGATACAGTAGATGGTATCGAGTGCAGTATATACATATGAGATGAGTATGTAAACAAAGTGGCATAGTTAAAGTGGCTAGTGATACATGTATTACATAAGGATGCAGTCGACGATATAGAGTACAGTATATACGTATGCATATGAGATGAATAATGTAGGGTAAGTAACATTATATAAGGTAGCATTGTTTTTAAAGTGGCTAGTGATATATTTACATTTCCCATCAATTCCCATTATTAAAGTTGCTGGAGTTGAGTCAGTGTGTTGGCAGCAGCCACTCAATGCTAGTGGTGGCTGTTTAACAGTCTGATGGCCTTGAGATAGAAGCTGTTTTTCAGTCTCTCGGTCCCAGCTTTGATGCACCTGTACTGACCTCGCCTTCTGGATGATAGCGGGGTGAACAGGCAGTGGCTCGGGTGGTTGATGTCCTTGATGATCTTTATGGCCTTCCTGTAACATTGGGTGGTGTAGGTGTCCTGGAGGGCAGGTAGTTTGCCCCCGGTGATGCGTTGTGCAGACCTCACTACCCTCTGGAGAGCCTTACGGTTGTGGGCGGCGCAGTTGCCGTACCAGGCGGTGATACAGCCCGCCAGCATGCTCTCGATTGTGCATCTGTAGAAGTTTGTGTGCTTTTGGTGACAAGCCGAATTTCTTCAGCCTCCTGAGGTTGAAGAGGCGCTGCTGCGCCTTCTTCACGATGCTGTCTATGTGAGTGGACCAATTCAGTTTGTCTGTGATGTGTATGCCAAGGAACTTAAAACTTGCTACCCTCTCCACTACTGTTCCATCGATGTGGATAGGGGGGTGTTCCCTCTGCTGTTTCCTGAAGTCCACAATCATCTCCTTAGTTTTGTTGACGTTGAGTGTGAGGTTATTTTCCTGACACCACACTCCGAGGGCCCTCACCTCCTCCCTGTAGGCCGTCTCGTCGTTGTTGGTAATCAAGCCTACCACTGTTGTGTCGTCCGCAAACTTGATGATTGAGTTGGAGGTGTGCGTGGCCACGCAGTCGTGGGTGAACAGGGAGTACAGGAGAGGGCTCAGAATGCACCCTTGTGGGGCCCCAGTGTTGAGGATCAGCGGGGTGGAGATGTTGTTGCCTACCCTCACCACCTGGGGGCGTCCAGTACCCAGTTGCACAGGGCGGGGTCGAGACCCAGGGTCTCGAGCTTGATGACGAGCTTGGAGGGTACTATGGTGTTGAATGCCGAGCTGTAGTCGAACAGCATTCTCACATAGGTATTCCTCTTGTCCAGATGGGTTAGGGCAGTGTGGTTGAGATTGCATCGTCTGTGGACCTATTTGGGCGGTAAGCAAATTGGAGTGGGTCTAGGGTGTCAGGTAGGGTGGAGGTGATATGGTCCTTGACTAGTCTCTCAAAGCACTTCATGATGACGGAAGTGAGTGCTACGGGGCGGTAGTCGTTTAGCTCAGTTACCTTCGCTTTCTTGGGAACAGGAACAATGGTGGCCGCAAGGATCCGCGTCGCGAAAAACATTCTTGGTCGTACTGATGGTGAGTTGACGCTGATCTTATATTCAGTAGTTCTTCTCGACTGTATGTAATGAAACCTAGGATGACCTGGGGTACTAATGTAAGAAATAACACGTAAAAAAACTAACTGCATAGTTTCCTAGGAACGCGAAGCGAGGTGGCCATCTCTGTCGGCTCCGGAAGTAGACAAAAAGTAGACCACCCTCATGGAGTCTGTTTCTGACCATTTGAGCAGACACATGAACATTTGTGGCCTGCTGGAGGTTATTTTGCAGCGTTCTGGCAGTGCTCCTCCTGCTCCTTGCACAAAGGCGGAGGTAAAGGTCCTGCTGCTCGGTTGTTGCCCTCCTACGGCCTCCTCCACGTCTCCTGATGTACTGGCCTGTCTCCTGGTAGCGCCTCCATGCTCTGGGACACTACGCTGACAGACACAGCAAACCTTCTTGCAACAGCTCGCATTGATGTGCCATCCTGGATGAGCTGCACTACCTGAGTCACTTGTGTGGGTTGTAGACTCAGTCTCATGCTACCACTAGAGTGAAAGCACCGCCAGCATTCAAAAGTGACCAAAACATCAGCCAGGAAGCATAGGAACTGAGAAGTGGTCTGTGGTCACCACCTGCAGAACCACTCCTTTATTGGGGGGTGTCTTGCTAAATGCCTATAATTTCCACCTGTTGTCTATTCCATTTTGCACAACAGCATGTGAAATGTATTTTCAATCAGTGTTGCTTCCTAAGTGGACAGTTTGATTTCACAGAAGTGTGATTGACTTGGAGTTACATTGTGTTTAAGTGTTCCCTTTATTTTTTGGAGCGGTGTATTTCAATTGACTGATTTCCTTATGAACTGTAACTCAGTAAAATCTTTGAAATTGTTGGATGCTACATGTATATCTTTGTTCAGTGTAGTTACTAAGTAATTTCTTCTAATACACGTTTTAAGGTTATTCCTGTAAATATGATAATTTCTCTCCCCTCAGCCGTTTGGACAAGGTGTTGGCTGGGGTTGTGCGGGAACGCCACACAGACCTGGTGATCATTGAGGGCATGGGCCGGGCCATCCACACCAACTACTACGCCTTGTTGAGCTGCGAGAGCCTCAAGATGGCAGTCATCAAGAACTCCTGGCTGGCTGACCGACTGGGAGGCAAGCTCTTCAGTGTGGTCTTCAAGTACGAGGTGCCACTAGACAAAAAAAACACCACCCTGGATCATGTTCCTGTGACGCCTTCATGATCTCATCACTCTCCTTTTGAAGTCTGATTATGGGACAGGTTGAACTGTTTCCGGTACAAGTTGGAGAGGTCCAGCTAGCTGTGAGGGGTTGATTTCACCGACTCATGATGATTGATATGCAGATTGTACTGGGAGGAGTTTTTAAGATCAGTTTCAGTGGGCTTGGATTGATTTGAAAACTTGGCAGCCTATTTTAGCAAGGATGTCAAAACAGGGTAGAGTATAACATCGCTTAGTAACCTCAATGTTTAAATGTCTTCCTTTTTTGAATATACAACCGTACTTTGCACCATCTTGTGTTCTTGCAGATCACTGCCAAAATTATAGTTATGGTATTAGAACAGACAAACTTGTCAGTGGTAGAGGTGTCCTCTTTGCAGATTGACTGTCAATGCAAGTGAGATCCTCTACTAACTGCATTTATAGACAGGTTATTAGTACCCTGCTGTTTACTTACAGCATCCCAATGGTTACCATGACAACAAGGTGCCCCTTTCAGTGGTGAAGAGATGCTTTGCGAGTGCTGTGCTACCAGGGTAATTATAGCAATCTGTGGTGATGCTTCACAAATATATGGTAGATGTGCCTTGAGGTGGGAGTGATAAAAAGCATAGCTCGTTCAAAATGTAACCAACCTGGTTTAATTTCTATTGCAGGAGAAACATGGGTGTTTGTTACCAGGGGCTACATGAAAGTGGCTTTTCTATGGGTTTGTGTTTTGTCTTCCTTTTGAATCCCAAGATTTTCCTCCTTTCATCACTGCCACTAGGTCAATTGAGATTATTCACTTAATTGTGATGATCATTGCCTGAGAAGCTAAAATGTTGCAGGGAATTTTTGGCACTTTATTGAGGGGTTAAAACATGTAATTACAGAAAGTGGCAGTATTTTCATGTGAACATGAGCTCCTAACAACCAAATTAATGATACGGATATTTTGTTATTCATTGGATGTTCTGAGAGCTGTCAAAGTGTATTTAAGGTAATTTTATAGCTTAAAAATGTGCTATCTTTTTCTCAATAACAACATGTTGGCAGCCTTTGTAAATTCAAGGAGTTTTTGTTGGGTTGAGGCATTGCTGTCCAAATGTTTCCATGACTTTATTTGCTTAACCTCTGGATTGATATTGTGTATTGTCATTTGTAAATACATGTGAAATAAGTGTAAATACAATTCATTTGCATTACATGGGTTCATGATGACATTTAGGGAAATTATTGTTCTCTTTACAATCACTTGTAATTAAATGTGAATTTATTTTATTAAAGTAATGCAATTTCTCTTTGTGTTGATTTTGGAGGGCGGTACTTAAGGAATTTTAGGGAGTTGAGGAGTGGATAACTGCGAGGATGTGAGGGAGTACAACGCACTGCTCTAGAATCATCAAAGCGTTTTTAGTGCCGGTGGCGCTATTTGAGAATGGAGTGCTGGTGTGTGTGGCACAGTAGTTGCTCGCTGTGCGCTCTTGCTGGGGAGTCATATGCGCTGTGCCAAGCAGGGGGTCCTTCACAACATGCTGTGCCTCAACTTCTTCATTACCCCCTACTGCCACATGAACGGATGCCGGTTCTTAAGTTATACAATATTCTTACACAAGAAGAAACCCAATTCTGTTGTTTTATTTTTCCTGCGAAATGATTTATTAATGCACACTTGTGTACACACTTTGCGTATTACTTGTTTCAATGTTCAGTTCCCATTGCATGTAGGAAACTTTGATATAATTCACGGTGATAATTGTGATCAAAGAAGGAATACATTTCGACAGTTTCTCACTTCACCGGCCAACACTGGCGACAAATTGATGTATCCTATCGCAAACTCAGGAAACATATTCCCATGCGCCTCACCTAATGGGACAAACGCTGACACAAATCTCCGCACGAACGCGCATACGGTTACGCGCTTCCAGCGGTGACTCTTCAAAAACCAGATACAATCCCAACGACCAGCACACAGACCGTGAACGGAGCCTACACAGACGGAATTTGAGTCCTGTGCGCTTTATCAAACTATATCGGTCATCCCAGAAGACTGAATTCCCTTTACAATAATAGTCAACCTCAACGGATTAACCAACACGGGTAAGGTAATTTGTCAATTTATTCAAGTGTTAAAAGGTTCTCTGTCGCAATAACGAACTATAGCCAACCAAATGTGCCACCTGTATCATTCATTTAGCTTTATATTGTTGCATTCAATAGACTACATCTTGTACTAGCTAGTACATTAGTAACACCCACTTTTGTTTCTTCTATAAAGTTATTAGGCTATATGAATTAACTCCACTGAAGGCAAGATAGAAACCGTGGTGGCCAATTATTCTAAATTTAAAGAAATATATGAAATTGTTTGCCTTTTTATTATACTCAATAGTGCCTTCAGTATTCCTAATTGCTTAGTGGTACGTTTTATGATAATCTTATCTGAACTTAACTGTGTTCTGTTATTTGGCAGAGGGGAAAGTCATTCTGATATGGGAAATAAAATATGTTTTTGTTCTGTATCAGGAAAATAGCTCAAAGAGTATTAATGAACATGTTAAAAGAGACTCATATATTGCAATTATGTAGAGAGAGAGTGAGAGATTTTAGGTAGGCTGTCTCCTTGTGAGATCATGCATTTTATTAATCAACCGTAAGTGAATATAAAGCAGAGACAGTGGGTGTACAATATTTGTGGACTCATTAATAAGCCTGTTAATTAAAAGCAAGCCAATCAGCAGGAATGTGAATGTGATCCCTATGAGAACTGTGGAGAGACCTGACTGTGAAGCTCCCGGCAGGGCGATCTGGGGGTCACATCCAGTCCACGTTCACTATTGAGAGAAATTTCATAAAAATAATAGCAAACTCAAGGAAAATATGGAAAGATTAATCATGACTTTATGGTAGCCTAACCAAGCATTAATTAACAAAAGCTCTTCCTCCATTCCACTTACGTAGATAACTTCCTAGTACACTATCACTATGCTGCCTCTTCATATAATGTGTAGGCTAGGTAAAGCAGTGAGCTGTGCCAATATAGCAAATCTCCACTATGGACTACATTGGTGATCTACTACCTAGCTACCTATCTACTACCTAGCGTGGCCACCCTCATGTCTTATAATGAGCGTTAAAGTGTGATATGCTGTCAACAGTGATCTTTTCGGGTTCAAGGTTGGTTCAGTCTGATTGGTTGTTGTTGTGTTTTGGTTTTTGAACAGTGGACCCAGCTGGTCTCCTTGTGTGACATCAAATGAGAGAGAGAGATTCCACTGTCACTGTTCCAATTAACCCTGCCCTGGATAAATTCTCTCTCTCTCTCTCTCTCTTACTGTCTGTCTGTTCTCTTGGCCTACCCTCCCCCTGTCTCTTTGTCTCTCCCTTGTCTTTCTCCTCTCAGTGGGATGTCTGTAGCTCTGTTCTCCTGGTGCTGTTTGTGTCTCAGAGCGTTGCTGGAACGTGTTTCTCTCTCTGCTCTGTGGGTATCTGGAGGAGGTTTCCCCGCTGTGAGTGTGTGTATGTGCACTGAGCGTGCTCTACGGGAAGATAATGGCCACATTGCGGGATGTCTGTGATGTTGCTGTGCAACCGTGGCAATGTTCGATCTTGCCCCACATCTGTTGTACCTGCAACGAAATTGCCACAGAATCTGTTTGTGCCTCTTCTCTGCATCGGCTCACTTGCTGACAGATGGGCCTTCCTTATGGCTCTCATCACACTGAGCAGTTTCCAGGGGCTCAGCAGATAAGGATGCTCACTCAGAGCTGCAAAAGCTCCCAGTTGATGGTATGAAATCTCCAATATTGTTCTCTAGAGAGCTGAAGAATTCAAACTGTTTAAATCAGCGGTCATAGAGCTCGCCAGCTTGTAGTCCTAAAACCCATAAATGAGTTACCTCTGGTTCGTTCAGCTGTTCCTATGAGGAAAGAATAGGGTTTTGGGATAAACGCCGAAAATAAGGTCTGAGATTAACACAGGCTGAAGAGATCTTATATGTTTTGTTCTATGACATCAGTCAGTTAACATGACCTTTAGGAATTATATTGCCATTATGTGCTCAAAATTCACAAAAAGTGACTTTAGCTGCTGAAGATGATCTTATAGAACAAAATGCATAAGATCTCCTAAGCCCATGTTTACCACATACCTTATTTTGGGCATTTATCCAAAAACCCTACAAAAACTGCATTCATTTTCCCATAGGTTGAGTTAGTGCCTACAGAAAGACGCCATTACTATTGCTCTCTATTGACTGGGCGGTTGAAAGGCTACTTGCTGAAACAAATTTTTATAGTGCTTTCAGTAGCTTTCCTGAAGTATTTGTTGAGAAATCTGATGGAAATCAGACTTATGAAAGTTAAGTGTTGGTAAACATTGAGAATCTTATGTGTTTATTACATGGCGAACACCTGATGAACAGCATATTTTAATCGGCTAATAGATACATGAATGCATCCATTGACTCTTTAAGTCTGCCGAATGATTGAGAAATCAAACCTTTCTTGGGCATTTAAATGATCTTTTTCTCTGCATTCTTATTTTGACTAGAGTGTACAGTTATCGCAGTGGATCACCAGCTGTGTTTACCACAAGACCTCCCATTTGGTTTTGTTTTGGGTGTGGGTGTGGGGGGTTATTGGCATTGTTCACTGGGGGAGCAAAGAAAGGATGGTGAATTAGTCATGCGTTTCTGGTCTGGTTGGTGTAAAGTCTGTTGTTCTCCAGTGAGCCATATGTGATAGGGACAGGGACCAGAGTCCACCTGAGCCCAGCCACCCCCCCCCCCCCTTCCTGACTTCCCATTGTCCTCTCACTCTCACATTACACAGAAGGCACACACTCTGCAACCTGACGGAACACTGCTAATCAGGTAAATCATCTGATATAAATGTGCTTTTGGACATGGGCCTGTAATCTCTTTATGTAAACCCAGAATGATTCCGGGAGTTTTTGGATCTTTGTTTGGTCGTTGTTCGTGGCCATGCTGGTTGCTAGGAGAGACAACAGGACAGGAGCAGATGGCTTCTGGAGGCTTGTGGCCCAGCAGGTGAAGTTATCTATGCACATAAAACAGAGTCCACTGCCAGCCCAGTGCCCAGTGCCACTGCTTCGCCTCACCTTGCCTCGCTGCTCCCCTCACTACCAGGCCCTCTTCAAACTATCATTTCAGCTGTGTCCATGATCTGTTGTAAGCTGGGCTTCTGTGAAACATGTCGGGGCCTGATATTGTTGAGCACTGACCAATTGGTCATGGACCAGAGAGAGGTCTCAGATCTCAGTGTTTAATGAACCAGGCCTCAGAGGTGGCCCTTTGCACTCTGCTGCTAGATACCCATCATCACTGGACCTACCTCTGTCTGAACACTAATTCATCTCAATTCATATCATCTCAGTTTTTCAATAGGTTGTTCAATCTGTTCACAGCTTTCCATGTGTATATAAACTGAAGGTACACCTCATACTGTATCCTACTCCTCCTCATGTGCTCTCAAAGCCCTCTCTGTCTTCAGAAAGAGTTTCACGCTTGGCCTGGCCACTTGGTTTTGCCCCCCTGGCCTGGCCACCGCCTCGGCGCCAGATGCTAACCCCTGCTGCGTCCTACCTATATCACACAGCGCTGTATAATACACTTATCATCAGAAGATGCTGAGAACTCCACCCCAGAGTGTTCTATTTCCACCCCCATCCTGAGTCTTCTCAAAGGACCACCTGTTGACGGCTATATCAAAGGGCCAAAGGAGAAGGGGCTCTGCTAGGCAAGGATGCTCTTTGCCTCTGTGCCCCTCTCTGTTACCCACCGCCTTCCTTTTAAGGTGACAGGGCTATTCAGGCTCCGACCAGCAGTCCACTCCGTTTCTATGGAGGCGCCCCTTTTCTCTTTATGTGAGAGAGAAATATTTGTGGTGCCATTCAATCAGAATGCTGCTCAGCCTCTGTGTCTGCGCCCCATTATCTGCACACTCATTTCAGAGGACTCTGTGATCTCCAATATGAGTCTGGGCTCAGTCAATATGTACAGTACGTCATGTGCATTTTGATGCTGTTTGCTGCTGTCTATTTTTTGGGACTGGTTGGTTTGTTCATTTTGTCAGCAAGGACTCATGGTTCTCACTGAGCAGACCAACAAGCTAGAGTGTTTTCTTGTGATGCCATTTTTCTGCGAAGTCTCTCTGTCCTGTGATTAAAAATACCCTTCTCTACCACAGCAGTGTCAAATATACAGGGCTGGAGGATGAGATAAAGCCTGACCAAACACTTTGCGTGGGAAAGGGCACTGTACCTCTCTCTCTCAGACACACTGTAAGTTTATAGACGATAAGGTCTCACCTCAGCAGCTACCGTCCCACTGTTGTTTGCAAACTGCACAGTGGGTAGAACTCCCTCCAGAGACAGGCAAGAGGTAGCAGTTTGTGTCTAATCCCCATACAGGCCTGCTTGCAATAGCACCACACATTCCCCTTGACAGCAGTTGCTTCTCCTCCTCCCCATAACGCAATCTGCTAGTCCTGCCCTGTTTTCAAAGCACCTAAATAACTCAGTGTAAACCTCAGGGTGGAGTGTTTTTGAAAGTGCGTGCGTGTGTGTGTGTGTGATTGAAGAGGCAAGGCTATCGACCCACAACACCCCTGCAGCAGTAGGTCAATACTTCTCCCCTATAGATTTTCTGTATGGGCCGCACCGTCGTCTGTCTTTAACATAAAAGAGTGGCCTGCCAGGGGCAGAGCAGTCATGCTGCGTTGCCAGGGCGATGGATGGTCCAAACCCATCAGAGAGGAACAGAAAGCTCACCTTGTTCTTTTTAATAAACAACCCAAATGAACTCACATGAACTAGACCAGGGGGTTAGAAACAAGGACTCTGACATTTTACTAGGACATCCCGAGTTGAATACAAATTAAGTCGGTCAGTTAGCTAGTGGTTATTAGTCCTCAGGCCCCATGCCCATATTCTCAGAAAGTCCCACTGTACCAATCACCTTTTGATCTCCTTAGTGCGGTCAGTGGCAGTGCCACTAATTGGGTTATGTCATTATTTCTCAATCATATCGACCTCACACTTGATTCTTACTGTTATAATAAATAGACAGGTGGGTTGGAGATGCAGCTCCTAGAGCCCACAGGTATACATAATGCAAGGCTGTGGTGGAGAACGGCTGAAGCATCTTATGATGAAGAGGATGACAGACCGGGAAATTCATTTTTACAACACATTTTTACAGCACTAAGGGTCTGTATGTCTCTGTCCTATATAGGCTCCTAAAGAGCCACTGCAGCTTGAGAGGCTAGCACAAGAGTGTAATGATTACTGCTAAGACTGATGAGTGCTGCCGTAGCACAGCAACAGGGATGGTGGAAGGGTGAGTAGGCTATGATAGGGTGGTACTGAGTGCTTCTGGGAACAGAGGACAAGGGAACAGCGTACTGCCTGGGGTCTTCCGAGGAGGATAGTGTGGCTGCCTGGTGGTGGACTCCATGGCGGAGGAGGATAGTGTGGCTGCTTGGTGGTGGACTCCATGGCGGAGGAGGATAGTGTGGCTGCTTGGTGGTGGACTCCATGGCGGAGGAGGATCGTGTGGCTGCTTGGTGGTGGACTCCATGGCGGAGGAGGATAGTGTGGCTGCTTGGTGGTGGACTCTATGGCGGAGGAGGATAGTGTGGCTGCTTGGTGGTGGACTCCATGGCGGAGGAGGATAGTGTGGCTGCTTGGTGGTGGACTCCATGGCGGAGGAGGATAGTGTGGCTGCTTGGTGGTGGACTCCATGGCGGAGGAGGATAGTATGGCTGTCTGGTGGTGGACTCCATGGCAGAGGCTCAAAGCCACAGGCACTCACAGAGGGATATCACACCAATCAGCAGTGACTGATGGTGTGAAACACTATGTTCTGTAGGGATTATATAAAACAGGACGGGAGACAAGTTTGTCTACATACTGTATATTTGAATGTACTCTGGACTTTCTGAGAAGTATAGTTCACCAGCCCAGTCCATAGTGTGTTTGTGTCATCATAATGTAGCTGCTTCTGTCCATTTTTGTCATGTAAAATATAGAATGAGTGTACTGAAAACTGTTGTATTTTTACAGCAGGTGGCTCTGTGGTTATAGATGATGTCTTCCTCCTGGTGTCTGCCTCTGGCTCTCCTGTTCTCCACTCTGGCTGTTTCACACAGCGCTGAACCTGGCTCCACACATGCAAAGAGGAGACTGGCACAGCCCTCGCCAGGCAGTGGCAATGCCCTCCAGTACCCTGATCAGGGCTTCCAGAGTCATGGGCACGGTAGGGAGCGTGGAGGGGGGCATGGTGGCCAGGGGTCCCGCGGTGCCAAAGCCAGTTCTGGGGCTGGGCTTCTCTCCCGCAGGCCCCTGCACCCCGCAGCTCGGCCTGAGGATGATGGGACGGGTCTGGAGGGCCTGAACCCGGTGAGACTGGAGATGGGTCCTGTGGGCAGGGAGCAGGAGAAGGGTCGTGGGGGCTTCAGGAACCCGTCTCATGCCCGAGACAACCACCCTCTGGGGCCACGCAAGGGGAGGGGCCAGGGGCATGGGCATGGGCACCACTTTGACCAGAGGAGACATGGAGGTCGGAGAGATAAGGGTCGGCTCACTAAAGGTGAGTCCCCAATGGATCAAGGGTTATCAGATAATGAGCCGTGAGCCTGTTTGGGATTAGTTCTCTATAAATGTAATATAAAGAGCACAAATACTAATCGATTTAAAAACATAATGTTAAATTCTGTGATTTTGTTATAGGGCATTGATAAATTGATTAAGTATTTTAAGTAGTTGACCTTATACTTAACAATGAACAAAAAAAATGTAATACATTTTTCTTGGCAACAGGGAGAGATCTTGTTAGGTGTATATGATAATGTCTGGCTATCCTTCACCTCCCCTACCCCTGTTCTGTCCTTCTCTCCCTCATTGTAGGTTTTCTCCCTGAGCCTGAGCTGGGCTCTGTTCTGAAGAACAGGGATCTGTCTGAGGAGGGATCTGTCTCCTCCGCCGCTGCAGCCGCCTCCTCTCACAGATTGACCCCACCCACTGAACCCCCCTCCCCCATCTACGTGGTCTTTGGCTCCGGCTACTATGCGGTTTCCACGGTGATGAGCGAGCATCTCCCAACGCTGCCCCCAGCCTCCACCAAACCCCAGGTACCCCATAAAGACATATGAGTGCTTATTAGAAATACCATTGTCAGTTGTGCCTCAGTGTTGTAGGGTTTATAGAGATACGTGTTCATGGTAAAGAAAGAGCGACTGTATTTCCTATTTGGAAATACCTAGGCTCCATAATGGGCTTAATGAATCACATAGCTCATTATTCATCTCAGAAAAACGAGGAGACAGGCTTTTTAAATTACCTATCAGTTGAGGGTGGTTGGAACATAATAGCCAATATGGTAGTCTGGTCTCAAGGGTTTTTAGATATGATGGATATAGTTATGCTAATCTACATAACACATGCCTTGGGGGTCAAGTTCACACCATCATTGGTCAAGTAGTAGAATACCCTCTCTGTTACTGTCTTGGTTATTATGTATTCCTGTCTGGTAAATCCATGATTGAATGTCTAGGAGGCAATGGGCTCATTTGTATGAGGAGGGGGGTTGTAGAAGTGTGGTGGGTGAGGTGTAGCTGCCTGGCCCCTCCTCCTCATAGCCATCTGTCAATCACTTTCTCCCAGTATGCTGCCTGCCATCACAGCGCTCACACACACACAGAGTTAGATATCTTCTCTGCTCCTCAAATATAAATACTCCTTCTCATCTATCATCCATCTATTTATCACAGGATGCTATCAAACCACCAATACACTCATTAGACTGGTAAATAACAGTACTCATCTGTTCCGAGGAGCCTACTCTTTGTCTGTGGTGTTTTCCTCTCCCAGGCCCATGGTGTTTTCCTCTCCCAGGCCCATGGTGTTTTCCTCTCCCAGGCCCATGGTGTTTTCCTCTCCCAGGCCCAAGGTGTTTTCCTCTCCCAGGCCCATGGTGTTTTCCTCTCCCAGGCCCATGGTGGTATCCTCTCCCAGGCCCATGGTGGTATCCTCTCCCAGGCCCATGGTGGTATCCTCTCCCAGGCCCATGGTGTTTTCCTCTCCCAGGCCCATGGTGTTTTCCTCTCCCAGGCCCATGGTGTTTTCCTCTCCCAGGCCCATGGTGTTTTCCTCTCCCAGGCCCAAGGTGTTTTCCTCTCCCAGGCCCATGGTGTTTTCCTCTCCCAGGCCCATGGTGTTTTCCTCTCCCAGGCCCATAATTCCAGAGTTACTGTAGCCCTGTCTGGCTTTACTGGCCTCTGTGAGTGTTTGATGTCTGGTCTGTCTGACTGCTTGGTATGCTGTTTACAAGCTGCCGGAGAACCTTGGAGACCGTGTGTATGTCTTTATTCAGGAGCTGTCAGATACCGGCCTGAAGTGGAAGCCTCGCTTGGAGTGGACCTGGGTTCAATGACACAGGGATGCTGGGAGCGTTCTTAATTAATATTTGATTCCGGCTGCTGGCTAAATAAACAGCCAAGCACTAATATCCCACATCTAATTGATGTTCCTCAATATTTCCTCGGGGTGAGACGGAATGAGCTGGGATCAATGTGCACCAGAAGCCTGGTTGGTCCAGTCTCTCTAGACATCACCAGGAGACCTCTCAATGTCAAATTGACTTCATAATAACCTGCTATTATTTTGTTAACACAGCCCAGAGGTCCAGGGGATATGCATTATGTAAAGAGTTTTGTTGAAGTTTATGACGTATCGGTTTTGGCTGAGTAGTCCTCAGAGGAGTTGTTTTGTTAAATTTGACTTTAACTTAAAATTGCTTCGGCTCAGGGTTTAATATTGTAGGACATTGTTGACAGTGTTGGTAAAATCACAGCTGTGTGAATCAGCACAGGCCTTCTCCTCTGACCAGTAGTAACACTACCATCTGATGTATGTATGCTGCCTCAGGTCCATAAACAATGTAGTAGGTAGCCATGTCCTCAGTAGCCAACTGATTGCCTGTAAAGCACTCTGGGGTGTGAAGTCCTGGGTGTTCACAACTAACAGGCTGTTTTATGGGCCAGGTGGTAGTGCACATCAACACCCCAACAGAAACATACTGGAATGTAGTTAGAGACCAATGGTGTGAGGCTGTAATGGGGTATTTTCTCTGCGTTACAGAAGTCTGGCCGGGGGAAGATGCAAGGAGAGGTGATGCCCACTCTGGACATGACTCTGTTTGACTGGACAGACTACGAGGACATGAAGCCAGTGGACGCCTGGCCATCTTCCAGGAAGAAAGGTCAGCACTTTAGATGTTTTGAGAAGATACAGCTAATGTTAATGTTGGTGGAAAGTCACACATGAATGTGTTCACTCCACGCCCCCAAAAAAACATACAGATGTAGGATCTTAATTTGAGCCAGTCTACTACAGCAGGAAAATAATCCTGCAGCAACACGAAATCTGAATTATTATGTGGATTATAATTAATGGAAATGTTTGTAGGGGTTGATACATTTTCATAATGTGGAAACCTCAAATACACTACAAATGTAACATTGCCTGGATTTCAGAAAAGTTCTGCTATAACAGGGTGATCATATTAATGTCCTACATTTGTAATGATCCCTTGGCATGTACTGAACACGCAGCACAGAATAAACACGTGTGATAAATCTGTTATTTCTATTGACATTTAAGTGTTTG
Source organism: Oncorhynchus kisutch (assembly GCF_002021735.2). Classification (NCBI taxonomy): domain Eukaryota; kingdom Metazoa; phylum Chordata; class Actinopteri; order Salmoniformes; family Salmonidae; genus Oncorhynchus; species Oncorhynchus kisutch. The sequence continues at coordinate 28,931,317 of NC_034174.2, read as the reverse complement.
CTTGATTGTCCAACTGTTAGTCTGAGTCTGGGTTGAATCATTCAGTCCAAGTACTTTATTGGCCATCTGTTGTTTGTTTTGCATGCTGAAGACAAGCGGCGCAGTAAGAACCTGAGCAGTGGCAATGTGACGGTAGACACTGATGCCATCGAGCCATGTGACCACCATCTGGACTGTCTCCCAGGTCAGTGACTAAACTGTCGCACATCCACTACTCTCCTGACCTCTGACCTCTCAGGTCATGGTCTCCTGAAGGATCGTTATGATAAAGTCCATGTGATGGTTGAAACATTTGTTTTTAAATTTACAACCAGAAGTCACATGGTTTCTCCCTCTATCCCCTCCTATAGGCTCCTGCTGTGACCTGAGACAACACGAGTGTAAGCCTCACAACCGGGGCCTCAACAACAAGTGCTATGACGACTGTATGTGCGAGGAAGGTGAGTAAGGGATGTATCAGGCGAAAGCCACAGAACATCAGAGATTTTGAGAGAACACAAACAACAAACAGTAGGTGATAAAGGTATTTTTCTATATGTCAGTAACCTGCTTATCCATCCTCTATTGTCCTATTACTTTGTCTAAGGGTTCCGTTGCTATGCCAAGTTCCACCGGAAGCGTCGAGTGACCAGGCGAAGGGGCCGCTGCGTGGTGCCAGAGTCGGCCAACAGTGACCAGGGTGCCTTCATCACAGTGTGAGGGGCGACAGACACACACCAGAGGCCCCCACACACACCACAAATTGAACATGACCACTCCCTCTGACAAAACAGACAGAACACAGGTTATACATCACCTGACAGTGATAGTTCATTCAGCATTTTCATACTACCAACTCATATCATCTCCCCCACTTCAATGCCACAAAATCATGTACATGTATATTAGGTCCAAAACAACAACTGTGCAGTGTCTGATTATCTGTGTCCTGTACATATGAATGTCTTTTCTGAGAATGGATTGATTACCAATTGCTTTTCTACTGATAATGTTACACTACTCTTTAAAAGGTAATTAGTAAGATAAGCAAACATGTTTGTTTGAGTTTCCTTTTATATGTTTAACTATATGTTTTATTTATACAATACTTCAAACAGAACTCTCTGTCTATATTGTGTGTTTTTTTCAACTTAGTTGTATGTGATTAAATTCTTGTACAATGATGACGGTTGTCCCTAGTGTTATTGAGGGTTGATCTTTTGGGTGTAGGATTTAGCCATGTCAAATGTCCAGGACCTCATGTTACATCATACCACAGAGTTTCACATGATACAGAGGGAGCTATGGCTCATGTGAGTCAGTGGGGGTTCATGTCCTTTAACCATTTCATGGACAGGCAGGGCAGAGGCAGGCTTGGTTAAGATTCTTATCATTATGCTACCTCTATGGATTCAGTTTGTTTAGTCACGGGGATCAGGGTCTTTTATGAAACTTTATACTCCATGACACCAGTGAGGATAATTCTTCTCAGCACTCTGTGTGGAGACAGATGTGAGAGTTGGTTCCAAAGAGCCACAGGAGCTCTGAGGATGGGGCTGTATGCCCCCTGCTCTCAGTGGGATGCTGTGTGTCAGAGCCCAGGGCCTCCTGGAGGAGGACAGATGCTGTCTCTCTCACTTTCTTTCCCTGTCTCTCTCTCTCTCTGCTTCTATGCAGGTGACCTTGATCCTCCACAGTCTCACTGCTGCATCCCTCTTTCACCCTGTCTCTCTTGTCTCTCTTTCAAATGGAGAAACAAGGCGGTCAAACAAATTGAAACACTGAGTGTAAAGAAAGGGAAATCAATGACATCAAGTGCATTGGTGAGTAAAGCATTAGCTGACATGAAGTGTATTAGAGAGTAAAACATTAGCTCCCACTCCCACCACACATTTGCACCTGTATCAATATTTGATCAGGCAGAGTAAGTAATACTTGTCTTTCGTCCCAAACAACCAGCACACTGGGAGCACCATGTTGCTCTCACTCTGATTTACAGTCTTGGAATAAAAGCAGTAGTGATGTATTTTTTATAATAACCCCTGAGAAAGTGTTGTGCTACTGAGTGCACTGCTGAAACTTGGAAAGCAGCCAGTCGAATGATGGATCACACCCAGCCAAATCGTGGCAGGATACATGGGGAATAGCAGCATCAATAAGGGACCTGCCTAGACTGTAAAACAGTTTATAAAGCCTTTAGATAGAAAGGAATGGAGAATTGTTTAACACTTAGTGTATGAGAAGATGTTTCAGAGGAGTGTTACCACATATTCAATTAAATTCCGATTATTGACTTGGCTCCCAGGTGTAAAGCAAAATTACAACACAAATTAAAGTAATACATCCATCTGTCACAAACACCTCCCTCTTTTCCTATCCCTCCCTTCCCAGTCCCCTCTAGAGATAGAGGATACCCGACCAACGTGCAACGAGACAGATGTGGCTGTTTCTACGACATTTTGAGATCAAATACGTCTTTAAATTAAAATGACAGAAATTATACCCGCTTTGAATAGAAACATTATTGCATGAATTCTACGTTGGTTACTGTCGCTGATGTCACAGAGGTCAAAGAGGTCAACAGGAGGTCAGGTCAGGGGTCGCACCTGCTACGGTTGGCCAGTGGCCATCTGCCATGTTACTGTCACAACAAATGGGATCATTACCAGCAGGGTGCGAGAGGACAGACACCTTAAAAGAATTGGGAGACACTAACGATAACCAGGACTGTCTAATCCCTGTCACACCATTAGCGATAGTTAGAGCACTCAACTTGGTTTCTAAATAGTTTTAGCATGGACTTTACCATTGAAGGCTACCACCATTTTAAAGAAGTCAACTGGATGGGGATCCCTATGGGTTGGGAGCAATCAGCCAATGGGAAAATCTCAATTTCATCCTCCTCAAATCCCATTGAAGGAGAAGGTCAGAGGGGAGGGACCTCTGCCTTTCTCATCAATGGGTTTTGGGAAGGAGACAAGGAGAGAGGAGTATGAAATTGAGACCTTCCCATATATCAGAGCGAGACACTCTTTTCAAGCGGCACAGACACAGCTATGACCGGACGTGATTTTCGTAGCAGGTTAGGAGACCATTTTCGAAGTGGCGTGAAAAGAGTGTTTCTCAGATCAGAGCATTGTCTTCTTCTTCAAATTGGGTGCTATGGTTTCTAAATGGCTTCAAGCTATATCACCTCCATCTAGTGGCCACAATAAATGAATGACATACAAGATTTGGTTCAAGACTCCAGTGCAGTAGGTGGCCAGCCTGGTCTCATAGACTAGACGTAACATAGTAAATGTAAATCGAGACACTCAATTTATTATGATAAACTCAGCAAAAAAATAAAATCCTCTCACTGTCAACTGCGTTTATTTTCAGCAAATTTAACGTGGGAATATTTTGGGGGGGGGGGTCAAAATCAAAAGTAACAGTCAGTATCTGGTGTGGCCACCAGATGCATTAAGTACTGCACTGCATCTCCTCCTCATGGACTGCACCAGACTTGTCAGTTCTTGCTGTGAGATGTTACCCCACTCTTCCCCTAAGGCACCTACAAGTTCCCGGACATTTCTAGGGGGAATGGCCCTAGCCCTCACTCTCTGATCCAACAGATCCCAGACATGCTCAATGGGATTGAAATCCGTGTTCTTCGCTGGCCATGGTAGAACACTGACATTCCTGTCTTGCAGGAAATCACGCACAGAACGAGCAGTATGGCTGGTGGCATTGTCATGCTGGAGGGTCATGTCAAGATGAGCCTGCAGGAAGGGTATCACATGAGGGAGGAGGATGACTTCCTTGTAACGCACAGCGTTGAGATTGCCTACAATGACAACAAGCTCAGTCCGATGATTCTGTGACACACCTCCCCAGACCATGACGGACCCTCCACCTACAAATTGATCCCGCTCCAGAGTACTGGCCTCAGTGTAATGCTCATTCCTTTGACAATAAATGTAAATCCGACCATCACCCCTGGTGAGACAAAACCGCGACTCGTCAGTGAAGAGCACTTTTTGCCAGTCCTGTCTGGGCCAGCGGCGGCGGGTTTGTGCCCATAGGTGACTCTGTTGCCGGTCATGTTGCTGGGGTGGCAGGTAGCCTAGTGGTTAGAGTTTTGGACTAATAACTGGAAGATTGCAAGATCGAATCCCCGAGCTGACAAAGTAAAAATCTGCTGTTCTGCCCCTTAACAACTTAACCCACTGTTCCTAGGCTGTCATTGAAAATAAGAATTTGTTCTTAACTGACTTGCCTGGTAAAATAGGCCTTACAACAGGCCTAGAAGCCCTCAGTCCAGCCTTTCTCAGCCTATTGCGGACAGTCTGAGCACTGATGGAGGGATGTTCCTGGTGTAACTTGGGCAGTTGTTGTTGCCATCCTGTACCTGTCCTGCAGGTACCAATCCTGTGCAGGTGGTCTGCCACTGTGGGGATGATCAGCTGTCTCCCTAAGTTTTCATAACTGTGACCTACCGTCTGTAAGCTGTTAGTGTTCAACAGGTGCATGTTCATTAATTGTTTATGGTTCATCGAACAAGCATGGGAAACAGTGTTTAAACCGTTTACAATGAAAATCTGTGAAGTTATTTGGATTTTTACAAATGATCTTTGAAAGACAGGGTCCTGAAAAAGGGACATAGCCTTTTTGGTGAGTTTATATATATTCTGAATGGTGACATTTGCGTGATTGGTTTTCTATCGCTCATTAGCATGTCACTTCAATGATATCATGTCACTTTGTGGGACTGTGGGTCAATTAACCTTGTCGGATTGGGCGTTTGGTATGGTTGCATAAGACATAAAGTTACTTCAGGTAAAACAAAAGGAGTGTGGTTGGTTGGGGAGGATGGGTGGGGTATAACACGATGGATGGGCATAGAACATGAACCTCTGGCAACCCAAAATAAGTGTGTTCGAATCTCATCACGGACAATTTTAGCTACTTAGCATGTTAGCTAACCCTTCCCCTAACCCTAACCCTAACCTTAACCCTTTAACCTAACTCCTAACCTTAACCCTAACCCCGAACCCTAACCCCTAGCATAGCTAACGTTAGCCACCTAGCTAATGTTAGCCACAACAAATTGGAATTAGTACATATCAAAAATATTGCAAATTCGTTACATATTGTAAGAATTGCAATTTGTGACATATCATATGAATTGTCGTTTGTAACATATCACACAAAATGGTTTTTGGACATCCACAAATTAATACATACCTTAAGATATCATACTAGAGCATTGGGCCAGTAACCGAAAGGTTGCTGGATCGAATTCTCGAGCTGGCAAGGTAAAAATCTGTCGTTCTGCCCCTGAGCAAGGCAGTTAACCCACTGTTCCCCGGGTGCAAAAGATGTGGATGTTGATTGTGGCAACCTGCCGCACCTCTCTGATTCAGAGGGGTTGGGTTAAATGCGGAAAACACAATTCAGTTGAATGCCTTCAGTTGTACAACTGACTAGGTATCCCCCTTTCACAATAGCTGGAAGGAGGCAGATTTACATTTACTGTGTTACATCTACCCCTGAGTTCAGGTTGCAGCAGCAGTAAATCACCAATTAGCTGTACACTTTTATCAAACATAAAAGAAGAATAAAATGGACTACATTAAAATGCTGCTGTCACAGACACCATAACGCCACACATACAAAGATGAGACCTCTTTCCACCTCTATAGTCACGCCACAGCATTTAGCATCCAGTAACTGTCTCACTGCATGAATCAACAGCCATACAAACGAATGGGGTTAGAATAAAGGATTTTCTATTGTTAGCAGTGCACCTCAGAAACAACTGTTACTTTACAGAGATGTACCTGTAGAGCAAAGGAGGCTGCTGACGGGAGGACGGCTCATAATAATGTCTGGAACGGAGCAAATGGAATGGAATTAAACACATGGCAACCTTGTGATGTATTTGATACCATTCCACAATTCCGCTCCAGCCATTACCACGAGCCTGTCCTCACACATGAATAATTATTAAGGTGCCACCAAACTCCTGTGCTGTAGAGATGCATAACAGGGTGACACTGTATACTTTGCACAGCATAGTTTCATTTCTACCTCATTTGGATTTCATGAGGAGCATGGCAAACTGTCTATTAAGAACCCATTTAAGGTGAGTTACAGAGAGATGAGATACATTAGCAATTCCCTGAAGCACTTGCTGTTCTGAGAGATCGTATTCTCTTCACGCAGGATCTGGATGTTATTACTAGAAAGACCACCTCAGTCAGTGAGATAGGTTTAATAACCATCTGCAGAGAAAATGACAAGATATGTAACATCAGCCTGGTCTCATAGACTAGACATAACATAGTACATGTAAATTTGGGAAGATATGATATGTTATGTTTGGTATTGTTACATAAGACAGATAGTTACTTCAGGCAATAACGAAAGTAGGGTGGTTATTCGGGCATACAACACAACATGAAGCAACCCAGAGGACGCGAGTTTGAATCTCATCACGGACAATGTTAGCATTTTAGCTAATTAGCAAATTTTCAACTACTTGCTACTTTTTAGCTACTTTTCAACTACTTAGCATTTTAGCTAACCCATCCCCTAACCCTTACCGTAACCATTTTAGCTGACCCTTCCCCGAACCCTAACCTTAACCCTAACCCTTTAACTCCTCACCTGTTACAAATTCTAGCCAGGTGGTTAACATTAGCTAGCTGGCTAACGTTAACCACCTGGCTAGAATTTGTAGCATATCATATGTCTACCATGGGTTTGCACTTCCCACTGCAGTTATGAGCTGATAGAATCATATTACCAACCTGGTCTTAGAGCATTTCGTATTATTATGTACGTAAATCCGAGACTCCATTTAGTATGATATGTTACATTTCGTATGGTATTTATTAATTTGTCGATGTCCATTACACATTTCATATGATATGTTAGGAATTTCAATTCATATTATATGTTATGAATTTGCAAACGTACAATATGTTACAAATTTCCAAAAATGTACGATATGTTAAGAATTTGTTAAATGTATTATATCTTACGAATTCTAGCTAGGTGGCTAGATGGCTAACATTAGGTAGCTGGCTAATGTTAGCGATGCTAGGGGTTAGTGTTAAGATTAAGGTTGGCGTTAGGGTAAGGGTAAGGGTTAAAGGGTTAAGGTTGGGTTTAGGGTGAGCTAACATGCTAAGTAGTTTCAAAGTAGCTCAAAAGTATTAAGTAGTGGAAAAGTTGCTAATTTGCTATAATGCTTAAGTTGTCCATGAAGAGATTCAAACTTGCAACCTATGGGTTGCTGGACGTTACATTATATGCCCACCCATCCATAGCAAAAAAAGTAGTAAGTCGTTGAAAAGATGCAAATCAGCAAAACATTTTCATGAAGATATTCAAACTCACAACCTTTAGGTTGCTAGACATTTATGTTCTATGACCACCCATCCACTCATAACCATACCAAACATAACATATCATACTAATTTGAGTGTCCCGGATTTACGTTTACTATGTTAAGTCTAGTTTATGAGACCAGGCTGTCGGAAGACACCTGGGTGGGAGACAGTGGAGAATAAAACCATCAGAAAGATTTTATTTGTCTTCTGTCCTGGAACAGTCATTTATAGACTCATGGGAACAACACCAGATATTTAACTTGTGATTTATATTATTTTGAACCTTACTTTTGTGACATGTAGCCTATGAAAAGTGGCCACTGTAACCAGTTCAGCCCGAATGCTTGTAATACAGTTGGTATATTTGAACATGAACATATTTGCCCATATTCCAATAAATAGACTGGCTACATGGTCTAATGTTTATGATAATTGATTTACAGAATGGTGACCAAGACCAAGCAGCTGATGCTCACGTGTTTTTTTTGCAGTATGAAATAATGGGGTGTGCAAAGGGTTAGGCGGAAGGAGTTAGGCTGTTGTCACATGGTTAGTGGGAGTGGTTGAGACATTTTATGAGAGAAGTTGAACAGTTATGTATTAAATCTTCAGAAAACTCAAAAGTTGAAGGGGACGATAACATCTGCATTGCATTGGCCTGAAAATATGGAAATTCCTGCGGTAAACCTCAAGGTAAAGTCTGTTGTTAACATGTTTGCAATAGTTGTAAGTCATACATAACAATGCTGACTTTATTTACACTGCTCTTACTTGATACGCGCTTCGACAGTATTTACATTTTATTATTAACGTGTCACATCAGCCCAGTTACAGGAACATAAGCGCTATGTCATTGTAGACTAAAAAAATAGCAACAATTGTGTAACAATCTTGTCCCTTCTATCGTGCGTGAAATGACTCAGTCAGGGCTTATCACGAGATGCTGAGTTCGTGGTTAAACTTCTTCAATCAATTCACGTTCTTAATTTATTGTAAATCATTGATCGTTTAATGAAATGTCAGACATCCGTTATCAATTCAAGTGGAGTTGACGCAAATTGCCTCATTGGGCACTAGAAATGTGAAAGTCACGTGTATGATGTTGACTTTCTTTGTCCCCACAGGCCATAGTACTAATGCACTGGCTACTGACCATCTGGTGAGTAAGTGGGTGGGTTGGCTCCTCTCAAGGGTTTTTCATACACCTGTGGAATTTCGCTTGTTGCCGACTCCAACTGAGGAAAGTGGTCTACATGGTTCACTTGTGTTGCGTTTTCTCTATGGATGGCTGCACTGAAGACTTCATAGTTACAGTCAGTCACAGAAGAGGCTAACTTTAACCACAAGCTGATAATGGACCACTTCTCAGCTACATGCTTTTCCTCCAGAGTTTGTCAAATACAATTATCAATTTGCAGATTTATGAGGCCTACTCTTTTAGAGACGCTAGTATATGCTTAACATTTGGAAGTGTCTGTTGGTATTTTTTACTGTGTGTGGTTCCTAGGGGCTGCATGGCCTGGCTACCCCCCTCCTATGCCTGGGGGAACTTCAGTGTCCTGGCTGTGGGTGTGTGGGCCATCGCTCAGAGGGACTCCATCGATGCTGTACTTATGGTGAATCACTTCCTCAAACTCCTGTACCATCTCAGACAGAAAATGCCAAAGAATAACCCTCAATTACACACAACATTATAGAAAATGACATCGGCGCTCCAGTCCGCCCAGATTAGTCGCTGCTCAACACCATAGTAAATCACGGAGTTGAGTTTAGCCGGCTAGCTATCAAAAAGAATCATCCTACCTCATCAGGCTCTTATATGCATTTGTCTAGTTTCTCCATCTGCATTTCCCTTCCAGTTTCTTATTGGGATTGCAGTGACGATACTGACGGACATCATCCATTTTGGGATCTACTATCCGCTGGCCGAGGGTCTAGCAGAGAGGAACAGGGACACATTCCGCTTCAGTGCCGGCATGGCCATCCTGGGCCTGCTACTCAAACCTGTCTCTTGCTTCTTCGTCTACCAAATGTACAGAGAACGTGGAGGAGATTACAATGTCAACTTTGGTGAGTGTGAGTAGAGCCACCATTAGTTTACAGTAGGGCTAGTTACTCACTGTCACTTCTAATGGTAAAAATAAGGTTTTGGGGGTTTGTAGAAATATAGTCTCATGACTATCCCTGGACTGTTATGGACAAAGTCCGAAGCATGGTGTGATGTGATCATCCTAGTGCCAAGGAGATTTTGAGAGGAAATGACATTCTCCAGGCTATAATCTTGCCTGGGCTGTTTCATGTCGTTGGACATGAGAGGATTGTAGTGCACAGGCTGGCTGCTCCGAGCCTTTGTGCAAAACTACTGCAGGCAGATCAAACCAGAGTCAAGCTAATTGAGTTACAGAGACGGTCACAAGACAAATGCGCCTGAGACACCCACTAACTAGTGGACCATCCTAGCCAGGTCACATATCATCGATTAGCAAAATAATCTGATTGGAGTTCCTCTGTCTTTCCCAGCTAATTGGAAGAATACAGTATACAGTAAAGGACAATTACACAGTGGAATATATAATGGCAGTGGCAGAACCCATTCCCTTCTCAACTTGATCGAAGTCAAACTGAGATGTTAGCACAACACAAGTCCTGGGTGTTTTTGCAGAGGTTTGGTGACTGTTCTCAAAACCTACTGGAACAGGAAGGGCATGTTATGCTACCCCCGTAGAGCAGTAGGACATGCCTGAAATCCATTTGAATGGTGTGTTCATACTAGATAATTTGATGGTTCTGTCAGGCCTTGTTACCCTGAATAGGCAAAGATATGTTTTATCAAAAGTTGTATAAGTTGATCAACCCAATTTGACTCTCATGGATATTCAAATAAGAATAGCGCATTAATGAAGTTGACTTGTCTGTGGTAAAGTTGAATGATGCACAGCAGGGACATGTGGCTTTGATTTGAAACTAGGTGATTAATAAAGTTAATGTTCTAAGTTTTCAAGGTCTCTTTTAAATGCTCTCTGATTGCTTGACATGGGGGTGGGGGGGCTCTGGGATCAAGGTGGCGTCCTGCAGTGCTATACACCAAGGAGAAGGCAATCAAGGTGTGTGTCGATTTAAAACCATTTAACGCTGATAAGTACAGTACATTATGTAGAATTACAGTACCAGAAGTTAGTATTTTGATTGGCAGTCATAAAAACACTTCTCACATTACTTTGCCCCTTGACATTACTTACAAGAAATTATGTTGTAGTCTATTTCTTGTACCAGCGTTTCTATAAGCATTCAAGTGCAAAATGTCTGCCGTACATCACCCTTCTACATTATTACACATGATAAGAGTAAGTAAACCATTTATTTATTCCACTTTCATCAATAATATTAAAGGTAAACTCAGCAAAATTACATTGCCATCAGCAGCACTGCAGATATTGAGACTAGATGCAAGACTTCGCCCACACACAGTATCTGAAGGTGCATGGTAACCTGGACACCAAAACAGAAGTTGAACCTTGCACTTCAATGCTCTGTTGTTGTGGAAATTGACCAACTATGCTGTTTACTTTCTGCATTTACGTTTTAAATTTTAAGTCTGGGCACAAAACCCTGTTAGTCTGCTTTTGTCATCCCATACATCCAATAGTTAGCATTTCACTAAACCTCACTCTGTCACACTACTAGTGATTAAATGTTGTCTTTAGCTTTCTGTCTGTGAGTGGAAACAATCCTCTGTCTTGTCTGTTGTATCTCTGTTCTGACCCTGTTTGCGTTTTGTCTCCATCTTCCCCCCCCTCTGCTGCTTGCCTCTGACCCCTCAGACTTAGACTCCTCAGTGGACAGTCGCTGCACCACGGATAGTGCTGACAGTGCCTTTATCAGCCGCCGCTACTGATCCTCTTCTTTTTTTCATCATTCCTTTATTTCCATCAATCCTCCCCTCACACAGGAAGTAAGGGAAACTGCTGGGCTGAAGAACTACAGCCATGCCTCTACTTCTTGTCTTGTTTTCTGACTGTCCAGTCTTCCCTCTTGCCACATGACTCCAGTATCTGTGTTTGTATCCTATCATCCTCCTCTGCTAATCACACGTCATATCTGCTTGTCACTCCTTCCTACAATTCTGAAAGTCACATCTGTTTCACTCCATGAAAATGATCTTTACATATTCTTGCTTGACGTTTGCTTTTGTTTGATTAAATGTTTTTATGACTTTGAAGTAAAGAATATTTTGGGCTGCATCTGTATTCATCAGAATAAGGTTGAATATTAAGGTCATAAATGGATGATTTGAGATTAACAACTTTGTGCACTTAAATATCAGTGTTAGACTTTTGAAAATTTATGCAGACATTTTAAAGTAATATTTTTAATAAATGCTATTTAAGTGAAAATGCTCAATCTATTTTTGCGTCAGTGTTTTCGTTATCTGATTTTCATTATCCATATTGTGGTTGAACGCTAAGGTTGACTCTTACAAGATTGATCACATGTCGGGCACTCAATTCTATGTTCCCAGGTTTGGTTTTAGGCAGCCATTGGTATTCTGTCTGTGTGACCATACAGGACTGGGTGACTGTTCAGTATGCACTAGTGGTTCATCATGAGTGAATACTGCAGCCTGTAAGATTAGCCCCACACATTTCCTCTTCAAAAGTGTGTTATAAATCAAGTTTGTTTGCGATGTGCTGTTTTGAAGGGACTCTCATATACAGGGTTTTCAGTGTAAACAATTCCCAAGGAGTTTGGCTTTGTAGATATCCATTCCCTTTATCTCCTGGGTGGTGTTCTGTTCCTCCCTTTTCATTCTCTATCATTTGACTGTGGGTCACCTGACTGGTAGTCAAACACCGCTATGATTGTGTGAGTCCTGCAGCTTGGTGTCATTGAATGTAATTCATCAAATGTAATTTGCCATTTTCTGTATGAACCTTAACATGGAGGTTGACGTTGGGTTTTATGTTGAAAAGTTATAACATTTGACAGTTTTAATGTTCTGTGTATCAGCTATATTTTGAAAGATCTCTTCTCTACACAGCAGGCTTCCCCAGTGTAACACGAAACAGAGATGCTTACCAGTCCATTGACCAGCAGGACCAGTCCACCAGCTCAGCCAACCCCTTCAACCAGGCCGAGGGCACCAAGCCTGGACCACCACACTCTTACTGAGATACAGCACTCACTTTATTCTCTTGGAATTACATGCTGTCAAGAAGACATCCATAATGTTTTTTTCCTTTCATATGGGTATTTGCAAACTGCAAAAGACCTTTGTCCTGAGCTTTATTCAATCCCTTACCAGTAATGCCTCGTTCTAAATACTCACTGTCATGGTAAAATAATATGATCTGCTTACTGTATGCTTGATGCTCAGGGTAATGTCACATACACTGGAAATACCTTGGACCCAAGCCCAACACTAAAAGGAGAAGCTAAGTTTTTGAATTTTATGGTGTAGTAACAGTGGGATAATACAGAATTATACAGCAGAGTTTGCCTGCCTTCTTACCAATATCTACCCTGTCCTAAATGCTACTATATTTCTTACTTTGACTTTATTTAAAAGATGCCTGATGAAAGGTCTGTGTTGTCCTAACCCTTAAAGATGGACATGAGCGTTTACAACAGTATTATTGCCAGTGTTTGGAATAACCAGTGCTCTGGTTGTGTTATGTTAGTGTATCATAAGCTATTCTCAGCACCACCATCTACTCAAATCAAAACTTATTGAAGATGTCAAATAGAGAGGATAATGGTGGTGCTGTTTGTAAACCCTTCCATTTGACTATTAATTTTAACACAATGCCATCAGACATTTCCAGTTTTACCTCACCATCTATGTGACAGAGCATTACAGCTTTCAGGGAGGACTTGTATCTCTTTGTTGTAAAGTCAAATATAACCCTCGTGTTAGATCCTGTTTCAGGATCAGGAGTGTTTTGAAAAGGTCAAGATGCAGAAAGCGTGCAAGTCATTTGGTCTGCAACAGTTCTTTGACATTTTTTATTGAAACTAGTTCACTCTGAGTATCAGAATTAAGAATGAGAGAGACTTTCTGCCTTCTATACCTTACGGGTAGGATTTACCTCTGAGCTGAGAGAGAAGCAGATATCTGTTACAGCCCAGTAAATATGAATATGAACTTCCTGGTTGTGATTTGCATAGTTTTGTCAGTGTTTTAACAGGGCACATTCTTTGTAAAATGTTAGCACTTGTGTCCTCAATCATTCCAAATGCATAATTTTTTTATGTACCTGATCAATTTTGTTAGGTTTTTGTCTTTGCCTTTCACGTGTAAATGCACTAAAGCATTTGAAATGCTTTAGTGCACTCTTAGCTTTACATTGACTGAGGTAATTTTCTTTAACAACTAATGTGTTTGTCCCAGCAGTGTTGAGTTGTTCTCTTGATAAAATACAGAAACTCTATTGATCTGAATGAGTTACAAGCCATATTGATTTGAGTAACATGGGTGAATACCAAACATTCACAACCTTGAAATTCTATCCATAGTTAATTAAAAAAACTACAGCTCTGACATAATTTGCATTTTTCATGGAGTGTTTTATTGAAGTATAATCCAGGGTTGAGAAAAATATGCATAATAACTTTTAAAAAACTAAATGCTGCAGTACTTGCACTTAACCAAATGCTATACCCTTGCACTTGTCTATTGAAACACTAGACAATTAATCCGTTTTCTACACTTAACAAAAATATTAAAGCAACAATTTCAAAGATTTTACTGAGTTACAGTTCATATAAGGGATTCAGTCAATTGAAATAAGTTAAGCCCTAATCTATGGATTTCACATGACTGGGAATACAGATATGCATCTGTTGGTGACATAGACCTTAAAAAGGTAAGGACGTGGATCAGAAAACCATTTACTATCTGGTGTGACCATTTGCCTCATGCAGCACGACACATCTTTGTGTGAAGTTGATCAGGCTGTTAACATTCAATTATCTGGCAACAGCTCTGATGGGCATTCCTTCAGTCAGCTTGCCAATTGCACGCTCCCTTCTGTGGCATTGTGTAATGTGACAAAAGTGACAAAACTGCACATTTTAGAGTGGCCTTTTATTGTCACCAGCACAAGGTCCACCTGTGTAATGATCATGCTGTTTAATCAGGTTCTTGATATTCCACACCTGTCAGGTGGATGGATTATCTTGGCAAAGGAGAAATGCTCACTAACAGGGATGTAAACAATTTTGTGCAAATTCTTTTGAACAATACGCTTTTTGTGCTTATGGAACATTCCTGGGATCTTTTATTTCAGCTCATGAAATATGGCACCAACACTTTACATGTGTTTATATTTTCGTTCGGTGTAAACAACAGATCTTTTACATTTGTCTTTATATAAGACAATACAGAGCACTGTTTCTACAAGGTGCACAGTACAAGACAACATGGCTATTGTTGGACACTAGTTTGAAAATCGTATAGCACTATAAATTGTCAATAAGTTGTTTCCATTGACTCTCCATTGATTCTTTATGGGGCGGCAGGGTAGCATAGTTGTTAGAGTGGTGGACTAGTAACCGGAAGGTTGCAAGTTCAAATCCACGAGCTGACAAGGTACAAATCTGTCGTTCTGCCCCTGAACAGGCAGTTAACCCACTGTTCCTAGGCTGTCATTGAAAATAAGAATTTGTTCTTAACTGACTTGCCTAATAAAAAAAATAGGAACCCACTTGAGCTCGTCTTAAACATATCATTGACATCTGCTGGGACTGCCCAAGCAGAGCTCCTGATTGACATGTGCATTGAGTTGGTTGGAACCTCTCCAGCGGCCTGGATTGACTTCAAGTGTGTAAGAATTTCCACGACACTACTTTGAAAATCATATAGCACTATAAATTGTCAATGATATGTTTATTAAGAAGAGCTCAAGTGGGTTCTATTATAATGCCTGTCGGACATTTTACTAGGCAACTTATATTTGCATGATTTAGCATAAATAATTCATCATTTTTTCATGAATGTGACCGACCAATACTGGTTCATAACATGTGACATACCTCACGAGGCTTCTTCTCTCTAAGCTGAGATCTTGAAACGGAGATATCTTTCTTTCGTGCCAAATTGCAGATACTGATAAGTGAGGATTCGTTAAATTAGTCACTTGCATGAACATATAAATTGCCTATTAGAACAGCACATGAATAGAATGTAGAAATTAGTTATCAGAAAAGCACAAACATTAAAATTCCTTTACAGTACTTTTTATTAAGGTGACCCCTAAACAGGCTTTACCATATCATACATCTCCCTCATGCATCATAATGATGTTTCCACCATGTCACTTCCTTTTTCTTCTTCACTCTCTTTCAATCCGTCTCTCCTCTCAGACATGTCTCTGATAACCTTGGCACTGCTCTCCCCTGCCAGGAGCCACTCCACAGCCCCACCACTGCTTTGATTTATCAGAGTAGACTGGACAGGACACTGATCTACCTTGGTTTACAGCCCTGCCCCTTTTACACTCAACTGTATTTATTCTGTAGGTATTATATTTAATACATTGCCAAAGTTGATTTAAACTCGAAAAATCGAGGAATCAAGGAAGTATTTATTAATTGGCTTTTGGTGAGATTTCACTCTGGTATGCAATTCTTCTGCTACTGTTAGTTTACCAAAGTTACCGGGTTCTTCAGTCATTTTGGTAATTAACAGAAAATCTATGGCAATCTATTGTAACTTTAGTAGTTTATACTTGAATAACTTTTATTTTTCAGAATTATTCATATGTAGTATTCATTTTTTACATCTGTCTCCATATTTTCCATGAATTTCTAGTAGATAGACCTTATGGTTCAAGATAAATTAGCCTAATTAATGAAAAAAAGCATCTAATCAACAATGACATTACTTTCAATTAACTCTGCAACTCTTCAAACTATTGACATAGTAAAATAAATAAAGTTGTGTAAAAAAATATATAAAGGATATTTCATGCTGAAACCCTCACCCAAGACCCACTCCAATTTGCATACCACTGCAGCAGAACCACAGATGATGCAATTTCAATTGCACTTCATATTTCCCTGTTCCAACTGTACTAGAGGGGAAATAACAATGTGGGAATGCTGTTCATAGACTACAGCTCAGCGTTCAACACCATAGTCCCCTCCAAGCTCACCACCAAGCTAGGGACGCTGGGACTGAACCCCTCCCTCTGCAACTGGATCCGGAGGGTGTTAATGGGAGCCTCTCCAACATAATCCAAATAGAGTCTAGGGCAGCTGTCTAGGCCACTTACTTTTTTCAATCTTTACTAATGACCTGCCATTGGCTCTGAGTAAAGCCTGTGTATCTATGTATGCTGATGACTCAACACTATACACGTCAGCTACCACAGCAAGTGAAATATCTGCAACACTTAACAAAGAACTGCAGTCAGTTTCAGAATGGGTGGCAATAAATAAATTAGTCCTAAATATTTAAAAAACTAAAAGCATTGTATTTTTGGACAAATTCCACTAAACCCTAAACCTAAACTAAATCTTGTAATGAATAATGTGGAAATTGAACAAGTTGGAGTAACCCTGGATTGTAAATTGTCATGGTCAAAACATATTGATGCAACAGTATCTAAGATGGGGAGAGGTCTGTCCATAATAAAGCGCTGCTCTGCCTTCTTAACAACGCTATCAACAAGGCAAGTCCTACAGGCCCCAGTTTTGTCCCACCTGGAATACTGTCCAGTCGTGTGGTCAGGTGCCACAAAGAGGGACTTTGGAAAATAACAATTGGCCCAGAATGGATCAGCACTGCTGGCCCTTAAATGTACATGGACAATATGCATGTCAATCTCTCCTAGCTAAAAGTAGAGATTGACTTCATCAATACTTGTATTTGTGAGAAGTCTTGACATGTTGAATACAAGAGCTCTCTGTTTAAATTACTACCACACTGCTCAGACACGCACACCCAACAAGACATGCCACCAGAGGTCTCTTCACAGTCCCCAAGTCCAGAACAGACTATGGGAGGCGCACAGTACTACATAGAGCCATTACTACATGGAACTCTATTCCATATCAAGTAACTCATGCAGGCATTAAAATCAGATAAAAAATACACTTTATGGAACAGTGGTGACTGTTTAGAGACAAACACACAGGCACAGACACACGCATACACACATATGATAACACACTCACTATACACACATGTACACATGGATTTTACCTTCATTATGCTGGGCCCCAGGAAGAGTACCTGCTGCCTTTGTAGCAGCTAATGGGGATCCATAATAAATACAAATACAAATCCTGGACTTCCTGACAGGTCGGCCCCAGTTGGTGAGGGTAGGCAACACCAACTCCACCTCGCTGACCCTCAACAAATCACATTTTATTTGGCACATACACATACAAGGGGGCCCCTCAGGGTACGTGCTCAGTCCCCTCCTGTACTCCCTGTTCACTCATGACTGCACGGCCAGGCACGACTCCAACACCATCATTAGGTTTGCTGATGACACAACAGTGGCTTGATCACCGACACTGATGAGTCAGTCTACAGGGAGGAGGACAGAGACTTAGCAATGTGGTGCCATGACAGAAACTTCTCTTTCAACGTCAGTAAGACCAAGGATCTGATTGTGGACTATAAGAGAAAGAGGTGAGAGCACGCCCCCGTCCACATCGACAGGGCTGTTGTGGAGCAGGTCGAGCGCTTTAAGTACGTTGGCGTACAAATCAGGACTTAACATGGTCCACACACACCTGCACAGTCGTGAAGAGGGTACGGCAGCACCTTTTCCCCTCAGGAGGCTGAAAAGACTTGGCATGGACCTTCAGATCCTCAAAAGGTTCTACAGCTGCACCATTGAGAGCATCTTGACTGGTTGCATCACTGATTGGTATGGCAATTGAACTGGCCTTGACCACAAAGCGCTACAACGGGTGATGCGGACAGCCCAGCATATTACTGGTGCCGAACTCCCTGCCATCAAGGACTATACCAGGCGGTATCAGACGAAGGCTCGGAAAATTGCCAAAGACTCCAGCCACCAAGGCCATAGACCGTTCACTCTGCTACCATTCTTCTCTGCAGATCCTCTCAAGCTCTGTCAGATTGGATGGGGAGTGTCGTTGCACAGCTATTTTCAGGTCTCTCCAGAGATGTTCGATCAGGTTCAAGTCCGGGCTCTGGCTGGGCCATTCAAGGACATTCAGAGACTTGTCCCGAAGCCACTCCTGCATTGTCTTGGCTGTGTGCTTAGGGTCGTTGTCCTTATGGAAGGTTCTCATCTCCACAGAGAAACTCTGGAGCTCTGTCAGAGTGACCATCGGGTTGTTGGTCACCTCCCTGACCAAGGCCCTTCTCCCCTGAATGCTCAGTTTGCCAACTCTAGGAAGTCTTGGTGGTTCCAAACTTCTTCCATTTAAGAATGATGTAAGGCATTGTGTTTTTTGGGACCTTCAATGCTGCAGAAATGTTTTGGTACCCTTCCCCCAATCTGTGCCTCGACACAGTCCTGTCTCAGAGCTCAATGGACAATTCCTTCGACCTCATGGCTTGGTTTTTGCTCTGACATGCACTGTCAACTGTGCAACCTTTTATAGACAGGTATGTGCCTTTCCAAATCATGTCCAATCAATTGAATTTACCACAGGTATACTCCAATCAAGATGTAGAAACATCTCAAGAATGATCAATGGAAACAGGATGCACCTGAGCTCAATTTGAGTTTCATAGCAAAGGGTCTGGATACTTACGTAAATAAGGTATTTCTGTTTTATATTTGTAATACATTTGCAAAAATGTCTAAAAAACATTTTTTGCTTTGTCATTATGGGGTATTGTGTGTAGTGTGGAAAACCTCTTCAAGGTTAGGAGCGTTTGTCACAAATGAAGTGGGAAACTGTCACCAAAATCACCCCAGAATGAGAGTTACAAGTGGGGCAAAAAAGTATTTAGTCAGCCACCAATTGTGCAAGTTCTCCCACTTAACAAGATGAGAGAGGCCTGTAATTTTCATCATAGGTACACTTCAACTATGACAGACAAAATGAGAGAAAAAATCCAGAATATCACATTGTAGGATTTTTTATGAATTTATTTGCAAATTATGTTGGAAAATAAGTATTTGGTCACCTACAAACAAGCAAGATTTCTGGAAACGAGCTAGTGATCGGGCAGAGTCCGTTTATTAGTTCTGCTCTCACATATCTGCCATTTATCTCTCGACCCCCTTATTTGCCACAGTAGATTGATGAGGGAAACAAATAATTCAATCCATTTTAGAATAAGGCTGTAAGGTAACAAACTGTGGAAAAAGAAAAGCGGTCTGAATACTTTCCAACTGCACCGTATCTTCCTCAAGTACCTTTCCTCTCTGCACATTGATCTGGTACTGGTACGCCCTCTATATAGCTCCATTCTTGCGTATTTTATTTTATTCCTCTTGTCTTAGTTACTAATTATATATTTTTTTTTATTTAATAAAACTCTACATTGTTGAGAAATGTTCGTAAGCAACAATTTCACTGTGAAGGCTTGCTACACCAGTTGTATTCTGTGCATGTGATTAATACAATTTTATTTGATAAAGAGTAAAAACTCAAACAGAAGACTAGAAAAAGCTCAAACTAAGTTTATTCACCCATACAGCTTACAGCTGCAAAGACAAGGTATGATTACACAAGCACTTATATTTATAACCTCCTAATAGGGGAAGTCAACTCTTTACACATGTAGACAGCCAATTCATCTCTGTTGCTAGGCAGGAACTTAATTGGTTCATCTCACTGGTGTAGTCATGGCCCTTTCTGATGCTAGAACCTTTGTGGGCGTGGAAGTGTATGTGTGTGAGATATAACTCTAGTTCAAATCAAATCAAATCAAATCAAATTTATTTATATAGCCCTTCGTACATCAGCTGATATCTCAAAGTTCTGTACAGAAACCCAGCCTAAAACCCCAAACAGCAAGCAATGCAGGTGTAGAAGCACGGTGGCTAGGAAAAACTCCCTAGAAAGGCCAAAACCTAGGAAGAAACCTAGAGAGGAACCAGGCTATGTGGGGTGGCCAGTCCTCTTCTGGCTGTGCCGGGTGGAGATTATAACAGAACATGGCCAAGATGTTCAAATGTTCATAAATGACCAGCATGGTCCAATAATAATAAGGCAGAACAGTTGAAACTGGAGCAGCAGCACAGTCAGGTGGAAGTTGAAACTGGAGCAGCAGCATCGCCAGGTGGACTGGGGACAGCAAGGAGTCATCATGTCAGGTAGTCCTGGGGCATGGTCCTAGGGCTCAGGTCAGTTGAAACTGGAACAGCAGCATGGCCAGGTGGACTGGGGACAGCAAGGAGTCATCATGTCAGGTAGTCCTGGGGCATGGTCCTAGGGCTCAGGTCCTCCGAGAGAGAGAAAGAAAGAGAGAAGGAGAGAATTAGAGAACGCACACTTAGATTCACACAGGACACCGAATAGGACAGGAGAAGTACTCCAGATATAACAAACTGAACCCAGCCCCCCGACACATAAACTACTGCAGCATAAATACTGGAGGCTGAGACAGGAGGGGTCAGGAGACACTGTTGTGGTGGGACCCTCTGGCCCCCCTCCTAGAGGTTTCTTCTCACTTCATCTGTGTTTCAATGATGCTTGTACAAACTCGAACCCAGTCGCAGAGAAACACAACAAGCAGATGTAACGGTAAATTCAGCTTTTTACTTAAAGTCTTGACAAAATAAGGCAACAGCACTAGAGTGCCCTAAACAATTAGTGTTACCTGGAAACTAGAACAAAAGCCCCCCCCCCCCCAAGGTATGGCTCCTGACGTTCCACTAGGGATAGCAGCAGAGAGGCGAAGGAAGTCCAGAATGAGTCCGGGATCCAGAATGTCCTGAGTCGGAACCCAGGATCGCTCCTCAGGACCGCAACCCTCCCCGTCCATGGGCGACTGGAGAGGATGCGTCGCACAGTGTAGGCTGGCTGTCCCGCTATCATTTGAGGCGTAGGTGGAGGCTGACTGGCCAGAACCAGATGACTGAACACCACAGGCTTGAGTCTGGAGATGTGGAAGGTCAAATCAAATCAAATGTATTTATATAGCCCTTTGTACATCAGCTGATATTTAAAAGTGCTGTACAGAAACCCAGCCTAAAATCCCAAACAGCAAGAAATGCAGGTGTTGAAGCACGTTGGCTAGGAAAAACTCCCTAGAAAGGCCAAAACCTAGGAAGAAACCTAGAGAGGAACCAGGCTATGAGGGGTGGTCAGTCCTCTTCTGGCTGCGCCGGGTGGAGATTATAACAGAACATGGCCAAGATGTTCAAATGTTCATAAATGACCAGCATGGTCAAATAATAGGTCTGGGACAGGTAGCACGTCCGGTGAACAGGTCAGGATTCCATAGCCGCAGGCAGAACAGTTGAAACTGGAGCAGCAGCACGGCCAGGTGGACTGGGGACAGGAAGGAGTCATCATGCCAGGTAGTCCTGAGGCATGGTCCTAGGGCTCAGGTCCTCCGAGAGAGAGAAAGAAAGAGAGAAAGAGAGAATTAGAGAGAGCATACTTAAATTCACACAGGACACCGGATAAGACAGGAGAAGTACTCCAGAAGGAAGGTGGGATGAACCCTCATGGACTGGGGAAGACGAAGGCAATAGGCCACTGGATTGATGCGCTGTAGAACCTTGAATGGCCCAACATACCGGGGTGCCAATTTCCTAAATTCCACGCGTAGGGGCAGATCCCTAGTAGACAACCAGACCATCTGGCCTGGATGCAGGAGAGAGTGGTCGGCCTGTCGTTGAGCCCGAGCAGAAGACCTCAGAAGCACTGACCAAGCCCTCTTCCAGGTCCGGCGACAAAGAGACCAGGTTCTTGTGGTCTTTCCAAACCGTAAAAGGATGTTCCGAACCCTCCAACCAGTGCCACCACTCCTCCAAAGCCAGTTTGACCGCAAGCAGCTCCCGATTGCCGACATCATATTTCCTCTGTGAGACGTCTGGAGAAGAAGGCACAGGGGTGAATCTTTTGGTCTTTAGCCGAGTGCTGAGACAGAACCGCACCCACGCCAATGTCAGAAGCAACCATCTCTACCACGAAGGGAAGAAAAAGATCTGCATGAACTAGAATGGGTGCAGAAGGAAACCGACATTTCAGGTCCTGAACTGCCCTCTCAGCAGCAGAGGGTCCAGCTTACATGCCCAGCCGAGCCCTTGGTGAGCGCTGTCAATGGCGCAGCCATAGAACTAATGTCTCTCACAAATCTCCGGTAGAAGTTAGCAAAACCCCAAAAACGCTGGACTTGCTTGACAGCGCTGGGCTGCAGCCAGTTGACCACCACTTCTACCTTGTGGGAGTCGATCCGTACACAGTCTTGAGACACAATTGTAATTCTTTTTAATAACCTGCCCAGGGACTGCGGCTGAAAATTAGCCGGCTGGCTAAAACCGGCACTTTTACTGAAAAGTTGATTAATGTGCACTGTCTCTGTAAAAATAAATAAACTCAAACTCAATGTACACAATTTTCGGCCTTCACGAACAAGTGGTGAGAGAGGAGTCTTTGAAGGACCTGGCGTACATGTTGGACGTGTTCAACTATGGACCTGGAGAAGATGAGGATGTCATCCAGGTATACAAACATGAACTGGTGAAGGAAGTCGCACAGCACGTCATTAACCAGGGCCTGGAAAATGGCTGGAGTATTAGTAAGTCCAAACAGCATGACACGGTACTCATAATGTCTATTAGGGGTGTTGAACGGTGTCTTCCACTCGTCTTCCTGTCTGATACGCACCAAATTGTACGCGTTTTGTAAGTCCAATTTTGAAAAAACTTAGCTCCCTGGAGTCTCTCAAAAGCTGATGACATAAGAGGCAGAGGGTAACGGTTCTTGATGGTAATGTTACTCAAACCCCGGTAATCGATACAGAGACGTAATCCCCCAGCCTTCTTCCCAACAAAGAAAAAGGACCAATCGTAGGACCTGTGAGGAGGTAGTTCGCTGGCCCTTTGTTTGCTGAAGACCTGACCCAGATCCCAGTAATCCTGAGGTACACGGGAAAGATCAGGCTTGTCATTCCCAGCCAGGGGAACTGGAGCATCGGAAGCCACCAGACGAGCAGGACCAGAAGGATGAGGAGAGAGCTACTGGCGGGTGAGCTGGCATGAAGGACTCCATTCCAGAATCCTTCCTGAGGGCCAGTCAATTTAAGGATTATGGATAGAAAGCCACAGATATCCAAGTACCAGGGGAAGCTCAGGAGAGTCCACCAGATGTAACTGGATAAGCTCCACATGGTAATACAGAACTCGTAACTGAATAGGCCATAGGGGTTGACCATAAAACGCATTTACCGACAATGGAATGTCCAGCTTATTGAGAGGCAGTTCCTGTTGGCGAGCTAATGTGCAATCCAGAAAACAGCCGGTAGCCCCAGAGTCTATGAAAGCAGGAATGTCCAACTGCCCATTGTCCCACTGCAGGTTGGGCGGAAGCATGGTGCATACCGTGTCGGCCGCAGGAGACTGTATCTGACTCACCAGTATTCTCTCGTTTACTGACAAGTCATCCCATCAGCTCGGGACAGGAGCTCGTGACAGGAGGCACAGAAAGGTAAGTAAGGACAACGTTAATCCTGGGCCTTCTCTCCAGAGTGGAAAGCCTGGGGCGTCCCAATTGCGTCGGCTTCTCTGAAGGGAAACCAAAGCCGAAATGAGAACTCTGACGGGGTACAGAACAAGCAGGCGCAGCATAGGGCAGTGGGACACCTGAAGAATCGACTCCTTCAGCGGGACCAGAAACACTGGAGACCACTCGGAATCCCTCCCTCCTATCATGACGACGTTCCTGGAGCCGATTGGCAATCCGGATGGCCAGAACGATGAGCTCATCCAGAGTGTCAGGGTTGTCCCGGGAAGCCAGTTCATCCTTGAGAACCTCGCTGAGTCCGTTCAGAAAGGCTGAGTGAAGTGCCTCTGTATTCCAACCGCGAGCGTCCGAAAGTCAATGGCGGGGTGCAATGAGTCTTTGAGCAGTGTTTCTGCCAATGATGGGGTGATCAAAAACCCTCCTCATCTCCTGTGTGAAGCTTTGCCAATTAAAAACAAATGTCTGGTTGCTGCTCCCATATGGCCGTGGCCCAGGCCAGAGCCCATCCTCAGAGCAACGAGATGACGTATGTAACAATGGAATGCTCGGTGTGAAACGTTGATGCCTGCAGCTCGAATACCAGAGAGCATTGGAGCAGGAACCCACGACACCTCTCAGGATGCCCCTCATAGTGCTACGGTGCCGGGAGATGAGGCTCCCGAAGAGAGGAAGTCACTGAGCTGGTAGGGAGTGGAGGATTAGGAACAACCACAGGAGCAGCAGCTGTTGCTCCCGTCTGTCTTGTCTGCAGAGTGGACACAAGAGTTCTTAAATCATCCGACAATGACTGCAGCCGCACCTCATGGTGGCCAATTACAGTTCCATGGTGGGTGAGAGCCACCGTAAATGGTGGAGTTCAACATGTTCCTCAGACGACTGAGAAATCTCTGCTGGGTCCATTGTTGGCTTAGGTCTTCTGTTACAATGATGCTTGTACGAACTCGAACCCAGTCACAGAGAAAAACAGCAACCAGAGGTAAAGGTAAATTCAGCTCTTTACTTAAAGTCTTGACAAAAACAAGGCAACAGCACGAGAGTGCACTAAACAAAACATAAGCCCTAAGCACAGATACAAGCAACAGAGGAACCTAAATAGCAAGGCAACCAGGTGAACAGAGATGGTAATCAAAGGTGAAACCAATAAGTAATAATTAGCGTGACCTGGAAACCAGAACACAAGGCAAGGGTACCCCCAGCGGTAACCCAAGGGAACAACAATCAAATAAACTGAACCTGTGACAATCTGTTGACTTGACCTCAAGCTGAATTCCTCGCTTCTCTTTAGTTTCCGCAGCTGGCCTGCCTTATCAGAGACTAACTATTGCCCTTCGCCTCGTGACGTTGTATTAGTTAATGTGATGACTGTTGCTCATCGAATGATTAAAAGTTTCTAATTGCGTGATTAACTGAATCAAGCAATTATTAACTCATTAGCCTGGGGCACCATGGGAAAATACGTTTTTATTGAGTTTCTATTTCCCAAACACACTATGACGTGTGTTACCCAAAATGGGGATTTAAAAGAGAGAGAAAAAGAGAAAGTACACGAGAGAAATATACATTTGGGTGAATTTGTCAGCTATGCTTATTCTAACCCTAGCCTTGCCACAAACTGCCGCTCTTATGGGTCAGAATATAATTATGTAATTACGTGGGGAAGGCTGGACCATTCAGGCTGCTCAATGACGCACTTCTCCGGCGCACCTCTCTGGTCGTCCTCACGATGTCAGTGTCCTTTTGGCTTAGGAGTCTGTTCCCTCGCCCTTGTTCTGGAAGGGTTCTTCTGAGGACAGACAGCTCTGTAGCTCAAAGCTCACAGCGTAGGAATGAAACAGTGTAGATACCACGATTCGATGGGAAGTAGAAGCTAGGTGGTTCGACTTGAATTCACCCGCTTAGACACAGCTACTCATCCGTAGCTTGGGTAGAAAAATATTTCTTTGTCTTCAAACTTGTGTTGTGTTTTGGGTTCATTTACTTTTTATACCTCGGCTGCAGCTTGGGTCACGTAGTCTTATCTGTAAATTCTTTACTCACAGGTTTTATACCCTTTTGTCAGAAGTGGGCGTAGCCGCCTTTAGGGCAATTCTCTGGGCGTACCTAGTTAAGAGGCAAGGTCTAGATTTGACTCAAATCCAATTTTAGACAACTAACTTCACATTTCATCTTTACCAAAACGTTCTCTTTGATTTGGACATTTTCCATACAACGTACAATGTATAAACATCAAACATATACTAGGTAAACTGTTGACGTTACAATGTTTTCGTAAAAACATAATCTATTAACCTTTAATAACAAACAAAAATGACATACATTTTCATATTCCAT
The DNA here is from genome assembly GCF_002021735.2 of Oncorhynchus kisutch. NCBI lineage: Eukaryota > Metazoa > Chordata > Actinopteri > Salmoniformes > Salmonidae > Oncorhynchus > Oncorhynchus kisutch. The sequence goes on along the minus strand of NC_034174.2, from coordinate 28,904,996 downwards.
CTATCGTCATGACCACCATTGTGGCTGACGGAAACCATTGTTCCAAAGTCCCTTTATTTCATGTTTAATGTTCTGATGCTGGTTCTCCATAGTAACAGGACAAAAGGAATTTGTCTGTGGCCTAAGATTTACCAGGGGCTTGAGGGGTCATAAAACCCCCACATCTTCAGACCCCTAGATCTCTCCTCCTCTGTTGGGGTTGAGAGATAATCTGTAGGGTTGTGGTCTCCTGTAACCTGACCTGATCAGGACAGTCATGAGACCTTCCTCCTTAGAAACATGGAACAGAATATGAACTTTCTGCACTTCCCATTTTCTCAATCAGTAGCTTCCATACACCAAGTCCCTTTTTACCATTCATTGACCCCAACATATAGATTCCTTATACGTGTAAAGTAATCAATAAGTTCTTGTCTGGTAACATGAATAAGTATATTTCAAGCTAGAATCTAACAATATTAAGCACCAATGTTATTCACTAAGTTGATTGTTTATATTTAGGATAATTTGTTACAGCTTTGTCATTTTATTTTGTATTTATCTTATTTAATAATTTCATATATTTTACATGTGATAAGGCCACACAGAGGGCCAGAGATAATTACAGATACCTGTAATAATCTGAAGTACCCAAAAGTGCCATGACACCTGTTTAAGACCTTCAAACAGGTCAACATTCAAATCCTCAAAAAGTTCTACAGCTGCACCATCGAGAGCATTCTGACTGGTTGCATCTCTGCCTGGTATGGCAACTGCTTGGCATCTGACCGCAAGGCGCTACAGAGGGTAGAGCGGTCGGCCCAGTATATCACTGGGGCCAAGCTTCCTGCCATCCAGAACCTCTATACCAGGTGGTGTCAGAGGAAGGCCGTAAAAATGGTCAATGACTCCAGCCACCCTAATCATAGACTGTTCTCTCTGCTACCGCACAGCAAGCGGTACTGGCGCGTCAAGTCTAGTTCCAAAAGGCTCCTTAACAGCTTCTACCCTCAAGCCATAAGACTGCTGAACAGTTAATCAAATGGCTACCCGGACTATTTGTTTATTATCTATGCATAGTCACTTTACCCCTACCTACATGTACATATTACCTCAATTACTGTCACGCCCTGTCCTGAGTATTCTTTGTTTTCTTTATATATTTTGGTTAGGTCAGGGTGTGACGAGGGTGGTATGTGTGTTTTGTCTCATCTAGTTTTTTTTTGTATGTCTAGGTGTGTGTGTCTAGTCTAGACATATTGTAGGTCTATGGTGGCCTGGATTGGTTCCCAATCAGAGGCAGCTGTTTATCGTTGTCTCTGATTGGGGATCCTATTTAGGTTGCCATTTTCCAGTTTGGGTTCGTGGGTTATTGTCTATGTGATGTTGCATGTTAGCACTCAGTTTCGATAGCGGTCACGTTCGTTTTGTTATTTTGTTTGTTTGTTTGTTTAGTGTACTTTGTTTAGTGTTTTTTCGTCATTCATTAAAAGTATGTATTCGTACCACGCTGCACTTTGGTCTCCTCACTACGACGATTGTGACAATTACCTGGACTAACCTGTACCCCTGCACATTGAGTTGGTACCGGTACACTCTGTATATAGCCTCGTTATTGTTATTTTATTGTGTTACTTTCTTTCTTATTTTTGTTTATTTAGTAAATATTTTCTTTATTTCTTATTTTTCTTAAAATTGCATTGTTGGTTAAAGGGCTTGTAAGTAAGCATTTCGCGGTAAGGTCTACACCTGTTGTATTTGGCGCATGTGACAAATAAAATATGATTTGAATTGATTTGAGATGTGCTAGATTGTGATAGATTACATAAAATCCTTGAACGATGCCAAAATTCTGGTAGTTTTCTGATAAACTTTGAAAGTAATATACCCTCCCTTTGCAACCCTAGTTGTGAGTGCCTTTCTTCTTCTTCCTCCTTCCTCCTTTTCTCTTCCTGTCTTTCTTTTCTCTCTCCCCTCTGTGAGAGCATCTGGGAGAGGTCTTAATTAACGAGTAACCGATCTGTTAATGATTCATTCCTGCTGAGCTCCTAACGAGAATGGAGGCTGATGTCCGGGAGGAGGAGGAGGAGGAGAATGGGGAAGAGAAGGAGGAGGAGAGCAGGGGGCTGGCAGCCCCAACGAGCTGTTGATTAATACAGGGGCTGCTGGGCTGTGTCTCCTGAGTCCTGCATGGCGCCCTGCTGGGTTGACACATCCTCAGGCACACACACCTGTGATTCCTCCCAGTCAAGGACACGGTGACTGCCTTTGTTGTTCTGAGCATTAAAAAGAGCTCTCATTGCATTAGAAATAATCCTCCAGAGAGGCTTTCTGTGAGTGAATTCCAAAGCCATAAAACTATGGATTTTCAGCATTGTAGAAAATGCCTCATCAGTATTGGATCGAACATACTGTATGTATGCTTTTTTTAGCATTACTTTGGAATTTCGTAAGTATTCTGTGTAAAAGAAGAAGGAATGACAATGAGGCTGTTCCCTAAAGAAGATAACTAACCATGCACACCGTGTCAGCCTCACATACAAGGCATACAGTATTTAACACTACGCATGTGGTTATTGTTAGGAGGGGTCAATAGGTCCCTCTTTTCTTCTCCTACTTCCTTCCATACTATGATACTCAGAGGCAGATAGAAGGGAATCAAGAGAAGGCCAAGGTTCCAGTGTATTATCTTGAGCTGTAACACACTATATTATGATGTATTTATCTGTTCTCCACAAGAGTGTGACAATACAGACAGCTGGAGAAAGGCCTTCCATTACTCCTCTGTGTGTGAGTGACCCAAACGGTGTGTGTGTTCCTGCCCTGGTATCTGGATCCACTGTGTGGGCTGGGCACTGTGTTCTTGTCACTCTGTTCCATCAGAATCTCAGCTCCTAGTCGGAGCCCTGGCGACAGAGGACCTTCACAGAGACAGGGGTCAGATTACAAACCCTATGCCGAAAGACAACCTTCAATTATGCAGCTAAGAGACAGGGACTAGTAAAGGAAATTGACTTGCATTAACATGCATTGACATTGCCAGTGAGTGTGTGTGCGTGCACCTGTCTGTGCGTGTATGTTCATGTTGAGTGGCGATGTGTTTCTGTGAGTGTGTACGTGAAGAGGTTGGTTTGGTGCTAGTGAGATATGTTTTTTCCTTAAAGATCAACAATCCCATGGGACTACTCTCTCTCCCTCTGACCTTTTGACATGGCTGCCCCTGCACCTGTCACCGTGGTGATCAGGGCACCAACATTGATGCCAATTACTGTCCAACACTGGCCATCAGGCTGGGATCAGTCACGGCTCATCAACATCACATCCTCTATAGTGGACAGGGGATGAAATAAGGTTTGGTTTAGTGGCCTATATCCCAGAAAAATATATGGGTTCTGAGGATAATTTTGGTCCTTTAAATTTTGTGCAATATTATAGGATCATTCTGTCATGCATGTACACAACTGTAAAGCTTACAGGAGTCTGTGTTTAAGGCTGTTGCAAGAATGATCTGAAGCACAATAACCAACCAGTAAGTGTGTAGGGAGAGGAAGAGGAGCCAGTGGTTCAATGAGGGGAGATGATATACGACCACGGGGAGGCAGTGGAGGCCCAGAGCAGGGGCACAGTCATTTTTTACTCTGCTGTCACAAATGTATTTTTAATGAGTGTGCACCCCTGACTCATCTGCACAGGAAAGGCTCTGTTCTTTTCTGTAGGGCCTAATATTTTCTGAGAAGCAGCAGGGATGAACAGACCCAGACCCACATACTGTAATGGAAATAACCTTCAGCCTCTGCTCTATAGAAACATCCATCTGCCTGTGTCCTGGTTTTACTGCATAATTATTATACTTTTTTTGTTGTTGTGAAGGGTTCCGATCACACATCAAAAAGTACATACAGTCCATTTGGAAAGTATTCAGACCCCTTGACTTTTCCCAAATTGTGCTGTTACAGACTTAGTCTAATATTGATTAAATACAAATATTTCCTCATCAATCTACACAAATACCCCACAATGACAAAGCAAAAACTGTATTTTAGAATTCTTTCCAGAAATACCTTATTTACATAAAGTACCAATCAAATGTTTGCACACACCTACTCATTCAAGTTTTTTTGTTATGTTTACTATTTTCTACACTGTAGAATAAAAAACAAATATATTTTCTATTTGATATTCTTCAAAGTAGCCACCCTTTTCCTTGATGACAGCTTTGTAGAGCTCTGAAACAGTATTGTGTCGAGACACAGATCTGGGGAAAGGTACCAAAAAATGTCTGCAGCATTGAAGGTCCCCAAGAACACAGTGGCCTCCATCATTCTTTAATGGAAGAAGTTTGGAAACACCAAGACTCTTCCTAGAGCTGGCCGCCTGACCAAACTGAGCAATCAGGGGAGAAGAGCCTTGATCCGGTTGGTGACCAAGAACCCGATGGTCACTCTGACAGAGCTCCAGTTTTCCTCTGTGGAGATGGGAGAAACTTCCAGAAGGACAACCATCTCTGCAGCACTCTACCAAGCAGGCCTTTATGGTAGAGTGGCCAGATGGAAGCCACTCCTTAGTAAAAGGCACATGACAGCCCACTTGGAGTTTGCCAAAAGGCACCTAAAAGACAAAAACCATGAGAAACAAGATTATGTGGTTTGATGAAAGATTTAATTATTTGGCCTGAATGCCAAGCGTCACGTCATGAGGAAACCTGGGAACATCTTTACGGTGAAGCATGGTGGTGGCAGCATCATGCTGTGGAGATGTTTTTTAGTGACAGGGACTGGAAGACTAGTCAGGATTGAGGGAAAGATGAATGGGTCAAAGTACAGAGAGATCATTGATGAAAACCTCATCCATAGCGCTCAGAACCTCAGACTGGGGCAAAGGTTCACCTTCCAACATGACAACAACCCTAAGCACACAGCCAATACAACGAAGGAGTAGCTTTGGGACAAGTCTCTGAATTCTGCAGGATCCGCAGAGAAGAATGGGAGAAACTCCCCAAATAGAGGTGTGCCACGCTTGTAGTGTCCTACTCAAACAGACTCGAGGCTGTAATCGCTGCCAAAGGTGCTCCAACAAAGTAATGACTAAAGGGCCTGAATACTTATGTCCTGTCTTTGGCTATGCCAGATTAAGTGATATGACATGTTATTCTATAAAATCCTTTCTCTGTAATTAATATCACCTGATTGAGCTGATCATGTAAATGTAATTAACTAGAAGGTCGGGGCACTACGAAATAATATTTATAGAGCAGTTATCTTCCAAATAAACTCTTAAAGACCTAGTAATATTTTACATCAATAGCAGTCAATATTAATCGTCACCTTATTTCAGTCTCATCTGAAAGTTGTAAATTCTTGCTTATCTTCACGAACCCTGGCTAACAAGTTGAATCAGCAATACAAAATTGGGATTATTTATTTATTTACTAAATACCTAAATAATCACACAGAATTACATAAACACAGAATGAATCATACCTTGATTACAAATTATGTCATAAAGGAAAATGTCCCTAGTGGACGGAACAGATATGACAGCTGGATACACAAAAGAAAAGGGGCTGGGTTTGAGTGAAAGAGCGGGAAGACGGAAGAACAAAGGGAGAAGCGATGTCTCTATCGGGCCGCAGGCAGCTACTCTATCGTAAATACAGAATCTTATGCATTCTAAATGACCGCTCATTTGGAAAAGGAAAATGCAATAAATATTTACTCTGAGCTGCGCTTCGGTAGGTTGGTCGTAGATGCTGGTCGTGTTGGCCAACAGAGATATTTCTGTCCTCGGAAGAATGTCTCACGTGGTAAATTGGATATGTTGTAGTAACGTCGTTGTGTGGTAGATGGGACACTCTGTCTGTTCTTTCCTAGCCCACGTTTGCAGTTGCTGTTGCTAACTCAATGGCTAGGAGGTATCACTTCTGTAGTGAATAAGAGTTCAAAGTTCATACCATTCGCAACCAAAGCTCACACTGAGGTTGGATTCGTTCTGTAGTTATTATCTGAACCCTTCTGACATCGGATCGTCATCCTAAAGTACCCGGAACAGGAAGTTATATTGTCGTCAAGGCTTTATATAGGAAGGGAGAGTAGGGCGTGTTTCATAGTTTATAACCAATGTCTCTTCACGTGGGCGGGCCACTGAGTTGGACCTAATTCACTCATGAAAACCCAATTCTCACATTTTAGAAGCTAAAATCACATTTCATACCCTCACAAATAATTTCATATTCAAATGTTTAAATTGCACAACAATTCCATGTGAATCTGATAACTATAATGTGTAGACTTTCCACTGTACCGTTTATGTCATCCTATCATTGATGAGAATGTCTCAGATGACAACCAAACTGACATCATATTCATTGTGATGTGATGGAAGTGCCTTAATGTGTTTGGACCCCAGGATCCACTTGGCAGCAGCTAATGTGGACCCTAATAAATACAAATAAATACAAATGGCTGTGCGAAGTTGCTGGATATTGGCGGGAACTGGAACACGCTGTTGTACACCTCGATCCAGAGCTTTCCTAAACATGTTCAATGGGTGACAAGGCTGGTGAGTATGCAGGCCCTAAAAGAAATGGGACATTTTCAGCTTCCAGGAATTGTGCACAGATCCTTGCGACACGGGCCGTGCATTATCATGCTGATGAATGGCACGACAATGGGCTTCTGGATCTCGTCATGATATCTCTGTGCATTCAAATTGCCAACGACCAAATGTAATTGTGTTTGTTGTCTGTAGCTTATGCCTGCCCATACCATAACCCCACTGCTACCTTGGGGCACTCTGTTCACAATCTAGACATCAGCAAACCGCTCGTCCACACAACATCATACACATGGTCTGCGGTTGTGAGGCCGGCTGGACGTACTGCCAAATTTTCTGAAACAACTTTGGAGGCGGCTTATTGTAGAGAAATTAACACAAAATTCTCTGGCAACAGCTCTGGTGGACATGTTGCATTTATATTTTTGTTCAGTGTACTTACTGGTGAAGCAATTACTTTCAAAGGAATATTTTGCACCTAGTAGCCTATGTTGTGGACCTTATTATACGAATAAATATTCAAAAGACAAGTAACAAAAAACAAAATACACCAGATAGAAATGTACAGTTAAATCTTTATTGAATTCAAAATGTAATTGTGTGCAATCTATGTTTACCTGGTACAAAAAGGGACAAAGAGGATTCAGGGGGAATGGAGAATAAGAAAGAAGGATGGAAAGAGGGTGGTACAGAGAGAGAAAGATGCAGAGAGTAGCCTGCTGATTTCCTGGTGGTGGAAAACCCTGGAGCATGCTGCTGACACTTTACTAATGTGCTGGAGGAGAGGACAGGGAGGAACACGAAGGAATACATTTACTAGGCTGTGCCTGTGCCTCGGAGGGATGGAGAGAGAAGGAGAGAGGGGGGGCCGGGGGAGAGAAGAGGTGGCAGGAGAAAGGGGGAAGGGATGCCTGCCTGTGCCTTACATATATTTCACCAATTTGCCACTTACTCTTGGGTAAATTAAGGAAACCATACTGTCAATACTCACCTCATTTCACCATGATTAATGCACAGGTTACATGCACATTAATGCATTATACAGATGACTGCACTTTACATTTGGACTGTTCTATTTCTTGGTGTCAAACCAGAACTATCTATGACCTCCTGAGGATGAAGACCAGCATCACCAGATAGGTACAATCCCTTATGTAATGTATATGACAACTAGTGATCATATGATACAAATACAACAATTGGTTTTAGAACCATACAATCAGACAGACTTGCCCATTCAGGATAACTCATAGCATAACAGCATATTACAATTTCAGTAATATAGACTAAGGAAGCACTCTTCCTCTGTATGCTATTGTACTGTATGTCTGAACCATGCATTGATGATTGAGAAATGGTAGTCAGTCACTTCCTCAGCATAAAACTCCAGATCCTTCATCCATTCAGTCCATAATGAGAGGTGAGTCCTTCAGATTTATCTTTTCACCCCCCTCTCAGTTTGTCCATTTACTCTAGTTAGTGAGTCATTGAGTACAGTTAGTGACTGATTGAGCCCAGTGCGTGTCAGTGTTACTGCAGTCCTCTGAGACCTGTTTGTCTAAGGGATGACAACTCCTCTATGCCAGGAAATGTCACCATTAGATGTCAGGAGTGGCTATATGAACAGAAGAAGAGCTCACATGCTGTCTCTGCCCTGTTGTGTGTGGGGGCCAGGGGCCTATTTAGGTACAGAGCTGGGGACCACACAGGAGGGGGGGCAGTCTAATATGCTGGCATCTCATTGTGACTGGCTGTCTTCCTTCCTGGCCAATGGTAGTCGATGGTCTTGATGGATGCTGTTGTAGAAAACTAAATCCAAAGATTATGCAGAGACTAATTTATGACTATAATAGCGAAAATTTAATACAAACATATACGGGCAGCTGTAAGGCAGATCCGTCTCTGATCGCAGTCAGGGATCTCGAAGAGTAAGTGGTTACATGTCCCTTATATCTATTTTATTTTTATATATACAATCGTATTGTTTACACAACAGTTATTTTATACAAGAAACAGTTCCAGAACACAATGGCCTTCTGTTAGGGTGCAGTGATAACATGAGTCTATGAAATGCATAACATCACAGTCTAACACAGAACAGAGAACAAAGACATAACCCCAGCTCACTCCACTTCTGCCACAGCAATTACCCCTTTGATGCCATGTATATGTGATATATCTGAGCTGTTGTCAAACAGAACTTAAAACCTTCTGGTTTCTGGGAAATTGTCATTTTACACAGAAAGGGGTGGTCTGAATGGAACTTCTGAAAGGGAACTTTATAATAACAATCTGGCGAAAAGGAAGGTTCATAGGGATCTGTTTTGTAGGGCCGGCTACAATGGTCCTCCTATACAAGTGGGAGAAATTGTGATTTGTGGGTACTGGGGTAGCACGCACAGCAGGAACAACATAGGCAGCATAGCATGATCCTGACCAGTTTGTAGGCAGATAAAGAGTAGGCTTTCTCCCACACACATACATAGTTCCACTTACTGAGGAAGTAGGTTTAGCATACACACTGACATTCTTCAGTCTATAATGCATTCTCAAAGACATGTTAGGGTGGAATGTTCCATTTCTCAACAGTAAGGGTAGGGTAAGGTTATTGTATACAGAAAGGTTATACTTACAATTACTTTCCCCCAACTGGGGACCAGTTCCATTTTCTATATAACCCAAACAACCTGGGGGAGAGTATGCCAGGGTGGTGGGTTGCTTGGGCAGAGAGGTGTGATCATTAAAATCAAATCTTCTCATATAAAAACACCTCACCCTCCACCCAATCAAGCTCTCAATCTGAAAGGTTACCTGCTTTGGTCCACATCAATATTACATAAGCATTAAGGGGTATAGCTAGCAATGGCATAGTCTCAGCACTGTCTGTCAACAGTCCACAAACCCAACAATCTGATACATTCTGTAGCACAGAAACATTATTAGTTACTTGTAAGAAAGTGTTTGACCCGGGGGAAACCCCATAATGTGTATGTCATCTTTTTCTTCTCTTCAGCTCAGCGGGGTCACCAGGGTCCAGGTTCAGGTCAGCAGGGTCATCTACTTCTCGGCTTCCACAGTCTCGTTGAACTGAAGAGGTCGGGGAGAGGTTACTAGCACGTTCTCCCGCCTCTGGCTCGAAGTCTGCTACCATCCAGAGGATGCCCACAGCCACAATATCTGCGAGTCCCAGGGTAAGCAGAGTGCTCCTACTGGATTGTAGGAGTAACAGGAGTAGCATCTTCTTCTGGCTCTGCTACTTGCTTACAGTGGGATACGTGGATCCAGGTGTCTTTGCCTAAGCACTTTGCTGCCGTTTGGTGAGGGTGGTCCCTTCAACCTGGGTTTTAAAGCTTATTCTTTTGAACATTTGATTGATCTGTCTGTCGATGTGCAGGGAGCGGTCCAGTATCTCCCCCATGGTGTCTGTGTTGATGAGGGAGTGGCGCTTGGTCAGGTCCCTGTGTAGCTCCTGTACCTGGTCCTTCATGTTCTAGATCTCAGTCTGGAGGATCTGGGACAATAATAAACACTCACGAGCGTGCACACACACACACACACCACAACACTGTCACCCTATGGCCGAGCCCCGGGGCATGTCACTGAGGGACGGGGAGTGGCAGGACATGGAGAGGAGAGGCCCAACCACAGGGCATTAGGGTACCTTCACTCTGTCTCATATTTATTACGGTATTTCCTTGCTGCAATAGTTAAGGTGTTGAAGGATCAAGTGCCACCCTCAAGGGTTATACACAAATACTTCAGATGAGGAAAATATACTATGTTTCATTTTAAGGCTCTAATTATGTACTTGTGTATCTTTCCCAGCCTATCTATCCCATTTTATATCCCTTATGTTCAATATTTAATTTTGTTCACAACCTCTCCTCACTTGCTAATGTTCCAGAGAGAGTGATTCCTAATTGAAGAGTGTACATTAAAACCTTAACTCAACACTCTGAAGAATGCCATGTTTACAACTAACAATGCAAAACATGTGCTTGTCGAGTTCCAGTTCTGAAAATAATTGCTATAAAAATGGAGGATGGTAAAACCACAGTACTTTGCTTAATATATTTGCAACAAATAGAAACGATCAACTACTGTAGACTGTACTTGAGTCCCTTAAGTGCACTGTTGAGGTTTGGTTGAACTGAAGACTGCTAATTCTCGCTGTCTCCAGTGAGCTTTAAGACAGAGACACCAAGACATGCAGACAGAGGGCCCTGACCTGGCTTTCCTCACTCCTTACCACCACCACCACTACTACTACTACTACTGCCACCACCACCACTACTACTACTGCCACCACCACCATCACTACTACTACTACCACCACCACCACTACTACTACTACTACCACTGCCACAACCACCACCACTGTCACCAACCCCACCACCACTACTACTACTACTACTACTGCCACTACTACTACTACTACTACTACTACTACTACTACTACTACTACTACTACTACTACTACTGCCACCACCACCATCACCACCACTACTACTGCCACTAACACCACCACCACTACTACTACTACTACTACTACTGCCACCACCACCACCACCACTACTAATATTACTACTGCCACCAACACCACCACCACTACTACTACTACTACTGCCACCAATACCACCACCACTACTACTGCCACTAACCCCACCACCACTACTACTACTACTGCCACCAACCCCACCACCACCACCACCACCACCACCACTACTACTACTGCCACCATCACCACCACTACTACTGCTACTACTACTGCCACCAACACCACCACCACTACTACTGCCACCAACCCCACCACCACTACTACAACTACTGCCACCAACACCACCACCACTACTGCAACTACTGCCACCAACACCACCACCACTACTACTGCCACCAACACCACCACCACTACTACAGCCATCAACACCACTACTACTGCCACCAACCCCACCACTACTACTGCCACCAACACCACCAACACTACTACTGCCACCAACACCACCACCACTACTACTGCCACCAACACCACCACCACTACTACTGCCACAAACACCACCACCACTACTACTGCCACCAACACCACCACCACTACTACTGCCACCAACACAACCACCATTACTACTGCCACCACCACCACCACTACTACTGCCACCAACACCAACACCACTACTACTGCCACCAACACCACCACCACTACTACTGCCACCAACACCACCACCATTACTACTGCCACCAACACCACTACTACTGCCACCAACACCACCACCACTACTACTGCCACCAACACCAACACCACTACTACTGCCACCAACCCCACCACTACTACCACTACTACTGCCACCAACACCACCACTGTCACCAACCCCACCACCACTACTACTACTACTACTGCCACTACTACTACTACTACTACTACTACTACTACTACTACTGCCACCACCACCATCACCACCACTACTACTGCCACCACCACCATCACCACCACTACTACTGCCACTAACACCACCACCACTACTACTACTACTACTACTACTGCCACCACCACCACCACCACTACTACTACTCAGCCTCCAGTATTTATGCTGCAGTAGTTTATGTGTCGGGGGGCTGGGGTCAGTTTGTTATATCTGGAGTACTTCTCCTGTCCTATTCGGTGTCCTGTGTGAATCTAAGTGTGCGTTCTCTAATTCTCTCCTTCTCTCTTTCTTTCTCTCTCTCGGAGGACCTGAGCCCTAGGACCATGCCCCAGGACTACCTGACATGATGACTCCTTGCTGTCCCCAGTCCACCTGGCCATGCTGCTGTTCCAGTTTCAACTGACCTGAGCCCTAGGACCATGCCCCAGGACTACCTGACATGATGACTCCTTGCTGTCCCCAGTCTACCTGGCCATGCTGCTGCTCCAGTTTCAACTTCCACCTGACTGTGCTGCTGCTCTAGTTTCAACTGTTCTGCCTTATTATTATTCGACCATGCTGGTCATTTATGAACATTGAACATCTTGGCCATGTTCTGTTATAATCTCCACCCGGCACAGCCAGAAGAGGACTGGCCACCCCACATAGCCTGGTTCCTCTCTAGGTTTCTTCCTAGGTATTGGCCTTTCTAGGGAGTTTTTCCTAGCCACCGTGCTTCTACACCTGCATTGCTTGCTGTTTGGGGTTTTAGGCTGGGTTTCTGTACAGCACTTTGAGATATCAGCTGATGTACGAAGGGCTATATAAATAAATTTGATTTGATTTGATTTACTGCCACCAACACCACCACCACTACTACTACTACTGCCACCAATACCACCACCACTACTACTGCCACTAACCCCACCACCACTACTACTACTACTGCCACCAACCCCACCACCACCACCACTACTACTACTGCCCCCAACACCACCACCACTACTACTACTACTACTGCCACCAACACCACCACCACTACTACTGCCACCAACCCCACCACCACTACTACTGCCACCAACGCCACCACCACTACTACTGCCACCAACCCCACCACCACCACTACAACTACTGCCACCAACCCCACCACCACCACTACTACTACTACTACTGCCACCAACACCACCACCACTACTACTGCCACCAACCCCACCACCACTACTACTGCCACCAACGCCACCACCACTACTACTGCCACCAACCCCACCACCACCACTACAACTACTGCCACCAACACCACCACCACTACTACTGCCACCAACACCACCACCACTACTACTGCCATCAACACCACTACTACTGCCACCAACCCCACCACTACTACCCTACTACTGCCACCAACACCACTACCACTGCCACCAACACCACCACCACTACTACTGCCACCAACACCACCACTACTACTACTGCCACCAACACCAACACCACTACTACTGCCACCAACACCACCACCACTACTACTGCCACCAACACCACCACCACTACTACTGCCACCAACACCACCACTACTACTACTGCCACCAACACCACCACCACTACTACTGCCACCAACACCACCACCACTACTACTGCCACCAACACCACCACCACTACTACTGCCACCAACACAACCACCATTACTACTGCCACCACCACCACTACTACTGCCACCAACACCAACACCACTACTACTGCCACCAACACCACTACTACTGCCACCAACACCACCACCACTACTACTGCCACCAACACCACCACCACTACTACTGCCACCAACACCACCACCACTACTACTGCCACCAACACCACCACCACTACTACTGCCACCAACACAACCACCATTACTACTGCCACCACCACCACTACTACTGCCACCAACACCAACACCACTACTACTGCCACCAACACCAACACCACTACTACTGCCACCAACACCAACACCACTACTACTGCCACCAACACCAACACCACTACTACTGCCACCAACACCACCACCACTACTACTGCCACCAACACCACCACCATTACTACTGCCACCAACACCACTACTACTGCCACCAACACCACCACTACTGCCACCAACACCACCACCACTACTACTGCCACCAACACCAACACCACTACTACTGCCACCAACCCCAGCACTACTACCACTACTACTGCCACCAACACCACCACCACTGGAGTAATAGTTACAGTGCCTTCAGAAAGTATGCATACCCATTCATTTATTCTACATTTTGTTATGTTACAGCCTGAATTAAAAAATAATTTCATATTATTTTTCTTCTGAATCATCTACTCAAAATACCCAATATTGACAAAATTAAAACATGAAAATGAAAAGAATAAATGCCTAATTTACATAAGTACACCCCTGAGTCAATGCATGTTAGAATCACCTTTGGCAGCGATTACAGCTGTGTCCTTCTGGATAAGTCTCTAAGAGCTTTGTACACCTGGATTGTACAATATTTGCACATTATCCTTTTAAAAATTCTTCAAGCTCTATCAAGTTGGTTGTTGATCATTGCTAAACAGCCATTTATGGAGTCTTTAAATAGATATTCAAGCCGATTTAAGTCAAAACTGCTACTAGGCCACTCAGGAACATTCAATGTCGTCTTCATAAGCAACTCCAGTGTATATTTGGCCTTGTTTAGGTTATTGTCCTGCTGAAAGGTGAATTTGTCTCCCAGTGTCTGTTAGAAAGCAGACTGAACCAGGTTTTCCTCAGGGATTTTGTCTGTGCTTAGCTCTATTCCATTTACTTTTATCCCCAAAAAACTTCATAGTCCTTGCCGATGAGAAGCATACCCGTAACATGATGCAGCCATTCTGTAACTTTTTTAAAGTCACCATTGATCTCATGGTGAAATCCCTGACTGGTTTCCTTCCTCTCCGGCAACTGAGTCAGGAGGAACGCCTGTATCTTTGTAGTGACTGGGTGTATTGTAATTAATAATTTCACCATGCTCAAAGTGATATTCAGTGTCTGCGTTTTTGTATTTTTACCCATCTACCAATAGGTGTCCTTCTTTGCGAGGCATTGGAAAACCTCCCTAGTCTTTGTGGCTGAATCTGGGTTTGAAATTCACTGCTCGACTGAGGGACCTTACAGATAATTATATGTGTGGGGTACAGAGACGAGGTAGTCATTCAAAAATCATGTTAAACACTATTATTGCACACAGAGTGAGTCAATGCAACTTATATGATTTGTTAAGAGAATTGTTAGTCCTGAAATTATTTAGGCTTGCCATAAAAAATGGTTTGAATATTTATTGACTCAAGGCATTTCAGCTTTGAATTTTTTATGAATTAGCCAACATTTCTACAAGCATAATTCCACTTTGACATTACGGGGTATTGTGTGTAGGCCAGAGACACAACATTTCAATTTAATCCATTTTAAATTCAGGCTGTAAAACAACAAAATGTGTAAAAAGTCAAGGGGTGTGAATACTTTCTGAAGGCACTGTAGCTATTCCATTATATTGTACACCACTTTAACAGCCCTTCCTAACAGTTAATATCACAATTGTTACCAAATGTTTTCCATAGTTTACCATTGTACTGGAAAACATGAATGAGAGAGGGCTACTGTATGTATGTTGCAAATAAAACATAGAATAAACTGAAATATATGAAAGGTGGGAATACTGTATCATTAGCCAGTAGGTAAAGACAGATATTCTATAAATACGGAAAAAGTTTATCGGCACACAACTAGAGAAGCCATGCAGCTTACCTGGGCTCTGGGATGCTTTTAGTCCAGATTTTTTTGCCTGGCACATGCCCTGATACAGCAGTAGAACTATCCCTAGAGTCTGTGATTGTTTGCTGTGAGCATCACTCTCTCACCCTGCCATACACATTTAGTCCTGTGAGCATCGCTCTCTCACCCTGCCATACACATTTAGTCCTGTGAGCATCGCTCTCTCACCCTGCCATACACATTTAGTCCTGTGAGCATCGCCCCCCCCCCCCTGCCATACACATTTAGTCCTGTGAGCATCGCTCTCTTACCCTGCCATACACATTTAGTCCTGTGAGCATCGCTCTCTCACCCTGCCATACACATTTAGTCCTGTGAGCATCGCTCTCTCACCCTGCCATACACATTTAGTCCTGTGAGCATCGCCCCCCCCCCCCTGCCATACACATTTAGTCCTGTGAGCATCGCTCTCTTACCCTGCCATACACATTTAGTCCTGTGAGCATCGCTCTCTCACCCTGCCATACACATTTAGTCCTGTGAGCATCCACCTGCTGCCCCCACCACTGATACCAATTTAAGACATTGGCAAAGTCAGTGATAACAGTGGCATAGAACAAAATGGCCCCACCACTTCTGTGTGTGCCTAGCTATCAGATGAATCCTGGAGACTTCTGTGAAATTCTGGTAAAAATAGTGCCAGCCTGCTCAGTGCCATCCCCGCCCACTCCGCATCTTACAGTGGCACTGGTTGGGAGGGAGGACAGTCAGTATGGTGGGGGTTTGGGTAGCTGTGAACGGTTGGGAGTAATTGATGTGGAAAATTAGTCAGGGAGCATGCGTCACTTGTGTCCACATGGCCAGAGACAGAGTTTGTATCTGAATGAGTTTGTGATAACAAATGGCTCCATTCTGACAACCAATGACCCTCTCTGTCTGTGTCAAAAACCTACAACTATAGCTTACGCCAACTAAGAATCAAGGCTCTCGAGGGAGACATTTAGTTTCTGTTAAAACTCAGGTAACAGCTAAGCCCAATGCTTGAATTTGGGTCCAGGCGTCCTCACTGGATCTTATACTTCAGCCAAATACAAGCATAATTCCACTTTGACATTACGGGGTATTGTGTGTAGGCCAGAGACACAACATTTCAATTTAATCCATTTTAAATTCAGGCTGTAAAACAACAAAATGTGTAAAAAGTCAAGGGGTGTGAATACTTTCTGAAGGCACTGTAGCTATTCCATTATATTGTACACCACTTTAACAGCCCTTCCTAACAGTTAATATCACAATTGTTACCAAATGTTTTCCATAGTTTACCATTGTACTGGAAAACATGAATGAGAGAGGGCTACTGTATGTATGTTGCAAATAAAACATAGAATAAACTGAAATATATGAAAGGTGGGAATACTGTATCATTAGCCAGTAGGTAAAGACAGATATTCTATAAATACGGAAAAAGTTTATCGGCACACAACTAGAGAAGCCATGCAGCTTACCTGGGCTCTGGGATGCTTTTAGTCCAGATTTTTTTGCCTGGCACATGCCCTGATACAGCAGTAGAACTATCCCTAGAGTCTGTGATTGTTTGCTGTGAGCATCACTCTCTCACCCTGCCATACACATTTAGTCCTGTGAGCATCGCTCTCTCACCCTGCCATACACATTTAGTCCTGTGAGCATCGCTCTCTCACCCTGCCATACACATTTAGTCCTGTGAGCATCGCCCCCCCCCCCCCTGCCATACACATTTAGTCCTGTGAGCATCGCTCTCTTACCCTGCCATACACATTTAGTCCTGTGAGCATCGCTCTCTCACCCTGCCATACACATTTAGTCCTGTGAGCATCGCTCTCTCACCCTGCCATACACATTTAGTCCTGTGAGCATCGCCCCCCCCCCTGCCATACACATTTAGTCCTGTGAGCATCGCTCTCTTACCCTGCCATACACATTTAGTCCTGTGAGCATCGCCCCCCCCCCCCTGCCATACACATTTAGTCCTGTGAGCATCGCTCTCTTACCCTGCCATACACATTTAGTCCTGTGAGCATCGCTCTCTCACCCTGCCATACACATTTAGTCCTGTGAGCATCCACCTGCTGCCCCCACCACTGATACCAATTTAAGACATTGGCAAAGTCAGTGATAACAGTGGCATAGAACAAAATGGCCCCACCACTTCTGTGTGTGCCTAGCTATCAGATGAATCCTGGAGACTTCTGTGAAATTCTGGTAAAAATAGTGCCAGCCTGCTCAGTGCCATCCCCGCCCACTCCGCATCTTACAGTGGCACTGGTTGGGAGGGAGGACAGTCAGTATGGTGGGGGTTTGGGTAGCTGTGAACGGTTGGGAGTAATTGATGTGGAAAATTAGTCAGGGAGCATGCGTCACTTGTGTCCACATGGCCAGAGACAGAGTTTGTATCTGAATGAGTTTGTGATAACAAATGGCTCCATTCTGACAACCAATGACCCTCTCTGTCTGTGTCAAAAACCTACAACTATAGCTTACGCCAACTAAGAATCAAGGCTCTCGAGGGAGACATTTAGTTTCTGTTAAAACTCAGGTAACAGCTAAGCCCAATGCTTGAATTTGGGTCCAGGCGTCCTCACTGGATCTTATACTTCAGCCAAATACATTCATACACAGTTTGTGTGTGTATAGAGAGGCACACCGTCATATGTGTGTCAAGGTTGGCTAGGGATCCAAAGTGTGCTGTGATATCCAGACGGACACGACTGTAAAACAGAGCATTGCAGGAAAAAAGCTACTTCCTGGAACCCTGGCTTTGCGCTGGTCGAGCTATTATCAGCAGTCTTTCTGGCACAGACAGAACGGGACTAGTGCCTGCTATAACAACAAGACCGCCACCAAAAAGGTCAGTTACGTAGCCTTTTATTTAACCTTTAGTTACATAGCCTAAGCATGTCTGTGGCCTGCGCTTACAGACAGACAGAATAACTGACCTAGGTGGGGTTCATGGCATCTCCTTCCCTCTCTCTGTGGTTATCGTCGTCTGCTAGTTGTGCTTCCAAGCATTTTTCATATTATATCTCATCTTTTAATCTTATATTTGGTTCCAGAGTTTCATAAAAATGCCCCACCATATCATCATGATATTGAAATGTTACATTAAACCTTGTACACTGAAAGATAGAGATTAAGGGAGATTTCAAAGCCTTTCAAGCCAACGATTAGATTTTAAGCCCAAAAAGACTCACAGGGCTGCGATACTAGTTGCCCCGGTGACGGAGGCTGGGTGGCGCTGTCCCAGCAGCAGTAAGGGCTCCAGACAGTGAGCAAATTCACCCCTGTAGTATGTGCTAATCTGAGGGGAGAGAGAGATCATCTAGGTCAGAGCTTGGCTAGCACCTTTCTTTGAGGGAAGGGACAAGACATTTACTATAGTTCTAGTAAACTGTATACACTACTAATTCTACATGACAATGTTGAGTAAAATCACATTGTTTAGTAAGATCAGAGTAGACGGGTCACACTCACTTTGCTGCTTGCACTGGTCACATTCAATGAGGGAGCTTCATAATCCTCCTCAGCCTCAGTTTCTGTGGAAGAGAGAGAAACCATGTGTGATGCAAACCTCTGGTGAATTTACCCATTCTATCTTTGATTCTCCCCAGAATATGAAGTGCCAGTACTCACATATCCCATGTCCAGACACTCAAACTTGTTGGCTGAGCTGAGGAAGGCTGAATGAACCTTGGAGAGGACATCAGTGAGGGTCAGCGGTCAACCACACTGGAGGGCTGGTGAATAATTAATTGTTCAGGTAATAACTAACAATCTATCCCCACTGTCAATTTTATTTATGGGTATAATTTAGTTCCATGTGAGTTCAGCAATTAGTTGGAGATATGGAGATATGAGTTAGGGGTGTCTGATGACCTAACCTGCAGGGTTGGCAGGAGGACAGCAAGGTGTGACATCTGTGCTCCTTTAGCGCCTTTTCCTTTTCTTCATGTTGGCTGCAAACACACACACAACATTACCACTACACAACTATCCCCTCGATGCAGAGGGTTAAGAAATACCCACACAACATTACCACTACACAACTATCCCCTCGATGCAGAGGGTTAAGAAATACCCACACAACATTACCACTACACAACTATCCCCTCGATGCAGAGGGTTAAGAAATACCCACACAACATTACCACTACACAACTATCCCCTCGATGCAGAGGGTTAAGAAATACCCACACAACATTACCACTACACAACTATCCCCTCGATGCAGAGGGTTAAGAAATACCCACACAACAACACAGAAACTCATGCTCTATATATCCAGGTCCTTATCTATAGTCTGCTTCCCATTACAAACACATACACACAGACACAGAGACGGAAACACACAGCCTGCCATAAATAGCCTTTAACTCCCTTCCGGGAGTTCATACAGTCACTGGTCTGCTTCCAGGCAGCGGGGCAAGAAAGATGGAGGACTAAGGGCACAAAAATCTAATTAAAAATCTCTACACAATGCAATCTGATACACTTTCTCTCTCACACACTCCAGAGACAGTAATGCTGCCGTCCAGTGGCCCCCAGGCTGTAGCTTCCTGCTCCACTAGCTGTGATGGACTGCTCCCAGCTCTCAGAGGTTATCTACACACATTTTTCATGTAGCCACGAACTGCAGCCGTGGAACGATGAGTATTGTTGGAAGCAGTCTTCACTCTGTTTGCCTTGCCATTCTTGTTTTAACTGTGTACTGTAAAGTCTCTCATGGGGCCAAATGGAAACTAGCCTACACCAGGGTTCTGGCATAAAATGGCTGCAATACTTAGTGGTAAATTAGGTTTGTTATAACCCTGTACAATGTAAGGCACCTTGAGACCTTGGGGAAATTGCTAACTTCAGTCCTTGCCTAACAGATTGCCTATCCATTGTCTTTGTGGCATCAAAGCAACCGTTTCAAAGCAAAGTAATGCAGTACCTGTGAGCCGCTCGCAACAGAATTTTCTTCCTCTCCGGACAGATGAGAGCAGAGAAACAGTTAACCACAAGAAAAATCTGGCTCAGTTAGTAGAGCAGGCATTTGCAACGCCAGGGTGTGGGCTTGATTCCCACAGGGGACCAGTGCGAACAAATATGAAAATGTATACACTCCCTACTGTAAGTCGTCGGGATAAAAGTGTCTGCAAAATGACTAAAATGTCAAATGGCTGTGGGCTATGACGTTGTCTGCTAGTAGTAGGCCTACCGTGAAAAAGACTGTGGTCCTTGTGCAACCCTCAATTTGAGCAAATAACTGTCTGGGGATTTAACTTGTAGTGAGTTCTCTAAAATTGTGGTAAACATTGTCTTGTAATTGTACCAGTAAGTGTTTGGTTTAACTCCATTGATAAAGTGTTTGTTGAGTGCAGAAGACCTTTCAATCTTTTCACAAAGGGAGCAAGAGAGACACCCAGTGGTCAGGCACCATCATCACATATTCAAATATGGAATTATATTTATTGTCTTGCACTTAGATAGTTACATTTCATAATGTTTATTTAATACATTCGTATCTCAATAACAACATTATCAATAGCATCTGTTTTTCTTTCAGGTGACCTGAAAAGAGTTCTTTAGTGAAGTTTTACCTGTATACTGTTGCAGAGGTCACAGATTGCGTTCTCCTCTTCCTCGATATTGGAGCACACCTCCCCTATCATGGCCCTCAGCATGAGAATAGCTTCACGGGCCAATGTCTGCAACTCTTTCACTGCCTACAGAGGAAGCAAGGCTCACGCATGGGCATGGTAGATATGCTCATTCACCTGGAACTAACCTGTAGCTAAACCAAACACACATGATCATATGCTTTATCTCAAACCCAAGACCTAGCCTGTAGCTTTTCAAAAACAACATAAGGATCCTATACTATGGCATGGAAAATACAGCATGGAAACAATTCAGAGTTACTACATAGGCCATGGAGTTGAGTACTATACAGATAAAACATGGATTTTCAGAGGGGGTGACTGCGAACCATCGATGTTATAACACACAATGTATGAAGAGAATAAAAGTAAATCTAGTATCTCACATCCTTCCCAGCTTGAACATTTGGTTCCTTGGAAGTTGTGGGAACATACATTTTTGGTTTCCCAATGTTCCTGGGAACAAAGTCATAAGTTTCCTGACCGGTAAAATGTAATGTTTTTTAAACATTCTGAGAACGGAAGTGAACATTTCGACTGTTCTATTTTTAGGTTGCATAAAAGTTCTGAGAACGTTTTTCTCGGGTTCCTTCTGGAATTTTTTATTTACTCTGGTTCCTTCTGGGAGGTTTAATTAATGCTCTGAGAATGGAAATTATAGGTTATTGAGTTTTTTTTAATAACGTCCTTAAAACTTTCACTGAATGTTTCAATAAGACTTGCTATCTTATTTTGGGTCAACTTTTGTTTTTTACTCCAAGAACAGATAGGACACATGGAAATTAATTTCCTTAGACATTAATCATGCAAACACATTTATGTTTTATTGTGACACGTTAATGAGATTCAAACCTATAATCTTCTATTCTCTATACATGGAATTAGTCTATTGCACCACCAAGATGGAGCTAGCATACCATGTTTGTTTTTACACATACAAAGCTGTTCAGTTTAGTCTATTCAAACAGACCCCATTTCAAAGGAAACTCCTTAAACAAACTCCTCAAACAGACATTGGTGTGGCCAATTAGTGGGCATGGCCAACACACTGAACAAGATAGAGGATAGTTGATGCTGAGAACAGAATGTTTAAGTTTTTAAATAGAACATTCTCTGAATTTTACTAAAGTTTTCTTTAATTTTTTAATTTTGTGGTATCCAATTGTCTCATCGCTACAACTCCCGTACGGGCTCGGGAGAGACGAAGGTCGAAAGCCAGGCCTCCTCTGAAACACATCTCAACCAAGCCGCACTGCTTCTTAACACAGCGCGCATCCAACCCGGAAGCCAGCCACACCAATGTGTCGGAGGTAACACCATGCACCATGCGACCTTGCACTGCGCCCAGCACACCCAACACACTGAACAAGATAGAGGATAGTTGATGCTGAGAACAGAATGTTTAAGTTTTTAAATAGAACATTCTCTGAATTTTACTAAAGTTTTCTTAAATTGTTTTATTTTGTGGTATCCAATTGTCTCAACCATGGTATCCAACCATCACTATCACATCACTATTCCTTTAATATATATTTCAACGCAATGAATAGTGTTTTTTAAATATTCAATAAATAAATAATTGTTCTTATGTAAGGGATTTCCCCTGGGAAATAATGAACAACGTGGAAGGTGTGTTCTGTCGATATACACTTCTAATGACGTCTGACGAGTATACACGTGCAGGTCAAGGGGCGAGGGAGGAAGGAATGATTTTAAAATGGACCTCCCTTGCCCAGAAATTCGTCACTCGTTCATCCCGTGATGATTGTGTTTTCAGCCACCTGTAGCTTCTGGGCAGTGTTGCCAACTTAGCGACTTTGTATATTTAGCGAGTATTCAGACCCCTCTAGGGACACATTTTCAAAATATCGACTAGCGACAAATCTAGTGACTTTTTTTCTGCTGTCCCTCCCAGCTGCAGGAGATGTTCACATAAAATAAATCTAAAATAAATCACTGCACAAAAATAAATCACTGCATTTGACTCACACATCTTCAGTCACTTACTCACCTTGTCCACTGTGTGTGTGCCTCTCTGTGACATGAGCTAAACATCTAGCTGGCTAGCTCATGTCTCAGTCTAAACTGTACACTCAAAAATACAGAAAGGAGTGGGAATCAAAGGCTGGTTGAAGCTGTTTATTGGAGATGATACACGGGCATACTGCCTGTATTGTAAGGCTGATTTCTACGCCAAACTTAGTGATGTAAAAAAACACATGACAACTCAAACATACTCAAAAGGAAAAGCCAGTTCCATCCAAAACAAGCTGCCATTTATGGTTTAAAAAATGTACTCTGCAAAAAAGGCTGAGGCCACCATGGCATTAGCTATCGCTGAACACTGTTCCATGCTGGCATGTGATCACATTGGAGAAGCATGTAGAGCTGCTTTCTCAGACTCCACTGCTGCTACCCGCTTCAAAGTGCACAGGACAAAGTGCTGATTAATGGTTAATGGTGTTCTAGCACCATACTTTCTGAAAATGTTGGTTGCAGATGTGGGTGACCAGCGTTTCAGCCTCCTTACTCCTCGATGAGTCCACGTATGTTAGTGTTTCTAAGTACCTGGGAGTTGTGATAAGGTACTTTAGTGACACCAAGCAGACAAGTGTATCAACATTTCTGGGGCTTGTTGAGTTGGAGGGAGGAGATGCCAAATCTATTGCCCATGTTGTTGTGGCTTTCCTTGAGAAATGTTGTCTTAAAAAAGATAAACTCCTGGGGATAGGTAGGGACTGACAATGCCTCTGTTATGACGGTGATTAACAATGGGGTCCATAAAGTGTTGGAGGAGTATGGCCTCAAATATATGGTTCTTATTCGTTGTGTGTGCCACTCTCTGCAGCTTGCTGTAAGTCATGCTTCCAATGACACCATCCCCCGTAGTGTGGAGTACTTGGTACGAGAGACTCATAACTGGTTTTCAGTGTCTCCAAAGCACAGGTGTAACGCTCAATGAGTGAATGGGTGTGGAGTCAGGCGCAGAGAGCAAAGGATGTGGGAAAAAACACGCTTTAATGTCCAAAATAAAAGGAACAAAATAGTATACCCAACACAGGCGTAACTATAAAAACAATATAGTAGGTAAAATACCAGGACAGCGAGAAAACCCAACAAACATGAACACCTCTCACAAATACAGAAGAACAAGACCGCACAAACAGAAGCGGCTGAACGCACTTAAATAACCCCACCCTGACAACCAAACAATGAACAGGTGAAACCAATTAGACAAAACCAAACGAACACGGAACAAAGGATCGGTGGCAGCTAGTAGACCGGCGATGACGACCAACCGAACAAGAAGCCACCTTCGGTAATATTCGTGACAATAGGGAGGCCTACAAGGCCATATATGAGACCATCAACTGTGGGGAGAAACCTTTACAGATAACCAAGGTGTGTGCCACATGTTGGCTCTCCATTGAACCCGTGGTTTCACGCATTTTGGACCAGTGGGAGGATCTTAGGCTGCATTTTGCAGTCACCAACACTGCTACATGGCTGAGGTTTTATACTCCATGTACAGTGATCCTCAAAACATATTGTTTCTGACGTTTTTGAAGTCAGTGCTGGGTGAGGTATAGTTGGCCATCAATGCTTTTGAGCGAGAGCAAGTAGATCCTCTTAAGCTACTTGACAGCTTGGTTAGCTTGATCAAGTCTGTCACGCCCTGACCTTAGTTATTTTAGTTTTCTTTATTATTTGGTTTGGTCAGGGTGTGATAAGGGTGGTGTGTTTGGTTTTTTGTATTGTCTAGGGTTTTTTGTATATCTAGCGTGAAAGGAAGGAACAGCGCTTGTTGGAAAAATGGACCCGGGAGAAGGATGAGTGGGTGATAACCTGGGAAGAGATAGAGAGGTGGTCGATCTATCCAGGGAGAGTGCCGGAGCCTGCCTGGGATTCAATGGAACAGTGCGAGGAGGGTTACAGGAGAATGGAGGAACGGCGACGATATAAGGGTACATGGCTAGCACGGAAGTCTGAGAGGTAGCCCCAAGTTTTTTGGGGGGGAGGCACACGAGGAGATTGGCTGAGTCAGGTAGGAGACCTGAGCCAACTCCTTGTGCTTACCGTGGGGAGCGTGTAACTGCTCAGGCACCGTGTTATGCAGAGATGCGCACGGTGTCTCCAGTGCGCTATTCTAGCCCGGTGCGCTCTATTCCAGCTCCTCGCATTGGCCGGGCTAGAATGGCATCCAGCCAGGAAGGAGGGTGCCGGCTCAGCGCTCCTGGTCTCCAGTATACCTCCTTGGACCAGGATATCCTGCGCCGGCTCTGCGTACTGTGTCTCCGGTGAGTGTGCACAGCCCAGTGCGTCCTGTGCCAGTGCCCTGCATTTGCAGGGTGAAAATAAACATCCAGCCAGGACGGGTTGTGTCAGCTCTACACTCCAGACCTCCAGTGCGCCTCCAGGGTCCAGTACTCCCTGTTCCTGCTCCTCGCACTCGCCCTGAGGTGAGTGTACCCAGCCCGGTAGCACCAGTGCCGGCACCACGTACCAGGCCTATAGTGCCCCTCGCCAGTCCAGAGCGTCCGGCAACAATACCTAGTCCAGAGCGTCCAGCGACAGTAACCAGTCCAGAGCGTCCGGCGACAGTACCCAGTCCGGAACCTCCGGCGACGGGCCACAGAACGGAACCTCCTACGACGGGCCACAGTCCTGAACCTCCCACAACGGGCCATAGACCGGAACCTCCCACGACGGGCCAAAGACCGGAAACTCCCACGACAGGCCACAGTCCGGAACCTCCCACGACGGTCCTCAGCCCGGAATCACCCAAACAGGCCCCAGCCCGGGGTTTCCAGCGACGGTCCCCAGCCCTCAGTGTAAAGAAGGGGGGGCGGCATCCAGAACCAAAGCCGCCACCAAGGTTAGATGCCCACCCAGGCCCTCCCATATAGGTTTAGGTTTGTGGCCGGGAGTCCGCACCTTTGGGGGGGTGGGTTGGGGGGTACTGTCACGCCCTGACCTTAGTTATCTTTGTTTTCTTTATTATTTGGTTTGGTCAGGGTGTGATAAGGGTGGAGTGTTTTTTTGTTGTTGGATTGTCTAGGGGGGTTTGTATGTCTAGGGGATTATATGTCTATGGTTGCCTAGATTCGTTTTCAATCAGCTGTTTATCGTTAGCGAGATAGTGCGCTGAACTTCGGGCTAGAAGGTCGAGGTTTCGAGACCTGCTCCCTACCTCTTTCATTACACAATATAATTATTAATATACGCCTACTGTACGCCTACTGTAGCCTGCCTAGCTACTTCTGAAGAAGGAAAATGTTTTATTTCTACAATTTCCAAAAGCTAACCAAACAAAAATATCATTACTTTTATGAGATGTTTGTGCATTTGTAGCACAATTTCGAACTTATTTACATTCGTTCTTACTTACACTTGTATGTTGACTCTAATATTGATGTTGAGGTTAATATTTGTTTTCTTTTAAAGTAAGCATTATTTTGTATATATAAGTGTATATATATATATATATATATATATATATACAAAGGACAATATCACATTACACAAGGAACTTACATACACTTATAATTCTAACAGCTTTTATGTTAGTAGGGTATTTAATTGTCTTTAAAATATAGTTAAATTTATTATTGTAAGGCAAGAAAATGTGGTGTTTTGTTTGTAAATGCACATTTGTGAATATGACATTTGTCCGAAGTTGTTTCAATTGTTATCGTAGGTAAAGTATCAAAGCAGAATATTTCTCCACAATAATGTAAAATCTTCATTAATGTGTTCAATTATACATCTACTTATGTCTTGCTACAGTTTCCTTACATGAATACAATGCCAAACAAGATGCAACACCATTTCTGGGTGGTCATTTGTCACGTCCGTCGTAAGAAGGAGACCAAGGTGCAGTGTTGTAAGTGTACATTCTTAATTTATTAAACGAATGAACACTGAAACAAAATAACAAACAACCGAACGAACCGTGAAGCTATACATATGAGTGCTAACAGGCAACTACACATAGACAATAACCCACAAATACCCAAGAGAAATGGCTACCTAAATATGGTCCCCAATCAGAGACAACGATAAACAACTGCCTCTGATTGGGAACCAATTCAGGCCAACACAGACATACATATACCTAGACTTACTAAACCCCTAGACTTACAAAAACCCTAGACAATACAAAACAAGCATACCCACCCTCGTCACACCCTACCCACACCCGTCACACCTAACCAAAATAATAAAGAAAACAGAGATAACTAAGGTCAGGGTGTGACATCATCACAAAAAGTACAATTTGAGTTTAAAAAAAAACTTCATATACAGTGCCTTGCGAAAGTATTCGCCCCCCTTGAACTTTGCGACCTTTTGCCACATTTCAGGCTTTAAACATAAAGATATAACGCCCAATTCTTCAGTTTTTGATTTGTTAAAAAGGTTTGAAATATTCAATAAATGTCGTTCCACTTCATGATTGTGTCCCACTTGTTGTTGATTCTTCACAAAAAAATACAGTTTTATATCTTTATGTTTGAAGCCTGAAATGTGGCAAAAGGTCGCAAAGTTCAAGGGGGCCGAATACTTTCGCAAGGCACTGTAGTGGTTGGCAGGATAATATAAATAATTTTAAAGGAAACTTCCTTAATGTTGTTAACAAGTAGGTATGTGTGTGGCAACATCCAAACTTTTTCCCAACAGATATTATCAATAAAACCATTCCAATAAGGCATGACATAAGGTATAGATACAACATCCTGCTGAAACAAGGATCGTATCGCTCTGTTGTTGAATGGACCAAAGAGAAACAAATCTTTCCTACTGACGAGTCAACAGGGTTAATGGAAGGTACAGTTGAAGTCGCAAGTTTACATTCACTTAGGTTGGAGTCATTAAAACTCATTTCTCAACCACTCCACAAATTTCTTGTTAACAAACTATAGTTTTGGCAAGTCGGTTAGGGCATTTACTTTGTGCATGACACAAGTAACAATTGTTTACAGAAAGATAATGTCACTTATAATTCACTGTATCACAATTCCAGTGGGTCAGAAGTTTACAAACACTAAGTTGACTGTGCCATCAAACAGCTTGGAAAATTCCAGAAAATTGTGTCATGGCTTTAGAAGCTTCTGATAGGCTATTTGACATTTGACATTTGAGTCAATTGGAGGTGTACCTGTGGATGTATTTCAAGGCCTACCTTCAAACTCAGTGCTTCTTTGCTTGACATCATGGGGAAATCAAAAGAAATCAGTCAAGACCTCAGATTTTTTTTTTAGACCTCCACAAGTCTGGTTCATCATTGGGATTAATTTCCAAATGCCTGAAGGTACCACGTTCATCTGTACAAAGAATAGTACGCAAGTATAAACACCATGGGACCAAGCAGCCGTCATACCGCTCAGGAAGGAGACGCATTCTGTCTCCTAGAGATGAACGTACTTTGGTGTGAAAAATGCAAATCAATCCCAAAACAACAGCAAAGGACCTTGTGAAGATGCTGGAGGAAGCAGGTACAAAAATATTTATATCCACAGTAAAACGAGTCCTATATAGACATAACCTGAAAGGCCGCTCAGCAAGGAAGAAGCCACTGCTCCAAAACTGCCATGCAAAAGATAGAATACGGTTTGCAACTGCACATGGAGACAACGATCATACTTTTTGGAGAAATGTCCTCTGGACTGATGAAACTGTTTGGCCATAATGACCATCGTTATGTTTGTAGGAAAAAGGGGGAGGCTTGCAAGCAGAAGAACACCATCCCAACCGTGAAGCACGGGGGTGGCAGCAGCATGTTGTGAGGGTGCTTTGCTGCAGGAGGGACTGGTACACTTCACAAAATAGATGGCATCAATAGGTAGGTAAATGATGTTGATATATTAAAGCAACATCTCAAGACATCAGTCAGGAAGTTAAAGCTTGGTCGCAAATGGGTCTTCCAAATGGACAATGACCCCAAGCATACTTCCAAATTTGTGGCCAAATGGCTTAAGGACAACAAAGTCAAGGTATTGGAGTGGCCATCACAAAGCCCTGACCTCAACCCTATAGAAGATTTGTGGGAAGAACTGAAAAAGCATTTGCGAGCAAGGAGGACTACAAACCTGACTCAGTTACACCACCTTTGTCAAGAGGAATGGGCCAAAATTCACCCAACTTATTGTGGGAAGCTTGTGGAAGGCTACCCAAAACATTTTACCCAAGTTAAACAATTTAAAGGCAATGCTACCAAATTCTAATTGAGTGTATGTAAACTTCTGACCCACTGGGAATGTGATGAAAGAAAGAATAATAATAAATAATAATAAATCATTGTCTCTACTATTATTCTACTATTATTGTCCTAACATTTCACATTCTTAAAATAAAGTGGTGATCCTAACTGAACTAAGACAGGGAATTTTTACTAGGATTAAATGTCAGAAATTGTGAAAAACTGAGTGCATTTGGCTATGGTGTATGTAAACTTCCGACTTCAACTGTAAGTGTCATGACATGACAAAATTAACAAGCACCCAAATGCTTTATGACAGCTATATGTTGGGCACACTTGTTGTGCTGAATACAGTACATGGTGAATAGTTACTGCCAGACAACATGGTGTATTGTAAACAGATGATTTACCTGCTCTCTGTGTAGCTTGTCCTCGGTGGTCCTCACAACCTTGTCCTGTTCACACAACATGCTCAGCTTAGCATCAATATCAACCTCCTCCGGCCTACACATGTAGGAGTGTTCCCTGTAGTCATCTGGGCTCATCCTTTTTCCTTGCAGAGACTGGGTAGTGATGGTCTGGACAGGGATTTCTGCTGGCATCAACCTCCTGTCAGGCAGATAGGCATATCAAATCAAATCAAATCAAATTTATTTATATAGCCCTTCGTACATCAGCTGATATCTCAAAGTGCTGTACAGAAACCCAGCCTAAAACCCCAAACAGCAAGCAATGCAGGTGTAGAAGCACGTTGTCCTGTGTCTTCTGTCTATTGTAACATCCCTCTGGTGTACAGGCAAGGCCACCTCAGACCTACTGGAGCTCTTGACAGGCTCAGAGTGCACCAGGGCAGCATCTGTCATCACCTTCACCCATGACTCCATGTCTTTGGCTGTGTCTGTGCAAAAGTAGTACGTCACCATGTTGGGATGTGTTGCCTTGAAGGCATATTTCCTGCTAAAGTGGTAGTCGGCAGACAGCATAGATATATGAAAGCTAGGTAGGAGGATGCTGCCGAGTATACCCTCCACTTTCTCATCTCTGTACTAGTACAGGCACATGTCTGACAGCATGAACCACTTCTTCTTCCATAGCTTCATCCCGTGCTGTCCTGCTTGTAAAGCCAGTTACTCTTAATTACCATTGCATTGGGGTTTCTCCGTATCGAGTTGTATCTCTTCCCAAAGTTGTGAATTTTTTGGGATCACAGAAGCTATGCTACAATGTTTTCATTGCAGTACATTACAGTACGTTGTATTACAAGCAAGACGAATGGCATCTCATAAACATGGAAAATGTCATCCATTTTAGAGCATGGCATGCACCCTCTAACATTGACACACAGTATTGGGAAGTACCATTGACTGGAAAAGAATAGGAGAACTACTCATTAATCCTTGGTAATATGCTGCTTAACAATATTAAAACACACTTGTATTGGTGAATTGGAAGACCTTCAGGAAATTCCTCTTGCTTCTGTTAGTCCCTTTGGTAGGAACCCAGCTAGCACATTTAGTTTCTTGGAAGTTATGGGAACATATGTTTTTGTTTTCCCATTGGTTCTGAGAATGAAGCCATACATTTCCAGACTGGTAAAACAGATTTTTTTTTTTTAAACGTTCTGAGAATGGAATATTAGCGTTGCCTTATCTGGGAATGTACATTTTTAAGCTGCAGGAAGATTCTGAGAACACTTTTCTATGGTTCCCTGGGAGGTTTTATTAATGAGAGAGAACGTAGATGGTCATTTTTTGGATAATTTATTTTTTCACTGAATGTTTTAACAAGACTTTTAACAGCATTGGTTTGTTTTGTTTCAAACACATATAGGACACATGGAAATTAATTTGCTTAGGCATTAAATCATACAAACACATTTTTATTATGGAACGGCATCAGTCAGATTCAAAGCCATGATCTTGCGCCATGGAATTAGTCCACTGCACCACCAGGACGGATGCCATGCTTTTTTCACTCATTCAAATTTTTGTCTATTCAAACAGACCCAATTTCAAGGAAACAAACACTCATTAAAATCAGGTGTGGTCAATTAGTGGGCGCGGCCAAATCTGGCCGGCCAACAATATTATTTGGCCCCCAAAAGACTTGCCAAATTAATTATAAATATTTTTTTCAGAAAAAAAATCTAAGAAAAATAAGAAAAATCTCAGACCTGAGATGCAGAAACTCCCAAATGCAGTGTCCCAAGAAGGAAGTTACCCTACCTAAATAATTCAAAAGTTACAATTTAACTTAATTAATGAGGAGAGAGAATGCAGGAGACAGTCAACTAATAAAGCAGGCAGCGGACCATTTTTTGGTGCTGAAACGTAAAGCTGCAACCACAGCGCAATCAACAGGAGGTGAACAGCGCCTGGTGCTGAAAATATAGCTAACTTGTTACACAAGTGTTGCACAGCGACAGATGGAGAAAACCTACACCAGTCGAGAAATTAATTTTAACAATAATCTTCATTTTAATTTGTTTTTACGAACCACAAGAGGGCTTAATTGGAGTCTTCTTTATCCCGAGCCTAGGCCTATATTAAATAACAACTGGCTGAGGTAGGCTATAAAACTTAACAGTATCTTTCACAATAAAAAAATATATGGCCTAATAGAAGTGGGATTTTTTTATTAGGCCAATTAACAATTGCAACTGGCCAAAAATGTAGCATCCTGCATAAAACAATAATTTAAAGACAAAAATGCGATGTCTGTGTCTGAATGTCTATCGTGATAGCCTGCTCCTGTAACGACAGAACAAACAGAAAACAATGTCAGCTTGAACCTAAATATTCCTGGATTAGCACTCACAATAATGTATTTATTTACTAAATGAGGAAATACTTTAGCTCCCAAATCGTGATATTTCAACGTAACATGTAGGCTGCTCTACTGCACATACCCCCGACTCCTTTTAGAAGTAAGAGTTATTTTGTACCTCCAGCCAATCACAATCACTCTATTACAGTTGTGGAAAAGGTACTCAATTGTCATACTTGAGTACAAGTTAAGACACCTTAATAGAAAATGACTCAAGTAAAAGTGAAAGTCACCCAGTAAAATACTACTTGAGTAAAAGTCTAAAAGTATTTGGTTTTAAAGATACTTAAGTATCAAAAGTAAATGTAGTTGCTAAAATATACTTACATATCAAAAGTACAAGTATGAATAATAAAAAAAACTTATATTAAGCAAACCAGACGGCACAATGTTCTTGTTTTTAATTTATTTACGCATAGCAATGGGCACACTTCAACACTCAGACATCATTTAGAAACAAAGCATTTGTGTTTAGTAAGTCCGCCAGATCAAAGGCATTAGGGATGACCAGGGATGTTCTCTTGATAAGTGTGTGAATTGGACAATTTTCTGTCCTGCTTAGCATTTAAAATGTAACGAGTACCTTTTGATATAAGGGAAAATGTATGGAGGAAAAAGTACATTATTTTCTTTAGGAATGTAGTGAAGTAAAAGTAAAAGTTGTCAAAAATATAAATAGTAAAGTACATATACCAAAAAAACTACTTAAGTAGTAGTTTAAAGTATTTATACCCAAGTACTTTACACTACTGCTCTATTGAGACATTTTTCAACGAGTGCAGACTCGTTGAAAAACATGTTGGTAATCTTTTTAAGAACAAACATGAGTACATATCTTTCCATAATTTATCTAAGGATGAAAAACAAGCTTTGCTTGATTTACAATCCGTTATGTCAACCCTTACCCCCCTGCTGATAAGGGTGGGTCGGTTGTACTCATGGATAGGACAGTTTATGTAAATTAGTGTCATAGACAACTGCTTGACAACACCTTTTACAAGAATCTCCAAAGTGACCCTACTTTCCAATTTCAGAACACTATCTTAACTGTCCTAGATAGGTATTTAAGTTCTGGTCAAATCACCAAAAAAATAACACAACTTTTTGGCTTTTCAACAGTGGTGCGTATTGGCGGCAGAGAAGTCCGACGCAGGAGAGCAAAAACCGTGTTTACAACGGAGCAGTTTAATAATAAAACCACGAGAATCAGAGCAAACAATCAATGGGTACAAAACCCCTCGCACACCAGATAAACGTGCACATGCACTTACAATAAACAATTCCGAACAAGGACATGCGGGGAACAATAAACAACACGTAATGATGGAATTGTAATCAGGTGTGTGGGAAGACAAGACATACAAATGGAAAATGAAAAGTGGATCGATGATGGCTAGACGACCAGCGACGCCGACCGCCGCCCGAACAAGGAGAGGAACCAACTTCGGTGGAAGTCGTTGATAAAATAATGTATATGTTGAAAGATAATGATAAAATAATTCCACTCTGAAACCTTAACTGTATGAAAATGATTACAATCATAAAATTATAATCTGATGATGTGTGTAGTTTAAGTATAGTGGAAAAACACAGACTGTCTGAGCAAGGCGTAGCTTATGATTTGAACTTGTATGTGTGTGCTGAAGAAAAAAAACGAGAACAGTTAAACTGTGTTTGGACCGACCTGGCTAGGCCTCTGAGGAACCTATGATAGCATAGGTAGTGCTTCTCAAGGTTTCCCTAATCTCGGGGGAATGGAACTGTCGGCTGGGCAGTGATACACAGTGGCGAGAACTATATAGATGGATAAAACTCACCTACTGTTTGTGTGGAAGTATGTGTGTAGGATACCTACCGTTTGTGTGGTAGTATGTGCGTAGGATACCTACCGTTTGTGTGGTAGTATGTGCGCAGCTGTGAAATGGATGTCGTTGTACAATGGACTTTAGAACGTTCTCTGAATAAACTTTACTATCTTTTTGCATAAGCTGAGTCTGACTAATTATTATTAAACCCATGGTCTTACAGATCTCGGGGATTGGTCAGAGCTATTGATTGTCAATTATTATCATTGGGATTTAAAATTCTCGTGACAAACACCCTAAAATTGCTTTCTATACTTTGCCAAAATTACACAAGAACGTTACAAAACCTCCAAGATATCCTATTATTCAAATAAAAGTTTATTTGTCACCTGCGCCGAATACAACAGGTGTAGACCTTACAGTGAAATGCTTACTTACAGGCTCTAACCAATAGTGCAAAAAAGGTATTAGGTGAACAATAGGTAAGTAAAGAAATTAAACAACAGTAAAAAGACAGTGAAAGATAACAGCAGCGAGGCTATAAAAGTAGAGAGGCTACATACAGACACCGGTTAGTCAGGCTGATTGAGGTAGTATGAATATATGATGAACAGAGAGTAGCAGTAGCATAAAAGAGGGGTTGGCGGGTGGTGGGTGGGACACAATGCAGATAGCCCGGTTAGCCAATGTGCGGGAGCACTGGTTGGTCGGCCAAATTGAGGTAGTATGTACATGAATGTAGTTAAAGTGACTGTGCATATATGATAATCAGAGAGTAGCAGCAGTTTAAAAAGAGGGGTTGGGGGGAGGCACACAATGCAAATAGTCCGGGTAGCCATTTGATTACATGTTCAGGAGTATTATGTATTGGGGGTAAAAACGGTTGAGAAGCCTTTTTGTCCTAGACTTGGCACTCCGGTACCGCTTGCCATGCGGTAGTAGAGAGAACAGTCTATGACTGGGGTGGCTGGGGTCTTTGACAATTATCAGGTCCTTCCTCTGACACGGCCTGGTGTAGAGGTCCTAGAGGGTAGGCAGCTTAGCTCCAGTGATGTACTGGGCCGTACGCACTACCCTCTGTAGTGCCTTGCGGTCGGAGGCTGAGCAATTGCCGTACCAGGCAGTGATGCAACCAGTCAGGCAAATGCTCTCGATGTTGCAGCTGTAGAATCTTTTGAGGATCTCAGGACTCATGCCAAATCTTTTTAGTTTCCTGAGGAGGAATAGGCTTTGTCGTGCCCTCTTTACGACTGTCTTGGTGTATTTGGACCATTCGAGTTTGTTGTTGATGTGGACACCAAGGAACTTGAAGCTCTCAACCTGCTCCACTACAGCCCCGTCAATGAGAATGGAGGAGTGCTCGGTCCTCCTTTTCCTGTAGTCCACAATCATCTCCTTTGTCTTGGTTACGTTGAGGGATAGGTTGTTATTCTGGCACCACCCAGCCAGATCGCTGACATCCTCCCTATAGGCTGCCTCGTCGTTGACGGTGATCAGGCCTACCACTGTTGTGTCGTCTGCAAACTTAATGATGGTGTTGGAGTCGTGCCTGGCCATGCAGTCGTGGGTGAACAGGGAGTACAGGAGGGAGCTGAGCACGCACCCCTGGGGAGCTCCAGTGTTGAGGATCAGCAAGGCAGATGTGTTGCTACCTACCCTCAACACCTGGGGGTGGCCTGTCAGGAAGGCTAGGATCCAGTTGCAGAGGGAGGTGTTTAGTCCCAGGATCCTTAGCTTATTGATGAGCTTTGAGGGTACTATGGTGTTGAACACTGAGCTGTAGTCAATGAATAGCATTCTCACATAAGTGTTCCTTTTGTCCAGGTGGGAAAGGGCAGTGTGGAGCGCAATAGAGATTGCTTCATCTGTGGATCTGTTTCGTCGGTATGCATATTAGAGTGGGTCTAGGGTTTCTGGGATAATGGTGTTGATGTGAGCCATTACCAACCTTTCAAAGCACTTTATGGCTACGGGCGTGAGTGCTACAGGTCTGTAGTCATTTAGGCAAGTTGCCTTTGTGTTCTTGGGCACAGGGACTATGGTGGTCTGCTTGAAACATGTTGGTATTACAGACTCAATCAGGGACATGTTGAAAATGTCAGTAAAGACACCTGCCAGTTGGTCAGCACATGCTGTAGTGGAAATTTCCTGTATTAGCAAATCACAAGAGAGCAAACCACACACAAGACAGAGTTATCATAAAGTCCATCTTTAATTATATGAGCTCCATCACAACCCTGTGACTCTCAGATCAATTCAGTGTCTATAAATGAATTCTCTGAGAGTGCTTACACATTGCAACTGAGATCCTTTATAGCAAAGACACACATAGCCAGACAGCATTGGCTATAAATTATCGTTCAGCTTTGGTCTCCTAAACTATGTTCTTATCTCGCTCTTGGTACCACTCAGAACCAAAAACACCACCTCTTCCAATGGCATATATCAAATACACCCCCTCCTGGACAAGATCACAGAGAGACAGTGACTGGCACACAGACATTGTGGAGCCAAGAGATAATTGGTTCCCCCTCAATCATCCCTTCACATGGTTTAAAAGATAAGTTTACACATGACACATTCACATATAAGACTAATCAGACCTCTCCCCTCTCTGGGCCCAAGTAACTTTCCCACATAAGCATGCTATAAAATGAATATAACATCTTATTTATAAATGTTACCTAAAGAATTCTGATTCTGCCACGACAATGCCCGGAGCACACGTCCTGGTAATCTGTCTGGCCCTGCAGCCTTGTGTATGTTGACCTGTTTAAAGGTCTTACTCACGTCGGTTACGGTGAGCATGATCACACAGTCGTCCGGAACAGCTGATGCTCTCATGCATGCCTCAGTGTTGCTTGCCTCGAAGCGAGCAGAGAAGTGATTTAGCTCGTCTGGTAGGCTCGTGTCACTGAGCAGCTCTCGGCTGTGCTTCCCTTTGTAGTCTGTAATAGTTTACAAGCCCTGCCACATAAGACGAGCGTCAGAGCCGATGTAGTATGATTCAATCTTAACCCTGTATTGACGCTTGCCTGTTTGATGGTTCGTCGCAGGGCATAGCAGGATTTCTTGTAAGCTTCCGTCCGGGTTAGTTATAGCGGGCATTGATGCAGTAATGGCCCCTTTATCAATTTTTGTTTCTTTTTTTGCTAGACCACTTGCAGAACAGCTCCCCTCCTTGGTAAAGGACACCAGCAGTATGATCTCTATTATTGAATCTCTTGATCCTCTTCCTGAGAATACTTTGTTTGTTACTTTTGATGTTGAGTCGTTATACATTATTAGTCCACACGAGGGCGGTATGGAAGCCATGGAACATATTATTCTGCAATGTGACACCTTCCAGTGCATGTGTTATAACATTGGCTGAAATAGTACTTTTTAAAACATTTTTTTCTCTTTCTTTTTTTATATATATATTTTAAATTATGAACACAACAAATACAAAAAAACTGAAATATACAAACAAGAGTACATAAACTTAACAGACGGGGGTATTACATATCAAGATTAATTTTCAATTTGTTAAATACTTTATTGATTTTTTGTTTTTACATTCATTGATCATTTCAAAATAATATTTACATTCTATCTTAAATAATGTGAAGAGGGGTTTGTTCTCTGCACACTTCATTTTATGGACAAATAATCTTCCATGAAAGATAAACAAATTAACAATGAAAGTTAAATCAGGGTCCATATCATTTGGTTCAAAATAAAACATAATATCAGAGTCTTTCAAATTAACATTAATAGTCGTTTCTTTCAAAATAAAATCTTCTAACTCACACCAAAATCTTCTGCCATAAGAGCAGTCCCAAAATAAATGGTCAAGAGTCTCTGGGTCACAATCACAAAATACACATTTGTTATCAATAGCTATTTTAAATCTGTGTATAATAAAGGTCTTTACAGGGTAGATGCTATGAATGAGTTTGTATGATACTTCTTTCACCTTATTTGATACACAATATTTACCAGACAACAACATGACTTTGTTCCAGTTCACTTGTCCTAGGGCTGCATTCCAGTACATTTTAGCAGAGGGAATAGTAACATATTGACAGTTTCCTTATATTCATGTTATTACATTTATAGTTTAAAATGTCAATTCCTTCTAATTGTAATGAGGCTACAAAATCCTCAACAGTTGCACTTGGAGTACTGTTATATTCTCCTAAAAGAAGAATAGCACCTTTAGGGACAGCTCTAACAACACCTTTAGGGACAGCTCTAACAACACCTTTAGGGACAGCTCTAACAACACCTTTAGGGACAGCTCCAACAACAATTTGATACTCCTCGGGAGTGAATGTAACATTGTGTGTTCTAATAAATTCTGGATAATCATATAGTTGTCCATCATGATTCAATAATTGTTTAACCCAAATAATGTTGTTGTCAAACCAGTTCTGGAAAAACAAAGACTTGTTTTTGTATTTTATGTCTTTATTATTCCAGATTGTATACCTATGAGGGGGAAAATTGTGTTTGTACATGAGGTTCCAAGTTAGAAGTACTTGTTTCTGAAAGTTTGCTAGCTTAATAGGGATTTTACCCATATCAACGTTGCATTTGAGTAAGAATTCTAGGGATGATATTCCAGATGCAATCCTTATATCTTAAATAGTTTTGTATCCATTTAATCTTAAATATTATATTAGAGGTTTTAAAATCCAGAGTATTCAACCCTCTCTCACCTTGGGTGCTACATATTACCGCTTGTCTTAAATAATGAGGTTTATTCCTCCATATGAAGTTAAATAATTTAGTATCAACCATTTTAGTTACTGACAGAGGAACATCCAAGGCAAGGGAGGTATAAACTCATCTGGACCTTCAGATTTTGATAAAAGCACATGTCCAGATAAAGAAAGATCTCTTAATAACCAGGAGTTAAATCTCTTTCCAATTTTCTCTACAATAAGAGAGACATTTAAGTTGGCCCTTTCTCTCTGATCTTTGCTAACTGTAATACCAAGATATGTGACCACATCTTTTACAGGGATATTACATACTGAGTTTAAGTCACATCTTTTCAATGCAAATAATTGACATTTCCTAATATTCAGAGATAAACCTGATACGTGTGTGAAGGCATTAATACATTCAATAGCTTTCTTGACTTCATTATGATCTTTCAAAAAAAATGGTGGTGTCGTCAGCCAATTGTGAACATTTTATCTCTTTGTCTTGTATCTGAATACCCCTAAAACTATCCTTATTTATATGAAGTGCCATAATTTGTGTGTCCATTAAAAATAAGAAAGGAGAAATTGGGCATCCTTGTTTAATTACACGTCTAATGTCGAATCTTTGCGAA
The DNA here is from genome assembly GCF_002021735.2 of Oncorhynchus kisutch. Classification (NCBI taxonomy): domain Eukaryota; kingdom Metazoa; phylum Chordata; class Actinopteri; order Salmoniformes; family Salmonidae; genus Oncorhynchus; species Oncorhynchus kisutch. The sequence continues at coordinate 28,865,480 of NC_034174.2, read as the reverse complement.
TTCCATGGGATAATTTAACAGAGCTGTTACTATTATTGTAAAGTGTCTTAATTACACTTTGAAAATATTGACCAAAACCAAAAAATTGAAGAGTCTCAAAAATAAAATAATGTTCAACTGTATCAAATGCCTTGTAAAAGTCTACAAATAAAATAAAGCTATCTTCCATAATGTGCTCATTGTAGTCTATCAAGTCCAATACTAGTTGAATATTATTACATATATGTCTGCCCTTCATAAAACCAGACTGGGTATCATCAATGATTTGGTCAAGACCTTTTTTAAGTCTTTCTGCAAAGATGGATGCAGGTAGCTTTCCATCATTGTTCATTAATGTGATTGGTCTCCAATTTTCTAAAATCAGAGAATCTTTGTTTGGTTGGGGTATTACAGAAATTAGGCCCAGTGTAATAGAAACAGGCAGGACCCCTAAATCAATTGCCTCCTTAAAAACATTAAATATAAATTCAATAATATCCTCCTGAAAATATTTATAGAATTCACTGATAATGCCATCATTCCCTGGAGATTTGTTCTCTTTTAACTTGCTGATACATTTTTGTATTTCATTAATATAAATCATTTTATCACAAGACTTTTGGAAGTCTTCATCTATGAATCTTTGACAGAGTCTAGAAAGGCAGATATGTCACAAGTAGGACAGGCATTACTGGTTAGCATTGAATTCTGAAACATGTTTTGAAATATCTTTGGGGTTTTCATTTTTCTTTGCCATCTATATTGAGCTTATGAATAGATGTAAATTCAGAATAGTTTTCTTTCTAAATTGTAAAAGTATTTTGTATTTTCACCTTCCTCCAACCATCTCATTCTTGATCTTAAAAATTCCCCTTTTGCTCTCTCTTCATACATTCGGTCAAATTTCTAGTTGTAAAGAGAAAAAAACGGACCCTTTCCTTCTTCATCAAGGTCCTCCATAGAGATTAGAGAAAGTATTTCCTTAACAAGTTTATCTTCCCTCAATCTTTTAAGTTCAGCAATTTCTTTACCTCTTCATGGCTGTTTGTCTTATTTCATACTTGATTAACTCCCAATATTTCCAATAAGACAAATAGTTGGGCTTTCCTCCAATTGTCTTGTATAATATCTTTGGCATCCATCTTGAAATTATCATCTTCCAACAGTCTACTATTGAGTTTACACTAACTCCAATTCGGTATAACATCAGATCCAATAATATTTAAAGGTAAGAATATAACTTTATGATCAGTAAGAATTGATGGTTCAATTGATACCTTGACTACAGAATTATCTAATGAATTAGAAATCAACCAGAAGTCAATTCTTGACTGTCTGGACATGTCCTTGTTACTCCAAGTGATTTCCTTTTTATCAGGACATTTAGATCTCCAAATATCGACTAATCCAAGACATAGGTTATTAAACTCAGAATTAACTATGCTGGATCTGTTAGGAGGGGGATATATGTCAATCATCACATTAGATACAGAATTAAAATCTCCACCTAAGATAATTTTGATATCCTGAAATATACCTATAACTCTATTAATTTCTTATTCAAATTCTTGAAATAATATCCTGTTGTTTTGTTTGTTGTTGGGTGCATAAATATTCCCTAATAAAAACATTTCACTGTTGAAATTAACCAATGTCCAGAGTGGTGAGTCTTACTACTGATGACCTTCCTTCTTCTTCTTCCTCTTCAAACTGCTACACCTGCAAGGTGGTTGTTGCCATATGATAACCAGATATCGTTACCCCATTGATTTTTCCAAAAAGATAGATTGGAAGAACAAGCATGAGTCTCTTGTAAAAAGTAAAAGTCTGCATTAAACTGTTTGCAATACAGGAAAATAGCCTTACGCTTGAGTAAATTACGAATAGCCCTGACATTAATTGAACAAAGAGATAAAGACAAACTTCAAACAACAACCTTGTTATGCTAATATAAGCTTTTCCTAGGGATATGTAACTCAAAACGATTTCCATCCCATTACTAACCTCTCCAAAAAAAAATCCCCCAAAATATTGGTCATAAAGTTACCAAAGTATTCTTACTCCCACAAGGGGGAGACATTGTGTAGACTTTACAATAAGCAGTTATTCACCTATAGTTAGTGTTTAGTGTACCAGTTCTCAGGTCAGCCTTTTCTCATTCAAGTGTTTGTGTACATTTCTATAATAAAAGGCTGCTTTTCATCTGGTAATCAGTTTTTTGGCCTGACAGTTCTGTCCGAGTTAGACTCTGGCTTTCACTCAAATGTTCTGATTTGGCCGAATTTCCCATCGATGATCACTCTTGCGCCGGAAAAAAAAGGCAGTTTTCCCTGCCTTTCGAGCTGCAGCCACCATCGGCCACAGTTTCTCTCTTGTCACTTTGTCTGCTGAGGTCAGATCCTCCGTGAACCTCAATTTTTGCTTGATGAGGAATTCACAATTCTTCGCTCGCCTCCAAAGATCCCGTGTAGATCTGTTGGTGAACCGGATGATGGTTGTCCTCGGTCTCTTGTCTTGATCCTTAAGTCTTCCCAAATGATGGACGATGTCTACATGCTCCTGAAGTTTGGCTTTTGATTCGGAAATGACAGCTCCACAGATGTCAACAACGCTGCATTTGATGTCCTCACCCGCCTGCTCTGGAATTCCATGGAGCCTCAGGTTCCACCTGTGCTGGTATGTCTCCGCCTCCTTCACCCTTTGCTCAGTTCAGCCACCTTCTTTTCATTTTCCTGGCAGATAACTTCCACTTTCTTCATGTCACTTTTGAGGGTTTTCACTTCTCCAAAGATAAAGTCACCAGATGGCCTCAATTTGAATTGTTATCTCCCTAAACATGACCTCCAAGCCATTTGCCCTTTCATCTATGTTTGCTGTCAAAAGCATTACAATATTGTTTTGTATGTCAAGAAGTGACAGACCCACTTGGCCTCTCATGTTTCCCCCTGGGGCTTGACTGGAGTGCCGGGGTTGTAAGGTAAAGGCCTGAGCTGGGGACTGGAGGGGCGCAAGTTGTGAGCATTGTTGTCCGTGCTCACCACATTTTCATCACCCATTGCCGAATTTCCCCCCAGTTACATTCTGAAGAGGAGTACCCAAAATCATACTATCTTTTGTGGTTAGTTGTCCATCTGACGATCTCTCCATTTCTTTCCTTTTGGTTCTGGTCGTGGCAGTTTCCATGTACGTTCGACAAGCTCGTTTTTGAGCTAGCTAAACTTATCAGGCTATCTAGTATTGTCGCAAACTTAGTTTTAAAGGTGAATAACTTGCAGAAAGTAATCAATTACTTTGCTAAATAAACTAAACCATATTCATACGGGTTTAATGACCGTAGAAAGAATCCAATGGTCATAATTGGGTAAAGAAATCCAATAATTCCTTCAGCTACCAAAACAAATGATCTGCACTGACCGCCATCTTTTGCACGCCCTCGGCTGAAATAGTTCTAAATGAGTTGTTTATTCAGGCGAAGGGTACTGCCAGGGGATCCCCTATGGCTCATAACTATGCTAATGTGTATGTGGGTTACATGGAGAAACAGTCAATTCTCAATCCTCTCGAAAATGTTTCTTGCCTACCATTATTATTTGGAAACATGACATTGATGATATTTATTTTCTATGGAGGGGTGATGCAAAACAGCTCAAGGCATTCCATGCTTTTCTTAACTCTTGTTCTGAGCACCTGAGATTTACTGTGCAATCTGACACATCTGTCAAATCAGTTTCCTTGATCTTCTGATTTTGTGTGAGGATAATGTTCTATACACTGATCTTTACACGAAACCCACTGATCGTAACAGTTTGTTGAGTGCTGAGAGCTGTCACCCTCTCTCCAAGGAAAACGTTTGGCCAACAGCCAATTCTGTCAAATCAAAACAATTAGCAAAAAACAATCAGATGTCGACAGAAATATGGCTGAGAAGCAAAGAAAACTCAAGGGGGGGGGGGGGCACAAAAATGGTCAGATTAATACCAAATAAATCGGCACATGATCTCTTTGAAGGACAGTCTCGCAAAAATAAGCATTCTTGCGTTCTTACTGCCCCCTATTCAAAGTGCTCTGAACAAATTGTGGGAATCGTTCACAAACATTGGCACATTCTAAAATCCGATGACAGTATCGGTAATGTGTTTTCGGACACTGCCTTGGTAGTATTCTCGCGGGGCAGAAGTCTCAGAGATCAATCGGTAAACTCTGATTTCCCACTCCAAAATACCCTGCACAACGTATATTTGCTCCTCTACCGGATGGGAACTGCAAGTGTAATGGCTGCGCTCAATGCAATGTCACTTACACATGTGGATCCTTCAAAACACCCCCAAACAGAGAAACAAATCCCAATTAAAGGTGTTATCACGTGCTCCACTAAGGCAGTTATTTATCTTGTCCTTGTGGTAAAAAATTACGTGGTTAAAACGAAGCACGAATTAAAAGTACGAATCTCAAGAGTATCGTAGCATTAGGTGCAAAAACTTGACGTACCCAGATGCGGCCCACTTTTTGGGAGCGAACCACTCGATTTCGTCCCTACGTGATATCGGCATCGAACACTTCACCCTCCCTAGGAAAGGGGGCGACCTCGACAATTTATGGTTAAAATGAGAGGCTGTCTGGATCTTTCATTTAAAGACCCTTTCTGCCTTCGGTCTCAACGTAGACCTCGGTCTGAAGTCATTTTTGTGATTTTGCTATTCATTGAAAATGTTTGTAGGACTATGTAGCCAAATTATATCTATGATCCTGTGCTATCTATTTATTTTTCTTATATGTTCCATTTACATCTGGCTTGGCATGGGGAAGAAATGGTAAGGTGAACACATGGCTCTGTACATTCTTCCTTGAAACTATGACTTTCATTTTCCACCTTTCTTTTTGATACTTTTTAAAGTAACGTTTTTTCTGGCTATCAAGCCTATTGTTCTGAACGAATGTTGACTTAAAAAAAGGTAGTTTAGCCCAGTGGCAAGCTGTCGTTCAGGGCAGGTGGGGCATTAATGTCACAAAAGTTTGCAAACAATGTAACAAATATATATTAAGTTAATAAAGCTGCGTACAAACATGGTCTCTTTTGATTTCTTAAGGCAGCTTCAAAATGCAGGTGTTTCAGCCTAGCTCAGTGCTTTTCTGTGGTGGGGCAAGCCAGCAGAAAATACACAACATTGCGCCATGATTGGCTCAGCGTTCTGCCACTCATGGAGACACTACGTCACCACCAAGTCTAAGGATAGAGCTCTAAAAATTCTAGTCCCTTGTACTGCCATAGAGTTGCATTAGAAGTGCCCATCAAAAAGAATCAAGGTCAATGGCCACAAATGTCAAATCAAGTTATATCTACATTAGATAGTCTTAGCTAGTAGTCATCATGAATCAAGTCGACAATCTACTGCCAAATCCTTTTTAATCCTTATATAAAGAGAAATAATGAGAAAATATAGATAAAATGTATCGGTGCTCGTCTGCCATTGGAGATCGAATATTCAACAATGAGTGGTTTGGAAGGAATCGATGGCTAACTGCAAGCATTGCAAAGCAATCATTAGCCTGCTATTCAGTGGCGTGGCTGTGTGGTCCTAAATCTAAGATTAAGGGTCTATTTTCCTAGTTTTTAAAGTTCTAAACATTAAACATTGGCCATGCTGTCAATGAAGCATGATTTGTGCTGTGCTCAAAACAACTCAGAACTGCAAAATTTGACTTTGGTGAGTTCAAGACAATTGGGAACTCAGGGAAAAATGAGCAACAACTGGGAAAATAGGTTTAACTTTCATCCAACTTGGAATTGGGAACTTGGGACTCTTTCTAGTGCTGCCTGAAAATCACTTATGTCATCATGATTCACCCCTCCCCCGAGTTCCCAGTTGTCTTGAAAGCACCATAAATCCAGACTTTGATAACAAAATTTGCCCATGAATGCCCGCTGCGCCACCTTCCTGTTCAAGTGAGTCCAAAAGAGTCCAAATATGTCTTGTATGCTGCTACATAAGTGATGTAATATGCCAGGGAGATATGTATAATGTAGCTAAGAAAATAATACTAAGTATGTTGTGTTGTATGCTCTTAGTAGCCCATGTGCCTGCCCCACCCTAATAATTTGGTATATTTTCACCTCTTAATTTAGCCTACTGTTCTGACTTGGTGGTGCACACGTAGCCTATAACCTGTTTTTGAAAAATGTAGTCATCGAATATTGTAAGAGTTTTCATTGTCTGCTTATATTCCCTCTTTATTTATCCTACAGTTCTGACTTGGTGTACAGGGAGAACACTGTAAGAACGGCCCATGTTCTGAAATCTGTCGCTGTACATTTCAGAAGTGCTGAACAAAGTTATATTGACTACGTCCTTCCTAGCTCGCTCATTAATGTCTTAATCGAAATTACGGATGGCCTCTTATCCAATTGTCGTCCCCTTATGCCATAGTTTGTACATCTCAATTGTCAGTAGAAATCACATTTGTTTAATTAAACAAGTCGGCCATATCAGCTTTTTAAAATGTTATAGTCAGTAAATGAGGCTGAATGAACTGTTTCTCTGCCAGACAAGGCTCAGTTGATAGCCAGGTGTAGCAGTGGTAAAGTGCAATTAATGTATTGTTTAGTGTTGTGACCTTTTTTTTTGGGCCCCACCAATATTTACAGGCTAAAATCGCCACTACTGTAGGCTACAGTAGACCTGTTTTCCCCCACCAATCAATGCACAGAGAAATATACATAAATAATAATTTAATTGATACATGGTGATTTTTGAGTGTAATCAGATATTAAACATTTTGGTCAATTTGTAGTGTAGGCCAATTAATTGTGCTAATTATGTTCTGGCTGACTGACTATTAGCTCATAAAAAATTTGGCCCAAGGTGAAACCTAATTGATGAACCCTAAAATATAGTCTGAGGCATTGTAGTACAGTGGCTTGTGAAAGTATTCACCCCCTTGGCGTTTTTCCTATTTTGTTGCCTTACAACCTGGAAATAAAGTAGATTTTTTTTTTTAAAACAACATTTAATATCATTTGATTTACACAACATGCCTACCACTTTGATGATACAAAATATATTTTATTGGGAAACAAACAAGAAATAAGACAAAAAAAACAGAACTTGAGTGTGCATAACTATTCACTAAGTCAATACTTTGTAGAGCCAGCTTTTACAGTAATTACAGCTGCAAGTCTCTTGGTAGTTTAGTTTATTAATTCGACCATTTAAAACAAAAAAGCACACATGAACATGAATAAAATCATTGAGGATAACACACAAAGTCTGGGACTTATTTCCATTGTGGTCCTCTTGAGACAAGATGGTTAGACAAGATCGAACACAGTATGGCAGTGAAATAATAAAACAAAAACAGAAGAACATCGATCGTCATTCCAGTTACATCATAGGGGTTATTCATATGGGCACAGAAGACATCAAACATATTTTTACTTTATTTTTTAAAGCTCCCCAGAGAGGACGTTGTTTTTATGGGCAGAGGCAACTTATTCCATTCTGAGGCTCCAGTATACAAGAAAGTACCATTCCCAGCATTACTCCTATACCTGTATAAGCACACCTCAGCAACACCTGATCAGGTGCTGTGATTGTGTGTATCCCTAACACAAGGAAAGTAATCACTTAGATATCTGGGCGCAGGTCCATAAATACTCCTGTAATCCAAACCTAGTCTAATCTGGGACATCCTAGCCTCAACAGGCAGCCAGTTTAGTTCCTGAAAGCAGCTCCTGCCTATGTGAGTATGTGGACTCACCTTCAATACTACCCTGATTAGCTTATTCTGGGCTATCTGGAGCTTCCCCTTCATAAATGTAGATAAGCCCCCAAACCAGAAAGTACTAGCATAGTCAAAATGGCATTGAATGAGGGCTGTAGCTAGCACTTTCATGGAGTCCTTATCAAGCAGCTTGGACTTTCTAGCCAAAAATGTAGTCCTGGCATTAATTTTCCCTAGCACCTTATTGGCCATGCTCACACCTCCCATGCTTCCATCAAGGATACATCCCAAGTAGCGAACAGAGGTTTTAGTAGTCAGCACCTCACCCCCTAACTCCACTCTGATTTCAGATGACCTACACAATTTAGGTCTGCGTCTAAAAATAATTGCTTCAGTTTTCCCTAAGTGCAGAGAGTTTTATCTCTAAGCCATTTGCTAATGTTAGTAAGCTCTGTGCTAAGTATGCTCTCCAACATAGTTTTACTTTTGTGAGACACCAAAAGTGTAGTCATCCGCATAAAGAAAAAGACGGCAAGCATCTTTCATATCATTAATATACTATAAAAACAGCAGAGACCCAAGCACGCTCCCCTGCGGAACGCCACAACTCATTGGTTTTGCCTGAGACAGTGAACCATTAATCTCTACTACTTGCTCCCTTCCTGATAAATAGGACTTTACCCAGCCTAGAGGGATACTGCTTAACCCCCAGTGCTAGTTTGGAGATTAGGAGACAGTGTTTAACTGTATCAAAAGCCTTCTGTAGGTCAAGCAGTACCATTCCACACAGATTTCCCTCATCAATCTCTTTCATGATGAAGTCAGTCAAGTAAAGCAGACATTAATCAATGTAGTGTGTTTTTCTAAAACCCAACTAAAAATCATACATTAGACCCTGTTTGATAACATATTCATACATTTGCTCATGTACAATTCTCTCCAGGATCTTTGATGTTACACCGAGGATAGATACAGGTCTATAATTCCCAGGGTCAGACTTTATCCCCTTCTTATACAGGGGTATAACTTTAGCTTGTTTCATGTCCCTGGGAAAGGTGCCTTGTTCAAGAGAGATTAACGACATGCGTAAATCAAGGGCCAATTTGCTAAGCAGAATCTATAAGAAACCTTGCAGGAATATTATCCAGGCCTGTGGCTTTGAAGCATTTAAGCTCTGCCAACATACTGACTATTTTGGCTGTTGCTACCTTTGCAAAAGAAAGAGTTTGGCTGAACCCCTAACTCTACATAATAGTTCTTGACTTGGTTGCTTCCATACAAACCAGAACTGGTGGGCAGCTTGCTAACCAGCTTTCTGGCAACAGAAGTAAACAAAGAGTTGAATTCATTGGCAACCTCTGCTTTTTCATATACCATCTCCCCCTTGATGTTCAGTCCAATACTGTTCAGTTTAGTTTTTGGTAGTAGTACTACAGCCTAGTTCCTTAAATGATTTCCAAAGCTTTTTAGGGTCATTTTTGTTCTCAATTATTTTCTTAGCAAAGTAACCCCTCTTAGCTTCATCCATCCTACTCTGTGCTTCATTTCTGTGATGTTTATATCGGACAAAATCATGCTGCTCTTGAGAGTTCTTCCATTTTTTTAAAGGTCTTATTCCTTGCTTGGACAGATTCTAGAATCTCATGCAGGTATGTCTCTATAAGCTTGGCACATCTAGACACAGGGATTTTTGCCTTTGCCCATTCTTCAAGGCATTCTTCAAATTTGTGGGCAGAAAAATCATGTGTGAGTAAGGAGGCCTACAAACCTGACTCAGTTACACCAGCTCTGTCATGAGGAATGGGCGAAAATTCACCCAACTTATTGTGGGAAGCTTGTGGAAGGCTACCTGAAACGTTTGATGTTTGAGTGTAAGTAAACTTCTGCCAGGAGAACGCTACCTGCCCGAATGCGTAGTGCCAACTGTAAAGTTTGGTGGAGGAATAATGGTCTGGGCCTGTTTTCATGGTTTGGACTAAGCCCCTTAGTTCCAGTGAAGGGAAATCTTAACGCTACAGCATATAATGACATTCTAGAATATTCTGTGCTTTCAAGTAAACTAACGCTTATAAGAAATCCCGCTACGCCCTCCAACGAACCATCAAACAGGCAAAGTGTCAATACAGGACTAAGATCAAATCCTACTACACCGGCTCTGATGCACGTCAGATGTGGCAGGGCTTGCAAACTATCACGGATTACAACGGGAAACCCAGCCATTAGCTGCCTAGTGACGTAAGCCTACCACACCAGCTAAATGCTTTGAGGCAAGCAACGCTGAACCATGCGTGAGAGCACCAGCTTTTCCAGACGACTGTCTGATCACTCTCCATAGCCAACATAAGACCTTTAAACAGGTTATCATTTACAGACAGATTATCAGGACGCATGCGCTGGCCAGCTGACAAGTGTATTCACAGATGTTCAACCTCTGCCTGACCCAGTCTGTAATACTTACCTGTTTCAAGGAGACCACCATAGTCCCTATGCTCAAGAACGCCAAGGTAACCTGTCTAAATGACTATCGCCCCGTAACACTCACATCTAGAGCCATGAAATGCTTTGAAAGGCTGGTCATGGCTCACCATATCCTCTCAGACACCTTGGAGCCACTCCAATTTGCTTACCGCCCCAACAGATGCACAGATGCAATCTCTATTGCACTCCACACTGCCCTTTCCCACCTGGACAAAAGGAACACCGATGTGAGAATGCTGTTCATTAACTACAGCTCAGCGTTCAACACCATAGTGCCCTTGAAGCTCATCACTAAGCGAAGGTCCCTGGGACTGAACACCTCCCTTTGAAACTGGACCCTGGACTTCCAGACGGGCCGCACACTGGTGGTGAGGATAGACAATGACAAATCGGCCATGCTGACCCTCAACACGGGGGCCATTCAGGTGTGCATGCTTAGTCCCCTCCTGTACTCCCTGTTCACCCACGACTGCATGGCCGCGCACAACTCCAACGCCACCCATTAAGTTTTCAGATGACACAACAGTGATAGGCCTGATACAATAAAATCTAAATGTATTGTTCACATACACATGTTTAGCAGATGTTATTGCAGGTGTAGCGAAATGATTGTAACTACGATGACTACTGACTATGATGAGAGAGCCTATAGGGAGGTGGTCAGAGATTTGGCAGTGTGGTGCCAGGACAACAACCTCTTCCCTCAATGTCAGTAAGACAAAGGAGCTGATCTTGGACTACAGGAAACAGAGGGCTGAGCACAGGGCTGCTGCAACTTCGACAGGGCTGTAGCGGAGAGTAGAGAGCTTCAACTTCCTCGGTGTCCACATCACTAAGGATCTATCATTGTCGAAACACACCAACTGTCGTGAAGAAGGCACAACAACACCTTTTCCCCTACAGGAGGCTGAAAAGCTTTGGCATGGGTCCTCAGATCCTCAATATTCTACAGTTGCACCATTTGAGAGCAATTTTTTTCTTTGACAATTTTTGGGGCCTTCCTTTGAGACACCTGGTATAAAGGTCCTGGTTGGCAGGAAGCTTGGCCCCAGTGATATAATGGGCCGCACGCACTACCCTCTGTAGTGGCTTGCGGCCGGAGTCAGAGCAGTTGCCATACCAGGCAGTGATGCAACCAATCAGGATGCTCTTGATGGTGCAGCTGTAGAACCTTTTGAGGACCCTAAATCAAAACAATTTAGTGAATACCTGTAGCCCGGAGCCATGTATTTAGAACTCTATAAGCATATGGCTCTGCTGTAGCCCACATATGCCTGTTGACTCTATAATAATTGTGGAGTAGTCCTACTCTCAAAATTGGGTTCCAAGATGATTTCAGCTGATCCATAGTTGAAGTGTAGAATGACAATACAACTGTTTTGCCCAAATAATACTTTCAGCAGAAAAATAAATAAAATGATAAGAAAACTAAGTCAGAAACATCTCACTCAAACTGGGGCAAAGAATATCTCCTGGCCGAATCTATCCCCGATTCATGGATTTAATCTATTTATCTAGACCGGATATAGGGTTGTAATAAACCCCGCCTCTTCCTTTCTGGACAAGAATCGTTGGCCAACATGGCTCCGATTGTGAGTACTCACGGTGAAATATGTTGTATAGCAAACTATAATATGTTTTTATTGTCTGTCGTTTATTGTACTTGATGTGCACGTAATAAATCCATATTGGACTGTGTTTCCGTGAGGCCAAATAAGTAAAGGAGTACCAATAAATGGCTTTGTTTACCAGTTGGGCCTGCACCCAATGAACCACGCTGTAGCAATTTAGTTTATGCGTTACCTAGCTATTCGGCAACTGTATCTTAAACGTGAACCATCGGCACACCAGCTGGCAATGCACTAGATAGAAGTTGTCGTGCTAAATGAAATCCGATTAATGGCACTTTAAAAATGAATGCAAATAACGTTGGGCCCGGTTTCCCAAAAGCATCAGTCAGCATGTGTCGGTTCGAAATTGGTTAGGCGAACCAGACGAGTGTGCTTGCATACTTAATTTAAGATCTGAGACTTACGCTTGAAAAACGAGAAAGTACCGGCAATGGTACCATGTCCATATTGGGCACCGTAGTCAGTAATACACGTCCTCAAAATAGTCTGAATTAATCTAAGGGTGCGTTCGTATAGTCATTCTGGCGATCTACTCCGATTTCAGAGCGCACTCGTCTGAGTGCCAGAGCGCAAAATAACTGATTAATTTACGAACGTGCAACACCCGTTGAATATGTCCGGTCTCAGTAAATGTAGAATTAAAACGTGATTAAATTGTTGCCCGCAGTACAATTGGTCACCAAAGCTGTAGATAACGTGAACGGCCAAACCCGCTCTGCTAGGGCTGGTAAAATGGTCAGTGAGGTTCTCTCATTTGTGACTGGAAGTAACTAGCCAACTTTATCCAGCTAACTTGGGTACTTGACTGGCCAAATTTTGGCTGTGCACGACCACATGAAAAACTTTTTTATTTAATTAGGCAAGTCAGTTAAGAATGAGTTCTTATTTACAATGGCGGCCAAACCGGACGAAGCTGAGCCAATTGTGCGCCGCTCTATGGGACTCCAGATTAGGTCCTTTTGTGATACAGCCCGGGATCGAACCAGGGTTTGTAATGACACCTCTAGCACCGAGATGCAGTGCTAGAGTGCTACCACTGCGCCACTTGGGAGTAGAACTTGCGGGAACACCAAAATGAACAGAAACTTTACAAAATATCATAATATATGCACAAACTGATGGGAATAATGCGTGGATGCCTTTAAGTACATCGCTAGAACCATTGAGCTCAACGGTTCTAACGATATACTTAAGCATTTGGGAAACCGGGCCCTGGCCAGTTTGATAACACACACCAAGTTAGCTAGTTTTAAAAACAGATTATCCATTTTATTGTCAAATGGCTGATATAACAATGGAAATACATGTTTTCAAAAATAGAAAGCAGTAAGGAGGTAAGATCAAGAGGGACCATTCTAGCCCATGAGAGGGCAGGTAGATGTGTACAACAGGCATGTAAAGTGTTTTTTTTACCTAAAAGTTTCCAGAATGTCACCTGGCCTAATTATATCAGTACATTCATAACCTATGCATCACAAAACTTCTATTAGATCAAATAAGACCCATGTGGCTTAGTTTGGAGAGCATGGCGCTTGCAACACCAGGGGGTGGTTTCGATTTCCACAGGGCACCAGCACAACAAAAATTATCCACTCACTACTGTTAATTAAGTCTGCTAAATTACAAATTGTAAGATTTATTTTTTATAGTTGACCAAATTCAACACCGTCTCATTGACTTCCATACAAAAACTCCTAGCTTGGTGAGCGGGAAAAACCGACACCTGCTGGAGAATGATTTTGAGCCCAGTTATCCCTCTCGCTTCGCCTCTTCCTGTTTTTAACAACCAAGCACCAAAGACAGTACAATTGGCAGAAATTGCTTCTGTAAATAAGAATTTGTTCTTAACTGACTTGTCTAGTTAAATAAAGATAAAATAAATGTTAAACACTGCTAGCACGTTAGATACTTAAACGAAACCGCCAGTGGTGTATTCATCATGCCAACTCTGTTATGTTTTGCACCAGAAAATATTTACTCCAAACGGAAATCGTTTTGCAACAAAAACAAGTTTCTATTGGACAAATTCGGGTAGGTCCCTCCCTGTTCCGTTTGGTTCTTAAATGGTAATCGATTTCCTTTGCATGACAATGTATCAAGTAATTTGGAATAACGTTAGCCCCTCTGCAATGTCTTGACAGAAGAAGCAGGTCATCAAAAAGACCAAAACAGGTGGCAAGAAGAAGAAGCAGGTCCTGAAGTTCACCCTGGACTGCACTCACCCAGTGGAGGATGGCATCATGGATGCTGCCAACTTTGTAAGTAGCCAATGTTAGAGAAAATAACATGCAATATCCTAGGGCTGGGAATTGCCACGAAGTTCACAATATGATATTATTGCGTTTCTCACTATTCTATATGTCTTGCGATTCGATACTATTAGTGCGAGTGACGTTCCAAACATATTGCTCACTTGTTGCAAAGAGATGAAAATGATTTTTGATCAGTCATGGAAATAAGTTCTGTAAATATGTTGGCTCCCTATTTTAAAAAGATGAAGAACAAGCCTTGAGATGAAAAATACCAGTGTTTTGTCACAGGCACAGCTGACTAGCACTAGCTAATGCTACCTACCCATGTGTTGGTCCCATGTTTCATGAGCATTATTCAACAGCAGTCAAGGTTGTTCTTGCTCTGAGGCCTATAATGCGCTAATATATTAAGTGGACAATACGGAATGTTTTTTAATTTAAAGACTAATCAACACAGATTTTACGGGGGTGTGAGTTCGCTGATGCTCTCTATTGGCCTATATGTACATTCAGAAAGTTTCCAAAAGTAGCCTATCTCTTTAATATGAATCAAACACTCCTGTCATGATGTAATCTTGTGAAAGGCCTATTCTCAGTAGCTTAGACTACATTATTTCTCTCATTATGGCCTCTTCTCTTTGAAAAACCACCCCCGAATGGTTGTCTGTGACAGTGTTAATTGGCCTGGCCAATTACTGTGACCTCAAATTTCAAGACTGGCACAGCCCTAATTGTAATGTTATTTTTGGTGTTGATGAGTTACTCCGGTGATGGGAGGATAAACTGCATTAAGTAATTAGCCTAGGCACAGAGGCCTGCTAGCCAGCTGCACAGATGGGACACATTTGCAATGTGGTATTTAGCTATGGGACACAATTCACTGGTATGTAGCTATGTTTTTATCTATTTGTAGTGCTTTAGCCACTGAATTCTAGTAGTTTTTACTTTAAAGAATAAAACGTCAATCACAAAATGTGCCACTTGCACAATACAGCTAATTCCGCACAGCACTGCATCTCGCCTGGGTTGTAGCCTCAGCGAACGGCGTGGGGCACTAGCATTCGTCATGGATGTGGGGGTTGTAAAACATGAATTTGGACCAATCCCCAACAACCCATATATCAAACTTTAGCTACTAAGCTCTACTTTGTAACTTTCTGTTTGTTTAGTCTCTGATAACATTTGAATGAGAGTAGTGATGAAAACCTTTACTTTATATTTCTGTCAAAATATGTCCGATGACTGAAACACCTTCAGGACTTTCCCACACTTCTTGGAAATACAATGTTGCATCGGTCTTACTGTGGTATGTTTGGGAATACTCATCGCAAATATGAAAACAGATTTGGCAAGTTTCACAAATTGGGCAGTCCCACAGATCTGAATGTTCTTAGCACGGCACCTGCTTTACATTTGGGCTCATATCGTGTCAATATCATAAAGCACAGGATTGGGATTGTTAGACATGGGTAACAACTGCCAGAATAATGTTTTCAAATTAGTTATCTATTTTGACAAGCATATTATTGACATTTAGTGGGGAGAAAAATATATTTTGGGGGGTAGAATCCATTGTTGCGTCAACCTAACGCCATAATAATATCGCCGAAATGTAACTCGATTGTATTTTTATTTATTTTTTCACTACAATATCCTATTAAATGTCTTTATTACTAGAGAAGGGCCCTATTATTTCGATGTAAACATTGCATGGCACAAATGATTCATAATCCAGATACTCCTGGTTTATCCACGTTATGCTGATACTGGCCTGTCTTCAATGTAGTAACGCTACAACTGTAATGGATAGTGGGGTATGATATTTTGCAGTTGGTGTGTTACACCGCAGACCATTAGGATTCAGATTAGTGCTGAGCGATTAGGGGTTTTTGAGGTTGGTTTCGGTTGGATTATAAACAAATAATCACGTTTTTTGGTTTCAATAATTTTTGTGGGTGACTGCTGTAATAACACTGAATAAAAGTCCGATGGTGGTGACTGCCCATTGCTGGTTCACTTACTAACCATAATTTATTTCCTTTACTTTAATAAAATATTTGTTTTATGTTATGACATATCAGTACTTTGGACTAACAGATTGTTTGTTGGTCAGCTCGGGCCCAGGTTATTACAGTTGTGAAACGTGAATGCCATTTGTGGCTAGCATTAATGCAAGGTGACTCTACATCTGGGCTTTATTTAATGGGGGTCAGGGTTCAAATTTTACATTGACTTGGCTAGCCCCGAAGTGTTCTGGGGGTGCCTGACGTATCCTGATAGTTGCAATGACACTTGTACTTGTCTTCTCTTACTTGCACTGATTTTGCTGTTAGCTGCTTTGAGGAACTTTTAGTTAGTATGACTATATGTGGTTGTTGTACCTAACTAAAGTTAAATGCGTTAACTAAATTCCTCTGAATTAGAGCGTCTACTAAATGTTTAACATGTAAATTATATTGACAGAATATTTGCAGCAGTATGTAGCAGTCATTACAGCTAGTATCCATATTTGGGAGAAAGACTGTCCTAAAATACACCTTTGGTCTTGTTGGTTAGGAGCAATTCCTGCAGGAGCGCATCAAGGTCAACGGTAAAGCTGGGAACCTGGGTGGTGGTGTGGTGTCCATTGAGAGGAGCAAGAGCAAAATCGCTGTGAATTCTGAAGTGCCCTTCTCCAAAAGGTATGTTTAAATCTAGATTTTTTAAAATGCCCTGCTTGCAATTGTGATGTGCCGAGCAACATCACTTGCCATTTTATGTTGTTGTCTGATGGAGGGACTTGGTTCGTCTCCACAGTTATGCATGTAAGGGTTATTGCATTTTCACCTGTTCAATTAGGAAGTTGGAGCTGTCTTTCTCTTTATGTTATGTTTTCCATGTTGCTTCCTGTTATGGGGTCATGCCACTGTTTTGTAATCAATGTTAGGCCTTTATTGGTTTTATTGTTTTGCCTGATGGACAGTCTGGAGCAAATCCATGTATAATTAATTATTTGAAGTGCTTTTAAAGTGATTAGCGTTTGAAATAAGGTCTGAGGCTCATAAAATACTAACATTAGGCGGACTGAGATGTACATGAATAGAAAAAGTTAAGAGACATGGATAGAACGCATGTTATTTTTGGACATCAGTCAGTTTTATTTCCACAAGTGGAGATGCTGTGATCTGATCAATGTATCCAGCTGTGAACATGATTTTTGTCAGTTCTATTAAAAAATGTTTCCATGTCACCATGTATCCTCAGACATTCATTGACTCTTAAGCACTGTCTGAAGCTATATTGAACCCTATATGGCATGAAATTATAGTAAACTAGGAACCCCCCCAACCTGGTAAATAATTGGAAATGTATAATTTATAATCATGGATTTATTTTACATTGTGCTTTTCATAACAAGAACAATCTCAGTTGCTTTAAAAATAAAATTGGGGATCTGGCGGTTCTATCGCATCACTCGATGACAGGCAGTTCGGAAAGGTACAGTTGAAGTCAGAAGTTTACATACACTTAGGTTGGAGTCATTAAAATAGTTTTTCAACCACTCCACAAAAGTCTTGTTAACAAACTAGTTTTTGCGGGTCGGTTAGGACATTTAGCAATTTTCCAACAATTGTTTACAGACGGGGTGTCTCACATTGATGTTTCAATTGTGAGGAGGGAGTCCTGATTTGTTATGGGGGTGCAAATTGTTTAGAAAATTGCAGATAGAAAAGTTAAACATGGGGTTGATTCAATGTTCTGCATGTCATTTTGTCCTAATTGCACTTTCTGATAAGTTCTCAAAATATAAATCTAACAAATGTACAGTACACCTTTGTCACAATGTAATTTTCAATGGGTTTTACATTGCTGACACTGCTGGTCTTTCCTCTCCTTTCTGACAGGTATTTGAAATATCTGACCAAGAAGTACCTGAAGAAGAACAACCTGAGGGACTGGCTGCGTGTGGTGGCCAACACCAAGGAGAGTTACGAACTGCGCTACTTCCAGATCAACCAGGATGAGGAGGAGGAGGAGGACGAAGATTAAATCCATGCCACTGTCTTTTGTCAATAAAATTTCAAAGGAACGAAAGCTTCTCACATGGTTTTATTTGCTGATTTGAGACTAAACCTGCACATTTGAAAAGGTGTACCTACTCTTGCAATGCGCTGGTTAGACTTGAAAACCCATATTCTTTATCATGCAAAAATGTTTGTGCTCTGTGTTTACTTGGAGTTGTCTGGGGAAATATTGCAAGCAATAAATGTATTTGTTACCAACAGCTTTCTACTTTGACAACACTCAACCTTGAAACTGACAGTTGATTGCATTCAGATTTAGTTGTGTGTTAAGTTTGTACATAAAAATAATGATTCCATTTATCAATTAATGCTTCAAATAGTAGTGTGTGTTGGCTGAAATTACTTCTTGAATCTGCTTTTAGATAAATGGCGGGCTCTAAAAATGACGCTTCTTTCATTTTATGTGGTCCAACCATAGAGTGTATGGGCAAAGATTGTTTAAATTAACTTATCTAGAAACTCCAAAAACGGAGTTTCTTTCTCCAAAAGAATTCGCTCATCACGCCTACAGACGATTTCATGGTGACGTTGGCTGGCTAGGCACATGCGCAGAAACACGTCATTTGGTCTAATGGTCGTTTCGCAACGAATTGCGCATGTGCAGCCCGTCAGTCACTCCGAAGAAAATGAAAACGTATCAGTCTATTTTATTTAACCAGGCAAGTCAGTTAAGAACCAATTCTTATTTACAATGACGGCCTAGCAAAATGTTTCATGTGGGGAAGGGGGATTAAATAAAAATATAGGACAAAGCACATCACGGCGAGAGACACCAAAACACTATATAAAAAAGAGACGTAAGACAACAGCGTGGCAGCACAAAACATGGTACAAACATTATTGGGCAAAGACCACAGCACAAAGGGCAAGAAGGTAGAGACAATACATCACGTCAATCAGCCACAATTTTCAGTAAGAGTGTCCATGATTAAGTCTTTGAATGAAGAGATGGAGATAAAACTCCAGTTTGATTGGGTGTTTTTTTTGCAGCTCGTTCCAGTCGCTAGCTGCAGCGAACTGGAAAGAGGAGCGACCCAGGTATGTGTGTGCTTTGGGACCAGAATGTGACTGGGAGAGAGGCCTAAGAGGGTTTTATAAATAAGCATCAACCAGTGGGTCTTGTGGGTCTTGTGACGTGTATACAGAGAAGACCACTTTACAGAGGAGTATAGAGTGCAGTGATGTGTCCTATAAGGAGCATTGGTGGCAAATCTGATGGGCGAATGGTAAAGAACATCTAGCTGCACCCTTACCTGCCTATCTATAAATGACGTATCCATAATCTATTAAGGGTAGGATGGTCATCTGAATCGGGGTTAGTTTGGCAGCTGGGGTGAAAGAGGAGCGATTACGATAGAGGAAACCACGTCTAGATTTAACCTTATTCTGCAGCTTTGATATGTGCTGAGAGGACAGTGTACCCCATACTCCCAAGTACTTGTATGAAGTGACTACCTCAAGCTCTTAAAAACCCTCAGAGGTGGTAATCACACCGGAGAAGAGTGGCAATTCTTCTCACCAAACCGCATGGCCTTTGTTTTGGAGGTGTACAGAACAAGGTTAAGGGCAGAGAAAGCTTGGTAGACTAAGAAAGCTTTGTTGTAGAGAGTTTAACACAAAATCCTGGGAGGGGCTAGCTGAGTATAATACTATCTGCATATAAATGGGTGAGAGCGCTTCCTACTTTCACGAGGTAATATCATGTTCAGGCACTTAAAACATTTTCTTGAATCAATGTGACTTTTAGATTTCAAGAAAATGAACTAAGGAATAATGTGTCGCATCTCTCATTGACTTCTCAAACCCCGGTCTGTTCTGCCGACTGCTTCACAAGCTTTCCCGGAAGTATCGCGATGTTGGACCTATGGGTTTAGAAACTCTGGTCTTGATCACACGAGCGTCTTGTTCCCGCGGTGGTAACCTTGACAACTGTCCAAGCAAGCGACTGCACACTTGCCAATAACTGGATTTCTTGTCAGTGAAAGGAAGTTTGTTGAATGCATGCCTTTGCTAAATACTTTCTAAAACCTAAAGGAAATGGACTACTATACTTGAAATTGCAATTCAACCAAATCTACTGTAGGCTACAATGTCACGAACGAATGCCCTCTCTCTAATGTAGGCTAGCTGATTATTTACTTTGTAATATTCGCACTTCGGCACGCGTAGCCTACATCAATCAAGATACAATATAGCCAAAATTACCGCTACCTAAAATCGATATAATTATCGTTAAACGACGTAATTTTGGCGGTTATTCAAACCCAGTTTGACTTAGATTGATTGTCTTACTGGATACACGATTACGTTGCATTGAATCCATTTGAAACGACATGCAAAGTGGGGACTCGCGAGGGGATTGAATCCCCCCACTCCCCATACCCTGGTGTAACCTCAATTTCTTTGGACTTGCTTGGGAAAATGGGCAAAGCGACAGGCTGGTGGTGCACACAGTGGCATTGCTACTTGCAGCACTGCTCACTACTAGCAAAAGTAGTAACTAGGGGAGCATGCCTAACTAGTTGTGGTGAAAATTATGGGATGGATTGTCATGGCAACAGACCAGACGTCACAATTTGGGCATGTGTTCCATTTTTGTCTTTCTTATTTTCAGACTGGAGGACTTAGATAGTGAAGAGTGGAAAAGGAAACAGATTTTTTCCAACAAAAAGAAGGAAGCCATCTTTCTTGAAAATAAATTGTATTTACACAAGTATCATACAATTATTTTCCGGGAGGCACGAAGAGGTGAACAGTGGCATTTTCAGGGTTAACTTTCAGAGAGGTTTTTTTTGTATGCGATAAAGATGCCTGGGTCGTTAAGCAATGAAGACGAGGGACAAGACGACATGGATTTTGAAGACGAGATACCAGGTGAGGGAATGAAGTAAGGGGAGGGGGAGTTTCTGCCCTGAATATATTTTGCGCTGCTATACGCCTAGTTGAATGTGGGGGAAAGGGCTTGCCCTACGTTCTAGGAGAAAAGAGGAGGGGTGGGGTGCAGTAAGCATTCCAATTTATTATTTTAGTACTACCCGTTTTCCTCGGGCACAGGTTTGCAGGGGTCGCCAATGTGTCATCTTCAAATGATGATATGATATGGCCGAAAGAAAAGCCGCCATCTGTGGTAGCCTACTGAAATGACCCGGTCCGAGAAAAGAACAGCCGCAGGCATCAGTGCGTTCGTGTGAAAAAAAATATGAAAACCTCCGATGTTAGGCCACCGAACTCCATTTTACTTTGACTGCGATCAGCATAGATAGCCTACTTGATTTTTGTTATTAGATTTAGGCACATGCACAATTTTGTTGGTGCACCCTTTTATGCTCCTACCATATACTGTTTTTTAATATTGTTTCTTTATGAGGTCAGAAGTTGCACCGATCGATCACATGCTGTGACAGCTGAATAAAAGGTATTCGTTGTCTATAAATTAATGTAAATAAACGTCCCATCTCACCCAGGTGCTACTGCCCCGTTATCACAAATTGTGCAGCTGTGTCCCAATTGTTTTGAGGCTCTTGTCCA
This sequence comes from Oncorhynchus kisutch, assembly GCF_002021735.2. NCBI lineage: Eukaryota > Metazoa > Chordata > Actinopteri > Salmoniformes > Salmonidae > Oncorhynchus > Oncorhynchus kisutch. The sequence continues at coordinate 28,843,829 of NC_034174.2, read as the reverse complement.
AAGTCAGCAGTGGCCGCAGAGGTGCTGGGCTGTGACTATGAAAACACGTGTAACAGGAAAACAATAGTTTAGAGCAGGGGTCCCCAATTACATTCAGCCATGGGCAGATTTTTCCTTGAGTGGATGGTCAGGGGACCAGAATATAGTTGTAAATAATTTGTACACTGCTAATTGACCACAATAATCCCAAACAGTGCCGAAAGAAAGTATTCATACCCCATGATTTATTCCACTTTTTTTTTTAAGGCCTGAATTCAAATGTGGATTAAATATATATATATATATTTTCTAACCCATCTACACACAATACCCCCACACAATGACAAAGTGAAAACATGTTTTTATAAATGCTTGCTAATTTATTGAAAATGAAATACAGAAATATCTCATTTACATAAGTATTCACACCACTGAGTTAACACTTTGTAGAAGCTCCTTTTGCAGCGATTGCAGTTGTGAGTCTTTCTGGGTAAGTCTCTGAGCTTTCCATACCTGGATTGTTTGCCCATTATTCTTTTCAAAATTCTTCAAGCGCTGTCAAATTGGTTGTTGATCATTGCTAGACAAACATTTTCAGGTCTTGCCATAGATTTTCAAGTAGATTTATGTCAAAACTGGAACTCGGCCACTCAAGATTATTCATGTCTTCTTGGTGTGCAACTCCAGTGTATATTTGGCCTTCTGTTTTAGGTTATTGTCCTGCTGAAAGGTGAAATCATCTTCCAGTGTCCGGTGGAAAGCAGACTGAACCAGGTTTTCCTCTAGAATTTTGCCTGTGCTTAGCTCAATTCAGTACATTTTTTTCAATTCTGAAAAACTCCACGGACCTTAACGATTACAAGCATACCCATAACATGATGCAGCCACCACTATGCTTCAACATATGGAGAGTGTTACTCTGGAATGTGTTATATTGGATTTGCCCCAAACTTAACAGTTCATATTCAGGACAAAAAGTTAAATGCTTTGCCACATTGTTTTGCAGTATTACTTTAGTGCCTTGTTGCAAACAGGATGCATGTTTTGGAATATTTTTTATTCTGTACAGGCTTGCTTCTTTTCACTCTTGTCAAATAGGTTAGTATTGTGGAGTAACTATAATGTCGTTGATTCATCCTCAGTTTTCTCCTATCACAGCCATTATATTCTAACTGTTTTAACTTCACCATTGGCCTCATGGTGAAATCCCTGAGCGGTTTCCTTCCTCTCCGGCAACTGAGTTAAGAAGGGAGCCTGTATCTTTCTAATGACTTTGATGTGTAACCTTTATTTAACTAGGCAAGTCAGTTAAGAACAAATTCTTATTTACAATGACGGCCTATACCCGCCAAAGCCGGATGACGCTTAGCCAATTGTGCACCGCCCTATTGGGACTCCCAATCATGGCCGGTTGTGATACAGCCTGGAATCGAACCAGGGTGTCTGTAGTGACACCTCAAGCACTGAGATACAGTGCCTTATAGCCGCTGAGCCACTCGGGAGCCCAATACACCATCCAAAGTGTAATTGATAACGTCACCATGCTCAAATGGATATTCAATGTCTGATTTTTTAATTTTTAACCATATACCAATAGGTGCCCTTCTTTGGAAAACCTCTTTGGTCTTTGTGGTTGAGTCTGTCTTTGAAATTCACTGCTGAGGGACCTCACAGATAATTGTCTGTGTGGGCTACAGAAATTAGGTAGGAATTTAAAAAATGGTTAATGCAACTTATTATTTGACTTGTTAAGCAAATGTTTACTTGAGAACTTATTTAGGCTTGCCATAACAGGGCTGAATACCATATTGTCTCAAAACAATTCAGTTTATAATTTTGTATTAATTTGTATACAGTGCATTTGTAAAGTATTCACACTCCTTGACTTTTTCCACATTTTGTTATGTTACAGCCTTATTCTAAAATTGATTAAAAAATATATATATTCTCATTGATCTTCACACAATACCCCATAATGACAATTTTGCAATGTTATTCAAAATAAAAAGCTGAAATATCACATTTAATTAATAAGCATTCAGACCATTTACTCAGAACATTGTTGAAGCACCTTTGGCAATGATTACAGCCTCGAGTCCTCTTAGGTATGACGCTACAAGCTTGGCACACCTGTATTTGGGTAGTTTCTCCCATTCTTCTCTGCAGATCCTCTCAAGCTCTGTCAGGTTGGATGGTCTGTAAAACTACACTTTTGAATATACTCAAGACCATGGCCATGTTCAGTTGCCAAATGTTTTAGAATGATGGAGATAGAAATACCATGAATAAAGCCGATGTGATTCCTTATTCTTCATGTAAGAGGCATGCTTGTTTTACATAGAAATTGGCTATTTGAATGTTCAAAAACGTTGCGTCCTACTGAACGCGCCCCATGTGAACCCTCCAAACCTTAAAATGGTGAGAGCATGGTAGATGACATCTTTAAACCCATCAACTCATCTCTTATTTACACTGCTAGTTAAATAGGGTGCCCCCTGAGCCTGGTTTATCAACCTCTCCATCCATGGCAGTCAACCAGGTCCTAAATATCTGGGGAGCCAGTGGCTGAGCCAGTGTCAGGCCAGGGGTGATGTGATGAAGTACCCTACAGGAATGGTCCAGGCCAGGAGCCTGCCTTTTTATTCCACCATGTCAGTTCACTCAATACAATCATTGCATTCATAGTTTTTCTCCTCCAGCTAGCTCCAGGCCCCAGATGATTTACTACTGGATTAGCAGCCAGGGCTAGGGTTGCACATTTTGGGGAATATTCAGAGGTGGAAACTTTCTGTGAGAATTAACGGGAATATATTGGAATGAACGGAAATATATGCAAATTAATATTAATACCATTTAAATGTAGATGTTTTTTTACATTGTATATATTTACCATATCATATGGAGACAGAAACATAATCCTTTTACCTTATCATAAGTAGACATAATTGAAAATTATGAAATCCTTCTAATAGAAAAAAAAAACGATTTTAGTTATGAATGGAACTTTAATTAAATGAGTTGACTCTTCACATGGGATGACTTCACTGAACAACAAAAGAAAGGGAATGATCCCCAATGATCCATCGCATCTTTTCAACATAGATCTGTAAAATGATAGTCTAGAAACTAAAGCTTTGGTTTTCTTCTTCTCAGGCTTCCATGTCTTCTCCCTGAACCTCCTCAATGTCCACCCCTTGAACATCAGACTCTGAGGCCTCATCTTCACTGTCACTTTCCAACCTAGCTAGTTGAGGATGGCTCTTTGTCAGATTTGTCAAATTTGTCCGGATGGCCACCAATTTTTCAACCCTTGTATTGGTCAGCCTGTTGCGTGTTTTGGTGTGTGTGTTCCCAAACAAGGACCAGTTGCACTCTGAGGTGGCTGATGTTGGTGGGATTTGGAGGATGATGGAGGCAACAGGGGAAAGAGCCTCAGTTCCACAAAGTCCCTTCCACCAGGTGGCTGATGAGATATGTTGGCACGACTGCCATATTGCATCTCCATTGAAAGCCCTTGCTTGGAAGTGTACTTTGCCCGACTGCCAAGAACCTTGCCCTCATCCAGGCCAAGGTGGCGAGACACGGTAGTGATGACACCATAGGCCTTGTTGATCTCTGCATCAGACAGGATGCTCTTGCCAGCATACTTGGGGTCCAACATTGCTTGGAGCAACAGTGAAGTGGGCAGGGCAGTACGGATTCTTTCTCTTACATCAGCAAGCGGAGTCTGAACATCAGACAGGATGGCATTCTTTCCCTCAATATGTGCATTGGCTACTGCTATAGGTTTCAGGCTGCTTTACCACTCTCTCCCAAAATACATCCTCCAGGAGGATCCTCTTGATGGGGCTGTCCATATTGGCAGACTGTGATATGGCCATTTATTGGAGAGACTCCTTCCCCTAGAGGAGACTGTCAAACATGATGATAACACCACCCCAATGGATGTTGCAGCTTTAATATGGTGCTCTTATTCTTCTCTTTGCTTGGTGAGGTAGATTGCTGCTATAATTTGATGACCCTTCACATACCTAACCATTTCCTTGGCTCGCTTGTAGAGTGTATCCATTGTTTTCAGTGCCATGATGTCCTTGAGGAGTAGATTCAATGCATGAGCAGCACAGCCACTGGGTGTGATGTGAGGGTAGGACTCCTACTTTAGACCAAGCAGCTTTCATGTTCGCAGTATTGCCTGTCACCAGTGCAAATACCTTCTGTGGTCCAAGGTCATTGATGGCTGCCTTCAGCTCATCTGCAATGTAGAGACCAGTGTGTCTGTTGTCCCTTGTGTCTGTGCTCTTATAGAAAACTGGTTGAGGGTTGGAGATGGTGTAGTTAATTATTCCTTGCCCACGAACATTCGACCACCCATCAGCGATGATTGCAATACAGTCTGCTTTCTCTGTGATTGGCTTGACCTTCACTTGAACTCAGTTGAACTCTGCATCCAGCTAATGAGTAGAAAAAGCATGTCTGGTTGGAGGGGTGTATGCTGGGCGAAGAACATTCAGAAATCTCTTCCAATACACATTGCCTGTGAGCATCAGAGGTGAACCAGTTGTATACACAGCTCGAGCAAGACATTCATCAGCATTTCTCTGACTACGTTCCTCCATTGAGTCAACAAAACCTCTGATTCCAGGAGGACCATGAGCTGTTGCTATCGATAAGGTGTCTGATTCATCATTTTCAACTCAAATAGAAGTAGAGGGACTTTTGTCAGAGGTTGCTTGTTGTGAGCACTGAGGGAACTTTATGCACTTGGCCAGATGATTCTGCATCTTTGTTGCATTCTTCACATATGATTTGGCACAGTATTTGCACATGTACACAGCTTTTCCTTCTACATTAGCTGTAGTGAAATGTCTCCACACATCAGATAGTGCCCGTGGCATTGTCCTCTAAAGATGAGAAAAAAATGAGTAAAATAACCCAAATATACAATTTAAATAGTTAAGCAGTTAGATTAAACAACTCCTTTGTAAGATACATGTTTTAAAATGAAACATGCATGGAAACAGGTGAATTAACACTCCTCAGTTAGCAGGCTCAAGCAAGCTAAAACCAACATGGTAGCAAAAACTAACTAGCAGAAATTGTTAAGTTAGAAATGATTTAAACACACTTTGCTGTAGTCTACTATTTACTAGTTAACAAAAAATCATGTATGTCATATAAAATATATTCACCCCACCAAGTATTGTAATCAAACCTTACCAAAAAGCATTTAGTCCTTGGCTCAGACAGTGTAGTAGTGTCGGCTCAATATTTATTTATTTATTTATTTTAATTTTACCTTTATTTAACCAGGTAGGCTAGTTGAGAACAAGTTCTCATTTGCAACTGCGACCTGGCCCAAATAAAGCATAGCAATTCGACACATACAACAACACAGAGTTACACATGGAATAAACAAAACATACAGTCAATAATACAGTAGAACAAAAGAAAACAAAAATTCTACATACAGTGAGTGCAAATGAGGTAAGTTAAGGAAACAAATAGGCCATTGTGGCGAAGTAATTACAATATAGCAATTAAACACTGGAACGGTAGATCGGCAGAAGATGAATGTGCAGGTAGAGATACTGGGGTGCAAAGGAGCTAAATAAATAAATAAATACCAGTATGGGGTTGAGGTAGGTAGATAGGCTAAGTACAGGTGCAGTGATCTGTAAAATGCTCTGACAGCTGGTGCTTGGAGATGTGAGTCTCCAGCTTCAGAGATTTTTGCAATTCGTTCCAGTCATGGGCAGCAGAGAACTGGAAGGAAAGATGACCAAAGGAGGAATTGGCTTTGGGGGTGAACAGTGAGATATATCTGCTGGTGCTCGTGCTACGAGTGGGTGCTGCTATGGTGACCAGTGAGCTGAGATAAGGCGGGGCTTTACCTAGCAGAGACTTGTAGATAACCAGCGGGTTTGGCGACGAGTATGAAGCGAGGGCCAACCAACGAGAGCGTACAGGTCGCAATGGTGGTTAGTGTATGGGACTTTGGTGACAAAACGGATGGCACTGTGATAGACTGCATCCAGTTTGTTGAGTAGAGTGTTGGAGGGCATTTTTATAGATGACATCACCGAAGTCGAGGATCGGTAGGATGGTCAGTTTTACGAGGGTATGTTTGGCAGCATGAGTGAAGGCTGCTTTGTTGCGATATAGGAAGCCGATTCTAGATTTAATTTTGGATTGGAGATGCTTAATAGCACCTCATTAGTGTGCAAGATCTTGAGAATCAAGTGTACATGGGATGGAAGAGTGCACTGCACATGATGGAAGAATGCACTGTGCATGCAGAGTGTTGCAATTCCATTGAATGATAGTTTAACCAAAATATGCCACAAGACCTAGAATTATCTTATTTGTATCGCACAAAAAAGTTCACTGTTATAAGCTAACCTTTTTGATGAATTTAAGCTAAATTCACAAAATTCCCGGGCTTAACTTCCTTGGTAAAGTTTACCGACCCTTTGCAACCTTAGCCAGGGTAGACTAAAATTCCCTCCTGCATTTTGCATTAGCCTATCAGTGTGTAATGGTTGGCTGGTTATGGCACCAGTTTGTCATGGTGCAATAAAGAATAACCTCGCATTAGGCCTAGCTGTGCAGTGTATGGTTTTGTATGTTGTGTTTTTTTGTTAAAAAATAGATTTCTTTTTTCATGTATATGCTCTGGATAGTTTGACGTTTGCACTAGGCTTACACGGAACCCAAACCATCGTGCATAAATCTATTTTGTCCCCTTACACCAAACGCGATCACGACACGCAGGTTAAAATATCAAAACCAACTCTGGACCAATTATATTAATTTGGGGACAGGTCGAAAAGCATTAAACATTTATGGAAATTTAGCTAGTTAGCTTGCACTTGCTAGCTAATTTGTCCTATTTAGCTAGCTTGCTGTTGCTAGTTAATTTTTCCTGGGATATAAACATTAGGTTGTTATTTTACCTGAAATGCACAAGGTCCTGTACTCCGACAATTAATCCACACATAAAACGGTCAAACGAATCGTTTCTAGTCATCTCTCCTCCTTCCAGGCTTTTTTTATCTTTGAATTTATATGGTGATTGGCATCTAAACTTTCATAGTATTACTACACCGACCGGCAATGCAGTTCGTCTTTCAATCACCCACGTGGGTATAACCAATGAGGAGATGACACATGGGTACCTGCTTCTATAATCCAGTGAGGAGATGGGAGAGGCAGGACTTGCAGTGCGATCTACGTCAGAAATAGAAAGGAGTTCTATTTTAGCCCTTGGCAATGCAGACGCTCGCGAGCAGTGTGGGTGCAATAATTAAATAACATAGATTTCTACATTTATTTTGCAACGCTCGCACACGCGATTCGAGCGGTGTGGTCAGCTTATTAGCATAAATAACAGAATGCCTATGTCTGAGCTCCTGTCTGATATTATCCTTAGCCTACATAAAAACATGTACATTATTATAATTTACAACATTTGACATTGGAGCATACATAAAAGGTTATTTTATGTGTAGTGCATTCGGAAAGTATTCAGACCCTTGGACTTTTTCCATATTTTGTACTTTACTTATTTAAAAATTGCTGAAATAAAAATAAATCTTCACCATTCTACACACAATACCCTATAATGACAAAGCAAAAACAGGTTTTTAGAAATTTGTGGTAATTTATAAAAAAATAAATACAAATACTTTATTTACATAAGTATTCAGACCCTTTGCTATGAGACTCAATTGAGCTCAGGTACATCCTGTTTCCATTGATCATCCTTGACATGTTTCTACAACTTGATTGAGGTCCACCTGTGGTAAATTCAATTCATTAGACATACACTTGTCTACATAACACTTGTCCCACAGTTGACAGTGCAGGTCTGAGCAAACACCAAGGCATGAGGTCAAAGGAAGGCGCAGATCTGGGGAAGGGTACTAAAACATTTCTGCAGCATTGAAGGTCCCCAAGAACACAGTGACCTCCAGTGACCTCCATCATTCTAATGCATCACAAAAAAACAAAAATGTATTACATTTTAGAATAAGGCTGTAACGTAACAAAATGTGGAAAAGGTCAAGGGGTCTGAATACTTTCCGAATGCACTGTAGTCATGGGTGTTATGGAGCAAACCGACTCACAAAATACTGTACCTTAAAATGATTTCTATTGGTACAATTTAATTAAGACCAGCTTAGCTTCAGAAAGAGGAGAGTTCTTTGCAATTTTAGCACATAGTCTGCCAGCCACATCCTGAGGGATAACGCAATCACTGATGCACGACCCCAATAACCAAAGACTTGTGGTTAAAAAAAGTGTAAATGCATGCAAGTAGCTATGAAAATGTGTGATTTAAATGAATCCTTCTTGTTATGTTTAAGTTGATTCTTTATATGTTTTATATATTTTCTCCTAGTGTGTTCTACACTGAGTGAAAAAAACATTAGGAACTAATATTGACTTGCACCCCCTTTTGCCATCAGAACAGCCTCAATTCGTCTGGCATGGACTCTACAAGGTGTCGAAAGCGTTTCACAGGGATGCTGGCCCATCTTGAATCCAATGCTTTTCACAGTTGTTTTCACAGTTGTTTCAAGTTGCCTGGATGTCCTTTGGCTGTTGGACCATTCTTGATACACATAAGAAACTGTTGAGTGTGAAAAACCCAGCAGCGTTCCAGTTATTGACACCAGTGCACCTGGCACCTACTACCATACCATGTTCAAAGGCACTTAAAGCTTTTGTCTTGCCCATTCACCCTCTGGATGCACACACACAATCCATGTCTCAAGGATTGAAAATCCTTATTTAACCTGTCTCCTCCCCTACATCGACACTGATTGAAATGGATCAATAAGTGACATCAATAAGGGATCATAGATTTCACCTGGTCAGTCTGTCATGGAATGAGCAGGTGTATAATTGTGCATGCAGCATGTTAACCGTGCATGATGCTTTGATGTGAGTGTTTTTCATATAGACCCAGCCAGGCTTGACAGCAGTCTTAAGGAATTTCAGGATTGGCAGGGGCCCTCCACAAGCCATGGAGGGAGAGCCGAGGACCCACAGTACAGTAGCTTCCACTGTTAGCTATCACAGCCATACAATCACCACTCACTGTCAAATCATTCAGTTGTCCTTCCCATTGTCACATTTTATTTGTCATGTCACTAGCACTGCCCCTGTGTCTCAGTTTTACATGTTGCTACTGCATCTCTTTTTTTCATCCTTCTCTGAAATGTAAAGATTATCATGGGCTTTTGTGTGCCTACTAAAGTCATCCCTGATTGGTGGCGCTATTTTTGGAGGCTCCACTGTGAAAGCTGACACCTTTTTTTGTCCAACTGTGTGTGTGTGATGCTTGCCTGAGTAAATGTGTATTATACTTGGGCAAGCATCACCTTTTACACTAGTTACCACTACATTTGTGTTCAACTGCACATATATGTTCTAATTACACTGTCATAATATACTACTACCATATAATATTTATGAATGGGTGAGCAAGAATAGCAAAATATATAAGGAGCTGTAATGCTCAGTTACATCTGCCACCAACAGGCTCCTGCTGACCAGGCTCCTGCTGCCCTGAATTGACCCACAGTACACAACTAGCTCACTCACACACCATCACTCTGTACCCTTAGATATACACTGCCCTGCCACCATGTATTATCACTAACTTCCAAGACCCAGGAGCAAGAAAGTGAGCTCACAGTCAAGTGTTATGTAGACAAGTGTATGTCTAATGAATTGAATTTACCACAGGTGGACCTCAATCAAGTTGTAGAAACATGTCAAGGATGATCAATGGAAACAGGATGTACCTGAGCTCAATTGAGTCTCATAGCAAAGGGTCTGAATACTTATGTAAATAAAGTATTTGTATTTATTTTTTTATAAATTACCACAAATTTCTAAAAACCTGTTTTCGCTTTGTCATTATAGGGTATTGTGTGTAGAATGGTGAAGATTTATTTTTATTTCAGCAATTTTTAAATAAGTAAAGTACAAAATATGGAAAAAGTCCAAGGGTCTGAATACTTTCCGAATGCACTACACATAAAATAACCTTTTATGTATGCTCCAATGTCAAATGTTGTAAATTATAATAATGTACATGTTTTTATGTAGGCTAAGGATAATATCAGACAGGAGCTCAGACATAGGCATTCTGTTATTTATGCTAATAAGCTGACCACACCGCTCGAATCGCGTGTGCGAGCGTTGCAAAATAAATGTTGAAATCTATGTTATTTAATTATTGCACCCACACAGGCTGGTTACTAGGCTGCCACCTCTGGAAGACATCACAGAGCATTTTGAGTAATAGCTGCAAGCTATTTTATTAGTCAATATGCGCCAAATCAAATTGTATTAGTCACATGCGCCGAATACAACAGGTGAAATGCTAACTTACAAGCTACTAACTAACAATGCAGTTAAAAAATCTGGATAAGAAATAAAGTAACAACTAATTCAAGAGCAGCAGTAAAATAACAATAGCAAGACTATATACAGGGGGTACCGTAACAGAGTCAATGTGCGGGGGCACCGGTTTGTTGTGGTAATATGTACTCGTAGGTAGAGTTATGATCGTGACTATGCATAGATGATAACAAGTGGTGGTAACAAGTAGCAGTGGTGTAAAAGTGGGGGGTGCAATGCAAGTAGTTTGGGTAGCCTGTGATTAGATGTTCATGAGTCTTATGGTAGAAGCCATAAGACTCCGGTACTGCTTGCTGTGTGGTTGCAGAGAGAACAGTCTATGACTAGGGTGGCTGGAGTCTTTGACAATTTTTAGGGCCTTCCTCTGACACTGCCTGGTATAGAGGTCCTGGATGGCAGGAAGCTTGGCCCCAGTGATGTACTGGGCCGTTCGCACTGTAGTGCCTTGCAGTCGGAGGCCGAACAGTTGCCATACCAGGCAGTGATGCAACCAGTCAGGATGCTCTCGATGGTACAGCTGTAGAACCTTTTGAGTATCTGAGGTCCCATGCCAAATCTTTTCAGTCTCCCGAGGGGGAATAGGTTTCGTTGTGCCCTCTTCACGATTGTCTTGGTGTGCTTGGACCATCTTAGTTTGTTGGTGATGTGGACACCAAGGAACTTGAAGCTCTCAATCTGCTCCACTACAGCCCTGTCGATGAGAATGGGGGCGTGCTCGGTCCTCTTTTTCCTGTAGTCCACAATCATCTCTTTTGTCTTGACCACATTGAGGGAGAGTGTCACGACTTTCGGTCCCTCTCCTTGTTCGGGATTGCATTCGGTGGTCGACATCACCGGACTTCTAGCCATCGCCGATCCACTTTTCATTTTCCATTTGTTTTGTTTTTGTTTTACACGCCTGGTTTCAATTCCCCAATTACATGTTCATTATCATCTGTTTTCCCCATGGATTTTGTGCGTGATGGTTTTATGTATGTTCGGTCCATTATTGTGGGCTCGGTATTACGTCATGTTATTGGAATATTTGAGTAAAGTTACTTGTGTTACTCATCTCTGCTTTCCTGCGCCTGACTCCTCTGCACCAGCTACACCCAGACCATTACAGAGAGGTTGTTGTCCTGGTACCACACGGCCAGGTCTCTGACCTCTTCCCTATAGGTTGTCTCGTCGTTGTCGGTGATCAGGCCTACCACTGTTGTGTCATCGGCAAACTTAATGAGAACGGCAGGTAGCCTAGTGGTTCGGGCGTTGGACTAGTAACCGAAAGGTTGCAAGATTGAGTCCCCGAGCTGACAAGGTAAAAATCTGTCGTTCAGCTCCTGAACAAGGCAGTTAACCCACTGTTCCTAGGCTGTCATTGAAAATAAGAATTTGTTCTTAATTGACTTGCCTAGTTAAATAAGGTAAAATAAATAGAATGATGGTGTTGTGCCTGGCCGGGCAATCATGAGTGAACAGGGGAGTACAGGAGGGGACTGAGCACGCACCCCTGAGGGGTACTTGTGTTGAGGATCAGCATGGCGAATGTGTTGTTACCTACACTTACCACCTGGGGGCGGCCCGTCAGGAAGTCCAGGATCCAGTTGCAGAGGGAGGTGTTTAGTCCCAGGGTCATTAGCTTATTGATGAGATTTGAGGGCATTATGGTTTTGAACGCTGAGCTGTAGTCAATGAATAGCGTTCTCACATAGGTGTTCCTTTTGTCCAGATGGGAAAGTGCAATAGAGATTGGATCGTCTGTGGATCTGTTGGAGCGGTATGCAAATTGGAGTGGGTCTAGTGTTTCTGGGATAATGGTGTTGATGTGAGCCATGACCAGCCTTTCAAAGCACTTAATGGCTACAGACTTGAGTGCAACGGGTCGGTAGTCATTTAGGCAGGTTACCTTCGTGTTCTTGGGCACAGGTACTATGGTGGTCTGCTTTAAACATGTTGGTATTACAGACTCGGACAGAGAGAGGTTGAAAAATGTCAGTGAAGACACTTGTTGGTCAGCACATGCTCGCAGTACACGTCCTGGTAATCCGTCTGTTACGCAGAGTGGAACAGGGGAACCCAAGAGCAGACTAGGATAAGGAGACTGGGATGAAGTAACCAAGGTATTTATTGAAACACAAGGGGGAGATGGAATGCAGGTCAGGGGATGCTCGGGCGGGTTGCTGGAAACCAGGTGCGGAGGCTGAGGCTGGATCGAGAGGGCTTGAAACAGTGTAAGCAGGTCGGGAGGGAAATCCAAGGGAGTAGTAGAGTGGGGAATCAAGGACAGAGTAGCAGGATGACGAGACGTGGGACTGGAGACAGGGACCAGAGTCAGAGCGGGAAAAACTGTAGCAGAGAGGAAAACAGCGTCAGCCAAGGAAAACAGGCGTAACAGGAATAGTAAAAAATGGCTAGAAACGTAGACTGACTGAGCAGAGATTACGATCTGGCAGGGCAGAGTATTTGTAGAGGTCTTTGTTATGAACAGGTTGCAGCTGGTGAGGATCTGCTCTGAATCCAGCACACCTGTCTCTGCCCACACAATCACACACATAGAGAGGGAGAGGGAGCGAGTACTGGGGGAGTGGCGGCAGGTCAAGGAGACACAGGATGAGCAGTAGAGGGCATTGCAGGAGGTGATGTGACAGTCTGGCCCTTGTGAATGTTGACTTGTTTAGAGGTCAAACTCACATCGGCTGCAGAGAGCATGATCACACAGTCTTCCGGAACAGCTGGTGCTCTCACGCATGTTTCAGTGTTTGTTGCCTCGAAGCGAGCATAGAAGTAGTTTAGCTCGTCTGGTAGGCTCGTGTCACTGGGCAGCTCTCGGCTGTGCTTCCCTTTGTAGTCTGTAGTGGTTTGCAAGCCCTGCCACATCCGACGAGCATCAGAGCCGGTGTAGTACGATTCGATCTTAGTCCTGTATTGATGCTTTTCCTGTTTGATGGTTTGTCGGAGGGCATAGCAGGATTTCTTATAAGCGTCCGGGTTAGAGTCCCGCTCCTTGAAAGCGGCAGCTCTAGCCTTTAGCTCAGTGCAGATGTTGCCTGTAGTCCATGGCTTCTGGTTGGGGTATGTACTAGAGGTCGACCGATTATGATTTAACGCCGATACCGATTAATCGGACGGTTTTTATATATATTTGTAATAATGACATTTACAACTACTGAATGAACACTTTTATTTTAACTTAATATAATACATAAATAAAATCAATTTATTCTCAAATAAATATTGAAACATGTTCAATTTGGTTTAAATAATGCAAAAAACACTGTTGGAGATTAATGTAAAAGTGCAATATGTGCCATGTAAAAAGCTACTGTTTATGTTTCTTGCTCAGAACATGAGAACATATGAAAGCTGGATGTTCCTTTTAACACTAGTCTTCAATATTCCCAGTTAAGAATTTTTAGGTTGTAGTTATTATAGGACTATTTATCTATATAATTTGTATTTCATATACCTTTGACTATTGGATGTTCTTATAGGCACTATAGTATTGCCAGCCTAATCTCGGGAGTTGATAGGCTTGAAGTCATAAACAGCGCTGTGCTTCAAGCATTGCGAAGAGCTGCTGCAAATGCAGGAAAGTGCTGTTTGAATGAATGCTTATGAGCCTGCTGCTGCCTACCACCGCTCAGTCAGACTGCTCTATCAAGTATTAAATCATAGACTTAATTATATTATAATAAACACACAGAAATACGAGCCTTAGGTCATTAATATGGTAAAATCTGGAAACTATCATTTCAAAAACAAAACGTTTATTCTTTCAGTGAAATATGGAACCGTTCCGTATTTTATCGAATGGGTGGCAACCCTAAGTCTAAATATTGCTGTTACATTGCACAACCTTCAATGTTATGTCATAATTATGTAAAATTCTGGCAAATTTAATTACGGTCTTTGTTAGGAAGAAATGGTCTTCACACAGTTCGCAACGAGCCAGACGGCCCAAACTGCTGCATATATATATACCCTGACTCTGCTTGCACTGAACGCAAGAGAAGTGACACAATTTCCCTAGTTAATATTGCCTGCTAACATGAATTTTTTAAAACTAAATATGCAGGTTTAAAAAAATATACTTGTGTATTGATTTTAAGAAAGGCATTGATGTTTATGGTTAGGTACATTGGTGCAACGATTGTGTTTTTGTTAAATCATCACCCGTTTGGCGAAGTTGAAGTCGGCTGTGATTCGATGATAAATTAACCGCATTGATTATATGCAATGCAGGACAAGCAGGTTAACCTAGTAATATCATCAACCATGTGTAGTTAACTAGTGATTATGTGAACATAGATTTTTTTTTTACCAGATCAGTTTAATGCTAGCTAGCTACTTACCTTGGCTCCTTGCTGCACTCGCGTAACAGGTGGTCAGCCTGCCACGCCGTTTCCTCGTGGATTACAATGCAATCGGCCATAAACGGCGTCCAAAAAGGCAGATTACCGATTGTTATGAAAACTTGAAATCGGCCCCAATTAATCGGTCGACCTCTAGTATGTATGTACGGTCACTGTGGGGACGTCGTCATCGATGCACTTATTGATGAAGCCAATGACTGATGGTTGTGTACTCCTCAATGCCATTGGGAGGAATCCCAGAACATATTCCAGTTTGTGCTAGCAAAACATTCCTGTAGTGTAGCTTCTGCTTCATTTGACCACTTTGTTTATTGATCTAGTCACTGGTGCTTCCTGCTTTAATTTTTACATGTAAGCCAGAATCAGGAGGATAGAATTATGGTCAGATTTTCCAAATGGAGGGCGAGGGAGAGCTTTGTATGCAACTCTGTGTGTGGAGTAAAGCTGGTCACTCTGGTTGCACATTTAACATGGTGATAGAAATTTGGTAAAAAGGATTTAAGTTTCCTGGCATTAAAGTCCCTGGCCACTAGGAGCGCCGCATCTGGGTGACCATTTTCTTGTTTGCTTATGGCGGAACACAATTCATTCAATACTGTCTTTGTGCCAGCCTCAGTCTGTGGTGGTATATAAACAGCTACGAAAATACAGATGAAAACTCTCTAGGTAGATAGTGTGATCTACAGCTTATCATAAGATACTCTACCTCAGGCGAGCAATAGCTCAAGGCTTCCTTAGATATTGTGCACCAGCTGTTATTGACAAAAATACATAGTCCTCCGTCCCTTGTCTTACCAGGCGCTGCTGTTCTATCCTGCCGGTACAGAGTATAACCAGCCAGCTGTATGTTGATAGTGTCGTCATTCAGCCACGACTCCGTTAAGCATAAAATATTACAGTTTGGATGTCCCGTTGGTAGTTTAATTTTAATCTCCCGCGTAGGTCATCGATTTTATTCTCCAAAGATTGCACATTTGCTAGCAGAATGGAAGGAAGTGGGGGTTTATTAGATCGCCTACGAATTCTGAGAATGCATCCCGCCCTCTGGCCCCTTTTTCTCCGCCTCCTCTTCACGCAAATCATGGGGATCTGGGCCTGTTCCCGAGACAACAGTATATCATTCGCGTCGGGCTTGTCGCACTCATTAAAGGAAAAAAGGATTCTGCCAGTCCATGGTGAGTACATTTAGATGTGGTGCCTTACATACATTCCTACATGTGCGGACATCATGTTTTTATCTCAATTACATTTATTAAATTGGCCATTTGTGGTCAACTTGGTGGTAGATAATGGGGGGTGTCACATATCAGCAAGGAGGAGTGATCTTGAACCGGAAACAGACAATTATTTTCTTTCTCAACCTGTCTGTATTTCAACTGCATTTCTCCTCATCTCAGTCAATTGCATCATCAGTGCATTTGAATGAACTACCACATTAGCTGTGTTGTTGTGATGATGTCATGCCTGGCAGGCAGCAAACATGGACAGTAGCTCAGACATGAAAGAGCTCCTATGAGATACTGCAGACATGTTGGCTTATTAACTATAGAGCTTGAGGCACTAGCTGCCATTATACATGTTTATGAGAGAGCCTCAATCTACACAAGTGGGATGATGCATCCAGTTTAGCCAGTGGTGAATGGGAATGTATAAATAGACAATTCTATGAGTCCCTCATTGATAATGAACCTTGGAAGCCCCTAGTGTCTGTGTAGCCCCTCCTGACTAGCCTGGCTAAATGGAGTATAAGTACATTGCAAGTCAAGGTTTGTGCTTAGGAGACAGGGACCCCCTCCTCCCTACTCAGTGTTCCTCTGGGAGTGGTAGGCTGCAAGGCTAGCCTAGTGTTGACTGGCTGAATGACTCTGATGCACGTGCTGCATATTTCATGCCCTCCAGTCTATGTGTTTGTGAATGAGGAGTTTGTCTCTTTATCGTGATCCACTGTCTCTTATTCCTCTGTGACCCACTGTGGCCACACTGAAGTCTGGAGCACCGTAGTACACCCTATTCAGCATGCTTCTATGTATACAACAACATTGAGGCAATACAGTTGATGGACGACTAGCACCTCACTTGGAGTTTTACCTGGCTAATAGGATATAAGGTAAAAGGGGAGGATGGATAGGTGATGATGACGACCAGAACCCCTATGAAATTTGTATGAGTATTACGGTAAGAGTAAAGGTTGTATAGAGTACCAGTCAAACGTTTGGACACAGCTTTTCTTTCCACGGTTTCTCTTTATTTGTACTATTTTCTACATTGTAGAATAATAGTGAAGACATCAAAACTATGAAATAACACGTATGGAATCATGTAGTAACCAAAAAAGTGTTAAACAAATCAAAATGTATTTATATTTGAGATTCTTTAAAGTAGCCACCCTTTGCCTTGATGACAGCTTTGCACACTCTTGGCATTCTCTCAACCAGCTTCATGAGGTACTGGAATGCATTTCAATGAACATGTGTGCCTTGTTAATTAACTTCTTAGGGCTGCAATCCCGTTACCGGGATTGATATGACAACAGCCAGTGAAAGTGCAGAGCGCCAAATTCAAACAACAGAAATCTCATAATTAAAATTCCTCAAACATACATGTATCTTATACCATTTTAAAGGCCATCTTGTTGTTAATTCCACTAAAGTGTCCGATTTCAAATAGGCTTTACAGTGATTACAGCGATCAAATGGGCTTTACAGCGAATAGCACCACAAACGATTATGTTAGGTCACCACCAACTCACAGAAAAACACACGAGAGGAGTCACAAAAAGCAGAAATAGAGATAAAATTAATCACTAACCTTTGATGATCTTCATCAGATGACACTCATAGGACTTCATGTTACACAATACATATATGTTTTGCTTCGATAAAGTGCATATTTATATAAAAAAATCTCAGTATACATTGGCGCGTTACGTTCACTAGTTCCAAAAACATCCGGTGATAATGCAGAGAGCCACATCATTTTACAGAAATACTCATTATAAATGTAGATGAAAATACAATTGTTAGACATGGAAATATAGATACACTTCTCCTTAATGCAACCACTGTGTCAGATTTCAAACAAACTTTACGGATAAAGCAAACCATGCAATAATCTGAGTACAACTTTCAGACAACAAAGCAGCCAAAAAGATATCTGCCATATTGGGTAATCAACATTATTCATAAATAGCATTATAAATATTCCCTTACCTTTGATCTTCATCAGAATGCACTCCCAGGAATCCAAGTTCCACATTAAATGTTTGATTTAGTTCGATAATGTCCATCATTTATGTCCAAAGAGCTACTTTTGTTAGCTCTAACAAATCCAACAAATCCAAGTCATGAAGCACATTCCCTAAAAGCAGACGAAATATCAAAAAGTTCAGTTCCTGTCCGTAGAAACATTTCAAACGATGTATGGAATCAATCTTTGACCGTTTTATGTTAAAAACATCCTAATGTTCCAACCAGAGAATTCCATTGTCTTCAGAAGTGCGATGGAACAGAGCTCCCTCTCATGTGAACGCGCATGGTCAGAGCATGGTCAGCTCATGGCAGGCCTTACTCATTCCCTTCGCATTCGGTCCCACTTCACAGTAGAATCCTCAAACAAGTTTCTAAAGATGGTTGACATCTAGTGGAAGCCTTAGGAAGTGCAACATAACCAATATCCCACTGTGTATTCAATAGGGGCTGGGTTGAAAATTGACCAACATCAGATTTCCCACTTCCTGTTTGGATTTATTTTCAGGTTTTTGCCTGCCATATGAGTTCTGTTCTACTCACAGACATCATTCAAACAGTTTTAGAAACTTCAGAGTGTTTTCTATCCAATACTACTAATAATATGCATATATTAGCAACTGGGACTGAGGAGCAGGCCGTTTACTCTGGGCACCTCTGGGCACTTTTCATCCTGGCTACTCAATACTGCCCCTGCAGCCATAAGAAGTTCATTTGTGGAATTTCTTTCCTTCTTAATATGTTGAGCCAATCAATTGAGTTGTGACGAGGTAGGGGTGATATACAGAAGTTACCAGCCTCCAGAAATTGCATCCCAAATAAATGCTTCACAGAGTTCAAGTAACATACACATCTCAACATCATCTGTTCAGAGGAGACTGCATGAATCAGGCCTTCATGGTCGAATTGCTGCAAAGAAACTACTAGAGGACACCAATAAGAAAAAGAGACTAGCTTGGGCCACGAAACACGAGCAATGGACAATAGGCCGGTGGAAATCTGTCCTGTGGTCTGATGAGTCCAAATTTGAGATTTTTGGTTTAAACCACCTTGTCTTTGTGAGACGCAGTGTAGGTGAACGGATGATCTCTGCATGTGTGGTTCCCACCGTGAAGCATGGAGGAGGAGGTGTGGGGGTGCTTTGCTGGTGACACTGTCTGATTTATTTTGAATTCAAGGCGCACTTAACCAGCATTGTTACCACAGCATTCTGCAGTGCTACGCTATCCCATCTAGTTTGCGATTAGTTGGACTATAATTTGTTTTTCAACAGGACAAGGACAATGACCCAACACACCTCCAGGATTTGTAAGGGCTATTTGACCAAGAAGGAGAGTGAAAGAGTGCTGCATCAGACGACCTGGCCTCCACAATCACGCAACCTCCACCCAATTGAGATGGTTTGGGATGAGTTGGACCGCAGAGTGAAGGAAAAGTAGCCTACAAGTGCTCAGCATATGTAGGAACTCCTTCAAGACTATTGGAAAAATCATTCCAGGTGAAGCTGGTTGAGAGAATGCCAAGAGTGTGCAAAGCTGTCATCAAGGCGAAGGGTAGCTACTTTGAAGAATCTAAAATAGAAAATATATTTTGATTTGTTATTTCATAGTTTTGATGTCTTCACTATCATTCTACAATGTAGAAAATAGTAAAAATAAAGAGAAACCCTTGAATGAGTAGATGTGTCCAAACTTTTGACTGGTACTGTACCCGTATCATTTGTTTCTGAATGCCATGTTTGTGTTTGTGTGTCAAGATGAGGATGAGGAGGGTGAACACAACACTGTCCCGCTCACACCTCTGGACAGCTTCTTCTCTGACAACGACTCCCTCAAACAACGGAAGAAGAAGAAACCTAAAAAGATGAAGGAGGGCAAGATGCCCAAAGTCAAGAAGAGGAAAAAGGAGGTGAGCTCTATCAGACTGCAAACATTTTTGTGCACAATAACACACAACCTGTAAGAAGCTACAGTATATGTTGTGCAATAAACTGTAGTAGTCTCTTTGTGCCATTTAGACTGTTGATCAGGAGGAGTTCCTGTGGTAGTCAACATGGGTGGTAGGTTAGGAGTGCTAGAGCATGTACCAGTGGGTGCCAGTAACAGCGTTGTAACAGAGCTGACAGCTGAACTCTCCCAGGCATTAGTTCCTGACATTCAGGCAACAGGCTTTAAACAGCAGCACTGAGCTGGGACTCTCCATAGACCACACCACAACCATTATATCAAAACAGACATCAAACAACTCCTGAACTTTATTAGTTTCATGGCTGCTCTTTAGATTATCGGCTAATTGAGGTTAACCACTGTGTGCCTTGAAAGAGATCATAGAGGAGTCAGGGGAAAGTGTTCGGTGTAACACAGTGATCCAGGAGAAAGTGTTTGGAAAAACACAGTGACAGTGAGCCAGGAGAAAGTGTTTGGGGTAACACACCCACATGAAAAAATACTACAGTTTACTATAGAATACTACAGTACTTACTATAGAAATATGGAGTATACTATAGAATACTATACTGCACACTTACTATCCCTCAAGTATGTAGTATACTGTAGAATACTATAGTAAATACTATAGTATTATCCCCCAAAACACTGCAGTAAATACTACAGTAATGTCTGCAAAAACACGACAGGTAGCCTATTGGTTAGTACGTTGGGCCTCTAACAGAAAGGTTGCTAGATTGAATCCCCGAGCTAACAAGGAACAAATCTGTTGTTCTGCCCCTGAACAAGGCAGTTAACCCACTGTTCCTAGGCCGTCATTGTAAATAAGAATTTGTTCTTAACTGACTTGCCTAGTTAAATAAAGGTTAAAACAAATAAAACAATACTACAGTCCGCAAAAACACTACAGTAATTCCTACAGTATACTACAGTCCGCAAAAACACTACAGTAATTCCTACAGTATACTACAGTCCGCAAAAACACTACAGTAATTCCTACAGTATACTACAGTCCGCAAAAACACTACAGTAATTACTATAGTATATACAACAGTAAATACTACAGTATTCACTCTGTGACTTAAGGCCGCAAAAACTCTACAGTGAATACTGCAGTAAAGTCAGCAAAAACACTCCAGTGACTACTATAGTATTTATACCATAGTATACTATGATCTTTTTTCATGTGGTTATCTGTCTGCTATTTGAGGGCCTTGCCCGTTATACAGTTTGTGTTGGCTTTGTGGTGCCTGTTTATCATCTGTGTGTCCTCTGCCTGGGTTTGGGATTGACCAGTGTTCTGAATAGTGGTGGTGACAGAACGGGGAGGTCCCTGTCAAC
Organism: Oncorhynchus kisutch; assembly: GCF_002021735.2. Classification (NCBI taxonomy): domain Eukaryota; kingdom Metazoa; phylum Chordata; class Actinopteri; order Salmoniformes; family Salmonidae; genus Oncorhynchus; species Oncorhynchus kisutch. The sequence continues at coordinate 28,822,532 of NC_034174.2, read as the reverse complement.
GGCTGCCAGCGGTACTAGAAGGAGCTTTGGTGGCCCTTTGGCTGGCCGAGAAAAACACAGAGCACTGGACCCTGTCATGCTAATGAGGGGTCACCCCATCTCTTTCCCCTCTGTCACACTCTCTTTCTTTCCATCCCTCTCTCTTACCATGCTCAGTTCACAAGCTCTCCTCGACAGTACTCTGTACGTGTTCATCGGGCAGCACTGACTGCTAAGGGAAACCACATCTAGCTGTTATTCACTTACAATCTCTCCCCGAAGTCTAGTGTCAGTAATGGGCCACGGATCAATGGAGGTCACAGCCCCACCAGTGGGTCTCTCCCCCCAGGTTGTCTCAGAGCTGAAGGAAGGAACCAGCTGTGCTCAGACTCCCTCCAGCAGGGCCCGAGCACGCCACAGGAGAGCTGTTAGTACTGATGACTGGCTAGATCTGTTTTAAGGAGAAAAATCCCTTTAGGGGACTGTGCGTGTTGATAGTAAGCAGTGTTGTTTTCACACTGTACAATTGTAAGGCTTGGGATGTTTAAGGTATCACGAGGATATGACGTTTGTATATTCAACCTGACATTTATTTCTGACATAATGGCTGGACAGTATGTACTAATTTAATTTAGTTCTGAAAGTCCTTAATTAATCTGGAATGAAGTTGATATTTCCTGATCTCCCAGCAGAGACCTCCTCTTTGTTTCCACCCTGATCTTGTGCCCTGTAATGCGTTTGTGTAACATTGAACCCTCTGCATTGTGCGGTCAGGGGTTGGGTTAAGACTCTTCTCTGTAGTTACTCTCTCTGGATTAACAGTGGTTCTGCTTCCCTGCCTCCATCACCCTCCACTCCTTTTTCATTTGGACCCCCCCTCCACACTCATTTTCTCCCCTTCTCCGTATGCATAAATGAGATTTGTCTAGACGGGCGCTGGAACACAGGCTCTGCAACCACAGGCCTCTGCATAACAAGCTCGTTATGCAAACGTGTCTGATTGGATGGCGCTGTTCCATTGGCTGCTGCTGCTGCTATAGAGTGAGGGGGAGGGGGGAGAGAGAGAGGGAGAGCTCCAGACTGCACAGTTTGGTCACCATAGCAACACAGACGGACTGGCGGTGGGGTTGGCAGGCGCTGCGGCAACATGATCCTTTCCTCTGCGCTGCAGAGCAAGACGCCTGCGAGTCTCTCCATGGATCCACACAGGCCTACTGTGCAACGTTCATGCACGCACGCACAAACACACGCACCAGGGTGTATGCACCCACACATACAACCCAATGCCAGTGCTCACTCATACACTCCATTTATAAACGTTCAACTGCGTAGCCTTACAGATGTTGCCATAGCAAGGCCATGGAGACAATACATAGAGACAATATATGCCTTAGTCTTATTGACTGGCTAGGAGGGGGAGATGTGATTGGCTGGGCTTCTGAAGGTGTATGTTGCTTTGTTGTTGCTGTTCTCTATGTAAGCAGAAGGTTTAGAGGTGAATGTGCCTCTGATCATGCCATCTATGGAGCTCTCAACAAGCTGGGAGCTAGATATTAACTCAGTTGATTAAATGTTAATCGTTATCCAGATGGTATGGGGGTGGAGGAGTAGGAGGTCAAGTCAAGAAATGATTCATGTTTTTTGGATGTATGCTCTTTCTCCCTCTTTCCTCTTCAAATATGAAGACTGTGTTAGTGATATTTGCTGACTCATTGTCTGTGTATAAAATGTCTCCTGATTGATTGACAGACAGAGGGGGTGGGATTGTATACTGTAAACAGTGTGTGTGTGTGTGTCAGGGAGGAGGAGGTGGCGGAATAGGAGTTGGTGGCAATGACCCGGAGGAGCAGGCCTCAGAGCGGGAGGATGACCATCCACTGCAACGTCCAGAGATTGGCTCAGAGAGCGAGAGCAGCACCTATGCCCCCGCCCCCACCACAAAGAAGAAGAAGAAGAAACCAAAGGAGAAGAAGGAGAAGAAACCCAAACGGAAGAAGAGAGAAGAGGAGGAGGAGGATGATGACGACGATGATGATGATGATGACGACGACGACGATGATGATGATGAAAATAATAAGGTACATTAAGCGTGTCTCATCTGTCTAGTTTGACCTGTATTTGTTGTTGTCATAGACTGGACTCACACTTGTGTTGTTCTGCCCCAGGAGCCCAAGTCATCCAGCCAGCTGATGCAGGAGTGGGGTCTGGAAGATGTGCAGTATGGCTTCACAGAGGAGGACTATACAACCCTCACCAACTACAAGGCTTTCAGCCAGTTCCTCAGGTACTCAACATGTAGGGTCATCATTTATTGCTCGTCTTGTCTATGGATGGCTGTCATGTCTGTGTTGTTAGTTGTTACTTGAAGCTATCCTAATTAAAACTACACAGAGAAACTGGAGCAGTGTGTTGAACATTGGACCTTTTTTTTGGGGGGGGGGCTTGTATGATAGCCTGGAGGTTCAGAGACTGAATGTATTGACCCGATATCTTAGAGAGGCCACTGTGCCAAACCACAAGACATTGGCTGACAAATCACAAGCATGCCATGCACACAACACAGAGGCTACGTCACACAGAGAGGACGTCACACAGAGAGGACGTCACACAGATGGGTCACCACTAGTACTGGGAAATAAAGATACAGGTTAATCTAGTGCAGGTTGTTATATAATTAACTGAGAAAATAACAAGGTAAGACAACAGTGTTCTTTCCCTGACTATTCTCAGGCCACTTATTGCCAAGAAGAACCCTAAGATCCCCATGTCAAAGATGATGACAGTGTTAGGGTCCAAGTGGCGAGAGTTCAGCGCCAACAACCCCTTCAAAGGCACCTCCGCTACTGCTGTGGCTGCTGCTGTGGCTGCTGCTGTGGAAATGGTCACTGTGGCCTCGCCCATCTCTGTCAAAGAGGTGACCACCCTACCAATCTCTCAGCCTGGGCCAATCAGAAAAGCCAAAACCAAAGATGGAAAGGGTAAGGGCTGCCAGTCAAGCATGCGGTATATCAGAATGTATAGAGATATAGTAATAAAGTACCCTCTATACCTCTCTGGTCTGTGCCTGATCTTGTTGTCCTATAGGGCCTGGGGTAAGACGGAAGACAAAGACTGTAAAGGAGATGAAGAAGAAAAGTAAAGGGAAGAAGACCAAATCAAAGAAGAAAGCCTCCTCGGTAGGGTTTGGAGTGGCACACGTCTCCTTTCTTACCTTCAGTCACATTACTATGACTTAGAATAGATACAGTAGGTTGTTGTTCCCAAACTCTAGTATGGATGAGGTATGTGCTTATTGTGTTAGTTATGAAGTTGCTGATTGACTGTGAGGTTGTGAATGACTCCGTGTCTGTTGGCAGAGTGAAGAGGACTTTGGGCTGGAGGAGTCAGACTTTGATGATGTCAGCATCCACAGTGCCTCAGTGCGCTCTGATACCTCGGGGAATGCCAAGAAGAAAGCCCGGAAGGGTCGGAAAAAAAGGAAAAGTATGCGATGTCCGTTATCTACACTAACCAGTTCTACTAGCTTATATCCTCCCTTCTTTCCATAACCCTCATAACCCAATGACTGTTACTGCTGTGTGTGTGTAGACACAGACTACATTGACTTGTATCTGAGTTTCTTGTCTTGTGTGCAGGAGAGGATGGGGACGGCTATGAGACAGACCACCAGGACTACTGTGAGGTGTGCCAGCAGGGAGGGGAGATCATCCTGTGTGACACCTGTCCCAAAGCTTACCACCTGGTGTGTCTGGACCCCGAGCTGGAGAAGGCCCCCGAGGGCAAGTGGAGCTGCCCCCACTGTGTGAGTAGTACACCTTAACCTTGACTGTCACTAAACACAACAGAAGTACATCATCCCTATCACATTATGACAGAAGTGCATTGTTACAACAAAGTACATTATCACTATCCCTCATCTGTGCATTCAGGAGAAGGAGGGCATCCAGTGGGAGGCCAAAGATGATGATGATGATGAGGAGGAGGTTGCGGTTGAGGAAGAGGATGACCACCTGGAGTTCTGCAGAGTGTGTAAAGATGGAGGGGAGTTGCTGTGCTGTGACACCTGCCCCTCCTCCTATCATATCCACTGCCTCAACCCTCCCCTGCCTGAGATACCCAATGGGGAGTGGCTGTGCCCACGCTGCATGGTGAGTTACAAGTTCTCCCACGAATCAGTGTTCAGTCAGTGTCACATGCTCCACAATGGTCCAGTTAATGAATCATGTTATTTGTGAGACTGCACTTTGTTCTCCATTAATAAAATAGACTGCTGGAAACGAAATGGAAAGTGTCACTCTCTGTGCAGGCTCCCAAGAGAGAACAGAGATAGACTAATGAGGATAATACCATTCTGTCTCACATAACTCTCTTTCCCCCTCTAGTGCCCACCTCTGAAGGGGAAGGTACAGAGGATTCTCCACTGGACTTGGGGGGATCCCCCTTTACCCACTGAGGTGCCCCCGGGCCCTGATGGAGAGATGGTGGACCCGCTGGTCAAGCCTCCCCTGAAGGGCCACCCGGAGAGGGAACTGTTTGTCAAGTGGGCTGGTCTCTCCTACTGGCACTGCTCCTGGGTCAGCGAACTACAGGTGAGACCATAATCTGTCTGTTTGTCTGACTGCTGCTGACTGCTGGGGGTTTGTCAGAGTTATCACAGTGTTTGAAAGTCAGCCATGTTCAAATAATAGTGGCTTACAAGCAGGGCCGTGCACAGGGGGCAGGTGCTACAAAACAAGCAGGGCCGTGCACAGGGGGCAGGTGCTACAAAACAAGCAGGGCCGTGCACAGGGGGCAGGTGCTACAAAACAATTAAAAAAGGACACCCCCCTTGAAAAATAAATAATCCTTATCTAGAAATTCATAACAGGCCAACTAACTGCCTCTGTAACGAATGTTTTCATTTTTTATCGTATGGTTATTTCTTTCTCAAACAACACACTCACTCATCACAATTTTTAAGCAAGCTAGTTAGAGTGAAGAGGAAATTCTAGTCCTGAAAAAGCTTTCCAGTTTCACTGACCTACCCAATGATGTACAGCTCACTCACTGGCGATGGCCGATGCGCTCGTGCCAAAAGCCTACCTCCCTCTTGTTTTACTTTTTAAAACAATGTTCGCTCAAAATACCTATTTGGAAGTTGATAAAATATGTTCGTAGCCTACAGCAGAAAGATTAGAGTCTTCTCTTTTCAGCAGGAGCCATTTTCTTTCCAACTTGTTATTCTGCAATTTTATTTGAAATATTGCAAAAGGACTGTTTTGTCTGCATGCTGTTAACTGACAGATGTGCCGCGCGTTCCCCACTGTACGCTACACACAATCCAAAGCTTTTAAAAAACTAAGCTATTGTTCCCTCTGCCACCTCACTGTCTGGAACCAATAGGACCCTGAACAGCTTCTACCCCCAAGCCATATGACTTCTAAACAAGACTGCTAAATAGCTAATCAAATGGCTAGCCATGTTATTGTCTGCTCCCTGTATTCTCTATAGCCATGTTATTGTCTGCTCCCTGTATTCTCTATAGCCATGTTATTGTCTTCTCCCTGTATTCTCTATAGCCATGTTATTGTCTGCTCCCTGTATTCTCTATAGCCATGTTATTGTCTGCTCCCTGTATTCTCTATAGCCATGTTATTGTCTGCTCCCTGTATTCTCTATAGCCATGTTATTGTCTTCTCCCTGTATTCTCTATAGCCATGTTATTGTTTTCTCCCTGTATTCTCTATAGCCATGTTATTGTCTGCTCCCTGTATTCTCTATAGCCATGTTATTGTCTTCTCCCTGTATACTGTATAGACATGTTATTGTCTGCTCCCTGTATTCTCTATAGCCATGTTATTGTCTGCTCCCTGTATTCTCTATAGCCATGTTGTCTTCTCCCTGTATTCTCTATAGCCATGTTATTGTCTGCTCCCTGTATTCTCTATAGCCATGTTATTGTCTGCTCCCTGTATTCTCTATAGCCATGTTATTGTCTGCTCCCTGTATTCTCTATAGCCATGTTATTGTCTGCTCCCTGTATTCTCTATAGCCATGTTATTGTCTGCTCCCTGTATTCTCTATAGCCATGTTATTGTCTTCTCCCTGTATTCTCTATAGCCATGTTATTGTCTGCTCCCTGTATTCTCTATAGCCATGTTATTGTCTGCTCCCTGTATTCTCTATAGCCATGTTATTGTCTTCTCCCTGTATTCTCTATAGCCATGTTATCGTCTGCTCCCTGTATTCTCTATAGCCATGTTATCGTCTGCTCCCTGTATTCTCTATAGCCATGTTATTGTCTGCTCCCTGTATTCTCTATAGCCATGTTATTGTCTGCTCCCTGTATTCTCTATAGCCATGTTATTGTCTTCTCCCTGTATTCTCTATAGCCATGTTATTGTCTGCTCCCTGTATTCTCTATAGCCATGTTATTGTCTGCTCCCTGTATTCTCTATAGCCATGTTATTGTCTGCTCCCTGTATTCTCTATAGCCATGTTATTGTCTACTCCCTGTATTCTCTATAGCCATGTTATTGTCTGCTCCCTGTATTCTCTATAGCCATGTTATTGTCTGCTCCCTGTATTCTCTATAGCCATGTTATTGGCTGCTCCCTGTATTCTCTATAGCCATGTTATTGTCTGCTCCATGTATTCTCTATAGCCATGTTATTGTCTGCAACCCTGTATTCTCTATAGCCATGTTATTGTCTGCTCCCTGTATTCTCTATAGCCATGTTATTGTCTACTCCCTGTATTCTCTATAGCCATGTTATTTTCTGCTCCCTGTATACTGTATAGACATGTTATTTTCTACTCCCTGTATACTGTATAGACATGTTATTGTCTGCTCCCTGTATTCTCTATAGCCATGTTATTTTCTACTCCCTGTATACTGTATAGACATGTTATTGTCTGCTCCCTGTATACTGTATAGACATGTTATTGTCTGCTCCCTGTATACTGTATAGACATGTTATTGTCTGCTCCCTGTATACTGTATAGACATGTTATTTTCTACTCCCTGTATTCTCTATAGCCATGTTATTGTCTGCTCCCTGTATACTGTATAGACATGTTATTGTCTGCTCCCTGTATACTGTATAGACATGTTATTTCCTACTCCCTGTATACTGTATAGACATGTTATTGTCTGCTCCCTGTATTCTCTATAGCCATGTTATTGTGTGCTCCCTGTATACTGTATAGACATGTTATTGTCTGCTCCCTGTATACTGTATAGACATGTTATTGTCTGCTCCCTGTATTCTCTATAGCCATGTTATTGTCTGCTCCCTGTATACTGTATAGACATGTTATTTTCTACTCCCTGTATTCTCTATAGCCATGTTATTGTCTGCTCCCTGTATACTGTATAGACATGTTATTGTCTGCTCCCTGTATACTGTATAGACATGTTATTGTCTGCTCCCTGTATACTGTATAGACATGTTATTGTCTGCTCCCTGTATTCTCTATAGCCATGTTATTGTCTGCTCCCTGTATACTGTATAGACATGTTATTGTCTGCTCCCTGTATTCTCTATAGCCATGTTATTGTCTGCTCCCTGTATACTGTATAGACATGTTATTGTCTGCTCCCTGTATACTGTATAGACATGTTATTGTCTGCTCCCTGTATTCTCTATAGCCATGTTATTGTCTGCTCCCTGTATACTGTATAGACATGTTATTTTCTACTCCCTGTATTCTCTATAGCCATGTTATTGTCTGCTCCCTGTATACTGTATAGACATGTTATTGTCTGCTCCCTGTATACTGTATAGACATGTTATTTTCTACTCCCTGTATACTGTATAGCCATGTTATTTTCTACTCCCTGTATACTGTATAGACATGTTATTGTCTGCTCCCTGTATACTGTATAGACATGTTATTGTCTGCTCCCTGTATACTGTATAGACATGTTATTGTCTGTTCCCTGTATACTGTATAGACATGTTATTGTCTGTTCCCTGTATACTGTATAGACATGTTATTTTCTACTCATTATTTTCCATTATTATAATATCTTTAACTGTGCATTGTTGGAGAAGGACTCATAAGTAAGCATTTCACTGTTAGTCTACACCTGTTGTATACAAAGCATGTGACAAATAATATTTGATTTGAAATTTTAGGCCTACTCATGGTGTAGTAGACTATTCTGAATGATTTATTTTCTTTCTGATCAGGAAATAAATGAAGTGCTGCACGTAGGCTATCAGACAATCAAACCGAATATCGATGATGTAAATCAGGTGTTATCAAGTGTTATGCTGCTGTGGCAGTACTGTTGATATTTACACTAAGTAGCTTGCTACACACACTCGACCTGTTACTGCATTTCAAGCCATGCATGTTTGGATACCGGGCGTGCGCAATCTCCGTACAGGCAAGGGTGGGGGGGTGGGGTGGGGGGGGTGAACTTGTGGGCAGTGGGTTCAGAACAACAGCAACAAAAACAGTATACAAATGTTTATATAATTAAACCACCACCCAAAAGGGCACTTGGCCAGTGAGAGGTCAAAGGGGAAGGTACACCGCTGTTTGTGGACTTGCCTGCTTACAAGACAACACGTCACAGCACATTGTCACAAATATGACAAGAATATGTAAGGCAACTTCATGTCATACTTTTTCCGCAGCATTGTTGGTTAAGCCATGCCCTTGTCTCTGGTGTGTGCAGTTAGAGCTGTACCATGCGGTGATGTACCGTAACTACCAGCGGAAGAACGACATGGACGAGCCCCCTCCGTACGACTACGGCTCTGGGGAGGAGGAGCTGAACAACGAGAAGAGGAAGAGTAAAGACCTGCAGTATGCTGCCATGGAGGAGAGATTCTACCGCTACGGCATCAAGCCAGAGTGGATGGTCATCCACCGGATCATCAACCACAGGTGCTCACTTCATACACACACTGTCCTCTCCCTATAGGGACTTTCTCTCACCCAGACTTACACTCACCACTTTATATACAATGGAGTAAAGACAGTCATATCTACAGCATCATAAAACATTGTTGTCCCAGGTTTGAAATGTGTACAAGTAATTGTCTTTGTATTCTGAGGTTCAATCCAAAAGCTCACAGAGTTTTGACTGTCATTGTTCCTTGCGGTCCCTGCAGTTATGATAAGGATGGAGATGTGCACTACATGATCAAGTGGAGAGACCTGCCCTATGACCAGTGCACCTGGGAGGTGGATGACTTTGATGTCCCTGAGTATCACCACAGCAAACACTCCTACTGGGACCACAGGTCAGCTCAGATCTCACACTTTGTTTTATCTCTCTCTCTGTCTCTCTCTTTCTTTCCCTCTGTGTCTCACTCTCCCTCTCTCTCTGTCTCTCTCTTTCCCTCTGTCTGTCTCGCTCACTCTTTTTCCCTCTGTCTCTCTATCCCTCTCTCTGTGTCTCTCTCGCTCTCTCTAGTACACACACAAGCATATTTGTTTCACATGATTTCACATCCTGAGTTGACTATTTGTTAATATCTACTGTGATTTGACAGGGAGCAGATGATTGGTGATGACCAGCGCCCCTTAGTGGTGAGAAAGGGAAATAAGGGTAAAGAGGAAGAGAAGAGGAGGGAGAGAGAAATCCCCCCCGATGCCCCAATTATAGATGTGAGTGGGCATCATTACTAGGGAGTAAAACATACAGTCCTATTAGCTTAACAATCAACTGATATACTTCTGGTTATTCTCTCTCTGTCACTAGCCTACCATCAAGTTTGAACATCAACCCTGGTACATCAATGCCACTGGGGGCACCCTGCATCCATACCAGCTGGAGGGTCTGAACTGGTTAAGGTTCTCCTGGGCACAGGGCACAGACACTATCCTGGCAGACGAGATGGGCTTGGGCAAGACTGTCCAGACCATCGTCTTCCTCTACTCACTCTACAAGGAGGTGGGTGAGGAGGACAGGCTCAGAACAGGGGTCTATTTGTTTGGTATTAATGTTCTATGACATTATTAAAGTTTTATTTTTTACAACCAAATGTCTATTTTTGATGTAAATACAATTTTATAGAAGGGTCCAGACACCTTTTTCTATAACATACCATTTTCATCAAAAATAGACATTTGGTTGTATAAACGAAAACTTCTCCTTTGGGTAAATACAACACAATAGAATCAGTACTGATTAAAGTAATACAATTTATGTTGCATATATTGTCAAATAGTATCTTTAGTCATGACTGAAACATGCCCCCCCCCCCCCCCTTCAGGGTCACTCCAAAGGGCCATACCTGGTCAGTGCCCCCCTGTCCACCATCATCAACTGGGAGAGGGAGTTTGAGATGTGGGCCCCAGACTTCTACGTGGTCACTTACACTGGGGACAAAGATAGCCGAGCGGTCATCAGGGAGAACGAGTTCACTTTTGAGGACAGTACAGTCAAGACAGGCCGCAAGGTCTTCCGTATGAAGGTATCCCCATGAACTACAGTTACAATGTATTAAATCTCAGTGAACATCGACAAGCGTGTAATTTACATTGAAAGGAGAGTGGTTGTCATATCTAGAGTCTCTGTTTTGGTCTTGACAGAAAGACAGTGCCATCAAGTTCCATGTGTTGTTGACATCATATGAGCTGATTACCATTGATCAGACCATTCTGGGCTCCATTAACTGGGCCTGTCTAGTGGTGGACGAGGCCCACAGACTGAAGAACAACCAGTCAAAGGTAATCCACCTCAACTTAAACCAATGCGTTCAACAAATTGATGTAATTGGTCATTATTGTATTTGTCACTGGTAAATTGTCTAATAGTCCGTTTCTTAAGATCGAAATTCTGATTTCTTTACAATCTATTATCAATATATTATCCATCTCCTCCCTTTCAACTTCATCAACCTCGTATATAATTATTACTCAACTCTATTTGTGGCTTGGTTGAGCCTCTAATGTCTCTGTCACTGTACCTTAGTTTTTCAGAATCCTCAACGGTTATAAGATCTACTATAAGCTGCTACTGACTGGCACTCCTCTGCAGAACAACCTGGAGGAGCTGTTTCACCTGCTCAACTTCCTCACCCCAGAGAGATTTAAGTAAGAGCTGTACTGTACCCCCCACTGGGGCCCCTCCATTAGCCTGGCAGTCTGCCTATGGGGCCTGCTATCTGCTGCTGTAGCAGAGCGTAATGAGCTACTGCTTAGGGAGATGCAATGGTGACCACAGGGTCCTCTTTACAGTACTGCCTGAAGCCAAGGCTTCCATTGCTCATTTTAACATTGACTGTACAGTCTTTAAAAGGTCTCTATAAACTGTTTTGCTGTGTCTGTGCTCTCTCTTTCTGCAGTAACCTGGAGGGCTTCCTGGAAGAGTTTGCAGACATCTCCAAGGAGGACCAGATCAAGAAGCTGCATGACCTGCTGGGCCCACACATGCTCAGGAGACTGAAGGCTGATGTCTTCAAGAACATGCCTTCCAAGACAGAGCTCATTGTACGAGTGGAGCTCAGCCCCATGCAGAAGTTAGTTAGTCCTCTTCTAGTACTTTTCTATTGGACCTCCCATTGTTGTATAAAACCTCTTCTGAGTTGTACCCCCAGGCTTAATCCCGCCTCTCACCTTTGACCTCTGACTAACAGGAAGTACTACAAGTTCATCCTGACGCGGAACTTTGAGGCGCTCAACTCCAAGAGCGGGGGCAACCAGGTGTCCCTTCTCAACATCATGATGGACCTGAAGAAGTGTTGCAACCACCCCTACCTGTTCCCAGTGGCAGCCATGGTGAGGGAGGGTGGAGAGATGGGGGAGGGGAGAGGGAGTGATGAGGAGGAGAGAGGGCAAAGGGAAGTTATGTATTGTAGAAGTTTATAGGTTGCCAACATGCAGGTATTTGTGTTTATCAGTATGAGTTGACTGTCTGTGTGTGAGGTGCTGTGCTTTCTCATTGGGTTATTTGCTCTTTGGGTAAATGCAGGAGGCGCCAGTGTTACCCAATGGCTCTTATGATGGGAACCAGCTGGTCAAGTCCTCAGGCAAACTCACCCTGCTTCAGAAGATGCTGAAGAAACTCAAAGATGAAGGACACAGAGTTCTCATCTTCTCGCAGATGACTAAGATGCTGGATCTGCTTGAGGACTTTCTGGAATACGAGGGATACAAATATGAACGCATCGATGGAGGCATCACAGGGGGGCTACGACAGGAGGCTATCGACCGCTTCAACGGTGAGTTACGCTGCTGTTCTGTCTTTGTCCAGCAGGGAGCAGCACAGACAGCACTTATACTCACACACTTGCGTACACACTCCATGACTGTGTGACTTAATTTCTACTGCAGCACCGGGCGCACAGCAGTTCTGCTTCCTGCTCTCCACCCGAGCTGGAGGCCTGGGCATCAACCTAGCCACGGCAGACACCGTCATCATCTACGACTCAGACTGGAACCCTCACAACGATATCCAGGTACTGTGGGACTTGGTACACACTAAGACAGGCTACATAATAAACTGTTGTCTGTATGCATTAAAACCCTCACAGAGTTGTGAATAGTCTCTTTCCATTTCTCTTCCTCCTTGACACCCTGTTCTGTATCTGTCTCTGTCTCTGCTCCTCTCTCACTCTCTCCCTCCCTCCATCTCTCTGCTGCAGGCATTCAGCAGGGCCCACCGTATAGGTCAGAACAAGAAGGTGATGATCTATCGTTTTGTGACACGGGCCAGCGTGGAGGAGCGTATAACCCAGGTGGCCAAGAGGAAGATGATGTTGACCCACCTTGTGGTGAGGCCCGGCCTGGGCTCCAAAACCGGCTCCATGTCCAAACAGGAGCTGGACGACATCCTCAAGTTTGGCACTGAGGAGCTCTTCAAGGATGAGATGGAGGCGGCCGCTCGGGCCATGGGTTCCCACCAGAAACTGTGTAAGACTAATGATGCGCGTACTGACTACAATGTGTCACAATTATAATTCATTTCTGTATGAAAAAGTCAAGCCTGTTTTGTCAGGAACATATTGTAGTTTTTAACTGATTTGAACAAGATGTAAGTCTGTGTTCCTCTGACACAGTATATTGCGAATCGTGTGTTTACTCCAGGGGACATAAAGGATGGAGATGAGGGCAGTGTCATTCACTATGATGACAATGCCATCTCCAAGCTGCTGGACCGTAGCCAGAATGCCACGGAGGACACTGAGATCCAGAACATGAACGAATACCTCAGCTCCTTCAAGGTGGCCCAGTATGTGGTCAAAGACGAGGACGCGGAGGTAAGGACACACACACTCAGTGAGCATTGGAGGTGTCTATGTCTAGGAGTGGCTCTGTTATGTATTCTCACAGTGTGTGTATTCAGTCGTCTCTCTTCATTGTATTCTCACTTTAATCAGTAGTAGCTAAGGTAACCACTTTGTTTACCCAGTAGTATCCTTGTTTCCTTGTTCAGTATTCTCACTGTGTGTGTTCCTGTGTGTGTCTGTGGGTGTGCGTGTGTTCAGGAGGAGCCCCAGCGGGAGATCATTAAGCAGGAGGAGAATGTGGATCCAGACTACTGGGAGAAGCTGCTGAGGCACCACTATGAGCAGCAGCAGGAGGACCTGGCCCGTAACCTGGGCAAAGGCAAACGCATCCGCAAGCAGGTCAACTACAACGACACGTCTCAGGAGGACCAAGGTTTGCGTCATACTGTACTGTACACTCTGGCCTGCATTTCTCTTCTGCTTTAACAGGAACTATATGATTATTCCCCCTCCTAGGGAAAAGTTTAGTGAACTAAGCATCGCTCTAGATATACCTCTGGTAACACGAGTGGCACACTATACCTCTTTTTGGTTATGTGTGAATAACTATAGCAGCTTGCTTGAAAATAGTGACACATTTAGAAGGTGTATTGCTTTATATTGCTTTAGTTTTAAAGTATGTAAGTTGTGTTGAGGTGCTCTTTAACACGATCCCCCATAGTTCAACAATAGGTATTTGAGACTGAAGGGGAACTGTTTTAAAACCCATCTAAAGCAAAAGCACACTCAGAGACAAAGTGTTGATAAAGTGCACGGGAGGACCGAGCAGACAGAGGCTCTGCTGCTAGTCAGTAGTAGTCAGTAGAGGATGCCTGCCCCCTAGTGGAGTAGTGTGCATGCCCACTGTAGTGGTCTGCAGTGCCCCCCCCCCCCCCCCCCTAGTGGGCCCCTGCAGAAGTGAATGCACTGTGCTGTTTCTCTCTGATCTGATCTGTGGCTCAGAGTGGCAGGATGATCTTTCAGACAATCATTCCGAGTACTCCGTGGGGTCCGAGGACGAGGACGAAGATTTCGAGGAGAGGCCGGAAGGTGGGTGTCAATGAGACCTGCGTAATCACTACGTTATAGATAACTCGCTCAGTGCCAGCTCTGCTCTGTGTAGATGGGCCTGGAACCTATCATTGGTAAGATGTTACTGAGGCACCTGTCTGATGGTGGGGGTGTTTCTCTGTAGGTGGGCGCAGGCACTCTCGCAGACAGCTGAAGAGTGACAGGGACAAACCTCTGCCACCCCTGCTGGCACGCGTAGGGGGCAACATCGAGGTAAGGAAGGAAGCACTCTGGTTTTATTTTAGTAGACAACGTGTGTGCATGTTGATTTGACTAGTGGGTATAATGCCCTGTGCCAGGTGCTGGGGTTCAACACCCGTCAGCGGAAGGCCTTCCTCAATGCTATCATGCGCTGGGGCATGCCTCCTCAGGACGCCTTCAACTCTCACTGGCTGGTCAGAGACCTGAGAGGGAAGAGTGAGAAAGAGTTCAGGTATTTTAAGCTCATCTTGTATTCAGGAGTATTTTAACTGGGATTCAACGGCATCTCAACAGTCTCTACTGTTCACCATTACGTCCCATTCAAATGCATACCCGTCTGTGTATGATGTCTCCCTGTCTCTCTAGGGCCTATGTGTCCCTGTTCATGAGACATCTTTGTGAGCCGGGGGCAGACGGAGCCGAGACCTTTGCAGACGGTGTCCCACGAGAGGGGCTGTCCCGCCAACATGTCCTCACCAGGATCGGAGTTATGTCTCTGGTCAGGAAAAAGGTACGCATCAACCAATCATTAAAATTAACCAACCAATCACATAAATTAAACCCAGCAGAAAACAACTAGTTCCCCTCCTAACTGGGATGAGCAATGTTTAGATTTAGTAAGGCTGGTTCCCTGCTTTAGCATCTGGTTTTAGATAGCATGCCTTCAATAAAACGTCTAGAATGGTGGAGAAACCCAGTGTCCTCTCATAGATTGTTAACTCACTGTTGTGTCTGTATCCAGGTCCAGGAGTTTGAGCATGTCAATGGAAAGTACAGCACTCCAGACCTGATCCCACTTGGACTAGAGTTGAAGAAACTGACTGAGAGTCTGTCCTCTGACCCCAACACCCCTGTCCCTGCCAGCCCTGCTGCCACACCCCAGCCTCCTGGCACTCCTGTCCCACCAGGTCAGAGTCACATTTGTTTTTTTTGTTTTTTGCCAGGTTAGTCTCATTGAGATAAAAAAATGTAAAACTATTTTCTAAGAGAGACCTGGCCAAAATAGCAGCACACAGTTTCAGACATAATTACAACATACAACACAAAGCACCACAGTTTAAAAACATACATTTACACATTGAGCAGGCAAGAAATATTTGGGAAGGTGTGGTGCATCTAAGGGTCAAAACATTCAGCCCCTCACTTTATTGTCCACCAGAGATTTGAGCCTAACTTTGAACTCATTCAAGAAGACCAGCTCCTGCATTTTCATGTCCATTTGTAGCTTCTTCTAGTGTGTGTTTGTTTGTGTGTGTGTTTCACTTATGTTAGTTCATTAGATTTATTAAACAGGAAATGAGAGACAATGTTGGTGATTGATTTGCTGTTTTTACAGAGAAGATGGACTCAACCTCAGGGCCTACTGAAGACAAGGAGACCACAGAATTAGAGTACAAGAAGCTACCAGAACTGGAGGTCAGAGTTCACTCCTCTTCTTCTGAAATGTTCCTTAATTGCCCTGTCTCGTATCCTTCTTATCCCTCTATCTTTTACTGTCTTCATATTGTTATTTTCCCCTACATCTAATTGAATCGTTCTTATAATTCAAAACATATGCCACCTTCTAACTATCACCTTTTAATGTAAACTGACTCTCTCTCTCTCTCCCCCATCTCTCTTCCTCTCCGTCTGTGATGGTAGTCTCTCCAGACTAATCTAAGTACAGAGTCATCTTCCCAGGTAGGGAAGACAGACAAGGCTGCTGACAGGGATGAGACAGTGAAGTGCAGCACAGAGGACAAACCAGTCTCCTCAGAGGAGAGTAGTGAAAGGACAGACACACCCTGCACACTTCCAGAGCCATTCACCAATCCTAAAGAGCCTCCATCCAAACAGACAGAGCTGTCGTCCAATCAAAGCTCACCAAAAGGTGAGTGGTGCATTACATGGTTATTATGATCCAATGAGATGTAAATGGTTAATGTATTGGCTTTGGTTTGTCCCACCTCCTAAAAGTCAGTTGTGACATTTCTCTGTTTTGATTTGGCCATGTGTCTGTCTATGACCCCCTAGCGGAGCCTTGTAGAGAGACAGAGAAGTCTTTAGATAAAGGAGACAGTGATCCTGCCCCAGCCAAAACTGAGGAAAAGGAACTGAAGCCAGGTAAATGCAGAACAAGAAAAACCTGAAAACCTTCTCACTCTTTGAGTGGCAAGAGTGAAAGACACATTACTGTATATTAGTGAGGTAACACTTTTTCCTGAGGGTGGAACTCAAAAATGGAATCTTGTCAATCCATTTACTTAGTTTTTTCAGACGAGCCCAAGAGCGAGGACATGCCAGTGCCCGAGGGCAGGCTTAATGGTGAGAAAGAAGCACAGGAGGAGACGGAGGACATCAGGAGGGAGGTGGAGAAGAACGGCTTCAAAATGAGGTTCATGTTCAACATCGCCGACGGAGGCTTCACAGGTGAGGGATGAGCAGGAGATACAGGTAGTATAATCATTTAATATATGCCATTTAGCAGACACTTGTATCCAAAGCACTTATTCGTGCATGTATTTTTTGTATGGGTGGCCCCAGCAGGAATCAAACCTACAATCCTGGTGTTACAAGCGCCATGATCTACCAATTGAGCCATACAGGACAGCTAAGGTATAGGAAGGAACACTACATGTTTGGCAGGTCTAATGTTTGTTCATCTCTGTCAGAGCTACACACCCTGTGGCAGAACGAGGAGCGGGCCGCTGTGTCCTCTGGGAAGATGTATGACATCTGGCACCGTCGCCATGACTACTGGTTGCTGGCTGGCATCGTAACGTATCCTTCCTCTGCATCTTACAGAGCTGGTCAGAATGCACAGGGCACAGTAATTCACTTGTCTGGTCTCAGAGGAGCTGATGTCTTAAAGCTATTTGTGATGTAAAGTTATTTTATAATGTTTGTTTTCACTGATGGGGGAACCTCAGACATGGCTATGCCCGCTGGCAGGACATTCAGAACGACCCACGTTATGCCATCCTCAATGAGCCCTTCAAGACTGAGATGCACAAGGGGAACTACCTGGAGATGAAGAACAAGTTCCTGGCTCGCCGCTTTAAGGTGAGACACTTCTTGCTGTCATAACACATTCGTGAACATCCTGAATCTGAATAGTGGGCAAAACAACATTCAATATCTCTCTTTCTCTCTCTCTCTCTGTCTTTCTGTCTCTCTGTCTCTGTGTGTGCATGCTGGGAGCATTTTGTAGTTGAGAGGCCGTGTGGAGGGCTCTGTCTATACTTATTTTCTTGATTCTTTCCTTGGTCTTTTCTTTCATTTTTTTTCCTATGGTGGAGGATTAAAGCACTATGTGTTTAGTGGTATCCACTGTTTTTTTTTTAAAGTTAGGGAGGAAGAGAACAGCGTTTTAGGGGGCCATGGAATCGCAGGCCGCAGTGGCTGGGCCTAGTCATGCTATAGATGGTGGTGTAGATGAGGCTGGGCCTAGTCATGCTATAGATGGTGGTGTAGATGAGGCTGGGCCTAGTCATGCTATAGATGGTGGTGTAGATGAGGCTGGGCCAAGTCATGCTATAGATGGTGGTGTAGATGAGGCTGGGCCTAGTCATGCTATAGATGGTGGTGTAGATGAGGCTGGGCCTAGTCATGCTATAGATGGTGGTGTAGATGAGGCTGGGCCTAGTCATGCTATAGATGGTGGTGTAGATGAGGCTGGGCCAAGTCATGCTATAGATGGTGGTGTAGATGAGGCTGGGCCTAGTCATGCTATAGATGGTGGTGTAGATGAGGCTGGGCCTAGTCATGCTATAGATGGTGGTGTAGATGAGGCTGGGCCTAGTCATGCTATAGATGGTGGTGTAGATGAGGCTGGGCCTAGTCATGCTATAGATATTGGTGTAGATGAGGCTGGGCCTAGTCATGTTATAGATATTGGTGTAGATGAGGCTGGGCCTAGTCATGCTATAGATGGTGCTGTGGATGAGGCTGGGCCTAGTCATGCTATAGATATTGGTGTAGATGAGGCTGGGCCTAGTCATGCTATAGATGGTGGTGTGGATGAGGCTGGGCCTAGTCATGCTATAGATGGTGGTGTGGATGAGGCTGGGCCTAGTCATGCTATAGATGGTGGTGTGGATGAGGCTGGGTCTAGTCATGACATGGATGGTGGTGTAGATGATACTGGGTCTAGTCAGGTTATGCTAGTGGATGAGGAGAGTATAGTGGGGAAGGGGAAGCGACTGGAGGGGTGTGTGGAGGACGATGTCAAGCGGAGAAGACAGGAGGTGGGAGGGGAGGCTGGTGTGGTCAAAGGCGCAAAGGAACCTTTGCGCCTTTGGGTGGGGGGGCAGCTAGAGAGAAAGGGCAGGTGGTCAGGATGGGAGATGGAGATGAGGATGGTAGATTGGAGGACTCCTCAATGGGTCCAAAGCTGAGAGCCAAAGGGTCAAAGTACACGGTGAGGGAACTGTCAAGGTTCCTGAATGAGACTAAAGGGAAAAAGGTTCATCTTGAAGCTTTTTTTTGCTGTCTGGGAAGGTTTGTAAGATCAGTACAACACGCTATGAAAAATGAGGGGCATGGTGTCCTCTCACCCAGGAAACGGTTTAGATTGAGGAAGTGAGTCACAACAGTGCGTAAGGGTCTACCTTCAGACACTGTTTAGATTCATAATTCTTTTCTGGCACTGGAGCTATTTGAGCTTTGCTATTGGTCTTATTCTTTGCTGGTTTTTCTCCCACTTCTTATGGAGACTCTTCGGGTAGGCTCGCTCAATATAAATGGCGCCAGAGATGCGGGAAAGAGGAGTGTGTTGGGTGAATATGTAAAACAAAAAAGGTACAGGTGTTGTTTCTGCAGGAGATGCATAGTGATGTGGTGAATGAAGTCGATTGGGGCTCTGGTGGAAAGGGGCAAGTGTGCTGAGCCATGGAACAAATGTTAGTGCAGGGGTGGCAGTCGTTGCACCGGGGCTGGCCGTAAAAATATGCTCCTCAAAGGACGTGTGTAGGAGTAGACTACTTGTAGTAATATCAAAAAAATGTGTCTGCGCCTAACACAGGGAGAGAGAGAGGGGGCGTCTGTTTGAGTGTCTTAGACAGGAACTCTCACAGGTAGTGCCTGAGGAGACGCTGGTGGTTGGCGGGGACTGGAACTGTACGATGGATTATACAAAAGACTGAAATGGGGAGGAGCCTCATTCAGGCTCAGTGGGGGTGTTAATGGACATCATTAAGCAGTTTGACATAGTGGATGTTTGGAGAACTAGATATCCCAACACAAGATGGTATACATGGGTGAATGTCTTTGGGACTAGGGTGAGTGCAGCCCGACGCGATCGGTTTTACATGTCCAGGAATCAGAGTAATAGGCTGCTGGGCGCTACCATTCTCCCGGTAGGTTTTTCAGATCACCACATAACCATGGCTCGACTGTCTATTTCACCAGGGCATCGGCAGGGATCCTATTAGAAGTTTAATGTAAAGTTCTTACACTTTTTGCTCAGGCTTCCAGACTTTTTGAGAAAGATGGGGGCATCGAAGAGAGGAGTATAAGTCTCTGAGTCAATGGTGGGATATTGGAAAAGTCCAAATTCGGCTTTTCTGTCAACAGTATACAGCTCTCTCATCCTCAGAGGCTAGGGGGAACTTGAGCATAGGATCAGTGAAGTGGAGGTAGAGCTGGCGGGGCAAGGCAATGTAGGCTTTCAGGCTAATTTAGCTGAATTAAGTAGGGACTTGGGCAGTTTATATAGGGACCTTAGTATAAAACCGTGGAGTTGTTTATGGCAGAACTGTGTGATCCTATGTGTGCTGAGGTTTTGTTTGCAGAAATCCCTAAGCGCTCTCTGGCACATAGGTATGAAATGGACATTCCCATGAACTGGCAGAGGCCATAACCCAAATGTCTCCTGGCCGTGCACTGGGGGTCGATGGACTCCCAGTACAGTTTTATAAAAAATTCTGGGGAATAATTGGACTGGACTTATTTTGCGTGTTGCATGAGTGCATTGAAGTAGGAGAGTTGCCAATGAGCTGCCGTCGGGCTGTTCTGACTCTATCCCAAAAAAGGGGACTTGTGTGAACTTGGGCGGCAGTCTAGTGGTTAGAGCGTTGGGCCAGTAACCGAAGGGTTGCTAGATCGAATCCCAGAGCTGACAAGGTAAAAATCTGTTGTTCTGCCCCTGAACAAGTCAGTTAACCCACTGTTCCTAGGCCATCATTGTAAATAAGAATTTGTTCTTAACTGACTTGCCTAGTTAAATGAAATTTTCTAAATATATTTTTTTAAAGAACTGGAGGCCTTGTTAGATTTTAACACTCTGAGCCTGGTGGCGTTTGGGGGGGAGGGGTGAAGGCACATCAGTGGCAGGGGGTATATGGGACGGAGAGAATGGTGGGTCTTAGATGGAGGGGTCTCTGAACTTCCAGTACCAAAAAGGTCAGGGGACCACCAGTGGAGGGTTCTACGAGGAGCCCTGGCCACTAACAGCTGGTTGGCACAGGTCGACCCGGGAGTCAGACAGGGGTGTGTCCTTTCTGTGTCATGAGTGAAACTGTGATTCATGTGTTTTCTGTGTGCACCAGGTTAATGCCTTTAATGTCTCTATTGGAATGTCTGTGTGAGAGGTTGGGAGTGGAGTTTACTGTCGGGATGTTTATAATGAGGTACAGGTATTCAAAAAAGGAAAAGGCCAGATTTGTGTTTCTGTTTGCTCAGGCAAAGTTGGCTATTTAGCTAACAAGGAGGAACAGGGTCAAAGGTGGGGGGATAACAGACCCTTTACTATTATTTAATGGGATGGTCTCTGCGTGTCTTAGGGTGGAATGTGAGTTCTATACAATTATAAAAAGTGTGTAGATGTTTCAGGAGACACAGTGGGGCAAAAAAGTATTTAGTCAGCCACCAATTGTGCATGTTCTCCCACTTAAAAAGATGCGAGAGGCCTGTAATTTTCATCATAGGTACACTTCAACTATGACAGACAAAATGAGAAAAGAAAATCACATTGTAGGATTTTTTATGAATTTATTTGCAAATAATGGTGGAAAATAAGTATTTGGTCAATAACAAAAGTTTATCTCAATACTTTGTTATATACCCTTTGTTGGCAATGACAGAGGTCAAACATTTTCTGTAAGTCTTCATAAGGTTTTCACACACTGTTGCTGGTATTTTGGCCCATTCCTCCATGCAGATCTCCTCTAGAGCAGTAATGTTCTCCCCCAAGATGACTGACTAAATACTTTTTTGCCCCACCGTATGTTGTGGGGGGGTTGTCTGTACAGCTGGAGAAGATGGGTTTGATATACGGTTGTAGAAGCAGTGAGATTTGGTTAGTCTAATGTGTTGTTTTGTATTGTGGGGTAGAGGGCAGTACAGGGGATATTCATTTTTTAAAGGGGGTGGGGGGTGGGGGGTGGTGGTGAGGTTTTAATAAAATGAAATGAGGATGTATTATTGAAGAAAGACAATGTCAAAAGTCTCTCTCTCTTTTAGCTGTTGGAGCAGGCTCTGGTGATAGAGGAGCAGTTAAGAAGGGCAGCATACCTGAATATGACCCAGGACCCCAACCACCCGGCTATGGCCCTGAATACCCGCTTTGCTGAGGTGGAGTGTCTGGCTGAGTCCCACCAGCACCTGTCCAAGGAGTCTCTGGCCGGGAACAAGCCAGCCAACGCTGTGCTGCACAAAGGTCTGTCATCTCCCAGTGTGTACACAGCAGCAGGACTAAAACACTGTCTACAAACTCAAGATCTGGGTGAATAAAAATTAAGTATTGCATCAACTGTAGATAAGATTGGATACATTAGTGCATTCTTGTCATTGACGGTGTCTGTGTGTTCCAGTACTGAACCAGCTGGAGGAGCTGCTGAGTGATATGAAGGCAGATGTGACGCGGCTTCCCAACATGTTGTCCCGGATCCCCCCGGTGTCTGCCCGTCTGCAGATGTCTGAGAGGAGCATCCTCAGCCGCCTCACCAGCCGTGGCAACGAACCTCCACCCCAACAGGTACTGTACAGGCATGGGCTCGGTTATGGTGATAGGTGGGTTAGGATTGGTACAATTAGGTTTAGTTTGGTTGGAGCAAGGTTAGGCTCAGGGTACTGTAGGTTTGGCTTGGTTTAGTTGGGGTGCTTTGGTTTGGTCATTTTGGTTGATTTCGTTATTGACAAGATGTGTAAATTGTGTTCTGTACTCTACCTCCAGCCGTTCGGCCAGAGCTCATTTGCCTGTTCCCAGATGTACAGCACTGGTTTTGGGGGCAGCTTCCGGGGGCCTGCGGGAGGAGCCATGGTCAACTACAGCCAGATGCCCCTGGGACCCTACGTCAGTGGTAAGAGGCCTGTCTCTGCACGACTGTAGGTCTAACTGTAAGATGAGATGTTCCTTATCTGAACAGCCGAGGACAGAAACTGAAAAAGATGGAGCACTGTAAGATGAAATGCTGCTCTGTGTCCCTTTCTAATAATATGTTAGGGAATGAAAAGCTTAAAATGTTTTATGTGGGTCATTTATTTTTCTGAGCACCCTTTCTTTGGTATCCCTGTTTGATATCCCTTCACCCCCCTCCCCCCAAATTATCCCCCCCCCCGGGGCCCCCTCTTCTAGTGTCCAACGGCCCCCCACCCCCGTCCAGCCACCTGGACAAGAAGTCCTGCGACCCGCTGAGGGACGTCACCACCCCTGACCTCAAGTCAGGCAAGCCCAGTGATGTCATCTGTATTGAAGATTAGATCAGCTATCCCAAAATTGATCTGGAGTCAGCCAAGCCCAGGGATGTCAACTATTATATAAATGATTACAGAATCTTCGCCCCCCCCCCTTCCTCATCCTCCCCTCCTGTAAGAAGCTCTCGGTCTATGGATCAGAGGATAAACCTAGGAATAATACACAGATGTATTTATCTATCGTATGAATTGCACTTCTATCTTTCGAGGATTCTTCAACATACTTCATGCAGTAGCTATTTGCTTTTATGACTTAGGTTGGTGAGTCAAGCAGAGGAACTGTCTATTAGGATGTGAGAGTCAAACGACCTCAGACGCCCGGCTTCTGCTAACTGACACGTGGAAGGGAAGTGATCTTATAGAATGACTGGAACCGCCCTGTCTGAAGGGGAAAGTATTGGCTACAGGAAGAGCTGCAAAAAGTGAAAGTACACATGGTGGATGAGCCGGTGGAGGTGCCAATGCTCCGGAGCTGCTGTAATGAGAATCATCTGTGTCTATTCATTGACTTTAGGCCTGGCTCTGCTCCTTCATTCTGGGTCTTTTCCTTCTGCGTTCATCTTTTGCCTATTCTTTGTGCATCGGGACCGACCTCTGCTGGAGCAGTGTGCTTTAGCTACGTACACATAGAAGGAAAATAGAACTATGAAGGCATAAGGCTCCCATCCTAGAATTATAGAGATCATAAGTGGGTGCTGATACGGCAG
The DNA here is from genome assembly GCF_002021735.2 of Oncorhynchus kisutch. Lineage (NCBI taxonomy): Eukaryota > Metazoa > Chordata > Actinopteri > Salmoniformes > Salmonidae > Oncorhynchus > Oncorhynchus kisutch. The sequence goes on along the minus strand of NC_034174.2, from coordinate 28,798,690 downwards.
CCAAATCTCTCATTATGTTTACTACGTGTTTGTTTTTATAGTTTTATGGCAGAGCCTGGAGTTGGAACTTGTAAGAATAAGCGTGACTTTAAGGAAGTACAGCTACACTATGCCTCAACCCCTAAAGACTGCCAGTTCCCGCCTCTGGAGAAAGGGATCCTAGTTACAGAGCTGCATTAGCTATTAATATACTAAGGGGTTCTCCCTTGTAATGTACATAGTTCAAGAGACTGCTGTTTATTTTGCCTTGCATTGTCATTGTGAATTTGACACATACATGCATAAAACTGTAACAGGCTGGATTAGTGCAAAAAGTGAAGATCACATAGAAGTTACTAGCCTATTTCTGCAAATGTACATGCAAATATGTATTTCTTTAATATTTGAATGTGATTATTGGCCAACCTCCGGGGCCATGACTAGTGTGTGTTATGAACAGAATTTCCTCCTGTCTGTCATATGGTTGGGATGTCAAGCTAACTGTGTACTGGACATGGTGCTGGATGGGAGTAATTCTGTTGCCTTTAACACATACAAGTTATTGTGTTATAGTTCCCCAAGCTCCTCCTTCCATTGTGAGAAATTAAAAACTAAAAAGTGCTTATGACACTACGTCACCTTTTGGCCTAGGTTTCATGCTTTCCATGAAATGTGCGTTATTGTGTGTGCTTCTTTTTAAGGTAAAGTGTTATTTCAGAATGTACTGCTTTAGTGCCACTTAAAGAGGTCTGCTCACTCCATGGCCCTGATGACTAATGTCCCAGATTGTATGCTTGATAATCTTATAAATGAGTGGAATTATTTCCATTGAAAACTGAGGGCAGTGGTTGAATAAGATAGCTAATTCAATCATCAATAGATTATAATCTTCATAGAGTTTTTGATAGCCATCAATGACCAAGGTTGGATAGCCATACAGTAAAAGTATCAAAAGCTGTTTTTGTTTTCTTGTTTTTTGATGTTTTGTTTTGTATGTTTATTGCATTACGTGTTGTGAGGACTAAACCGTATCAGAGCGACAGCATGGATTCACTTGACAATACTTTTTATTCCATCTGTCTGCTAATGTGATTGTCCAAAGTGAAACTACCTTTTTATATGTTCAATGAGACTTAATTTGTTGAGATTTTTCATGAATGTGTGTATTACATTTACTCATTGAAAACCTTAAAGGCCCCAGTGCAGTCAAAAACGTGAATAACCTGTGTTTTATATATATTTCCACACTATGAGGTTGGAATAATACTGTGAAAATTATGATAATGCCCTTTTAGTGTAAGAGCTGTTTGAAAAGACTGCCTGAAATTTCAACCTATTTTCATGGGATGGAGTTTTGGCTTGCCTGGTGACAACACCAGGCGGTAAATTAGTTAACAGACCAATTAGAAAGAGAGCACCAAACCTCTCAATAACAGCTAGTTTTCAGTTTACCCTCCCCACTCAAGATCACTCCCAGATAGTCCTGGAAAAATTCTTACTTGAGATATTGCTCTTTGCTAAACATTTTTTAAAAAGCAGCTATTTTTGTTTTATTTTTATCGTTTTAATCGAAAACAATCACAGTAAGGCACTTAATTGTTACCCGGAAATGATTTTATATTGAGATAAGAACGTCTGCATTGGACCTTTTAAATGCGATGTTTGCTCTTATTTTTCTCTCAAAGACTAGAGGCAATACACTACCGTTCAAAAGTTTGGGCTCACTTAGAAATGTCCTTGTTTTTAAAAGAAAAGCACATTTTTTGTCCATTTAAAATAACATCAAATTGATCAGAAATACAGTGTAGACATTGTTAATGTTGTAAATGACTATTGTAGCTGGAAATGGCAGATTTTCTTTATGGAATATCTACATAAGCATACAGAGACCAATTATCAGCAACCATCACTCCTGTGTCGCAATAGCACGTTGTGTTAGCTAATCCAAGTTTATCATTTTAAAAGGCTAATAGATCATTAGAACCCCCTTTTGCAATTATGCTAGCACAGCTGAAAACTGTAGTCCTGTTTAAAGAAGTAATAAAACTGGCCTTCTTTAGACTAGTTGAGTATCTGGAGCATCAGCATTTGTGGGTTTGATTACAGGCTCAAAATGGCTAGAAACAAAGTACTTTCTTCTGAAACTCGTCAGTCTATTCTTGTTCTGGGAAATGAAGGCTATTCCATGCAAGAATTTGTCAAGAAACTGAAGATCTCGTATAACGCTGTACTACTCCCTTCACAGAACAGTGCAAACTGGATCTAACCAGAAAAGAAAGAGGAGTGGGAGGCCCCGGTGCACAACTGAACAAGAGGACAAGTACATTAGAGTGTAGCGGAACCCCTCCGCAATAGCCAGTGAAAAGTGCATGGCGCCAAATTCAAAACAACAAAAATCTCATAATTTAAATTCCTCAAGCATACAAGTATTTTACACCATTTTAAAGATACAATTCTCGTTAATCCAGCCACCGTGTCTGATTTCCAAAAGGATTTACAGTGAAAGTACCACAAACGATTATGTTAGGTCACCACCCAGCCACAGAAAAACACAGCCATTTTTCCAGCCATAGAGAGGAGTCACAAAAAGCAGAAATAGAGATAAAATGTATCACTAACCTTTGATAATCTTCATCAGATGACACTCATAGGACTTCATGTTACACAATACATGTATGTTTTGTTTGATAAAGTTCATATTTATATTTAAAAAATCTGAGTTTACATTGGCGCGTTACGTTTAGTAGTTCTAAAACATGCGGTGATTGTGCAGAGAGCCACATCAAATGACAGAAATACTCATAATAAACATTGATAAATTATACATGGAACTTTAGATAAACTTCTCCTTAATGCAACCGCTGTGTCAGATAAAAAATTTAAAAAACTTTACGGAGGAAGCAAACCATGCAATAATCTGAGTACAGCCTTTAGACAACAAAGCAGCCAAAAGATACCCACCATATTGGGTAGTCAACATTACTCAGAAAAGCATTTTAAATATTCACTTACCTTTGATGATCTTCATCAGAATGCACTCACAGGAATCCAAGTTCCACCATAAATGTTTAATTTGTTCGATAATGTCCACCAGTTATGTCCAAATATCTTCTTTTGTTAGGGCGTTTGGTAAACAAATCCAAAAGTGCGTTCAGTTCGCGCCGAACGAAAAGTTCAAAAAGTTCTGTTACAGCCCGTAGAAACATGCCAAACTAAGTATGGAATTAATCTTTAGGATGTTTTTAACATAAAACTTCATTAATGTTCCAACCGGACAATTCCTTTGTCTGTAAAAATGAAGTGGAACATTTCACGTGAGCGCGCCTGACCGAGGCTGTAGCACTCTGCCAGACCACTCACTCAAAGAACTCTTATGAGCCCCTCCTTTAGAGTATAATCTTCAAAACAGGTTCTAAATACTGTTGACATCTAGTGGAAGCCGTGGGAAGTGAAACATAACTAATATCCCACTGTATCTTCAGTGGGAAGTGGGAAATCTGAGTTGAAAAACTACAAACCTCAGATTTCCCACTTCCTGGTTGGATTTTTTTTCTCAGGTTTTTGCCTGCCATATGAGTTCTGTTATACTCACAGACATCATTCAAACAGTTTTAGAAACGTCAGAGTGTTTTCTATCCAAATGTATTAATTATATTCATATTCTAGCTTTTACGTCTGAGTAGCAGGCAGCTTAATTTGGGCACGTTTTTCATCCAAGCTACCCAATACTGCCCCCTACCCCAAATAAGTTAATTTCTCAGAACAAGAATAGACTGATGAGTTTCAGAAGAAAGTTCTTTGTTTCTAGCCATTTTGAGCATGTAATCGAACCCACAAATGCTGATACTCAACTAGTCTAAAGGCCAGTTTTATTGCTTCAGTAATTCAGGACAACAGTTTTCAGCTATGCTAACATAATTGCAAAAGGGGTTTCTAGTGATCTATTAGCCTTTTAAAATTATAAACTTGGATTAGCTAAGACAACATGCCATTGGAACATAGGAGTGATGGTTGCTGATAATGGGTCTCTGTACGCCTATGTAGATATTCCATAAAAAATCTGCCGTTTCCAGCTACAATAGTCATTTACATCATTAACCATGTCTACACTGTATTTCTGATCAATTTGATGTTATTTTAATGGACAAAAAATTTGCTTTTCTTTTAAAAACAAGGACATTTCTAAGTGACCCCAAACTTTTGAACGGTAGTGTACCTATTTGTATTATTTTGAATGACACGGCTATAGCCCTCATGTGGAGGTCTTGAGAAAGGAATTGTAAATGGACTGTCCTGAACTGAAGAGATTACTGTATACAGGGTGTGATTGTAGCTCTGCTCTATAGGCTTTTTATATGAATGTTCTGAGGTGCTCTGTTGGCTGAAAAGTGTTACTGCACAGTGTCTGCCCGTGTCTGACTGTCTTCTCAGACAAAGCACTTTACCTGAAGTTTAACTGAGTGCAGTATCACACGGCCTTGACTGACCTCATTCAATTACAAACACAACAATAGATACTGGCCAGTTGAAATAGGAATAACAAATAGGGCACATGTCAGTTCTTAGGCTACTATTTTGCCCCCAATTTAGTGCGTGTTTATCAGTGCTGTTCTGTCCATGGAGTGTACAGTCCCAGTGTTTCTGTTCAGCCTGTTACTCCATTTGTAAGTCATGTGAGGGTCACTGTGTGGACTAGGTATAGTGTAGGTTTGGACAAGACCCACACACCTTGTCATTGATTGAAATAGTGTTACTGGATAGCAGCATATAACAACGCTATGTAAATACTAAGATTTACAGTGCTTTGTCTCTCTCATACTCTTATCGATCATGTACCTAACTACACAGTATGCATGAGAGAAACTGAATGTTGCAGGGTAGTTGCCATAGAACTGCAATGTGCGCACAGGATGTGTTCAATCAAATCCACATGTCTGTTTCCTTACGGAGTGCTGAAGTGACTATGAAATGCAATCAAACTGAAGTCAGTATGAATGTAATGTGTTTGTAAGAAGGCCTCAGTCTAATTCTATAAATATATTTACAGTGTATGTACATGCTTATAAACAAGGCTTCAAAAGCTACCAAATGACCCTGGTTAAGGCACCTTTGTTGCAGTGAATGTACAGCATGTGAAATGTTTTGTATGAAGGTTCACTTTGGTAAAGTTGGTAAAGTTCAGAGATGGTTGCTCTGTGTAGCTAGCTTTGAGAGAGACATTGAATTCAAGCAGTGTTATAATGGTACAGATGTTTGTGCTAAATTGCAAATGAATGAAAAAAGTGAATTGTCATCTTTTACTTTGTACTCTGTGTATTTGTTCAATGTGTTTTAATAAATCCCCTCAACAACAATAGACATACCTCAATGTGTTTGAATAAATCCCCTCAACAACAATAGACATACCTCATTGTGTTTGAATAAATCCCCTCAACAACAATAGACATACCTCATTGTGTTTTAATAAATCCCCTCAACAATAGACATACCTCATTGTGTTTTAATAAATCCCCTCAACAACAATAGACATACCTCATTGTGTTTTAATAAATCCCCTCAACAACAATAGACATACCTCATTGTGTTTTAATAAATCCCCTCAACAACAATAGACATACCTCATTGTGTTTTAATAAATCCCCTCAACAACAATAGACATACCTCATTGCTTAAATGCACATCTGAGAAAATAAGCTAATTCTCAGTTTGAGTATGTGAGCTGTGAAATTATATATTTGAAGGTGACTTTCTTTTGCTGAGAGTGAAACCCACAGGGCAGAAGGAAGGTTGGCTGCCCAAAAAAAGACATGGAACAGCACAAATGAGGAGAAGATGAAGGCAGGAACCACCTGGAATGAAAATCAAGAAAACGTTCCAGAACAGAGTTTTCTGGAGTTGCAGCTCTGAGGCCCTTTGTTCCACTATAAGCTGAAAGGAATAAGCCAAGTAAGTCAAGTTGCCTTGAAACATCAATAAAGAGAATTAATAAATAGTTTGATTTTAGAACCTCAGGCTTGTTAATGGGGCTTGACCCCTGATGTCTGCCATTGTTCCAGGTTACTCACTGCCTTGCCGTAAAGTAAATGAACTTAGGAGCAGAAATTGAGCCATTGACATATTAAGTCAGAGTTTAAGACATTCAGCCAATCACAGCTTTTACGGTACATTATTCTCTTTCCTTGAATATATAAATTGACCAAAATGTTTGTGCCTAAAAAGGAGATGTGTTTACTGACAATTGTTACACGGTAGTTATAAAACACATATTGCACTAATTTTCTCAGGTACTTCTCTTTCCTCTCTACTGATGTCCATCTTAGTTCATTTGACATTAGTATTTTTTCAGTTAAAAATTTGTATTCCTCAAGTCCTTGGCTTGGTGATGTAATCACTAACATTGTTCCAAACTATTCCCCCTTTCACCCAAGTTTCCCATCCTAATACCTCTTGGCCCACCCTCTACATCTGCATATCTGCTCTGATTGGGCATGTGCCATACTTTAGCATTTCTATTGGCCGAAGTCAAGACTTTTGCTCTGCCATTGGCCAATCAATGCTGAGAAAGCCCTTTGGCCTGCTTTGTGTCTGTTAAGCAGCAGGGGGCAGGAGATTTGGAGGAGGGACGGAGGGACTAAACATAAGGGGAGAGAAAAAGAGGGAAGAGGGACAGGAAGACGGGGCAAGAAATTGTGAGAAAGAGAGCGAGAGGGAGGGACTGAACCATAGAATCGAGAGAGGAGGGAGTAGGGGGAGCCTCATTCAGAGCAGCTAGTGTGAGGAGTGGAGCTGACCTAATGTGGGAAAGTAAACAGTATTTCCAGTCTATTCTGCCGGAGCCCTAGGAGCTCTTAAAGCAGACATACAGAGGAATGAGTGAGGAACCTGCCAGTATATACGCGGAATGTTCATGGGAGGTAACCAGGATTAAAGAGTCCACAGGGAGTAACTGAAGCTTGTTGGAGGAAATACTACCGAGGACAAGAAGGTGAGAGGTGTATTTTTATTATATTCTACTATACACACTCTCCCTCTTTTTTGTTTCACTTCTCTGCATGTTCATCAAGACAAGAGCTTTGTTGAAGGGGCCATGGAGGGAGTGGGGGTGGGTGTGTTGTTTTGTGCTCTCAGACCCTGGGTCCGATAGCTTGCAGCGGAGTTACAGAGGAGGAAAGGAGAGCAGAGGCAATACTCAAAGCCGGGTGGCCTCTTTGTTGAATACACTCTTTCACAGACGATTACACCAGGACTAACCTTCAGAGAGGGCTGTGTCTGGGGCTTGGCTACCCATATTATCAAGGGAAAGACCATGAGGCACTCTGGTCCAGAGACATACACCATCAATAGGGAGGATCTATACATTGATTCCAGGCAGAACTGGGCCAGAGATACTCCACTCCAGTATATTCATTACTGTACCCCCTCCATAGCCCCAGGCTGAAACAGGAGTCGTCTATCCAGCCCTAGTCTTGGGGCTCCTTCCTGGAGTACAATAGCCCCTCCCTGAATGAATTTCACGCTGCCTCATCCCCACAGAGGAGAAAGGAATGGGGAGAGGGGGACCTCTGATCTGCATTTTGGAAAGATGTAGTGTTTCCCGCTTTAGTCGGATGTCCCAGCATTCCCTGAGTCAGACTGTTAAACTTTGTTCGACAATCAAGTTCCATGAATTAATAGTCCATGCATGTCTGGCCTGGAGCTTAAACCACAAAGATTCTCCTATGAATGGGACCCCACTCGCCTTTTCCTCTCACGCCATAGTGAATACACAGCTGAGGCCTTCCCACTCCCGGAAGCCCTAGGGGAATTAGTACAGACAGTTATGGATGAAGACCATCATGAAAATAAAATAACCGTCATAACAGCTTTAAAAAAAGAATTGGAAAGAATGGCTGACTGAAGACGGGACGGTCGGCCATTTGTGCCCGTTTCCGCTGTAACATGAAACTTTATTGCTCCTCGCTAAAACAAGCAAGGTGTTGTAGCGAATCATTATTGTAGGCAACGGCCCCTCCCTGCAGCAGCAGCACACATAGAAATATAATATATTTCAGTGGCAGCATATGCAGTCAGGAGCAAGGGGGGTGGGGGGGGGACGTTTTAACAGTGAGCGCGCTCATTTGGCTGACCAACAAGTCATCCAAAATTCCATGACCATCACAGCCCTACCATCTCTCTGTACTGTGTCACAACCGTCATGCTTGCTGTAACTGTGTGGTAAGTTACATTCATACTTTAATAGCAAAGTCAAATTCCTACGACAGCATCAAAGGGACAGCTCAACCCCCCTCTGTATTGTAACAGCTAACAATTCTGTATAATGATACTGAACAACCCTGGCTGGCCAAGACTGAACAATAGGGAAGTATCAACAATGAACATGTACACAAAGCTTCAAACCGAGCTTTCATTGGCCCAAGAAAAGATCATTCAGATGCGCCATTGACAGAGATCACAATGGAGAGTGTGGGAACAGGACACCCAGGTCAGTGAACCTGCTGTCACACAGTGATGTTTTGGTCATTCTGACACCCAACCATAACCCTAGATGGGAATGTTTGATTATTAAGGACTTACCATACACCTAGAATGTTTGATCTTGGTTAAACTCCACGTGCTTTTAACATCAAATAACATTTTATTTGTCACATACACAGTTTACAGCAGGTATAAAAGGGGCAGTGAAATGCTTACATGCTCGTTATCAATAAAAATAATAAGAAATAAGTCAATAGAGGAAGGTAGTATGCATAGTAATAAAACTGCTATGTACACAACACAACAGGATGTACAATATACATTTATGAATGTGCAATGTCAACTATGACTGCGTTACAAATATAAAGTGGATTTCTACTATAATTACATTGCTATTAGGGAAGTGACTTACCTGCAATGTTTGGACTTAGGTATGTACTGTGACAAGGTATGTACTGTGACAAGAAAAAGTATGTGAACCCCTTGGAATTATCTGGATTTCTGCATAAACTGGTTATAAAATTAGATCTGATCTTCATCTAAGTCACAACAACAGACAAACACAGTCTGCTTAAACTAATAACACACAAATTATTGTATTTGTCTTGTTTTATATTGAATACGTAATTTAAACATTCACAGTGTAGGTTGGAAAAATTATGTGAACCCCAAGCCTAATGACTTCTCCAAAAGCTAATTGGAGTCAGGAGTCCGTTAACCTGGAGTACAATCATTGAGACGAGATTGGAGATGTTGGTTAGAGCTGCCCTGCCGTATTAAAAACATTGACAAAATTGGAGTTTGCTTTTCATATTGCCTGATGTGAACCATGCCTCGAACAAAAGAGATCTCAGAAGACCCAAGATTTAGAATGGTTGACTTGCATAAAGCTGGAAAGGGTTACAGAAGTGTCTAAAAGCCTTGATGTTCATCACTCCACGGTAAGACAAATTGTCTATAAATGGAGAAAGTTCAGCACTGTTGCTACTCTTCTTTGGAGTGGCCGTCCTGTAAAGATGACTGCGTGAGCACAGCGCAGGATGCTCAATGAGGTTAAGAAGAATCCTAGTGGCAGCTAAAGAACATGCTAACATCTCTGTTGACTAGTCTATGATACGTATAACACTAAACAAGAATTGTGTTCATGGGAGGACACCATGGAAGAAGCCACTGCTGTCCAAAAAAATACATTCCATGTCTGAAGTTCGCAAAAAAACATCTGGATGTTCCACAGCACTACTGGCAAAATATTCTGTGGACAGATGAAACTATAGTTGAGTTGCTTGGAAGGAACACACAGCACTACTGGCAAAATATTCTGTGGACAGATGAAACTATAGTTGAGTTGCTTGGAAGGAACACACAGCACTACTGGCAACATATTCTTTGGACAGATGAAACTATAGTTGAGTTGCTTGGAAGGAACACACAGCACTATGTGTGGAGGAAAAAAGGCACAACACTAAAGAAGAATATTGCTGAACTGAAACAGTTTTGTAAAGAGGAATGGACCAAAATTCCTCCTGACCGTTGTGCTGGTCTGATCTGCAACTACAGAAAACATTTGTTTGTTGCTGCCAGAGGGTCAACCAGTTATTAAATCCAAGGATTCACATACTTTCCCCACCCTGCACTGTGAATGTTTACACCGTGTGTTCAATAAAGACATGAAAACATATAATTGTTTGCGTGTTATTGGTTTAAGCAGAGTGTTTGTCAGCTGTTGTGACCTAGATGAAAATCAGATCAAATTTTATGACCATTTTATGCAGAAATCCAGATTTTTCCAGGGTTCACATACTTTTTCTTGCCACTGTATAGTCAGTACAGTCAGTGGTCAGAGCCCAGATGGAGAAACAGTGGAGAACAGTAACACTCACTGTGACCTTGAGTAGTGTGACTACCATCACAGACTACCTTCGTACACAGTGGGCACAGCAACAGCTTCTGTAGTGGAGGGCAACTGAAGGCCAATGTGGCTCTTGTATGAATAATGTATACCTGCATGTCTGAACAGTGCCGACCATGGCAGTGCGTATGAAAGCAGCGCATCATGAATGTTTCACTATGCTTTCCATACAGTCTATGATGCTGACACATATTTGTTCTCAATGTTCAGTAATCAGTACACTATAACACAGCTTTCTGTACTGTAGCTTACAATGGAGCTTACATCAGGAGAAAAACAAACTGAGTTCTGGTTTATGATAAATTCTACTCTGAGTTAAATCTGACAGTCAGATAATCTAACAGGTCCCTATGCTCAATGTTTGGCAGGAGTTAGTTGGGGAATCAAGGAGGAGGCATACAATCCATTAGTATGTGTTACAAACACTCCCACTCACGGAGCTCTGTTTTTGACAGCTAAAGGATGACAGACAACTGTTTCTTGCGTCTAAATGGGTTGTCTCACATCCCTATCTCTTCACGACAAGACTATTTCCTTTGGGATCTTGATATTCAGAAAAAGGAGGAAGAACTTCTTTGGACTGATATGTTCCATTGCATCTCCTGTCTAGTAGAGAGTGGAAGTTTGGAAACCAGTCAAACCACCCTCCATAAAACCAAGGAAGAGCCTAGATAAAAGAAGGCTGTTTTAGCTGCCTTCTGTAAGAATTCCGTTGCTGTTTATTCAGTCTATACTCTCCACCAGCTGCGGCTCTGTTCTATTGTCCATTGATGCACCCTGACTCCCTCTCCTTGCCTAACCAATGACTGCCCCGGCCTGGGCCTTATGCGGGCAGCCAGCACTGGACTCAAGTCTTTGTGGGGGATATTGCACATTCAGTTCAGCAGATCTCTCCCATCTCATGTTCGAATTCAAACATCTCTATGAATCCAGCTTGCAGTTGCACATTCTATACTCCCAAACATTGAATCATTAGGAAATATGTGCCTTCCTCCTGTCTGTAATTGCACCATCTGCTTTTGCATCCAGCAGTGAACAGGGAGTGTTCTGGAAGTCAAGGTCCAACCATACCCCAAAGACCTCCTTGTCGCCTCTGCATCTTCTCCAAACATTACCACACCACGGCTGGGCTGAACTCTTTATTTGCGTTAGGGTGTGTGGTTGTGTTTGTTTCATTTTAATTCTGCAAGGTACTGTATCCAATTTCCTCAAGAATGCCTTTAGGACAGAACTAGTTCAAGCTTAGTTTCCACTTATCCTAGTCTCTTTTGACAGGGAGTCTAAAAGATTTTTCACTTCGAGTTTGGTTTTTAAATTTATGTTGTACAAAAGTATTTAAACTAAAGGAGGGGGTTTCCTGAGTTTGAAGAGGCTATACATTCATGTACATACTACCTCAATTGGCCTGACCAACCAGTGCTCCCGCACATTGGCTAACCGGGCTATCTGCATTGTGTCCCGTCACCCATCCCCGGTCAACCCCTCTTTTACGCTACTGCTACTCTGTTCACCATATATGTATAGTCACTTTAACCATATCTACATGTACATACTACCTCAAACAGCCTGACTAACCGGTGTCTGTATGTAGCCTCTCTACTTTTATAGCCTCGCTACTGTTATTTTTCACTGTCTTTTTACTGTTGTTTTTATTTCTTTACTTACCTGTTGTTCACCTAATACCTTTTTTGCACTATTGGTTAGAGCCTGTAAGTAAGCATTTCACTATAAGGTCACCTGTTGTATTCAGCGGACATGACAAATAAACTTTGATTTGATTAGTCAGGCAGCAAACTATTTTCTGCTGGCAATGTCAAGTGCATTTTTTATGCAAAAAGTGACATCTCATTCATTTCCATTGTGCAATTGTATTGTGTTAGAGTATTTAATACATATTGCTCAATGTCAAAGAACTTAGGGGATGCTCTGCTCGAAAGATCATATCAATTACACCAACATAACTTATTATGAAAGATTATTTTGCCAATCCTGCTTTTCCTTCTCTGGAAAAAACCCTGGTGATTTTTCCATTATACATGGCGGTAGACTACTAAAGTATTTAACTCGGAGGGAGGAGCAGTTCTCATTGATTTTATCCCACAGATCCTCCATTATACTGAGCAGAGCATGGCTCTGACATATCACATACAGCACAGCATGGTCATCACCCTCTGACCTGTGATCTCACTCCCAGACAGTCCAGCAGTTCAGTGACCAATGCAGAAACAATGCTTTCTGAGAGTGAGCAGAGCTTTTCCCCTACAAAAGGCTCATTGTTTATTAGAGCAATAAGTGGGCCGTCTGGAGAAACTGGGTTTGTGGTACAGCGAAGAGGATAGAGGCCGTGGTGGGCTGGGTCCACACATGACTAGAATTGCACCAACCGAGTGAGGATATGGTCTTAGTATTACCCTGAAGAAAAGTGACTGCAATTTTCAAACCTGGCCTACTTTGCCACTCATGTTTAATACGTCTCAAATTAAGATTAGAAAAGTATCCCTGTTTAGTAGTTTCAAGCCATCACCATGCCAACAACATTATAGCACCCCACTCCCTATAACTGACCTAATTTCCTGATAGAACTGTCAGGAGAGGGTTGAGTCAGACTTTGTATTCAGTGGAGGATTTGGGATGAAAATGAATTGTGCAATGATCTCCAAATGGGCCAGCTCCAAACTCTTTTGCCGCCCATGGTCTGGTCCACCCCACTTTACCCTATGCTGTCATTCCCCAAGGGGGCGTGCAAACAGGCCAATCAGGGCCAGGAATGTTCCTGCAGAGGAAACAGTTCAGCACTAATCGAAATGTAAAGCAGATGCTGCACTATGAGACTTCACCAGAACTCCAGGACTCAGGAGTGGTGCTCTGCTAAGGATACAGAGCCACCCTCTACATGTAGGGAAACCCCCCCCAGCTATGAGGTTGAGGTATTTAGGCCAGACACGTTGTATGTAGTGAGAGGAATACCCTATTAAAATGACAAAAACAACCCGTATGGGCTCATCACCGTCAGGGTATAGATATCTTCTTTAATCTTCAGGTAAGCCCTGTCAGACTGTTTAATTATGCTAACAGCCTTTCTCAGCAATGTTGTCCTGCTTTTATACTGGAACTGTAATCCCCTCTCTGTTGCATGTCTCTTCCTTTGTGGTTCTGGAGGCAGCCATAATTCTGCCGTGCTTAAAGGATTGGAATTTTTCACAGTACTGAGAAAGCAAACTAGTCAAAACAACCTGTTGCTAGTGACCCACATTCAGTAATATAGGTACTACAGCGTAGTGGTCACAACAACTCAACTCTGACCACACTTAACTATTGTTTTAAATTTTTTTAACATCAGATGATCCAGTGAAAGGATTTAGTGACCTGTGAATCCAGGAATAGACAAAATATCTTGCAGTTGTCTAAATGTTATTTTGTATTACAATACATGTCTATCTAAACAGTATGAGGCTAATGTTTCCAAACTGGCGTAACATAGTAAATGTAAATCTGGGACACTCAAGTTAGTATGATATATTAAGTTTGGTATGGTATGTATTCATTTGTGGATGTCCATCATCCATTTCTTATGATATGTTAGAAATGGCCACTTTTTGTGGCTAATGTTAGCTAGGTGGCTAAAGTTAGCTAGGCTAGGGGTTAGGGTTAAGGTTAGTGTTAAGGTTAGGGTTTGGAGTTAGGTTAAAGGGTTAAGGTTAGTGTAAGGGTTAGCTATCATGCTAAGTGGTTGCAAAGTAGCTAAAAGTAATAAGTAGTTGCAAATTAGCTCAAATGCTAAAGTTGTCTGTGATGAAATTCGAATACACAACCTTCGGGTTGTTAGACATTTGTGTTATACACCTACCCAACCACCCTACTTTCATGTTAGCCTTAAGTTACCTTCTGTCCTATGTAACCATACCAAATGTAACATATTATACTAATTTCAGTGTCCCAGATTAACGTTTGCTGTTATGTCTAGTCTGAGACCAGGCTGATGTTTCACACCATTGTTTTTTCTGGAATTTAGATTGGAATGAAACTAAAACCAGTGGTGGAAATAGTACCCAATTGTCATACTTGAGTAAGGGGAAAGGGAAAGGGGGATACCTAGTCAGTTGTACAACTGAAGGCATTCAACTGAAATGTGTCTTCCACGTTTAACCTGAAGATAATGACTTAAGTGAAAGTCACCCAGTAAAATGCTACTTGAAGAAAAGTATTTGGTTTTAAATATACGGTACTTAAGTATCAAAAGTAAGTATATAAATCATTTAAAATTCCTTATATTAAGCAAACCAGATGGCACCATTTTTTCCTTCTTTTTACAGATCGCCAGGGGCACACTCCAACACTCAGACATCATTTACAAATGAAGCATGTGTGTGTAGTGTCCATTTTCCTGTCCTGCTAAGCATTCAAAATGTAACAGGTACTTTTGGTTGTCAGGGGAAATGAAAAAAGTACATTTTCTTTAGGAATGTAGTGAAGTAAAAGTTGTCAAAAATATACATATAAGTACAGATAATCCAAAATGTTGTAATAGGGGGAACTGGAGCCCATTCCAACATAATTCCACCAAGTTTCACCCTGAGTTCTCAGCAGCCAGCACCCATACACAAACTACAGATTAGAGTCTTAGTTCTGTGTAAAGTTTAAACAACGATTAGTCATTGAAAAAAGAGCACAAAGTAAATAAGCTTTACCAAAATAATTTGTCTTGTATATGAAATGGACATTCCACTTGAAGTGTCTTAAAACCTTTGCATGTTCATGGTGGTTACATAGATACCTTAGTACACTTTATTAGTACTAACAACTGTTATACCTTTTTGTGGTTTGTGTATTTATACATTTAACTATTTATATGTGTTTGCTTTGTAAACAAAAACTCCAATCAGTTTCTAAATTGTAGCACATTTTGGGAAGTCAAGTGCATGTCAGTTTTTGTCAGACAAGGCACATTATTTCAGTTTTTTCTTCAACATTTGTACTATCCCTTTGTCTCTGTTCTCTGTTCCAGAGCTTATGTCCACTGTGAATTATCAGCAGCAACAGAGGGAGGAAGAGGAGGAGGAAGATGAAGAGCAAGGAGAGAAGTTTGAGTTTGATGACAGTGCTGATGAGAAAGACCCAGTGGAAGCCATGCAAACGGCAAACGAGTCATCTATGGAGGCCACAAGCCAACCACAGGACAATGCAGTAACAACACCCCTTGCACACTCACAACAGCACCTCAATGCAATGCCCCCTGCTGGTCAGGAGGACAATCCTTCACAGGGACAAGACTCCACGGCCTCTTCAGGTAAAGTGTTCTTTCTATTACAACACATTGTGAGTGACTCTTCTCCACTGGTCTCATAAGGTGCTATGGTTCTAATTGAATAAAGAGCAGTGAAACTCTGGTTGATATCAGTATGCTGTTGACTACCTGAGTCATGTTGCCAAACAAGCTCTGTTAATTACAATCCTTGCTAAAGAAGGAGATTTAAATCTATGTGAACTTCTGTCGGACAAAAGGAAGCGATTAGTGCTTAATTAAAATACTTCTCACGAAGCCTACGCGTAGTAATCCGTTAAGTGGGTTGTGGTGCATTTCTCCACTGGGGAATTCTGGGGTTGATGATGCTGTACGGTGGAAGCCTGTTACCCAGCGGATGGTGGAGGACACGGGCGTCCGGCTGGAACTTTGCCCTCCCAGGTAAGATGAGAGGGCTCACATTGTCTCTGGATAAATTAAATAATAGTTTGAATAGGAATATCTTCCATAAAAGCTGATTTGCACACAGGACCTATATAGCGCTAATAATACAATTCCTGTGGTCTGTTTTCATCAGCGATTGTCTTCTTGGAGACACAGGACCTACCGCTCTTCATAAAACAAGGTCAATTAAGATGAAGTAAAGAGGAAATAAGATATACTTTTGTATAGTTTTCCTCACATTGAGACCTATCTGGATGTATTCCAAACTTTTTAGCTGTCCTTCCCATGTGGTACACGTTGTACAAGTTAGAGTAACAAACACAAGCATGACGTTACATTAAAAAAAAAGATGTCTAATGTCTCCCGCTTAATTCTCCCCACAGATGTTCCAGTTAGCAACCCACCCAGGCGGTAAGAGACTCTCTGCTTTCTATCTGCATTCCATCTTCAGGGGTTGTGTGGTTTGGCCTCATAGGAGGAAACATCTGTCTTCATTAAGTTAGCAATATACTGTATTAGCATGACCCAAAATCAGAAACATCTATTTTTTCATAGAGAAGGGGCGTGTCAAAGTAGAAAGGTAGGTTATAGCAGTTTGCAGTGTAAAAAGTTGTATATGAGTCAGGGGGTTCACTAGAATGTACATTAGAAACATGTTATCAACCTTTTAATTTGGAGTCCCCTGTCTTGGTGGGGGCCACTGTTCCTGGTTAGGTCCCAGCATGATGGTGTGCTAGGAAGTGTGCTGGGAAACCCGTGCTGATAGGAGAACCAGGGCCTGTCGTTCCTGTGGGCTTTCCTGTGCTGAAAAGCGGGGTGTATGTGAGTGACTGTGATAGTGTGTGTGTCTGTGTGTGTGTGTGTGTATGTTTGAACAGGGTTGGATTGTGAGAGAAGGGACTGTGGTTTCTGAGATTTCTCCTCTGGAAGATTTCTGCTGAGTAGACTGTTTCACTGCGGGTCAATATTCTCCCTTTCCTAGTGGAGCTATCAATAGCTTTTTCCTCCAACAAGGTGTAAGGTGTGTGTCAGCACATTTGCTCTGTGTGTCTGTTTCAGCTCAGATTCAGATATTTTTGCATCGCAAGGAATACTTTGTAGTAGAAACATTGTTGTAGAACATGCATAACATGTCTACAGGTCTATTCAAGTCAGGAAAGCAGAGGTATTGTGTGTGTGTGCGCGTGTCTAGGTGTATCTGTTGATTCTAGGACCTTTGACAGATAGCTTTCATTAAGTGAGACCCTTAAGATGAAAAGTCCTGGACAACGGTCACCATGACAACTTGACACTTGACATTTATATGGCTCTGCTTTATGTTCAGTTGAGCTGTAGCCTTAGACTAGAGGGGCTCACATTTAACACTCCACCGAAGCAACCCCACTTTACAACACTCCTTTTCCTTTTTTCTTTATCTTCATTCCACCTTTCCTTGCTGTCTGCTCTGCACAGTATTCTGCTTAGTGGTAGATCTGCAAGCTGGGTTTGCAACCTGTTCAAGTAAACAATGTTACAAAAGACACAGATGCCGTATACAGACCTGTGTACACTGTCAGGGCGCAGACGCAAGATGCATTTGCTATAGCAGGTGGTGTGTTGTTTGAGTAGACTCGTTATAGTAACTGTAGTTACAATGAAGGTCTAGCTAGCCCATCATCAGCATGGTCAGCACTATTTCCATAGAGACGGGAGGAAAGCCAAGTAAACATGGCTCCCTGGTTGACTGTGTTCTGTAGTTAGAGGGCGTTGAAACACATCTAAGGCCTTGCATTCAGGCTGCTCACACTGTGCCTCCATCTGTTCTATTTGCATTGAAACACGCTTGCCATTTCTTTTGCTATAGACCTATGACTCACAGGGGCTTGTATAGACAAGTGAAGGGCGTAGGCCTACAAAGATGAACCATACAATATATACTTTTCCAGTCTTTTACACATTGAAATAGTTTGTTCTCAAAAAACATCTGGTTAAATACCCATTTGAAACCACAGTAATGAGACATGCGTTCTGTATGAATTTTACAGAACAGAACAGGTTTCTTGTGTTTCATGATGAGGCATTTCATATGCTGTGTTATTAATATGTCTGAGGCACATTCTACCCCAGCATAGTTTTTCTTATCATTTATTTGAGAAAGTTCTTATTCATAGAAAACTGCTTGAGTAGACATTACTCTGTAAAAACTCTTAGCTGTAATATGTTGGGTTATCTTTGCCAGCCCCGTGAGCTGCTTCCTGACTGAGTCTGGTGTCTTTGGGGAGGCAGTGCAATGTGAACAGTTGAAACGTTTATTAGCGGACATTACTAGGAACTGGGTTTGAAGTTTCAACATTGCTCAAACAAGCTTTAGCTAACGCCTTTTTGTTGTCTTGCCAAAGAAGGTAATGCAATAATATGTACAGAAAGTCTGGCCAACAGGTTGCTTGCAAGCTATATTTGGCTTCAAAATATTTCCTACACAACTAAACTGTGTAATTCTGTAAACATTGAGGACTGTCAGGCATGCCTGGAACAGGGGAGAGGTACAGTATCTTGCTGACTGATTGACATACTGGCTGTTGGCAAAGCCGAGAGGGATGGTGGGAGGGATGCATTTAATGAGATTGGTTTCTCCTCCATCCCAGATCTAGCTGTATAATCAAGCATGTCGGAGGATTGCTGTAACTAACATAAGAAAGTGGTAGCTCTTTACAGAATACCTACAAGATCAGTATTAGGAGATGTCTCAAAGGCAATATTCCAGGGCCAGTCATTATTATGGTTAGGCTTTAGGAATGTCAGGTGATCAATGGCTATCGTTTAGGGGGATCTTTCATAGCTCACAGTTAATATATCAAGCAGGAGGTAAGGTCACATTATCATATTCATGGTCTCACATGAGTTTTTCCTGGATCAGATGACTCTCTCCATCCCTCACAACAGCAGTCAGCAGAATCATCACACCACAGTGAATAGGACTGACCAACCTAGCAGAAATGAGCTGCACAAGGAACATATAGCTGTGGCAGGTTTAAGGAGGTGTTACACCTCGTTCACATCAACAGCGTCATTGCGTTTTGGTACACCAGAAGTTAATTAATTTCCAATGGAACTCTGTATTTAACTTGTAGCATTGCGTTGCAGAAGCAGTTGCAGTGTGTTGTGTGGTGCATACGTTGGATTTATCGAACATATGCATCAAATGCATAGACAGCTTGACAAAAATGCATAGACGGCTTGACAAAAATTGTAACTTTTGTTGCACACCATTTTGTGCAATGACACTGTCTGTGTGATCAAGGCGTTAGCATGCTGGGACAGCAGTGCTTCAGACTCTTTGCCCCGCCTACTTCACCTTTCCTCCTCGACCTCCTCCTCCTCCACACTGCAATTCACTTGTAATGAGTCACACAGCACCCAGCCTAGAGTAGTCATAACTGCTTTCAATACTCTGCCTGGTATGTTCCAGAGTCTCTGGCCCGGTCGAGCTGATTGAGCCCATCGCTGCAGCACCTTCAGTGGGAGAGCAGCCCCGGGAGGAGTCCCAGGAAAGGTCTGGTCCTGGAGACATGTTACCAGTGGAGAACCAGACCGACTCGGTGGACCATAGCTTGGAGACTGAGAAGAAGAGCTCCAGCTTGAGAGAACACTCTGAAGGTACAGAACTACATAGATATAGGTACATGAAACATGATATAGACAGAAGAGAGCAAGCTTACACCAATTACAGTATAGGCCTTCATAACTTCCATTGTTTTACAGTAATAAAATAAACTGTATTGGTATGTAATCGTTGCGTGGAACTTCCAAAGGGCAACGGCCAGCACACACTCTCTCCCTCCCATGATTTGATTTCAACATGGACATGACAGGAATTCAATTAATTCAGGATGAGGATCAATAGTAGACTATTGGTCTATTTCCACTGAGGGAAATTGCTCTTGCTGACATTAGGCTATTTGAAGGTGGTCCACTAAGGACTCTTTAAGGAGCCTGACTAAGCCAGGCTCTGCTCAACTTTATTTCACCTTTCTTTTTAGTTGTCTTCACATACTCCCTGTTCTTGTAGATATTGAAAAATGTTTGCCTTAGTTTATAATAGTAATCTATTTTAAGTGTGGTGTAAACATTTTCAGCATCATGCATGGATACTGTAGAAATCTGATTTAACAATCTGTACCTCAGTTTTGTGATCAGTTCCTCTGTCCAGTGTCTGTGTCCTTTTTCCCATCTTAATCTTTTATTTTTATTGGCCAGTCTGAGATATGGCTTTTTCTTTGCAACTCTGCCTAGAAGGCCAGTATCCTGGAGTCGCCTCTTCACTGTTGACGTTTAGACTGGTGTTTTGCGCGTACTATTTAATGAAGATACCAGTTGAGGACTTGTGAGGCGTCTGTTTTTCAAAATAGATACTGTCTTTGTCCTCTTGCTCAGTTGTGCACGTGGGCCTCAAACTCCTTTTCCTATTCTGGTTAGGGCCAGTGTGCGCTTTTCTGTGAAGGGAGTAGTACACAGTGATGTACAAGATCTTCAGTTTCTTGGCAATTTCTCTCATTGAATAGCCTTAATTTCTCAGAACAAGGATAGACCGACGAATTTCAGAAGAAAGGTCTTTGATCTGGCCATTTTGAGCCTGTAATCAAACCCACAAATGCTGATGAGCCAGATACTCAACTAGTCTAAAGAAGGCCAGTTTTATTTCTTCTTTAATCAGAACAACAGTGTTCAGCTGAGCTAACATAATTGCAAAATTGTTTTCTAATGATCAATTAGTCTTTTTGAAATGATAAACTTAGATTAGTGCCATTGGAACATAGGAGTGATGGTTGCTGATAATGCGTCTTTGTACGCCTATGTAGATATTTCATAAAAAATCTCCTGTTTCCATCTACAATAGTCATTTACAACATTAACAATGTCTACACTGTATTTCTGATCAATTTGATGTTATTTTAATGGACATTTCTATGTGACCTCAAACTTTTGAACGGTAGTGTATAAGTAGGGTCGAAGTAACTATACAACAGGATAGATAATAGACAGTAGCAGCAGCTTATTTGGTGAGTGTGAAAGTGTGTGTGTGAGTGTACAGTTGAAGTCGGAAGTTTACATACACCTTAGCCAAATACATTTAAACTCAGTTTTTCACAATTCCTGACATTTAATCCAAGTAAAAATTCCCCGTCTTAGGTCAGTTAGGATCACCACTTCATTTTAAGAATGTGAAATGTCCGAATAATAGTAGAGAGAATGATTTATTTCAGCTTTTATATCTATCATCATATTCCCAGTGGGTCAGAAGTTTACATCCACTCAATTAGTATTTGGTAGCATTGCCTTTAAATTGTTTAACTTGGGTCAAACTTTTCAGGTAGCCTTCCACAAGCTTCCCACAATAAGTTGGGTGAATTTTGGCCCATTCCTCCTGACAGAGCTGGTGTAACTGAGTCAGGTTTGTAGGCCTCCTTGCTCGCACACGCTTTTTCAGTTCTGCCCACAAATGTTTTATAGGATTGAGGTCAGGGCTTTGTGATGGCCACTCCAGTACCTTGACTTTGTTGTCCTTAAGACATTTTGCCTCAACTTTGGAAGTATGCTTGGGGTCATTGTCCATTTGGAATACCCATTTGTGACGAAGCTTTAACTTTCTGACTGATGTCTTGAGATGTTGCTTCAATAAATCCACATAATTTTCCATCCTCACGATGCCATCTATTTTGTGAAGTGCACCAGTCCCTCCTGCAGCAGAGCACCCCCACAACATGATGCTGCCACCCTCGTGCTTCACGGTTGGGATGGTGTTCTTCGGCATGCAAGCCTCCCCCTTTTTCCTCCAAACATAACAATGGTCATTTTGGCCAAACAGTTCTATTTTAGTTTCATCAGTCCAGAGGACATTTCTCCAAAAAGTATAATCTTTGTCCCCATGTGCAGTTGCAAACCGTAGTCTGGCTTTTTTATGGCGGTTTTGGAGCAGTGGCTTCTTCCTTGCTGAATGGCCTTTCAGGTTATGTTGATATAGGACTCGTTTGACTGTGCATAATGATACTTTAGTACCTGTTTCCTCCAGCATCTTCACAAGGTCCTTTGCTGTTGTTCTGGGATTCATTTGCACTTTTCGCACCAAAGTACATTCATCTCTAGGAGACAGACGTGTCTCCTTCCTGGTATGAAGGCTTCTTGGTCCCAGGGTGTTTATACTTGCATACTATTGTTTGTACAGATGAACGTAGTACCTTCAGGCATTTGGAAATTACC
Organism: Oncorhynchus kisutch; assembly: GCF_002021735.2. Classification (NCBI taxonomy): domain Eukaryota; kingdom Metazoa; phylum Chordata; class Actinopteri; order Salmoniformes; family Salmonidae; genus Oncorhynchus; species Oncorhynchus kisutch. The sequence goes on along the minus strand of NC_034174.2, from coordinate 28,776,404 downwards.
CCCAAGGATGAACCAGACTTGTGGAGATCTGCAATTATTTTTCTGGGGCCTTGGCTGATTTCTTTTGATTTTCCCATGATGTCAAGCAAAGAGGCACTGAGTTTGAATGTAGGCCTTGAAATACATCCACAGGTACACCTCCAATTGACTGAAATTATGTTAATTAGCCTATCAGAAGCTTCTAAAGCCATGACATAATTTTCTGGAATTTTCCAAGCTGTGTAAAGGCACAGTCAACTTCTGACACATTGTGACAGTGAATTAATAAGTGAAATAATCTGTCTGTAAACAATTGTTGGAAAAATGACTTGTGTCATGCACAAAGTAGATGTCCTAACCGACTTGCCAAAACTATAGTTTGTTAACAAGAAATTTGTGGAGTGGTTGAAAAAATAGTTTAATGACTCCAACCTAAGTGTATGTAAACTTCCGACTTCAACTGTATGTGTGGCGTCAGAATCAAATCAAATTGTATTTGTCACATCTGCCGAATACAAGAGGTTTAGACCTTACAGTGAAATGCTTACTTTACAAGCAGTTTGCATGGGAGCTCGTGTTATGTGTGTGTGTTGTGGTATCAGTCAGTGTAAGTATGTGTGAGTGTGGGGAAGCATCCAGTGTGTTTACACTGTTATTGCAAAAAAGGGTCAATGAGATAGTCCGAGTAGTCATTTAATTAACTATTTAGCAGTCTTGTTAAACAGTCTTATGGTTTGGGGTTAGAAGCTGTTCAGGTTCCTGTTGGTTTCAGACTTGGTGCACTGGTACCACTTGCCATACGTTAGCTGAGAGAACAGTCTATGGCTTGGGTGGCTGGAGTCTTTGACAATTTTTTGGGCCTTCCTCTGACACCGCCTGGTATAGAGGTCTTGGGTGGCAGGGAGCTTGGCCCCAGTGATGTACTGGGCTGCACTCACCGCCCTCTGTAGCACCTTGTTGTCGGGTGCCTTGCAGTTGCCGTACTAAGTGATGATGCAGCCAGCAAAGATGCTCTCAATGGTGCAGCTGTAGAACCTTAATTTCAGCACTCCTAGGGGGAAAAGGTGATTTTGTGTCCACTCTATAACTGTATGGGTGTGTGTGGACTTACAATGCTGTAGATTGATACAAATCTATTTGACACATTTGATAACACTGTTGCCATTTAGTCATACTACAGTATGGATGTTCTGTGTTACTATCAGTACTGGATTACTACAGTGTAATAGTAAGTTTGTAACCGATTCAAAGATTCTGGTACCTGGGCTCTGTCATTGAGTTCAATACCAGCTTTACATTTTCTTCTGGTCCTAACATTACGACCAGTTTGGGTCCTAATCCCAGGACTACCGTCAAGAAATGCCATACTGTGCTAAAAAGGTTTTCACCAAACCAAGGTGAAACTTGCCTGAGTTCTGCTGTGTTGCCTTCTGGGATTGTTGGGGAAAATTAACTCAGCCTGAGTGTATTTCTTCAAGCTTACACCCAGGCTGTTTGAAATAATGAGCACTGTTCAGAAGACTGAGTCAGTTACTTTGCAGATCTGCAGATAGTCAGGCTGATAGCCAAGATTCAGTTATTCCCCTTCTTTCGGTACACATTCTTCACAGAGAGAGGATGTGTGCGTGTCTGTGTGTGTGCACGATTGCGTATATAATTCCTATTGTAGTAGAAGAACACTGTCTGTTTTGTCTCTCTCTTGGATTGTGTCCAAGGTTATTTAGAATCTTATATAGAGCTGTGGCGGCTAATCCATGTCAGAATACACATCTCTCATCAGATTAATTGAATCCAGTGATTGTTGATGTTTGAGGTTTATAAGGAACCGTTCCAGACAAATCACAATTTAAAAACGAATCAATAAAGCCCCTAAGCTAAATTAGGCTGAAACACTCCCAAAGCAATTAATTACAAATCCTGCAGACCGTGGAGATAGATAGGGTCGATACATTACAAACAAGGTGGATATAATCATGTTGCCACAATTCCATAGCACAACCCCACACTTACCACAAATAACAACAACACACAGGGCCTTCCTGCTAAGTCCCTGCTAATATAATCAATGAACTGTTGATGTTTTCAAGACTATGATATACGGTGGCAAGAAAAGGTATGTGAACCCTTTGGAATTACCTGGATTTCTGCATAAATTGGTCATCAAATTTGATCTTATCTTCATCTAAGTCACAACAATAGACACACATAGTGTGCTTAAGCTAATAACACACAAATTATCGTATTTTTCTTGTCTTATATTGAATACTTAATTTAAACATTCACAGTGTTGGTTGGAAAAAGATTGTGAACCCCTAGGCTAATGACTTCTCCAAAAGCTAATTGGAGTCAGGAGTCAGCTAACCTGGAGTCCAAACAATGAGACGGGATTGGAGATGTTGGTTAGAGCTGCCCTGCCCTATAAAAACACTCACAAAATTTGAGTTTGCTATTCACAAGAAGCATTGCCTGATGTGAACCATGCCTTGAACAAAAAAGATCTTAGAAGACCTAAGATTAAGAATGATTGTCTTGCATAAAGCTGGAAAGGGTTATAAAACTATTTCTAAAAGCCTTGATATTCATCAGTCCAAATTGTCTATAAATTGAGAAAGTTCAGCACTGTTGCTACTTTCCCTAGGAGTGGCCGTTCTGCAAAGATGACTGCATGAGCACAGCGCATAATGCTCAATGAGGTTAAGAAGAATCCTAGAGTGTCAGCTAAAGACTTACAGAAATCTCTGGAACACGCTAACATCTCTGTTGACGAGTCTACGATACGTAAAACACTAAACAAGGATGGTGTTCATGGGAAGACGCCACTGCTGTCCAAAAAAAAACATTGCTGCACGTCTGACGTTTGCAAAAGTTCACCTGGATGTTCCACAGCGCTGCTGGCAAAATATTCTGTGGACAGATGAAACTACAGACAGACAGTTTTCCTTGTTTGGGAGGAAAAAAGGCACAGCACACCAACATCATCCCAACTGTAAAGTATGGTGGAGGGAGCATCATGGTTTCGGGCTGCTTTGCTGCCTCAGGGCCTGGACAGCTTGCTATTATCGATGGAAAAACATATTCCCAAGTTTATCAAGACATTTTTCAGGAGAATGTAACGCTATCTGTCCGCCAATTGAAGCTCAACAGATGTTGGGTGATGCAACAGGACAACAACCCAAAACACAGAAGTAAATCAACAACAGAATGGCTTCAACAGAAGAAAATACACCTTCTGGAGTGGCCCAGTCCGAGTCCTGACCTCAACCTGATTGAAATGCTGTGGCATGACCTCAAGTGAGCGGTTCACACCAGACATCCCAAGAATATTGCTGAACTGAAACAGTTTTGTAAAGATGAATGGTCCAAAATTCCTCCTGACCGTTGTGCTGGTCTGATCCGCAACTACAGAAAACATTTGTTTGTTGCTGCCAGAGGGTCAACCAGTTATTAAATCCAAGGGTTCACTTTTCCCACCCTGCACTGTGAATGTTTACACGGTGTGTTCAATAAAGACATGAAAACATATAATTGTTTATGTGTTATTGGTTTAAGCAGACTGTGTTTGTCTATTGTTGTGACCTAGAAGAAGATCAGATCAACTTTTATGACCAATTCATGTAGAAATCCAGATTTTTCCAAAGGCTTCACATACTTTTTGTAACTGATGTAAATGGCGCTGACAATTACAACATAGAAGTTACAGAACCTTGGGGTATAATGCTTGTGGTTTTGCTCTTGAAGTTTGGTTGCCATGCAAAATAATCACTGACAAACCCTCCTCCTGGCTCTGTGGCTTGGGCTTGTGACTGGTCCTTACTGTCTTTCCCAATAGGTGAGGGGGTGGATGATGATGAGGCCGATGCAGCACTCCAGACAGGGAGCCCGGAGGTGATCTATGATGACGTGCCCTGTGAGGGACCACTCTCCCCTGACGAAGGTGAGTTCTGGGGCAGGGGCTCGGGCCACTGACTGCTTTTATTGGATGTCTCCCCTGTCTGATACTGCACCATCAGTCTTTGGATCAATGCACATCAGACCTGGGTTCAAATGCCATTTGGTTCCTCTTAAATACTGAGCTGTGCTTGATTGAGCTTGAGGATCTGCTGTCTGACAATGCACTGTCAGTCCTTGGATCACTGTACAGTCTTTGTGCTTTGTTGATGTCAGTATATCTGTGTGTGTGTGTGTGTGTGTGTGTGTGTGTGTGTGTGTGTGTGTGTGTGTGTGTGTGTGTGTGTGTGTGTCTGTCAGGGGACATGATCTACGAGGATGTGCACAGAGAAGAAATGCCACAGGGTGCAGGCAATGGTTGGAGCTCCAGTGAGTTTGAAAGTTACGACGAGCAGTCTGATACCGAGAGCAAGCTACCAACCCGCAGCAAGGTAGGAGAGATGGCGTTCTGTTGTGTCTGTCTGTCTGTGTGTCTGTGTGTCTGTGTGTGTGTCTGGATTTTTGTGTTTGTGTTCAATGCATAAGACATGACTCAAAGAGAATATTTCACCCAATGCTACTCCTCTCCCACCACACTTATTTTATTCATGTGAGAAACTGTTGGCGAAAATACAAAGAACATGAAACGTGTATCAGCCCTGTCTGGGTGGGTTAATGTTCTCGCTTTGTGGTCTGAGAATAAACAAGCTTCCTTCTCACTTGAAAGGCATCAAAGTCATGACACTGTCCAGAAGCTGTATGTTATAACCATACTGTAGGTATGGACATATATTGCACATATACACATTCTTCCATTGCAAAACTACCACTCCAGTGTTTTACTTGCTATATTGTATTTACTTTGCCACCATGGCCTTTTTTGCCTTTACCTCCCTTCTCACCTCATTTGCTCACATTGTATATAGACTTGTTTATACTGTATTATTGACTGTATGTTTGTTTTACTCCATGTGTAACTCTGTGTCGTTGTATCTGTCGAACTGCTTTGCTTTATCTTGGCCAGGTCGCAATTGTAAATGAGAACTTGTTCTCAACTTGCCTACCTGGTTAAATAAAGGTGAAATAAAATAAAAAAATAAAAACGTTGACTGTAGGCTCTCTCTCCGCCACATGGGGGCAGTATATACTCATTGAAGTTGTGCGCTATTCTGGTCAGATTTGGTCCAGTCTCATCCCTGTGTATATACCGTGTATGTCGAGTACACTATGGGGAAGTTTTGACAAAACATATTTGACTAAGCTGGTGCTATTGATACGTAGATTGAGAAAACATTCTATGAAATGATATCCATATACAGAGGGGAGCGATGACCTGCTTGTTATGAACACTTGCTTGTTATGTTTGGGTAGAAACGATGGCGGCTTTACTGAAATGAATATCACAGCAGTAGGTAGTCTATGAACATCCCCTCCTCCCTCTTCATGGCTGCCTCAACCTCCCCCTGCACTCACTTCCTTCACCAAGATCATTGCTATTAGTCCAGGCTGACATTACCCTTTGACCAGCGCAGTGCTCTAAGCTTCCTCTCTCCACCCTTGTGATTAATCCAGGTGTTGCCTTGCTTGTTTTGTCTTGATCCCTTTTCCCTCAATATTTCGCTGTCTCATCTCCCTTCCTTCATCCCTGTGTCCTGCTGTGTGGTTTAACACAACCTGCCCTGACCTGCTTCGCACCACACTGCCCAACACCTGTGGCGTTCCCGTACTGTAGCAGTACTCCCCTGACGTGCGTCGGCTGAGGGAGCGTTGTGCCAGGACCAAACGTGAAATAGCCATGAGGCTGGGTGGGAAAAACAACTATGACACCAAGGTATATAACTGGCAGTAAGAAAACACAACATGACATCAATTTAGAACTCAAACTTACAGCACCCAGAAGGCTATGCAACGATTACAATATTACCAAAGCCAAAATATGCCTGCTGTAGTATGAAGTGCATTATAATGATTAACTTTCTTTACCATCCTGTCCTTGCTAATGTTTCTCTGCTTTCCTCCAAACAGTCGTTCTCATGAGAGATTTGTCTCTCTCCTTCTAGTTTAGTATGAGGACAAGTTTTAGGGATACATGAATGAGTAAAACACATTTGCATCCATAAACACATTGCCAGTTTCTCCAAGTTGATAACCTAGTTTCCTGAAGTGGCATCATTTAAAAATACCACCACCATGGGTATATTCTGGGTCTGTGTGCATCACTGCCAGGCCTCAGTGATGCTCAGGGTGGGGTTTGTGGTTAGCAGAATCTATGATCTCCTCATAGACTTCCTGATTAGTGACTAGATCAGACAGTTACAGACCAACTGAGAGGCGCATATGGCAGTATTCATGGCTTGATGCATCCAGTCTCTGCAGTGTTCCCTGGCTCTGTCCTCTCTCTCCTCGTGGATTACTCTGCAGTGTTCCCTGGCTCTGTCCTCTCTCTCCTTGTGGACTACTCTGCAGTGTTCCCTGGCTCTGTCCTCTCTCTCCTTGTGGATTACTCTGCAGTGTTCCCTGGCTCTGTCCTCTCTCTCCTCGTGGACTAACTGTTTTGGCCTTTTGAACCAGGTTCATCAGCTAATGAAGGCCGCTAGAAGTGGGACCAAGGATGGATTGGACAAGACCAAAATAGCCTTCATGCGGAGAGTCTCCTTCCTGCACAAGAAGGACCACTCAGGTAATCTGGGAAAAAGTTCTTCAAAATGACTTTTTGCCAAATGACTGTCTCAGATGAAAGTATCCCTTTTATGGAGATATGTGTAAATTTGTTGTGAAATTAGAGTTTTTGTGGAAGACAGGAGTTCACATACATTTCATCTGCCGCTTTGAATTAAGCTGCTGTGGAGAACTTGTGTGACGCTAGCCGAGCCAAAAGTAATGTTCGAGGCAGATAGAGAAGAAAGCCTCCCATTTCCTTTCCAATCCCAGCTTTAAAAGAGAAAAGACTTGTGGAAAATGATCTAAACGATGTAAGATATTTCAAATGACACAGCTGGGATAAGTTGAGCGGCTCGCGCCGATTAAAGACAGACTCTGTGGCGAACGGAAGGGTGTGATGTGTGGGAGAGGAATGGGCAGAAAATCTCACATGACAGAGGTTGTACCCCAGGAAGCCTCGGTACACAATGGAACCAGATTACCATCCGTTAATGGAGTGTCGAGCAGCTCCAGAAACCACAGATAACAGAGCCACAAATCAAATCATTTTTCAAACAATCAAAAAGAGGTAAAGAGGCCAGTGGTTCTATTTGTAGCTGTTGATCAGGGGGAATCTGGGCAGCATTATACATTTCCGATACTGACACACGATTATCATTCCAAAGTCATTAATTGGAGTGGTGTTGGCTGGCGAAAATCTGTTTTTAGTATCTATGTCTATATGGTTGCAGGGAAGTTTGGATTTTGTTGAATGCCTTTGTATTCATGCTGTTCATTTGCAATATCTTTTTCCCTCCTAAGTCTTTCATGCAGAGTGCAAATCTCTTTATATTTGAGAGATAATAAAGTTGGAGTGCATCTGGGATTGTGGCTCCAGTTGAGATGTGAAGCTGTAAATGTGCCTCAGTGTGCGTGTGTGTGTTCCCCTGTGCAGAGGATGTGGAGGATGATGCAGGGTACCTGGATGTGGCTGTGTCGGAGGTGAAACAGCCTCCTGCACAGCTGAGCCCCATGCCTGAGGGGCTGAGCAGCCAGCAGGTGTGTATGTGTGTATACAGATGTTTGCATTTGTGTGTGTGTGTGTCAGAGTATTCTGTGAACATCTAAATTCATGTGATATGCAGGCAATGATGCAAAACATTTTTTTAGATTGGCAACACTGACTCGGTAGTACGATTGGGAGAAATATGTCTGCTACAGTTAAGTACAGGGCTACTCATTTCAAGGGAAACCTCAGGGTAAATCCGGGCCTCATGAAAAGAAGGCTTCCCAACCCAAACTCTCTTACCCGATTACAATCACACACCCAGGCATGACTACAGTAGCCTAGTACTATCAAACAACCTGTCACACACTCCCATCATGCCGTTTTCTTTGTGTGACCACTTGTATGTTTCCCTGCCTGGCCTCCTCTCTCAGGTGGTCAGACGCCACATCCTGGGTTCCATCATTCAGAGTGAGCGCAGTTATCTTGAGTCCCTCAGGAGAATCCTTCAGGTGAGTGCTTTACTCCCTACCATCCCTTCTCCGCCCTATGCTTACTCTGACAGATGTAATACTTTCATCTTTTCAGCATTTAAGAATGCGTCTGAAAAGGAAACTGGAGATGAGTATGAAATTACCAGGCTTGCTCTGCATAAATAATCGTGATAGAACAGATTCCTCTCACATCTTTGGTGCCCCGCTGATGCTAAGAGAGAGATTCTCTCTGTCAGGTGTTCACAGAATGGGATTCTCTCTTCTATTTTTCTGTGGTGGAGAGAGAAGCATTCGTTATCTCCCCTCAGAGATGAAGAGACACACCAGCTGAAATGGAAACAGGCGTGATCAGTGGGAGGGTTATGTTTTCTGTTAAGATACAACGCTGTACTACCTTTGTTTTGTCATGAGATGATTGTGTTTGATAATTGTGAATGTTAATCCTTTTTTGTGATTTTGCTTTCCATTCAACAAGGCCAGCTCACTGCTAGAGGAAACATTAAAGAAAAAAGCCATTACATTAAGAACTGCGACTTCAGTCCTATAAAATCAGATATTGCCTGTGTTATGCCCCCTGTCCATATTCCACTTGTCGATAATTCATTTGCTGTGGAGGATTTATGGTTGGGCAGGGGAAGCTTGTAAAACAACAATAGCAGCACTAGTCTATCATCTATTGTTGTTTCCAAACATTGACATTCATTGCTGATTTTCTGCTTACTGCATCTGGCAGTTTCTGATTTCACAGATTACATTTGCCATATTTAAATGACTCACTTTAAAAGACATTGCAGTAATGTGCACATGTTTTACACAGTCGACTAGTTTTGATACTGTACAGCATCTTAACTAATTGCAGTTGCTTATAGGAGTGTTACTAACTGACGATTGCATCAATGTGCCTTCCAGTAAGGGTCCAAGCCCTGTTGGATGCTGCTGTTGTATCTGTTGAGAGATGTTGCTATTGATGTGTGGCTTTTTTATGATCAGGGCCTACCTGTGTATTTTATATTGTTCTCTACCGTAAAGCACACCTAATCCAAGTTAACTTGGGTGTACTGTTTCCCCAGGAGTACCAGAGGCCCTTGCTAGAGGCGGACCCACGCATCCTGAGCCCACGGAAGATCCGGCCCATATTTCACCGTCTACGGGAGATCACTCAGTGTCACTCCATGTTCCAGATCGCACTGGCATCACGTGTGGCTGAGTGGGACAGCAGTGAGAAGATTGGGGACCTATTTGTGGCCTCGGTTAGTGAGAGTGAGAGTGAGAGAGTGTGAGAGTGAGAGAGAGAGAGAGAGATATTTTATTTGTCCAACTAAAAGTAGTCAGTTTTCCCATCAGAAGACAATTTCCACTCACACAGTTATAATGAGCTGCACTTAAAATTTAGAAAACAACACTAACCTCAAACATGGAGATAATTACATTTTAGATGAATATCTCTTTTGCAGCAAATCATCTCAGAATATGTGTGCTTATTGCATTGGCACTGGTCCATTGGACTAATCTTTGAGTGTGCTGCTGTGACCCTCTGCAATGTGCTCATCCATAAGGCTTGCTCATTATTTACCTATCAAAGACACCATTCCGACCCATCTGCCTTCCTACTGGCCCTGTTTATTGTGATGTTTCATTAATATCCTGACACCAGCCAAATGAGCCTGTTGTGGGAGAGGTGATTTCTCTTTTTCACCTGAGTGTGGATTTGTAACCCAGATGTTAATGATTTATGCTATAGGTCTCACACTTGTATCTGTGTGTTGTTTTTGCCTGGCTTGAAGAGCAGGTGAAGTAAAGGGTTAATTTCTATGTGAGACTGGGTAATTTTCCAGCTACTGCTCCTCCAGCTACTGCTGCTGTCAGCAGCCCGCTTAGTGTTTAATCAAAGGAGAGTGAAGGACTGTGCTGTCACAGCCGCGTCTCAACATCCCCACCTCACCCCCTCTAAAGGATTGTGAAGGGTGTTAACAGATCGGGGTGTTAAATACCACATTTAAATGGCAATTTTCTACCCTCCGCAACATTGAAATTACCTGTGGATTTCCAGTATTAGGATTACTAGATGAGCTGTTGAATTTCTAGAAACTTCGAAGATCTGTCAGAAGAAAAATATTGTCAGATGTTTTCACAGATCAAATAACCAAACATGACATGTCCCTGAAATCATTTGTTTCATGAAAAAGCCACCAGATTCCTGATCTGATATCCAAAGGTATTGTGTTTCCCATAATCCCACCTTTCTGGGTTTCCACAGTTTTCCAAGTCCATGGTGCTAGATGTTTACAGCGACTATGTCAATAACTTCACCAATGCCATGGCCCTCATAAAAAAGGCATGCATGTCCAAACCAGCTTTCCTGGAATTCTTAAAGGTGAGTTACAAAGTAGACTTGGCTATGTGCTTTTTTTTTCTCTCTAATTCACTCTATTTTTCTTTAAATACTCTCTAACCAACAGTAACAGCTACTATTTAATTAGGCTCTTATATTATACTATATTCTACTAGTGTCTTGATACTTGGTTAAAAATGTAGTTGCTTTATTGTTTCTCTTTCAACACCTCGAAATCCTTAGTTTTATTTATATATATATAGATATAAAAACAAAACGATATATATATATATACATATAAAAACAAAACGATATATATATATATACATATAAAAACAAAACGATATATATATATATACATATAAAAACAAAACGATATATATATATATACATATAAAAACAAAACGATATATATATATACATATAAAAACAAAACGATATACAGTGGGGCAAAAAAGTATTTAGTCAGCCACCAATTGTTCAGCCACCAAAAGTTCTCCCACTTAAAAAGATGAGAGAGGCCTGTAATTTTCATCATAGGTACACTTAAACTATGACAGACAAAATGGTGTCATTTGACAGCTCTTTGGTCTTGGCCATAGTGGAGTTTGGAGTGTGACTGTTTGAGGTTGTGGACAGGTGTCTTTTATACTGATAACAAGTTCAAACAGGTGTCATTAATACAGGTAACGAGTAGAGGACAGAGGAGCCTCTTAAATAAGAAGTTACAGTTCTGTGAGAGACAGAAATCTTGCTTGTTTGTAGGTGACCAAATACTTATTTTCCACCATAATTTGCAAATAAATTCATTAAAAATCCTACAATGTGATTTTCAGGATTTCTTTTTCTCATTTTGTCTGTCATAGTTGAAGTGTACCTGAAAATTACTCTCTCATCTTTTTAAGTGGGAGAACTTGCACAATTGGTGGCTGACTAAATACTTTTTTGCCCCACTGTATATATATTTCCCTCATTCAAATGCAAATCAATTTATAACATTTTTGACATGCGTTTTTCAGGATTTTTTGGTTGTTATTCTGACTCTCACTGTTCAAATAAACCTACCATTAAAATTATAGACTGATCATTTCTTTGTCAGTGGGCAAACGTACAAAGTCAGCAGGGGATCAAATACTTCTTTCCCTCACTGTATATATATATATAAAAACAACACGATGTATATATAAAAACAACAGTAGCAATTAGCAACTCTTACATACTGTACAGTGCACCTTCTCAAACCTGAAGTTTCACACAGTAAACTGTATTTAAATTGTATTTAATGATGAACCTGTTCGGATGATGTCAGTGTAGCACATTGTGGCTGTTATTATCAGCAGTTTTCTATTCATACACAGCTGTAGGACTTCACTCCCTGTGTTATGACCTACACCCACACCCATATACTGTACACTGACCACCTCCATTTACTCATTCTCTACTGACCCGCACAGACACCAAAGTCTGTTTCTCCACACCTTACTAACCTACTCCCACACTCCTAAACTCTATATATCTTGTTCCTCTGAATAAGCACTAAAGGTGTCTTTCTCTTAGTGTATGGATTATCTTCTGACTGTACTATGCTATGTTGTTTATGTAAACCTACTTGTCCTGTGTTGTGTAGAAGAAGCAGGCGTCCAGTATTGATCGGATCACCCTGTACGGCCTCATGGTGAAGCCCATTCAACGCTTTCCCCAGTTCATCCTATTACTGCAGGTATATGCCTTTACCAGAATCTTCATCACTGCTAACAGTGACTAGATAATGTCATATTAGAAAACATAAATATAAACAATCTGAGATTTACACCAGACAATGTTTTATTGACCTAATCAAGAGTTCTGCACATGGCATGATACTGTACATTGGGCAGATGAAATCTACTATAGCAACATTTTCTAAATCCAACACCAGGCATGGCTCTACTTAGCTAGGGCTGCCAAGTGCATAACCATATTAGCTTTTCATGCAGTCAACTCCTTTTTCTTCCTTTACTCATCCTCTCTCAAGATTGTGTGTGCAAAGATTTTGATTTGAACTTGCGTACTGGAACAGCAGTACCTCATTTCATCCCTCAGTAGGCATCGATTATCCATGAATTCAAAGATAAGTTATGAATATGAATTAGGCGTTTTCCTCTTGCCTAAAACTCAAGACTCCGGAGAGGGAGTGTCTGTGTTAAATCATACATTACACAGGGAACTAAATTTAAAGCAGTTAAACCCTTCTGGGACTCACACACAGAATACAAGGACATATTTCTGCAGGTCCATAAGAACACACAGTTTCAGGTAAGCCAGACTCACACACACACACACACAGATCTGTGATGAAGCTCAATAAACCCTGTGATTTTTTTCATAAACATGAAAACCTAATGATGGGCTTTTACATTGCTCTGGGCCTTACACACAGAAGCATGCACACACACACACACACACACACACACACACACACACACACACACACACACACACACACACACACACACACACACACACACACACACACACACACACACACACACACACACACACACACACACACACACACACACACACACACACACACACCTATTCACTTTATTTCATGTTTGTTTCTGTGTTTGTCTCTTAGGACATGCTGAAGAACACACCTAAGGGTCACGTAGATCGCCTGCCTGTGCAGCTGGCTCTGACTGAACTGGAGATGCTGGCCGAGAAGCTGAATGAACAGAAACGTGTGGCCGACCAAATAGCTGAGACTCAGCAGCTAGCACGCAGTGTCAGCGACCGCTTGCTCTGCAAGGTGACCAAACCACTGCGATACACATAGACACACACTTTCACAAACACAGAAAGCACATGCACGGCATAGCATGCACATGCATGCACACACACTTGCACACACAGACAGACAGACAGACACACACAAGGACACACACAGTAATCAACCTGCTCACTATGTGGCTAAACCCCAGAGCCCTTCCTCTACCCCCACTGTGGTATAAGCATGAGCTAAACATCTATGCATTAGGCTATATAGCCATCACTTACATTACCATCCCAGACAGTCTAGGAAAGCATTTTTATTTAGAAAAATCATTGCCCAGAAATGATGCCCATTATCGCCCCTGAACAGCATCCAAACACCACGGCAGGGGCGTTTCTTCTCCATTACCACACTGGAATTACAGTCTAGACACTGCAAATCTGAACAAATGCATTTCTGAATAAGAGGAATTAGGGGGTAAATGAGACATTTAATTGGAAACCGTGAGAGAGTTATCTCTCCCCAGTCTCTCGCCTTCTCCTTTCCCTCTCCCCTCCTTTCCTGTGCCGTTCTTTTCTTTTCTTCCCTCTCCATCTCTTTCTCTTGCTCCCTTTCTCATTCTTCATCTCTCTCTCTCTCTCTCTCTCTGTCCTTCCTTCTCTCTCTTTCTTTCTACTGGTCCATGATGGTGAATTTTCCAGAGGCCTGAGATGAGCTGATTCGGCCAATCTCGTCTGCTCCACACATAATTCCATTTATTGCAGTGAGACTGCAGAATTGCAATAGGAAGCAGCTCTCTTCCAATACCGTCCAGTGAAATATTAATTATTTGTCTCTAAGTATCTAAGTCAGTGGAATAGGGGAGATAACTCTGTGAGTGGGAACAGGTTGAGTTTTCCATTTGACTCTATCTCTGACACAAAACAGTCACTCATGCATACACATGGTTGACACTTCTGAGGGGAGCTTCCATAACTTACATCTGTCTGCCTGTTGAGGGTGCTGTAGTTCTGTGATCATAGAAGACAGGCTACTGTTTGACTAATGACTCATTTCCCAAGCCATCTGAACAAAAGCCAAGCACTGTTACTGATTCCCCACAGATATAACAATCAATTTTGTGAGATGTGACAGGATGTAGAGCACTGTGTATTGTAATATGGACAAAACACAAATTCATTATTCATAAAATTGTGAGTCTATGGAACAAACATAAACATTAAAGTGGGACACTGTATCGGAGTTGCATATTTGTACTTTAGCGTTCGTTCAGTCTTTCGGCTTTACTGTTGTTGTAATTACAATTTTTTCAGAAGATTGTTTTAGAATTCATAAAACTGACTATTGATTCAGCTGAAAATAAGAAGTTACTGGACCAAGTAATACAACTACTTCCTATTATATTACCCTTTGCCATGCACTTTAGGAAAGTATGCCTTGTGTGTTTTCACATACTGTAGTATACAACAACATTTCTGTGAATGTGTGTGTGTGTGAGCGTGTGAATGTGAGTGTGCGTGTGTGTGAGCCTGTGAGTGTGTGTGTGTGTGTGTGTGTGTGAATGTGTTCTGTTTGCCCTGACTGCACAACCCTACCTTGATCTGCTACTGATTCCCAATGAGACACTCACTTAACCAGACTTTAGCCTGCCTGCTGTGCTCCTTAGCAATTGAACTGAAACCCTGGGGAATTGGCACTTTGTGATGTGTCTTGAGACATTGTCCTGATTGCTCTGTCCCTTTAGCAACTGAACTCGGACCAGGGGTCACTGGTGCTTTGTGAGACGTTGATTGAGACGGTGTACGGGGATCGTGGCCAGGTCCTGAAGTCTAAGGAGCGCAAAGTCTTCCTCTTCAACGACATACTCATCTGTGCCAACATCAACATCAAGTAAGTGGTGGGTGGTTCCACCTCAAAAAGAACAAGAAAGACGATTTCAACACCCACCATGTCAGATTGTTCTGAAATCCTTTCTGTAGTTAGAAACAGATAAGATAAGCATTCCTGCAACATTATTTAGTTGAAATGTAATTTGATCTCTGAATAATTAAGCTAATTGATTGCACCAAAATTGGTGATTTTTAAATGATAGTATTCATATAATATTAAATAAATATAATACATAACATCCGATTTCGACCCCCAAAAATAGAACAATGAGTTAGACATGAGGATTCCAAAGAAATGCTCAAAAGCCTCTCACAGACCCCCCATTGTCTCTCACAGACAACCTCATTGTAAATGAGAACTTGTTCTCAACTGACTTACCTGGTTAAATAAAGGTTAAATAAAAAGGAAGAAACCCCACGCCAACAACGAGTATACAGTATCAGTTCTCTATTGTTTGACAAGTAGTATGGAGCTGCAGTTCAGAGTATTGTTTCTTCATCCTATGTAATGCGTTCTCAGTGAATTTAGGGATGCCCCCCCCTGTTCAGAGAAGTTAGTCATTGAAGTGTTTAGGTTTATATCCCATCCTACATTCTGATATGAACAGGTTCAGACCACTAGATGGTGCTGTTCCTGCTATTAGATTATATATAAAAAAGAATCCACCCCACCTCAATGTTAAAGGAATAGTTCACCCAAATTACAATAATAGTGTTTAACATGATTTTTGAATGACAACCTAATCTCTGTACCCCACACATACAATTATCTGTAAGGTTCCTTAGTCGAGCAGTGAATTTCAAACACAGATTCAACCACAAAGACCAGGGAGGTTTTCCAATGCCCCACAAAGAAGGGCGCCTATTGGTAGATGGGTAAAAAAAAGCAGACATTGAATATCCCTTTGAGCAAGGGAAAGTTATTAATTACACTTTGGGTGGTGTATCAATACACCCAGTCACTACAAAGATACAGGCGTCCTTCCTAACTCAGTCGCCAGAGAGAAAGGAAACCTCTCAGGGATTTCACCATGAGGCTTACCTTTCTTCAAAACAGTTATGGAGTTTAATGGCTGTGATAGGAGAAAACTGAGGATGGATCCACAACATTGTAGTTACACCACAATACTAACCTAAAAAGAAGAAAGCCTGTACAGAATAAATATTCCAAAACATCCATCCTGTTTGCAATAAGACACTAAAGTAAAACTGCACAAAATGTGGCAAAGAAATTAACTTTATGTCCTGAATACCAAGTGTTGTGTTTGGGGCAACCACAACACATCAATGAGTACCACACTTCACATATTCAAGCATGGTGGTGGCAGCATCATGTTATGGGTATGCTTGTCATCGGCAAGGACTAAGGAGTTTTTTTAGGATAAAAAGAAACGGAATAGAGCTAAGCACAGGCAAAATCCTAGAGGAAAACATGGTTCAGTCTGCTTTCTAACAGACACTGTGAGACAAATTCACCTTTCAGCAGGACAATAACCTCAACAAGGCCAAATATACACTGGAGTTGCTTATGAAGACAACATTGAATGTTCCTGAGTGGCCTAGTTACAGTTTTGACCTAAAAATGTCTGTCTAGCAATGATCAACAACCAACTTGACAGAGATTGAATAATTTAAAAAGTAATAATGTGTAAATATTGTACAATCCAGGTGTGCAAATCTCTGAGAGACTTACCCAGAAAGACTCAGAGTATGTAATCGCTGCCAAAGGTGATGCGAACATGTATTGACTCAGGGATGTGAGGATATAGGAATACTCAGGAATACTTACAATCTGTAAATGAGATATTTCTGTATTTCATTATGTGGTAATGTGTGTAGATGGGTGAGAAAAAAATCTATTTAATCCATTTTGAATTCATGCTGTAAAACACCAAAACGTGGAATAAGTCGAAGGGAATGGATACTTTCTGAAGGCACTATAAGATGAAGAAACAATACTCCGAGCTGTAGCTCCATACTACTTGTCAAACATAGTGAACTGATCTTGTGTAGTTGTTGTTGGGTTGGGATTGGCGTGGGGGGTCATCGGGTGGCTTCTGGCCATTTCTTTGGAATCTTCAGGTCTTACGCATTGTTAGAAAAAATGTGGTCCAAATCGGATGTTATGTTTCTATATTTATTAAATATTATATTAAGCCTAATAATTTAAAATGGCCAATTTCAGTGCAACAAATGAACTACATTTCTCAGAGATTAAATTATATTTCCACAAAATAATGTTGCAGGATTGCTAATATTATCGGTTTCTAACTACAGAAATGATTTTCAGAACAATCTGAGATAGTGGGTGTCATGGCTTGCTGAAATGACATGGTTCAAGTCTGGTGTGTCTGTAGAGTAGAATAAATTCTGCTAAACAGCTCTTCAGTGAAAATACACAAACACCTTCCCGGCGCCACAGCATTAGCACCACGAGGCTCAGCCTACAAGGCTTTGCAGGGATATATTTAGGCAAACTGCATAGCAAAGAGTAATATAGCGTTCTCTAGCACTATCTGGAGTTACCAGAGTTTTATCAGCTTTTAACAAATGGCAGGCAGCTTAACTAGAGCAACAGGAGTCTTAGATTACTGACATAACATATTTCTTGGTCCCTCTCCAATTTATCCTCTATGACAGCACCATTGATCACATCTTCTCAGAGCTGAAGGTAAACAGGAAAGATTTTCCTCTATTTGCAAAGCTCCTGTCTGAGACGTTCATACCTCAAAGCTCTCTTGTTCAGCCTTCAAAGTAATTATCACCCCATGTTTTGTTCAACTTGATTCCCCTGAAGTTGACTTTGCCTGCCCTCTAGAATCTTGACAAACTGATCACAATGTTGATTGTGTGCTTGATTACAGGAATATATGAATATAAAATTAACCCTGCTCACAGCCGGGGGTCCTGCTTCTGCCGTGAACACTGCTGATCAGACAGATTCTAATTCTGCTCTCCAGCTATTTTTGTGATAATTCAAAGAGTGACACCTCGGTTCTCCTCCTGTTGGTGGTTTGGGATTAGTGCTTCTGTTAGGAGGAGAGGAACGCTGGGAAGAGCTTTGATTGAACTTGTATTATTTTTTCCACCACCAGGGGGCCCCCTGATATCAGCAGCCTGGTCCCTGTTGGGCCAAAGTACACAATGAAGTGGAGTGCCCCCCTGCTGCAGGTCCAGGTGGTGGAGGTGGGTCAGGAGGCCTCCCAGGCCAAGGATACCTTGTTCCAGCATGGCGGTGCCAAGCACCCTGGCAGTGCCTGTCCCCCAGGTTGGTAAGCCTCCTGAGTCATCCTTCCATGACCTTTCTATCCCTGTTCATCATCTCCTACATGTAGTCCAGTTAATCTCATCACTTGGCCAGACTCCTAGTCTCAGCCCCATGGTCTGACTCAGCACAGCCCTCTAATCTGTTTCCTACTGTCAACTGTCCAAGTGAATTCTGGTGACACAGGGCTGTCACTCTGATTGAGGATGTGTTTGTGAAAAAAATAGCGATGATGGAAAACATTGCCGCACCCTCCACAGTCTCATTTCACTCTCTGATAGACCACAAACATATCTGGAGTGGTGTCATCAATCTGCAGAGATGATTCCCTTCCTCTCCAGCTCCAATTAGAGAAGCAGCAGCACTAGATAGGAATCGAATGGAGTCCTTTTACCCCCCCCCCCCCCTCACAGAACTCTGTGCGCATACAGCTTGGTGGAGAGATCCTTGATAAATGTGCCATGTAAAGGAGAAGATACAATGCCTTATCAGGATGTAATGGAACAGCCTTTTAAAGTTGGAGCTCCATGACTTCAATATTAATGGCGACTTTTACAGTAGCGCCTGACCTTGTCACGCTCAGCGAAGAGAAACAGTTTAACAAGGAGGGCCAAGATTAGGCTTAGATTCTCTGCAGATTAAGCCTTACAACACTGTGAGATCATTTAACGGTACATTTAAATCTCTCTCTCTCTCTCTCTCTCTCTCTCTCTCTCTCTCTCTCTCTCTCTCTCTCGTGTTTGAAAAGCTATGGTTAAATAAAACATTTTGCACTGGCCCAATGCAAGTCATTCCCTTAATCATGCCTTTCCAGGAATTTTCCTCTGTGCATCTGTTGAATTAGTTTCCAGCCTGCCAGTCACACAGGCTGGCCCCTCTATTTATAGTTCTCCGCCCCCTGTGATGTAATTCGGCGGGGCGTCCTGCCTAAATCCCACGCTCCCACGGCTTTGTGAGAAATTGACACATTTTTCATCTCTGGCCCTAGTCCCCTCCTTTATTGATGGAGAATGGATCTCTCAATTCTCCCTCTCTCTCTGTCCCAGTCTCTCTCTCTCTCTCTCTGTGTGTGTGTGTCGCAGTCTCTCTCAATTCAATTCAATGGCATCTTTATTGGCATGGGAAACATGTGTTAACATTGCCAAAGCAAGTCTCTCTCTCTGTGTCCCAGTCTCTCTCTGTGTCCCAGTCTCTATCTCTCTATATTGGGGATTTGGAAGCAGTGGCTGCTGTGAATTCCCTCAGGTTAGTTCCCAGAGCTGGATGCAGCACCAGCTGCATGGATATTCCTGCTGGCTGTTGTTACATGAGGTGGCTGCCCTTGGAAGGATGGGCAGGGGCCCCTGTGGGCTCAGCCCTGCCTTGCTGCTACGTGCCCGGCGGCCACTGTGAATAACCTTGTCTGAGTGTGAAAACCAATCCTGCCACACCAACGGGATTACGCTGGATTACAACTCAGCACATTCACCTCCGTGGCTGAGTCCAACTCCGCTGTGCGGGGACACAGCGGACCTGTGTGCCAGCGAATCCCAAAGCCTCACAGGTTCAGGGAAGCCATTGTGAACAGAGGCTCACGGCAGGCACACCTCTTTATATTCAGATGTCTGCTATTGATCGTGTCTCACAGATGACAGATGTCTGTGCCCGTCCGTGTCACAGATCCCATTAAATCCCCAAAGGTTACAAAGGCTCTCTTTAAGATAACAATACTTGCCTCTCTCCATTCTCGCTGGCTCTCTCTCTGTCTATTTGTGGATACAACCACACACCTAGCTCCACAAGCCACGAGACTCCCACAAAGGACCATGCTTCAGTAACCTGCCTTTTGACGAAGCTGCATAGCTACTTGATTATGTAGTTGTGGTGACAGCACAGGACAGGACAGCTCCACAGCTACATCTTGCTGCAAATGTAATAACGTCACTCTCCTGGAGCGGTGTGTAGAGATGTGGGCCAGGGCAGAAAGGAGGGAGAATGGGAGTGAGAGGCAGGGCTATTGATCCCCTGAGGTTGGAGACGGAGAATGTGAAGACAGTATGCTCCCAAATTGATTGGTGAATCTCACGTCCAAATGGCCACATTTCTCTATCTGCTTTTTAGTTATACATCCAGACTACATTCAGATCATTCAACAAATAACGGCAGTGATCGATCCATCAAATATTGATCTCCTTTGGTACTTCTACTAGTGATTGTAGTTCAGGAAAGTAAAGAATTGCAGTTCCATTGGGGATTGCAATAGTTGTTTGAACTTGAGCTCTTACAAGGCCCTCACCCTCCCTTTGGCAAATCAGACCATACATTTATCCTCCTGCTTACAAGCAAAAATTCAGCAAGTACCAGTGATGTACTCAATACAGAAGTGGTCCGATGAAGTAGATGCAAAGCTACAGGATTGTTTCCCTAGCATAGACTGGAATATATTCCATGGATTTATCCAATAACATTGAGGAGTTTGGAACAGGCCCTCAGATCCTCAAAATGTTATACAGCTTCACCATTGAGAGCATCTTGACTGGCTGCATCACCGCTTGGTATGGCAACTGCAAGGCACCCAACCGTAAGGCGCTACAGAGAGCGGTGAGTACGGCCCAGTACATCACTGGGGCCAAGCAGGACCTCTATACCAGGCGGTGTCAGAGGAAGGCCCTAAACATTGTCAAAGACTCCAGCCACCCATGCCATAGACTGTTCTCTCTGCTACCGCACGGCAAGCGGAACCAAAAGGACCCACACCGTCTGGAACCAAAAGGACCCACACTGGATTCTACCCATACACTCACACCCCGACACACTCACACCCCGACACACACACACCCCAACACACACACACACACACACACACACACACACACACACACACACACACACACACACACACACACACACACACACACACACACACACACACACACACACACACACACACACACACACCCCAACACACACACACACACACACACACACACACACACACACACACACACACACACACACACACACACACACACACACACACACACACACACACACATTATTGTTGTTCACTGTGGATTTATTCCTCGTGTCACTATTTCAAAAACATTTTTGGTTTAAATCTTTAACTCTGCATTGTTGGACCCGTAAGTATTTCACTGTTAGTCTACACCTGTTGTTTACGAAGCATGTGACAAATAACATTTGATTTGATGTTAATAATGTAACCTGTTGATGTGTGTACTGTAGTGTGACAGGCCATGTTGTGTTTTGTCCACAGGGAAGGTGATCCTGGGTCCTCCTCGGCTCTACCAGGAGCTCCAGGAGCTGCAGCACGACCTGTCTGTGGTAGAGGAGATCTCACTACTGGTGGGAACGCTACAGGGGACATACCAGGTACACCCCACCCCACTACCCCACCCCACTTCACTACTTAGAACACAGCCCAAACCCCAACCTGTGGGTCTACTATAGTAATTTTTCGCATCACTACACAGCCCAGACTGCCTCAGAGTTACTCACAAAAGTCTATGTCCAAATTACCCACTTTAAAAACATGCACTGCAATCTGACCTCCAAAAGCACTGCTTTTTATTTGAAATATATTTCATTTGCAGCTTGACAAATGATTAATAAAGCTGATATTTCTAAATACTGCTTGCAAATGTAAGGTTGATCAAAGGCGATTTGTTTCTACTACAACCCAACTAACTACAGGTTTAAATCCCTGAGAACGCATAATGCTTTGAACATGAACAAAGTGTTATTTTGTCAAATGCTCAGTGCTGTACAACAACAACTATGTTAATTACACATAAATAGAGAAGAAGGGCATTTGGGGTCATCTCTTTCCGGAAACCTTCACAATGAGATTCAACATGCAATTCAAACATGAGCAAAGAAAAGCTACAAATCTTTCTCGAATCATCAATTGATACCATCATGAATTCATTCAATATCCCCATGCAAACAGTGCCACAATAGTGATCATATGTGACCCTTCAAATCTGTCACATCTCTGAGCCTATCTCCTGAAGAACGGAGTGCCTCTCTCTTGCAGTGAGCTATGCTGTCTTCAAATCAGGACACCTCAGTAGTGTGTCTGTCTGCCATCATGACTTTAAAGTCACTGTACATAACATAGTCACAGTGTACTCCAGCAATCACCAAAGAGCCTCTCAGTGGAAAGGTGGCCTCTGTTTTTAATGACCACAATGTCCTTAGGTGGAGTACAATCGGCTTTTCTCCATATTACTGATTTTCACACCCCACCCAGTTATAATATAAATGTCCACCAAACAAATATAGGAAATACTTCTGCATGGTTCATTGATTATATTTAATGTGTAAATGATGTGTAAATGTTATATTTGATGGTATGAAAGTACTTTGGCAATGGGTTGATGAAAGGGTGTATAAATCAGAGCAGTTTTATGAGGAGGGTGTGGTCAGTTCTTTTAATAGAGTGTATGTCATTATAGTCCATGCATGATGGTGTGACTATAAGCATGGCATACTTATATTATGGTTGTGAATGGAAGGTTGTGAATGGAAGCAGCATAGCATGCACATGGGAGTATGTACTGCTATATTTTCATGTCACAGCTGGATGTTCTTATGTGTTTGTGGATCATAGAACCTGAACACGACCGTGGCCCAGGACTGGTGTCTAGCTCTCCAGAGACTCATCCGGATCAAGGAGGATCAGATTCAGAGTGCCAACAAGTGCCGCTTACGCCTGCAGGTGCCTGGAAGACCAGACAAGTGAGTATTACCTCAATATTACTGGACCTTGTGTTAAAGTCAGCCATACTGTAGTACCATCCAATGTGTGGATTTCATCCACTATCTTCACTTGTGTGATTTTATGATTTAAAGGGGCCAAATTGAACTGCGAGGGCTTGTTTTACACTGCCGCGTTGACTCCAGAAAACAGGTTGCTGGAGAAATAGCCTAATCCATAACTCGGAAAACAGGCCGTCACACGAGCACATAAAGATAATAGCTGGTGACAAGTATTTTAATGTGCCTGAGCGCTAACGTTATGATGATGAAGGAGCCTGATGCTGCGTTCACTTACCCTCAAAGAGCACATTACCTGGCATTATGCTCAGCCAGTGTTAAAAGCCTGCCCCCACCCACCTCTGCCACAGCTGGCTGGCAAATGAGGTCTGGACTGCACACCACGATGGGACATTAACTGATCGTTACATACAGTATTCACTTCCTTGAGAACTCAAATGGAACAATTGACAGCATTAGCCATGTTATTTTCATAGATTAAATGTGTTTCTCACTTGTTCAGAATCCTTAAAAAAAATGTTATTGTAGTTCACCTCAAGGACACACAGGAAGTGGTCTTTGACTGACAGCTCATTTTGTAATTTTTAGATGTACCAAATCTAAAGGTCTAATGGGAGCTTATATAATTCTGTCTCACTGTGGTGAGTCTGAATGTGCTTATCGTATTGTGCTGAAGTGGCTACGGACTCAGCTGAGAGTAGAGGAGGTGGATCGAGAATGAAGACAGATTAAAGAGGGAGTCGTGCTGTGGCTGCTAGTGTGTGGAGGATGAGAGGAGGAGGAGGAGGGGAGTATCAGGAACAGGGAGGGAAAGAGACCTTGATCCACCTCCACCACAGGAACATGGCTAGGTAGGGTGACAAAGGGGGACACCTAGCAGCAAAGACCTAAATGTCCCTATCAAACCTAAGGTGACAGCTTGAGCAGCAGAGCACTGCAGATTGGTACCCCCCGCCCCCGCTCTCTCTCAGTGGGGCCACAATGGGTCTGCCCGGTCAAGCTGCTTACTCTATGTTTGGTGTAGCTAGATGTCATGCAGACAGGTTGGTCCCAGCTTCCCTTTTGAGGACTACCCCACTCATGTCATTAGCAGCATCATGGACCAGGGCGAGAGATCCCCTACCCATCTCTGTGAGCAGTATCACATAGTGTAACAGTATTTGTTTGTAGCAGCCTACGGACCTCATTCTGCCACACAGATAAGCAGGTTTCTACAGCGTTGAGTGGGGGGTGCTTTGAGCAAGTGAAGTCCTATAGAGACCTGGACTCTAGTATAGAGTGTAGATTGTGAGAAGCATGAGATAAAACCCGAGGATGAAAGAGAGAGAGCTCCTTTAGGAGAGAGAGCTGGGCAGGGACTCTGATAGCAGACTAATTGAGGCCAGGCCTCTGTGGCGGGTGGCTGTCTGGTTGCTTGGCAGGCAGGGATGTGGGTTGGAGGTGGCAGGGCCAGCAGAGGGCCTTAGGTGTAGGGGTTGGTGGTGATTGGTGGTGTGTGTGTGTGGGGGTGGGGGGGGGGGGTGGGGGTGGGGGGTGTGTGACAGGTGGCACATCTCTCTCTACCCTTCTCTCTTTCAATCACGCACACATGCACACACGTTGATATTCTACACAGTCTAGTTGTGTCTCTGTGAGAGTGGTGGTGTTAGAGTGGGTCCACCGCAGGGCTGCCCTGTACCAAGTTAGTCCTCTCCTGTCAGCCTGGGAGCGTTTCCATCGCCAAGAAGGCAGCACATCACAGCCTCCCCTTCCCTCCATCCCTTCTCACAGAGCAGGGACAGGCTGAACTGAGGACATGGGGGGAATCTACTGCTGCCGCAAAGGCATGTGTCAGCACATCGTTAGCACTCGCTTTATCTATGGCTGCTTTAGTATGGCTGTAGGCACACACACACACAGGCCAAATGTATAAAGAACAGCAATCATGGGTCAATGCCAAGGCTGTGCCAGATGACTCGTGGTTTATTTTCTCTAGTGTTCTCTATTCTTTGACTTGCTGCATGCCACCTGCATGTCTTTTACTCCTCTCTCAATGAGCAGCTAAGTTGTGACTTTCCCAGTCCAGCCAGGTCCTGGTCTAGGCACACTGTATCTCCCACAGGGGCCTCTGACTGACCTCTATCAATGTCTGGACAATAGGTGTGTGCCGCCTCTCGCTCAGCACTCACTCCAACATCTGTCCCGTCCTTGTGCGTTAGTGTCCCATGTGTGCCACAGCAGTGACCCACAGTCATGTATCAGCCCGGGTCTAGGCTGCAGGGCTGGGATCTTACTCCACACCGCTCGGCTCTGTTCTGCCAGCGTGCCCATGCCTACTTCCCCATGCCTACTTCCCCCCATTTCTACTTCCCCATTCTGCCCATGTACCAGCACACCAGCACACTTGTCAATCAGCCGGTCCGAGGACTCAGAGTCCGCTCTGTTTAGCATGTTTGGAGCTGTGAGAGCATAGAGTATTACCCTTCCTGGCAATCCGATGAAGGGAGCAGTTTCATTCTCATCGTTCTCCCTCTCTTTCCCCTCTCGTCTCGTCTCTCTCGTTCTTCAACAAATTGCTTCTGCTGTATTTAAGCAGTGAAGGGTATGAATTACATCTCGGTGTGAAAGCTCCACTTTTGTCAAAGAAGTTGGAGATCTTACTTACATCTTCCTGTCCTTGTCTACTCTCTCGCTCTCACTCTCTCACTCTGTCTGAGTGAAAATGAATTGGGTGCGGGCCGGGCAGCAGGCAGGTATGACAGAAGCAGATTCTCAGGCTGCACACCGTTCTCCACTCAATTACCCTCTAATGATGTCTGAACGGCTGAATGTGAAATGCCTTCCCTTTGTGAGTGTGTGTGTGTGTGTGTGTAGGTGGGGTGTGTGCGTGCGTGTCAGGAATGTCTCTTTAACAAGCAGGGCATTGGGTACAGTGACAAATGCACCTTCACTGGCTAAGTGAAGAGAGAGGGAGAGAGATACAGAGACAGAGAGGAATGTATGAGAGCTTCACCTTTAAGATGGGGCCAACTTTCAGGGAAAACAGCTATCTGGAGGCCTGCTGCTGAATCGAGTCACTGGAGATGTGTACTGCTGTTGTATCTTTTAGCCTGGCACTCAACCTGAAGCAAGTAGTATCCGTGTCCCTGTTTATTCATGTAGAACAGAAGAAAAACAAACAGGTATTTTGCATATACAGATGTAGGATCTTAAGGTTACCTATATTGTCACAGCAAAATAATCCTGCAACAACAGGATTTGAACATTTAGTCCATAATGTTGCTTGATCAGTGGTTAGGCTATACATGGAAAGTGCAGTACTGTTACTATAACCTTGTGTTAGTTTGGATTTTCAGTGAATTGATGTAAATCACTAACTCCTAACTCATCTGCAGTGCAGGAAAATTCTCAGCATCAAAAGAGTAATCAAATTAAGTTCCTACGTCTGTACAGACTGCAAGGACGAGAGTGTGAGCCGGGGGACTTGGTGGATGTAAAAGTGTGTGGCATTGTGAGAGGGTAACCTGGTGGCTGGTTCACAGCTGCTGATCTCAGGGTACTGAGCCCCTACCGGATGCCTTTAATAGTTCTACACTGAGCTCCCCCCATGCAAGGATCACGTTATTCCCACATGCAGGACCAGAACGGTCGGCTTTTACACAGAGTGTAAAAGGCATGTCCAGGGGCAAGGAGCAGAGGGTCTCTTTCTTTGTGTGTTAGCAGCTCATGTTCCCCTCTCATCCCCTCTCTTATCTGATCTGGGCATCTCAGTGCGGCGGTGACTGCACGACAACCTTCAGGGTCAAACGGAGCGCTGCATCATCTGACCTTCACATCACTTCCACTATCCTGATTAAAACGGGGACAAATGTGCTGTTTGTCACAGCTCCGTGGTTATAGGACTCTGACGCTTTCTTCTCCCTTTCCCTCTCCTCTCTCTCCTCCTCCTGCTCCCAGAAGGGCCTCCAAAGGGGAGGAGTAGGCAGTCTTATAGTACACTAGAATAAAACGACAGTATGTTTTTAGTTTTCCAGTTGGGGGTTGTTTACAACATGTGTAAAATACAGCACAAACCTCTTCAAGAAATCACATAAAAATATGTTTACACAATCAGGAGGCCAGAATCGTATAATCCAACCATATCACAATCTCATGAGATATCCAAAGAAACCCAACATATATCCATAGAACAGACCAGTCTGCAGCACTGTCCTGGGTTTGGAAGCTGATGTCCCAGAGCCATTTCTTATATGACCCTGCATAGACCAAAAGAGTACTTGACTTTATTGGAATTCGGTTTGAAAGTCTGAAATGGCACCCGGAACTTGTTCTTTAGTCTGTGTGGTCTGTCATTGTAAAAGAACTGGCCTTTGCAGGACATTTGTCTGTGGTATTTGTCTTTGTGCACTGATTGGCTCTATGGACTATGCCACTATTCCTACAGCTTTAGGCTATTTTCCAGTGTAGTGCATGACCCATAAAACACAAATGGGCTTTTTAACTGCTGCTTTGCTGTGGCCAGTGGAACAATGATCTTGATGAGGTCCCCACAGAGCATGAGTCCGATGTTTTACGTTGTGTGTGTGGGTATTCCCCTCTAGGTCGGGACGTCCCGTCAGCTTCATGGTGGTTTTCAACACCCCCAGTCCCCTCAGCAAGATCTCCTGGGTCAACCGGCTGCACCTGGCCAAGGTCGCACAGCGTGAGTACTACATAACATTACCCTTCCTTACCCTTACTGAAATCAATGGGGTGTGGATACAAAACACCAGTTACGTACTTAATACATATTTACAGCTGCAAATTACACATGGTGAATTGATTTCTGTGGTGTTGTTTAGGCTTTATAGAGTAGTGGTTAAAACATTTAATTTACAAATCTTTGCAAAATAGCAGTAATATATCAGACACGGTGGTTAAGGCACATGCTCCAGCTAAGGCCCTGTGTGGTTAGTTTTATGGTCATTGGCTCAGTGAAAGTCTGGTGATATGTGTTATTGAATTAGATTAACCAAAGACCTCCCTCAGGGATAATGTGTGTGTTGTGTATAATGTGTGCTTGGCCTCAGAGGCTGGGCCATATTGAGCTGAGCATGAAAGCACACTCACAGTCTGAGGGGACTGCACCAGCGCTGGTCCCTTTCCAGCAGGGAGCAGCACTGTGCTTTCCTACTGCCTACCACTACAGTCTCCCCCTCCCCACTACCGAAAGCCTGGCTGTATAGCCTGACTCCACCCATTGATTCTGGAGACCATCCATTGGGAGGTTCATCAAAGCATGTTCTGATCAACTGGCCCGTGCAGAGCCAGGCAGGGCTACTGCACGTGATATTAATCTGATTATTTGGCCATGGTGACACTAGCTTCCCCGCAAAACCATGAGTGGGTTATGTGTGTGCGTGTATGTTTGGATGAGGGTATGCGTGTGTCAGGAGGGAGTGCCTGGGGTGATGGGGAAATAGGAATGATCATCACCATCACCCCAGGCACTCCCTCCTGACACACACATACACTCATCCAAACATACACGCACACACATAACCCACTCATGGTTTTGCGTCTATGGTGTTGCTCTCTAAGTGCTCTGATATTGTGTTGCTTGGGCACTGCTCTGTGTTAGGCTGCTTAACTCCCAGAGGCCGTTGGTTACACAGTAAGCTCCCGCACAGATCTGTAAAGGTTTCAAAGGAAGTTACTGGAACCAGATTAAATACCACAACATGAAATGCATTTTACAGATGAGCAGCCAGAGATGCAATTGAACAACATCCTGTTGTGCAGCCCCAAGGGACAACTCACACAGTGACCGATGGGGCCAGGATTAAGTGTACTGTCATGTGTTATAGGCTAAAGTCGTGTCTGTTTGGCTATCCCCGGTGTTCGTTTCTCCATCAGACATCTTAATATCTCTATCTGTCCTCAGAAATACCAGTGAAAAGACCAATAAAGTGGATCTCTGCATGGTGCTGCAGCTCTCACAGGGTGTGAGGTTGCGTGCTGGAGTACATCTGTAGGCTCTCCAGCAGAGCCTGTGATGTTGTCTGACTGTGTCAGAAAGGAATAAAAAAAAATCACCATTCACCGCTGCCCACACTTACATCAACAACACAGCAGGAGTACTGATTAGGACATGGGATCTATAGAAACTATAGCATATAGATAGCTTATAGCAATCATAGCTATCTCCCTACCCATATGATAATCGTTTGGTGGTTGCTTATATTTGTCCAGTTTCACACAAGCGTGTATTATACAAATGTTAAATGGAAATATGTATTTTTTTGCATATACCAAGTCCCCCGGAGACACCCTCGGAGAGTGTGCTCACGGCCAGGGTCAGCCATAATCAGCAGTGAGCCTGGATCAATTAGGGTTAAGTGCTTTGCTCAAGGGCACATTGACAGATCTTTTCACTTTGTCAGCTCGGCGATTCGAACTAACAACCTTTCTGCTACTGGCCCAATGCTCTAACCACTAGGCTACCTGCCGCTCATTGGACGAAATGCAAAGCCAAATTACTTTCAAAACACATTTTAGTACCATTCTGAAAGCTTTAGTCTGCGTAGTATATTCTCAATCCCATTACCGTAGAAACAAAATGGTTTTCTAAGACGAGCTAGGACAACAGTGTGGAGATGTGGTTTGTTTTGTATTTGTTTGGTATTTTGGTTTGCGTTGTTCCCTCCGCTTCCCCAGCTTTTGCCAAGTGCTTGTATCATCCTTTTGGCAGAGCTTTTCAACCTCTGCCATATTGTGGATTCAGAGCTATCTATCTTGTAGAAAACAGAGGGTTGTCTTTAATGGAAGTTTCTCTAATGTTAAACATGTAAAGTGTGTTGTACTGCAGGGCAGCTCTCTTGGCCCTCTATTGTTTTCTATTTTTACCAATGACCTGCCACTGGCATGAAACAAAGCCTGTGTGTCCATGTATGCTGATGATTCAACAATATACGCATCATCAACCACTGCTAGTGAAATTACTGCTCTCTAAACAAACCTAGTGGAGAAGGTGGAAAGTTCCTCAGCGTACACATCACGGGCAAACTGAAATGGTCCACCCACGCAGGCAGCGTGGTGAAGAAGGCGCAGCAGCGCCTCTTTACCCTCATGAGGCTGAAGAAATTTGGCTTGTCACCAAAAACACTCACAAACTTTTACAGATGCACAATCAACAGCATCCTGTCGGGCTGTATCACCGCCTGGTACGGCAACTGCTCCGCACACAACCGTAAAATGCTCTCCAGAGGGTAGTGAGGTCTGCACAACGCATCACTGGGGGCAAACTACCTGCCTTCCAGGACACCTACACCACCCGATGTCACAGGAAGGCCAAAAAGATCATCAAGGAAAGCAACCACCCGAGCCACGGCCTGTTCACCCCGCTATCATCCAGAAGGTGAGGTCAGTACAGGTTCATCAAAGCTGGGACCGTGAGACTGAAAAACAGCTTCTATCTCAAGGCCATCAGACTGTTAAACAGGCATCACTAACATTGAGTGGCTGCTGCCAACATACTGACTCAAATCTCTAGCCACTTTAATAATAAAAAATGGGATGTAATAAATGTATCACTAGTTACTTTAAACAATGCCACTTTATATAATGTTTACATACCCTACATCTCATATGTATATACTGTATTCTATACCATCTACTACATCTTGCCTATGCCGTTCGGCCATCGCTCATCCATATATTTATATGTACATATTCTATTAATTCCTTTACACTTGTGTGTAAAAGGTAGTTGTTGTGAAATTGTTAGATTACTTGTTGGTTATTACTGCATGGTCAGAACTAGAAGTACAAGCATTTTGCTACACTTGCATTAACATCTGCTAACCATGTGTATGTGACCAATATGATTTGATTTGAAGAGTTGCAGTCAGTTCTAGAATGGGTGGCCAGTAATAAACTGGTCTTGAACATCTCTAAAACTAAGAGCATTGTATTTGGTAATCTGGTAATGAATGGTGTGGCTGTTGAGCAAGTTTGAAGAGACTACATTATTTGGTGTTACCCTAGATTGTAAACTGTCATGGTCGAAACTTAAACAATTAATGAATTGTGTGTAAAGGTGGTGAGAAGTCTGTCTGTGATAAAGATTTTTTTGACACCACAGTCCACAAAGCAAGTCCTGCAGACTCAAGCTTTATCTAGATTTCTTTTAAGCTGCAACTGGCCCAGAACAGTGAGCCACATTTTGCTCTTCATTGTAATCATAAGGATAATATCAATACTATGCATGCCCGTCTCTATTGGCTAAGAGTTGAGGAAAGACTGACTGCGTCGCTTCTTGTTTTTATAAGAAACATTCATGTGTTGCAAATTCCAAATTGTTTGCATAGTCGTCACACACACTCAAAAACGAAATAAAGCAACACCTCACGGCACAACGCCTCTCCCTCATGTGACTTGATTTTTGTGTGTATGTACTGACATGTACAGTGCCTTGCGAAAGTATTCGGCCCCCTTGAACTTTGCGACCTTTTGCCACATTTCAGGCTTCAAACATAAAGATATAAAACTGTATTTTTTTGTGAAGAATCAACAACAAGTGGGACACAATCATGAAGTGGAACGACATTTATTGGATATTTCAACTTTTTTAACAAATCAAAAACTCAAATATTGGTCGTGCAAAATTATTCAGCCCCCTTAAGTTAATACTTTGTAGCGCCACCTTTTGCTGCGATTACAGCTGTAAGTCGCTTGGGGTATGTCTCTATCAGTTTTGCACATCGAGAGACTGACATTTTTTCCCATTCCTCCTTGCAAAACAGCTCGAGCTCAGTGAGGTTGGATGGAGAGCATTTGTGAACAGCAGTTTTCAGTTCTTTCCACAGATTCTCGATTGGATTCAGGTCTGGACTTTGACTTGGCCATTCTAACACCTGGATATGTTTATTTTTGAACCATTCCATTGTAGATTTTGCTTTATGTTGTGGATCATTGTCTTGTTGGAAGACAAATCTCCGTCCCAGTCTCAGGTCTTTTGCAGACTCCATCAGGTTTTCTTCCAGAATGGTCCTGTATTTGGCTCCATCCATCTTCCCATCAATTTTAACCATCTTCCCTGTCCCTGCTGAAGAAAAGCAGGCCCAAACCATGATGCTGCCATCACCACACCATGTTTGACAGTGGGGATGATGTGGTCAGGGTGATGAGCTGTGTTGCTTTTACGCCAAACATAACGTTTTGCATTGTTGCCAAAAAGTTCAATTTTGGTTTCATCTGACCAGAGCACCTTCTTCCACATGTTTGGTGTGTCTCCCAAGTGGCTTGTGGCAAACTTTAAACAACACTTTTTATGGATATCTTTAAGAAATGGCTTTCTTCTTGCCACTCTTCCATAAAGGCCAGATTTGTGCAATATACGACTGATTGTTGTCCTATGGACAGAGTCTCCCACCTCAACTGTAGATCTCTGCAGTTCATCCAGAGTGATCATGGGCCTCTTGGCTGCATCTCTGATCAGTCTTCTCCTTGTATGAGCTGAAAGTTTAGAGGGACGGCCAGGTCTTGGTAGATTTGCAGTGGTCTGATACTCCTTCCATTTCAATATTATCGCTTGCACAGTGCTCCTTGGGATGTTTAAAGCTTGGGAAATCTTTTTGTATCCAAATCCGGCTTTAAACTTCTTCACAACAGTATCTCGGACCTGCCTGGTATGTTCCTTGTTCTTCATGATGCTCTCTGCGCTTTTAACGGACCTCTGAGACTATCACAGTGCAGGTGCATTTATACGGAGACTTGATTACACACAGGTGGATTGTATTTATCATCATTAGTCATTTAGGTCAACATTGGCTCATTCAGAGATCCTCACTGAATTTCTGGAGAGAGTTTGCTGCACTGAAAGTAAGGGGGCTGAATAATTTTGCACGCCCAATTCTTCAGTTTTTGATTTGTTAAAAAAGTTTGAAATATCCAATAGATGTCGTTCCACTTCATGATTGTGTCCCACTTGTTGTTGATTCTTCACCAAAAAATACAGTTTTATATCTTTATGTTTGAAGCTTGAAATGTGGCAAAAGGTCGCAAAGTTCAAGGGGGCCGAATACTTTCGCAAGGCACTGTATGTGTAATTGATAGATGCGTGCACACTGCATGTTCATGTTTTTAAATGTATGTAAATTGTAAAGTATTCTGTCTGTAATGTCCTTTTCGTCTGTAATGTCTTTTTCATTTTTGGCCCCAGTAAGACTTGCTATCGCCATTGGAGTCAGCAAATGGGGATCATAATAAAATCAAAAAGTCATCCATTACTAGGAGAGTGAATGTTTTTGCAGAATACACTGGCTGCACAACAACGGCAACCCTCCCCAATGCCAAGCTCACGATGCTTCACAAAATGTTTTTATGGTGATGAGCAAATAACAATCTGGGCTGACACTAATAAGTGGTTGGTGTGGTCTAAGTGTAAAGATCCCCGAAGCACAGATAGCTATTCAGTGAGAGGGACATGCATTTTCAACAGCCTATTTAAAGTTCAATCTTTGGAATGTTTTTAATACAAAACATCACAACCTGCCCTAAGACTCTCTCCATCACTTTACCTGCTTGTATGCACTCCATATCCATTTATTTCTCTGGCTTCCTAATGTCACAGGTAATGCTCACTATGCATTATTGCGGTAGTTACATATATTAGAACTATAGGTTTAGAGACTTATCAATACCGAGAAAATGTGTCTATGTAGGTTTCCATGCCATATTTCCATATTTAGGGGAAAATCCATTGAGGCGTTGTTTGTTGAATCTCTGGTGTGAAAGAGAATGAATAGACACCAACCTGGCCAGAATGTCAATTACATGTTAATTGCATTAAACACACACTTTGCCTTCCCCATTTAACCAAATGTAATTACAATAAGGGAGTTGTTGATGCGATTTTACGCATGGCCTGCAGTCACTAGGCTCTCCTGTCATTTCATGGTAATGCAGGCCTTATGCACGCCCTGGGGAGTCCTCCAGTTCAATCAGCAGTTGCACTCCACTCAGCTGTATCCTGTATGGACAGAGGAGTGCCATGCTCAAAAATGTCTCCAAATGGCTGATGCCCCAAATAGCAAATGCTTTTATGCATGATTTAGTGAGCGATTAGACATCACAAAGCTCATTTTGGAGCCAAACTCTGTACCAGCGTTTATGACTGTTACCGCCATTTATTTAACACACTTATATCCCTCAGGTATGTTTTCATGTACACTCCTTACTGTACCGCACAGAATATGCGTCGTGCCAAATGCTATCCCCAAAGTGTACTTTCAAAACACACATCTCATCTCATTTCTTACACTTAAGCTACAATACAGGAATATAATTGTATGCCTGAGGTACAATTTGAAGCACATGTATAGCATGAGTTGTCTTTTAGTGTAACTCTTTGTCTTGGGCATTGACATTATATATACAGTACGAAAATCTGCCAGATATGATAAGTTTGCTGATGTAGAGAGAGTTTTTACTTAGGATGGGACCAGCATCGATGCCTAACATCACAGATAGAATATAGAACAGATGCCTCCAGTAAACAACATTTGTCACTTTTAGACCACATATGGTGCAGTTATGAGGCCTGGAAATGGAATGGGAGAATTGCCCCACATCGGTGCTGCAGCGCACTCAGAGCTCTGGGCGCCATTAATAATATGAATTGGGGAAAGCAACGTGTTCCACAGCATCTCCCATGCCGCTTCAAGTTAGCCTACTCTTTCTGAGGGGGTCCTATAATAACATAGCCAAGAGCATAGCTTAATGAATGGGTTGATTCTTTGTAGAGCAATTAATTGCTATTTCAATGTACGGACCTCCAGCCTTTCCAGGCAGGGTTAGGACTGCTGATTTGATGAGGCGCTGAGACAGAGAGACGGAGGAATGGAGGGAGGCATGAAAAGAGATATTGAAAGGAGGGAAGGGGGAGGGGGGAGTGTGGAAAGGATGATTGAGACAAGCAATCAGTCCCACCACAGGGAGCAGAGGGCAGGCAGGGGGCT
Source organism: Oncorhynchus kisutch (assembly GCF_002021735.2). Classification (NCBI taxonomy): domain Eukaryota; kingdom Metazoa; phylum Chordata; class Actinopteri; order Salmoniformes; family Salmonidae; genus Oncorhynchus; species Oncorhynchus kisutch. The sequence continues at coordinate 28,741,360 of NC_034174.2, read as the reverse complement.
GTTGCCTGCGGTTACCCTGCTATCTCTAAGTGTGTCAGACTCTCCTCCCCAGCAGCCGATCAATAGACAACGCCTGAGAAGTGAAGTGTGGCTTGACCGTCCCGGCACACACTCTGACACGCCCTCTTAATCCACTGCTAGCCAGCACTATGGTGAAGCACCAGGGAGCAGAACACAGGAGACAGGCCATGTGCTTTCTGTACGATGCTGTAGGTTCAAGTACAAATAATTGTCCTTACATGCTGCAGTTTCAAGTACTGTAGCAATTACCACAATGGCATTGGTCAATCTCCTTCAATTTCAAAGCAGGAGGATTCATGTTATGTATTCTGGTTGTTATGCACTGGCATACCAAACAGCCCTGCAGCCAGTGCAAGGCAGGGGGGCCCACGAACTCTGGGGACCCATGCGCCTGTCATTTATGTCTATTTTCTTTAATTTAATAAATAGTTTTGACATTAACCATCCAAAAAGTCATCCGTATTAAACTTTATAATTTCCATATGGATGGACAGTTGAAGTCGGAAGTTTACATACACCTTAGCCAATACATTTAAACTTTTTCACAATTCCTGTCATTTAATCCTAGTAAGAATTCCCTGTCTTAGGTCAGTTAGGATCCCCACTTTATTTGAAGAATGTTAAATATCAGAATAATAGTAGAGAGAATGATTAATTTCAGCTTTTATTTCATTCATCACATTCCCAGTGGGTCAGAAGTTTACATACACTCAATTAGTATTTTGTAGCATTGCCTTTAAATTGTTTAACTTGGGTCAAATGTTTTGGGTAGCCTTCCACACGCTTCCAACAATAAGTTGGGTGAATTTTGGCCCATTCCTCCGGACAGAGCTGGTATAACTGAGTCAGGTTTGCAGGCCTCCTTGCTCGCACACACTTTTTGTCCTTAAGGTATTTTGCCACAACTGGAAGTATGCTTGGGGTCATTGTCCATTTGGAAGACCCGTTTGCGACCAAGCTTTAACTTCCTGCCTCATGATGTTGTTTCAATATATTCACATAATTTTCCTGCCTCATGATGCCATCTATTTTGTGAAGTGCACCAGACTGATGTCTTGAGATGTTGTTTCAATATATTCACATAATTTTCCTGCCTCATGATGCCATCTATTTTGTGAAGTGCACCAGACCCTCCTGCAGCAAAGCACACTCGCAACATGATGCTGCCTCCCACGTGCTTCAGGGTTGGGATGGTGTCTTTGGCTTGCAAGCCTCCCCCTTTTTCCTCCAAACATAATGATGGTCATTATGGCCAAACAGTTCTATTTTTGTTTCATCAGACTAGAGGACATTTCTCCAAAAAGTACGATCTTTGTCCCCATGTGCAGTTGCAAACCATAGTCTGGCTTTTTTTATGGCGGTTTTGGAGCAGTGGCTTCTACCTTGCTGAGCGTCCTTTCAGGTTATGTCGATATAGGACTCGTTTTACTGTGGATATAGATACTGTTGTACCTGTTTCCTCCAGCATCTTCACAAGATCCTTTGCTGTTGTTCTAGGATTGATTTGCACTTTTCGCACCAAAGTACGTTCATCTCTAGGAGACAGAACGTCTCCTTACTGAGCGGTTTGATGGCTGCGTGGTCCCATGGTGTTTATACTTGCTTACTGTTGTTTGTACAGATAAACGTGGTACTTTCAGGCATTTGGAAATTGCTCCCAAGGCTGAACCAGAGTTGTGGAGGTCTACAATTTTTTTATCTGAGGTCTTGGCTGATTTGTTAGGATGTTCCCATGATGTCAAGCAAAGAGGCACTGAGTTTGAAGGTAGGCCTTGAAATACATCCACAGGTACATCTCCAATTGACTCAAATGGTGTCAATTAGCCTATCATAAGCTTCTAAAGCCATGACATCGTTTTCTGGAATTTTCCAAGCTGTTTAAAGGCACAGTCAACTTAGTGTATGTAAACTTCTGACCTCCTGGAATTGTGATACAGTGAATCATAAGTGAAATAATCTGTCTGTAAACAATTGTTGGAAAATGACTTGTGTCATGCACAAAGTAGATGTCCTAAACGACTTGCCAAAACTATAGTTTGTTAACAAGAAATTTGTGGAGTGGTTGAAAAACGAGTTTCAATGACTCCAACCTAAGTGTATGTAAACTTCCGACTGTACTAGTGCTTCAGTTTGTTGGGCTTCAGGAATGTGACTGAAAATGTGCGTCAGGCCTTGAAAAATATCGTTTTTACTGATTGAACATATTTTTAGTGTATGTGGACACCTGCTCGTCAAACATCTCATTCAAAAATTAATATGGAGTTGGTCCCCTCTTTGCTGCTATAACAGCCTCCACAGTGGGACATTCTCCACTAGCTTTTGGAACATTGCTGCGGGGACTTGCTGTCATTCAGCCACAAGAGCATTAGTGAGGTCGGCACTGATCAATCAATGAAATGTATTTATAAAGCGTTTTTTCCATCTGATATCACAAAGTGCTGATGTTGGGGGATTAGACCTGGCTTGCAATCGGCGTTCCAATTAATTCCAAAGCTGTTCGATGGGGGTGAGGTCAGGGCTCTGTGCAGGCCAGTCAAGTTCTTCCACACCAATCTCAACAAACCATTTTTGTATGGACCTTGCTTTGTGCATGGGGGCATTGTCATGCTGGAACAGGAAAGGGCCTTCCCCAAACTGCTGCCACAAATGGGCCTAGCCCGAACCATAAAAAACAGCCCCAGACCATTATTCCTCCTCCAAACTTTACAGTTGACACTATGCATTGGGGCAGGCAGCTTTCTCCTGCCATCCGCAAAACCCAGATTCGTCCGTCGGACTGCCAGATGGTGATCCATGATTCATCACTCCAGTTTCCACTGCTCCAGAGTCCAATGGTGGCGATCTTTACACCACTCCAGCCGATGTTTGGCATTACACATGGTGATCTTAGGCTTGTGGGAGGCTGCTTCGCCATGGAAATTAATTTCATGAAGCTCCTGACAAACAGTTCTTGAGCTGACGTATCTTCCAGAGGCAGTTTGTAACTCGTAGTGAGTATTACAGCTTCAGCACTCAGCAGTCCCCATTCTGTGAGCTTGTGTGGCCTACTGTACCACTTTGTGGCTGAGCCGTTGTTGCTCCAGATGTTTCCACTTCACAATAACATCACTTAGAGTTGAGCTCTAGCAGGGCAGAAATTTGATGAACTGACTTTTTGGAAAGGTGGCATCCTATGATGGTGCCATGTTGAAAGTCACTGAGCTCTTCAGTAAGGCAAATGTTTGTCTATGGAGATTGCATGGCTGTGTGCTCGATTTTATACACCTGTCAGCAACAAGAGTGGCTGAATAGACAAATCCACTAATTTGAAGGGGTGTCCACATACTTTTGTATATATAGTGTATAAGTGGATATCGGTGAACAAATGCTGTGGTCAAGGATACGACGGTGCCAGTTCAACGAGAGGAGCTTACTCAGGCTTTCAAAAGCGCATATCAGACCTGGAGCATAATGCTTCTTAGCTAGTTTATGAGTTTTAGTTTAGCAAACGATCTCTCTGCAGAAACGACAGTTACAGGATGGTAAAAACTGCTTGATTGCTGTAGCAACTTCAGGGATACTGCAGTGAGTGGTGCTTCAAATACAGCTGTTCTGCAACATCTTTAATTGAGCCTCTCATTCTCCTTAATTGCCGGCCTCAACACGTTACGGAAAGAGATGAACTGTATAGGAAGATCTGGGGACAGGTCGTCTGGATACTGGACAGCCAATCAATTGGCAGATGTCACGTCCTGACCTTAGTTATGTCTGTGTTTACCATACAGAACTGTTTCGTGTCGTTCACTCTCTTTGTTGTTTTTGGTCATTTAGTGTTCTGTTTATTTTATTAAACATCATGAACACTTACGACGCTGCACCTTGGTCCTCTTCACCTTCCACCTACGAATATCGTGACAGCAGATGCAAGTAGATTATCATATTTAGAGGACAACAGCTCGAGGGCTTAAACAAAAACAGCGGTTTGCGATTTTGTTCATACTAGTGAACTGGTGTTTGAGTTGTGTGCTTGCAATTATCAACAGTCTCGTATTTCTTCTATATCTTGGCGTGCATCATTCAAGACTAAGTTTAAATTGTGTACAGCGCAATGGACATATAATGCAGAATGTCTAAGGATGACTGTCTGGGTTGGCAAAACAGTCGGGCCCTCAACCTGAACCTACAGGCTGTGGTGAAAACATTTGCACACAAAAAAGAGGATTTCAGGAGTCCAGGGAACTCTCAAGTTGGATTTAATGTAATTTACTTTGATTATTGCAGCCCATTTGTGTAAGCTATTAGCCAAACAAAACCTGCTGATTTCAGTGGCTGAATTTATCCTCAAGCCAACTAGATTTTCCCTCATTGCTAGGCTATTTGATGTGTCATTTTTCAATTTTTTTTAAATAAATAGCAGCTGTCATGCAGGTTCATGTAGCCTATACAGGACATGCAGCCACATAGACATCGCGCAATTTCAGCACTATGGACAGTGATTGGTTTGTGAGTGGCTGTCTGACTGACACATTTAACTTTTGGGGGGCAAACTCCGACCTTGCTGGGGTCCAAAGAAACTGTTTTGCGAGTGTTGTTTTTGGCAACTGAAATTCATTTGCTTTGCTCAAGCAACATCCATTTCAATATACACTGCTCAAAAAATAAAGGGAACACTTAAACAACACAATGTAACTCCAAGTCAATCACACTTCTGTGAAATCAAACTGTCCACTTAGGAAGCAACACTGATTGACAATACATTTCACATGCTGTTGTGCAAATGGAATAGACAACAGGTGGAAATTATAGGCATTTAGCAAGACACCCCCAATAAAGGAGTGGTTCTGCAGGTGGTGACCACAGACCACTTCTCAGTTCCAATAAGTCCTGGCTGATGTTTTGGTCACTTTTGAATGCTGGCGGTGCTTTCACTCTAGTGGTGGCATGAGACGGAGTCTACAACCCACACAAGTGGCTCAGGTAGTGCAGCTCATCCAGGATGGCACATCAATGCGAGATGTGGCAAGAAGGTTTGCTGTGTCTGTCAACGTAGTGTCCAGAGCATGGAGCGCTACCAGGAGACAGGCCAGTACATCAGGAGACGTGGAGGAGGCCATAGGAGAGCAACAACCCAGCAGCAGGACCGCTACCTCTGCCTTTGTGCAAGGAGGAGCAGGAGGAGCACTGCCAGAGCCCTGCAAAATGACCTCCAGCAGGCCACAAATGTGTCTGCTCAAATGGTCAGAAACAGACTCCATGAGGGTGGTATGAGGGGCCGACGTCCACAGGTGGGGGTTGTGCTTACAGCCCAACACCGTGCAGGACGTTTGGCATTTGCCAGAGAACACCAAGATTGGCAAATTCGCCACTGGTGCCCTGTGCTCTTCACAGATGAAAGCAGGTTCACACTGAGCACATGTGACAGACGTGACAGTCTGGAGACGCCGTGGAGAACGTTCTGCTGCCTGCAACATCCTCCAGCATGACCGGTTTGGCGGTGGGTCAGTCATGGTGTGGGGTGGCATTTCTTTGGGGGGGCGCACAGCCCTCCATGTGCTCGCCAGAGGTAGCCTGACTTCCATTAGGTACCGAGATGAGATCCTCAGACCCCTTGTGAGACCATATGCTGGTGCGGTTGGCCCTGGGTTCCTCCTAATGCAAGACAATGCTAGACCTCATGTGGCTGGAGTGTGTCAGCAGTTCCTGCAAGAGGAAGGCATTGATGCTATGGACAGGCCCGCCCGTTCCCCAGACCTGAATCCAATTGAGCACATCTGGGACATCATGTCTCGCTCCATCCACCAACGCCACGTTGCACCACAGACTGTCCAGGAGTTGGCGGATGCTTTAGTCCAGGTCTGGGAGGAGATCCCTCAGGAGACCATCCGCCACCTCATCAGGAACATGCCCAGACGTTGTAGGGAGGTCATACAGGCACGTGGAGGCCAGACACACTACTGAGCCTCATTTTGACTTGTTTTAAGGACATTACATCAAAGTTAGATCAGCCTGTAGTGTGGTTTTCCACTTTAATTTTGAGTGTGACTCCAAATCCAGACCTCCATGGGTTGATAAATTTGATTTCCATTGATAATTTTTGTGTGAGATTTTGTTGTCAACACATTCAACTATGTAAAGAAAAAAGTATTTAATAAGAATATTTCATTCATTCAGATCTAGGATGTGTTATTTTAGTGTTCCTTTATTTTTTTGAGCAGTGTATTATTTGATGTAATTATACAGCATTGCATTTAGAATTTCCACACCCCAAAATGTGTCTGTCAGACTACAAAGATTATCTCAACATCTCACTGTGCTCAAATGTGGGAAATATTTATGATGAGTAAACATTATCAGGGCAGCCAGGTGGAATAGTGAAGGAGCCCCATAGCTGCATTCAAGACTGGGGTGGATGACTGTTTAACCTCCACAGTATCCAACCTCAGTATCCATCCTTAGTGTATTGGTACTAAGGTTTCATTTTGAGTGGTTGACATCTGAAAGCTTCCACACGCAGCTCCTGCCAGCAATTTTTTGTGATGGAGTGTAAGCCGTCACAACTGATCTATTCAAGGTTTTGGCAGTGGTGTGCTGACCAGTGGTGTACTAAGTGGCTAGCCCAAGCTCTCTCTTTCCGCTCTCTTTCATTCAGACCTCCTGATGAGACTCATTGTTGTTGTTGTTTATCATTCTCCATGAGGCTTCAGTTTACATCCCTTCATCAAACAGAATAATGGCAGCTGCAGAGAGCGAGAAACAGAGAGAGCGAGAAACAGAGAGAGCGAGAAACAGAGAGCGGGGGAGAGAGAGAGAGATAGAGACAGAAAGATAGGGATTTGGCTGTGGAGCTCTGGCTTTCTGCTCTGTCTGTGAAAGGTTTAGGGGGTCTTATGTGAATAGAATGCTTTATCTCTGATTCATTAGTGACTTTGCCCCTGTGTGTGTGTGAAGTGACTGTCTGTCCTCATTAAGGCCTCTGATAGAATGGCTCTGTATTTACCATTTGTTCCGAAGGGCAGGCACCATTATTTGTCGTCATTAATACATAGTAAAGGCTGAAGGCCAGAGACAGGGTGTGTTCACACACACTGGCAGCATTTCACTTCTCCCGTCCTTCATGCACACAGTACTTATGGAAATCAGAATGGGTAAACACGGCCTTGGGCTTAGTCAGGTATTTAATCATATTTAATAACACCCTCCACGACAAATAACAACAGCAGGACCAATACCTTTGCTGACCCAATAATCACTTGGACGGCGGACATAGCGGAGTGTTATTCATACTAATTGAATGATTAGCTGAAGAAAGTTGCTGAGCGTTCAGGTGCAAAGGAAAGCAGTGGACCCTCTGACCCACACCAACTAGTCCTGGCAATATGCCTTCAATTACAGCCTTTTAATGAATGACCCTCAAAGCCCTGATCATCCCTGGGAAAGGCTATATCTGAGACAGACTCAGAGGTCATCTCAGAGGGGGATCATTAAGAAATCCTCTGCAGGTACTGTAGGAAGATTTTATACATGATTGCAACCCAAACACTAAATAGCCCAACTTCATCATTATTGATTATTCAATCTATGATCTGGCTGAGCCTGCTCCTCTAATTGTTCAGGTAGTCTTCTCTGGGAGCAGAGACTTCATCTTGTTGCTCCTGTCAAATACCATGTCTATTATCTATTGTTCTTACATAGAGCATGTGCACTACTATTTTAACTATCAACACATTTAAAAGCTACAATATATCCTAATTTGCAACCTACCTTTCAACATGGTCCTAAATACGGCTCCTCGGTAATCATAGCGATACAGTATCATAAGAAAATCTTTAAAATCTCTAAGCATTGTTGTCAAAATACTTCTGAAATCTATCATTCAAAAGATGCACTCAAGGTTCCATCGATCCTATTCACAGTGGTTCTGGGAAATATGGAATAAGTTATCATATGAAATATGAAAACATCTCAACAGAAGGGGCTTTTGTTTTTGAACAATGTTAACGTCGACCATGTCCTCTCACTCTCTCTAAACATCACTGCATGGAAGAATATTCTGAAGGTAATCCATCTCAATGAGTTTATTGTACTGTATCTCAATTATTGTCATTGTACTGGAAATATATGTTTTAACTGTGGCTTGTTAACATAAAGTTATGCAGAATTCAGAGGTGTTGAATGTATGTGTCTCTGGTATACAGTACCAGTCAAAAGTTTGGACACACCTACTCATTCCAGGGTTTTTCTCTATTTTTCTTTATTTTCTACATTGTAATAATAAAAAACATCAAAACTATGAAATAACACATATTGAATCGTGTAGTAAACAAAAAAGTGTTAAACAAATCAAAATATAATATTCTTCAAAGTAGCCACACTTTGCCTTGATGACAGCTTTGCACACTCTTGGCACTCTCTCAACCAGCTTCACCTGGAATGCTTTTCCAAAAGTCTTGAAGGATTTCCCACATATGCTGAGCACTTGTTGGCTGCCTTTCCTTCACTCTGCGGTCCAACTCATGCCAAACTATCTCAATTGGGTTGAGGTCGGGTGATTGTGGAGGCCAGATCATCTGATGCAGCACTCCATCACTCTCCTTCTTGGTCAAATAGCACTTACACAGCTTGGAGGTGCATTGGGTCAATGTCCTGTTGAAAAACAAATGATAGTCCCATTCAGCGCACATCAGATGGGAGGGTGTATCACTGCAGAATGCTGTGGTAACCATGCTGGTTAAGTGTGACGAATTCAAAATAAATTGTGACAGCGTCACCAGCAAAGCACCCTCACACCTCCTCCTCCAGATCATCTGTTCACCTACTCTGTGTCTCACAAAGACACAGCGGTTGGAATCAAAAATCTCAAATGTGGACTCATCAGACCAAATGACAGATTTCCACCGGTCTAATGTCCATTACTCGTGTTTCTTGGCCCAAGCAAGTCTCTTCTTCTTATTGGTGTCATTTAGTTGTGGTTTCTTTGCAACAATTCAACCATGAAGGCCTATTTGACTCAGTGTTTGTAACTTGAACTCTGTGAAGCATTTATTTGGGCTGCAATTTCTGAGGCTGGTAGCTCTAATGAACTTATCCTCTGCATCAGAGGGAACTCCGGGTCTTCCTTTCCTGTGTGGGTCCTCATGAGAGCCAGTTTCATCATAGCGCTTGACGGAGTTTGCGACTGCACTTGAAGAAACTTTCAAAGCTCTTTACATTTTCTGGATTGACTGACCTTCATGTCTTAAAGTAATGATGGACTGTCGTTTCTCTTTGCTTATTTAAGCTGTTCTTTCCATAATATGGACTTGGTCTTTTATCAAATAGCGTTATCTTCTGCATACCACCCCTACCTTAATTTATGGGCTCAAATGCATTAAGAAGGAAAGAAATCCACAAATGTACTTTCAACAAGGCACTTCTGTTAATTGAAATGCATTCCAGGTGACTACCTCATGAAGCTGGTTGAGAAAATGCCAAGAGTGTGCAAAGCTGTCATCAAGGCAACGGGTAGCTACTCAAATATAAAATATATTTTGATATGTTTAACACTCTTTTGGTTACTACATGATTCCGTATGTGTTATTTCACAGTTTTGATGTCTTCCCTATTATTCTACAATGTAGAAAATAGTAAAAATAAAGAAAAACCCTGGAATGAGTAGGTGCATCTAAACTTTGGACTGGTACTGTATATTTAGGCAATAAGGCACAAAGGGGTGTGGTATATGGCCAATATGCCATGGCTAAGGGCTGTTCTTATGCATGACGCAATGCGGCATGCTTGGATACAGCCCTTAGCCTTGGTATACTGGCCATATACCATAAACCCCCGAGGTGCCTTATTGCTATTATAAACTGGTTACCAACGTAATTAGAGCAGTAAAAGGTTTTTGTCATATCTGTGGTATACGGTCTGATATATCACGGCTATCAGCCAATCAGCATTCAGGGCTCGAACCCAGTTTATCTAATTATCTTTAGAAAAGCAGAATAAGGGTTTAAAAGCAGTGCAACATCCTGCGGTAGTATATCACCTGCAAATTGACTCCCTCTTTTTGTGTACCAGTCCTGTTAAGAGAAACCATCTGAAATGTTATGATTTGTGGAGACCAAACTCAACTAATTGGCCCTTAAGTCTGCTGTATTCCTACCTGCACTGCAACAGCCAAACAACAAGTAAACAACCGTGCCTGTCAAATGAACTGGTCGCACATCTCAAACCAAATGAGGAGTTTAGGCTACACTGGGATGTTAACGCTTTGGAAACAGCAACTCTGTATTTCTGTGGCTTATTACATATTGATGTATGCAGTTATGCACAAGACACAGGGAGTAAATTAAAACAAGCTGTTTGATTGCACACAAAATTGTGTTTTAGTTAGTTGCAATTGACAGTTACTAAATGACTTAATGGAGGAATGTTGGCAGATCTGTGTTGTGCCTGGTGAGGGGGTGCATAGTGGCTTCAAGGTATTCAGACAGCGTGCACAAGCCAAATTCTCTCCTTTATTAACTACAATCCGGCAGATGCCTTTCTCCTGCTGTGGTGGAATCTTACTGTTGTTTTGAATCTCATAAAGGCTCATTACCAGTACCTTAATCAGTGTTGAGGCCTAGCGTGGGGCTGCTACGCGTGGGCTGTACCTGGCCCCATCTCTCCCTGCCTCTGGCTGATTACACACACACACAATGCTAATTATCCTACATACTCATATTTCATACCTGAAGCCAATTCATTGTGTTACACTTTGTTTCTGAAACAAGAAAATAGACCTGTGCCCACTTTGTTCATGTATTGCATATTTTTAAGAAGCATAGGAAGCTTTTTGGAGTGGGTCCTAAAGAAATATATAGTTATTTAGGACATTAACAATATAATATATAGTTATTTAGGCCATTAACAACGTATAATTGAGTGGTAGTTAAACCTGTCATCCTTTTCTTCTAGGAGAGGAGAACACACCAGGATGGTTCTGTGCAGAAGATGAAGGGAAGACCATGGCACCATTTTGGCCTTTACTCACCTGCCGTGTGCCTGTCTTCTCCACCAAATCCTCGGACAGGAAGGTGAGTTCCAGCTTCAAAAGCCTCTTTGTTCGGCTCAAGTCGTCTAGTTATTTTATTTATTTATTTTTATTTTTACAGGGACAGTGCACATTAATCAACATTTCAGTAAAAGTGCCGGTTTTAGCCAACCGGCTAATTTTCAAGTTAAACAGACTAGTGTGCGGTCTTCAATAGTTTTAAGGATTGTTTCTCAGACATGAACTGAGATACACTGTATGGCTTAACAAAATGGCCGTGGCCCATCGACATCCCCACTCAATCAATAATCACAGCATCTACAAGCAGAGAATGAGGGGCATGTCTACTGTGCTACATTGCAGTGCAGTTAAACACAGTCTTTTCCCATTGACGGGTAATCAAAGAGTACTTGCTGCTGCACCCCAGGAGCTAAAAATACACCATCTCAGGGAGGATCTCGCTCCAATGGTCCTAGAGTCTTGGAACAGTACATTCCCCAGCAACGCTGGCTAGAAAGTGGCGATCAATAGAGCCTGTTAAGAGTTGGGAGCCTCGCATAAATCAACTGGCAAACTGTAAGAGATGGACTAAAAGGTTTTCAGGACTCAGTCAAAAAGGTATCAAATCAATTTGCAGTGGCTGGAAGATGATATTTCTGACTACATTTTCAGCTATAATGTAGTTACAGGGCTTGCAGTGCAAGGTGGGTGGGGGATGCCAAATTACCATGGCCACCAGGGGAGGACGTTATAAAGTGATCATGCAATTACCTTAATGGCTATGGGACACCTAAGCATAAATCAATGTTCTGACATTAGATTAAGATTCCACACAACCCAATAGTCTGTCTGGAAGCCATATGGGCAAAGGAGCAAGGGGGGTCCTCGGCAGCTGGAACAGTGGAGTCTGGAGGAGACAAACATCCCTCTGTATTATTGTGGGTTTTAGAACGTTCCCAGAGGATCGCATGGGGCTTCTGGATTCTTCTACTAATGTCTGGTACACCTGCTGAGAGAGTGAGCCAAGGCAATTAATGGATTTGGAGCCAGCAGGACCACACTGCCCCAGAGGATTTGCCCACATTCTCTTTTCCTAACACAAACAAATGAGACACCTGAGCATGCCAACCAAAGGGCATGGAAACCATGTCTGTCATATGAGCTGACCACAAAATTGCCTGATAGCGAATTATTTTCTCGGGATGAGAGACATTGTTGTTGTTGTGTTTACATGAACGTGCGGGTGAGTTTCTGAAATGTATGTGTTTATGCATGCGTGTGTGCCTGCACTGTGTGTCTGTGTTCACATTAGCTGTTGCTGGAGTGCATGTGGAAACAGGGGGCTGGAAGAAGGTGGCATTAAAGAGAGTGACTAAGTCTTCCATGCAGACCCCTCCCCCCTCTCTTTTTCTATCCCTCCCTCTCTCTCTGTCTTTCTCTCATTCTTTCTCCCTCTATCATCCTCTCTTTCTCTCACTCTGTCCCTCCCTTTCTGTCTCTCTCTCTCTCTCTTCTCTCTCCAGCTCAGCCTTTGCACTTCCACTGGGAAGCACACGTCTATACGTGCCAAAGCTCCCAACATCTCTTTCTCCAGTGTTGGCAGCCTCACTTGGCAGTCTGACTTACAGTGAGGGCGAGAAAATAAAAAAAAGAGTGGCTGAAGGAGCCAGAGCCGTTTCCAACAGAAAATAAAGTTCTAAAGCAGCGTAGCATGAACATGCGAGCAGAGCGCGGGTCACCTGAGGGAGCTCTGCCAACTGATCACTGCTGTGCACTCTGGACACTGCTCACTGGGAGGTGGAGCGGGCTGCTGGGCAGATTCGTTAGGCACCGGAGATAACCCTTATCACAAGTCTCTGTTGAGTGAGATCAGTAGGGATTGACTGACACACACTCACACACTTACGAGACCCAGTCTATCAGGCATGGTTTGCCCCACTTCTGAGGCACATAAGCAGAAGCTGTTATCGCTAATGTAGCACATCCTGTAGCCCTTTGTTGTGCTTGAAATTAATTATAATCTCTCAACCATGCAATTCCTCAAACTTTAAACTCTACTGTATGTTGAAATCAGGTCTTTGTAGAATATATGATATATATTATGTTATTAGGACACCATACCTCTACCCCTTGTGAACTTGATGTTCATTTAACTAATACTGAGGGGTGAAAGAGATGGCTGTTTCAAAATGCCCAAGGAGCTGGCCGTAGGCTGCTGCCTCTAAGTGCTGGCTGGTAAAATAATTTTAGTTGGCTTACAGTCTGTGGTGCTCAGCTTGAATCCCCCAGACAGGGCCCAGCTCTCCTTCCACCACTTCACTCTCCTCCAATCTCCATTCTGAGTAGGCACCTGAATGTCACAGGGATGTGGTCTGCTGTGTTTCCAAGGCCACCCATTTCCATTCCATCTAGCATTTGTCACACTCAGACGCTCCAAGGCCGGACTAATGGAGCGGATGCAATGACGATGATCCCCACTATCCTAGAGCAGATGAGTGGTTTAGTGTATCATATAGCAGCTCCATTGAGAACTTTGTATGTGTGTGTGTGTGTGTGTATGTGAGCATGCGTGTGTGTGTGTGTGTGTGTGTGTATGTGAGCATGCGTGTGTGTGTGTGTGCGCGTGTCTGTGATGAACCTGTCTTTACACAGCAGAAACCCTCCACGTATCCTCCAGACTGAAAAGGCCACATCCTCAGCGCCTCATAGGGCTCTCACAGATCCAAGACCACAAAGAAAATACATGTTACCATATTCTGTTTATGAGGCATTAGGAGAAGGAAAGAAGCTGGTGATGGCTGGTATGCAGTAGTAGAGCTCTTATACTACTTTTGGGGATTTCATCATGTAGGCTTTGAAGTGGAGAATGACAAGCTGGAAAAAGGGTTTGGGCTGCATCAGGTTAGCTTCCTTTTTCTCTTTCTTTGAGAGGATTATCTCCTGTGTCTCGGAACAGAGACTGGCTGGCTTGCATCTCGGCCTAATACACTCAATTAGTTCACAGAGATCACTAGCCTGGCTAAGCAAGGTCACTGTTATTTGTTTTTAAAATCCATTAAACAGACGTCATGCGAGACCATCTCCTTTGTTCCCTTCATTGAGTGCAGTGGAGAAACATTAAACATGGTCATTGGGGTCTCTGTGCAGTGGAGAACAATTAAACATGGTCACTGGGGTCTCTGTGCAGTGGAGAAACATTAAACATGGTCACTGGGGTCTCTGTGCAGTGGAGAAATATTAAACATGGTCACTGGGGTCTCTGTGCAGTGGAGAAACATTAAACATGGTCACTGGGGTCTCTGTGCAGTGGAGAAATATTAAACATGGTCACTGGGGTCTCTGTGCAGTGGAGAAACATTAAACATGGTCACTGGGGTCTCTGTGCAGTGGAGAAATATTAAACATGGTCACTGGGGTCTTTGTGCATTGGAGAAATATTAAACATGGTCACTGGGGTCTCTGTGCAGTTGAGAAATATTAAACATGGTCACTGGGGTCTCTGTGCAGTGGAGAAACATTGAACATGGTCACTGGGGTCTTTGTGCAGTGAAGAAACATTGAACATGGTCACTGGGGTCTCTGCGCTGGACTTGTTGTGCGTGTTTGTGCTGCTTGCTGTGCATGTCCCTCCCGCTCTCCGTCTCATCCATCTTTCCTGCTGATGGTGGGGATAAGAGAGGAGGCAGTGGCGTGTTCTACGACTGGCCCTAAAGGAGTGATTCAGTGCTGGAAAGGAGTTTGTAGAGGGGCCATCATCACTGGTCTCAGGCTGTAAGTGTTGGAGTATATTTATAGCTTTGTTGGGTTTGAAAGAACTGCTGATTTACGACAATACTGACTTAAAGCTGTTCTGGCGTTGGTGACAAAGGTGGCTCGATTGGAAGGCTGTATGTGTGTTGCTCACCACACTGTAGACGACGTGCCCATGAAATATGGATCAAAAAAAGAGGGAGAAAAATGGAAAGGGAGAAAACCTTTTCCCTGATGATGCAACATCCGTCTGTTGATTTCTCTCTCTCTCCCCAACATGGTTTTGGGTAAAGTCATCAAGATGACACCTTATGCAATCGCTCTCTTCCTCGTTTCTTCATGAAGGTCGTTCTTTTCTTTTCTGAGCAGCAGATATCATCCTCCTCTCTGATTTGTGGGGAACAGATGCCACAGCATGGATTAAAAGCTCTTCCTTGACACAGATCCGCTGGGGCGTAGCAGGCTCCCTTTCTAGTCTGCAGCGCTATCCCTCTGGCAAACACAAACACGCAAACAGCAGGGTGCAAAAGTGCCTGAGCCTGTCTGTTTGGAAAGGACACACTGTCCCCACAGCCATGTTCCCCAGCTCTCATCAAGGCTTTGCTTTATTAATTGCTAAAGCCGTAACCTCCCCAGCTCCCCTGTCTCACAGGAGTGGTGTGATTCATTAGGAGGGCTATAGATTTTTGGTGAAGGAGGGTTCATTTCAAACAGCCCTAATCTGCTGCTTGTTTATTCATCTCATTCTCCTCTCTCCTGGCGTGTCACCCAGCATCAGAGGAGAACTGATCTCTCCACACAAACAGACTGCCGCTGCTCATCCCCACAGTTCAAACGGGGCAAGGCGACAGGCCCTCGGAGGGAGGATTATAGGGATGCAGGAGGAAGTGTCAATCTGATTTCTCTGTGCTAGCTGGATCACAGCCGACGTGTCGCTTGGACTGATACGGCCAGGCCTCCTGGTCAATGCTGCGGGGTTGCTGGGCTCAGCAAAAGAAAAACTGCTTCAGTCCACCTTGTCACCATCGCGGGGACACAGTGACAGCACACAATCTCATACTGCTTAATACTCCTCATCAAAGAACCACTCACTACAGGGTCAGGGCAAACTTCCGTCATTTAGAGAAAACAACTCACTGTGAGTTGTCTATTCCAACATCTTCACCAAGGTGTAGTGTAGACAGTGGCCAAGCTCTCATCTTTGTGGATCTCTTTATGTCAGCACTAAAGACTATCAGATGCCAAGCCTATTGAGCCAAGATAATGTTTTATATTGATGGTGATAGTCAGCACAAACTCAGCCCACCTCAGACCAATCTACACAGCAGAAGGCTATCTCTCCTGTGAGTAGTGTTAGTGCTGTGCCGATCTGTAGAGACTTCAGAGGTAAACTCAAAAAGCACTGATGAAGTATGAGTTGTATTTGAAAAATACCTAAATTATGGTAATTAAATATGTATGAAGACAGGATTAATCACGTGCTTTACATTATCATCCTTTCAGGCCTCTGAATTATGTCGACATCATTATGAGTTGTTTGTGTGATTACCATGGTATTTAAATGGTTTTCACAAGCCTCTGTTTTTCCTTGCTTAAAGCTCTTTCAGTCTGGCTTCCATCCATGTCTTCTCTTCTCTTTTCTACTGCTCTCCATACCAACAGAGGGCAGTGTGGTGCTAGTGTTCAGATGCAGGGGCAGCCTGAGCCATTGCACTGCTTGACTGCGAGGTCATCTGCAAAGGGGCTGATCCGTCGTTGTGACAGTTAACATACTAATTACTGTAAATAATAGGTTCTCTAGCAATGCCTTGGAGAGGGGAGTGCCGCTCCCGTCCTCCACCCCCCTCCACAAGTGTCTTACTTCACTCTGTTCCTGTCAAGATAGTGCACAGACAAATTGTACAACCAGGAGGGGAACACAGTAGATGGGCTAAATGTTAGCCTGCTGATGTAAACATTCTTCCTTTTGTATGATATAAAAGGATACTCTAATGTGTCAGAATATGAAATCCATGCATCACTGAAGAGAAAGCAAACGAGTTCTGCATCCCACCCTGTTCTACCCTGTTCTGAATGTTCCAGTGTTCCTGTGTATTTATTCTGTTGGTTTGTTCTGTCTTTCTCACGGTTTGTTCTCTCCTTCACACTGTTCTTCTCTACTAATTACTCTGTCAGTCTCTCCTCTACCTGAACAATACATGGCCCACTGCCAGGTCTTACAAGAACACTAGCTACCTACATCTAGAAAACTGTAAGACAAAACAAGAGGGCACCCTCTTTTGAGCACATAGTGGCTAATTGACTACCGTGTTCATATTCCATAATGTAATAGTTCTTCCCTGTTGCCAGAAGTTGGCTTGATTTTCTTACTGTCCAGAAAAGTGGGTGAGCAAATGAATCAAGTCTTAACTTACAAAAGCAGAAAACTGATTAATATTTTTGAGAGACTTTTGCATTGAATTCCTGTTTTGTTGAGCCAATCTGGCCACAATAGAATGGGTTCCAAGGATGGCAGGGGAAATTTGAAACCCAAGATATTACTCCTTGATCCTATGTAGAGACGGCCTGGCAACTGTGTCCACGTCCCCCTGTTTTTGTCTCAGTGGGTACCAGAGGACCCTTTGTTCTGAGTTCCATGCCATCTGATCAGGAGGATTAAACAGCCTCTGCCACACACCCTGTGCCTCCCGTTTGGTGCCATCCAGGACCCCTGTCGAGACAGAGTTGTGGTTGTGGAATCTTATAGGTGGGCAGAGATCACCATAGCCTAGCACAACTGGGCCTCATGCAGATAGGTGCCTGGCAGGGATAGATGGAGGGAGGCAATTGATGCCACAGAGAACTCTTGGCCCGTGGTGCTCTTTTCAAACCCATTATTTGACGGACAGTCCATCGCTTTCATCCAGGGAAGTTGGAGCCGCCTGCCATTGCCGCTGGAACCAGCGGGGACGGAGAGAGCGACATGCAGAATGTGCATCACATTGGCCGGATGTGTTGCTATTGCTCAGCGAGCAGCTGAGAAGGACACGTGGAACAGACAAATCTGTGTTGAGTCATGAATATCAGTTTGTGATTTCCTGACAATGTCAGGCCACGCTCAGAGCAGATATATGCAAAACTATTCTTCCACTTCATTACACTTATTGCCTGATCTGATCTGTGGAACAGCCAAAGGAGATATCAAATCTTTACTTTACAGACAATACTTATTAAATTGAAGGAGACATCCCTGGCCAGGCTTAATAATAAGCTGATATCCGTATGTTTATCCCAGAGCTTTAACCACACTGTGAGCTTAGCTTCACGACAATAAAGAGTTAAAAACAGAAAGCAGCTGCACCCTATTCAATCCATTCCTACTGCTGCAGATGGTTTAATCTTAGTCTTTCAATAACTTTGAACATTCTGAGTAGTAGAGGGCTGCAAGCACAGAAGGTGGTTGACGCTCATTTAATTTAAGACACTGGATGACATCCAGATCATGAAATGATAACATGAGCAGAGTGTCTTAACTTTGATCCAGCCATCCTTCTGGGTTAGATTCCCTGGAGGATATTGAACAACAACTAACAAGCAAACCCAAGGCTGTCCCGTTGGTGGCAGTGCCATGTGCTCCTTAGACTGGAAGCTGTCTAAGAGAGTGTCTCTACACATACTGACACTGACTGTGTGTGGGCTTTAACTGACTGCTACTCTATTGATTAAATGCAATTGGGTGCGAGTGCCGGAGCCAGTCAATTATCAGTTAATAAACAGCAGAAGTTTTCTATTAGTGGCTGTTAGTGCGTGTGATAGATTGTTGCTATGTGGATTTGACCAGGAGAGGGGAAGGGAGGTGATGGGAGGAGCGTTGCCTTGGGTGTATTAAACCTAACTCCATTGGGTTGCTTTGTCTTGGTCGGTTTTGTTATTGTAATACTGAGCTTAAAATATACAGTGCCTTGCGAAAGTATTCGGCCCCCTTGAACTTTGCAACCTTTTGCCACATTTCAGGCTTCAAACATAAAGATATAAAACTGTATTTTTTTGTGAAGAATCAACAACAAGTGGGACACAATCATGAAGTGGAACGACATTTATTGGATATTTCAAACTTTTTTAACAAATCAAAAACAGAAAAATTGGGCGTGCAAAATTATTCAGCCCCCTTAAGTTAATACCTTGTAGCGCCACCTTTTGCTGCGATTACAGCTGTAAGTCGTTTGGGGTATGTCTCTATCAGTTTTGCACATCGAGAGACTGAAAATGTTTCCCATTCCTCCTTGCAAAACAGCTCGAGCTCAGTGAGGTTGGATGGAGAGCATTTGTGAACAGCAGTTTTCAGTTCTTTCCACAGATTCTCGATTGGATTCAGGTCTGGACTTTGACTTGGCCATTCTAACACCTGGATATGTTTATTTTTGAACCATTCCATTGTAGATTTTGCTTTTGTTTTGGATCATTGTCTTGTTGGAAGACAAATCTCCGTCCCAGTCTCAGGTCTTTTGCAGACTCCATCAGGTTTTCTTCCAGAATGGTCCTGTATTTGGCTCCATCCATCTTCCCATCAATTTTAACCATCTTCCCTGTCCCTGCTGAAGAAAAGCAGGCCCAAACCATGATGCTGCCACCACCATGTTTGACAGTGGGGATGGTGTGGTCAGGGTGATGAGCTGTGTTGCTTTTACGCCAAACATAACGTTTTGCATTGTTGCCAAAAAGTTCAATTTTGGTTTCATCTGACCAAAGCACCTTCTTCCACATGTTTGGTGTGTCTCCCAGGTGGCTTGTGGCAAACTTTAAACAACACTTTTTATGGATATCTTTAAGAAATGGCTTTCTTCTTGCCACTCTTCCATAAAGGCCAGATTTGTGCAATATACGACTGATTGTTGTCCTATGGACAGAGTCTCCCACCTCAACTGTAGATCTCTGCAGTTCATCCAGAGTGATCATGGGCCTCTTGGCTGCATCTCTGATCAGTCTTCTCCTTGTATGAGCTGAAAGTTTAGAGGGACGGCCAGGTCTTGGTAGATTTGCAGTGGTCTGATACTCCTTCCATTTCAATATTATCGCTTGCACAGTGCTCCTTGGGATGTTTAAAGCTTGGGAAATATTTGTGTATCCAAATCCGGCTTTAAACTTCTTCACAACAGTATCTCGGACCTGCCTGGTGTGTTCCTTGTTCTTCATGATGCTCTCTGCGCTTTTAACGGACCTCTGAGACTATCACAGTGCAGGTGCATTTATACGGAGACTTGATTACACACAGGTGGATTGTATTTATCATCATTAGTCATTTAGGTCAACATTGGATCATTCAGAGATCCTCACTGAACTTCTGGAGAGAGTTTGCTGCACTGAAAGTAAAGGGGCTGAATAATTTTGCACGCCCAATTTTTCAGTTTTTGATTTGTTAAAAAAGTTTGAAATATCCAATAAATGTCGTTCCACTTCATGATTGTGTCCCACTTGTTGTTGATTCTTCACAAAAAAATACAGTTTTATATCTTTATGTTTGAAGCCTGAATACTTTCGCAAGGCACTGTAATACATCAGCAAACAAACTCACAATTCTTTGCTGGGCAGGCCCAAACTGTAAGCTCAGGAATCACACTCCAGAATGAATCCCACAATTGGTAATACAGCACACTATCCAATAAAGAGAATCCATTACACAAGAAAGAATGGAGCCAGACAATGCAATGCCTGCTTGCTGCAGTGTGACTACTCATTGATAACGTTGCAAACCTCCAGTGGGTTCGATGCATGTGCCTTGTAGAAGTGCGCACAGCGATCGTCACACATCTAATGTGTGGTAAATTTAGACACAGTGGAGCATAGATTTCACAGCAGATGCACAGGAACATAACACGTCCACCTGTGTTTCCCTCAGTAAGTCATCCCTCCCTTGTGGAACCAGAGACAAAAGCCTGACAACACATGCCAACTGTATAAATAGTATAAAACATGGTTCTGTTGTGGACTGTTACCAGTGACAATACCTTTAATCAAAGGCCAGATTTTTGGATTTGACTACAGGTGCTAATGCATATTACTTTCTGGCTGCCATTGATGCAAGCTAAAACATGAATGATGACTATCATAGGGGGGAGGCCACTCCCTGATGATGTGTGTAGGAATATCTACGGCTATAGCTCCTTCCCCTGTCTTCCAGCATGCTGCAATGCAGGCTATGGCCTACACTAACCATAGTGGCCACCTAGAGGTGGCATATGGGCTGGCGCCCCCTTGGGGTAATGGGTGGGACGAACCCAGTGTCGGGAGTTGGGTCATTGGGAACCTACAGGCTGGGAGACCGCCCTCTCATTCCATCAACAAACCTCAATTAGCTCACCTGCTGATCACCTGCTGATCACTAGGTAGCCTAGTGGTTAGAGCTAGATTGAATCCCAGAGCTGACAAGGTAAACATTTGTCGTTCTGCCCCTTAACAAGGCAGTTAACCCACTGTTCCTAGGCCGCCATTGTAAATAAGAATTTGTTCTTAACTGACTTGCCTAGTTAAATAAAGTTTAAAAAATAAATAAAAAAATACCTCTCTTTCCCGCATTCCCCAAAGTCCTCCATCAAATATCCCATTCGATCTGGCTTACCTGCCTCCCTCCAACTTGGATCTCCTCTTCTGATTGACAATTGCCTTAGCGGAATCTTGTATCACAATGATTTTTAAATGGTTCCTCACTGCTACCTTATCAGTATTGGCAACCTCAATGGCGTGTGCATCGCTCAAAACCCCACGTGGCCTCTGTACCTTTCAATGCTGATTTTAGGT
Source organism: Oncorhynchus kisutch (assembly GCF_002021735.2). Taxonomy (NCBI): domain Eukaryota; kingdom Metazoa; phylum Chordata; class Actinopteri; order Salmoniformes; family Salmonidae; genus Oncorhynchus; species Oncorhynchus kisutch. The sequence continues at coordinate 28,719,819 of NC_034174.2, read as the reverse complement.
TGAACTGGTGTTTATACAGCTTGATTTGTTTACACCTACCAGCATAATTTTTAAGGTATTTTGATTTGTGATTTATATTATCGAGTGTACACTTCAGCGGTGGGCAATCTATCTTGCTGGGAGCATTTAATTCCACTTGGTCGAGGTCCTAGCTACATGTGTATATATACAGTATACCTGGGACAGGAAGGGTATATATAGAGGGACAGTTCTGATAGAGTAGGGATCCCTTTAGTATTAGCTGACTTTCTCCAGAGAGTGCTAACAGACAAAGCAATTGCCGTCTGTGAAGATTGCCCGCGAAGGCTAGCTGTCTCCGGTGACTGATAAAACCCACCGTCTGCAGCCCACAAAACCACCAGCATCCCATCGCTACTGCTGCTGTCCCTCTGGTTCAACTACCAGCCTCTTCCTCCTAACCTCAGGGCTTCCATATGGGGCCCTATTATGACTGCTGTTTAATTACCAATCAAAAAACAGCTCACTCCTCTTAAGGGATGGCTAGCCGAGAGGGAGAGAGAGGGAGAGACAGAATGAGAGAGAAATAGCTCACATGGGCTCTTTAAGCAGAGACAGAAGACAAAGGGTGAGGGAGAGCAAAAAATTGATAGAGAGAGAGAGAGAGACAGTGCATCTGCATGATGAATGTGAATAGATGTAGAGAGACAGAGGGAGTGTGGAGGACAGATGGGCAGAAGCAGTCATCTGGCCGACATAATTTTTCTGGGGATGTGTTTGTGTTTACAAACAGACCCTGCCAGGGAGAGAGGGAGGGACTTAGCAAATTAATGTTATAAATTATCCATGATTTATGTTTGCTGCCTTGGGGACAACAGTAAAAGGCGTGCAGCATCCATAGCTGACCCGGCTGAGACTTATCCCCACCCTAGCACCACACAATTAGATGTTCCGTCTGCCACATGGCCCAGCATCACCACTTACACACATACATAATAATAAACATTCCTTCACGGCCATGGTGTTGGTCAGGGAGGCTGCGTGCCTGGACAGATGGTCATTTGCAAAGGAGACCTAGGTCTCATGTCTTCCCTGTTAAAATAAAGGTTAAATTAAAAATAAATAAATGCTCACAGTGCTGTGTCTCATGGGGACACTCAGGGATAGACGCAGCAATTCATTGGCCAACACTGAAAGCCTCCAAGCCTAAGACAGCTGTTGTTGCTATTATTCTCTGGATGTCTATTTCTATACTTTTACAACTGACTCATGGATCTGAGAGCTGTGCTATTCTAAGCCAGTCATTGGCTTTTCATTGCAGCCATTCATACCGCTCCAACTCTGGACTGGTCTGTTATTGTCTACTCTAGACCCTCAGGAAATCTCAGGTAGAAGCCATTTCATTTCACACTCCTCCTTTTTTCCCCATGTATACTATAACTTTACAACCTTTTAGGTAATAGAAAATGTGTTGATGCTAAAGTGTCTCTTTCAACATCTATTCATACACCCCCCAAAAAAGCTTCACTCGGGAGTAACGGAAAACAGATTGTCTGTAAGTGCTCTGCTGGTCCCAGGTACTAGCTGTGGTCTTTCACTTGTGAGGGCGCAATTTGATGGGGTGTTGGGAAACAGAAGCTACAAAGGGCTGTGGTCAGTTGGTAGGATATATCTAGACAGCAATGAAACGCAGGGTTTCCATTATAACCATAAGAGCTATGGAGACCATTGTTCAAACTCTGGCCAGTTATTTTAGCCCAATCTAACTATTAGACAGTCATGAAAGGCCTTCGTAACAGGAGGTCACTATTACGGTTGACAAATGAAAAGCCTACATCTGTGTATTTGTTTATTTCGACATTCGAAACAGTGGGTCCCAATCAATTTCCGATGCCTGGTGCAATTTCCCAATGTGGTACTGTCAGTTTGTCAGTAGGAGAACTGTGCTGTGAGCACTGCTTGAAAGGATGTTTCCAATAGGAAATGAGTGGCTTTTTTAGACAGCTGGTTATTTAAATCTAAAAACACCTCGGTTGACAACTTAGAGCTGCTGGACATGGTAACACTTGTTGATAATGGAACACGTGAACTGACCCCACACCACTGAGAAACGGGCCTACAGTATGTCATGAATGAATCTAATCCTCCTACTAACCTCTATAAGCCAGGACAGATATAGATCAGACTCTCACTATAAGAGCAACAGTAGCTCAACCATATGGGGATGATGCATATTGAATTATCTAAATGAACAAAACAACATGTAATATTTATGGTCACTTAATATTTGTTTTGTATCCCTTACAGCTTGAAGCTGCCCTTCACAATCCAGTGCAGTGTGCTTTGCTGGGCTTCTCTGCAGCGAGCACCTCGCTACCTCAAGGCTATCTCTGGGTGAGTGACTTACACATGCACAGTTTACAGGCACACATATACATACATGCATGCATGCACACAAACACACATGTGCACACAGAAGTATTTAAAAAAACATTAACCATGACACCCTTTGATACAAATATATCCTCTGTAATATTAAAAGTGTAGTGGCCTCAGGGTTGATCACATCTATTAATCAAAAGTACAAAAAATGTGGCAATGAAAGGGATACAAATAGTTTTTCTCTACAAAAACAAGTGTTGCCATGCAAACTGACCCTTCACTTTCATTTAGTATAGACCTTTCCAATTGTAAAAAAAACATAACAAGTTCTATATGTACCCACTAGAGGTTCTCCAGTAAACATCTGGTGCTAAAGAGCCCCATAATTGCTAGCTAGCTAGTTAGGGTGGCAGGTAGCCTAGTGGTTAGAGCGTTGCGCCAGTAACCGAAAGGTTGCTAGATTGAATACCTGAGCTGACAAGGTAAAAATCTGTCGTTCTGCAGCTGAACAAGGCAGTTAACCCACTGTTCCTAGGCCGTCATTGTAAATAAGAATTTGTTCTTAACTGAACTGCCAAGCTAAATAAAGGTTAAATAAAAAATGTAATAAAAAGTTGGCTAGCTAGCACAAAATGACAAGTTCGTATTTCTTGATTCAACTAAAAAACAGAACAAACTAACGTAAACTCACCCCATTCCGTACAAATGTGCGCATCCCCAACATTCAAATGAGACTACAAAGAAAACTAATGTGACTGTAGCGACTGTGTTGACTTCAAAACCGGGGGTGTGAACTAGGTTTCTATTCAAGCGTTGATCAACATGGTAATGGCTCTATAGTATTGGAGAAAAGTTGAAAAAACTGACCCTCCGTTACATTGTGACGTGTCATGCCGTAAAGTACAGCACGCATAAAGCAGCTATTTCTGTCTTACAATCTCTCTCCACCAGGTGTAGCACTTCTCTCATCCTTTAAAAACAAGAAATGGACAGTGACGGGGGTAAATACCTAGTAAATACCTAGTCATTTTTTGCATCATCATTGCATGCAATCATCATTCTTAAAGCCTCTGTTTACTTCTAAGATCACTTTAGCACCACCCTAAAAACCCAATTCAAATTCGACGCAAACCTTCAAATAGGTGTAATAATGACACATTATATAAACTCTTTATAGCATTTTATTTAGATTTTAGAGGCGATAAGGTGATAAGTTGGACAGATCGAGTGAATAAAAGCAATTTTCCCACACAACATCTCTCCTTCTCACTATCACGCATTAGTTTTGTGAGTGAGTTTACGTTAGTTATATACACACATTGACTTGTTGCTATCAGATCCACTAAACAAAATCATCAGACAATGTTTATTTCCCGTTAATTATCTGTTTGTTCTGCTGGTGTTACATATGGCTAGCACATCAAATAACCACAGAGCTAGTGTGATATGAAGGTAGAGAAAGATGAACTTACCTTGTTAGCCAGCTAATGTTAGATGCATTTTTCCCATGGCAGCCAACATTACAACTAAATTAAATGTAGCTAGCATACGAGTACAATGTTTGAGAGCCACATTGTTTCCATCAAAAGTTAGCCAGCAGCAGTAATTAGCCCACTATCAAACTCTCTCCCCGTTCACCAATCTGTTTCTCCTAGCTCTTTGTTTGCTTCCTCCATAACGCAACTATATTTTACCCAGGTGTATTGCCTAGGTGTTTTACCAAGGTATATATGAACCACTAACTTTTGCTAGGCATGAATTATGGACCTCACGTTACGAGACCTAGCTAGTGGTTTGTTTACATGTTGTAAAGCTAGACTACACAAATGCTAGCACCTTGTGGTGACAATGTTAACCTGCATATTAATTGCACCAGGATGATACATAACATGAAGCAAACAAATTTCAACTTTATGTCAACTTTATTATTTTGAAATTGAGTCAAATTAACCATAAAATATTCCTTTCTGCACACCCTCATGATCGTGATATTTAAGTGTTAATGCCCTCGAAGCCGGTGTTTGGAGGATATATTGGCACGGGTGTTGTTAGGCCTGAGACAAACTTGAGGGCCGGCAAACAGTGCCAATATATCCTCCAAACACCGGCTTCGAGGGCATTATCAATTTTTTTTACAACAAGTTACAAACATATTCAAATAATGATTGACATTTTTTAATTAAAAATGTTATTTTGATGAATTTCTTAATACTATTTCATCCTTCCACAAGATATAGTCCCGATACAAATCTAGGGTTGCTACCCAAGCCGACAGAATGCAACCCAGTTGTTCAGTCTTTTTGTTCTGTATCTATGGACGCGACCCAGCCGTTCGTTCTAAATGTTCCATTGTCATACTGGCTGGCAACATTCTGAACCCTTGCTTGTTAGCTAGCCAACTATGGCTAACTAAGTCACGTCTAAAAGTGCAGCCAGAATAACAGCAAAGTAGCTGCATTTGCATTTATTTAAACTGTTTTCTAGAGACATTTATTTGGATACATCCATAACATTGAGCAAATGAGGTGTGATTTCGCCTGGCATAGAAAATGTGCTCACTCATCAGGACACTGTTGTTCAGAGGAGCTAGCCAACAACACCACTAACACAAACACTTCAAACTGAAGCTGGAAAGACTGCAAACTAGCTGAATTTACCTTTTTTCAATTTACATTTCTTTGTATACAGTTGAAGTCGGAAGTTTATATACACCTTAGCCAAATACATTTAAACTCAGTTTTTCACAATTCCTGACTATTAATCCTAGTAAAACCTCCCTGTTTTAGGTCAGTTAGGATCACCACTTTATTTTAAGAATGTGAAAATGGCTTATTTCAGCTTTTATTTCTTTAATCACATTCCCAGTGGGTCAGAAGTTTACACACACTCAATTAGTATTTGGTAGCATTGCCTTAAACAATTTAAACTTAGGTCAAATGTTTCAGATAGCCTTCCACAAGCTTCCCACAATAAATTGGGTGAATTTTGGTCCATTCCTCCTGACAGAGCTGGTGTAACTGACTCAGGTTTGTAGGCCTCCTTGCTCGCACATGCCTTTTTTTCCTCCAAACATAACGATGGGCATTATGGTCAAACAGTTCTATTTTTGTTTCCTCAGACCAGAGAACATTTCCCCAAAAAGTACAATCTTTGTCCCCATGTGCAGTTGAAAACCGTAGTCTGACTTTTTTTATGGCGGTTTTGGAGCAGTGGCTTCTTCCTTTCTGAGCGGCCTTTCAGGTTATGTTGATATAGGACTCGTTTTACTGTGGATATAGATAATTTTGTACCTGTTTCCTCCAGCATCTTCACAAGATCCTTTGCTGTTGTTCTGGGATTGATTTGCACTTTTTGCACCAAAGTACATTCATCTCTAGGAGACGGAACGCGTCTCCTTCCTGAGTGGTATGACGGCTGCGTGGTCCCATGGTGTTTATGCTTGTGTACTATTGTTTGTACAGAAAACGTGGTACCTTCAGACGTTTGGAAATTGCTCCCAAGGATGAACCAGACTTGTGGAGGTTTCCAATTTTTTATCTGAGGTCTTGGCTGATTTGTTAGGATTTTCCCATGATGTCAAGCAAAGAGGCACTGAGTTTGAAGGTAGTCCTTGAAATACATCCACAGGTATACCTCCAATTGACTCAAATGATGTCAATTAGCCTATCAGAAGCTTCTAAAGCCATTACATCATTTTCTGGAATTGTCCAAGCTCTTTAAAGGCCCAGTCAAGTCAGTGTATGTAAACTTCTGACCCACTGGAATTGTGATACAGTGAATTATAAGTCTGTCTGTAAACAATTGTTGGAAAAATTACTTGTGTCATGCACAAGATAGATATCCTAACCTACTTGCCAAAACTATAGTTTGTTAACAAGAAATTTGTGGAGTGGTTGAAAAACGAGTTTTAAAGACTTCTGACTTCAACTGTATATCCATAAAAATAATGCCAGCTTATTCATGATTTTGGCTGTTTGAGAAACCCTACCTGCCTGTCTGTCTCGTCCCAACTCCCGACACGTTCAATACGATGGGACAGCTGGAGATCGAATTTGAATATTGAAACAATGTTGCAAATGTCGGAGAGACAGACAGCAAGGTTTATACAAATCACCACAGTTGAAAATGGCAATGTTAGTTTAAAATAAAAGTGAGATAATGTCTACATGCTTTTTATAGTGGAGATCAAGTTTATAAATTGCTTGGCTGATGAGACAGTGGATTGTGCAGTCAGATGGAACAGAGTAAATAGGCATTTTAACGTCATAGATTTAGCCGGTGGTAACTTGTGGAATAGACACCGGCTGGTATGTGGTTTTAACCAATCAGCATTCAGGATTAGGCCCACCCGTTGTATAACTGCTAATAATGTCTCTCTCCTGTGCATGTCAACCTTAAGGTCTACCTTCATTACAAGGATATGGCTTGCACTAATCCAATTCATGGGGGCATGTACAGTAGCTGTAGAAGTCAAACCTGGTATCCTTCAACATGGTTAGCCTCATTAATTGTCTAATAAAAAAGAAAAACCCACACACACTGATCTTGCCAGTATCAGCCTTTTATTTTCTTTCAAGTTGTTAACAAATGATTCCCACACACATAAGTTCTCAGATGTGTGAGCACTTTTCCTATTTCTAATAGTATCATTTCAAATGGAAGAAACAAATTAACAAAATGTAAACAATGTACAAGCCACATATACAAGTGCATTGGACATGCCCACAAGGCTAATACTAATCCCATCATATGTCTGCATTGGACATGCATGCCATAAATAATATCACTTCTACTGTGACCAAAAGGGTAGAGCACAGATAGGGGGAAAAAATACCCTGTAGAGTGACCACAGTAAATGGTCACTTTTACATGGGCTGCAGAGTAGCCAGGTCATGTATGAGTTCCATCCCTGTATGGCTGACTGGGCCGGGATGCAAACCCTAATCAAATGACACTTGTAGCTAGCATGCCAACCACTGGAGAAGGATGATAGTGAGTGTATCAGAATGAAGCAAATCAGGGCAAAATTGCATGAGGAGATCCTCCCGCAGCTGAGATGCTTAAAGTATTAAAATATAGATACATTCATGATAGACAGGAGGAGACACTACTTGAAGTCTCAGGGGGATGACATCACAGTGGCTACTAGAACTCACTTGCAGCTCACCTCTGCTACAGTCACACCCCTTTCACCTCCTATGCCACCGACAGTATAACTGAGCTGCCACAACTTACTCATTACTATCCATGCAGGAAATCTATGAACTTTTCTATTCTAAAATAGATTCGCCCCCAGACGTAAAGGACCATCTCACCTTAAAATACACTTAAGAAAACAACTATACTAAGTTAGCTAGCTAGCTGTTTACAGCTGCGACGGAACAATTGTTGTTTACAAATGCACCCAAAGTTCTTTGAGGTTCCAGAGTTCACTTCCGCTCCAAAAGCCATTAAAAAGGTATATACCAGAGTGTGGGAGAAATAAAAGAGTACAGATGTTTTTTTTATGAGTGGAGCAAATTGCACTGGCAGACAAAAGTGCCACAGTCCCTGGACTTGTTGGAATTTTGCTGGTTTTAAGAGGAACACTTTCTGTGAAAAACCTTGTCTCAGAAAATAAATTGTCTGTTAATCTTAAAGCAAAATGTTTTGGTGCCCCCTCCTTTCTGGGAAGAGTGGGCATTTTGTTGGGTAATCCCCGTAAAGCACGTGGATAAATCAGCTGGATAAGGCCCTCTAGGCCCCATCTAGACAGACTCAGCTCCCTCCCACTAGGTGTTGTTTCAACATACAGTCATTTTTCAACGTATTGTGACGTGGAATCTATGTGTAAAATACATTGGATTTACAAAGAGTCATCAACATAAACAGTTGTTTTGGGGGTGCAATTTCAACCACAGGATCATATCATAATCTAACCAATTTTCAACATAGACAAAGGTTGTTTCAAATATGTTGAATGTGTACCTCTGAAACAATAGACCTTCAGTATTCTTTTTTATTTATTTAACCAGGCCAGTCAAATAAGAACAATCTTATTTACAATGATGGCTTGGCACGAGGCAAAAGGCCTCCTGTGGGGACGGGGGATTAAAAATAAAACTATCTAAGACACGGGCATCAGCACAAATACAACAGAAAACAAACAGTAGATGTGTGTGTGTGTGCGAGCAGGCATGTGTGTGGTGTGTTTGAAGTAAAACAACATGCTTCCTTACATAAGGCAACACAAACTAGTGACATCGGGTCTCAAGAACCTGTTCATCTATTCGTCAATTGAACTGCTCCAGGGACACCAGGTCCTGGAATTTAAGGTTGGCTTGGAGGGAATTCTAAGACCAGAAGGCTGATTATTGAAATGACCTTTTTCCATGCTCGGTTCATTTTAGGACTGTTAGCATAAAACAAGATTGAGAGCTTAAATTAGTTTTAATTTCGAGCTAGAAGAGAGGATAGATAAAATGGCAGTTTTCCTAAAATGAGAATGAACCAGTGTTTGAGCCTGCGTGTTGCTAGTGATGTTCACCCGACAGCACTGTAAAAATCACAATGGTGAGTTAGACGTCTCTGATTGGTGACAAAATCAAGGGCTGAATGACACACATAGTCAAGAGCCTTCAGTGTAGCGCTTGAAGCTTGCACATACAAGTAAATAGTAACACCATAGTCCAACACTGACAGAAAAGTACAACGAAACAACTATTTTCTGGCGGCAAAGGAAAAAACAAGCTTTGTGACAGTAATAAAACCCAATATTTACATTTACATTTTTGTCATTTGTGACTCACAACCTGGATTCGGTCTTATGGAGCATTTTTTTTTATTTTTACATTGGATAAAAGTAGAGAGCTACAAAATGGGAAAGTAATTCTGTTTTAAAAGTTGATCAACTTGTAAACTCACTTTTGAGAAAACAGCCTTTGAATTAGGGCTGGGCGAGAAATGTAGTTTTTATGACATATTCAAGTTTATGTTTTAGCTCTGTATCGCAAGAATCGAGGTTCTGTTATAACGTTGTAATGTTTTACAAATGCAGCATCTCACTCACTGTCTCTTCTCTGCCAGCCCAATGCCGAATCATGTCCTAATTGTATGCAACACGCGCACAGAGGTTATCCACCTATTACAATCCTAGACAGCCTTTCACAAATTGTAACCACGCTGGAGAAGTGTAGCGGCGGTAAAACTTCCACCAAAACGGAAAGTGTTGAAGCCATCTCAGCCTCTCGTGAGGATGAAATCATCCCCAAAAAGGGCAGCAATATTTTTTCAGTAATATGGAAGTGGTTTGTGTTTAAGAGATCTGATGTTCAGGAAACGAATGGCCTGTGCAAAATGTGTCGAAAGACAATTGCCAAGAAAAGCAGCAGTACAACTAACCTCTTCCATCACCTGCAACTGAAACGTGCGGTGGAATGAGAGGAATGACGATTCCAGTCGCCCGATTCCCAAAACGTCTGCTAAAAGACAAACTACCATAGTCGCATCCTTTTCAAACGTAATCCCTTATGACAAGAAAAGTTTGAGGTGGAAGGAGATAATGGATGCAGTGACCATGGCGAAAGATATGGTACCAATCTTTACAGTACGAAAGCCAGGCTTTAAAAAGCTGCTAGGTACAGTTGACCAGAAATATCAGCTGCCAAGCCGCAAGTATTTCACGGAAGAAGCCCTGTCGTGATTATACGACAGGGCTTTCGCTACCCGCGAAAGAACCGCAGAGAAGCTGGCTAGTGTTTCTTATTTTTCCACCACAGCTGATCTATGGTCGAGCAGAACGACAGAGCCATACCTAAGTTTGACAGTCCACTACATAAATGAAGACTGTAAATTGCAAAATGTCTGCCTCCAGACGTCTTACTTCACCGATGATCATACGGGTTTAGTAATATCCCAGGGTCTCAGAGACTCTCTGGCATCGTGGAATATGAGCGAAGACTGAAAGGTGTGCATGACAACTGACAGCAGGAGCAACATGATAAAAGCATTGCGTTTGAACAACTGGACCCGCCTGCAGTGCTTTGGGCACAGACTTCACCTTGCCATCGGTAAGTGTGACATTCGATAATTAAAGTGCATTCAAAAAAGTTATGTTCTGTAGGCTAATGTATTAGTAGTTATCATTCTGCCAATCCAATAGCAAATAACCACAGGCTGTTTTAATTATAACAACACATGAACTAAATTAATACATTTTCAATCAAAATGATTATATAAATGACATATTCAAACAGGTAGTGGTCTAACATTCTAAACAATAGAATAGACGTGTGGGTGTGTGTTGTTCATTTGTTTTGCACAAATAGGCCTTGAGGCCTTGTATATATCTTTTTATTTTAATAAAGAAGATTTAGTTAAGAATTATGTCTTGGCCTTTTTTAATATGTTTAGAGAAAAACAAGAAATGTAGATATATATTGTGAATCGTTCAAACCTCTGAAAAAAATGGGGATATTACTTTTAGGCCTACTTTGAATGTTTTGGTATCTAGTGAAGAGCTCTTCTTTGTCTACATCCATTCAGCATCATTCACATCCTCTTAAGCTTTAGCCCCACCCATCTTGTTTTGATCTCGGAGCATTCAGAGCGCACACTTGATGCTTTGGCCAATGATTTGTTTACCTCTGGATAACATGAAAACAGCCTAACCGGCTCTGCTGGCAACAAATTAATTCAGTTTTTTTTCAGACGTTTGCTGACACTGGCCATATTCAACGGGTGTTGTACACTTTAGCTTAAGACATGTAGCTAACTAACGTGAACTCACCCCATTCCGTACAAATGTGCGCATTCAAACGAGGCTACAAAGAAAACTAATGGGACTGTAGCGACTGTGTTGACGTCAAAATCGGATGTGTGAACTAGGTGTTGATCGACATGGTAATGGCTCTATAGTATTGGAGAAAAGTTGAAAAAACGGACCCTCTGTTACATCTAGACGTGTCATGTCGCAACGTACAGCACGCATAAAGCAACTATTTCTGTCTTACCATCTCTCTCCATCAGGTATAGCACTTCTTTCATCGTTTAAAAACAAGAAATGGACAGTGACGGGGGTAAGGGGGGGATACCTAGTCAGTTTTTGCGTCATCATTGCATGCAATCATCATTCTCAAAGCCGCTGTTTACTTCTAAGATCACTTTAGCACCGCCCTAAAAACCTGATTCAAATTCGACACAAACCTTCAAATAGGTATGTAATGACACATTATATAAACTATTTATAGTGTTTTATTTACATTTTAGAGGCAATAAGGTGATAAGTTGGACAGATCGAGTGAAAAAAAGCAGTTTTCCCACACTACATCTCACTATCACGCATTAGTTTCGCTTCCCCACCCGCCATTTTTAAAAACACTCGACGGGGCTCATTGCCTGCTTGAATTATGCAGAAACGGGCAGCGTTTTGGTCAGGTCATTTATTTTGTTGGAAAGGGGAGAAATTGTGCTTTACAATGGTATTGACATTACAGTTGATCTGGAAGTATTACGTTTTTGGGGTGCTAAAATAAGGGCAATTGTACGTACCAAGGCGATGTACGAGTTTACGTGAGTTTACTATAGATGGGTAAACAATGAATCTTAGTAAACAACGTGTAAGATCACACATGTCACGTAATTTTAGATAACGTGCCAGCCAGCTAACGTTAGCTAGTTTAGACCAGAGGAAAGAGTGCCTCCTACTGGCACTCCAATACCACTTCCAGCAGCATATGGTCTCCCACCAGGACCAACCCTGCTTAACTTAGGAGGCAAGCTAGCAGTGGGATACAGGGTTGTATGTTGCTGGTTATGCTGCTGGTTCAATTTGACAAGTAGTTCACAAACCACTCCGGAGCATGACAAGTAATCCCAATACACTTCAATCTCTGCACCAAGACAGTATGGTCCACAGTGTTAAATGCCTTTGACAAGTCTATGAATACAGATACACAATGTAGCTTCTTATCCAGAGCACAATGAATATCATTCAAAATCTTCAAAGTTGCTGTGACAGTGCTGTGGCTAGAACTGAAACCTGATTGCATACCACTCAATGTATTGTTTTCCTGGAGGAAGGCTTTAAACTGCTTATTGACTAGGAACTCCAATACCTTTACCAGAACAGACAATTTAGATATGGGGCGATAGATATTCAGTAGAGTGGGATCACCTACTTTCAAAAGAGGTAGGACAAATGCTGATTTCTACATCTTGGGGTTTTCATTACAATCTATGGTGATGTTAAAGATGCATGTTAAATGGGGAGCAATGATGTCTGCAGCTAATTGTAGTAGGTGGGGGTCTAGATGATCAGAGTCAGGGGATTTTTTTACATCAATTGTTTCAGGGCACTTCTGAAACAGAGAAAGGCAAGAAGGAGAACCAGGAGAATGAGTGCTCGGGAGTGTCAGGTAATTTCACATGGGGCTCATGTTGACCTCAGGTTGATCAAATAATCTGTCTGCATCAAGAAAATGTTGATTGAAAGAGTTCAGAATAGAGGTTATCACAGTTACCACCTGTGAGTCAACCAGCAGTTGTTTAGGGAGCTGTGCATCTTTAAACCTTTCTCTACTTGCCCACATTTTGAGATAGTGGTCTGCTTTCAGCTTTCGGTTCATAGCCACACCCTTATTCCAAAGCCTTATGAATTCAGACTAGTTTATCTGACAACTAAGGGTTGTCTCTGCCCTTAATTTTGTATTGTTTGAAAGGGTTGTGCTTGTTGCATACATCCTAGAATGCTTTATGGAGGTAAGAAAAGGCTAATTTAACATCAGAGATGTTCAACTCTATTCCTGGCAATGTTAAAAACATAATGAAAAAAACCCTGAGTATCAAACTGCTTCCAGTTTCTTTTCATGATGATACTGTACATGGAGGTAGTTTAGGAATTGTACCATCCCTTACACAAGCAACAGCACAGTGATCACTCATAATTTGCAAATACACCAGAAGCATTAAAACGATCTGGAGTGTTTGTTAAAATAAGAACAAACAAAGATGATTTTATTGGACACCTTGCAAACCATTTTTAACAATCTGATTAAAATTATAGGTATTACAAAGATTCTTGAGTTGATCAGAGTTGGATGTCAACCAGTCTAGGTTCAGGTCAGGTCGCCCATAAGCACAAATTCAGATTTCACATTCTGTGGTAATAATTCAAAAATGCAATCCAGAGAGCCAGCAATCGCAGACGGGGGTCAGTAACAACAGGAGACAACAAGATTCAAGGATGCACAGAGATTTATATTCAAGGACAAATATTCAAATTGCTTGGGTTTGGTAACAAAGGTCAGAATAGTTGCCAAAAATGTGTCTTTTATGTATATAGCAACACTACCACCCTTAGATTTGCGATCTGACCAAAAAACATTCTAAACATCAATGTCTTTGTCAATGATAGATTTTTTTTGCCAGGTTTCAGAAAGACCCAGATGTATATATGCTCTCTACGGTTTTAATCCAAATATTCACAAAATCAAGTTTCGAAAGAAGCCTTCTTACATTTATGTGCAGAAACTTCAGACCATTCTTACTTTTTAATTCAGATGGGGTAGAAATGGTTAGGTTAGATTCCACATTTCCTGACATTAAAAGCAGTAAAATAATGGCAAGTCTAATTTTACAACTTTTGGATTCAGAGACTAAAGTTGAGAGGAACAAGTCTTTAATACAAGGTATTTCAAAAGGTGCGTACAGTCCAGAGACATGGTTAAGTACCGAAAGAACAATCCACACATGTAAACGCAAGCATGCAGTTTCTCCCATGTCGATTGGGAAAAACTTGCAAAGTTCTCCAGTGCAATAGCCTGGCAAGCGTATGGTTTCTCCCAGGATGCAACATGGGAAAAACACTTGCATTTCTCAGCATTTAACCTGTTTTGGAGATTGGTTTTTGTTCGAAATTTTGGATGACTGACGTGCCCAAAGTCAACTACCTGTTACTCAGGCCCAGAAGCTAGGATATGCATATACTTGGTAGCATTGAAGTTTCTAAAACTGTTAAAAAATGTCTGTGAGTATAACAGAACTGATATGGCAGACGAAAACCAGAGGAAAATCCAACCCAGAATCTTCTTTTTTTTGAGGTCCCAGGCCATTTCAGTGCTTGCCTATGGGAAATACAAATAGATAGGACCCAGATTGCAGTTCCTATGGCTCCCATTAGATGTCAACAGTCTTTAGAAAGGGTTTTAGGCTTGTTTTTTGAAAAATGAACAAGTAGTTGGAAGAACTACAAGGAGTCTCTCATTAGAAAAGTGGTCTTGTTGGCTTGTGAATGAGGTGCGCGCTCTTCGTTATTTATCTTCCCTATTCAACATACTATTCTCCATCTTAAATATTCTAGTTTATTTCGATGTTAGAGTACCTGAGGATTAATTAGAAACATTGTTTGACTTGTTTGGATGAACTTTACTGGTAACTTTTTGGATTAGTTTGTATGCATGTTGAAAGAGTGGATTACTGAGATAATTGGCGCCAACTAAACAGACTTTTTTGGATATAAAGAAGGACTTTATCGAACAAAACGACCATTCATTGTGTAGCTGGGACCCTTGGGATTGCAAACAGAGGAAGATCTTCAAAGGTAAGTGATTTATTTAATCGCTATTTGTGATTTTGTGATGCCTGTGCTGGTTGAAAAAGTATTTTGGTGTGGGACGCTGTCCTCAGATAATCGCATGGTATGCTTTCGCCGTAAAGTATTTTTGAAATCTGACAACCCGGTTGGATTAACAAGAAGTTACACTTTTAAATGATGTATGACACTTGTATTTTCATGAATGTTTAATATTACGACTTTTGTATTTTGAATTTCGTGCTCTGCAATTTCACTGGAATGTTGTCGTAGGTTCATGCGCCTAAGAGGCATAACCATAGAAAACTTCAATAAGTAATCTATAATAAAATAACAATAAAGGCCAAGTAATACAATCTTAAATGCATACAAGTTCCTGAGTCAAAGCTCACAGATGTCCACAGGCTTCAGGTACAATTCAGATCAGAGACTGAAGTTTGTAAGTGTACGTGTGTGCTGAAGCAGTGAGCGAAGCTTGGGGGTACCTGTACCGGACGGGGGGAGCATTCCTGTGTAATCAGGAGCAGACCGAATGGTGGTGACCAAGCAGTGCAACACAATGGGAGTAGCCTAAGTATCACACTCACTTGGTAGAAGCTTGTGTCGGGAGGCTTGTGTCGGGAGGCTTGTGTCGGGAGGCTGGGTAGAAGAGGAGGCTTTCAACCAGACAGGTGCATGGCCCAATGTGGTTAGGTAGACAGGTAAGGGCAGCAGGCAAGGGCAGCACCTTCTAGTGGAAAATGTATATAGCAAGTAATTTCTTGACTATATCAAAATATTACTGGAGTATTTGGAATTATTTGGAATGATTAAAAAACAGGGTTCAGCTGCCCTGTTGATGGGAATATGGACATATACTTTTTTAAATGTATTTTAAAAAACCTTATTCCTAATCAGATTACTGAAGGAAATGACCTCGGCTTTCACCTGGAATTGTTTATTTATGTTGGACAAAAAATTAAATAATTCAAACAATATTTAAATTCCATGCATCTTATAAAGGCTTCATAAACACTACATAAATGTGTCACAAATCATCTATAACCGTATGTCATGCTCTATAAAGGGTTCATAGCCCACTATGTCAAATATGACAAAAAGCTGTGCTTTATAAATGGTGGCATAAGCACTGCTTAATAAAGGCTTTATAAATCATATTAAATTGAGGCTTCACAAAGTATTTATAAACTTGTCAGGCATTGCAACACCAGGATAGTGGGTCCGACTTCCATGACCACCCATACTTAAAAATGTATGCACACATGAGACTGTAGGTCGCTTTGTATAAAAGTGTCTGCTAAATGGCATATATGATTTTGTATTATATTACTCGAAACCAAATATTTCACCTTCTTTATTACTTTACATGTGATGGGGGAAAGGGCCATGAAAAACGCAATTTTTCTTCATTCAGATGACTCTGGGTAAGTAGAGAAATGACCTACATCTCTCAGTATCCTTTTTAAACAGTGCTTTACGTGCCCATGCGGTGTTTGTTATGTTATGTTAGCTCACAAAACAGAATATCTTTTAAACCTTAATAAATAAAGCATTACATTTAGAGGATTTGCTTGGTATTATCAAGTGCTGGAGTTATGTAGGCCTAATGTGTGACAAGTTGCAACACATGACACGATAACTAACTTGAAAGATCAAGTGCTGGAGTTATGTAGGCCTAATGTGTGACAAGTTGCAACACATGACACGATAACTAACTTGAAAGATCAAGTGCTGGAGTTATGTAGGCCTAATGTGTGACAAGTTGCAACACATGACACGATAACTAACTTGAAAGATCAAGTGCTGGAGTTATGTAGGCCTAATGTGTGACAAGTTGCAACACATGACACGATAACTAACTTGAAAGATCAAGTGCTGGAGTTATGTAGGCCTAATGTGTGACAAGTTGCAACACATGACACGATAACTAACTTGAAAGATCAAGTGCTGGAGTTATGTAGGCCTAATGTGTGACAAGTTGCAACACATGACACGATAACTAACTTGAAAGATCAAGTGCTGGAGTTATGTAGGCCTAATGTGTGACAAGTTGCAACACATGACACGATAACTAACTTGAAAGATCAAGTGCTGGAGTTATGTAGGCCTAATGTGTGACAAGTTGCAACACATGACACGATAACTAACTTGAAAGATCAAGTGCTGGAGTTATGTAGGCCTAATGTGTGACAAGTTGCAACACATGAGACGATAACTAACTTGAAAGATCAAGTGTTTTAAGCACCTAAGTAAATGTTCTTTCCAAGACATGTCACATGCCTGTATTTTATTCCGTAACATCCCAAAGTTAGGAGAAATACACAATATCATTATAAGTGCCAGTGGATCCATGAATAAACAACTGATCAAGTGGTCTGCTCTGCTCGGCTCACTCCCCCACTTGTCTCAGATCTACCTCCCTGGCAGGCTTGTCAAATGAGGGATGACACTAATCATGTTAAAGTGAGATGGGCTGGTGGGATTCTCCTGACTTTGATCAGAGTAATGACATTGTTTCTAATCAACCTGATTCACATGAATGTCCCTGTTTGCCTACATTACCGGTTCACTCCACTTTTCTGACTGGTGTTTTTCCCACATATACCATAAATAAATTTTCCTCTCACCCACTCCATACTACAGACAGGTTCAGATTAATCCTCATGGTGTGTAAAGGTGTTAAAAACAGCAGGTTTGAAACAGAACATGAGATAAAGTTTAGAATGAGTCATTGTCAATCTTACAAAGGTTAATTTTAACACATTGTGACTAATAACATGGACTTGAACATTCATTCAGTGTCCCCACCATGGCATGTCCATGATCATCCTCTCCCACTGCCTCCCTCGGTCCAGACCGATCTAATTTCCAGGGCTCCCGAGTGGCGCAGGGGTCCAGCACACTGCATCTCAGTGCTAGAGGCATCACTACAGACTCTGGTTCGATTCCAGGCTGTATCACAACCCGGCCATGATTGGGTGTCCCATAGGGCGGCGCACAATTGGCCTAGCGTCGTCCGGGTTAGGGATTGGCCCGGGTAGGCCGTCATTGTAAATAATAATTTGTTCTTAACTGACTTGCCTAGTTAAATAAAGGTTAAATTAATTAACACTGGTAGAGTTAGTTACTTTCAGGAAGTTTCTTATGCACTCTGACAAAACAGATATCTATTCCCACAAACAAGTAGTGATGAGTTTGTCAGGGCACAGTCATTTCACTGGATCTGTGAAGGAATTCGATGAGTGATTGCTTAAGTGTAGGAGAATGTTGAAGTTGGGGTTGCTTAGAGCAGTGGTTGCACAGAGCCATTTGCCTTTAAGCTTTGTTTTTGGGGAGCTTGTCTCTGTGCAACAGTCCATTATTTTCTCTGGCTCGCTCTCCAGAGCCCATGGGACTACTCCTGTCCAGCATGCTGACACAAATCTAACAAATGATTGCATGCAAAAAAGGCAGGGCAGGGGGGGGGGTGAAAGGGGCTAAAGACTATATTTATCCTATGTCTTATTCCCATAATGTGACTCTGGGAAAATCCTTATTTGATCTTCAGTGTCAGTTTTTGTGAGGAACATTACACTTCAGTTGGACAGTTGCACCAGTCCCATATCTAGAGAAAAACAACTTTAGTGAAAGAATCCTGTGAAAACCCATGAAGATTTCACTTATGATTGGAGAGTGATTTGGAGCCTCCTAATTGAAATTGCTACAGATCCAGGTTTACCCCCCTGCCTCTCTTCCCTTCCCCTGTATTGACATTGGCAGGCTTGACACAAGGCCAATATGAGTGTGACACTTGCAGAATCAAGCCTCTATTCATGCATGCAGCCACTCAGGCCTACCGCAGAGAGTGTGGAACCCCAAGGGGGAGTTGGTGATGATTGCCTGGTGGTTTTTTGATTATATGAGGTCCGCTCTCTTGTTTTGGCAGGGATTCTTATTGGATTTGGGACTTTTTTAGAAGTTGGACTGCTATTCATGACTCACTCAGAGTGTGTTGGTGAATAGGCTATGTTGAACTCAGCCCTAGCAGACACTATAGACTGTGAGTAAAGGAAGACCACCAACATACAACAACTGCTCAATGTGCCCCCTCCTAATGACCAATAACCTTGTACCATTCTGTCCATTCAGTGAAGATGCGTTTTAATGGGGTCACCTTGTCTCCTAATTCAACAGTCAACTGCTGTATTTCATCCCTTCATTGGGATTGAGTGTGTCATTGCTAAGTCCCCGACTCAAGCATTAGATCAATCATCATCTTATACAAACCCTCAATTGTCAAGCGATGCACAGTCTTGTCTGTCTGTTCTCTGCTGATGAAAAGATCTCTGTTTTAGAAATGGTTTGATGTTCTAGAGATGACATTGTGAACCCATTGCGGTTTGTGGTTTCTGAATCTGAGGGATATTTAAAAGTGAGGGAGGAATATAGACAGGATTTGAAAGGATATTTGATTTTAACTTTACACTTTGCTGAAACTGCCTGGATTTGCTAACAGGTGCGGATATCAGAGCTAAGACGTATTACAGGAGAGTGTTCTGTGTCTTCTAAAATGATTCAGAAATTCTACAAAGACTTAAGCATGAGCAAGTAACTCTCCTACGCTACAGTACATTTTCTAAACGACCATCCACCCTCTCCACCTGTGCTATGTTAGCTGTTAATTGCTGTGACCTACAGTCTTTACTGACCTTTAAATGGACACCTCTTTCTCTCTAGGTGGCTAGTGGAGAAGATGTCTTGACCCAGATATATCTTATTGACTATAAATGCCCACGTGTCTCTCTCTCTCTAGGTGGCTAGTAATTGAGTATCTTACTGACCTTACATACCTAACTTCCCTCTCTGTAGGTGGCCAATGGAGGAGTATTTTACTAATCTTATATACCCACTTTTCTCTCTAGAGGTGGCCAGAGGAGGAGAATATCTTACTGACCTTGGATACCTACCTTCTCTCTCTGCAGGTGGCCAGTGGAGGAGATGCTACCCAGGGGCAGGTGGAGATCTTCTCCCTGAACAGGCCCACACCACGCCCAGTGAAGAGCCTCCAGGTGGGGGCCCCAGTGAGGTGTCTGGAGTATGTGCCTGAACCCAGCACCCCAGAGGAGATGGAGGCTGTGGCCCTCAGGAGCCCTACTGGGGTGGGGAACACCATTTGTCTGGGACTGGATGATGGAAGGTGAGGTCAACACAGCTTTTAGAGAAATTGTCAAATACAATGGTGTAAGTTACATTTAAGTAATGTGGATGGATGCATGGATGGATGATGATGATACAGAAATATTATTGTATTTATTATTGTTGGTCACCACTATTATCCTACTTACAAAGTCTATTTGTTTTGACAGAGAGTCATATTCTGTATCACCATGCAGTATAGTATGTTAGGTTAATCTCAAGACTAACAAAATCTGTCAATAGTAGATGGGACGAAGAAATCAGTTGTTGAATCCTGGTGCTCAACCATATCTTATTTTCCCATCTACTGTTTATATTTTCAGATTTTACTGCATGTAATGGAGGAATAGTTGAATCTCAGACTGTTACAGTCCTGGTGATTACATTACTTTCTAAGAGAAAACAGTCCTCCTGCATCTCATATTGCCAGTTGACTGTAGTTATTTTCCTCTGCAATTTGTTTGTTAATCATTTGGGCACCAGAATAAAATGAAAAGTGTGCAGTTTATTTGTTTATGTTGACTCATTCACTATATGTGTCCTGAGAGGAGGGAAAATACAAAGTGTAATAGAAGCACAATTTCAGCATTTATTTTTGTGGAACACAATTGACTGTCAACTAGTTAACGTTCTCTTTCGAGAAATAAATATATTTTTCCAAAGGTGTGCATTTGTTCATTGTAAATTTAGGAAAAATGTGCAGAACAGTCAGTGAAGTTCAGATGGAATATTAAACACAAGAAAGAGCAAGGGGCTGCACACACACATTATAAGGTCCAAAGTGCCCAGTTACATCAAGGTACCCAGTCTTCATAAATTATGTTCATTTATCATGTACAGTGTACATTGTTCCTGCTCCTTTTGCCACCA
This sequence comes from Oncorhynchus kisutch, assembly GCF_002021735.2. Classification (NCBI taxonomy): domain Eukaryota; kingdom Metazoa; phylum Chordata; class Actinopteri; order Salmoniformes; family Salmonidae; genus Oncorhynchus; species Oncorhynchus kisutch. The sequence goes on along the minus strand of NC_034174.2, from coordinate 28,698,866 downwards.
GCATCCTGGTGTATGGCAGTGTGGACACTGCAGCCCAGTGCCTGTTGACCCTGTGTAACCCTCAGCGCTGTCCTGTCCTGTGTCTCAAACACTCCATCAACTTCCTGTTCGCTGGGCTCAGAGATGGAACCATGATGGTGTATGGACGAAGTAATGGTGGTAAGGTCTTTCCAAGGTCTCCCCCTGTATGTCAGGAAGATAGTCATCAGATTTCAATCCAAAATGACAGACTTGTTGAATCATCACATTACTAACATAGCAATTTATTTAATGTTAGCTACATAGAAGTATATATTTCAAGCCATCACCATTATAGCAAGGAAAGCAATCACAGCACAATTAAAGCAGGAGAATGGAATAATTTTATAATTATTATTTTATAGTTACGCCACTAATGCTCTTAGCTAGTAATTTGTATTAATTCAGGTAATCATTTCATTCACTCATTTGCCTACTGTAGCAACAATGTTTAAGCATTGTATTGTATGAAATGTGACATTAAAATGGAATAGTTATTTTGATATTAGACATTAACATGATTAAAATGGCTTTTAATTAAGTAATCAATCATATTAGTAGTGCAAATATTAATCTTATTGTTTCCTTGTTTCAATTTGTACATCTTTCAAATGTCCATGTATGTCTCTTTCTTTTGCAGTGAATGCCTCCGTGAGTGTGTGAGAAATATCATTTCTGTAATGCGTTCAGTCTGCATGAGGAGACGTGCTATGAGTGATAGGATTTTCAGGGAATCCATCAAGTGGATGCGTTTGCAAAAGGCCAATTAATTTCAGACAAGCAACCTTGGAAAATATTTTAAATACTTAAAATACCTCTTTTCATGCCTATTCTTGGTGATCTTCGCTACCAGTTAGTGTAAGGAAATGACTCCTGAAGTCACCATACAGTGGTTGGTGTGCTCATGTTGTGGTCAGACAGGCATATCATAGGACTAGGAGCACCATCTCAACACTCATTCTCCCAGTAGGTCATCACAGCCTGCGGTAGCACAATGGCTGCCCGGTTGCGGTGTGGTGCATCTTACCTGGCTGTGTCAGTGTGGCTGCCTGCATCCACCCAGCACTCTGCTGTCCTCTCACCTCCAGCCAAGCAGAAAGGATGATTAATTACGCCAGTGTGCTGCGTGCCGATTAAATATTACTATTCATGTTATGTAAAATAAATAAATAATAAAGAGGTAGAAGACAGGGAAAAAGCTCTGGAGTGGAGCGTGGATGGTGCCAGGCAATGTTTGTGCATTCTGCACAGCTGTTAAAGATGGATGCCCCTGGATGGCACACTGCTGCCTGGAAACCATGTCTGCAAGAGTAGGAAAATATCAAGTCTTCACATGGGATTTCTATCAAAATGCATATGAATAGCCTGCCCAGCACATTGTTGCTTAGCGGAAAATCCCAATTTCTTTTCTCATATAAATATAATTCATACTGTTCATAGTGTTGAAGGTCTGGGCTTCAGAAACTTATTTAGAAAATCTTTTGATGGTCTGAAACCGTTTTTGACCATTTTCCAGTGTTTTGCGGTGGTGCTTGTGGTAGAGCTGTGACATGGCCAAGGCTTGTGCATGGGGCCAGGGGGACTTAAAAGAAAGTGAATTAAAAAATGTGGAAGAATGACATTTAGAACACGCCAAGCAATTAACCTGAGGAAGTCAGAAGGCATTGTGAAGCTATTCTGATTTGAAAGGCATGAAATAAACAACTCAAAATGTTAATTAAATGGCTGGGCGCACTTCCTTCTCTAATTTTGCTTCATTAAAGCACAGCAAAGGAAAAGCTTATGTAAGGTGCTTCATAATGCACTGCCAGGGTAGCTGCAAATGGTGCCCTGTGTTTACAACTCAAAGGAAAAATGTCTGCTTCATTTTCACACCGACGGGCGGAAAAATGAAGTGGCGATAAAGAGGTTAGGAAGCTGATTAAATTGTATGGCAGTTGTTAGCATTTGGATGTTAGGAATGCCTTATTGTTTAGTCTCAAAGTATAGTCCAAAGACACTTTGCTTTCATCAAATTGTGATTCACGCTGGTTTTTGTGTGTGTGCGTGTATGTCTGTGTGTGTGTGTTTGCGCGCACTGCGCATGTGCATGCTTAGTTGCACATGTGCATGCTTAGTTGCACATGTGTGAAACAGTAAGTGTAAGTATTTTCTTGTGTTTTCACTTTGGAATATTTGTCTAGAGAACACCAGGGCAAGTTGCTTGAGTGTAAGTAGAAGCAATGTAGTTTAATTGCCTTGCTCAAGGCAACAGCTGCTGAATCACCACACTGCGCAGTCAAACGGAAAGTTTTGCATGTATTTAAAACATAATCATAAACTGGCGATAACAAGTCATGATTTTGTTAGCTGTTTGAGCAAAACTTTGTTTTGTTCTTAGAATAGTAAGAGTTTAAAGGGTTCTGATTCTGAGCATTTGTTGTGTTGTCTTCTCAGGTGAGCTGTGGGAGCCAGACACCTGCAGGACTGTGAGTGTGGGCCCGGAGCCTGTGCGAACTCTTTTGGTACTGGAGGACTCTGTGTGGGCCAGCTGTGCCAACTCTGTGACCGTCATCAAGGGCTCCAGCCTTTCCACTCAGGTACAATAGGAGATGCACCAAGTGCTTTATAGTTTGAACAACAGCACACAAATACAAGCCTCTCGAAATGCTCCAGGAAAGCATCTTCACCTCCATCTTGCATCCTTTTCACAACTGCTTAAGAGCAGAGGCTCATGCACAGAATTGTCTCGACAATACACTATCCTTTCCTTCACCTAAACACACTTTATGTTGGAACTATAAACTATATTGGAACTCAAAACTCCTTGAGTTCTACATTGATACTTTGACCTAAAGTATTTGTGGGGATGTTGGCATCAGAATGTGTTTTCAGGCAGCAGTGGCTCTTTATGCTTGTACACTTTCCTCCCTGTTCAATTCTCTGGAGATCAGAGCTTAGCCAGCTGAGTGACCACGCAAAGTAGACAAGGTTCTGTCTGGCTCGTCCCAGCATATCCCCTCTGCATGGTGAACAGGCATGTGTGCTTGCGCCGGTGTTGGTTGCACCTCTCTTAGTGGGGGGGTGTGTGTCAGGATCGTGATCGCTCATACTTACCCCTCTTCTACTTTAGCGGTCTAGCCCGCTTACCTAAGTCAGATCAGCCTTATTGTCCTCCTCCCCCCACTCCTCCTGTGTGTGTGCTTGAAGGGACCCTTGTGTGTGCTCTGCATTATGACAGAGCTCTGGGAATGACCCATGTGCCCTAAAAAAAAGAGGCCTGTCATCAGAGCCTAACCAGGCAGGACTGTGAGGATGCAGGGAATGGCATGACATCCCTCCCTCCCTCCCTCCCTCCCTCCCTCCCTCCCTCCCTCCCTCCCTCCCTCCCTCCCTCCCTCCCTCCCTCCCTCCCTCCCTCCCTCCCTCCCTCCCTCCCTCCCTCCCTCCCTCCCTCCCTCCCTCCCTCCCTCCCTCCCTCCCTCCCTCTACTTCTCTCTAGAAGAGAGGATGATGCTTACTCCCCCTCTCCTCCCTGTCCTATCCATGCCCACTCCCCTCCTTCCTTCACCTCCGTGGCTGTGGATTTGCTCCTCCTGAGAACAGACACCTTGTCACCCAGTGTAATGCAGGGCTAATGAGCTGTTCAGGCGGTGGGGCTTTAGCGCTGGGTCTTTAGCCTGCAGTGATTCTCCCCTCTGCTGATGAAGGACTTGGTGCTGCTGTTTGTGTGACAGAAGTGCTGGGTGGAAGGGGCATTTTACCTCTGTCACACTGCTACCACTCTCATGGCTGTAAGCAATGCAGAACTCATCTCGCTAATACCAGTGTGTCAATTGGGTGAACAGTTGTTGCCATCAGTTATTTGACACCATCCATTTTTAGAAGAGACCTTAGTACCAAATATGTGCTCTGATAGGCTCTCCAGGTAGTATCCAATTTTGTCAAGGCTGGCAGTCATGCAGCCCTGTAAACAGATCTCACTTCCACTAACCTCTTCTATTCAATTACCCTACCAGTTAATTCATTATTATTACTGTAGCTATGGCATTGTTTTACATTTGGCCGAACTGGGATACAGGGGACAGATCAAATTGAAAGCAGTCAGATAATGACATATCCAGTGAAACATATGCTAGACAAGGTGTCATGATGACAGGGTGTCAACCAATAATTAGCCTGTTAATTAACAATGTGTCTGTTCATGCCAAAATCACTGATTTGAACCCGCCCCATGATTTTCTAATGGTTCACTGACATTTTCAATGCTCTTTTAATTAGATTTTTTTTGTTTTACTTTATTTGTATTTAGTTAGTCAATTCTTTGAAATAGGGCTCTTTGAACTTAAATATTTTATAGAATTTAATGGTTGCACTTGAAAATGGAAGGGATGCGATTTCCTCTCTTCCTAGGTGGAGCAGAGCAGGCACCTTCTGCCGCGGAGTCAATTAAAAGAGAAAACACATCAAAGGGTTCTCTCCTCTCCCCACTCTCAAACAAAGGAGGTCCCTCTGGCAAGGGCACACAAACAGGTGGTAATCCCCGTCCTCCGGTGCACAGGGGGGAGCACCCCTCCTCAGCCGTCTCCCTGACTAATCTCTCATCCCCGGACTCATGAACCGAGAGTGATAGAAGCGGGGAGACGATGCCAGAGCCAGCCCCTGTCATGGTGCAGACCTCGGGGGGTAGCATGCCTAACTATGATAAGGCGCGCTGCTCTTCCTCAGCTACTCATTAAGAATGTGTGCCTGAAACGCCTCCTCTTTTGCTGTGGTCTTGAGAAATTGGAGGGTGGGAGGAAGATGTATACTGACACAGTAGAAAAGATGCCCCTGTCTGTGAAACATTGGTGCAGTTCATTACAATCTCAAGAGAGACACGCTATAGCCTTTTCTGGGTTGGTGCAGGGTTGTTAAATCTCCAGTCATCTGGCCGACTTGGGTTTCGTGAAAGAGCTCTAAAGAGGGGTACTCAAACCTACGCTCAGGCATTCTATTAGTCTTTTGTTAACAAGTAATATCCGAATGTAATTTGTTAATGCTGTTCATGTGTAATTCACTTTGTATGATTATGTCTGAGCACATTAGCAGTGTTGTCCATGGATATAGTGAACTAGAACTCCTGGAGAGGGGTTCTTATGACATGGATGCACAATACTTTATGCATTTGTTTAATGAAGTGTAGATCTAGGATATTACAACTTCATTATGGATTGGATGTCTACGTACAGAGACATACATTTAACAATGTGCAGAGCAATGGTAAAGAAGCAATTACAGACAGTAACATCACACTTTATATGGTAATCAGTTATCCATAGAAACATATTATAGATTTCCAGATTTCTGTAAGAACCCCCCCCACCCACCCCAGACTGGACCCAAGTACCTCAGTAGTTTTCCCATTATCATCATATCTGACAGCAGAGAAAGCCAACCCAGACAAAATCCTGTCTCAAATATTTTCATATCAAATTCCTGACAAGGCATATCACATCTGTTTTGTTGTATTTAGTCCAAGATGTCTGCATGTAACATTGATCGGATTCATAAAAAACTCAAATCTACAGTATATTTCATTTAAAAGACCAATGTAAACCGGGTCTAAATGGGGCTATACTGTTTATTTTAACTACCTGTTCTGTGTAAGCATTTGCTTGGCAGCTCTATGCCTATTCTCTATGCCTAAGTCCCATCTCTACTATAGTTTCCAATATAGTTATTCACTGCTTCTCTCCTTCTCTCTTCCAGAGGTTTGAGGTGCACCCAGAACCCATGGTGAGCGTGGCCCATATGGTGCGGGCTGGAGGAGGAGTCTGGATGGCCTTTAGTGAGGGCTCTTCTATTCGCCTGTTCCACACTGAGACACTGGAGCATCTGCAGGAAATAAATATCTCCACACGAGTATCTTTGCACAACCCAGGTACAGTTCAAAACGCCTACACTCAGGTTGCTATAGCGATTCGTCTTGACCTCCTCATTCCGGGGGTCAATGTTTTATTTTTGTTTATACAGTAGAGTCAACTCCACAAGTCTTTGCTAGGGTTCTGTCACAAAATCTATTTTGTCATGAGCCTGACCTGCTGTATTTGTGGGGTTAGGAGGAAAACATATGGCATACATTAGTTCGTTTTTGGGGGCCCTCATTGTACAAGAGCAATGAGATGGCACCAATTAAGCCATGTCGATACTGCACTTCTCGCTGGAATGATATTCTGGTCTTGTCTTGCTGGAGCTGCTCCTTTGGCCCTACACTCCGGGACTGACCTGAATAAGTAGCCGTCTAAAGACCCTGAGAAACCCCGATGGAGCCATAGGGTGAGAGGCAGGAATTCACAAAAGTACAATCATTGACGAGCTGTTACAATGCTGCCAGACAAAGGTTTTCATTGCACGAGTTGCCATGGAAGCACTCGTCTTTCCTTCAATATCCTGGCAACACTTGTATTGTGCCAGTTTTGTTTTCTTTTTACCTGCGTCTCTATTTTCTTTTCTTCTCTCTCTCACGCTTTCTCTCTTCTCATCTTATCTGTCTCTCTTTTATTTTATCTCTCACTGCAGCCCCTTTAAGATGCTGTATACATTCTCCTCACTCTCCATCTTCCTTCATGTTGAATGAAATATTTATCAACCAATCCAGGTATTTCCAGTGTTAGTATGGGGGAGTCAGGGTAAACACGTCGGACTGGCTGAAACAGAAACGAGCCTGCTTCAGGGTGGTCCTTCCACACATTTTATCAATTTGATTCAATATCAGCCCAGGGACCCATTGCCCAGGGAGCCATTACAGCCTACAATCCTGGGGCCTCAACTCAGTCAAGCCTGTGCTCCCTTTCTCCTAATGCTGTCTGGATTCATTCAGTTTGATATTCTGCACGTAAAAAGGACTGAGGATCAGAGTCAGACAGAACTCAAAGGAGAGAAAGGCAGTGCACCAATCAAGCTTCAGCAGCCGGACACAGGGAGTTTTTATTTAACCAGGTAGGCAAGTTGCGACCTGGCCAAGATAAAGCAAAGCAGTTCGACACATACAACAACACATGGAGTAAAACAAACATACAGTCAATAATACAGTAGAAAAAATAAGTCTATATACAATGTGAGGAAATGAGGTGAGATAAGGGAGGTAAAGGCAAAAAAAAGGCCATGTGGTGGTGAAGTAAATACAATATTGCTGTAACGGTTTTCCTCCTCTTCGTCTGAAGAGGAGAGGCGAGAAGGATCGGAGGACCAATATGCGGTGTGGTAAGTGTCCATGGTTCTTTTAATAAGAATCTGGGTTGAACACAACCTGAACTCAACTGATACAAAAACAATAAACGTGAACTGATCGAAAACCAAAACAGTACCGTGTGGTGAAAAAACACAGACACGGAAACAAACACCCCCAAACAAACAGTGAAACCCAGGCTACCTAAGTATGATTCTTAATCAGAGACAACTAATGACACCTGCCTCTGATTGAGAACCATACTAGGCCGAAACATAGAAATCCCCAAATCATAGGAAAACAAACATAGACTGCCCACCCCAACTCACGCCCTGACCATACTAAATAACGACAAAACAAAGGAAATAAGGGTCAGAACGTGACAGTACCCCCCCACTAAAGGTGCGGACTCCGGCCGCAAAACCTTAACCTATAGGGGAGGGTCTGGGTGGGCGTCTGTCCGCGGTGGCGGCTCTGGCGCGGGACCTGGACCCCACTTCACCACAGTCTTTCTCCGCCTCATCGTCTGCCTCCGTGGCCTCCTAAACACGGCGACCCTTCTAAATGGCCCCACTGGACTGAGGGGCAGCTCCGGACTGAGGGGTAGCTCAGGACTGAAGGGCAGCTCCGGACTGGCTGACGACTCTGGCAGATCCTGGCTGAATGGCGGCTCTGGCAGATCCTGGCTGACTGGCGGCTCTGGCAGATCTTGGCTGACTGGCGGCTCTGGCAGATCCTGGCTGACTGGGGGCTCTGGCAGATCCTGGCTGACTGGGGGCTCTGGCAGATCCTGGCTGACTGGGGACTCTGGCAGATCCTGGCTGAATGGCGGCTCTGGCAGATCCTGGCTGAATGGCGGCTCTGGAAGATCCCGGCTGAACGGCGGCTCTGGCAGATCCCGGCTGAACGGCGGCTCTGGCAGATCCTGGCTGAATGGAGGCTCCTTGCAGACTGGCGGCTCTGGCGGCTCCTTGCAGACTGACGGCTCCAGCGGCTCCTTGCAGACTGGCGGCTCTGGCGGCTCCTTGCAGACTGGCGGATCATGACAGACGGGAGACTCTAGCAGTTCTGGACAGACTGGAGACTCTAGCAGCTCTGGACAGACGGGAGACTCTAGCAGCTCTGGACAGACGGGAGACTGGCAGCTCTGGACAGACGGGAGACTCTGGCAGCTCTGGACAGATGGGAGACTCTGCCAGCGCTGGAGAGGAGGAGGGCTCTGGCAGCGCTAGACAGGCGGGAGCACCTGTAGGGCTGAGATGGAGAGATAGCCTGGTGCGGGGGGCTGCCACGGGAGGGCTGGTGCGTGGAGGTGGCACTGGATAGACCGGACCATGCAGGCGCACTGGAGCTCTTGAGCACCGAGCCTGCCGAACCTTACCTGGTTGAATGCTCCCGGTCGCCCTGCCAGTGCGGCAAGGTGGAATAGCCTGCACTGGGCTGTGCAGGCCAACCGGGGACACCATGCGTAAGGCTGGTGCCATGTACGCCGGCCCAAGGAGATGCACTGGAGACCAGATGCGTAGAGCCGGCTTCATGGCACCTGGCTCGATGCCCACTCTAGCCTGGCCGATACGAGGAGCTGGTATGTACCGTACCCAAATACATTTTTGGGGCTGACTCTCGGGCTTCCATTTGTGCCGCCGTGCTGCCTCCTCATACCTTTCCCGTCTAGGATCTCCTCCCAAGTCCAGAAGTCCTGATTGCGCTGCTCCTCCTGCCGCTGCCTGTCACCACACTGCTTGATCCTGTTTTGGTGGGTGTTTCTGTCATGGTTTTCCTCCTCTTCGTCTGAAGAGGAGAGGCGAGAAGGATCGGATGACCAATATGCGGCGTGGGAAGTGTTCATGGTTCTTTTAATAAGAAATACTCAACATGAACACAACTGATGCAAAAACAATAAACGTGAACTGAACGAAAACCAAAACAGTACCGTGTGGTGAAAAAACACAGACATGGAAACAAACACCCACAAACAAACAGTGAAACCCAGGCTACCTAAGTATGATTCTCAATCAGAGACAACTAATGACACCTGCCTCTGATTGAGAACCATACTAGGCCAAAACATAGAAATCCCAAAATCATAGAAAAACAAACAGACTGCCCACCCCAACTCATGCCCTGACCATACTAAATAATTACAAAACAAAGGAAATAAAGGTCAGAATGTGACAATAGCAAGTAAAACATTGGAATGGTAGATTTGCAGTGGAAGAATGTGCAAGGTAGAGATAGAAATAATGGGGTGCAAAGGAGAAAAATAAATAAATAAATACAGTAGGGGGAGAGGTAGTTGTTTGGGCTAAATTATAGATGGGCTTTGTACAGGTGCAGTAATCTATGAGCTGCTCTGACAGCTGGTGCTTAAAGCTAGTGAGGGAGATAAGTGTTTGCTGTTTCAGAGATTTTTGTCGTTCGTTCCAGTCATTGGCAGCAGAGAACTGGAAGGAGAGGCGGCCAGAGTTACTGTCAACAGGTACATTGTTGTTGCCCTCTTTCAGAAGTTGGATGGAGAAGGAAAGAACAAAAAGAGACATGGTTCAGAAAGCCCAAACTTGTCTTTCTCCGGTCAAAGTTTATTTTTGTTAGAAATGTCTTCTTCGTCAAGTGCCTATCGGTCAAGATGTCTAGACTTTATATAGTTTGGTGAACCTTAGGTCATTTCCTCCCTACTCCAGCACTTCCTGATGAAATATGCAGGATGTTTGAGAATGAGAGAGGGAGGCAGGTTGGCCTCAGGGGAAGTTAGGAGACAGGGCACGAAGGGGGTTAGGGGGGGCTATGATGAGGGGTGGTTAGAGGGCTCCTGCTTACTTTCTCTTCTGCTGTGCTCATGGGTAAAGGAGCACCCAGTTCCTCTGGATACACATGAAACATGGAATACTGATACAGTTATTACAGATCAATGCACTTCCATTCCCATCTGTTTCTCCCTTAATTTTGATAGGACAAGAATTAATGATCTACTGCCCAAATCCTCGCCCTTTAATGTGCTGCTCCTCATCGGGGGGGAATTTTCTAAAGCCGAGAAGAAGTGTCTTTTGCTAATGGATTTAATAGTCATTTTCTATGAAAAAATAAATAAATGTAATTCAAAAGGTCCTCATTGAAATATCACAGCGACATTGTTATCTTTAGAGACTTAGATCCTTAGATCAGCCCACTGAAGACCTCTGCATTACTGTAAAAATTGGAGGTGGAGGATTGCTTAAATACCTCCCTAATCTCCTGTCTTTGTCATTATCCTCTTTCATTGCTGTTCCTAGACGAAGCCTGGCTGGCACCTACATGCTCTTAACTTGACAGTTCTTGTTAAAGAAACATTTCACCCCAAAACAATCTTTTTGCATATGATGCAAAATGCAGCATCATATGATACAAAATGTATCATACCGGCTGTATTTCTGTATTTTGAAGACTTGATTGCTGACATGCAAAACATTTTGGGACTATATCAACAAATACCAAAAGATTGTTTTGGGGGGGAGTTTTCCTTTAACTCTGGAGTGGGTTTCTCCAATTCTTCTCTACAGAGCCTCTCAAGCTCTGTCAGGTTGAGTGGGGAGCATCGCTACACAGCTATTTTCAGGTCTCTCCAGAGATGTTAGATCAGGTTCAAGTCTGGGGTCTGGCTGGGCCACTCAAGAACATTCAGAGACTTGTCCCAAAGCCACTCCTGTGTTGTCTTGGCTGTTTTCTTAATGTCATTGTCCTGTTGGAAGATGAACCTTGGCCCCCATCTGAGGTCTTTAGCGCTCTGGAGCAGGTTTTCATCAAGGATCTCTGTACTTTTCTCCATTCATCTTTCCCTCAATTCTGACTATTCTCCTAGTGCCTGCTGCTGAAAAACATCCTCAGTGCATGATCCTGCCACCATCAGGCTTCACCGTAGCGATGGTGCAGGTTTCCTATAGACGTGACGCTTGGCATTCAGGCCAAAGAGAACAATCTTGATTTCACCAGAACAGAGAATCTTGTTTCTCATGGTTTGAAAGTCCTTTAGGTGACTTTTAGCAAACTCCAAGTGGGCTGTCATGTGCGTTTTACTGAGGAGTTGCTTACATCTGGCCACTCTACCATGAAGGCCTGATTGGGGGAGTGCTGCAGAGATGGTTGTCCTTTTCGAAGGTTCTCCCATCTCCACAGATGAACTTTGGAGCTCTGTCAGAGTGACCACCAATTGCTCTGTTTGGCTGGGCGGCCAGCTCTAGGAGGGGTCTTGTTGGTTCCAAACTTCTTCCATTTAAGAATGATGGTGGCCACTGTGTTCTTTGCTGCAGAAACATTTTGGTACCCAATTCCTTCGGCCTCTTGGCTTGGTTTTTGCTCTGACATGCACTGTCAACTTTGGGACTTTAAATAGACCGGTGTGTGCCTTTCCAAATCATGTTCAGTCATTTGAATTTACCACAGGTGGACTGCAATCAAGTTGTAGAAACATCTCAAGGATGATCAATGGAAACAGGATGCACCTGAGCTCAATTGAGTCTCATAGCAAATTGTTTGAATACTTATGTAAATAAGGCATTTCTGTTTTTTTATTTGTAATAAATGTGCAAATATTTCTGAAAAACTTTTTTCACTTTGTCATTATGGCATATTGTGTGTAGATTGATTAAATATTTTTTTAATTAAATTTTGTCAATTTTTGTACAAGATTGAATTCTTAACTCTGTCCTGATCCTCTGTGAGATCTTTTTCCTAAATACCTCGCTCTCTGCAGAAGCTTAACATGCACCTCAGCGATGCTGCCTCAACTCCCTCCTTGCACAGCACTGCTGCTGCTTCCAAACATGGGCTGTGTTCATGCGTGATGAAATGAATCAATTAAGGCGCTCTCTAAGCACTCATGCGAATCACACGTCATAATCTGAGCGTGACACAGAACAACCATGTAAATGCAGCTCTATATGTAAATTAGCATTCTCTCAGTAGCGATCACATGACTGATGTTGTAATTCAATTAGGTGGTTGCCGTGGATATTAAGTGAAACTCTACATATCAGGACCACGAGCCAATAAGCCAATGACAGAGACCAGAAAACCATAAACATCATGTATTGGCTCCTATTTTGTGTGTAATTTCACAATTATACCGTTTGCATGTACAGTTGAAGTCGGACGTTTGCATACACCTTAGCCAAATACATTTAAACTCTGGTTTTCACAATTCCTGACATTTAATCCGAGTAAAAATGTCCTGTCTTAGGTCAGTTAGGATCATCACTTTATTTTTAGAATGTGAAATGTCAGAATAATAGTAGAGAGAATGATATATTTCAGCTTTTATTTCTTTCATCACATTCCCAGTGTCAGAAGTTTACATACACTCAGTTACTATTTGGTAGCATTGCCTTTAAATTGTTTAACCTGTGTCAAATGTTTCGGGTAGCCTTCCACAAGCTTCCCACAATAAGTTGGGTGAATTTTGTCCCATTTCTCCTGACAGAGCTGGTGTATCTTAGTCAGGTTTGTAGGCCTCCCTGCCCACACATTTTCTATAGTATTGAGGTCATGGCTTTGTGATGGCCACTCCAATACCTTGACTCTGTTGTCCTTAAGCCATTTTGCTACAACTTTGGAAGTATGCTTGGGGTCATTGTCCATTTGGAAGACCCATTTGCGACCAAGCTTTAACTTCCTGACTGATGGCCCGATGATGTTGCTTCAATATATCTACAATTTTCCTGACATCTATTTTGTGAAGTGCACCAGTCCCTCCTGCAGCAAATCACCCCCACAACATGATGCTGCCACCCCCTTGGGATGGTGTTCTTCTGCTTGCAAGCCTCCCCCTTTTTCCTCCAAACATAACGATGGTCATTATGGCCAAACAGTTCTATTTTTGTTTCATCAGACCAGAGGACATTTCTCCAAAAAGTATGATCTTTGTCCCCATGTGCAGTTGCAAACCGTAGTCTGGCTTTTTTATGGTGGTTTTGGAGCAGTGGCTTCTTCCTTGCTGAACGGCCTTTCAGGTTATGTTGATATAGGACTCGTTTGACTGTGCATAATGATACTTTAGTACCTGTTTTCCTCCAGCATCTTCACAAAGTCCTTTGCTGTTGTTCTGGAATTGATTTGCACTTTTCGCACCAAAGTACGTTCATTACTAGGAGACTGAACGTGTATTTTTCCTGAGTGGTATGACGGCTGCGTGGTCCCATGGTGTTTATACTTGTGTACTATTGTTTGTACAGATGAGGCATTTTCAGGCATTTTGAAATTGCTCCCAAGGATATACCAGACTTGTGGAGGTCTACAATTTTTTATCTGAGGCCTTGGCTGATTTCTTTTGATTTTCCCATGATGTCAAGCAAAGATGCACTGAGTTTGAAGGTAGGCCTTGGAATACATCCACAGGCACACCTCCAATTGACCCAAATTATGTAAATTAGCCTAGCAGAAGCTTCTAAAGCATGACATAATTTTGGGGAATTTTCCAAGTTGTTTAAAGGCACAGTCAACTTAGTATATGTAAACTTCTGGCCCACTGGAATTGTGATACAGTTAATTATAAATGTAATAATCTGTAAACAATTGTTGGAAAAATGACTTGTGTCATACACAAAGTAGATGTCCTAACCGACTTCCCAGAACTATAGTTTGTTAACAAGACATTTTTGGAGTGGATGAAAAACGAGTTTTAATGACCTAGGTGTATGTAAACTTCCGACTTCAACTGTATACTGATAACTAATGCCTATTGTACTGAAACAAAGAAAGTGCATGGAAACACAACAGCACAACACAACATGCATAACTGTGTACTGTTGAATGATACTAATAACTGACGTGATGTAAACATACTGTATGTGGTGCCAGAAATAATAATGCGGTTTTAACAACAATAACCATAACATGAGTTATTGTTTCATTTCCATAATGCTATGAATACAGTACTTCTTACGGATAGGCGGGACAGTTGCGTCTCACTTGGGCAAAAAACAGGGAAAATGCAGCGCGGCAAATTCAAAAAAATTATATAAAATCAAACTTTCATTAAATCACACATGTAAGATACTCAGTTAAAGCTACACAACATGTCAGATTTTAAAAAGGCTTTTCGGCAAAAGCATAAGAAGCTATTATCTGATGATAGCACCAGCAGTAAACAAAGAGGATAGCATATTTCAACCCTGCAGGCTACACAAAACGTAGAAATAAAATATATAACATGCATTACCTTTGACGAGCTTCTTTTGTTGGTACTCCAATATGTCCCATAAACATCACAGTTGGTCCTTTTGTTCGATTAATTCCGTCCATCTATATCTAAATGTCAATTTATAAATTGCGTTTGATCCAGAAAAAAACAGCTTGCAAAAAACGCAACGTCACTACAAATTATTTCAAAAATTGCCTATAAACTTTGCCAAAATATTTCAAACTACTTTTGTAATACAACTTTAGGTATTTTTAAACGTTAATAATCGATCAAATTGTAGAAGGGTCTTTCTGTGTTCAATACAGGAATGAAAACAAACCAGCGATAATTTTCACATCTTGCACAACTCTCAACCTTGTACCCAGTTCTTAGTTGGCCTACTTCTTCATTGCACAAAGGAATAACCTCAACCAAATTCCAAAGACTGGTGACATCCAGTGGAAGCGGTAGGAACAGAAAACCAGTTCCTAAGAAATATAGTTTTCCAACGAGAACTCACTGAACAGACAGAGACCTAAAAAATAAAATCTGAACGGTTAGTCCTCAGGGTTTTGCCTGCTACATAAGTTCTGTTATACTCACAGACATCATTCAAACAGTTTTAGAAACTTCAGAGTATTTTCTATCCAAATCTATGAATAATATGCATATCTTATATTCTTAGCATGAGTAGCAGGAAGTTGAAATTGGGCACGCTATTTATCCAAAAGTGAAAATTCTGCCCCCTAGCCCCAAGAGGTTTTAACAAAACCCTTATATTTCCCTATTCCTATGTTGTAGGCCAGAAGAGCATGCGTGTCACCAGCCTGCTCCTCTGCCAGGGGCTTCTGTGGGTGGGGACTGCCCAGGGAGTCATCATCACCCTGCCCGTGCCCAAACTGGAGGGCATTCCCAAAATAACAGGTACAGATGAGGGGAGGAGGATATTAAGGTTTTCACTATGACAAATTATCCATCATCAAAATGGGAATACTAATTGCTTCTGGGGATATATATGTCAACATTGTGCTTTTCTGGTCGTGTCTCTGTCCTGCAGGAAAAGGGATGACCTCTCTGAATGCCCACTGTGGTCCGGTGGACTTCTTGGTGGCCACCTCCAGCACCCTGTCCGCAGAGCTGCTGAAGAGGGACTCTGTGGGGGATGGACCCGACTCTGCCTGCGGAGGGGAGGACCGCAGTGACTCCTCCTCCCAGGAGTCTCTTCAGCAGTCAGGCTGTTCCCAGGGGGAGGGGCGGGGCAAGGGGCGGGGTGTGCTGCTACAGTACAGGCTACGCTCCACGTCAGGGTTGCCAGGGCGAGCACTGACAGCACGGGGCGATGAGGCGTCTGACTCCTCTCTGGAATCTCTGGAACAAAGACTGGAGGATGGCTCCATCTATGAGCTCAGTGACGACCCTGAGATGTGGGTGCGGGGGCGCCCCTGTGAGCGAGATAGGGGGCGTAGGGACAGGGTGACCTCGGCCGCGGTCATATCCGGGGGCAGGGGCTTCCAAAGACTGAGGGAAGGGACAGCAGAGCGCACGGGTGTGGAGTCTTCAGAAACAACCCTGATGGTATGGCAACTGCCACTAACTGTGTGACCTGGACATCAACATTCAGGCAGTGTAGAGTGGAGAAACAGCTCTTTATCCCAGCCCCGAATCCTCTCCATTCAATAATGACAGGAACTTGAACCATGTGAGAGAAGTATATTAGTGCTGGCACAGAGCACAAGGCTAGGCAGATGGCTCCTTGTGTGGGTTCAGGAACTCCTGCATGCTCCATCTGAGGAGACCTGCTGGTGGCCTGTGAGGCATGGGGCACTGACATCCCATTGGTGGCTCTGTGTGTATACTCTTCCTCAGCCACAGGCCCAGGGCATTTCATGTGACAGCTTAAACTAGTCCTCTCCCCACCTTGCCAAAATGGATATCCCGAAATCAAGCGTCATTAGACTGACTGTGCTCACCTCACACACATTTATCTCTCACAGTTGACAGCATTCCTCTGTAACAATGGACCACATTCCTTTGAGAGCGACCGTTTGTTGAATTTACCATGCTGCAGTGCTGGAGATGGACATCTTTTATCTGATCCTTTGGGAGAGAACCCATCAGTTTAGAGGTGAGAAACTACTGTTGGTTTACGAAGGACTTATTTAGTTATGTTAGTTCATTAAGCCTCGTGCTCACTCCCTGGCAATGTGAAATATGTGAAATGTCTGTCATACTGTGTCACAATTGAATCTGTGCCTCTAGGAAATTAAAGTGTGTTAGACACTGACTGTGAGTCCTTAATCGTCTGATGTTTTACAGTATACTGCATAAATAGGCGGGTTATCTGAGGTATCATTGACAAGGAGGATTCCTGAGAGGGAATAGAAGGCAGATGTGTCCTGGTCTACCGCAGTTTAGAGGTTTTAACTTTAAATGTTCCTACTCTAATTACTGCAAAATGCAAAACAGATACCATACTGTAGATCTTTATTGTCGATGACGAAGACATTGTACATTGTTAATTTTAAGTTAGTTAAGCAAACACATAGGCTCACAATTATTTAACCTTTGTTACACATCAAAAGGCCTACTGAATTAACTACAAAATACAACAACTGCAGCCACCAAGACATCATTAGTGGCTGTGTATAGGCAATCGGAGGGGAGAATGCTTCATATGGGGTTCTGTGGCAATTTAACACACGCAAACCTTTGATAAATCTATCCCCTAGTAGCATTTCTGTCTCCTTTCCTTCACTTCCTTTGTGAAGCCATTGCCATCGGTGGTCTGGTGTGCTAACAGAGACATGGTATTATCCTGCTCTGTTCCTGTTTCTATTCTTCCACAATGGAAAAGACCTTTGACAACATCTTTGAAAAGTGTTCATTTACAAATTAATTGAGATGTTTGGCTATGAATGCATGGCATTGAAGTGTTCTTTTAAATTGCCTGTGCTGCTGGATGGAAGTGATGGTTGATTACATATTTTGTCACGACTTCTGTAGAATCTGTTAATAATTCCAGTTACATCTCCACATCTGAGTACTCTATTTCATCCCAGTTGAAGGCCATGCTTTCTAAGGTTTTGAAACATTCTTTGTCATTTTACTTAATCTCCCCGGCATTGACAGACAGCAGCTTTTCAATAGAAAACACAACTCAATACAGAGCGTTGAGGTGTTTCTATCCAAACGTACACATGAGAAAAGCTGTTTAAAGCATACTGTCAAAAACCACAGGACCTATTTAGTGTTTCTATGATAATACTATTCCACAACACTTTTCTGGAGGTCCCCAACAAGTCAAGGTTGTTTGGATGTAGCTAGAGGGTACATGAGGGTATGATTGAGTAACCTTTATGTAGTATAGATTATTCATCCACAAACACTACCTGTATGTACAACAATTGTTTCAGTGGTTTGCCTTTCCCACTGCTGGGGTGTTTGCTCAGATGTTATTGCACCCTATATCTTAGTGTGTTTCCACTCTCTCATCCTTTCTCATCCATTCACACTCATTATTATTTGATCTATTCGAACTCCTAAATGGAGATTGTCCATTATAACTTCACACTCATACCGACCATACTGTCTGTTCTCATAAAACCGATTTGTGCAGCTTCTCGAAGCTTCCCATAATTCAACTTTCATTCACATAACTGAAAATAATGTGCACTTATAATACTAAAGACTTCGACACCCCTGTGGTAGAGGAAGAGGCTTGTGATGAGTCGGCTGGTTTAACTTTTGATTATGATGAAATAATTATGTGACTCAGTTGTGTACGTTGATAGAGTGAGAAGTCTTTAACATTAGATTAATAATGTTAAGTTACATTGCACATATAAAACATTGCTTTTCTCCATTACATGTCAATTCCAATGTCCTATTGGTACGTTAATAAACACATGCTTACATACTGTACTGTAAAAGTGTTTCATCATTCATGTGTAATATGTCAATGTTAAATAAATACTTCATAGTGATAACATGATTCTAATCATCTTTTGTGGGACTCAAATTAAGGTTGGTGTGTTGATTTGAAGATTTACAAGTCTGAACCAGTTCAATGACCCACAAACCATAAAATATGGCTACATTTTGACCCATTTTGTGAAGCCTAATAAGAGTCTGTCTGTTAGAGGCCACTGTATCCAATCCCTTGGCTCATCCCCAGACTTCACATTTCTCTGGAACCAGACTTCACATGTCTCTGTTCGTACAGCCCATAGCAGTATGGTCCAGCCCAGTATGTTTGATAACTGGACCTGGTGTGGCCCTCTGTGCTCAGTCTGCCCATATGTCTCCACACCTAGGGTTGCAAAGGGAGTGTATATTACTGGAAACCTTCTAAATTTACCAGTAAACTACCAGAATTGTATGTAATCACAAGACATCTAGTGGCCCGTTTGGGTACTTCAGATAATCACAGGCATCCGTAATTACCTCTGGCCCTCTTATCACATAAAATATATGACATCATTAAAAAAGGGTAGTGGCTCCTAATCTGTGACAGGATCTTTCATTTCTGAGGCTCCATATCCAGTGCACAATTTCTCCCAGTATCTCACAGGAATTTGGGACTTCACTCATTTTCTCATGCTGAAACTGGATTAGATACATACCGGTAGTTAAATCCAAGTTGAATGACAAAAAGTTGATATTCACAATATCACAAAACAAAAGACACAACAACAAAACACATCAATAGCCACTACACTGTCAAAACATGATTTTGTCATGACTATGGTGTAGCGACATTAGCTCGCTAGCTAATGTTAGCATAGCGTCTGCTACATGATAATCAGCTAGCCTTAACTAGCTAGCATTAGCTGCCTAGCTCAGCCTAGCTAGCACTAGCCCAATGGAAATTGATGCAACCCTGCTGGGTAAGTGGCTAGCCTGATGACCATTGGTGACAGTCAAATCAAATCAAATGTATTTATATAGCCCTTCGTACATCAGCTGATATCTCAAAGTGCTGTACAGAAACCCAGCCTAAAACCCCAAACAGGTGTTGAAGCACGTTGGCTAGGAAAAACTCCCTAGAAAAGCCTAAACCTAGGAAGAAACCTAGAGAGGAACCAGACTATGAGGGGTGGCCAGTTCTCTTCTGGCTGTGCTGGGTGGAGATTATAACAGAACATGGCAGAGATGTTCTAATGTTCATAAATGACCAGCATGGTCAAATAATAGGTCTGGGATAGGTAGCACGTCCGGTGAACAGGTCAGGATTCCATAGCCGCAGGCAGAACAGTTGAAACTGGAGCAGCAGCACGGCCAGGTGGACTGGGGACAGCAAGGAGTCATCATGCCAGGTAGTCCTGAGGCATTGTCCTAGGGCTCAGGTTCTCCGAGAGAGAGAAAGAGAGAGAGAGAATTAGAGAGAGCATACTTAAATTCACACAGGACACTGGATAAGACCAGATAAGTACTCCAGATATAACAAACTGACCCTAGCCCCCGACACATAAACTACTGCAGCATAAATACTGGAGGCTGAGACAGGAGGGGTCAGGAGACACTGTGGCCCCATCCGATGATACCCCTGGACAAGGCCAAACAGGAAGGATATAACCCCACCCACTTTGCCAAAGCACAGCCCCCACACCACTAGAGGGATATCTTCAACCACCAACTTACCATCCTGAGACAAGGCCGAGTACAGCCCACAAAGATCTCCGCCACGGCACAACCCAAGGGGGGGCACCAACCCAGACAGGAAGATCACATCAGTGACTCAACCCACGCAAGTGACGCACCATCAGAGGCAGTCCGTTCTGCATGAATGGTTTAATGTAAGCTTGGTTGCACCCCCCATCTTAAAATGTAAGAAGGCATTTGATATTACAAAGTATGCTGCATTTCCATTTCTCCTGGCTTGCCATTTGTCATTTAGTTAGCCCAACCTCACCCTAGAAATACAAATCAGTTGTCAAATTAATTTAAAGAGAAAATACATAGTATGTACTGTGTGTCAAACATATCCATAAGGATTCTCCAAAATATGTTAATATACAAATAATATGCATTAGTGACATTTGACACCAGCGCAGAAAGTGGACTCTATTAGTGCTTAATTTGTAAAAATCGGGAGGTCCCGGAACAAATTGTGAGCTCGAGAGCGGAGAGTGATCTAGGAGTCTCTGAGGTACCTGAAGGCATGAGAAAAAGAGTGACAAACACAACTTAGCAGTGCAGAAGACGGAGTAAACAGCCATGTAACCTGCCATATGCATAGCCTATATTATGCCCACATACCTGAGTATTGCTGTGGGGCTTCCACAAGTCTGAATTTCATATAGCCTTATTTTCAAGACATCAATGTACAGAAACATTTGTAGACATCAAAACACCTGCCATATGCATATGCACACATACACATCTGTGGGGCTTACAAGACTCAAATTTCATATACATTTCAAGACATCATAGTAGCAGTAAAACAAACGTCACAATTTATGAATATACACTACTGGTCCGAAGTTTTAGAACACCTACTCATTCATGGGTTTTTCTTTATTTTCTACATAGTAGAATAATAGTGAAGAAGACATCAAAACTATGAAATAACACATATGGAATCATGTAGTAACCAAAAAAGTGTTAAACAAATCAAAATCTATTTTGAGATTTTTCAAACAGCCACCCTTTGCCTTGATGACAGCTTTGCACACTCTTGGCATTCTCTCAACCCGCTTCATGAGGTAGTCACCTGGAATGCATTTCAATTAACAGGTGTTCTTTCTTAAAAGTTAACCTGTTGCTCCTAACCCCTACTTTTTCGAACATTCTGTTAAAAATCACGCAACATTTCAGCGCCCTGCTACTCATGCCAGGAATATAGTATATGCATATGATTAGTATGTGTGGATAGAAAACACTCAGACGTTTATAAAACTGGTTAAATCACGGCTGTGGCTATAACAGAACTTGCGTTTCATCGAAAAGCGCCCGAAAATCTGATCACTGAAAATGGGAAAATATATCCGTGCGCCACTTTAACCCATTGTTAAACGTGAACCACATTAAATGGAGCAGAGGTTGCAGTACCTACAGCTTCCACACGATGTCAACAGTCTTGTCATTTGCCTACGAATTGTTTCTTTGTCAAACGGACACGAGGCATCACATTTCTTCCGGTCTCCGACCGGATATTTTGGTGGAGATTTATCCGGACATCATTTCCAGAGGCACAGCTATAGAAAATACATCGCCTTATGATGAATTTGATCGCTTATTAACGTTTACTAATACCTAAAGTTGCATTACAAAGGTATTTCGAAGTGTTTTGTGAAAGTTTATCGTCAACTTTTTTAATAAAAAAAAATGACGTTACGTTATAAAACGCTCTTTTTTCCTGGATCACACAGTCTTCATAGATCGATATCTAGGCTATATATGGACCGATTTAATCCAAAAAAAGACCCAATAGTGATGTTTATGGGACATCTAGGAGTGCCAACAAAGAAGATGGTCAAAGGTAATGAAAGTTTTATATTTTATTATATTTTATTTGTGCGTTTTGTGTAGCGCCGACTATGCTAATTATTTTGTTTACGTCCCCTGTGGGTCTTTTGGGGTGTTACATGCTATCAGATAATAGCTTCTCATGCTTTCGCCGAAAAGCATTTTAAAAATCTGACTTGTGGCCTGGATTCACAACGAGTGTAGCTTTAATTTGATACCCTGCATGTGTATTTTAATGAACGTTTGAGTTTTAACGAGTGCTATTAGCATGTAGCGTAGCACATTTGCATTTCCTGATATCTAGTTGGGACGTCTGCGTCTCAAATAAAAAGCAAGAAGTTAATATGTGTAATTTCTTTCTTTCTTAACTTCTTGGCGCACCCATCCCGTTAGCGGGATCATTTTCGTCAACATCCACTGAATTGCAGAGCGCCAAATTCAAATTACATTTCTAAAAATATTAAATTTTCATGAAATCACAAGTGCAATATAGCAAAACACAGCTTAGCTGGTTGTTAATCCACCTGGCATGTCAGATTAAAAAAAAACTTTACAGCAAAAGCTATCCAAGCGTTTATGTTAGGACATCTCTTTCAGCAGACAAAACATTACAAACAGCCAGCAGCAAAGTAGATTGGTCACGAAAGTCAGAAAAGCAATAAAATTAATCGCTTACCTTTGATGATCTTCGGATGTTTGCACTCACTAGACTCCCAGTTACACAATAAATGTTCCTTTTGTTCCATAAAGATTATTTTTATATCCAAAATACCTCCATTTGGTTGGCGCGTTTTGTTCAGAAATCCACAGGCTTGAGCGGTCATGACGGTGAAATTCCAAATAGTATCCGTAAAGTTTGTAGAAACATGTCAAACGTTTTTTTTAATAATCAATCCTCAGGTTGTTTTTACAATAAATAATCTATAATATTTCAACCGGACCGTAGCTTTTTCAATAGGAGAGAGAGAGAAAATGTCTGCTCCAAGCTGTTGCTCATGCAAAACTCTGCTGGCACCCAGCCATCCACTGAAGCGATGTGATGGTTCTCGCTCATTTTTCAGATGTGTGCATTTCCAAATGATGGCCAATCAATTGAATTTACCACAGGTGGACTCCAATCAGGTTGTAGAAACATCTAAAGGATGATCAATGGAAACCGGATGCACCTGAGCTCAATTTCAAGTCTCATAGCAAAGGGTCTCAGTACTTTTTAAAATAAGGTATTTCTGTTTTTAAATTTTAATACATGTGCAAACATTTCTAGAAACGTGATTTCTCTTTGTCGTTATGGGGTATTGTGTGAATAAGGGGTATTATAGAATAAGACTGTAACTTAACAAAATGTGGAAAAAGTCAAGTGGTCTGAATACTTACCGAATGCACTGTATAGTGTAGGCCTTAAATTTTCGCAAAGATCCTATACGATTGGTAATGGGAAATGCCAATTTATATTTTCTGCAAAAAACTACCACCTGTCTCTAAAAATGCGCTCTCTGTGAATAAAGTGTTCCAAATCTTCTAACAGATCATTCATCTCTCATTCCATTTCCCATTAAATCAGTGAATTTGTTACGATAATAATCTATATAAAGTACAGTATTTCAACAATGCTTTCACTTTCACGTGTGCCTCTAATTTAACAAATTACTGTACTTTACATAGATAATTATTCTTGTTTGACAAGCAGTTCTCTTATTCCACCACTTCAAATCAAATCAAATCAAATTTTATTTGTCACATACACATGGTTAGCAGATGTTAATGTGAGTGTAGCGAAATGCTTGTGCTTCTAGTTCTGACAATGCAGTAATAACCAACAAGTAATCTAGCTATAGTAACAATTCCAAAACCACTACCTTATAGACACAAGTGTAAGGGGATAAAGAATATGTACATAAAGATATATGAATGAGTGATGGTACAGAGCGGCATAGGCAAGATACAGTAGATGGTATTGAGTGCAGTATATACATATGAGATGAGTATGTAAACAAAGTGGCATAGTTAAAGTGGCTAGTGATACATGTATTACATAAAGATGCAGTAGATGATATAGAGTACAGTATATACGTATACATATGAGATGAATAATGTAGGGTATGTAAACATTATATTAGGTAGCATTGTTTAAAGTGGCTAGTGATATATTTTACATAATTTCCCATCAATTCCCATTATTAAAGTGGCTGGAGTTGAGTCAGTGTGTTGGCAGCAGCCACTCAATGCTAGTGGTGGCTGTTTAACAGTCTGATGGCCTTGAGATAGAAGCTGTTTTTCAGTCTCTCGGTCCCAGCTTTGATGCACCTGTACTGACCTCGCCTTCTGGATGATAGCGGGATGAACAGGCAGTGGCTCGGGTGGTTGTTGTCCTTGATGATCTTTATGGCCTTCCTGTGACATCGGGTGGTGTAGGTGTCCTGGAGGGCAGGTAGTTTGCCCCCGGTGATGCATTGTGCAGACCTCACTACCCTCTGGAGAGCCTTACGGTTGTGGGCGGAGCAGTTGCCGTACCAGGCCGTGATACAGCCCGACAGGATGCCCTCGATTGTGCATCTGTAGAAGTTTGTGAGTGCTTTTGGTGACAAGCCGAATTTCTTCAGCCTCCTGAGGTTGAAGAGGCGCTGCTGCGCCTTCTTCACGATGCTGTCTGTGTGGGTGGACTGGCACTGTGTGTACGCATGGTCATGTCTGTGAGTAAATGTACACATACTTAAGCAAACATTCATATTGATAAATCTCACACTTTGCGTGGATATGATCCCACACATTAGTATACTCACAGATTTGTGCCTACACATGATTGATTAATGAGGCCCCAGGAATGTTTCACAATGTTGTCTCTCATATGGTTTTCATGTCAGTCCAGGATGGGGGAATATGATCACTACAGGTGTTCCTCAATTTTTTTAATACTTACACTGGATCATGGGTAGAATATCCTTTCAAATACTAGTGTCCTGCACTCAAAAGCACTTGTGGTTTAATTATTGTGTCCATTATCCACATTGGCATAAGACATCAATGTACTTACTGTCTAATATGTATTCTCTTCCAGAACGCTCTCTGGTTTTTAACACTCCCATCAAGCCACTGTGACTGACAGTAATGAAAGGACACATCAATTATATATGCTCTGTTAAAGTCTCCTGATATACATGCAATAGTGTTTAATATGAGTGCCACTTGTTTTCACTGTGCCACCAGTTTTAGCATCACCATCTTTGGTAAATGGATTATCATGAAACATTCAACTGATATGGGCCATTATGCCAAACTGCCAACATAAAAAAATGTTTTCTGACTAGAGTACACTGGCCTTGTTTCAATAAAGTAGATAGATGCACAAAAGGTATCTCAGCTAACGAATCAATGAATTAGTGATCCCCACATCTGCCCTTTGAGTGTTATTCTTTTCAAGGGAACATACACTTCTCTTTCAGAACAGCCATACACACCACAGCCTTACGGCAAGGCACTAGGGATCTTGCAGTAGATGTTGATCAACTATCAGCTGATCAAATGTTTCCCTCATTGCAGCCTACTCTCTGCAACATAATGCATTGAGTTAGAATTCTACAAACACAAACCTAGGCAGAAGAGAATGTATCCTAAAATAGGAACATAATGCTGGGAACAGAATGCTGATCTGATAAAGCTCTGCTGAATTGCACCTTTTACGTGGGTCAGCAATAGAACGCATCCTTCCCTGGAAGCAAAATGACACATTGAGAAAAAGCCCAAAATGCTGTGTAAGCTTTTTGCTGTCAAATAGAACTCAAACAGTACTGCTTTATGTGTGTCCTTATTTTCAAGGGGAACTTCAGATTCCCCTTTGTAAAGCATTCTAAAGATATTTCTGCCAATTAACCCCTGCCCCAGGGGAGATTTGCCTATCTTGAGCCCCAGCTTTGCGCCTGTGCAGCTGGCAGCGTCACTCTCCCTGTGTCTCAGGTATAATTTGCATGGCTCGGTCAAGGCTGAACTGGAACTGATGAAGCGATGCAGTTTGGAGGTCTTCCTGCTTTATCTGTTGGCTCCTAAAAGCTGAGCGTATTTGCATTGCTTTTAACTTCCGCTAGCTCGGCAGCACACATGATAAAGGAAGAACAGCACTAGGTTACTAGGTTTCTTCCTAGGTTTTGGCCTTTCTAGTGAGTTTTTCCTAGCCACTGTGCTTCTACACCTGCATTGCTTGCTGTTTGGGGTTTTAGGCTGGGTTTCTGTACAGCATTTTGAGATATCAGCTGATGTAAGAAGGGCTATATGAATCAAATTGATTTGATTTGATTTGATTTACTAACCGTCCTCGAGAAAGGAGCCTGGAGCTGATGTTTTGCATTGAGAGAATACAAGGATAGGGCCCACATACAGTACATACAGTACACAGTCATATTGAGTGTTATTATGGGCCTCCAATGCTCTTAGTAGATGTATTTGGAATAGGCACATTTCAGGTTAATGTGATGGCAAATGTTGGTAATACTGACCATTTCTAGCTCATATGAGTAATCATAAGCCTATTCTGAGAGGTTTCCAGAAGCCATTGTGTTAAGTTTCCCAGACAGATCTGCCATGCAGTAGGGGTAACCAATTCCCAACATGTTGCTCTAATTGTCAGGCCCATCACTATCTCATTGCTCTGGGAAGACCTTTGTGGAGGCTTTGTGAAGGCTCGTGGAGTGACTCAACCATATATTTTATTTATCACCTTTTAATCATGCAGAGGATTTATGAAATGTTGATTGCTGTACATTATTCAGCCTGTCTCCTAGGAGACGGTCTGCTCCATGGCTTGACACCATGGTGCTACTTATCTTCAGCGATTGTACAATATATCTCCATGTCCAGAGACTGGGAGAAGGGCTATTGAAAAATAGATGTTCTGCCTTCTTTTCACACATCATAACAATGACAGCTTTATTTTCTTGTGAAGTACATTCACTGCTCCCTAGTACCAGTCCTTGATGTTACGATTTATGTGCAACAGTCTGTAAAATCATAATAGGTATAAAGCAACATAGGATTTTACAGGCAATGTCCTCAAACCTCTCATGCTACAGGTGCAAGATTGTAGCCCCTTCTCCTTATTTACCTTAGGAAGTATAAAACATTTGACACACTCTACTTTTTTTCCTGAGCTGCAGCATTTATTTCATGAGAATTTTTGAAGGGTGACCTTCAATTCATATATTTATTGCTGTACGTCTCTTCTACTATCTCATTGGGACCTCCGTGAAGGAGATACATTTTTGTTTTATGTCTTGCAGTGAATCAAATCGCTTTTATGTCAACATTTCTCCCACTATTCAAACAAAATGAGAGCATAAGCATTCAGGTCTCTCCTTTTCCCATCTCTGTTGAATTTGGATGATGTCCAGAACAATTCAGAGGTAAATAATATGCATTGAATATGACAACAGCCCGGTTGTGTTTTACAAGGTGAGCAAAATATGACTTGCCGCATCCCCAATATAAAAAAGAACAACAACTAATCTATACTTTTCCCCCTGGGTATCCATATTGAGAGGCTATTATTTCACTGTGTGTCTGTTTGGTGCCCAGAATCAGCACTTGCTGCTCCTATCTTCTCCATCTGACAAACGCCCAGTAATCCCACACAATTTCCTTTCGGTATCCTTTGTATGACAGCTGTACCACCAGCCAAGACCCTGGTGGGCGAACATTGAGCAGTATAAACCATATCGGTCCCATGTCAGTCTCTCACTCAGTCTCTTACTTTGTCTCTCTCTATCTGTGTCTCTCTTCATCTGTCTCCGTCTCTCTCTTTCTCTGTCTGTTGCTCTCGCTGTCTCCCTCTGTCTTCAACTGTCTCTCTGTCTGTCTGTCTCTGTCTGTGTGTCTCTCTCTGTGTCTCTCTTGGTCTCTGTCTCTCTCTCTCTGTCTCGCTCGCTCTCTCTCTCTTTCTCTCTCTCTCTCGCTCTCTCTCTGTCTATGTCAATCTCTCTGTCTCGCTCTCTCTCTCTGTCAGTGTGTGTCTCTCTCTCTCTCTCTCTCTCTGTGTCCATGTCTATCACTCTGCCTCTGTATGTGTCTCTCTCTCTCTCTCTCTCAATTAAATTCAATTAAATACAAGGGCTTTATTGGCATGGGAAACATGTGTTAACATTGCCAAAGCAAGTGAGGTGAGATAATATATAAAGTGAAATAAACAATACAAATTAACAGTAAACATTACACATACAGAAGTTTCAAAACAATAAAGACATTAAAAATGTAATATTATATATATACAGTGTTTTAACAATGTACAAATGGTTAAAGGACACAAGATAAAATAAATAAGCATAAATATGGGTTGTATTTACAATGGTGTGTGTTCTTCACTGGTTGCCCTTTTCTCGTAGCAACAGGTCACAAATCTTGCTGCTGTGATGGCACACTGTGGAATTTCACCCAGTAGATATGGGAGTTTATCAAAATTGGATTTGTTAACGAATTCTTTGTGGATCTGTGTAATCTGAGGGAAATATGTCTCTCTAATATGGTCATACATTGGGCAGGAGGTTAGGAAGTGCAGTTCAGTTTCCACCTCATTTTGTGGGCAGTGAGCACATAGCCTGTCTTCTCTTGAGAGCCATGTCTGCCTACGGCGGCCTTTCTCAATAGCAAGGCTATGCTCACTGAGTCTGTACATAGTCAAAGCTTTCCTTCATTTTGGGTCAGTCACAGTGGTCAGGTATTCTGCCACTGTGTACTCTCTGTTTAGGGTCAAATAGCATTCTAGTTCGCTCTGTTTTTTTGTTAATAGTTTCCAATGTGTCAAGTAATTATCTTTTTGTTTTCTCATGATTTGGTTGGGTCTAATTGTGCTGCTGTCCTGGGGCTCTGTGGGGTGTGTTTGTGTTTGTGAACAGAGCCCCTGGACCAGCTTGCTTAGGGGACTCTTCTCCAGGTTCATCTCTCTGTAGGTGCTGGCTTTGTTATGGAAGGTTTGGGAATCGCTTCCTTTTAGGTGGTTGTAGAATTTAACGGCTATTTAATGGATTTTGATAATTAGTGGGTATCGGCCTAATTCTGCTCTGCATGGATTATTTGGTATTCTACATTGTACACGGAGGATATTTTTGCAGAATTTTGCATGCAGAGTCTCAATTTGGTGTTTGTCCCATTTTGTGAAGTCTTGGTTGGTGAACGGACCCCAGACCTCACAACCATAAAGGGCAATGGGCTCTATGACTGATTCAAGTATTTTTAAACAGATCCTAATTGGTATGTTGAAATTTATGTTCCTTTTGATGGCATAGAATGCCCTTCTTGCCTTGTCTCTCAGATCGTTCACAGCTTTGTGGAAGTTACCTGTGGCGCTGATGTTTAGGCTATGGTATGTATCGTTTTTTGTGTGCTCTAGGGCAACAGTTTCTAGATCGAATTTGTATTTGTGGTCCTGGCAACTGGACAGTTTTTGGAACACCATTATTTTGGTCTTACTGAGATTTACTGTCAGGGCCCAGGTCTGACAGAACCTGTGCAGAAGATCTAGGTGCTGCTGTAGGCCCTCCTTGGTTGGTTTTTATTTTGTCCTGCAAGGTTCAAGGTTCTCTCTCTCTCTCTCTCTCTCTCTCGCTCTGCATCTCAGTCTGTTTCTCTCTCTGTCTCAGTCTCTCTCTCAGTCTCTCTCTCTCTTTCGCAGTCTCAGTCTCTCAGTCTGACTTTCTGTCTCACTGTGTCTATGTCTCTCTCTCTCTGTCTCACTCTGTCTCTCAGTCTCTCTCTCTTTCTTTCATGAAAATGACCATATCTAAGCTAAAAGGCTGTCAGTTCCACTTTAAGGTTCGGTTGAAGACCTTTTTTTTGGTTGGTGATAGAATAACCAAATAATCAGCATATAGCAGGTAGCTCTGTATCAAATGGTGTGAGTGGTCCAACATGTCTGCTAATTCAGTGATATAAATGTTGAACAGGGTTGGACTCAAACAGCAGCCTTGTCTCACATCTTGATGTTGCGAATATAATTACGTTCTTTGGTTTTGGATTTTTACTGCACACTTGTTTACTGTGTACATAGATTTCATTAAGTCATACAGCTTACTTTCAAGCCCTATTTGTATAATTTTGAAGAATAGACCTTCGTGTCAAATATAATCAAAAGCGGGGGCCCGCAGTCCTTGGTAGCAGGCCGCGACTGGTGCTGTATTATCCTCAAAGCGGGCAAAGAAGATGTTTAGCTTGTCTGGAAGCAAGATGTCGGTGTCCGTGACGTGGCTGGTTTTCTTTTTGTAGTCCGTAATTGCCTACAGACCCTGCCACATACGTCTCGTGTCTGGGCTGTTGAGTTGCGACTCCATTTTGTCCCTATACCGACATTTCGTTTGTTGAATTGTCTTGCGGAGGGAATAACTACACTGTTTATATGCGGCCATATTCCTCGACCTCTTTCCATGGTTGAATACTGTGGTTCGCGCTTTCACTTTTGTTCGAATACCGCCATCTATCCCCGGTTTCTGGTTGGGGTAGGTGTAAATAGCCACAGTGGGTACAATATCTCCACTGCACTTCCATACATGAAGGGCACTTTTCAGCATTGCTGTATGATCGATGAGAATGTCCATATTGCAAAT
Organism: Oncorhynchus kisutch; assembly: GCF_002021735.2. Classification (NCBI taxonomy): domain Eukaryota; kingdom Metazoa; phylum Chordata; class Actinopteri; order Salmoniformes; family Salmonidae; genus Oncorhynchus; species Oncorhynchus kisutch. The sequence goes on along the minus strand of NC_034174.2, from coordinate 28,668,463 downwards.
GTACGGTCCCTTACTAGACTTGTTTGTAAAATGTTTGTAAAATTCATCGACGGCGGCGGGCCGTGCACCGGGGCCAGATCTTCGAGGAAGTCATCGAACAAAGTCTCTCGGATATTCGGTATCCGTTTATAAAATTTTCCAATTTTGGTCATTTTTCGGAAAAGATTTCGAAGACGAAACTTGGTGAGTATAGGTTTGGACTAATGGGCTGTTAGCCCAGAAACAAGATGGCATCGAGGCCTCAACACTTTAAGTTAACTTCTTGGTGACAGGGGCACTATTGAGTAGCTTGGATGAATAAGGTGCCCAGAGTAAACTGCCTGCTTATATATGCATATTATTAGTAGTATTGGATAGAAAACACAGAGGTTTCTAAAACTGTTTGAATGATGTCTGTGAGTATAACAGAATGAATGAGTCAGGTGTCTGGCAGAGTGCCACAGGCTCTGAGGTGCGGTCACGAGAGAGGTAGCTCTCGTTCCATTGCTTTTCTACAGACATAGGAATTCTCCGGTTGGAACATTGTTGAATATTTATGATAAAAGCATCCTAAAGATTGATTCTATACTTCATTTGACATGTTTCTACGAACTGTAATATGACTTTTCGTCTGAACTTTCGCCTGGACTTGCCCGCGCCTCGTGAGTTTGGATTGTGTACTAAACGCGCAAACAAAAAGGACATAAATTATGGGATTCCTGGGAGTGCATTCTGATGAAGATCATCAAAGGTAACTGAATATTAATAATGCTATTTCTGACTTCTGTTGACTCCACAACATGGCGGGTATCTGTATGGCTTGTTTTGTTGTCTGAACGCTATACTCAGATTATTGCATGGTATGCTTTTTCCGTAAGGTTTAAAAGAAATCTGACACAGCGGTTGCATTAAGCAGAAGTGGATCTAAAATCCCATGCTAATCCCAATCTTTTAGCAATGTTTTTTATGAGTATTTCTGTAAATTGATGTGGCTCTCTGCAAAATCACCGGATGTTTTGGAACTCGCCAATGTAAACTGAGATTTTTGGAAAAATATGAACTTTATCACACAACATACATGTACTGTGTAACATGAAGTCCTATGAGTGTCATCTGATGAAGATCATCAAAGGTTAGTGATTAATTTGATCTCTATTTCTGCTTTTTGTGACTCCTCTCTTTGGCTGGAAAAATGGCTGTGTTTTTCTGTTACTATGTGCTGACCTAACATAGTTGTTTGGTGTGCTATCATTGTAAAGCCTTTTTGAAATTGGACACTGTGGCTAGAGTTACAACAACTTTATCTTTAAAATGGTGTAAAATACATGTATGTTTGAGGAATTTTAATTATGTGATTTCTGTTGTTTTGAATTTGGCGCCCTGCAATTTCACTGGCTGCTGTTGAGGTGGGACGCTTGTGTCCCATATATCCCAGAGAGGTTAATGCCACACAGTCAAGGTTAGGCTTGCACAGATTGGGACGACCTTAGGAAAATTCCTGTGATTGAATTGTCCTTCTAACCCTAACGGTTCCACCGCTGTCCCCCAAAAGCACCTGACATTTAGGGACAGGCTTCATTTTGTGCCTACTTTTTTTCACAGTCGCAAGACTAGGTGCATTGAAACCGCCTTGGCCCATAGAGACGGACTCTAACGTTTCTGTCCGATAGCTCATTCAAGGACCCCTTAGCATGCCCGGATATTCAGCACCAATTAAGGTCGCTGCTCGGACTCCAAATGACCTATCGAGCCAAAACTTGGGATTCGGGATCGCCTCAGCTAGCCCTACACATAATATCAGAACTGGACCCGCAGCTACAACGTAACTAGGTGTTTTATTTTTTAATTATAGTTTAAACAGAAGGCGCTGTGAATTCTGGGCTTGCTCTGAAATATGTGATAGTTGGCTTCTAAACGAGTTGGAAAAAGTGGATGTGGTGTCAGTTTGTATCAGTTTGGTGTCAGAATGATATCTAATTGACAGATGGATAGTGACTTCCTGGCTGACTTGTGTCCATTTGCAATACGTTTAAACAGTGATAGACCATAACCAAATTGACATTCTGAAATCAACACCAACGAGCAATGGAGAGGAACCAGAATCACTGCCCGGCCATCCCGAGTTCATCGGGCCAGTCAATTTCGCATTCCTGCAGTAACTCTACATTGAGCATGTAAAATTTGTGATGGTAAATGCCCATTGAAACATATTGCAAATGGACAGCCGTGCACCTGGTGATTGGAATGGGTAACCAGGAGCACATAATTTAAAAAAAAGAATGCCTTTAGGGGGTGCAAGGGGTCCACGGTTTGGTAGGGAGCACCCCCCCCTCACCCGTGCCCATCCAATAGTAGGCGCCTCTGGTAATTTTGGACGTTTTTCAAAGAATCATTTAAAAACAAGTCCCACTTCTCCCTCATCATACATGACAAATAGACCATCTAGGTTGATTCTTGGCTTAACATAGTGATATATATCATTTGGGCAGTATAAATGCCATTTGGACATGGTTCACTGACTTTTGACTTCGACTTTTGACTTCCTATGATATGATATTGCAAATGGACAAAACATCCTAATTTGGCACTTTCGATACTTTCATATTGCATTTGGACATTTCTTATGGCATTTGGCAATGGTTCACCGACTTTTGACTTCGACTTTTGACATCCTATGAAATCATATTGCAAATGGACAAGTAAAAAAAATATGACAATAAAATATGACAAAAGTATGTTCATACAGTTGCAATACATGTATAATTGACAAAAAAATACGAAAATAATTTCGAAAAACGATCCAGAAAGCACTTTTTTAAGGGGGTGAAAAATATTTAACATTTTCTAAATTTGACCCTTGGGTCTTGACTTGATGTGCATATGCAATATGAAAATTTACTGTGGAGCGCGCTCGCCATCTATTGGATTTTTGCTGTGTGACACTTGGCATTTGTCATATGTGTTTTGAATTAAATGGCGTCCATTTGAATTGTATTGTACATCATGTATATGTTTCGTATGGTGCCAATAAGTTCCCATTAATTTTTGTCCATTTCAGGGGGATATTCCCTTACTAATAAACTCACTCACCAAGTCAGCGTATAAATCAATGTCATTGACTGAGGCTTCCCAGAACATTTTCCAGTCCACGTGACCAAAACAATCTTGAAGTGTGGATTCTGATTGGTCAGACCAACTTTGAACGGTACTAGTCACTGGTACATCCTGTTTGAGTTTTTGCCTATGGGACGGTATGGGCAAGATGAAGTCGTGGTCGGATTTTCCGATGGGAGGGTGGGGGAGGGCCTTGTATGCATCGCGGAAGATAGAGTAGCAGTGGTCCAGTGTTTTGCTCGAGCAGGTACTATAGTCATGCAACCTCAGAAGTGAAGTTCTTTCAGGGCCGGGGGGGGGGGGGGGGGGGGGGGGTTGTATACACGACTGTGACTATAATCGAAGAGAATTCTCTTGGGAGATAATGCGGTCAACATTTGATTGTAAGGAATTCTAGGTCAGGTGAACAAAATGACTTTCCTGTATGTTTTTATTGTTACACCATGAGTCGTTAATCATGAGGCATATACCCCGCCCTTCTTCTCACCAGAGAGATGTTTGTTTCTGTAGGAGCGACGCATGAAGAAACCCGGGGGCTGTATCAACTCTGAAAACGTATCCTGAGTGAGCCATGTTTCCGTGAAACAGAGAATGTTACAATCTCTGATGTCTCTCTGGAAGGCAACTCGTGCTCTAATTTCATCCACCTTGCTGTCTAGAGACTGGACATTGGCGACTAATATGCTCGGAAGCGGTGGGTGGTGTGCTCGCCTTCTAAGTCTGACCAGGAGGCTTCTCATGTCTGCCTCTCCTGCGGCTACACCATTGTTTTGGGTCAGCCTTTGGGATTAGAGCCAATGTCCAGGGTGGAGGTCCAAACAAGTCATCGACTTTGGGTATATTTGGGTATATTCCTGGTCGTAATGTTAAGTTGACATCGTTCTTATATCCAATAGCTTTTCCCTGCTGTATATAATTACACTTTAGATTTTCAGGGCTAACAATATAAGAAATAATATATAAAAAATGATTTACTGCATGGTTCCCTAAGGACTTAAAGCATAGCATCTCTGTCAGCGCCATCTTGCAGGCGTATTGGGTAATGCAAGGGATTTTGTTGTTTTTATTGACTGAAGGATGTTACATTTTTATTGAATTTCTAATTGGTTATGTTGTAAGCCAATCCAAACAGGAATATCACATCAGTGACTCACCCCTCCTAGGGACGGCATTAAAGAGCACCAGTAAGCCCCCGTAATAGGGTTAGAGGCAGAGAATCCCAGAGGAAAGAGGGGAACCGGCCAGGCAGAGACAGCAAGGGCGGTTCGTTGCTCTACAGCCTTTCTATTCACCTTCACACTCCTGGGCCAGACTACACTCAATCATATGACTCACTGAAGAGATGAGTCTTCAGTAAAGACTTAAAGGTTGAGACCGAGTTTGCGTCTCTCACATGGGTAGGCAGACCATTCCATAAAAATGGAGCTCTATAGGAGAAAGCCCTGCCTCCAGCTGTTTGCTTAGAAATTCTAGGGACAATTAGGAGGCCTGCGTCTTGTGACCGTAGCGTACGTGTAGGTATGTACGGCAGGACCAAATCAGAGAGTTAGGTAGGAGCAAGCCCATGTAATGCTTTGTAGGTTAGCAGTAAAACCTTGAAAGCAGCCCTTGCCTTGACAGGAAGCCAGTGTAGGGAGGCTCGCACTGGAGTAATATGATAAAATTTGTTGGTTAAGGTCAGGATTCTGGCAGCCATATTTAGCACTAACTGAAGTTTATTTAGTGCTTTATCCGGGTAGCCGGAAAGTTGAGCATTGCAGTAGTCTAACCTAGAAGTAACAAAAGGATGGATTCATTTTTCTGCATCATTTTTGGACAGAAAGTTTCGGATTTTTGCAATGTTACGTAGATGGAAAAAAGCTGTCCTTGAAACAGTCTTGAAATGTTCGTCAAAAGAGAGATCAGGGTCCAGAGTAATGCAGAGGTCCTTCAGTTGTTTTGAGACGACTGTTCAACCATTAAGATTAATTGTCAGATTCAACAGAAGATCTTTGTTTCTTGGGAGCTAGAACAAGTATCGGTATTCATCATTTCATTTAATTTCAACATTTCAATGTCACGGGATCCTTCTGTTGAAGGAGAGGCGGACCAAAACGCAGCGTGGTTATTTTGATACATCTTTAATAAAGATGAAAATAGAACAATACACAAAAACAAGTAACCGAAAACAGCCATACCTGGTGTAACAAACACAAAGACAGGAACAATCACCCACAAAACCCAACACAAAACAGGCTACCTAAATATGGCTCCCAATCAGAGACAATGACTAACACCTGCCTCTGATTGAGAACCATATCAGGCCCAAACACAGAAACAGACAAACAAGACATCCAACATAGAATGCCCACTCCGATCACACCCTGACCAAACAAAACATAGAACATACAAAGCAAATTATGGTCAGGGTGTGACATTCAAATCATTTCTCTGCACTGTTTGGAGCCCATCTGTACGATTGGTTAAGGTTGTACAGTTTATTTTTTGATTGAGTATTGCTGGTTAATTTCTTCAGAAACATGTCGATTGAATGTGATCTGACAAAGGTGTCTATGGTCTGAAAGTGAATGCACTAATGGAAGAGGGGTCCATGTCAGTGATGATATAATCGACTACACTTGAACCAAGGGCTGACCAGCAAGTAAACTGACCTAAAGAGTCCCCTCTGATTCTACCATACCATTCTACATGCCTAAGGCACGACAGAGACGTAACTACTGTACAAGGAGAGGTGTCCAAATATGTGGTGGTCACCTCCCAAATCAATGTAGTCAGGCTCAGAACTTGTTCTCACATTGAAATCTCCACAAATAAGTACTTTACCCTTGTAAAAGATTGTAAAAGATTGTAAAACAACGGATCCTGTTTGGCCCTGTCCGGGGGTGTCCTCGGATGGGGCCACAGTGTCTCCTGACCCCTCCTGTCTCAGCCTCCAGTATTTATGCTGCAGTAGTTTGTGTCGGGGGGCTGGGGTCAGTTTCTTATATCTGGAGTACTTCTCCTGTCCTATTCGGTGTCCTGTGTGAATCTAAGTGTGCGTTCTCTAATTCTCTCCTTCTCTCTTTCTTTCTCTCTCTCGGAGGACCATGCCCCAGGACTACCTGACATGATGACTCCTTGCTGTCCCCAGTCCACCTGGCCATGCTGCTGCTCCAGTTTCAACTTCCACCTGACTGTGCTGCTGCTCTAGTTTCAACTGTTCTGCCTTATTATTATTCGACCATGCTGGTCATTTATGAACATTTGAACATCTTGGCCATGTTCTGTTATAATCTCCACCCGGCACAGCCAGAAGAGGACTGGCCACCCCACATAGCCTGGTTCCTCTCTAGGTTTCTTCCTAGGTATTGGCCTTTCTAGGGAGTTTTTCCTAGCCACCGTGCTTCTACACCTGCATTGCTTGCTGTTTGGGGTTTTAGGCTGGGTTTCTGTACAGCACTTTGAGATATCAGCTGATGTACGAAGGGCTATATAAATAAATTTGATTTGATTTGATTTGATCATAAGATGATGAATCTGAAAGAGAATAAGCTGCACATCCAGTACCAGTCAAAAGTTTGGATATTCAACGGTTTTTCTTTATTTTTGCTATTTTCCATGTTGTAGAATAATAGTGAAGACATCGAAACTATGAAATAACACATGTGTGCAAAGCTGTCATCAAGGCAAAGGGTGGCTACTTTGAAGAATCTCAAATATAAAATATATTTGGATTCGTTTAACACTTTTTTTTTACTACATGATTCCATATGTGTTATTTCCTTGTTTTTATGTCTTCACTGTTATTCTATAATGTAGAAAATAATGAAAAACCCATGAATGAGTAGGTGTCCAAACTCACTGTATGTATACATTATTGTCACAATTCATTGCACCTATGTTACGTTTTTACCAAATGTGGTAAGTATTTTTTTTTAAATTCAGTGCTAAGTCCTTCTTCTGCCAAATGATGATTCCACCCGAAGACCTATCCCGGTTTAACATTTTTATGTTTGATGGTAGTAAACTTTCTCTATAGCCTGAGGGACACTGAGTATCATCCCTCTCTCTCTGTGTATAAAGTATTCCGTATTCTCCCTGCACTCTGATGTGTAAGATTAGGGTAGCAGCAGTTATTTTTCTTCTGTTAGGCTTTCCAAAGTTTACTTGGAAAGGGTCTAACCACCCCTGTCAAGGCTGATCTTTAATCTGAGTAAGGAAGTACGGTGGGATAATGGACCTTTCCACAGGGCCCCTGGACTGACTGGCACGTATACTCAACAAAATTATAAATGCAACATGCAAGAATTTCAAAGATTTAACTGAGTGATAAATTCCTTTGGCACTAATCTATGGATTTCACATGACTGGGAATACAGATATACAACTGTTGGTCACAGATACCTTTGAAAAAGTTTGGGCGTGGATCAGAAAACCAGTCAGACCTTTTGCCTCATGCAGCCAACACATCTCCTTCGCACAGAGTTGATCAGGCCATTGATTCTTGACTGTGGAACGTTTTCCTTCTCCTCCTCAATGGCTGTGCGAAGTTGCTGGATATTGTCAGGAACTGGAACATGCTGCTGTTCACGTCGATCCAGAGCATTCCAAACATGCTCAATGGGTGACATGTGTGGTGAATATGCAGGCCATGGAAAAATTGGGATATTTTCATCTTCATCAATTGTGTACAGATCCTTGCAACATGGGGCAGTGCATTTAAAAAAAGATTATTACCTTTATTTTACTAGGCAAGTCAGTTAAGAACAAATTCTTATTTTCAATGACGGCCTGTTCAGGGGCAGAACGACAGATTTGTACCTTGTCGGCTCGGGGATTCGAACTTGCAACCTTTCGGTTACTAGTCCAACGCTCTAACCACTAGGGCTACCCTGCTGCCCCAACAATAGGCCTCAGGATCTCGTCACGGTATCGCTGTGCATTCAAATTGCCGTATATAAAATGCAATTGTATTCGTTGTCCATAGCTTATGCCTGCCAATACCATAACCTCACAGCCACCATGGGGCACTTTGTTCACAAAGTTGGAATCAGCAAACTGCTTGCCCACATAACGCTATACACGTAGTCTGCGATTGTGAGGCTGGTTGGATGTATTGCCAAATTCTCTAAAACATTGTTGGAGGCAGTTTATGGTAGAGAAATGAACATTCAATTCTCTGGCAACAGCTCTGATGGACATTCCTGCAGTCAGCATGCCATTTGCACGCTCCCTCAAAACTTGAGACATCTGTGGCATTGTGTTGTGTAACAAAACTGCACATTTTAGAGTGAACCTTTATAATGATCATGCTATTTAATCAGCCTCTTGATATGCCACACCTGTCAGTTGGATGTATTATCTTGGCAAAGGAGAAATGCTCACTAACAGTGACATAAACAAAATTGTGCATACAATTTAAGAAAAATAAGCTTTTTGTGCTCATGAAACTTGGGACCAACACTTTACATGTTGCGTTTATATATTTTTCCAGTGTACATGACACGGTTATGGAGTCATAGTTTTCAAATGGAGTGAAAATAAATATCAATGGTGGCAGACATTATATTTATTCAAAATGAAATTCTGCTTCTGATATCATGAGGAGAGGAGGTTGGAGCCTGCACAGGAAGCATACCAGCCTGAGAGCTGTCAGGTCTTAGCGGGTGGACATTCATTGTAACCAACATTGACAGGGACTATTTTTAAACCTCTCTCATCCATATGACTCCTGTTATGCAATATACCACATAGTCATATCCTGTTTTCTTGTCACAAACGAATGCAGAAAAAAACCGAATAACCAATTGTTATCAAAGCAGCAGGCAACTCATAGAACTGCAGTCAGATTTTTCCTTTGTAATGATTTTACTGTCATATACATAGCCATATAAAGATATGGCTATTATACTGCAAATATGGCTTTGGTCATACTCCTTTAGATTTTGAATTAATGATGACTTGCTGAAGAAGCAGAACTATCCGGAAAAATAAAAATATCAATACATTCCTTTTCCTGCGGGTCATTTGTTTTGCAATACTATTCCACAAACGCACCACAGCAGATGTGATACAATTAAGCAATAAGGCCAGAGGTGGTGTGGTATATGGCCAATATACCATGGCTAAGGGCTGTTCTTTTGTATAACGCAACGCGGAGTGCCTGGAAAAAGCCCTTAGCCGTGGTATATTGGTCATACATCAGAAGCCCCTGAGTTGCCTTATTGCTATTATAAACTGGTTACCAACGTAATTAGAGTAGTAAAAATACATGTTTTGTCATACCCGTGGCATACGGTCTGATATACCACGGCTGTCAGCCAATCAGCACTCAGGGCTTGGTCCATCCAGTTTATAATATTAAACAAAATATGACAGAATGGATCACAAATATTAGTTTCAGTACTCCTGAAGATATTAACAAAACAATCACATATTACATGCCTTGGATTTCTTTCACAGAATTATCACATGATCTCACATAATGTCATTTTAATGGGTCCTTCTAATGGAGTAACTGCAACCTCCAACACATTAGTAGGGGTAAAATAGCGAAGTAAGAAATGGTGCACATTTCTGGTTGTATTGTTACTTTCCCCAGCAAGAAAACCAAAAATTGTCACGCAAACAGAAAGGAGAACTATCAACGTCACTGACAACAACCAAAACAAAACAGGTAAGGTTTTATGAGGGGTTCTGAAAGACACTCGTTGGGGTGTCCACTGAAAGTTGACTAGTAGCAACAACTGGGACCTAAGACCGTCATCATGAGTGCCCACTACATTTACCCAAGTAGAGGCAAACAAAAGAAAATCCACAATATATGTAGACACAGGAAGCGAACCAAAAAGTGTCTCAAAACGAAAACAGGGAAGATCAGATAAAGGATTGTTTTTCTAGAAATCAAATAGGGAGAGCAAACTAAAGGTGTTAACCCTCCACATCTCTCATGCTAACTGGAAGGTGAAACACCTTCCAACTAATGAGATGGAGAAGCCACCACAGGTGTAATACAATCAGTGCCCCACATGCTAACTGGAAGGTGAAACACCTTCCAACTAATGAGATGGAGAAGCCACCACAGGTGTAATACAATCAGTGCCCCACATGCTAACTGGAAGGTGAAACACCTTCCAACTAATGAGATGGAGAAGCCACCACAGGTGTAATACAATCAGTGCCCCACATGCTAACTGGAAGGTGAAACACCTTCCAACTAATGAGATGGAGAAGCCACCACAGGTGTAATACAATCAGTGCCCCACATGCTAACTGGAAGGTGAAACACCTTCCAACTAATGAGATGGAGAAGCCACCACAGGTGTAATACAATCAGTGCCCCACATGCTAACTGGAAGGTGAAACACCTTCCAACTAATGAGATGGAGAAGCCACCACAGGTGTAATACAATCAGTGCCCCACATGCTAACTGGAAGGTGAAACACCTTCCAACTAATGAGATGGAGAAGCCACCACAGGTGTAATACAATCAGTGCCCCACATGCTAACTGGAAGGTGAAACACCTTCCAACTAATGAGATGGAGAAGCCACCACAGGTGTAATACAATCAGTGCCCCACATGCTAACTGGAAGGTGAAACACCTTCCAACTAATGAGATGGAGAAGCCACCACAGGTGTAATACAATCAGTGCCCCACATGCTAACTGGAAGGTGAAACACCTTCCAACTAATGAGATGGAGAAGCCACCACAGGTGTAATACAATCAGTGCCCCACATGCTAACTGGAAGGTGAAACACCTTCCAACTAATGAGATGGAGAAGCCACCACAGGTGTAATACAATCAGTGCCCCACATGCTAACTGGAAGGTGAAACACCTTCCAACTAATGAGATGGAGAAGCCACCACAGGTGTAATACAATCAGTGCCCCACATGCTAACTGGAAGGTGAAACACCTTCCAACTAATGAGATGGAGAAGCCACCACAGGTGTAATACAATCAGTGCCCCACATGCTAACTGGAAGGTGAAACACCTTCCAACTAATGAGATGGAGAAGCCACCACAGGTGTAATACAATCAGTGCCCCACATGCTAACTGGAAGGTGAAACACCTTCCAACTAATGAGATGGAGAAGCCACCACAGGTGTAATACAATCAGTGCCCCACATGCTAACTGGAAGGTGAAACACCTTCCAACTAATGAGATGGAGAAGCCACCACAGGTGTAATACAATCAGTGCCCCACATGCTAACTGGAAGGTGAAACACCTTCCAACTAATGAGATGGAGAAGCCACCACAGGTGTAATACAATCAGTGCCCCACATGCTAACTGGAAGGTGAAACACCTTCCAACTAATGAGATGGAGAAGCCACCACAGGTGTAATACAATCAGTGCCCCACATGCTAACTGGAAGGTGAAACACCTTCCAACTAATGAGATGGAGAAGCCACCACAGGTGTAATACAATCAGTGCCCCACATGCTAACTGGAAGGTGAAACACCTTCCAACTAATGAGATGGAGAAGCCACCACAGGTGTAATACAATCAGTGCCCCACATGCTAACTGGAAGGTGAAACACCTTCCAACTAATGAGATGGAGAAGCCACCACAGGTGTAATACAATCAGTGCCCCACATGCTAACTGGAAGGTGAAACACCTTCCAACTAATGAGATGGAGAAGCCACCACAGGTGTAATACAATCAGTGCCCCACATGCTAACTGGAAGGTGAAACACCTTCCAACTAATGAGATGGAGAAGCCACCACAGGTGTAATACAATCAGTGCCCCACATGCTAACTGGAAGGTGAAACACCTTCCAACTAATGAGATGGAGAAGCCACCACAGGTGTAATACAATCAGTGCCCCACATGCTAACTGGAAGGTGAAACACCTTCCAACTAATGAGATGGAGAAGCCACCACAGGTGTAATACAATCAGTGCCCCACATGCTAACTGGAAGGTGAAACACCTTCCAACTAATGAGATGGAGAAGCCACCACAGGTGTAATACAATCAGTGCCCCACATGCTAACTGGAAGGTGAAACACCTTCCAACTAATGAGATGGAGAAGCCACCACAGGTGTAATACAATCAGTGCCCCACATGCTAACTGGAAGGTGAAACACCTTCCAACTAATGAGATGGAGAAGCCACCACAGGTGTAATACAATCAGTGCCCCACATGCTAACTGGAAGGTGAAACACCTTCCAACTAATGAGATGGAGAAGCCACCACAGGTGTAATACAATCAGTGCCCCACATGCTAACTGGAAGGTGAAACACCTTCCAACTAATGAGATGGAGAAGCCACCACAGGTGTAATACAATCAGTGCCCCACATGCTAACTGGAAGGTGAAACACCTTCCAACTAATGAGATGGAGAAGCCACCACAGGTGTAATACAATCAGTGCCCCACATGCTAACTGGAAGGTGAAACACCTTCCAACTAATGAGATGGAGAAGCCACCACAGGTGTAATACAATCAGTGCCCCACATGCTAACTGGAAGGTGAAACACCTTCCAACTAATGAGATGGAGAAGCCACCACAGGTGTAATACAATCAGTGCCCCACATGCTAACTGGAAGGTGAAACACCTTCCAACTAATGAGATGGAGAAGCCACCACAGGTGTAATACAATCAGTGCCCCACATGCTAACTGGAAGGTGAAACACCTTCCAACTAATGAGATGGAGAAGCCACCACAGGTGTAATACAATCAGTGCCCCACATGCTAACTGGAAGGTGAAACACCTTCCAACTAATGAGATGGAGAAGCCACCACAGGTGTAATACAATCAGTGCCCCACATGCTAACTGGAAGGTGAAACACCTTCCAACTAATGAGATGGAGAAGCCACCACAGGTGTAATACAATCAGTGCCCCACATGCTAACTGGAAGGTGAAACACCTTCCAACTAATGAGATGGAGAAGCCACCACAGGTGTAATACAATCAGTGCCCCACATGCTAACTGGAAGGTGAAACACCTTCCAACTAATGAGATGGAGAAGCCACCACAGGTGTAATACAATCAGTGCCCCACATGCTAACTGGAAGGTGAAACACCTTCCAACTAATGAGATGGAGAAGCCACCACAGGTGTAATACAATCAGTGCCCCACATGCTAACTGGAAGGTGAAACACCTTCCAACTAATGAGATGGAGAAGCCACCACAGGTGTAATACAATCAGTGCCCCACATGCTAACTGGAAGGTGAAACACCTTCCAACTAATGAGATGGAGAAGCCACCACAGGTGTAATACAATCAGTGCCCCACATGCTAACTGGAAGGTGAAACACCTTCCAACTAATGAGATGGAGAAGCCACCACAGGTGTAATACAATCAGTGCCCCACATGCTAACTGGAAGGTGAAACACCTTCCAACTAATGAGATGGAGAAGCCACCACAGGTGTAATACAATCAGTGCCCCACATGCTAACTGGAAGGTGAAACACCTTCCAACTAATGAGATGGAGAAGCCACCACAGGTGTAATACAATCAGTGCCCCACATGCTAACTGGAAGGTGAAACACCTTCCAACTAATGAGATGGAGAAGCCACCACAGGTGTAATACAATCAGTGCCCCACATGCTAACTGGAAGGTGAAACACCTTCCAACTAATGAGATGGAGAAGCCACCACAGGTGTAATACAATCAGTGCCCCACATGCTAACTGGAAGGTGAAACACCTTCCAACTAATGAGATGGAGAAGCCACCACAGGTGTAATACAATCAGTGCCCCACATGCTAACTGGAAGGTGAAACACCTTCCAACTAATGAGATGGAGAAGCCACCACAGGTGTAATACAATCAGTGCCCCACATGCTAACTGGAAGGTGAAACACCTTCCAACTAATGAGATGGAGAAGCCACCACAGGTGTAATACAATCAGTGCCCCACATGCTAACTGGAAGGTGAAACACCTTCCAACTAATGAGATGGAGAAGCCACCACAGGTGTAATACAATCAGTGCCCCACATGCTAACTGGAAGGTGAAACACCTTCCAACTAATGAGATGGAGAAGCCACCACAGGTGTAATACAATCAGTGCCCCACATGCTAACTGGAAGGTGAAACACCTTCCAACTAATGAGATGGAGAAGCCACCACAGGTGTAATACAATCAGTGCCCCACATGCTAACTGGAAGGTGAAACACCTTCCAACTAATGAGATGGAGAAGCCACCACAGGTGTAATACAATCAGTGCCCCACATGCTAACTGGAAGGTGAAACACCTTCCAACTAATGAGATGGAGAAGCCACCACAGGTGTAATACAATCAGTGCCCCACATGCTAACTGGAAGGTGAAACACCTTCCAACTAATGAGATGGAGAAGCCACCACAGGTGTAATACAATCAGTGCCCCACATGCTAACTGGAAGGTGAAACACCTTCCAACTAATGAGATGGAGAAGCCACCACAGGTGTAATACAATCAGTGCCCCACATGCTAACTGGAAGGTGAAACACCTTCCAACTAATGAGATGGAGAAGCCACCACAGGTGTAATACAATCAGTGCCCCACATGCTAACTGGAAGGTGAAACACCTTCCAACTAATGAGATGGAGAAGCCACCACAGGTGTAATACAATCAGTGCCCCACATGCTAACTGGAAGGTGAAACACCTTCCAACTAATGAGATGGAGAAGCCACCACAGGTGTAATACAATCAGTGCCCCACATGCTAACTGGAAGGTGAAACACCTTCCAACTAATGAGATGGAGAAGCCACCACAGGTGTAATACAATCAGTGCCCCACATGCTAACTGGAAGGTGAAACACCTTCCAACTAATGAGATGGAGAAGCCACCACAGGTGTAATACAATCAGTGCCCCACATGCTAACTGGAAGGTGAAACACCTTCCAACTAATGAGATGGAGAAGCCACCACAGGTGTAATACAATCAGTGCCCCACATGCTAACTGGAAGGTGAAACACCTTCCAACTAATGAGATGGAGAAGCCACCACAGGTGTAATACAATCAGTGCCCCACATGCTAACTGGAAGGTGAAACACCTTCCAACTAATGAGATGGAGAAGCCACCACAGGTGTAATACAATCAGTGCCCCACATGCTAACTGGAAGGTGAAACACCTTCCAACTAATGAGATGGAGAAGCCACCACAGGTGTAATACAATCAGTGCCCCACATGCTAACTGGAAGGTGAAACACCTTCCAACTAATGAGATGGAGAAGCCACCACAGGTGTAATACAATCAGTGCCCCACATGCTAACTGGAAGGTGAAACACCTTCCAACTAATGAGATGGAGAAGCCACCACAGGTGTAATACAATCAGTGCCCCACATGCTAACTGGAAGGTGAAACACCTTCCAACTAATGAGATGGAGAAGCCACCACAGGTGTAATACAATCAGTGCCCCACATGCTAACTGGAAGGTGAAACACCTTCCAACTAATGAGATGGAGAAGCCACCACAGGTGTAATACAATCAGTGCCCCACATGCTAACTGGAAGGTGAAACACCTTCCAACTAATGAGATGGAGAAGCCACCACAGGTGTAATACAATCAGTGCCCCACATGCTAACTGGAAGGTGAAACACCTTCCAACTAATGAGATGGAGAAGCCACCACAGGTGTAATACAATCAGTGCCCCACATGCTAACTGGAAGGTGAAACACCTTCCAACTAATGAGATGGAGAAGCCACCACAGGTGTAATACAATCAGTGCCCCACATGCTAACTGGAAGGTGAAACACCTTCCAACTAATGAGATGGAGAAGCCACCACAGGTGTAATACAATCAGTGCCCCACATGCTAACTGGAAGGTGAAACACCTTCCAACTAATGAGATGGAGAAGCCACCACAGGTGTAATACAATCAGTGCCCCACATGCTAACTGGAAGGTGAAACACCTTCCAACTAATGAGATGGAGAAGCCACCACAGGTGTAATACAATCAGTGCCCCACATGCTAACTGGAAGGTGAAACACCTTCCAACTAATGAGATGGAGAAGCCACCACAGGTGTAATACAATCAGTGCCCCACATGCTAACTGGAAGGTGAAACACCTTCCAACTAATGAGATGGAGAAGCCACCACAGGTGTAATACAATCAGTGCCCCACATGCTAACTGGAAGGTGAAACACCTTCCAACTAATGAGATGGAGAAGCCACCACAGGTGTAATACAATCAGTGCCCCACATGCTAACTGGAAGGTGAAACACCTTCCAACTAATGAGATGGAGAAGCCACCACAGGTGTAATACAATCAGTGCCCCACATGCTAACTGGAAGGTGAAACACCTTCCAACTAATGAGATGGAGAAGCCACCACAGGTGTAATACAATCAGTGCCCCACATGCTAACTGGAAGGTGAAACACCTTCCAACTAATGAGATGGAGAAGCCACCACAGGTGTAATACAATCAGTGCCCCACATGCTAACTGGAAGGTGAAACACCTTCCAACTAATGAGATGGAGAAGCCACCACAGGTGTAATACAATCAGTGCCCCACATGCTAACGTCCAACCTCTAAATATAAATGGAAAAACCAAAGCCTGTAACAGGATCTACACATCTTCCTAACACAATTGACATCACACTTGTGCAGAGCTAGTATTTCACAAACAATTCATGGTGTTAAATGTATGATTCGTTGTCCATAGGCCAGGGAAGAAATTAGACTTACTTTCAAGACAGAATGAAGAACTTGCATCAAAACATACATGAACTGCTGGTTCATTTTCCTTCTTGAGGTAATTGTGACTCACACTCATCTACAAATAGAAGATGCAGACAAATCAACCTGGTTACCATAGTTATTATGAGTTTTGTGTCTCATTACAAATGGCTGAGGCTATGTTTTGGTTCAGTTCACAGGACAAGATTAGCTAAATCACAAAACAAGATTACCCTTTTGGCGTTGGTGAAGCCTGGATGTGATGCATCACGCTGTGCACTTTCATCAGTTGAGCAGTGTCCTTTTTACTAAACAGTATGGGGCCATCATCAGACAACAGCACACCATGTTTGCTTGGTAGGGAGCTTTGACCTCCCCTTTCAAAAGACAGCTTTGTGATGTTGTACAAGCCATGCAAATGGGAGCCAGGATTTCTTTATCTGCTTCCAGCAGTGGTAGAACAAAAGGGTGATGGAATTATCACAGCCAAGGCTGTTTGATGACTGTAAAGTGCAGACACTGGTTGCTATTTAGAAAATTGGTGACTCAAATCGATTTGGACACCCATTACTCATTAAAACAATGTTTGTCTGTGATTCCAGATGAAATCACTGTGTTCTGTCATGGCTTTGACTATTCAATTGACCACTTTCTTGAGGCAGAGAATGAATCCTTGTCAAGCATAATGGTATGCCAGCTAGAACATGCTGTTAACATGTCTGTTCATTTACTGATAGAATAATATTGATCCAAGATGTTAAAGAGTTACTTTAAACATGGTTGAGACACCATATAGCACAGTCTAAGTGTACAACTTTTTACAGCAAGAGACTCCCTTGACTTGGACACAGTGGTGGAGAAATCCATACCCCATTTATCTGGCTCCCTCAGGGCACATAGGTTTAATTCTAGACCGAGAGGACAAACACAACTTGAACAACAACATAACAATGGTGGGTAATTGACCAAGTCAAAAGGCAATCCCCCACACAATCAATCCCTCTTTGACCACCTCTCTAACTGCATCAATGAATGACTGGAGGTTGAGGATGGTCATGCTCGCACGAGGTCTGTTGAGTTACCTGTTGCACAAGACCAAAGCCCTGAAGAGTGTAAGCTCTTTACATCTCCCCGACTATCATGTATTGTAGAATGGTGCTTTCAGTTTCATCATTCAACCACTGTGCTCAAACACAGCTTGTTTACGGTTAACCTACCAAGTGTTTTATATCCCCTACCTTTTTCAAATAGAATTTAAGAGTATGATTAACAATAACATGAGGGTTATAACACTGGTATACATTACCAGTGTTATAACAGTCCCAAAATTGTTTACACAATTGGAAGCTATGTCTTTGCATGAGTACATTTACATGTAGATGTACTTTTAAACTGATGAAGTGAAATTGAGGGGGAGGATGTTTTTCTCTCAGTTTGTCTTCCTTTTAAGGTTCAGCTACTGAACAGAGCTGGAACATTATGCACTGACCTTGTTTTACCCTGCATTTGTTTATCTGATCATTTTAATCTCAAATAATTACAATTTGACACAGAACTGTAATTTCTTGTTGGTATACGCTGATAATATTCATAAAAGGGTTCTGTATCCACAGGTTATTTTTTTGCCTTGCTTCCCTCCATGTTATTATTACACTGTTCCTCTTTTCCAACTGAACCTATACCTCATATTATTCCACAAAAAATCTCTGCCTCTCTTGCTTACACACCTACCCTCTGTAACACATAACCTTTAACTTTGATAGTTGTTCATAACATAAAATATATTTTTTTAAGACCCTACTAACTTGATTTACAATAATATGTTAAATTAATAATGTCTGTTATGAGGAAATCGTCCAATTTCTGACACAATAAAGGGAATATGAGATAGCTCTTCAAATCTAGGGTTTAGTCACGTATTGTTGAGAATGTTACAGAAATGAATTGGAGGGCCGGTTCCTGGGAGGAATGAAATCTGTAACAACTATGAAAAAATATACTTAATGCTCAAAATACACTCAACGTGCCCATGTGAAAGAGCTAAATGAATCAACCATCCACTCAACGTGCCCATGTGAAAGAGCTAAATGAATCAACCATCCACTCAACGTGCCCATGTGAAAGAGCTAAATGAATCAACCATCCACTCAACGTGCCCATGTGAAAGAGCTAAATGAATCAACCATCCACTCAACGTGCCCATGTGAAAGAGCTAAATGAATCAACCATCCACTCAACGTGCCCATGTGAAAGAGCTAAATGAATCAACCATCCACTCAACGTGCCCATGTGAAAGAGCTAAATGAATCAACCATCCACTCAACGTGCCCATGTGAAAGAGCTAAATGAATCAACCATCCACTCAACGTGCCCATGTGAAAGAGCTAAATGAATCAACCATCCACTCAACGTGCCCATGTGAAAGAGCTAAATTAATCAACCATCCACTCAACGTGCCCATGTGAAAGAGCTAAATGAATCAACCATCCACTCAACGTGCCCATGTGAAAGAGCTAAATGAATCAACCATCCACTCAACGTGCCCATGTGAAAGAGCTAAATGAATCAACCATCCACTCAACGTGCCCATGTGAAAGAGCTAAATGAATCAACCATCCACTCAACGTGCCCATGTGAAAGAGCTAAATGAATCAACCATCCACTCAACGTGCCCATGTGAAAGAGCTAAATGAATCAACCATCCACTCAACGTGCCCATGTGAAAGAGCTAAATGAATCAACCATCCACTCAACGTGCCCATGTGAAAGAGCTAAATGAATCAACCATCCACTCAACGTGCCCATGTGAAAGAGCTAAATGAATCAACCATCCACTCGACGTGCCCATGTGAAAGAGCTAAATGAATCAACCATCCACTCAACGTGCCCATGTGAAAGAGCTAAATGAATCAACCATCCAATCAACGTGCCCATGTGAAAGAGCTAAATGAATCAACCATCCACTCAACGTGCCCATGTGAAAGAGCTAAATGAATCAACCATCCACTCAACGTGCCCATGTGAAAGAGCTAAATGAATCAACCATCCACTCAACGTGCCCATGTGAAAGAGCTAAATGAATCAACCATCCACTCAACGTGCCCATGTGAAAGAGCTAAATGAATCAACCATCCACTCAACGTGCCCATGTGAAAGAGCTAAATGAATCAACCATCCACTCAACGTGCCCATGTGAAAGAGCTAAATGAATCAACCATCCACTCAACGTGCCCATGTGAAAGAGCTAAATGAATCAACCATCCACTCAACGTGCCCATGTGAAAGAGCTAAATGAATCAACCATCCACTCAACAAATTGGTCAACCAGGGACGTAAATGCACCACACCATATGTGTGCTGTAACATGAATGCCTATCCATACTCGTTGATACCTTTAGTTTCCTCTCCACCTATTATCTTTCTAGGAACCATAGCAGAGCAGGGCCTTCTATAGATTCAGTCTGCTGGGTTATTCACAAGCATTCCTGTAGGGTGAGGGGTGAGGAGGCTGAAGGTAATTGCTAAACCCACTTCCCCTTGAGGGGGATAAAGATTGTGAAAAGTGAGAGATAATAAGCATGATAATCACATAAGCTTACATGTAAATGGTTTGAGGCAATGCAATAGACTAGACACTTGCTCTCAACATTAAATCAGACACTGGGACCTCTACTATGTAAATACATTTGCACATGGTTTCATTTGTTTTAGGCATTAATTGTTTTATTATGTATTTCATGTAAATATGAATGCAATGCGGTGGGTGAAATGACATGCATTAAAGTAATGATGTTCTTTACAAGAGGAACAACTATGTGCTTTCATAGGAATGCATGATCAGAATACAGTATAGCACTAGCATACTCCCACACACACACATGCATACATGGCATGTACACACAGACATATGTGTCAAACATAGATTACTTTGACACTATGCATGGCAATAACATATCTTAATTAATGCTGTCTCACAAATACAAAAAAAGTGGTACAAAGGGTAGCTTTTTTGTTTCCTTTGTACTGTGTGTGCAGGAATAATTTATAGAAATTTGTACTGCTTTTCACGCCCCCAGACTGCAAACAGCTCAATACCCTTGCCAACGGATTCCTTTCAATATAGAACGGATACACTCTACAGTTCACTCTACGCCATGTTTCCACCTATTGACTATACATAAAATACATGAATAATTGATTTGCAGCTCTACAATGTAGAAATCAATATGGTTTAAAGCTTGAACATGAGACACAGCACTCAGTTCTCATGATTGGAGTTAACATATTACCAGTAACCCAAAGTCTACAGCAGCCAAGGAGACACCATAGCGTAGAGTAGACTGGAGCTCCAATTTAACACTAGCGCTTCAAAGATTTTATGGATGCTGTTTCTCAAATTATAGAGGAAACTACAAATCTAAACACTGCTTTGATCGGGGAGATTGGTTTTTGTACTTTAGAGTTAGAGGGACGTGAATCACCTCTGATTTTAATTAAATAAACGGGTGGATAATTATGAACTCTCTGGTGGCAGTGCCAGTTAATTGCTGATTAAGCGAGTTGGCCATTGTTTTTCCTCATTGCTCTGAGGATTAATGAGATGGCCACCAGTGTGCTGTAGCTGACTCACCTTTCAATTTGGAAAGATGGCAGTAATTGAAAATCAGTTGGTTCCAGACTGGTTCGGACGGAGACAATTACACCGATTAGTCGTAAGCTCTGGGTAAGTGCTGCTCATGTCTGTATAAAAGTGTCATACCTGGTCAGAGAGGGGAATTATGGGACTTGGGCTGTGGTAAGGGTGTCCAACAGGGAGATCGCTCTAGTTTGAAGTCAAAGTTCAAAGTCCATCCAGGTCCCAAGAACATCTAGAATTGACTTCAAACCCGGCCACCAGTGGGCAACAGTGAGATCTATTACCTTCAAGTAGCCTGGAGGCTTTCTAGGGTGTTGTGGACAGGGATGGTGGATGCCTTTCCCTAACTTGTACCCTTAACAAGATGTGAAACCCCCATCCCGACTTGAGTGTTCGATTTGGTAACAGTGTCTCAACTTAAATTTCGGAGTCAAACTGTGACTAAGCACAAAGACCACGTTCTACAGGGTCCAAATAGTGAGCTTATACCATCTCAGAGAAAATTGATAAACATGAACACCAATGATGCCAATAAATTGATGTGCAGGGTAACCACCAACACAACAACACAAACAGAGACTTAGGTGATTTTAATAACGAGTCACCTTTTCTTTTTTAATTGATTTGTTTAATTTATTCCAATTTGAGAATTTAATGTGTACACAGCTGTCACATTGCTCTTTAAGACCATTAAATAGCAATTGATCTCTTTGCATTCAAAGTAGCAAAGGCACTATGCTAATGCAGTAGGCAGATCATTTGTTTGCTGCCTTTAATGAACACAAGGGGTTCATCAAGAGGAGAATAGTATTTCAATTATCTCTTGTCTGTTCCTTATTCATCATGTGTGACAGAAAAGCAGCACTTTGAAAAGAGTAAAACATCTACAGTACAGCTTAACACCCAACTCCTTCGTATTACATCATTTTGATCAAGTACTGTATCTGAAATTAGCATCTGTGTCTCTATTGCTGTATTTACACAGCCACCCTAAGAACCCAAATTAGATTTTCTTTCAATATCCAATATTTTTTTCTGACTGTCAACACTCAGTTTTAGATATCAAATGTGTGCATTCATGTAGCCTCTGAAGTAGCACACAGATGCAATGCTCATTTTCTGTCACTGTTCCTTTACATTTTGGGGTAATTGTCATGGTAACTGCAGGGCATGTGCAAAAAAATCTGATCCTAGCATCCAGACACAGGTCGCATATGGAGGAACGGGTTTGTATCTGGATTCAGATCCACATATGGAGGTGGTATCCACTGAGCATACAAAACATTAAGAACACCTGCTCTTTCCATGACATAGCTATAGCTAGATCCATTATTGATGTCACTTGTTAAATCCACTTTTATCAGTGTAGATGAAGGGGAGGAGACAGGTTAAAGGATTTTTAAGCCTTGAAACAATTGAGACGTGGATTGTGTATGTGTGCCATTCAGACGATGAATGGGAAAGACAAAAAATGTAAGTGCCTTTGAAGGTGTGCCAGGCGCACCGGTTTGTGTCCAATACTGCAACCCTGACAGGTTTTTCACGCTCAACAGTTTCCCATGTGTATCAAGAATGGTCCACCACCCAAAGGACATCCAGCCAACTTGACACAACTGTGTGAAAAATTGGAGTCAACATGGGCCAGCATCCCTGTGCAACGCTTTCAACACCTTGTCGAGTCCATGCCCCGATGAATTGAGGCTGTTTTGAGGGTCTTTAGTTGTCTGGTGTCTGGCTAGACTGTAAACTCTCCTTCCAGACTCATATCAAACATCTCCAATCGAAAATCAAATGAAGAGTCGGCTTTCTATTCCGCAACAAAGCCTCCTTCACTCACGCCGCCAAACTTACCCTAGTAAAACTGACTATCCTACCGATCCTCGACTTCGGCGATGTCATCTACAAAATTGCTTCCAACACTCTACTCAGCAAACTGGATGCAGTTTATCACAGTGCCATCCGTTTTGTCACTAAAGCACCTTATACCACCCACCACTGCGACTTGTATGCTCTAGTCGGCTGGCCCTCGCTACATATTCGTCGCCAGACCCACTGGCTCCAGGTCATCTACAAGTCCATGCTAGGTAAAGCTCCGCCTTATCTCAGTTCACTGGTCACGATGGCAACACCCATCCGTAGCACGCGCTCCAGCAGGTGCATCTCACTGATCATCCCTAAAGCCAACACCTCATTTGGCCGCCTTTCATTCCAGTTCTCTGCTGCCTGTGACTGGAACGAATTGCAAAAATCGCTGAAGTTGGAGACTTTTATCTCCCTCACCAACTTCAAACATCTGCTATCTGAGCAGCTAACCGATCGCTGCAGCTGTACATAGTCTATCGGTAAATAGCCCACCCATTTTTACCTACCTCATCCCCATACTGTTTTTATTTATTTACTTTTCTGCTCTTTTGCACACCAATATCTCTACCTGTACATGACCATCTGATCATTTATCACTCCAGTGTTAATCTGCCATATTGTAATCATTCGCCTACCTCCTCATGCCTTTTGCACACAATGTATATAGACTCTCTTTTTTTCCTTTTTTTTCTACTGTGTTATTGACTTGTTAATTGTTTACTCCATGTGTAACTCTGTGTTGTCTGTTCACACTGCTATGCTTTATCTTGGCCAGGTCGCAGTTGCAAATGAGAACTTGTTCTCAACTAGCCTACCTGGTTAAATAAAGGTGAAATAAAAAATCTTTAAAAAATGTTAAAGTGTACAAGTCTGGAATGTCTACAAGTAATTGTAAAGTATTTTTGTCTGTAATGTCTTTTTCGTTATGTGTCGGACCCCAGTAAGACTCGCTGTCGCCATTGGCATCGGCTTATGGGGATCATAAATAAAAGTACATATTTTTTTCTGTTGCTGTTTACACATTAGGGAGAAGATCAGAGAATGATATGCAAATAATTGACAAAAGATCTGAATTGGGCTGCCTGTGTAAACACAGCTTAAGTAATTCATAATCATCCATCAAGTGATCATTCAATGAATGAAAAATAACATTTTAATCAACAGTTCATATTTTCAAATACAGGCCTACACATTGGCCTGTATTTACATAGGCCTACACATTGGCCTGTATTTACATAGGCCTACACATTGTACCACAGCTTAGCCCATTCCTGTTTCGTGAGACTTGTTTTCCATTTGTTTGATTGTCAGTGGTTATTGTGAGGACATCATCCTGAGTAACTGGGTGTCTCTGCTTTAGGTAATCTAAGTACCACAGTCATAAAGCAATTTTCCAGAATAATTGTCATTTCAGAGTCACTCGTATTTCCAATGTATGACATTTCATTAGTCATTTAATTGGGTGGCTTGATAGGGCCCACACAGATTTAACAAAGAAAAGATGTCTGATCACCCCCTACCTAATACAACTGAATACCTTTTCAGCTAAGCTGTTTAAACTGAAGTTATTGGAGGATCAAGCTCTCTGCAGAGGATGGATACGAACTCACTCCATTTGACTAAGGTGCTGTCAAAATACAATTCACTTAACCGATTTGCTTCGTAGATTTATATTCTGAAATGTATCACCTGACTGACTAGGTATCTCTGCATTATTCATAGAGCAGAAAGCCCCCTGAATGCAGACACCGTTGTACTCACACAGAGGGTGATATGACAGCATTGTCTCTACAACGCCCTTGTTAAAATTCAGCTGTGGGTAATGGGAGACACATACAGACACACTCAGCCTCATTAGAGGCCAGCCCCATGTGTCCAACATTATTGATGGGGAACGCCTAAACTGTCAATTGCAAACAGTCAATGTCATTTTCTATTTCCTGCCATATAATGACATCCATAGGTCACTTAACGGTTAACTATTGCAAAAAGTGGAAGCATAAAGACTTCTTTCAAATAACCTGTTAACGGTTCATTAATGGTTTTCTCTTTGAGCCATCAGACAACATTGCATCTCAAAACATTTTTAATTTACTGTGACCAAAGTACACTATAATAATGTTCAAAGGGAAAAAACACTTTCATAAAGAGTTGTGTAGCTTTCTTTGCTGTTGAAGTATTCCCTTCTGCACATCCTTGGCAACCAACAATGGATGCTTCATGGTTCTGCCCTGAATGGAACTTCAGAGCTTTTCTTCTAGTGATATGCGTGGAAAAGATCACGTGAATGTGTTTTGACATAAACATCAAAAGACCTGTGTTACCGTGACATTTGTTGGAAGGAGATTGTGGGTGGAATTTTTTAGTAGCCTACTAATTTTCTTGTTAAGTAATCCCGGCTGATTGAATCCTTTGAACATGCATATGTCGATTTACCATTAGCAGTATGCAGTGGCCGAATTAAAGAATAAAATTCTTATGAAGAAGGTAGAGACTATTCAAACATTCTCTTTCCTGTAAGCGATTAATGCAATTCTAGTGGAAACCTCCCTCCCAGAATGTCTAACATAGTAGTAACCTTTCCATGGTCTTCTTCAAATGGCAAAAGATCAAGAAACAGCAAGACAGAGTCCTGCAGCTTGATTTTATCCTCATTTTATGAGAGCGGGTCTAGCCCTGTACATGGACTCTAGCCCTACAGTAGGTGGACTCTAGCCCTGAAGTCAATGGACTTTAGCCCTGCAGTCTATTGACCCATTGCGGTATAGTTAAACAGATACATACAGTGCATTCGGAATGCATCTCTAGGGTACGTGGGACTGTAGCGTCCCCCCCCTGGCCAACATCCAGTGAAATTACAGAGCGCAAAATAAAAAAATACTAAATTAAAATATTTAACATTCTTGAAAATATGTGTTATACATCAAAATAAAGCTTAACTTCTTGTTAATCCAGCCGCCTTGTCAGATTTCAAAAAGGCTTTTCGGCGAAAGCAAACCATGCGATTACCTGAGGACTGCGCCCCGCATACAAAAGCATGAAAATCATATTTCAACCAGGCAGGTGCGACACAAAAGTCAGATATAGCGATATACAAAATGCCTTACCTTGATAATCATCTTCTGCTGGCACTCCAAAAGGTTCCAGTTACATCACAAATGGTCCTTTGTCCGATAATGTCCATATCCATAAAAACTCAGTTTAGCTCAGTCAATAATCCACTCAGTTTCCCTCCATCAAAATGCATACAAAATGAATCCCAAATGTTACTAATAAACTTTTCCAAACAAGTCAAACAACATTTATAATCAAACCTTAAGTATCCTAATACACAAATAAACTATACAATTTAAGATGGAGAATAGTATGTTCATTACCGGAGATAAATAAGAAAGGATGTGCTTTCCTCCACTCGCTTGGAAACAATACATCCAAAATGGGAGCCACCTAGAAAAACTACAATTTCTGGCTAATTTTTCCAAAAAACAGCCTGAAACTCTTTCTAAAGACTGTTGACATCTAGTGGAAGCCCTAGGAACTGCAATCTGGGAGGACTTCGCCTTATTATTAAAATACAAGCCATTGAATATAGTGGTAAGCTGAATTTTCTTTTTTTTGGGATGGTTTGTCCTCGGGGTTTGCCTGCCATATCAGTTCTGTTATACTCACAGACATTATTTTAACAGTTTATGAAACGTTAGAGTGTTTTCTATCCAAATATGCCAATTATATGCATTTCCTAGCTTCTGGGCCTGAGTAACAGGCAATTTACTTTGGGCACGCCTTTCATCCAGATGTCAAAATACTGCCCCCTACCCCAGAGAGGTTTTAAGACCCTTTGACTTTTTCCACATTTTGTTGTTACAGCCTTGTTTTAAAATGGATTTAAAAAAAAATCCTCATCGATCTGCACACAATACCCCATAATGACAAAAATCACAAACAGGTTTTAAATAAAGAAATACAGAAATACCTTATTTATTTATCAGACCCTTTGCTATGAGACTCGAAATTGAGCTCAAGTGCATCCTGTTTCCATTGATCATCCTTAACATGTTTCTACAACTTGATTGGAGTCCACTTGTGGTAAATTCAATTGATTGGACATGATTTGGAAAGGCGCACACCTGTCTATATAAGGTCCCAAAACCAAGTGAGTTTTTGAGGTCGAAGGAATTATCCGTAGAGTGTCGAGTCACAGATCTGGGGAAGGGTACCAAAAAATATGTGCAGCATTGAAGGTCCCCAAGAACACAGTGGCCTCCACCATTCTTTAATGGAAGAAGTTTGGAAACACCAATAAGTACTAGACCTGGCCGCCTGGCCAAACTGAGCAATTAGGGGAGAAGGACCTTGGTCAGGGAGGTGACCAAGAACCCGATGGTCGCTCTGACAGAGCTCCAGAGTTTCTCGATGGAGATGGGAGAACCTTCCAGAAGAACAACTATCTCTGCAGCACTCCACCAATCAGGCCTTTATGGTTGAGTGGCCAGACGGAAGCCACTCCTCAGTAAAAGGAACATTACAGCTCATTTGGACTTTGCCAAAAGTCACCTAAAGGACTCTCAGACCATGCGAAACAAGATTCTCTTGTCTAATGGAACAAAGATTGAACTCTTTGGCCTGAATGCCAAGCGTCAAGTCTGGAGGAAACCTGGCAACATCTTTACGATTAATCATGGTGGTGGCAGCATCATGCTTTGCTGAAGTTTTTTAGCGGGAGGGACTGGGAAACTAGTCAGGATCGAGGGAAAGAGGAACAGATTAAAGTACAGAGAGATCCTTGATGACAACCTGCTCCAGAGCACTCAAGACGTCAGGCTGGGGCGAAGGTTCACTTTCCAACATGACAATGACCCTAAGCACACAGACAAGACAATGCAGGAGTGGCTTCGGAACAAGTCTCTGAATGTCTTTGAGTGGCCATGCCAGAGACTGGACTTGAACCCGATCGAACACGTCTGGAGAGACCTGAAAATAGCTGTGCAGCGACGCTCCCCATCCAACCTGACAGAGATTGAGAGGATCTGCAGAGAAGAATGGGAGAAACTTCCCAAATACATGTGTACCAAGTTTGTTGTGTCATACCCAAGAAGACTTTAGACTATAACTGCTGCCAACGGTGCTTCAACAAAGTACTGAGTAAAGGGTCTGAAAACTTATGTCAATGTGATATTTCAGTTTATTTAATACATTTGAAAAATTTCTAAACCTGTTTTTGCTTTGTCATTATGTGGTTTTGTGTGTGTAGATTGATCAGGGGAAAAAAACTATCAAATCAATTTTAGAATAAGGGGTCTGAGTACTTTCCGAATGCACTGTATGTGTGTGTTTCAGAGGGGTTGGGTTAAAAGGTTGGAGCTTTTGTGCATTGTAGTACATTGTCTTAACAATAGCATCTGAAGTGTGTGGATCACTATTAATTAAAGAGGTTATGAATACCGCTCTTCATAGATTTGATTTTTTATTTCAATGTTCAATTTGCAGTTTGAATTATGTACTGTAATAGCCCACTGTAGGATTCAATAGGATTCCAAGCAATTATAGAAGGGTCTAGAAGCAGCCAGCTTGTCATGGGAACAACAGTTGACTCTGAGATCTCAGGAAGGTGATGTCATATTCCTGGACAACTAGCAGTCACTAATTTCTTCATTTTAACAGTGATACTTGGTACTCACAGTAATGAAAATTGCTTATCAGTAAACAGATACAGTGCCTTGCGAAAGTATTCGGCCCCCTTGAACTTTGCGACCTTTTGCCACATTTCAGGCTTCAAACATAAAGATAGAAAACTGTATTTTTTTGTGAAGAATCAACAACAAGTGGGACACAATCATGAAGTGGAACGACATTTATTGGATATTTTAAACTTTTTTAACAAATCAAAACTGAAAAATTGGGCGTGCAAAATTATTCAGCCCCCTTAAGTTAATACTTTGTAGCGCCACCTTTTGCTGCGATTACAGCTGTAAGTCGCTTGGGGTATGTCTCTATCAGTTTTGCACATCGAGAGACTGACATTTTTTCCCATTCCTCCTTGCAAAACAGCTCGAGCTCAGTGAGGTTGGATGGAGAGCATTTGTGAACAGCAGTTTTCAGTTCTTTCCACAGATTCTCGATTGGATTCAGGTCTGGACTTTGACTTGGCCATTCTAACACCTGGATATGTTTATTTTTGAACCATTCCATTGTAGATTTTGCTTTATGTTGTGGATCATTGTCTTGTTGGAAGACAAATATCTGTCCCATTCTCAGGTCTTTTGCAGACTCCATCAGGTTTTCTTCCAGAATGGTCCTGTATTTGGCTCCATCCGTCTTCCCATCAATTTTAACCATCTTCCCTGTCCCTGCTGAAGAAAAGCAGGCCCAAACCATGATGCTGCCACCACCATGTTCGACAGTGGGGATGGTGTGGTCAGGGTGATGAGCTGTGTTGCTTTTACGCCAAACATAACGTTTTGCATTGTTGCCAAAAAGTTCAATTTCGGTTTCATCTGACCAGAGCACCTTCTTCCACATGTTTGGTGTGTCTCCCAGGTGGCTTGTGGCAAACTTTAAACGACACTTTTTATGGATATCTTTAAGAAATGGCTTTCTTCTTGCCACTCTTCCATAAAGGCCAGATTTGTGCAATATACGACTGATTGTTGTCCTATGGACAGAGTCTCCCACCTCAGCTGTAGATCTCTGCAGTTCATCCAGAGTGATCATGGGCCTCTTGGCTGCATCTCTGATCAGTCTTCTCCTTGTATGAGCTGAAAGTTTAGAGAGACGGCCAGGTCTTGGTAGATTTGCAGTGGTCTGATACTCCTTCCATTTCAATATTATCGCTTGCACAGTGCTCCTTGGGATGTTTAAAACTTGGGAAATCTTTTTGTATCCAAATCCGGCTTTAAACTTCTTCACAACAGTATCTCGGACCTGCCTGGTGTGTTCCTTGTTCTTCATGATGCTCTCTGCGCTTTTAACGGACCTCTGAGACTATCACAGTGCATGTGCATTTATACGGAGACTTGATTACACACAGGTGGATTGTATTTATCATCATTAGTCATTTAGGTCAACATTGGATCATTCAGAGATCCTCACTGAACTTCTGGAGAGAGTTTGCTGCACTGAATGTAAAGGGGCTGAATAATTTTGCGCGCCCAATTTTTCAGTTTTTTATTTGTTAAAAAAGTTTGAAATATCCAATAAATGTCGTTCCACTTCATGATTGTGTCCCACTTGTTGTTGATTCTTCACAAAAAAATACAGTTTTATATCTTTATGTTTGAAGCCTGAAATGTGGCAAAAGGTCGCAAAGTTCAAGGGGGCCGAATACTTTCGCAAGGCACTGTATATGTTGCCCGTCACTACTTCACTACTTTAGTGCTATTTGAACGTATTTTTTATTTATTTGATCAAAATGTGTTTTTGGGCAGAAATGCCTTCTGGAATATGTGCCTTAAAACAAACTTGTATGCTATCTGTAAATACGAATACAATTGTTAAATTAGGACCCTAGTTGGTTTAGCCATGGAAAAAGCCAGCAACCTTCCCATTAGCCATGATTGACTGAGACAATGAGTGAGCTGGACATGCTGAGAGATTGAGTTCAGATTGGTCTGCCATGTTGCAGGCTTCTGTCCATAACATGAGCTGGTCAGTATGTGTAGGTAATCCTTTCTAACACAGCTTTTATTTTTAAAGATATCACGTAGTATAACTGCAAGTGTTTTCCTCTACTTTCTGGAGGACCTAGTTCTGAAATCAGTGTAATTAGAGTATGATAGCTAAGGAGATGGAGAAAATTCTGCCGTTTGATTGAAATATGCAGACGGAGTCGAAAAGAAAACACACAGAAGGCTGTTGTATAAAACACCTGTCTCCGGATTACATCTTCAAATTAAGGGCAACCATGGCATCCGTGACAGAGAGGGAGAAGGGTCCATCCATGTAAAATAGTCTAGCTAGCTACATTTTCAGATATTACACGTTTTATAATTTGGTCAGAAAGTTGTTTTCATTTCAAGTTAAAGTGTATTGTTAGCTAGCTAGCTAACATTACGTGTATGATCTGTGTTGTAATATTATTTGTATCTCAGAGCCATTTGCATTGCTAGTTATAGCCTAATGTTAGCTAGCTAACGTTGAACCTGGTTGGTTAGCTACCTGCAGATTCATGCAAGGTAGTAACGTTATGAGTTGGGATTATGGTTCATTGTTTAGCTAGCTATCTAGTTAGCTAGATGTCTAAAATAAAGACTCCACTATGCAAGTAATTAGTTCAATTACCAGCTATATCGATAGATATATTAAATAAATACATTCGCTCTGGCTATCTGCTCTAATTTCAGAACACACTTGTCTGAGTGTGTCAGAGTGCAGGATAACTGACACATTTACGAACGCTCAACATCTGTTGAATAAGGCCGGTGTCAGTAAACATTGGAAAAAAAGCGTAATTAAATTGTTGCCACCAGCACAATTGCAGTCACCAATGCCCTGGATAACATAAAAACAGCTTAACCAGCTCTGCTAGGGCGAGTAAAATGGTCAGTGAGCTGTTCCCTTATTTGTGTCTGGAAGTGGCTAGCAAGCTAGCCATCGTTAGCCAGTTAGCTTGGGTGCTTGACTGCTGTTGTTAAGTCAGAACACTCGGATCAACCCTACGAACGGACAATCTGACAGCGCTCTGAGGTTACAAATGCCCAGAGCACAATCTGGCACTCCAGATTAAATTTACGAGCACATCTGTAGTATAAACCAGGCTTTATTTAGTCTTGAAATCTTTGGTTGTTTAGTACATAGCTGTTGCACTGTATTACTTATACAACTAATATAAGGACAGGACATGAGACGGGAGTAGAAAGTAACGTGGGCATTGTTTAATGCGTTTCACAGGAAGAACATTCCAAGCATTTCAACGTTTTTAATTTAATTTTGTTTTTATTTCACCTTTATTTAACCAGGTAGGCCAGTTGAGAACAAGTTCTCATTTGCAACTGCGACCTGGCCAAGATAAAGCAAAGCAGTTTGACACATACAACAACACAGAGTTACACATGGAATAAACAAACATACAATCAATAATACAGTAGAAAAATCTACATACAACATGGGCGGAAAGGTGCGGGCGGCGATCGGCTGAAGAGCATGCATTTAGTTTTACTTGCATTTAAGAGCAGTTGGAGGCCACAGAAGGAGTGTTGCATGGCATTGAAGCTCATCTGTAGGTTAGTTAACACCGTGTCCAAAGAAGGGCCAGATGTATACAGAATGGTGTCGTCTGCGTAGAGGTAGATCAGAGAATCACCAGCAGCGAGAGTGACATCATTGTTGTATACAGAGAAGAGAGTCGGCCCGAGAATTGAACCCTGTGGCACCCCCATAGAGACTGCTAGAGGTCCGGACAACAGACCCTCCGATTTGACATACTGAACTCTATCAGAGAAGTAGTTGGTGAACCAGGCGAGGCAATCATTTGAGAAACCAAGGATGTTGAGTCTGCCAATAAGAATGTTGTGATTGACAGAGTCGAAAGCCTTAGCCAGGTCAATGAATACGGCTGCACAGTAATGTCTTTTATTGATGGTGGTTATGATATCGTTTAGGACCTTGAGCGTAGCGGAGAAGGTACGGTGAGATTCGAAATGGTTGGTAATCTTTTTGTTAACTTGGCTTTCAAAGACCTTAGAAAGGCTGGGTAAAATAGATATAGGTCTGTAGCAGTTTGGGTCTAGAGTTTCTCCCCCTTTGAAGAGGGGGATGACCGCGGCAGCTTTCCAATCTATGGGAATCTCAGACGATACAAAAGAGAGGTTTTACACAGGCTAGTAATAGGGGTTGCAACAGTTTCGGTAGATAATTTTTAACCGGCAGTTGACCGGTTAGATGTAGCCAGGTAGAAAGCATGGCCAGCTGTAGAAAAATGCTTTTGAAATTCTCAATTATTGTGGATTTTTTAAATTATTTTTTATTTAACCTTTATTTAACCAGGTAGGCTAGTTGAGAACAAGTTCTCATTTACAACTGCGGCCTGGCCAAAATAAAGCAAAGCAGTGTGAACAGGCAACAACACAGAGTTACACATGGAGTAAACAATAAACAAGTCAATAACACAGTAGAAAAAAAAGAAAAAAAGAGTCTATATACATTGTGTGCAAAAGGCATGAGGAGGTAGGCAAATAATTACAATTTAGCAGATTAACACTGGAGTGATAAATGATCAGATGTTCATGTGCAGGTAGAGATACTGGTGTGCAAAAGAGCAGAAAAGTTAATAAATAAAAACAGTATGGAGATGAGGTAGGTAAATTGGGTGGGCTATTTACCGATGGACTATGTACAGCTGCAGCGATCGGTTAGCTGCTCAGGTAGCAGATGTTTAAAGTTGGTGAGGGAGATATAAGTCTCCAACTTCAGTGATTTTTGCAATTCGTTCCAGTCACAGGCAGCAGAGAACTGGAAGGAAAGGTGGCCAAATGAGGTGTTGGCTTTAGGGATGATCAGTGAGATACACCTGCTGGAGCGCGTGCTATGGGTGGGTGTTGCCATCGTGACCAGTGAACTGAGATAAGGCGGCGCTTTACCTAGCATGGACTTGTAGATGACCTGGAGCCAGTGGGTCTGGCGACGAATATGTAGCGAGGGCCAGCCGACTAGAGCATACAGGTCGCAGTTGTGGGTGGTATAAGGTGCTATAGTAACAAAACGGATGGCACTGTGATTTATCGGTGGTAACAGTGTTTCCTAGCCTCAGTGCAGTGGGCAGCTGGGAGGAGGTGCTCTTATTCTCCATAGACTTTACAGTGTCCCAGAACTTTTTTGAGTTTGTGCTACAGAATGCAAATTTCTGCTTGAAAAAGCTAGCCTTAGCTTTCCTAACTGCCTGTGTATTTGTGTTCCTAACTTCCCTAAAAAGTTGCATATCACGGGGGCTGTTCGATGCTAACACAGAACGCCACAGGATGTTTTTGTGCTCGTCAAGGGCAGTCAGGTCTTGGGAGATTCAAGAGTTATATCTGTTCCAGGTTAAAAAATTTTTTTGAATGGGACATACTTGTTTAACATGGTGAGGAAGGCACTTTTAAAGAATAACCAGGCATCCTCTACAGACGGGATGAGGTCAATTTCCTTCCAGGATACCCGGGCCAGGTCGAATTGAAAGGCAACATAAGAAAGCAAGGGGGGGTTACAGGTGCCCTAATGGGACAAAACTAGAATATCAATACACAACATATTCCTCCCCCTTTACTTTTGATGACTCATAAGGAAAGAGTACAAATTCATATGTTTTGCCTATTGTTTTCTTTTTAACATATGTTCTCTTAATGTAAATAAATGAAATTTTCAGAATAACCTTTTCTAAACTAGGGAAAGAGGGAAGACTGCCTCAGTTCCCAGACTTAACCCTGGGGTGTATTCTGCCCCAATGTCGGAGGTTAGTCTGAACTAAATAGTCAACCTGTCAAGGGGTTGACGACGTACAGGTGAGTCTACAGTCACATGGTCTCTGAGTCTGAGTGGTGATGGTGTATTCCCAGACTGGGGTGCAACAGTACCCTGAGTAGGTAGGCACTCTGGCTGGTTCAGGTGAGTCTGGAGCACTTTCCACATTTGTAGGTTGCTGCAGTGGATGTTCAGGTGATGGCCCGTAGTCATGGTAGGTCTCCAGTAGCAGATCTTGGGTTGTCACTTGACAGGGGTCATCTCTGAGGTTGGTTCCTGTCAACAGTTGATCCACGTGTCTCCTCCAGATGATGTTTTCCGGTGTGTGAACTGTGTAGGAAACAGGCCCTGTTTGTGCAACCACTGTGGCTGGTATCCACTTTGGACCTTTGCAGTAGTACCGAGCAAGAACTCTCTCTCCAGCTATGAAGCTTCTGTCTTTTGCTTTGCTCTGTCTCTCCACCTGTGCTCTCTGTTGTGTCTGTAGAACCTGTTTAGTTTTTGGAGGTCTCAGGAGGTCGAGTCGCGTGCAGAGCTGTCTTTTCATCATGGCTGACGCGGGTGCCACTTTGGTTGTAGCGTAGGGAGTGTTTCTGTAGGTTAACAGGAATGTGTTTAGGCGCCTGTTGAGGGAGCCATTCCCTTGTGATGATTTTAAAGCTTGCTTTATCGTTTGGACAAACCTTTCAGAGAGGCCGTCCATTGCAGGGTGATACGGCGCTGACTTGATGTGCTGAATTCCATTTGCTTCCATGAATGACCGGAAATCTTCAGACACCAGTTGGGGGCCATTATCGCTAATGAGTTGCGTTGGCAATCCGAAGCAACTGAAGATTGACCATAGCTCTTCAATGGTTCTCTCTGCGGAGGTGTGTCCAGGCTAAAGTTCAGACGAAAAGTCAAATTACAGTTCGTAGAAACATGTCAAACGAAGTATAGAATCAATCTTTAGGATGTTTTTATCATAAATCTTCAATAATATTTCAACCGGAGAATTCCTTTGTCTGTAGAAATGCAATGGAACGCACGGGAGCGTGCGAGACTGAGCTCATGGCACTCTGCCAGACACCTGACTCAATCAGCTCTCATTCCCCCCTCTTTCACAGTAGAAGCCTCAAACAAGGTTCTAAAGTCTGTTGACATCTAGTGGAAGCCTTGAGAAATGCAATATGACACCATAGACACTGTATATTCGATAGGCAATGACTTGAAAAACCATAAACCTCAGATTTCCCACTTCCTGTTTGGATTTTTTCTCATGTTTTTGCCTGCCATATGAGTTATGTTATACTCACATTCAAACAGTTTTAGAAACTTCAGAGTGTTTTCTAGCTTTTAGGCCTGAGTAGCAGGCAGTTTACTCTGGGCACCTTTTTATCCAAGCTACTCAATACTGCCCTCCAGTCCCAAAGAAGTTAATGGTGACTTTGAAATCCCCACAGAGTCTGAGTGATCCATCTTTTTTCATGACTGGAACAATGCATGTAGCCCATTCACTAATCACTCACTGGATCCAATACTCCACTCTCGACAAGTCTGTTTAGCTCAATTTCAACATTTGGTTTTATGGCGTATGGGACAGGTCTAGCTTTGAAGCATTTTGGCTTGCTGTCAGTTTAACTGTTCTGTCCTTCATACTGCCAAGTTCTCCTTTGAACACAGCCGTGTGTTTCCTCAACATCCCTTGCAGGTTTGTGTCCTCTTTTACAAACATGTGAATTTCCTACCAGTTTAGTTTGATCTTTTCCAGCCATGTGCCACCTAGCAATGCTGGATGGTTGCCTTTCACAATGTAGAGTGATATCTTTACCTTCTGTTTTTTGAGCTCCTCTGTAACAATCACGCTTCCTCTCACTGGAACAAGCTCACCGGTGTATGATTTCAGTGTCATCTTTGTGGGCTGTAGTATGAGGTGATGTAGTCTCTCCTTGTATATAGCCTCAGACAGCAAATATATAGCTGCTCCAGTGTCCAATTGCATCCGTACTGCGTTTCCATCCAGTAGCGGTGTCACCCAGTATCCGTGTCCAATGTCTGAAATGGACAAAACATGCAAAGATTCTTTCCCTTCAGACAGGGTACCACTTTGTTCATCCTCTGTGTGCTCCATTTTATGCATTTTCTTTTTGTACTCCCTGAAGTCGCTTTTCCTTTGTTCAGTACTTTTGTTTGATTGTCTCTTTTTGTTTTTACATGCACGTTTGATTTGACCTTTTTCCCACAACTTCGGCAGTCTAAGTCTTTGCACCAACACTGGTATGGTATGGCCTGGTATGGTTCCCAATCAGAGGCAGCTGTCTATCGTTGTTTCCTGTTTTGTGTTTTCACCTTTCAGGACTGTTTAGATTTTAATTTCTTACATTCACTTTGTTATTTTGTATTTTTGTGTTCTGTTATAATAAATAATCATGGACATTTACCACGCTGCGTTTTGGTCCGATCCTTCCTACTCCTCATCCAATGAAGACGAAGATCGTTACACATAGAGAACAAAGGAATTTGTTCCACCTCACAGAATTTGAGGTCCGAACAACATTTATGTTCCGGAGAAGGTATAAAAGATCGGTGAAGAATCCAGCTACAACCTGGTCCGTTTGTTACATTTTGGTGAGGCTCATGGGAGATGGTGTGGCCACATTACCATAACGATGTTTATATAATAGCCTCAGATATGAGGTTTACATCTAATTGTTGAATAAGATGAATGAGTGAGGATGATACAGTTTGTAAAATTGTGTAATGTGATTCTGGACTGTTTAATTGATTTTGGACTGTTTAAACTCAATTCCCTTTTGAGTTTAAATAAATCAGAGGACCGCCCATGAGCCCAGTTAGGGTCAGGCATCCTGGGACAGCCCCTTTTCTGAAATTCCGAATAAACCCCAACTTTGAGAAATTCTCAGGAGACCATGTTTTTCTCCATTACGAAGGGACAAAGGTTGCAGACCATTGCTGAATCTCAACCATACCACGTGGTTAAACTCTTAGACTATCGATACGACAGAATAAGAACAAGTCTTTGATATTAATTACTAGTCTGCAGCTAGGAATTCGGTATCATTGAACGCGAAGAACGACAACCGCCGAAACATCCATTCTATAACGAAATGAATGAATGTCACTCTGAACCATCCATCCTAACCGCGAGAGAGAGAGAGAGCTCTCCAACAGAAACTAACTTTTCAACAGTGATCAAGACGACACACTGAGCGTAAATATATATATTGATTGCAATTGTTCCCGAATGAGTGAGCATTCATGTGCAAAGGATTAGCATTTAAATTGTTATAATTATCAACTCTGTAGTGACTTCTCAGGTGACCCCCACTCCCCCTTTTGTCCACCAAGCTGCGATGCCGGTCTAGGGCACATTCTCCTATCATTTCTTGTAACCACATTTACTTTGTTTGTTTGTGTGTGCACTTCTGTGACTGTTTAGTTAGTTAATAAATAAATGATTTAAGACAATTGATGTACAG
Organism: Oncorhynchus kisutch; assembly: GCF_002021735.2. Lineage (NCBI taxonomy): Eukaryota > Metazoa > Chordata > Actinopteri > Salmoniformes > Salmonidae > Oncorhynchus > Oncorhynchus kisutch. The sequence continues at coordinate 28,630,309 of NC_034174.2, read as the reverse complement.
ATGACTCATAGTGAAGACTGGGTTTGTGCAGATAACCAACAATTTACGACGTTTGGAATGAGACTAGCGTGAGGTAAAGTAAATAATTCATTAATCAGAAGACTATTGATCTGATATGAAAATATCTGAAAGGTTATATTTGGAAATTATAATTTTGTAATCTGAATATTTTCCTTGGTGCCCCGACTTCCTAGTTAATTACAGTTACATCATTAATCAGTTTGATCGCGTAATACTAATTACAGAGAATCTTTGATAAAAACTATACGTTTTCAGTTTAATGATAGTAAAGGCACGACACCACCTTATGCACAGCTGTTGTGCGTCTTTATTTGCAATTTCCGTACTCACTTCTATTGATCTCTGCAATGTTAAGTTACTCTCAGTCAAAAGGTGTTTCTGAATTGCCATGCTGCGCATGCCACACACTAACCTGTCACGTATTGGGTCACTCATTGATTGCCCAAATTCACAGTGTTCAGATAACTGTTTCAATACAGCCACAAACTGTGAGATTGATTCCCCCTCCTCTTGATTTCTCTTATGAAACCTGAATCTCTCTGCAATTATCAGTGGTTTGGGAGAATAATGTCCTTTTAAGGTAAGCACAATTTCATCGTATGATTTATCATCAGGTTTTTCAAGGGCGTTACTAGGCTGCGCAGTAGATTGAATGTTTTTCCTCCCATAACAGTCAAACATGACTTTGCACAATGCACAATGCACAAAGCACAATGACTTTGCTTTAATTCCACTTGCCAACACAAAGTACTCAAAACGTTCTGTGTAAGAACTCCACAGATTCACCAAATGTTCCTATATTTCCAACCAATGCAGACATTTTCGGTTTATTTTTCTTTCTCACACTTTTCAGACAGTCCCTTACTCCCAGACCACTATTTTTCTTCTTTTAACTTATGATTTCACTTTCTCCCGAAGCTAAACTCTTCCAATTCCTCGAGGCTCTCTGTCACGCCCTGACCTTAGTTATCTTTGTTTTCTTTATTATTTTGGTTATGTCAGAGTGTGACAACGGTGGTTTGTTTAGTTTTTGTATTGTCTAGGGTTTTTTGTATGTCTAGGGGTTTTTGTAAGTCTAGGTGTTTATATGTCTATGGTTGCCTAGATTGGATCTCAATCAGAGGCAGCTGTTTATCGTTGTCTCTGATTGGGGACCATATTTAGGTAGCCATATTCCTTGGGTAGTTTGTGGGTTCTTATTCTATGTTTAGTTGCCTGGATGCACTAGCCATATTAGCAGTTTGGTGTTACTTCTTTAATTAAAAAAGTATATACGCTTACCACGCTGTGCCTTGGTCTCCTAGCATCATGCGGCAATAGGCTACAGTCATAGAACCTCGGTGCAAAAGTTAGAAGATACAGTATCTAAACAATGGAAGATGGAATTAAAAGTTAAAGGAGAAGGATAGGCTACAACAACAAACAACTTTATATTCTGAATGGAGTTGTTTGTAACTATGTAGAACGAGAAAGCACATGCAGCCTCAATTAGTTAAGCTAGCTAGCTAGGCTATCTTCTCCCGGTTTAATGCAGTCAAGACAGATACTACTAATCATATTGGATGATAAATAACCTAGCTATGGCAGCTATTAGTCTACTATAGTGCAAGTCTCTCATCTCTCCTTCCTTCCTGCCTGAGTCTCTCATCTCTCCCTCCCTCCCTCCTCCCTGTTCCCCATTATGTGTCACTCGCTCACCTTCACAGTAGCCGATACACACAACACGGTCCCTGCTACAGAGTCACCTCTCTTTACCTTCGCTCCCTCCTGCTCTATCAGCTCCGGTTAATAAAGTAGCTTAAACCTGTACTTTTCTGTTTCCTTCGGATCGGACCGGGTCTGGATTCGACTAGGTCTATACGGAACAGGTCGAGTTGTCTTCGGGACCGTTAGGAACGGGTCTCTATATTTAAAAAATTATTTATATCGATTCCGGATGGGAAAGCCCCAGGTCCATTTCGGAATGGGTCAAACTTTTTGGACCCATGAATGCCTCGTGTCCCAAGCTGCACGCAGACACGGACACTGGTGAGTGACAGCCAGGAAGCTGGGGGGATGACAGGCTCAGCATGGACAGTGGCAGATTCAGATGTCACATGCAGCACAGGCCCAGCTTTCACTTCGTAATGGTGAACAGAACACATATCACATTACAGGAGGCACAAGGAATCACAGGAGGGGGACGGGAGGGCAGGGAGGGTGCGTCAAAGTGAATTAATTACCATCTTCTGAATTTAGGAAGAATACTTTCCCTTCATTATTTGTTTTAGCTCTCACTGATTGTTTCTGTGTAGCCAGAGAAAAATGTATAAAGCTTATTGGAAGTGCTCCTGGTGGCTTTGAGAAGTTAACATTATCACATGCTGTGGTCTAATTCAGCATGAATGACAAACACCAACCTCCCTTCAGGTTGAGAAGCTGCTCCATCTCAAACACACTCACAATCCACTGGAGGAATACCCGCTCAGTGATCTCAGAGTGCTGGAGCCCAGAAACTCCCGTCACACTCTTCATGACTCCGCTGTCAGGTAACATCATCCGACTGGCCATGTTGAAAATATGTAGAGGCAGTTATGCAATTGAAAAGAACAGACAGGCTAGATTAACATGTATATAATAGGTATGTTTCAGAGGCTGTCTCAATGCAGCTGACTCCAGCTGCCTAATTAGATATGACAAAGTTCAGAGTCTCTCGGGGTAAGGATTAAGAACACAGTGTGTGACGCAGGCCCCTCGAAAGAAATCGATTATGACAGAAATCCTTGATGAATAATGAATGTGGTCATTTAGCAGGGGAATACTGCTGTTGGAAGGCTGATGTGTGATGATAAAGACAGATTGGCCAGTAGGAATGAGTTTAACTGAGCCATTCCCAAAAGTATGATGCTGTGAGAGATCCCTCAGCCATCAATATCATTACAAGCAGGGTCAAGGTTGTGGATACAACTGTCAAGACAGAGTTTAAATGAGTGATCTACACACTTAGAAAAAAGGTGTTATCTAGAATCTAAAAGGGTTCTTCGGTTGTCCTCATAGGAACTCAAAGGTTTCTACCTGGATTCAAAAATAGTTATTCTATAGGGACAACCTTGGAACCCTTTTTCTAAGAGTGTAACCAGTGTTGGGGAAGTTACTTTGAAATCATAGTTTACCAAACTAACAATTACTTTACACTGGAAGACGCTCGGCGAATTGACATTAGCTGACTTAGAATGAATCAACTGCAGCTTTGTGATAAAAGCACATCCCCACCATATAACAAAGGCTGAACCCACCTATTTTCTCATCAGGGAGAGTGTTTCAACACCTGATTACATTTTTCAACTCTTCTCCTCAGTAATGTTAAGTCAGTCTGGGTTGAACATCTTACTGTAGGGTAAAAATGAATGAAAATGCTTGATGTGTTATAAGCAATGAATCTGAGTTGCTAACTCCTTTGGGAGGATATTAACTCCCACTTCCCAAGCAGTATAAGACTTTGAATAATTTAACAAATAAAGACTATGTGAAGGATGTGTTGGCTGAAAATCAATTGAGTGTCCAGTCTCATCTGTCTCCTTCCCTGCATTGATACCTTCAGACTCAAGGCATTTTCTGAGAGATATACCAGACGTCCTCGATATCCAAACCGCAGATAGAGTTCCTCTTTTGTAAAAAGAACAATGGATCTGGGAGAAAGTACAATTTAAGCCACTTAAACTTTTTCAGCATGGAGACTGACTAGGAAGACCACAATTTGTCACATCATGATCCAGCAGTATTTCCCATTTCTGTTTAATTATGTTCCAATGGTAAGTGAATGGAGATCTGTGAGTCTTGACAAACAGGGCCTCCATAGTAGCTTGTGTTTTTTCTCAGTCTCCCCCCCCCCTCCTCTAGCCCAGGAGATTCATGAGTGGAGCTGGTCTTGCTACTGTAGATCACTCCTTTTATAACAGCGCCTGAGCTGGACTTCTGATTTATGAACAGTCAAGGGCCTATTCAAGAATCCATTAACTATCGAGACATGAGGAGTGAGAAATGTATAAATTAAATGAAAATGCAAGATTTCATCCCTTTCTCCAAGTTAGTTTTTTTTCATGAAAGTGTGTTTGAACTTCACTGAGGTAAAAAAAAAAAACTTTACAACTTGCACTCCACTGACTCCACCCCACTCACCCACCGCTGACGTGTCAGGAAGCAATTTACTGCAAGTGCAAGTGTCTATATGTGTGTGCGTGCATGCGTCCGTGAACACTACTGTCATCAGTGGGTTAATGTTGTGGTTTGTTAGTTTTGAGTCTACTGTGTATGAGTACAGAGGCATGCCACCCAGCATTACTATGGTTTTGGGACACACAAATGGAGTTGAGTTCTTTCTTGGTCTTTAAAATTCCGGAGCGTTGCTGCGCTGATCCAAGCACTTCTACCCCAACGGAAATATGTGTAGTAATTTAAATGATTTGACAGGTACATCCACTCTGTGACAGAGGCAGGCTATTACAATGAGTCTGTGATTCATCCTATGGGCTGAGAAGAGACAGCTTTGCAACTTACAGAAGCAGACAATCCCTTTCAGTCAAGCTCATTCCCCTGAAAAAGCCAGTGAAACTACTATGTAAATGGTTTTGGAAGGAAATTCAGCTCAATACAACAGCTGCCCCAAAAAGTCAACAACTGAATCTAGATTCCCCTCATTACATTACCACGAAATAAACCATTTTAGATAGGAGAGGTGTGAAATGTACAGTATCATCACTGTTCATATACAGTACGGGGGTTGTCTTATGGGACATCATTACAGAAACAACTGACAGAATGCAATTATATTACAGGTTAAAGCCCTTTACACACCTGTGTTCTCCACTCAATGGATACTTATGGGCACATGATAAAGTGTTCATATCTTTCCTTCTATTGTACATAATTGTTTCAAATGTTTTATTGTATACCCCTTTTTCATCAACACACGTCTGAGTCAGAGCCCCTTGTCAGGTTAACTGTAGAATACACAAATTAGACAACATGTTTGTTATACCACTGTACTTTTCATGGGGCAATTATCATTGTGACCTAAATGTATGTATTCATCACCAATGACAAAGTTACTATATATCCCCTGGATGATGCACCAAAGGGATGGTGTCCTGGGGAAGGCTATTGTTCCTCTTTACCAAGGACTGTTTCTTTTTTTAAACCAGTACAACAAATACATGCTTGACATAATTGCAAAACATAAGAAGGCTTAATGGAATTAATTAATGAACACAAAAGATTGAGGCCCCAAATATAAATATAGAGAGCAGGAATAACAAAGTGTCTTGTCATAAATATAGTTGTCTTTATTGTTGTTGTCAGGAGTAATTATCAAATTTGACATGAGGTTGATAAACTGTAAATATACAGTACGTTATCACCCTGGATTCAAACTCATTATTTTCAGTTCTGTAAAACAGAGATTGATGTTCCCTTTGCTCTGGTCTTTTTAAACACTCAGATGAAATGTATCAGACTGTGGATAACATTATTTTTTCAGATGCCAGAGTCTGTGCCAGTCAGGAGTTTAATCAAGCTCCAGAACTGTACACCACCACCACTGCATATTCCTCTGCATATACTCTGAGCTGTTTAAAAGTGTTGATGTCAAAGGTCCTGCTGATACTATCTGGACCGTGACCTCACCAGTGACTTTCCTTTCTCCCACGCTGTGCCCTCGTACCCCTTTGCCCTCTTAGAGCTGTAAACTGATCTATAAATGTGCCAGATTAAATAACCTATGAATATTAAAAATATTCTAACACACTGAGAGGCGGAAGAATGAGGCATATGGTTAAATTATGCATTCTAGAGTATTGAGCTCATTAGGCCCCAGGAGGTCTCTACATGGGATAGGTCTAGATTAGAGGCCTTCACGGGTTCAAAAAGTTTCCCATCCAGACCCGATATGCATAAATATTTTTTTAAATATAGAGACTAGACCCGTTCCGTTTAGACCCGGTCTGCTCTGATCCAAGTGAGGGAAGCAGCAGAAGAGTCAATTTTTAAGCTACTTTATTCACCGGAGCTGATAAAGTGCAAGTGAGCGGAGGTAGAAAGAGGTGAGTCTCTAGCAGGGGCCGTGCTGTGTGTGTAGGCTACTGTGAGTGTGAGCGAGTGACATGGGAGGAGGGAGGGGCAGATGAGAGATTGCAACCAACCAAACAGACTTGCGCTGTAGTAGACAAATATCTGCCATAACTATAGGTTATTTATCATCCAATATGATTATGTAGTACCTGTCTTGACTGCATCAAACCGGGAGAAGCTAGTTAAGCTAATTGAGGCTGCATGTGATATCCCGTCCTACACAGTTAAAAACAACAACTCCATTCAGAATATTAAGTAGCAGCCTACCTGTTGGCTCTTGGTTGTTGTAGCCTATCCAAATCAAATCAAATCAAATGTATTTATATAGCCCTTTGTACATCAGCTGATATCTCAAAGTGCTGTACAGAAACCCAGCCTAAAACCCCAAACAGCAAGCAATGCAGGTGTAGAAGCACGGTGGCTAGGAAAAACTCCCTAGAAAGGCCAAAACCTAGGAAGAAACCTAGAGAGGAACCAGGCTATGTGGGTTGGCCAGTCCTCTTCTGGCTGTGCTGGGTGGAGATTATAACAGAACATGGCCAAGATGTTCAAATGTTCATAAATGACCAGCATGGTCCAATAATAATAAGGCAGAACAGTTGAAACTGGAGCAGCAGCACGGCCAGGTGGACTGGGGACAGCAAGGTGTCGTCATGTCAGGTAATCCTGAGGCATGGTCCTAGGGCTCAGGTCCTCCGAGAGAGAGAGAGAAAGAGAGAATTATAGAGAGCACACTTAAATTCACACAGGACACCGAATAGGACAGGAGAAGTCCTTGTCCTTTAACTTTGAATTCCATCTTCCATTGATTAGATATCTCCTAACTTCTGCCCAGAGGCTCAGGGACTGTAGCCTGTTGCTGTTTTGATTACTTATGATTGGCCAACAACAACAGCAACATCAAGTGACATGCGCCACTCTAAAGAAAAGCAAAAAGCAGCAGAATAAATTCCACAGTACAATTTTCTCTCTCTCGGTCTCTACTGCAGCAGTCACATTCGGATCTATAGGGTTCTTCAGGAAAAGTCAGTTAAAATTACACATACCTGAGAGAGATCTACCCATATCAGATCCGACCCAGACCCGTGACATTATTTAGAATTCTGGATCTGGTCCCGCTCTGGTCCCGGATTGAGTCTGGGGTATTCTGATACAGGTGGATCCTGACCTCTAGTCTAGATACCAATGCAGCACTCCATTTACAACCTACAGACACATAAAAACACTTTTTGAATCTGTACTAATGGTTCTAAACCTGACTAAAGCGACCTGATAATGGCACAATAGTCACATAATGAAATCAAATTAGATCCTTCCGTCTCATATTGTACTATCCATTACTAACTGCAGGTTAACCATCCATCTGCAAGTGATTCATAACAGCTCTTTATGACTCATTTCCCTGAAGATTGTGTGTAATAAAGACTGCAGAAGAAAGTAAAAGTGTTTGATCACACATCAGTCTGGTGGTATGGCAGGCTAATCCAATAAGGACTCCTTCAAGAGGGTCATGCTGAAAACCATAGGCTTCTCTCACAGAACACAAGGGCATTACAGGGACATTATGTAAGGTTATGATCACCCAGTGCAATTATGATGATTGTCATGCCTAGGAGGGTGTGTCATTTTAGAACAGCACTCTCAGTACTAAGTCATATCTTTATTTGTCACACAGCATGACCTGTCTGTGTGGACACTGACATGATGAATCACAAGCAATGTACTGTATTAATCAACTCACCTCAACTAACCTCACCAACATGATCAGACCTACAGGTATACCTGTTGTACAGTAGACTACTCCAAATGACTGTTTCCTTGGCTGAAACGTCGGTTTAAAGACGTCCTACTGGTCTAGAAAGTCTATTTTCTAGACCAATTAATCTAATTACCACCCAGTAGAGCGGGACCTGCACTCAGTGGAGGTGGATGGTCTCTCTGGGAGCGCCACTGCTCCCTAACAAACCCACAATCTTTACCGCTCGCTGCTTGGAGAGCGAGTTCCTGGCGTGATATACACCTCCACATTAGTCCTTGACAGGAAAGGGTTGTTTTTGATGAAGTGCAGTGTTTTGGTGACAGCCTCTTCTCTCATGAAGAATATTTACACATGCTCAACTGGAGGGCTGTAAATAAATGTATTTGTGGTGAACCGCAAAGCCAACAAAGCCATTCCTACAGAAAGGTGGAGAAATCTGGTGAGGCTACTATCTCTCTATTTTCCATCCTCTTAAAAAATGCAGTCATGGTGCAATTATATACAACATCGGGACAACAAGATTAATAGAGTCTGTCTGCCTGTGGCTTGGTGGGGGTGAGCGGACAAGCAGAGGAAGAGTGTTCTCCCTTTGTATTAAAGACCAGAGAGGTTCTGTGTTTGATACAATACTACGGTATGCATTTGCTACAGTTTGACATAAGAGCATCTGCAGTTTCACCCTCAAGCTTAAAGTACATTTATGTGGCAGGTGGTACTTGGTGATATCCCGGGTAAAACATTTAGCCTCTGCAGTAGGAGAAGCAAGGTATTGAATTCAACTGTCTTCAGTTTTTAAATGGAGGGGAATAATTACAGGCACCTGACAGTAATGGTTAATCAGTTGGCTCCCTCTGGAGCAGATATTTCTCTCTTCTGTCACTGTGCGCTCAATGAGATGTTCCTCCTGGCTGTCAGGTTGGCGGTTGACAGGGTTGCTCTGTGTGGTCACCCTGAAAGCAACACCATTAAATGAAACAGTGTGTGTCTGAAGGCTGTCCATGAGCCGCACTATTGGCTGGGCTGGGCTGGCCTGGCACACAGAGAGGCTGTCTGGAGCAGATGGAGCTACTGTACCAAACACAAGTGCCACACTTTAATTAAATAAAAAGTAACTTCTGGGAGAGATTAAAGAAATGTACTGACAATCACACTGTTTGCCTCAATCAGGTGAGTTGACTTGTGTTACGCACAGTGTAATTAAAATCTGTCAAGACTGGAGTTACACTATCAAAACATCTGGTGTTTTTTGGCACTCATTGCCTATTGCATTCATGCCTGAGTTATGTGCTGTTACTTTTATCTGTCTGTTGTCTTACATGGAAACCAAACCGGCTGTGCACCATCGTGCGCCATCGTGCATACATTTATTTTGTCCCCCCACAACAAACGCAATCACGACACGCAGGTTAAAATATCAAAACGAACTCTGATCCAATTACATTAATTTGGGGACAGGTCGAAAAGCATTAAACATATATGGCAATTTAGCTAGCTAGCTTGCACTTGATGGCTAATTTGTCCAATTAAGACAGCTTGCTGTTGCTAGCTTCTTATGGCTGGGGGCAGTATTGAGTAGCTTGGATGAATAAGGTGCCCAGAGTAAACTGCCTGCTACTCAGTCCCAGAAGCTAAGATATGAGTATATTTGGATAGAAAACACTCTGAAGTTTCTAAAACTGTTTGAATGATGTCTGTGAGTATAACAGTACTCATATGGCAGGCAAAAACCTGACAAAAAAGCCAACCAGGAAGTGGGAAATCTGAGGTTTGTAGGTTTTCAACTCATTGCCTATCGAAGATACAGTGGGATATTGGTCATATTGCACTTCCTAAGGCTACCACTAGATGTCAACAGTCTTTAGAACCTTGTTTGATGTTTCAACTGTGAAGTGGGGGTGAATGAGAGGAGAATGAGTCAGAGGTCTGCCAGAGAGCCACGAGCTCAGTCTCGCATGCTCACGTGAGAGCGGGCTCTGTTCCAGTGCATTTCTACAGACAAATGAATTCTACGGTTGGAACATTATTGAAGATTTATGTTAAAAACATCCTAAAGATGGATTCTATACTTCGTTTGACATGTTTCTACGACCTGTAATATAACCTTTTGGACTTTTCGTCCGTACTTTCCGCTGGACTTGCACACCCGTCGGGAGTTTGGATTTGTTTACCAAATGCGCTAACAAAAGAAGGTATTTGGACATAAATTATGAACTTTATCGAACAAATCAAACATTTATTGTGAAACTGGGATTCCTGGGAGTGCATTCTGATGAAGATCATCAAAGGTAAGTGAATATTTATAATGCTATTTCTGACATCTGTTGACTACACAACATGGATAACAGCGGATATCTGCTTGGCTTGTTTTGGTCTCTGAGCGCTGTACTCAGATCATTGCATGGTTTGCTTTTTCGGTAAAGTGTTTTTGAAATCTGACACAGCGGTTGCATTAAGGAGAAGTTTATCTAAAGTTCCATGTATAACACTTGCATTTTCATCAACATTTATGATGAGTATTTCTGTAAATTGATGTGGCTCTCTGCAAAATCACCGGATGTTTTTGGAACTACTGAACATAACACGCCAATGTATACTGAGATTGTTTTATATAAATATGAACTTTACCGAACAAAACATACATGTATTGTGTAACATGAAGTCCTATGAGTGTCATCTGATGAAGATCATCAAAGGTGAGTGATTCATTTATCTTTATTTCTGATGTTTGTGACTCCTCTCTTTGGCTGGAAAAATTGCATTTCTTTTCTCCTTTGGACTTTATATTGCGATTGGCAACTTTCATAAATTAGGTGCATTACCGCCACCGACCTCGTTCGTCTTTCAGTCACCTACGTGGGTATAACCAATGAGGAAATGCACGTGGGGACCTGCTTCTATAAACCAATGAGGAGATGGGAGAGGCAGGAATTGCAGCCCAATCTGCGTCAAAAATAGAACTGACTTATTTTTTCGCCCTTGGCAACAGACGCTCATTAACGCGTGTGAGCACTGTTGGTGCAATAATTGAATAAAATAGATTTCTACATTTATTTTGCAACACTCGTGGACGCAACATGAATGGTGTAGTCAGCCTGTTACGGACAGCTATGGTGTAGTGACAGAAGTAGTAATAGGCTTTGCTATGTGATATTAGATTACTAAGCCTGATAGATTGGTTTAAAAAGAAAACATTGTTTGTCCTTGTGAATGTAACAAAGTGTAATAGATATTTTATTGGGCAGTGCATTCTTTGACCATTACAATGGATATCATGACATAAAAACATCTAAGTGCCTACACACCACTGGTGAACAACCTTAAACTTCATGTGAGATTGTCACATACAGATTTCCATTCCTTGAATATTAATATTGTAAATTAAACCAGTGTATTCAGAATGTTTAGCATATTATACATACTGTATATAATTATGAAACATTAGTATAATCATTCAGAATATTTTTCTGAGAATAAAAAATACATTATGCGTGACCAAGTACTTCAGAGCTATAGGTACCATACTGTATATAACTAATTGATTGATGTTCATAGTGTTTATGTAACAGTTACAAGTGTACAAGTCCAAACCCATCTTCAGCCACATCTTCTAACCTGACAGATGGTGTCTAAGACTGACATTTTCAGAACAAATGTATGATTTTAAATCAACAATCTTTCCTTAAGCCACTGTAATTTAGCAAAAACCAGAAAGCACTGTTATCTTTCTCATTTTCATGGTAAATTATTCCTGTGCATTATTTCACAAGGACAGCTGTTGTACCGCGTCTCTTTTCTCTTGGTGAGGTATGGCTTTGGATATGCATGGATCGGTGTGAAGCCAATCATCTTGCCATACATTCTGCATATCTCTATTTCTAATCTATCTGGCTTATTATCTCTCCTTTCATATCTCTTTGTAATTCTATCTTCAATTGAATCTATTATTTCCTCCTCACACATCTTTTACCCTTTTATCTTGACACTGATAGCATCAGCTAAAGGAAATAACAGGGTACTGAAATTATTAGTTGCAGAACACATTCACACACGACATTACACACACACACACACACACACACACACACACACACACACACACACACACACAGAGACACACACAGAGACACACACACACACACACACACACACACACAAATGGATAGTCCTAATTATATAGCTGATAATAACATTATCAGCATACATTCAACTGCATAATAATTAGTATTCCATCCAAGGTTCACTGGTGGTTCTTTTTCCATGATTTTATCCATTAAAGTGTTATTTTCTTCATACTATTCGGGTGGTTTTACATTCCAATTTTTGCCAGCATGTATCACAGTAATCTCTAGTACTAATGTGCTACGCAAAAAAACAACTAGTGCTGTATCTGTTATGTATGCACATAAGGCACACAGAAATGAGCAGTAGGCTAATATGCAGACACTCTCAAATGCTCATTATAAAGCAGGCAGACAAATGCATACAGTGGTAATGCAGTGTACTGTAGGGCTGTGTGGGCTGTGGTGCGCCAGGCTAACAAGGACACATGGTGAGCCTGTCTTCATGTGGCTCAGCAGGGGTTATGCTGGGCTGTCCTCCACATTCTCTGTGCCCCTCAGAGCACCACTTATCTGCTCCCCCAGAAAAATGGTCTGCCTGGTGTTTTGACTCATCCCAATGGCCCCTCCTGGGACTCCACATCATTCCTTTGTGAAGAGGAAGGCAGGTTAATACCTGGCCTGTTTTGCAATGCTCAGGAGCACCTTATCGCAAGCTGGCAAAAACCCTGGACGGTGGATCGGAGACAGCGGGCCAGTCTCATTGGGTTGGGGGCTGGAGCTGCAGAACCAAAGGCAGGTGAAACCTTATCTCAGTGTGAGCAGCCATGGCTCCCCTACCTACCCCTATGAACTCCATACAAGCCTCTCAGATTAGCACCCCCTCTCCCAATTCCCCTGTTATCCACCTCCCTACCTCCCCTGTTCCCCTGTGCAGACATCATTACCCTGATTATTACTGTTTATCAGCCTGATGAATGGGGGACAAAGCATGGCCCTTTTGTTTTGAGTGGCTTTGTTCTGGTCCTATGTGGGTTCATGGCTGTATCAGAAGTGTTGGATAAATGTGCACACAGGCCCAATGGGGAGGAAGATTCCATTGGACAGTCAGCTGGGAGTCTGATAAAAATGTCCTCCACACCACGTAGAACACATCAACAATACCCTACCATATTCTCAGTTAGGAAAACACTATCTGTTTGGTCCAGTGTTTCCCAGTACACCAAGAGCAAGAAAATCCAATGTTTTTTCATTGCTTTGCTGAATTACAGTGACACTCTTCCTAAAGTGATCTGACATCAGACATATACTAATCAAAAATACAAATGCATCATGTAAAGTGCTGGTCTCATGTTTCATGAGCTGAAATAAGACACCCATACATTTTCAATATGCACAAAAAGCTTATTTCTCTTCCGATTTTATGGACAAATCTGATAATCCATCCACCTGACAGGTGTGGCATATAAATAAGCTGATTAAGCAACATGATCATTGCGTAGGTGCACCTTGTGCTGGGGACAATAAAAGGCCATTCTAAAATGTGCTGTTTTGTCACACAACACAATGCCATATATGTCTCAAGTAGAGGGAGCATGCAATTGGCATGTTGACTGCATGAATGTCCCCCAGAGCTTTTGCCAGAGAATTGATTGTTAATTTCTCTACCATTATCCGCCTCCAACGTTGTTTTAGAGAATTTGGCAGTATGTCCAACCGACCTCACAACTGCAGACCACGGGTAACCACACCAGCCTAGGACCTCCACATCCGGCTTCTTCACCTGCGCCATCGTCTGTTGTCAGCCACCAGGACAACTGATGTAACTGTGGGTTTGCACAACCAAAAAATGTCTGCATAAACTGTCAGACAACATCTCAGGGAAGCGTACCTGCGTGCTCGCCGTTCTCACCAGGGTCTTGATCTGACTGCAGTTCGGCATTGTAGATGACTTCACTGGGAAAATGCTCCCCTTCGATGGCCACTGGCACGCTGGAGAAGTGTGCTCTTCACGGATGAATCCCAGTTTCAACTGTACCAGGAAAATGACAGACAGCTTGTATGGCTGATGTCAACTTTGTGAACAGTACCCCATGGTGGCGATGGGGTTATGGTGTGGGGTTATGGTATGGGCAGGCATAAGTTACGGACAATGATCTCTATGGCAGTTTGACTGCACAGCGATACCATGATGAGATCCTGATAGCCATTGACGTGCCATTCCACACACAATTCCTGGAAACTGAAAATGTCCTAGTTCTTCAATGGCCTGCATACTCACCAGACATGTCAACCATTAAGCATGTTTGGGAATCTCTTTACGACAGCATGTTCCAGTTCCCACAAATATCCAGCAACTTCACACAGCCATTAAAGACGAGTGTGACAATATTGCATAGGCCACAATCAACAGCCTGGTCAACTCAATGCGAAGGAGTTGTGTTGCACTGCATAAGGCAAATGGTGGTCACACCAGATACTAACTGGTCTTCTGATCCACGCCCCTACCCTTTAAAAAAAAAGTATCTGTGACCAACATAGGCATATCTGTATTACCAGTCATGTTAAATCCATAGATTAGGGCCTACTGAATATATTTAAATTGACTGATTTCCTTCTACAAACTGTAACTCAGTAAAATCTTAGAAATTGTTGCATGTTGGGTTTATAGTCACTCAAATGCCAATGTTATTTACACTTGACACTATGTCAGACCCTCACAGGTTTTCCCAAAATTCTATTGAGCAATAACAAACAGCACTATTTATTGTGTTAAGTGAAAGGGTACTGATTTCTATTTCTATGTAACCTTTGGATCTAAATGGTGGCCTCTGGTATAAAGTGATATAGTGTTAAATAGCATGAATTAATTTGATAAACAAAAGCATATTATTTAAACTGCATTATATGAAGTATTATGAGTAAAGTTTTGACTTGTGGTGGGGAGACATCAGCTAGGCTGTGGGCATCTGTTGACACGACAACCAACAGGCATCTTAATTAAATCGAAAGTGGTTTATGTGAGGGCGTTATTCAAATTAGACCACGTTTGTCTGGGAAATTATGTAGGAATGTATTTGAAACGTGAAGTCAAAGATACTCAAAAGAGAGCAAAATCGTTTAATTAAATCCCCATAGTTGTCATTAGCTTGCAAGCTTACGGAGCCCTGGTCACAGATTACATGTGAAGTGCTAAAAAGCTGACGAGCACTTTCATTCAAAAGTTATTCACTTTTTAAGCACCCAATTACGTCTGCTGGATCGAAAGCACACAATTTATAATCTTCTAAAGGGAACTTTGGCTGAAAATCATTGTATTTCTGAAGTATGGCCAATTAAGCTGTGTTAAGGCTGACAGTGAAGACTAAGGGTCCAATTCAAATGTCTGCCTTTCCTACTCACACATTTCCTACGCACTTTTCAGTAGTTGGTATTCAGACTTACCTTATGCAGGTGCTTAACAGGATTTGCAGGTGTGGTTCCCTTGCACACGCTGAATGCATGTTATTCAACCACTGAAAACCCTTTTACTTGCTGGCCAACAGATTTTGTTGTGGCGTTTGAATTCAATAGGTTTTTCAATATATTTATCTTAAGCCATCCCTTTAAATACGGTGTGTACCATTAATTTGAGTTTTGACAACAGACTCACTAGAATACATTGAGAGCGTGAGTTCAGATGATAGGGATCAATGAAAGAAAGCCATCTAAATATATACATATTCGACTCTGTTTCAGCACTAACTGGTGGATAAAGAAATAATCTGATCTTGTAAATTATTTAGGCAAAATGTTGGGTTGGGAATGTATGAATCATAAAAAACTGGGTTGGAGAGCCTTTACACACAAAATATATTGATGAATCAAAAATACAGTGGTTGCCATATTCAAGTTGAATGCATGAAACATTGGAAGGTGGAGAAAAGGGTAAAATAGAGGTTGAGCAATTGTCCTATAAATCTACACTAATCCCCACTAATCATGGAACTTTATGACAATGGTCAAGTCATCGTGAACATGGCTCCAGGTTTAAACTGCTATGTGTGGTCTGAGTTCCATAGTGATTCAAATAGGCTACATGTCCCAAATTATTGCACAAAGTTAACCTAATATGATCTACTATTGTGAGTAACCCTCAGGAACAACTACATGGACATGACACAGGAAAGACAGGAATGGAATGATGCAAAATCTAGGCTACAAATTGAAGGAAACTAACACTAAAGTGACAGTTCTAAATGTGTGTGGGTATTACTGACAGTGGCTCCTGATAGCCCTAATATTTAACATGATACAAATTGTAAAATAAAACGGAGAAAAGCCCGGGTCTCCAAATTTCATCAAAGCGAATTAGGAAGGCATACAATAAATATTCTGAATAATGACACAGCTATTTATAGCCTACTTCACTGTGGAAAAGGGTCCGCAATACATGTCATGATTTTCAGTTTGCTTCCATATGTTTGATTTCACATTCATCTCCAGGGATCAGAAGGAAAAATCATCTAAAGCAATTGCTATGTGTATTTACATACCCCTTCTCCAAACGGATTACTCATTTATCTAGCTCTTATCAATTTTTGAATTACATTGCATGGAGATTCTGTTGGAGAAAAGAAAGTAGATGCTTTTTCTACTGGAAACCGGCAGGTACGCTAAACCTGATTCCTGGTGGAATAAAGGTGGTGGAGTTATTAGGGAATTAAATCAAGGTCAGAATACGGTATATCTGTAGATACACCTCCGCTTATTTGATCTCTACCCCAAACGAATAGCTGGTGAACAGCATGCTATTGTTATGCTTAAATTCAAGCTCAGAATACGTGTAGAGAGAAAAGTGCATACAAATATTATTTTGTTCCATTTACAAACTCAGGTCAGAATTCCCCACATAGAGACCAGTTGTGTCCCTACTTTTTGGGGTACAAAGATCTGGAGCCACTTTATATTAGATTTTTTATTTAACTAGGCAAGTCAGTTTAAGAACAAATTCTTATTCATAATGACGGCCTAGGACCAGTGGATTAACTGCCTTGTTCAGGGGCAGAATGACATATTTTTACCTTGTCAGCTCAGGGATTCAGTCTAGCAAACTTTTTGGTTACTGGCCCAATGCTCTAACCACTAGGCTACCTGCCACCCGTATATATATTGAGGAGGACGATGACAAACCCATAGTAGATTAAATTGCATCCAGAGTTATTTAAGTTAAAAGGGCAATCCGCAGTTGAAACAATAAAGCATCATCCCCGCCACTGTTTCAGTAAAAAGCTGAGGGATGGGGCTGGAGAAATGTAACCACTCTCAAAGTCATAAACAGAGCTATGGATGCAAGGACTGACCATCCACGATATCAAAATGATGGTTTTAACCATGTTTTGAGGCTATAAAATGTTTGTTCACATTTACTTCGTTTACAAACATTGGAGTAAAACAAGCTTATGTTTTGGGTTCTGATGGGGTATGACAGTTGAACTATATAGTATATGCTTGTTGAAATCTTATAAACAGAGACAAATCTCAAACCACTATCAAATCATACATTCAGTTCTATCAAAATGTCAGATTTACCTCAAACTTGATTTACGATACTTTGGCACTTGCTTTCTAATGACCCTATGCAGAAGCAGTCCTTTGTCTCATCTAGTACTTCATGTACTTATCCCTTCTGTCATGGAAACAACCTCTGTGTTATCTTCACCAGCACCCCACTTTAAAGAAAACAGGAACTTGTCATTCTCTTCCTATTCTGTTTGCAACAGTAAATAATGTGCTGAAGTGCGATAACCACAGGGGGGCAAGCAAAGTATCTGGCTACGACAATGTCTATAGTACCTTCTTATAGCAATGCCTACTTAGACAGATGAGGTACCGTTATGCTGTTGGAAAGACAGTAAATAACCAAATGTTTTCCAACCACTTTGAGTTTTAGAAATGTACATCTGCAATATATATATATAGAGCAACATGGTACATGATCAAGTATGCATCTCATGACAAGTCGTGTCTATTTGAGAAAATGTTGACACATTTTGAGCATTTTATATGTAAATTATGTGCATTGTATGTGTCCATTTACAATAAAGGGTGGGCACCTTTCCAGAGGACAGAATGCTTGGTATTTGTCAACCCTTTGCCATGCTGGAATTCAGGTAGGGAGAGAGGAAACCCATGTTGTGAAATTGTCATTGCAGTGACTGCATGGGACTTAAGGGACGTGGGTCAGTTGTCAAAAAGCAGAGCGAAATGGCAGGGAATTCTGAACCCTGAATGTTTCCTGGGGTGTATGGCTTTGTATCACACACTCATCTACCAGGGACAACACAGCACGGACCCCCTGTATTTCTGCTGCTTTGGATCCATCCAGTCACCTGTCACCACCTCTCTCTCTCTAACCCCTGACCTGGTCTCCTTCTCTCACGCAAGCTTAGGGACACAGTCATGCCTTTGCCATACGATTCATCACAGAGCAGAAGAGGAAGATATCCATTCATTTCACATGTATTAGTGTAATTCTATGCCTTGATAATGATCTTATCATAATATAAATACTACATTCAATGTGAAAGTCAGATAACTTTGTCACCCAATGTCATGGAGAAATATGAACCACTCTATGCATGTTGCCTTTCTAAAATGGTTAGATGCTTGTGCAGTCAGTCACAGTCAACATAGGACTTTATAAAAGGTTTTGTGTCTGAATGTGTTTGCTGTTTGGGAGAGGTATGTTATATACTGTAATAACTGGTGAAAAACTCTTGGTTAGGGTACTTTCCTCATTCCACATCTCACATTGTATAAGATGTTGCAAAAAAGTATTTAAATCCCCCACTAAGCTAGCAACCAGGCCCGACACCAAGCCCTAGACTTAAAGCTGACATGCAAGTGAATAGCACTCACCCAAGCCCCTAGTTTGACAAAACTATATTTGCTTTTAATCTTCTTATTGAGTCCAACACTAGCCTTTTAAGGACCACTGGAAGGAATTTAAATCACATAAAAATGTGGAATAATTCTGATTTCTCAGTCCGCTTGTCCCTCAGTGACCACATCCAATTTTCAGACTAAGTTTATCAGCCTTGGCAAAGCGGTCAGTGGACTAAAGGAGCTAATATCTGCCAGGCCAGTCACTCAGCCAGGACAGGGAGCGGGAAGGGAGGGTAAATTCTGCATTTCACTGTTACTGTGATCAAATGAGCAGACTGGAGCTAATCTAAATTCCATGGTCAAGAAAAAAGTCTAATTGCAGACATGTTTAAATGGGGAGTGCATATTTCTACACTATGAGGTCAAAATAACACTCTGAAATTGTGAAAATAAGATAATGGACTTATTAAGAAGTTAAGAATTAAAATGGGCTTCCGTTATAGGAATAGATCATGCCTTTCATTAAATAGCAGAAAACCAATCATTCAGTCGACATTCACACCGGTTATAGACTATGGTGATATCATTTATATGAATGCAGCTGCCACTCTATTGAAGCCATTCAACACATTTTACAATGCACAACGCTTTTTTATGTGTGACAGGATCAAATCAAATCAAACCAAATCACAATTTTATTTCTTACACGCACCGAATAACACCGGTGTAGACATTATGGTGAAATTCTTACATACAAATAAATAACGCTTGCTAATCGAAGCACATGTTGAGTCAGGAGAACAAGTTGGTTTTGAACTAAATTGGCTAGCATGGATTAACGTTACACAATCTGTTGTTTGCATGTTATCTTGTTGCATCTGCTTTGCCATACAGTAGCTTGGTTTGGTTGGAAGCAGGTCGAGTACAGAGCAGACAACATTTTGTAGCTTGTTTTTTTAGCTGATGTGTTTTAGTACAGCTGTAACAGTCAACAAGCTATAGGAGATGAATGAATAAATGTTTTAAAACTAACCTATTTGTATTTGAGCATGAAAAGAACCTGCCTCTCCTCCACAAGTACAAGTGAATGACTGAGGGTGAACAAGGTAGTTTGCCTTTGTACTTCCTAACCCTTATGATTATAGATGATCTAACTATCAAAGCTCACACTTTGTGGTCATAATGGTAACTAAATCATCCTGGTCGAGCTGGTTTGTGACTATGCTACTTACAGGCATGCATGATCATATTATTTCAGGTTATGGACTATAAGATATTCAATTATATTGAATGTTTTCTCAAATGAAACCCAGGTCTGGTTATGTTGTTTTGCTAACTCCTACTGTATGATTCTTGGCTACATACATGTAGCACAAAAAGATTGAAGATCAATCTAACATTTGGCTGATTGTCAGAACAGAAAGAATGAAAGAATGAAACAACAATTCTAGACTAGTACTTGAGTACTAGTCTAGAATTGTTGGCTTTGTTACAGGAAAAAGGAGAATATGACTTTGTTTTCTTGTGTGGCACCTGGATGTGAGGGCAAGCGATTGTGTATGATGTTATGGTTATGATAACTTTGTTGTTAGGTTTGAATGAGTTGATATATTCCCTAATAAAGTCATTGTAGTATTAATATTTGTGCTGAGCGATTAGGGCTTTCTATTGGTCGGTTCGACTTTGGTTCGATTAATAAAAAATGATCACGGTTTTCGATTTTGGTTTAAACATAAAATACACTATACAGTATGTGGGTTGAATGCTGTAACAACACAGAATAATAAAAGTCCCATGATGGTTGTGACTGCACATTACTGCTTATCACTTATTAACTGGATTTTATTTCACATTACTTTAATAAAATATTTAAGTTGTTGTATATATTACATTTGTTTTGTTTGATGACTTTATTATTTCATTCTATGTCATCATCTCTATAGAGCTGCTGCCTATGCTGTCTGACAAAAATCACAATTTTAGTAGTTTTTCAAAGTAAACAAGGCATATTTTTATGACTGCAGAATACCAACTGTCAATCACTTGGATCATGTATCTTCAGGTAGAGATTCCTTGTGAAGCAACAGCTGCTCTCTACTGTATGTCCCTTCACAATCTTGAATTCTTCTGTCTCTTCAGTAGCAGGTGTAAAAGAAACACACACCGGACAAGTAGATGCGCAATGGATTATGGTCATTGTAGTTAATTACCATATGTTATATGTTAAACTATGTAGAATATTGGCCTGTTGGGAATTGCAACTCCCTACTACATCGCACAGTTCAGGTTGGATCTGATTTATCTCCAGAGGAACTGCATTGAGCTCACAGAAAAAAAACAGAACGAAATGGAACTCAAATAATGGAACCAAATTCGGTCAATTAGTTGTTCAAAAAAGTTTTGGTTAATTGCTCATGGGCCAAATCTGGGGTGGCTCTATATTTATATATTTACAAACAACTACCTCTGTTCCAAATTTGGTGCTTTTATCACAAACTTTTGTTTTGTTTTACTATTGATTCCACATTTTCAGTTTATCCGCGCACCACAAGTGTATAAAAGATAGATTATTTTTCAATTAACACATGAAGCATTGAAAACTAATCTTTTACGCTGGTAAATAGTTGCTTGACAATGTTCAAAAAAAGGACAATTAAAAAAAGGGTTTCAAAATTGAGATTTTTTTTAACCCTGTTGGTGCTTTTAGGGTTAAATATTACATTATTAATAACCCTCAAGCTACCAACTGGGGTCATTTTGACCCCAGAGGCATATTTTTGATCATAGCCAAAGGTGGTTTATTCATTTCTTGACTTTGTTAACCCTCCTGATGTGTTCCAGTCGAATTTCTGAGTTTTCTCTCTGAAAAATGTAGTTAATTTATTTTGATTGTCATAAGGTTCCATGACTTTGTTCATACAGGGCATCTGAACACACAAAAAACATTTGGATGATTTTCATAACATTTTGAGTGTTTTCTTTTAAAAAAAAGAAGTTTTGTACACCTGCGGTGTTCCCACTCATTAGAAATGACTGGGTGAGACTACAATAAGTGTATAAAATTGAGTTCAGGCACATGCCCATTCATCAGATGGACACTCTTCCTCTCCTAGACCCCCACATGCATGTGTGTTTGTACACACACACACACCTCACTCCCCTTCTTGGCTTCCATGGTAAGCCCCAAGCACCACGGGAACCTTTCCCCAATAGAATCTTTCCCTCACGGGAACCACAGCTGTTGGCATTCACACAAAAAATCGCAACATTGTTTCAATAATATATAGAACTTTTCTCGCAGCTCTGGTATAAAAAGCTTTTTTGAGGCCTTGCTCACAATTCATTCCGTGGTAGCACAATGACCAAACAATATACTGTATGTGAGACTCTTGATCATATCTTTGATCATGACACTTGTGAGGAGATAGTCCTTGTTAAACTTTGACACAAAGTAGTCTGTGATGAATAGTACAATTTGTTTCATCTGAGTATTTGTTACAGTCAAAATAATCCATACATTATGCTTTTTTCTTTTTTTTAAACTCAAAAATGAGTTCTATGAGCTCAGGTCAATTAGGCCTACAGGCCATAAATAGCAAATAGAAGTTCAAAACTTGTAATGTTCACATGTATCAATTTTAAACATAATTAATAAACTAACCCAACAGAAGGGTTAATCAACTTGTCCTTAACAAATTTAAATGAGTGTTTCTGTAGCACTATGGAGCATCTTGTCTTGTTGCATCACCACCTGGTATGGCAACTGCACCGCCCTCAACAGCAAAGGTCTACAGAAGGTGTTGCAGAAGGTCCAATAAATCCCAGGGGGCGAGCTCCCTGCCATCCAGGACATTTACACCAGGCGGAGGGAGGCCCAGAAGATCGTCAAGGACTCCGTCACTGGAGTCACTGACTGTTCACTCCGTTACCATCTGGCAAACGGTATCGGAGCATCTGTCTCGGACCAACAGGCTCCTAGACAGCTTCTACCACCAGGCCATTAGACTTTTGAACAGCTAGACCCCAGCTGTCTACCCGCTTGCACCTTAGAGACTATTTGGACTGACTCTCCACACACACACACACACACTGCTATGAAACCAATAACACACACACCTACAGGTTACTACTGGATTTCTTAACACGCTACACATAGTTAACACATTTAATTGCAGACAATTACTGTCTTCATCGAGGCAACTCTTCTGCGAAAACTAACTTCTTGAAGACCAAACTTTTAATAAATAATTATCACATTGTAAATGAAAGTGACATGGATTGCAGAAACATGTGATAGACAATTTGAATATCATTATAACAAAGCACTTTGCATCTGTTTCTTTGGTTAAAATAATGATAAATTCCTCTCTCTACCACATTTCTTTACAATTCAGACATTGTTTCTTCAATAAAGTACAATATGCCACAGTAGGCCTACTGGCCTCATTACTGTAACCCTGTATGAAAACAAAGGTACGACATGAATTGCTATCATGTTGTTCTACAGATAAGTAAATAATCTCCACTAGCCACACAACATTGCAAATCACTACCAGCCTAACCACGAACAGCTCATCACACACAGACAATCACGCCAAGCTGTATGCTGTTAATATGTTGTTTTGTTTTTGAAAGTGATATATAATTTTGCAGAAAATACTTATTTCTCTCAAATTGGGTGCACAAATTTGTTTACATCCCTGCTAGTGAGCATTTCTCCTTTGCCAAGAAAATCTATCCACCTGACAGGTGTGGCGTATCAAGAAGATGATTAAACAGCATGATCATTACACAGGTGCACCTTGTGCTGGGGACAATAAAAGGCCACTTTAAAAGGAGCAGTTTTGTCATACAACACAATGCCACAGATGTCTCAAGTTTTGAGGGAGTGTGCAATTGGCATATTGACTGCAGGAATGTCCACCAGAGCTTTGACAGAAAATATAATGTTTAATTCTCTACTCTAAGCTGCCTCCAACATCATTTTAGATATCTTGGCAGTACATTAACCGTCCTCACAACCACAGACTATGTGAAACCATGGTGGGGAGTATTTCTGTTTGTTATAAAGCCCTCTTCTTGGCTGGGCCTGGCTCCCCAGTCATGTTAAATCCATAGACTAGGGCCTAATGAATTTATATAAATTGACAGATTTCCTTACATAAACTGTAACTTCCATCTATGTAATTTTGTTTGGTATATAATAACTATTAGAATACAATATAATTTGATTTAAAAAATACAAATGTGTAGCCTACAATTCAGGAAAACTTCAATTTCACCTGTTAGTAAGTAATTCAAATAAAAAATAAAAACATTTTACACCATGATTTTTCCAGTCATAAAATGTGTAGGGTAGGCTACATTGCCATATATGTGCTTTGACCTTCTACCCCTTGAAAATTGCCTCACAAATCGAAATGTAACGTGTTATCCACCTTAACTTTGTGTATCATCCCATCATTGTTTCATCTAGCATGGATGACAGCCTGTGAAAAGCAAAAAGCTAGCACTTTTTCCAGGTTGGCTTGTCTACTAATGGTAGATTTGCAGTGGGTAATGATAAATTGTACAGCTTTATTTCAACTGAAAGTAATCAGATTGTTACTGAGTTTGCCAATTCAAAAATTTCTTTACTGATACAAATTTTGGAAAGGTAACTAGTAGCTGTAAAGGATTACATTTGGAAAGTAACCTACCCAACCCTGGTCTTAGGTCTAGCTACCTGCCTTGTTTCCCAGAGCCTTCGGCATTAGAACATTCTTGGAATATATCTTAAGTAGCCAAAGTATTTCCCAGAGCCTTCATTAGTAACGTCGTTAGAGGCTTTTTTGCTTTTCCGTGTCACTTTATTCACAGAAGATCTCTGCAAATCATCAGAGAGAATGGTGAGAATAATAGAGAACGGCGCTGGAGGGAATAGCAGTTGTTTTACGGGCTCCTGATCAATTGTGCTGTTTTGTGTACTGTTTTGCTTTGATCTTAACCCCCCCTCTGTTTCCTATGACCGCAAAGAGCTTCTGGACATCAGAACAGCTATCACTAAGCTCATTCTGGACGAGGACTCTACTTCAATGAGTCGGAGGCAAAAGACATTGAATATCCCTGATCAGGCCCAAATTCCCCTACACTCGAAGAAGGAGGAGACGGCGCAATAGAGACCGGCGTACCTGATGAGATTAAAATGCCCCTACCCTTGCGTTCTATTGATGAACGTGCAATCACTGGAAAATAAAGGGGATGAACTCAGTTTGAGACAATCCTATCAACGTGATGAACTGTAACATCCTATGTTGCTCTAAGTCGTGGCTGAACAAGGACATGGTAAATATAAATCTAGATGTTTTTTCTTTTCATCGGCAGGCCAGATCGCTGGTGTCGGTGAAGCTCAGGGGAGGTGGTGTGTCTCTATGTTAACAACAGCTGGTGCGTGATCTCTAATATTAAGGAAGTCTCAAAGTTCTGCTTGAGTTAGAATATCTCCTGAAAAATCTAGACCATACTAATTATCATGAGAGTTTATCTATATTTTTTGTAGCTGTCCACAAACCGATGCTGGCACTAAGATCATACTCAACAAGTACTCCTCTTGAGGAGGAGCTCCTAGTAGCCGGTGACCTTTAATGCAGGAAAACTTAAATCCGATTTACCCCATTTCTACCAGCATGTCACCTGTGCAACTAGAGGTGAAAAAACTCTAAATCAGCTTTACTCCACAAAAACAGAGACACATACAAAGCTCTCCCTCGCCCATGAATTTGGTAAATTTGACCATAACTCTATCCTACTGATTCCTGCTTACTAGCAAAAACTGAAACAGCAACCTTCATGAAAAAGACTGCAGTATAACTGCAGTATGCAGCAAATACTCCATCCAAAATAAGTTTTTTTACTACAGTAATTTTGGAGTGTTAATGCAGTTAGAGTGCAGTATAACTGCAGAAATTCTGCATTTACTGCATCTTTTATTCGGGGAAGTATGAGTGACACGCTCAATACAGAAGTGGATGCTAAGCTACAGGACTGTTTCATTTGCACAGACTGGAATATGTTCCGGGATTCATCCAATGGCATTGAGGAGTTTACCACCTCATTCACAGGCTTCATCAATAAGTGCATTGACGACAGCATGCCGACAGTAACCGCACGTACAGAGCTAAAGGCTAGAGCTCTTGCTTTCAAGGAGTGGGACACTTATCCGCACAGTGTGATCATGCTCTCTGTAGTTGATGTGAGCAGGTCAGCATTCACAAGGCCGCAGGGCCAGACGGATTACCAGGACTTGTACTCAGAGCGTGCCAACTGGCAAGTGTCTTCACTGACATTTTCAACCTCTCACTGACCGAGTCTGTAATACCAACATGTTTCAAGCAGACCACCATAGTCCCGGTACCCAAGAAAGCGAAGGTAACCTGACTAAATGGTTACCACCATAGCACTCACGTCAGTAGCTATGAAGTGCTTGAAAGGCTGGTCATGGCTCACATCAACACCATCCCCCTGGACCCACTCCAATTCGCATACCGCACCAATAGATCCACAGATGAAGCAATCGCACTCTGCACTGCCCTTTCACACCTGGACAAAAGGAACACCGATATGAGAATGCTTTTCATTGACTACAGCTCAGCGTTCAACACCATAGTGCCCTCAAAGCTCATCACTAAGCTAAGGACCCCAGGACTAAACACCTCCCTCTGCAACTGGATCCTGGACTTCCTAACCGGCTGTCCCCAGGTGGTAAGGGTAGACAGCAACACATCTGCCACGCTGATTATCAACCCTTAGGGGTGCGAGCTCAGTCCCTTCCTGTACTCCCTGTTCACCCATGGCTGCGTGGCCAAGCATGACTCCAACACTATCATTAAGTTTGCTGACAACACAACAGTGGTAGGCCTGATCACCGACAGCGATGAAAGACCTGAGACCTGCAGTGTGGTGCCAGGACAACAACCTCTCCATGAACATGAATAAGACAAAGGAGATGATCATAGACTAATGGAAAAGGAATGCCGCACATGCTCCCATTCAAATTGACGGGGCTGTAGTGGAGCGGGTCAAGAGTTTCACGTTCCTTGGTGTCCACATCATCAACAAACTAACATGGTCCAGTCAACCCAAGACAAGAAGAGTGCATAACAACACCTTTTCCCCCTCAGGAGACTGAAAAGATTTGGCATGGGTCCCCAGATCCTCAAAAGGTTCTACAGCTGCACCATCAAGAGCACCCTGACCAGTTGCATAACCGCCTGGTATGGCAACTGCTCGGCATCTGACAGAAAGGCGCAACCGAGGGTAGTGCGTATGGCACATTACATCACTGGGGCCTAGATTCTCGCCATCCAGGACCTACAGTTGAAGTCGTAAGTTTACATACACCATAGCCAAATACAGTTAAACTCGGTTTTTCACAATTCCTGACATTTAATCCTAGTAGAAATTCCCTGTCTTAGGTCAGATAGGATCACCACTTTATTTTAAGAATGTGAAATGTCAGAATAATAGTAGAGGAAATTATTTATTATTATTATTATTCCCCCTGACAGAGCTGGTGTAACTGAGTCAGGTGGTTAGGCCTCCTTGCTTGCACACGCTTTTTCAGTTCTGCCCACAAATTTTCTATAGGTTTGGGGTCAGGGCTTTGTGATGGCCACTCCAATACCTTGACTTTGTTGTCCTTAACCCTTTTTTCCACAACTTTGGAAGTACGCTTGGGGTCCTTGTCCATTTAGAAGACCATTTGCGACCAAGCTTTAACTTCCTGACTGATGTCTTGAGATGTTCCTTTAATATAGCCAAATTTCCATCCTCAGGATTCCATCTATTTTGTGAAGTGCACCAGTCCCTCCTGCAGCAAAGCACCCCACAACATGATGCTGCCACCCCCATGATTCCCGGTTGGCATGGTGTTCTTCGGCTTGCAAGCCTACCCCTTTTTCCTCCAAACATAACAATGGTCATTATGGCCAAACAGTTCTATTTTTGTTTCATCAGACCAGAGGACATTTCTCCAAAAAGTATGATCTTTGTCCCCATGTGCAGTTGCAAACCGTAGTCTGGCTTTTTTATGGCGGTGTAACGGCTTTCTTGTGGTGAAGGAGAGTCGGAGCAAAATGCAGCGTGATGATGATTCATGATATTTTAATGGAGGAAAAACTATACATGAAGAAACTACAAAATAATGAAATGTGAAAACCGAAACAGCGCTATCTGGTGCAAACACAAAGACAGGAACAAGACACTAAGGACAATCACCCACGAAACACTCAAAGAATATGGCTGCCTAAATATGGTTCCCAATCAGAGACAACGATAAACACCTGCCTCTGATTGAGAACCACTTCAGACAGCCATAGATTTAACTAGAACAACCCACTAAGCTACAATCCCAATACCAACACACCACATACAAAAATCCCATGTCACACCCTGGCCTGACCAAATAGATGAAGATAAACACAAAATACTTCGACCAGGTCGTGACAGACGGTTTTGGAGCAGTGGCTTCTTCCTTGCTGAGCGGCCTTTCAGGTTATGTTGATATAGGACGAGTTTTACCGTGGATATAGATACTTTTTTAAACTCCAGCATCTTCACAATGTCTTTTGCTGTTTTTCTGGGATTGATTTGCACTTTTCGCACCAAAGTATGTTCATCTCTAGGAGACAGAACGTGTCTCCTTCCTGAGCGGTATGACGGCTGCATGGTCCCATGGTGTTTATACTTACGTACTATTGTTTGTACAGATGAACGTGGTACCTTCAGGCGTTTGGAAATTGCTCCCAAGGATGAACCAGACTTGTGGAGGTATACAATTTATTTCTGAGGTCTTGGCTGATTTCTTTTGATTTTCCCATTATTTCAAGCAAAGAGGCACTGAGTTTGATTTTAAGCCTTGAAATACGTCCACAGCTACACCTCCAATTGACTCAAATGATGTTAATTAGCCTATCAGAAGCTCCTAAAGCCATGTCATAATTTTCTGGAATTTTACAAGCTGTTTAAAGGCACAGTCAACTTAGTGTATGTAAACTTCTGACCCATTGGAATTGTGATACAGTGAATTATAAGTGAAATAATCTTTCTGTAAACAATTGTTGGAAAAATTACTTTTTTCATACACAAAGTAGATGTTCTTACTGACTTGCCAAAACTGTAGGTTGTTACCAAGAAATTTGTGGAGTGGTTAAAAAACGAGTTTTAATGACTCTAACCTAAGTGTATGTAAACTTCTGATTTCAACTGTATATACTAGGCGGTTCCCAATATTTTCAAAGACTCCAGCCACCCAAGTCATAGACTGTTCTCTCTGCTAACGCACGGCACGTGGTACCGAAGCGCAACATCTGGGTCCAACAGGCTCCTTAACAGCTTCTATCCCAAGCCGCAAGACTGCTGAACAATAAATCAAATGGCCACCCAGACTATTTACATTAACACCCCCCTTTGTTTTTACACTGCTGCTACTCGCTGTTTATAATCTATGCATAGTCCCTTTACCCCTACCTACATGTACAAATTACCACTGCACATTGACCTGCACACTGCACATTGACCTGTATATAGCCTCATTATTGTTATTTTATTGTGTTACTTTGTAGTTTTATTTTAATTTTATTTTGTAAATAGTTTCTGAACTCTAATTCTTGAACTGCTTGTTGGTTAAGAGCCGACCTTAGGGCTAGTCTTATTTTTCTCAATTTCCAACTGAATGACGTGCCCAAAGTACACTGCGTGTTGCTCAGGCCCTGAAGCCAGGATATGCATATAATTGCTACCATTGGAAAGAAAACACTTAGAAGTTTGTATAAATGTTAAAATAATGTAGGAGAATATAACACAATAGATATGGTAGGAGAAAATCCAAATCCATTATTCTTTTGAGACCATCCTCTTGAAAATTAGCTCCCGGCATGCAATTCCTATGGCTTCCACAGGGTGTCAGATGTCTATGTTCAAGGTTTCAGGCTAGTAACTTCAAAAACGAATAAGTAATATCAGTTGTAGTACAGGGACACAGTCTTGGAAATTCGTGTTTGCGCTCGCCATGAAGACAGGATGCACCTGTTAAAATCAGTTTCCTATTGGACATACTTCTTTCCGCAATAAATGTTATAGTTTGATTACATTTTAGGGTATCTGAGGAGCACATAGAAACGTATTTTGACTTGTTGAAACAAAGTTTAGGGGTGGATTTTTGGATTCCTTTCTCTACATACGAGTGGATTACTCAAATCGATGGTGCCAACTAAACATACTTTTTGGGATATAAAGAAGGATTTTATCTAACAAAACACCACTGCATATTATAGCTGGGACCCTTTGGATGACAAATCAGAGGGAGATGTTCAAAAAGTAAGTGAATATCCATAATATCCATAATTTGTATGATTATTTGACATTATGTTTCATTGGTGACATTGTGAAGCTTACTTTTACATGTGTCCTATATATAAACTGTATGTCTTGCACACAATCCAATCGTTAGCTGCAGCATACCAAACAAGTTTGAAATTAAAGGATAATTCCACCACTTTTCAACGTAATTTTTATTATCTCCAGCACAATACCAGCGGCTACATATATGAAAAAGGCGCATTTCTACACTTTGTAGAAATGTTTTTATTTCTACCCGATGACATCATCAAAAGTTAAAACATTGACAACAGTGATTTTCAAACATTGAGATTCATGGTGATGTGGAGAGCAAGAAAATACCCTCCATCTGGCTAGAAACTTGTTGCAGGTTTTGATTAATGCTACCCTGTGCCGACACATAGAAGCATTATTTTAGGACCTTTCTTCTTGTATTTTTAACCACAGATCATAGAAGTGCCCATTTTCACCTATGTAGACACTGGTACGGTGCTGGAGATAATGAATATGAGGTTGAAAAGTGGCGGAATTGCCCTTTAATTGCTGTGCCAATTATTTGAGATGTTACGTTTTTTTTTTTTACATCTCCACAATGTTGCCCAATGCCCACTTTAGCAGCCTAAAAATGTTTCCTTACTGTCTGTTCACCAGATTCAAAGCATCAATAAAAGTACTTTCAACATGTTGCTCTGCGAGGATAGTTTGAGTAGCATGTATTGATAGAAGATAAAGTAACACTGTAACCCCCCTCTAAAATGAAAGGTCACAATCCCAAACTCTATATCCCAAAAGGCTTCCTGTCAACTGCTATCACAAACAGTATTAACGGAGCTCTCTGGAAATCCAGCAGAAATCCCACCAGCAATTTTCACGATCTAAATGAACTGTCATTCGCTTGTCTCTAACAGATTCTCATCAACTAATCTCCTAAACAGATACCCCAAAAGGACAGAGATACAAAAAGGAATTGAGGAATCAAGTTTTAGGTAATTTGACAGTCAGTGTATAATATCTTATGGACAAATAGCTAAAGCTCATGTCAGCAACATTCCTCATACATTCACAAACTGTTGAAGGAAATTTGATTTTCTTCTAGGTTTTTGAATGCATTGCTGAGTTGAATGGAGACTGCCACATTCTTGCAGTATTCAAATGTTATCTAAGTCCAATGCAGTATGCATTACCGACTCACTCAACTCTTAGAGAGCTTAAAATGTTCAATTACAAAGTTAGATGGCCATTATGACTACATGACCAAGTGACAAGACTGAGTCATTGGAACGGGTTATGATGCTTGAAGTTATTTATATTCAAATTGTGATTATGTAAATTCTGATAAATATTTGGCAAAATAATTGCAGTTGTGCTGATAAAACTCCCAAAACTACTTCCACTGCACAACTACCAAGCATAACTTGTTTAAGTCGAATTCTGCCTTAAGGACACAAAGGACTCAGGCGTTAATTCAATAACTTTTTACTTCTGACTTTGGACTGTCACTATCATTCAAGTCTTTTGTCAAATTCCGTATTTTCTTCACCACCGCCTGTCAGAAATATTTTCTTCACAGTCCACATCTGTGCCAGTCTCATTGATGCATGCTTTTGATGGCAGCCAACTGCAAAATACCTCCATCAAAAGTGGAGGTTTGTCTTCATATTTCAGTTCCACTATGACTCTTGTTGATGTTTTTCTTGCTCAGGCAGTCTTTCTGTTTCATATGCGTGCATCTGTCATATCGGAGCAGCCTCTGTATGGTGATGGCTTTGTAAATCACATCCCCTCATACATAGGTAGACAAGAAAATCCCCCTCCCGTATACTTTAATACTTTAACCCTGATATCCCTGCTATTTATTGCTACTCTCCTCATTTCTATTATACCTCTTTCTTTCTTTCCTTCCTTCCAACCCTGCTCTTGTATTTGATACCTTATTTCCCAGAAAATCCGTGAGCAAAAGGGCAACAATGTAGAAAAAACCTGGACAGGGATTGGTTATATTACCATCACAGACAAACCCAGCGACAGATGACAGAAACATTTATATTTTGTTCCTGTTTTGCATGTCAGGTTCTGTGTTTTATGTGTACAATTAGGAAAAAGGTGGTGTCATTCTTTCATGGCCTCATATTTATCTAAGAAGTATTTAATTCTAGAAACACATTTTGGAGCAAACAGAAATTCAATCTCATAGTTCAAACACTACTTATTTCAATTAAAGTGGTATTTCATTGAGGTCTGTTGACGTACTGGAGGTTCGCTGATATTACAGTTGGTAAGTTAAAGAAGTTTGCTATTGCTCTGATTAGTCAAAAACGGAATATCCACACATGCATCCTTGTGTGATTGGATTGCCGTGCTAGCATCCATGTTGACAGATCCATGTGGGTATCAAATCAAATCAAATGTATTTATATAGCCCTTTGTACATTAGCTGATATCTCAAAGTGCTGTACAGAAACCCAGCCTAAAACCCCAAACAGCAAGCAATGCAGGTGTAGAAGCACGGTGGCTAGGAAAAACTCCCTAGAAAGGCCAAAATCTAGGAAGAAACCTAGAGAGGAACCAGGCTATGTGGGGTGGCCAGTCCTCTTCTGGCTGTGCCGGGTGGAGATTATAACAGAACATGGCCAAAATGTTCAAATGTTCATAAATGACCAGCATGGTCGTATAATAATAAGGCAGAACAGTTGAAACTGGAGCAGCAGCACAGTCAGATGGACTGGGGACAGCAAGGAGTCATCATGTCAGGTAGTCCTGGGGCATGGTCCTAGGGCTCAGGTCCCCCGAGAGAGAGAGAAAAAAAGAGAGAATTAGAGAGAGCATATGTGGGGTGGCCAGTCCTCTTCTGGCTGTGCCAGGTGGAGATTAAAACAGAACATGGCCAAGATGTTCAAATGTTCATAAATGATCAGCATGCTCGAATAATAAGAAGGCAGAACATTTGAAACTGGAGCAGCAGCACGGCCAGGTGGACTGGGGACAGCAAGGAGTCATCATGTCAGGTAATCCTGGGGCATGGTCCTAGGGCTCAGGTCCTCCGAGAGAGAGAAGGAGAGAATTAGAGAACGCACACTTAGATTCACATAGGACACCGAATAGGACAGGAGAAGTACTCCAGATATAACACACTGACCCTAGCCCCCCGACACATAAACTACTGCAGCATAAATACTGGAGGCTGAGACAGGAGGGGTCAGGAGACACTGTGGACCCATCCGAGGACACCCCCGGACAGGGCCAAACAGGAAGGATATAACCCCACCCACTTTGCCAAAGCACAGCCCCCACACCACTAGAGGGATATCTATTCTATATCTAAGTTTAGTATTTGATCCCTTATTCCGAGCATGCAATGACTACATCAAGGTTGTGACTCTACAAACTTGTTGGATGCGGTTACAGTTTGTTTTGTTTCAGACAAAAGAAAAAAGTTATGTACTATGGGTATGTATTCGCAGAATAAGCAAACAAATCAACATACATGAAACCCATTTGTAACTTGGAGAGAAAGTAGAGTAGTAAATACAAGCCTGAGAACCAGTGGAGGAAAAGGACAAAAGAAAGGAAAGTTGGGTTTGCATTATCTGTTGACTGGTTCTGTTGTACCTGATAATGAATTGCACCCACCTGGTGTCCCCGGTCTAAATCAGTCCCTGATTTAGAGTGGAACAACAAATCAGTGATACTTGCTCCGGGGTTCAGAGTTGAATTTGACGGCTGTAGAAGGTGTCCAATTGAACTATCTTCAGGTCTTAGCTGTAAATTAAATATGATTTGTACATTGGGAAAGATAAAGAGCATTGTCTAATAATAATGCTGCATGGTAGATGGCCCTTGTTATATTCAACGTTTTTTCAGAATTCCCTCCTAGTGTTGTGTATACTGTGTGGCAGAGCCTGACATGCTTCAAAAGTAATTTGGAGGAATGGCATCAAATATGCTTTTCTATATCGATCAGAATTGTTGTGATATTTAACCAGGCTTTTCCAAAGCTCTCTTTTGAAGTAGGAATAACAGATGGTGTTAATTAGCATTTAAACTGCTATTAATGATTAGGGTTATTGATCAAATAAAATCCAGTTTATTGATGATTGATACAAATGCTAAAACATTCGGTTGAAAGTGTGTCTAGGGTAATAACTACCTGTTGTTTTTTCGCTAAATTTATAATTAGTTAGCATGTTTCTTACTCCCCTACCCTTGGGTCCATGACATTGGGGCACTCAAAGACACCATTCCCATGTTCTATTATCAAGTGATACAAGTGTTCTTCAATTAAAGATCTCATTAAACCTACTTGATAAGTCCATTTATCCCTGGGGGGAATCAAGAAACTCATTAAAATCCCTAGCCAGGATAAAAGCTCCCCCATTCACCGTCACATTACCAGCTTGACAGATCTGAGGGGTGTTTGCGTGTCTGGGGACTATAAGAGAGGCTCTTCACTCTCCGGACACAACTGGTTTTCTCTGCTGGTGATTAAATCCTGCTGTGGATCAGACTAATGGTGTGAGCTCAGTCTTTGTGCTCGACCGGGTCCCCTTACCCTCCTTGACCTTCTCCTACAGAGGCGGCTGAAGAAAACTGCTTTAGTGTTAGGCGATGTCATAAAAAGGTGCACTCATCACACATCCTGTATCACCAATATATTTTACTCCCAAGGTACACTCGTCACCAACCCCCTCTTGCATCTGTACTCCTGACCTCCTGACTGTAACATTACAGACCTTGTTAGTAGCAATAGATGAGCATTTTGAGGCCTTTTACAGACATTAATAGTGAATTGGTCGCACCCCTTTGAGACTTTTGTTATGTTTTTGTGCACTTGTAATACATTGGGGAGAACAAGTATTTGATACACTGCCGATTTTGCAGGTTTTCCAACTTACAAAGCATGTAGAGGTCTGTCATTTCTTATCATAGGTACACTTTAACTGTGAGAGACGGAATCTAAAACATAATCCAGAAAATCACATTGTATGATTTTTAAGTAATTAATTTGCATTTTATTGCATGACATAAGTATTTGATACATCAGAAAAGCCGAACTTAATATTTGGTACAGAAACCTTTGTTTGCAATTACAGATATCATACGTTTCCTGTAGTTCTTGACCAGGTTTGCACACACTGCAGCAGGGATTTTGGCCCACTCCTTCATACAGACCTTCTCCAGATCCTTCAGGTTTCGGAGCTGTCGCTGGGCAATACTGACTTTCAGCTCCCTCCAAAGATTTTCTATTGGGTTCAGGTCTGAAGACTGGCTGGGCCACTCCAGGACCTTGAGATGCTTCTTACGGAGTCACTCCTTAGTTGCCCTGGCTGTGTGTTTTGGGTCGTTGTCATGCTGGAAGACCCATTCACGACCCATCTTCAATGCTCTTACTGAGGGAAGGAGGTTGTTGGCCAAGATCTCGCGATACATGGCCCCATCCATCCTTCCTTCCCTCAATACAGTGCAGTCGTCCTGTCCCCTGTGCAGAAAAGCATCCCCAAGGAATGATGTTTCCACCTCCATGCTTCACAGTTGGGACGGTGTTCTTAGGGTTGTACTCATCCTTCTTCTTCCTCCAAACACGGCGAGTGGAGTTTAGACCAAAAAGCTCTAATTTTGTCTCATCAGACCACATGACCTTCTCCCATTCCTCCTCTGGATCATCCAGATGGTCATTGGCAAACTTCAGACGGGCCTGGACATGCGCTGGCTTGAGCAGAGGGACCTTGCGTGCGCTGCAGGATTTTAATCCATGACAGCGTAGTGTGTTACTAATGGTTTTCTTTGAGACTGTGGTCCCAGCTGTCTTCAGGTCATTGACCAGGTCCTGCCGTGTAGTTCTGGGCTGATCCCTCATCTTCCTCATGATCATTGAAGCCCCACGAGGTGAAATCTTGCATGGAGCCCCAGACCGAGGGTGATTGACTGTTTTTTACAAATTGCGCCAACAGTTGTTGCCTTCTCACCAAGCTGTTTGCCTATTGTCCTGTAGCCCATCCCGGCCCTATGCAGGTCTACAATTTAACGCTGATGTCCTTATACAGCTCTCTGGTCTTGGCCATTGTGGAGAGGTTGGAGTCTGTTTGATTGAAGGTGTCTTTTATACAGGTAACAAGTTCAAACAGGTGCAGTTAATACAGGTAATGAGTGGAGAACAAGAGGGCTTCTGTCACGTTTCTTCAAAATCGAACCCAGAAGCAGACCAGGACAAGGAGAGTAGGAAGAAGGTGAGTATTTATTTACAAGTGAATGTGAGTGGGTAGATACATCCAGGTGGCGTAGCGGGCAGCGGTGGTGAGTTGATGGGAGTAAATAGGTGGATCCAATGGGGAAGCGGAATCCTCCGATGACCAGGCGGGAATGGGGTAAATGATCCGGGTGAGTAACTGAAGACAGAACAAACGGAGGTAAGTTGAAGGCAAGCAAGACGTACAAAACAACAAAACAAATTCTATCCAACTTGAGGCTGATACTATGGCACAACATACTGTTCATGGCTAACGATCCGGCAGGGAATGGATGTCAGGTCAGAGCTTTTGAAGGGGAGAGGTGATGATCAGGACAGGTGTGCAGATTACTGATGGGATACAGGTGCGGGTGAACATCGATCTCCCAACAAGCTAATCTGCCCGGCAACCAGACAGGGTGCGTTCCAGAACACCGGAAACACACTCCAGGACAGAAACACAGGCAAACACAGACTCAGGAAGCGGGGTTCGTGACAGCTTCTTAAAGAAAAATTAACAGGTCTGTGAGAGCCGGAATTCTTACTGGTTTGTAGGTGATCAAATACGTATGTCGTGCAATAAAATGCAAATTAATTACTTAAAAATCATACAATGTGATTTTCCGGATTTTTGTTTTAGATTCCGTCTCTCACAGTTGATGTGTACCTATGATAAAAAATTACATGCTTTGTAAGTAGGACAACCTGAAAAATTGGCAGTGTATCAAATACTTGTTCTCCCCACTGTATGTAGAATTCATGTTTGCCTGTGGAACAGTTTCGACCAAGTCCCAAGTCACATTTAATACACATTTTACATGAAACACACACTTATGGGTGAGAAGGCCCTATCTCGAGGTAGGATTCAGCCATCATTAACTCGTCAATGACGGAGACATTGGCTGAATTCCTCAAACTACATTCAATATCAAGGGGCAAAGGCGTACAAGCGAACTTTCAGATGTGAGTTCTGTACTGTGGTGGAATAAAGCTTTTCTCTCTTTTTTGGACCCACCTCATTACTGTTCCACACCTAAACTAATAGGCATACAAGAATCAGGCAAACAAGTGTCTTACATTATATTAAATGTCTGGATTAGAGTTACAAAATTCCTGGAACATTCAATACATTTCCTGGTTTTGCAGAAATCCTGCCTGAAAGATTACGGTTTTCCTGTTTATGATTCCGAGAACCTCCAACCGGGATTTCAGGAAAACCAGCAAATTTATTGAAAGTTTCCAGAATTTTGCTAACCTAGTCTGGATTCATTCAGCAACTTCCCAGTGGTCTATGTAATTTTTTCACTTACCCTCACAGATGGCATCATTATCCCTCTCTTCTAACCATGGCAACAGGCCTAAAAGGTCATTTGTAATAATAAGATAATAGGCATACATATTTCAGATATAGCTAGATGTGCCATGTGACTCGGCCCACAAAGAGAAGCTGAGAAGGAAACATTCCATTCCCCATTTACCTTGGAAATAATGTTAATTGGTCAAACAATTTATTGCTGGTCTTATCATAATTACCTTGCCTTGAATATCTCTTAGTGCTTTAGCAATGGAAAAGAGATGGGTGTCCAGCAGAATCTATATGGATCCATTTGGGTGGAGATATCATGTAATTGTCCAGCTAATAGCATATATGCCAATTCATCACCAGGCTCATCTACTGGTCAGCTGAATACCATTCAGCTCTCTAGTGCTCTAAAGGGGCATCTTCTAGTCTGTGCACATTAAACCTCCCGTCATACATTGTAGGTACATTAAAGGTGTACTCTGACACCAACATTAATATGAAATGCAATCGGAAAACCACTTTTCCTGTAGGTGAATAGAAAACAGACAGTAGTTGATGAGGCATTTTCTGTATCTGTTGGGTTTGAATCCCTGTTCACTAGAAGAGCATCACAAAACAGCACATGACAGATTTCAGAGCAACCTCCTTCCTGAGCCAACAGTAATGAGACTGTAAAAAAACAAACATAAATTAGCTTTAGGATGTATCAAGTCTATTAATATCTGAAATGCTTGCCTGTGGTGTTTGTTGTATTTTACTTAGCGTTTGCTATTTTTAATTCTCTGAGAAATTAAGACGCTAATTAGCTCCTATTGCCTGAGAAGCCTCAGGAAATGACATTTTAAATGGCCCCAGAACATGCACCCCTTGGTGAAATTAGAGCCAAGCTCTTGCTTGGTTATTAATTTGAATGACATTTTTTACCCTCATCACCCTCCCCTAAAGAATAACCTTTAGAGTACTAATATAATTAAACAATTCTGGCCATGGATCTTCTTCAGAATATCAAGATATTACTGAACTTTGCCAAAGGCCTACTGGTCTTCTGTTCTAACCCCCTATTACTACATCATGTAACACTCATTTTACACAATCTGATTAGGTAGGTAATCGCTGTGACCAATCCCCCCCCCCCCCCCCCATTTGACCCCCATTTGACTTCCTTAACAAATGTATTTGTATAACATTGTAATCTATATGAACCATGAAGGCTCATCTTAAACAGCAACTGGGCCTATCAGAATACTATGGACAGTACCAGTCAACAGTTTGGACACACTGTCATGACGTTGGCCTGGGGGTAGGTTTATGACAGTCATAAATACCTCTTCCCCCCTTTTTCCTCTCTCTACCCTACTGAGGTTACATTTGCAAAACCATTGGTTGACATAGAGAGTCTGGGAACATCAGAAGGTGGTGGTGAAATGAACTATATTCTGGCAATCCGATCAATTGAACATATGCGGTGGTACTTAATGGATATGATGTCAGTTCGGTTGTCATCTGAGACATTCTCATCAATGATAAGATGACAAACTCTACATTGGAAAGTCTACACATCAGAGTTATCAAATTTACATGGAAATGTTGTTCAATTTAAATGTTTGAATATGAAATTATTTGTGATGGGATGAAATGTGATTTTAGCTTCTAAAATGTGAGATTTGGGTTTTCATAAGATATGGCTCTGCTCAATCAGTGGCCCACCCCTGTGAAGGGACAAGGGCTATAACACTTTTCAAACACACCCTCCTCTCCCTTCCTATATAAGCCCTTGACGACAATATAACCTCCTGTTCCGAGGATGTAGGAAGACGGCCCTATGTCAGAATGGTTCAGATAATAACTACAGAACGAAACCAACATCAGCGTGAGCTTTGGTTGCAAATGGCATGAACTTTGAACTTATTCACTACAGAAGTGATACCTCTTAGCTGTTGAGTTAGCAACAGCAGATGCAACGAGGGTTAGGAAGGAACAGACAGAGTACCCGGCCAAAATATAGCAATACAAAATCATAGAAAAACTAAACATAGAATGCCCACCCCACATCACACCCTGACCGAACCAAATAGAGAAATAAAACGTCTCTCTAAGGTCAGGGCGTGACAGGTGGCTACTTCGAAGAATCTCAAATTTAAAATATATTTTGATTTGTTTAACACGTTTATGGTTACTACATGATTCCATATGTGCTATTTCATAGTTTTGATATCTTCACTATTATTCTACAATGTAGAAAATAGTGAAACATAAGAAAAACCCTTGAATGAGTTGTTGTCCAAAATTGTGAATTGTACTTCAGGTAAAATTTAAATAAATGCTCCATGAAAGTTTTTAAAAATGCATTATTCCCATGAATGATGGACAATCAGATCATGATTTATGGTCATAGGTTGTGATATAACTCCAATCTAAAAAAGAACTGACCACCACATGGAGCTAAATATTTTTGGAATGTTTGCTATGATAGGTTGCACCCACAGATTTTAGAATGCACCGCCTAGACATGCCTCCTAAAAAACAAACTTCTTCATTCAAACACTGGTGGCCTGGTGTGGCTATTTCTCCTGCTGCATTTGTCCAGATAAGACCGTTTTCAGATACCTTTGCCCTGACAGAGTAGGAGGTTGAAATGTAAATGTCACACCAGCAATTAGGCATCCGTTGCTCATCATCACATAAATACCTTAATAATTTAACACCTTTGCTGTGACTTCAGATTGCATGGTCAATATTTACTACTGTGGGTTTCTTATGGTGAGACACTGGGGATAAAATAAGGTGCCCTGGAACTGTCATTCCTCATGAAAAATATGTTTCCTGATGAAATAAGTTTTCCCAAATGGTGGATGAACCTATTATTGAGTGGCCTTGGCCCTTTACAGTTCTGTGTTCACAGTGATGGGAACGCCAGGACCGTCAAGTTCACATTGTAGTTAAAGTGATGTACGGAGTGCTACTTTGTGCAAAAAGTCAGGTGAAATGTATTGGTTTAATTAGTCATTCTTAATGCTATTAACCTGCACTATAACATAAATATGGAACTCTTTAATTGATCATCTCCAGCACGAACCCAACATCAACATATGTGAAAATGCACGTTTCTATGTTTTGCAGTCAGAAAGATAGAGGAAGGTAAGTTTTTCCAATGTCATCATCTGGTGTGCATCATGTGATTTCAATCAATTATGAGTAGGCATTGCCTACTAATCGCCTACTTATTGGTTAAAATCACATGATGTTGATGTTGGTGTAGTGCTGGAGATGATGAATATGAAGTTAACTTTTTTGAATTTCTCTTTAACATTACACTACGTGATAAAAGGAGAAGGTTAGCATTTTTTGTCATGAATCTTGTTCTTCAGGGAGCTCAGCAGAGTGGTCACTAGCTGGCAAAGCCACAAAGTAATACAATCTGATTTGAAACTTACCCTAACCTTAACCCTAACCTTATCCACACTGTTAACCTTAATGCTTAATCCTAACCTTAAAGCATATTTTGGTTTTCATGAATTTTTACAATATAGCCCATTTTTACTTTGCAGCTGGCCTATCTAAGAGGAAATTGCTCAGTTCTGCCTCCAGGACAAGACTGCGGAGACACAATAGCAAGTTTAGAATGGACTAGGGTCGAATCTGGGGGTGTTTAATTAAAGTTTAGTTGGTAGTTTTTGACCACAGAGGGCATCAATCTATTATTCATTTATAATTACCTCTCTGGTTAAGGTCTCTGGTCAGCTCTTTGGTTTATTTTTCTGTAATCATGAACCCCTTCCAGGCCCAATAATCCAGCAAGCATACCATAAGCTTTCAAAGACAGGATGATGTTTAATTTATTTTCAGCAGTAGCCTATACATGTAATAACCAATATTATACCTCAGAAATAATGAAGCAATTGTATATGAATATGTGCAATACAAAATCAATACAGTTCTGACAGTATTTTTCAGAGATGTATTCGCTGTTCCACTATGTATGATACTGTGTATATACAGCAAGTGTGAGTGGGATGATAATATTCAGATGCAATTCATACACCCTTGATTGATCACCAAGCACTAATCCACAGAATAAACAGAGATTAAGATACTTGAATATTAATGTTCTTGAATTGCTAAATATTTTCTGGCAGTGTGCAAAGCAGAAGGATAAGTGTGTTTGTAAAAATATGTCAAAGCAAAGAGTCATGTTTTTTTTAGTTTAGCTGACTTATAAAGAGATGATTCCGGAGTCCATTTTGACAACTACAAGAAATAACATGCATCTACTTCTTACCAATATCCAGCTAGGAAACTAGGAAAGGGCAGGCAGGATACCGAGTTGTTATTCAAACCAAATATATTTTTATTTGTCACATCCTTTGTAAACAACAGTGAAATGCTTACTTATGGGTCCTTCCCAACAAATCAGGGAGAAAGAAAAATAATAATAGAAAGATAATAACACATAATAATAAAAGTAATAATAAATACATAATGAATAAAGACAACTTGGCTATATACACGTACTGAGTCAATATGCAGGGGTATGAGGTAATTGAGGTAGATATAGTGCCTTCAGAAGTATTCATTTTCCTATTTTTGTTGTTACAAAGTGGAATTAAAATGGACTTAATTGTCATTTTGGGTCAATATTTTGCACAAAATACTCTAATGTCAAAGTGAACAAACAATTGTAACATTTTATGAACAATTTATGAAAAATAAGACGCCAATATATCTTGATTAGATTAGTATTCACCCCGCTGAGACAATATGTTAGAAACACCTTTGGCAGCGATTACAGCTGAGTCTTTTTGGGTATGTCTCTTAGAGCTTTGCACACCTCGATTGTTCAACATTTGCCCATTATTCTTTAAAAATGCATTCAAGCTCTGTTAAGCTGGTTGTTGATTATTGCTAGAAAGTCATTCTCAAGTCTTGCCATAGATTTTCAAGACGATTTAAGTCAAAACGGTAACTAGGCCATTCAATGTCGTCTTGGTAAGCTATTCTAGTGTAAATTTGGCCTTGTGTTTTAGGTTATTTTCCTGCTGAAAGGTGATTTAATCTCCCAGTGTCTGTTGGAAAAAAGACTGAACCAGGTTTTCCTCTAATATTTTACTAGTGCTTAGCTGTATTCCGTTTCTTTTCATCCCCCAAAACCTCTCAAGTCCTTGCCGATGACAAGCATACCCAAAACATGATGCAGCCACCATCATGCTAGAAAATATGAAGAGTGATGCTCATTGATGTGTTCTGTTGGATTTGCCCAAAACATAATGCTTTGTATTCTGGACAGAACGTTTATTTCTTTACCACATTTGTTCAGTATTACTAAAGTGTCTTGTTGTAAACAGGAAGCATTTTTTTGAATATTTTTATTCTGGGTAATGCTTCCTTCATTTTACTCTGTCATTTTGTTTAGTGTTAGGGAGTAACTACAATGTTGTTGATCCACATTCAGTTTTTGCATATCACAACCATAAAACACCATAACTCTTCTAAAATCACCATTGACCTCATGGTGAAATCCCTGAGCAGTTCCGTTCATTACGAAGGACGCCTGTATATTTGTAGTAACTGGGTGCATTGATACCCCATCCAAAACCTAATTAATAACTTCTCCACGCTCAAAGGGATATTCAGCGTCATCCAGTCGGTGCCCTTCTTTGTGAGCCATTGAAAAACCTCCCTGGTCTTTGTGTTTGAATCTCTGTTTGAATTTCACTACTCGATTGAGGGACCTTACAGATAATTGTATGTAGTCATTCAAAAATAATGTTCACCATCATTACGGAACACAGAAGTCCATGATGTGTTAAGCACATTTTTCCTCCTGGACTTAATTTCTTATTTATTTCCCCTTTATTTAACCAGGTAGGCTAGTTGAGAACAAGTTCTCATTTACAACTGCGACCTGGCCAAGATAAAGCAAAGCAGTTCGACACAAACAACAACAGAGTTGCACATGGAATAAACAAACCTACAGTCAATAACACAATAGAAAAAGTCTATATACACTGTGTGCCAATGAGGTAAGATAAGGAAGGTAAGGCAATAAATAGGCTATAGAGGCGAAATAATTACAATTTAGCAATTAAACGCTGGAGTGATAGATGTGCAGAAGATGAATGTGTGTTCCACACTTTGGTACCGCTTGCTATGCATTAGCAGAGAGAACAGTCTGCCCCAGTGATGTACTGGGACGTACACACTACCCTCTGTAGTGTCTTGCGGTCAGATGCCAAGCAGTTGCCATGCACTCTTAGAAAAAAGGGTTCCAGAGGGATACATTTATACTGTTTTGATCTGAAGAACCCTTTTTGGAAAACAACGGTTCTTCATATGGCAAATGGTTCTTCCTAGAATGTTTAACATCCTAAGAACCATTTTTGGAAGAAATGGTTGTTTTATGATTCTTTGGAAGTGTCATGACTGTCCTGACCAGGTCAGGTTACAGGAGACAAACAACCCTACAGATTATCTCTCAACCCCAACAGAGGAGGAGAGATCTAGGGGTCTGAAGATGTGGGGGGTTTTATGACCACTCACGCCCCTGGTAAATCTCAGGCCACAGACAAATTCCTTTGTCCTGTTACTATGGAGAACCAGCCTCAGAACATTAAACATGAAATAAAGGGACTTTGGAACAATGGTTTCCGTCAGCCACAATGGTGGTCATGACGATAGATGGAATATGAAAATGTGTGTCATTTT
This sequence comes from Oncorhynchus kisutch, assembly GCF_002021735.2. Taxonomy (NCBI): domain Eukaryota; kingdom Metazoa; phylum Chordata; class Actinopteri; order Salmoniformes; family Salmonidae; genus Oncorhynchus; species Oncorhynchus kisutch. The sequence continues at coordinate 28,585,895 of NC_034174.2, read as the reverse complement.
TGTTTTGTTATTAAAGGTTAATAGATTACGTTATTACAAAAACATTGTAATGTGAAGAGTTTTCCTAGTATATGTTTGATGTTTATACATTGTACGTTGTATGGAAAATATCCAAATCAAAGATAATGTTTTGGGGAAGATGAAATGTTAAGTTAGTTGTCTAAAATTGGATTTGAATAAAATCTAGACCTTGCCTCATTAACTTGGTACGCCCAGAGAATTGCCCTAAAGGCGGTTACGCCCCCTTCTGACCCAAGGGTATAAAACCTGTGAGTATAGAATTTACACGAAGACTACGTGACCCAAGCTGCAGCAAGGTCTAAAAAGTCAATGAACCCAGAACACAACGCAAGTTTGAAGACAAAGAAATCCTTTTCTACCCAAGCTACGGATGAGTAGCTGTGTCTGAATTCAAGTCGAACCACCTAGCCTCCATCTCCCATCGAATCGTGGTATCTAAACGGTTTCATTCCTGTACTGTGAGCTCTGAGCTACAGAGCTGTCTGTCCTCAGAAGACCCCTTCCAGAGCAAAGGGTGAGGGAACAGACTCCTAAGCCAAAAGGACACTGACATCGGGAGAACGGTCAGAGGTGGTGCGCCGGAGTAGTGCGTCATCGAGCAGCCTGGACGGTCCACGCAGTGAATCCTCAGAGATCATCCCCATGTAATTACATCGTTACATTCCGACCCATAAGAGCGGCAGTTTGGGGCAAGGCTAGGGTTAGAATAGCATAGCTGACAAATTCACCCAAATGTATATTTCTCGTGTACTTTATTTTTTCTCTCTCTTTTGAAATCCCCATTGTGGGTAACACACGCCATAGTGTGTTGGCCCGTTATACTAAGTTCTAATCAATAGCCTATAATGTGTTTTGTTTATGTGTGTCTTTTATCATCATTTTAGCTTTTTAGTAAATAAATATTCAACTAAGATTGGTGTGGTACGAACTCATTGGTGAGACCCGGGTCCGTGCAGATTCACAGGCTATACGATGTTCAGAACGAGATTGGTAGAGGCAACTGGTTAATTAGCGGCTGTTGTAAAATCGATATTCTGATATTCTTTGAGTTAATTTGGGAAATAGAAACTCAATAAAAACTAGTTTTCCCATGGTGCCCCAGGTTAATGAGTTAATAATTGCTTGATTCAGTTAATCACGCGATGAACAACAGTCGTCACATTAACTAATACAACGTCACGACAGATTGGTGCGCCCTGTAAGGAATATAATATAGGAATAGGCCGCACTGTTGGGTTAATTCCATACCAATTGTGTGACAAGATACATATATACCATTAATAGCTATAGGCAGGACTGGTTTCAGGAGCGACCTGACTCGGTCATAAGCAATTCCTAGATCAGAGGACATACGAGGCAGCCATTACGGTAATTGGAGTAAATATATTCGTTTGACTGAAGCGAAGTCATCATCTCTCCACCTCTCGTGTTAGGTAACATGGTTAGGTAACATGAAGAGGATAAGGGTTGAACGTGAGACGTCACCTAGTAAACCGGTTCCCTTGTTGGAGGGAACTTCCCTTGTGCGGCGAGGTGGAAACCCCTCACAAGGAAAGCTAAGCATTGCGCCAGATGCTAAGATCACAAAGGGCAGCAGCCATTTTTGTTTTCTCCCTTGTTCATAGTGAATTCTCGCGCCAGGTGGGAATCCTGTGAGATCTCAGCTTGCGCTATCAGTAACACCTGGCAGCGAATTGCCAGTCATTTTTCGTGAAATAATTCAGGTTACGCTGTAGGATATCAAACCAGTCTCAACTGATTGGATAATATTGTCTTTCAATTTTATACATACATTAAATTGATACACTACCTTTCCAGGTTGGTTATTGGAATAATAATAATAAACTAATGTGTTCTAACCAATGAGACATGGTTAAACTGTTCCACATTAACTTAGAGATAGCAACGATTTCAGGTTAATTAAAGCTATATGGGGTTGACTAATCATTCAAATTGATTAATAAATTAAATCTGGTAATCTAAATGCTGTTTAGGGAGACATTTTTACAGCATTGTGAATGTCTACCTTCACTGGTACCTGGTCGATTTGAGCTTGTGTTAACAGTAACCTCCGGTGGTGAAGATTCACCAGTAATTATTTTAAATAATTCAGGTGATGCTGTACGATATCTAACCAGTCTCAACTGATTGGATATCATTGGCTCATTCAATTTAATACATACATTAAATTGCTACACTACCTTTCCAGGTTGATAATTGGAATAATACGCAAACTAATGTGTTCTAACCAATGAGACATAGTTAAACTTTTCAACGTTAACTTAGAGATAGCAACTCTTTCAGGTGAATTAAAGATAACATTCCCAAATATCCTATACAGGTTAAATTGACCATTAATATCGATTTAATCAATTAAATCTGTTTTGGCAAGTTCAGTAATAACCAACTCACGTTACTGACCTAGTCTTGATGATTCATTGACGTTTACAAACTGAGTTAAATCATGTTTGCAACCTCCAACTCAAAAACCCAAACATTATGTAAATTGAAATTACTGATAATCATAACAATGAGCAATCCATCAAATGGGTTTCCACCCATTTCCCCTCTAATCAGTGGACCTTCACCCACGGAAAGATTGATCGCTGACCTTAGCAACGATGCAAATCCTAATTATGCCAAGGGGCTGGAAATGTTAGATTTCGATGCCATAAGCGAGAAAAATGCAGACATTGTGACAGATGCTCTTCAAAATAGGCCATCAGGCGGAGACCTGGTAAAGGTTCGCTCCAGTTTAGCCCTCAACTATGCCCACCAGCAGAGATGGATAATGCACCAGTACCTCAGTGCCCAGCAGAAGCAGAAGCAGGAAGCTGGGGAGTTCAGGGCACAGGTGGAGAGAACCAGGGAGCTGGCATCGAAAGCCAAAAAGGATAAGCTATTGCTAGCCGAGGAACTGTGGAAATTGGAAGATTTGTCTAACACTTATAACAAAGAACACGAACAAACTCTTGACCAAGTCTGTATTCTAAAGAAACAACTTGTTTTAGCCAAAACTAAATACGATGAAGTCCACGCAAAACTAGATTAATCTAACGAGCTAGCTAGACACCGGGGTGAGCAACTTGATGCCCTGCAAGCGGTTGTGAATGAAACGACTCAAAGCAATAATGCTCTATTCCAAAAGCTGCAGACCAAAGACGATCAGTTAATAAACACAATGACCAAGTTGGAGGACAAAACAGCAGAACTCATTGAAGTTGCTGATTTAATGAAGGATGAGAAAGACCAGGTGAGGAAGTTGGAAAATGTGACCTCAAAACAAAAGGAGGACATCGGTTCACTGGATCTCTCACTCCACACTCGAGACCTCTCACTGCAAACCATGACAGATAAGTATGAGGCCGAGCGGAGCAAGGGCGACACCTACGTGTCTAAAATATACACCCTCAACTCCCAGGTGGACTCTGCATTTGCAGCAGAACAGCACCCTTAGGTATCATCTAGAGGAACTCCAGAACAGTCACGCGCTATCGCGGGACAACCAAACCAAGCAACCTATCTCACATCCGGAGCTCAGAGACCGAGGGAATGTAGATGACAGGAGATTTCGGCCACTCGGCCCACAGTGAATTGAGGCCTCCTCGCCAACACAACCACAGCTTGACTTTTCCTCTTGACCTTTCGGCCCACAATTCCCCACGGGAGAGTGCAGATGCTCCCAGCGCACTTGTCGCGGATCGCCTTGACAAAATCGTCAAAAACTTCCGCCTCTTTGAACCGTTCCAGGAAAGCCAAACGACACTGAGACATTCTTAGCAGACATAGAGGATGACTTGGATGGCTACACAAATGCTATGAATGCAGACAGGCTCTACCTTTTGAAGCGAACATCCAACAGACACGTGACAAGGTTCATCCGTCTACAAGAGCAACACGTGCAAAACGACTATGGTAAACTTGCCACGGTTTTGAAAATAGAATTCAGTGGTTCTGCGACTCGCAAACACGATAGCTCATTGGCTAACAATATCAGACAAGCTCGAAATGAACATCCACAAGCCTACTATCACCGGCTTCATTCAGCTTACTTTGGCATGCTCACTGAAACCGGAATGAAAGATCTATTACCATTTATACAACTGTTCCTGACAAAACATGTCTCCCAACTTCATTAACTACTTGGGCCCTACTGCCAACGTTGGGTTGCGAATCTCGACGCTCCGAGAACTTGCAAGCACCGCTTTTGAAGCATCAAAAGTAAGCCGGGCTAAGAGCCCGGACACGTCGACCTTCGATCTTAGGCGTGAACCATCACTCGAATTAGGTGCTGCATCGGGGACATGTGGGGTAAAAGATGATGATCAAAGGGGGTGGCTACCACGTAACCACCACCACGACAACCACCGCCGTAACAATAGCTACGATGAACGTCCCCAATCTAACAGGTCCCGTAGAGATCAACCTAGCCGATATGCCCCTGCGCCTAACTCTCACAAAGGGTCAGGACCTAAGGGTAACAAGCGTAACAAGGGCAACAAAGTGTTCAACAATGATCTAAAAGCTAACCGAATTGATCTAGAAGCTCTGATAAGAGATGTACTGCATCGTAAGAAATCAGAGAAGGATGACAAGGATAAGTCATCATGAGTAGGCGTAAAATCGTTGGAAACCAAGTCCGCCGAAACTCATGCAATTCGAGAGGACGCAAACATTTCCATTACCCCCGCCCCCACTCAAATCCCTGTCCAGGAACTGCTCGTTCCAGACACAAGCCCGCAGGTTTTGTCTACAGACTTGGATACGGATGTGGAGATGCACAAGATAAGCAGCTTTGCAACAGATGAATCCTCACCCACTGGGTCACTTAGGTGACTTATCTGTGTTGGAAATCGACACAGATTACAAACCGCTCCATTCTCCCAACCCACTCCATTTTGTTGGGGATATGATGAGAAAAAACTACTTGAAAAGGCCATACCTTAGAACAGTCCTGGAGGACTCACGCTCTGATAGATTCGGGTTCGACAATTTCCCTCATATCCGAAACCTTGCTGGATGAATTAAAAAGGGCAGGGGACCCTGCAAACCGTTAGTTGAAAACGGAACATTGCGATACGAATCTTCGAGGCTTCACTCAAGCTACCTCGCCCCTAACCAAATGTCTCCTACTTAAACTCAACTTCGAAAGCGTGTCACTGATCCACCCCGTGTATGTGACTAGCATCGAAATTGAACGGATGCTGATTGGGATTGATTTAATTGACCGTTTAGTACCACTAATGGATTGGAAAACCAATCAAATCTGGTCACAAATACCTATGCCAACTCCGTTGACTTCACCGCACTCTTCCAAGGCTCTCCTATTCGACTTGGGGCTAACTATCAATGGCAACCCGCTGTTGGAACTAACCGCTAGATCCACTTACCTCCTGGTACAAAATCTGACTCAAGCTGATATTTCCATTTCTCAGCTAGGAACATTGATCGATTACTCCTTCCATGATTTTGAACTGGTTGTTCCCGTGATTGGGCCTCTTCCGTTCTCCCTTGACCTAGATGGAGAGGGAGGTACACTGTTTACTTGTCAGTCAAAAGCAACCGCACTAACTCCCGTATTGCCACTTGACGACACATCAGCGTTCAGGCTGGATGTCGATTCTGCAACCTGTTAATTTACTCTTTCGTCACGGAGGATGATATCGCGTCTCCTCCTGCATGCGAAGTACACACTTGTTAGGTAACAACCGATGACTCTCCCAAAAGTGTCATGCCATCACCACCCTATGAAGAACTGTACAATGTCACGGAACAATATCCTGGTTTCCATGCACAGGTAATACAACTACTGTCGGAGGCTGATGCTCTTGTCAATGACACTGAACGCCATCAGTTGAGAGAATTGTTTAACAAACACAGTGAGATCTGGTCAACAGAATCACTGGATTGCGGGGTTACGGGTATCCATGTGGTGCGTATTCCTACGCCACCTGGAGCAACTCCTACGTTTGTTAGACAATACAAAATCCCGCTCGCAGCATACGCAGCGGTACAAGAGATTATGATTCCTTATTAGCTAAACGGATAATCAGGGAATGTAACAGTACGTACAGCGTTCCCGTGTGGCCCGTTCTAAAACCAACGGGTAAATGGTGTCTTACTGTTGACTATAGAGAACTCAACAAACTGGTTCCGTTGTCTCGTTGACACAGCTAGACCAAGAGTTGCCAAAGGTGGCAAATGCCAAGTACATCTCCACCGTTGACGTGGCTAATGGTTTCTGGACCATGACAGTTGACCCTCGTGACCAACACAAGTTGGTTTTCTCTTTCTCGAACAAGCTCTATACTTTCAATCGTTGCAAGTCTCTTTCGGTCACAGTGACTTGCGCATTCACAAAGTGGGTGGAGTGCCTGCCAGCGACCAATGACACAGTGGAAACCACGGCGGTTCTTTTGCTAAACCACGTTTTCAGTTGTTTCGGCCTGCCAGGAGAAACCGTGGACAGCGACAGAGGAACCCACTTTTCGGCAGCTGTAATGACCGAACTGTGGAGGCTTCTGGGAGTCAAAGCTAAAGTCCACATCGCATACCACCCTAGGAGGGCAGGGTAGAAAGGAGCAACCAAACAATCGTCAGAATCTTGAGGAAATATGTGGCAGCCAACCACAAAGATTGGGACCTCAAACTCCCATTGGTACTGACGGCGATCAGAGCCACACGCAACAGGTCTACAGGAATAACACCCTTCGAGATGATGACCGGCCGGCAAATTACGCTTCCACTGCATCTCCTGTACCAACCGGGAGATGTCGCAGCAGCCACCGCCTACACGGCTCATCAATACGTGACCGACCTGCGGAACCATCTCCAGACTACCTTTGCGTATGCTCAAGGACAGTTGGAAAGAAGTGCAGAAGGTGACAAGACCTATTACGACAAAAAGGCCTCACACCAGGTGTTCGAGGTCGGGGATAAGGTGTGGTACTACATATACACCAAACCTGCGGGCGTCGCAACAAAGTTCCTGCCCAACTGGACGGGGCCACACGAGATTGTGGTGAAGCTATCACCTGTAGCTTACCAGATCAGAATCAGCAAAGGTTAACAAAAAGCCACATTAAAGTGGGTCCAACGGAACCAAATCAAGTTGTACACTCCCCCCATGAGAATAGAAGGGGTGCTAGCCAGCACCGAATAGATAAAAACCTAGCAAAGTCAGAGGTACTAAGAAGATTCTTAAGTACCCTCAGCTGATCCCTTCCAAGAGATCAGTATGTTGCACCCAACATCTCTTATTTGCTTCCCAGCTACCAGATATACATCTGTTGACACTATTGATATCGTCCCGCGCTGAACTGTTTCAAAATAAGAAAACCAGAAGAATAGTTGTCAAAACTATTTTTGTTTACAAAAACTAATAACTTAAATAATCCAACAATCTCTGATTATGCGTTTCTGTAGGATGGAGTTCCTTTGGCTGATCCTGACACTCTGCACCCTGGTCAAAACCAACACAGCAGACGTAATCATGAACGAACCCCCTAAGGGAATCGTTCTCAGCGACGACCCAGGACTCCTCCTAACTAACTGCAGAGTACACACGCAGAGGGTGTATGTCCGCCTAGATGCAGAGAATGTGTACCGCCAACATATTTCACCTGCGGCACATTTGAGTTGGGCCGGGGCTGACTGGACCAGCCAGGCAATTAAGCACGCCCAGCTAGACACTGCCCATATGTTGGCCCAACTCCAAAAGTTCACAGTAACCCAGTCAGAACTAGCCGAGCCCAGGCGAGAGAAACAATTTGTCGGGGCGCTACTATCGATAGGGGCAGCCGTAGGGTCACTATTTTCCCTAGGTACCACTGCCGTCAACGCAGTAGGTCTAGCCACAGTCAAGAGGAATGTTAGGGAGATTACTGAAGAGATTCCACTTATCCAGCTGAGGTGAAGGCACAGGCCCTCAGGTTGCAACATGTTTGAAAGTCTCTCCAGGACACTGGTGGTCAACACACACGTTAATCTCCTGAACATCCTATCCTGTCTGTAGGAAAGCTAGCAGAGGTCATGAACCATGACTATGCCCATGTCCAATTGGTTCGATTGTTACTGGAGGATTTTCTCAGAGAAGTTAGCTCTTCTATGGACCACTTGGCCATGAATAAAATCCCCTCATATCTAGTGCCCCTCTCAATGGTGCACAACATATTGACCTCAGCTACTTCAACCACGATAAGGCCATTACAGTCACATTTGGCCTATAGTCTGGGGTAGGCCATCCCAATACACATTGATGTTGATTGTAATGAAGTGGGATTTCTACTGACACTGCCGGTTGTTGAACTGGAGAATATCTACAGATTGAAAACAGTTCTCAATGTAGGATTTTGGCGCGACAGTACCCACGTAAAGATTGCCACGCCCCCAGTTGTAGCTTACCAGGCAAACAACCCAGATTTCTATCTCACCCCTAACCTGTTAATGTGTACTCTAACCAAATAGGTCCACTACCTCTGTCCTAGCAAACTGTTTGAGTATTTTTGTGGTATTAAAGCTATCACCAGTGAAGAACGTTGTAGAGCCAAACTAACAGCCAGGGATGGGGCCACCACCACACAAGTGGAGGTGGTAGGGAACCGATGGTTGGTCAACACACTGTTCCCGTCCGCCACTATGACTTACGAACGCCATGACTCCATCACCCAATTGAACCTCCCCAACCAGACTGTTTTTGCTAAGGTACCAGAGGGGGCGATTATTCACATAGACGACCTCGCTCTATATCAACTTCCCGACGACAGGATAGACACAGAGATTGAAATGCCGGACGCTTTTGCTAAACGTTCCCTTGAGTTACCACAAGCCATTCAAAACCAAATCCAGTACGAGGGATCCATGACTGTTGATCTTAGCGTACGGGATGAGGCACTTTTAATTGACCCGACTGACTACAGACCAAAAGATTGGTCTGTCGCCCGCTCTTGGAAGGTGCCGGACAGTATTCTGACTGTTACCATGATCCTTGGTCTTATTTTCCTTTGCGTGTGCACCTACTACGTACACAGGCGCACCCATGCAATGGAAGACCTAATGAGGTCTTATACTAGGATCACCCGTGGGACGGAAGCGATTCCGATTTTTGGAAAGTTGGCAATAGATCCTGAAACCCCCAGTCCCAGCCTCCTCTCCCGAACTTGTTAGGTCAGCCCAGTAATGTGCCAAATGTAAGCTTTGGCCTTCAGGGGCCCAGTTTTTCCAAGTGCCTTAACAATCCACCTGCAAATAGGATCACCCTAGACATGACATTAGAGACAATGCCATGATAGAGTAATTTAGCCAAGACCTTGGACATATATAGAACATAGTCCAAATGAGATGATTAAGGTGTGGTAGACACATTTTGTATTATTTTATGTTTTTATTCCATTATTTTTCGTTTAATGCCTGAGTGTTGTGCGTTATTAACGTCTGCCAAGTTGCTGCCTAGGTCCACTAGCCGGGATAACCGGAACACAGAACCCCTGCCGGACCTCCCAGGTCCATTCTGGTGGTGGTCTGCAGCTTTCGGAAATTCTACCAGGGTGAACCACCAAAGGGGGGGAGGGGGGGCTGCTATGATTATCTACAAACCAGGACATCTGATGATCATTCTTATGGTGGGTTGCAACATGCAGAATCATTACAAGTTGAACCTACCAGAGGGGGACTGTCATGACTGTCCTGACCAGGTCAGTTTACAGGAGACCACAACCCTACAGAGGAGGAGAGATCTAGGGGTCTGAAGATGTGGGGGGGGGGGGGGGGTTATGACCCCTCATGCCCCTGGTAAATCTCAGGCCACAGACAAATTCCTTTGTCCTGTTACTATGGAGAACCAGCCTCAGAACATTAAACATGAAATAAAGGGACTTTGGAACAATGGTTTCCGTCAGCCACAATGGTGGTCATGACGATAGATGGAATATGAAAATGTATGTCATTTTTGTTTTGCTATTGAAGGTTAATAGGTGACGTTATTACGAAAACATTGTAATGTGAAGAGTTTTCCTAGTATATGTTTGATGTTTATACATTGTACGTTGTATGGAAAATATCCAAATCAAAGATAATGTTTTGGGGAAGATGAAATGTTATGTTAGTTGTCTAAAATTGGATTTGAATAACTTGGTACGCCCAGAGAATTGCCCTAAAGGCGGTTACATAAAACCTGTGAGTATAGAATTTACAGGAAGACTACGTGACTCAAGCTGCAGCAAGGTCTAAAAAGTCAACGAACCCAGAACCTAATGTGAATTTTAAGACAAAGAAATCCTTTTCTACCCAAGCTACGGATGAGTAGCTGTGTCTAAGCGGGTGAATTCAAGTCAAACCACCTAGCCTTCATCTCCCATTGAATCGTGGTATTCAAAGGGCTTCATTCCTATGCTGTGAGCTCTGAGCTACAGAGCTGTCTGTCCTTAGAAGACCCTTTCCAGAGCAAAGGGTGAGGGAACAGACTCCTAAACCAAAAGGACACTGACATCTGGAGGACGGTCAGAGAGGTGCGCCAGAGTAGTGCGTCATCGAGCAGCCTGGACGGTCCACGTAGTGAATCCTCTGAGATCATCCCCACGTATTTACATCATTATATTCCGACCCATAAGAGCGGCAGTTTGGGGCAAGGCTAGGGTTAGAATAGCATAGCTGACAAATTAACCCAAATGTATATTTCTCTCGTGTTGTCACGTTCTGACCTTTATTTCCTTTGTTTTGTATTTATTTAGTATGGTCAGGGCGTGAGTTGGGTGGGCAGTCTGTTTGTTTTTCTAGGTTTTGGGTATTTCTATGTTTCGGCTTAGTATGGTTCTCAATCAGAGGCAGGTGTCATTAGTTGTCTCTGATTGAGAATCATACTTAGGTAGCCTGGGTTTCACTGTGTGTTTGTGGGTGATTGTTCCTGTCTCTGTGTTTGCACCAGAAAGGACTGTTTAGGTTTTCGCACATTTATTGTTTTGTTAGTTATTTCATGTCTAGTTCCTTTATTAAAGAACATGAATAACCACCACGCTGCATTTTGGTCCGCTTCTCCTTCACCACAGGAATACCCTTACATGTGTACTTTCTTTTTTCTCTCTCTTTTGAAATCCTCATTGTGGGTAACACGCACCATAGTGTGTTGGCCCGTTATACTAAGTTCTAATCAATTACCTATAATGTGTTTTGTCTATGTGTATCTTTTATAATCATTTTAGCTTTTTAGCTTTTTTATCAACTAAGATTGGTGTGGTACGAACTCATTGGTGAGACCCGGGTCCGTGCAGATACTAGGGCTATACGACGATCAGAACGAGATTGGTAGAGGCAACTGCTTAATTAGCGGCTGTTGTAAAATCGATATTCTAATATTCTTTGAGTTATTTTGGGAAATAGAAACTCAATTAAAAACTAGTTTTCCCATGGTTCCCCAGGTTAATGAGTTAATAATTGCTTGATTCAGTTAATCACGCAATTACAAACTTTAATCATTAAATGAACAACAGTCGTCACATTAACTAATACAACGTCACGACAGAAGGTAATAAGGATTCTTTGGAAGGCAAGAAAGGTTCTACATAGAACCATATATCAAATTTCCCAGCATGGGTGATTTTAAGAATGTATTTATTTTAATGTTTTCTGCATGTACATTCATCGGTTGATCAATGTTATGCTACACAAAGATAAATAACATATATTAAACAACAAAATCAATTAGTAGTAGGATTTAGTAGTCTCAGTGTTTAATCTTCCCTACCCTGGCAGTCATTCTGAATGCAGGTAGCAGGTGATGAAAAAATCCACTTGTTGGATATCCTAATTGTCTGTATTCTTATAGGAATACAGGCCTAATGTGGCGTATAGGATATAACTAAGCCCTCAACGAAATACCTTATGATACAGTATACATAATGTATTGTCATAAATAATTACATTTTAAAGGCTAATAAGGATGGTGGAAACATTCAAAGAGGGTTCTACGAATTAAAATGGCTATTGTTCTAGGCAGAACCCTTCATAGAAGGTTCTAGGTAGAAGCATATATCAAATCAAACCAAATGTATTTATATAGCCCTTCGTACATCAGCTGATATCTAAAAGTTCTGTACAGAAACCCAGCCTAAAACCCCAAACAGCAAGCAATGCAGGTGTATATGAAGAACCCTACACACAGGAAAAGGTTTATACCTAGCACCAAAAATAATTCCCCTACGGGTACAAGACAAAACAAAAAACCCTATTTGGTTCAATTTAGCACATTCTTTTCTAAGAGTGTACAAAACTTTGATGCAGCCGGTCTAGATGCTCTCAATGGTGGAGCTGTAGAACTTTTTGAGGATCTGAGGGCCCATGCCAAATGGGTACACAGTTGGGATTCGAGTGGCTTCAGCAACATACTGTAAATAGATATCTACTCTCTACCTTTGTGCTAAATTATGTTATAAACATGGGTCAAATTAAATCCTACTGTGTGATATCATCTCATTAAACCAATGTGATATTTGAATTCTCAACTTAATACAAAAAAATATGACTGCACATTATAGGTTCAGTGGTTATAGGTTACCAATGAGGTATTTCAATTAATAAAAGTGACAGTTATTTAATTATGTCAGGCATTCAATCCAATGCAGACGTTTTACATGCTAAGCATAAACTCACACAGGGGCAGTTTTGATACCCCATCTTAGTTATTATTTTACTTAAAGGGTAATTTCACCCTGGCTCTGCCAAGGCATATAGTTATTACTATATTAAAATTAACAACATTACAATTTTACATAAACGTCACAATTATCCAAACCACAAGCTAGAACACGCACATTTTCATTTCAAATCAAATCAGATTTAATTGGTCACATACACATGATTAGCAGATGTTATTGTGAGTGTAGCAATAACTGGTAGAATCGCTCCCTGTGTATCGTCTACTCATAGTGAACCACAAAGTCTGGCATTCATAGTGAATGATGATACCACTCGCTAGGTAGAGGGAGCGTGCCCACAAACTTGAATAATGGCATTGTTAACTTCGAACGACCAACACACAGTAATCTCAGAACTTCTTATTTTATTACGTTGGTTTGTCACCATGCCTGTGTGGTGTTCTGTGCCTGGCTGTGTTAATTACAAACAAGCGCAAAAATGTGTTACCTTTCACCGATCTATCGATTTTTTTCCTCCACAACAAAACAGAATATTTTCAATTAGAGGTAACCTAAAATTAGCTAGCTAGCTAGAGTAAACATGTTTGTTGTTCGCTCTATCATTGACTGACTTTAGATAATGTAAGCTAGCTAATGTTGCCCTTATTTGGTATCTCAATTTGGTAGGCATCTATTCCACCCTTGTCTGGAAAAAACACTCAGTTAATAACATTGTATTGTCGACATAGCTAACTCACTCTCTGTTTTTGTGTTGGTAGCAATGATGAATGTGTATAAAATCATCTATGTTTGGTTAGTTGGTTCTCAGCCAGTCTCAGTTGGCTAGAAATCTTTCTGCCAATTTAGTGACTCTAGTTAGCTAACAATATTGAAATGTCCATGTTAGCTATGCTTAGCTAGCCAGTCTAATGGTTATCATTACAATTAGTGGGGTGGTTAAATTGTATATTTTTATGTATTTGTTGTAAGTAGTACAGAATCGGATTTCACCAACTTGCGCTTCCAACCCCAAGCTCTGCACAATGTGAAGGTAAGTTGGTCATAATATTTACAAGCTGACGGCTAAGAAAGCTCAATTTACAATACGCATAAACATGTATTGGCTAGTTTTTGTATGGTTTGTGCTTGTGTTATGGGGTTACAGGTGGTTAGAGGTAGCCTGAGGACTACCAAGTACCTTCCAGACCATGTAATCAATGTATTCTACCCCTCTTCTCTTTTTACCTTTTTCTTTTTGTAAAATTCAGGATATCTGGAGTGATTCCACAGTTGCCTGCTGAAAAATACCCCAAAGTGGGGGCAATTTGGGTACACAAGCATGAGAGAGCGGACACACCTTGCAGTTATGGATCACAACAGGATTGTGGGACAGAAACCAGCAAGGAGCACTGAAAGGTATAAAATCAAGACTACAACAGTAATGACACAACAACTTAATTCTTGTCTCTGCAGATTCCCCAAACACAATACAAATACATGTCTACAAAATCCCCCTGCAAAGGATTACTATTGACAAGAATGATCTGTCAACGTCAATGGGCTGGGGGAGGTTTACAGACAGTACTTTGAGATAAGGATGGGGCTTTTGGTTGTGCAGACTTGTGCTTAGACAGTAAATGTATTGTTGTGTATGAGAACGATTGAGGTGCCATTTCTCCTCAATCTCCCATACACAACAATTCATACTGTGTAAGAACTGCCTTCCTAAGACTTTTCACATCTTTAGTCCCCCCAGCCCATTTACTTTGTTGACTGATCTTTCCTCTCAAAAGCAGCTCCCAAATGTCCCCTCACTGTCACTTAACATTAGGCCAGACGGTCCCATTTGGTTGATACATTTACCAACAAAGGCCTCTTGCCCTAGGTTCCCTCCACTAAACGTGTAAAATGCTAACACCGCAACCATGTCTTTCCAGGAGACACGCAGTATCAGCAAATCTTCCACAAGAGGACGAAACCGTTGGTGGTTAATTAGACCATACACCACGTTCGGTAGAGCATTATCCAGCTGGTCGTTCACCGCAGACAGGACAAGCCCATCGCCATAAGGACAAATAGTCTCAGCTTCCCCAGTCCACCATGTCAAACACAACTGCCAGTGTACTGAAGCCGGATAAAGGACTATGGCTGCATTTACACAGGCAGCCCAATTCTGAGCTTCTTTTCACTAATTGGTATTTTGACCAGTCAGATCAGTCCTGAAAAAGATCTGATGTGATTAAGACCAATTAGTGGAAAAAATATCACAATTGGGCTGCTTGTGTAAACACAGCCAGTGTGGCTCAGCATAAGACCATGTATAACAGGGGTCTCCAACCCTGTTCCTGGAGAGCTACCCTCCTGTAGTTTTTTTTGCTGCAACCCCAGTTGTAACTAACCTGGTTCAGTTTATCAACCAGAAAATTATTTGAATCAGGTGTGCTAGATTAGGGTTGGAGTAAGAACCTACACGACGGTAGCTCTCCAGGAACAGGGTTGGAGAGCCCTAATGTAGAGCCACAATAAAATTAATATGAATATTTTCTATCAATCGTATATATATATAAGATTACATTCAGATAGTTTTTATTTTTTATTTGTCATATTCCAAAATACAGGAGAGTGTACACTATTTAATGCTAACTCAAAGAACTGGGTGTTCAAGAAGAATGTTATATGGTAAAAGTAACATGCAAAAAAAAATGTATAAACAGTGTAGTACATTTCAGTGTGCCCGAGTGTGTTTCAGGTGTACAGACACACAAGTGAAGAGAACTGTAGCTACTCTACAGATTGTGACACCAGATATTGTGATTTACGCAAAGACTTTGGCCGACATCTTTTTTATTTCAAGTCTTCTCTCATTTGATTGAGACAGGTGGGTGTCCACCCCAAAGTGCTGCATGTCATGATGACAGAGACCGGTCTACATCAATGAGTGAGAAGACTTGAAATAGACTCGATGGTGGTGCATATATTGTTGGATTACTTTATGGAGCAAAGAAAGTATTTATTTTAATAACAAAGCATTTTCTATGTTCAAACTGACCCAGAGTTGCAAAGAAAAAGCCATATCTCAGATTGGCCAATTAAAATAAAAGATTAAGATTGGCAAAAGAACAGACACTGGACAGAGGAACTCTGTCTAGAAGGCCAGCATCCCAGAGTCGCCTCTTCACTGTTGACGTTGAGACTGGTGTTTTGCGGGTACTTTTTAATGAAGCTACCAGTTGTGAGGTGTCTGTTATTCAAACTAGACACTAATGTACTTGTCCTTTTGCTCAGTTGTGCACCGGGGCCTCCCACTCCTCTTTCTATTCTGGTTAGTGCCAGTTTGCATTGTTCTGTGTAGGGAGTAGTACACAGCATTGTACGAGATCTTCAGTTTCTTGGCAATTTCTCACATGGAATAGCCTTCGTTTCTCAGAACAAGAATAGACTGATGAGTTTCGGAAGAAAGTTCTTCGTTTCTGGCCATTTTGAGCCTGTAATCAAACCCACAAATGCTGATGCTCCAGATACTCAACTCGTATAAAGAAGTTTTAGTGCTTTTTTAATCAGGACAACAGTTTTCTGCTGTGCAAAAAGGTTTTTCTAATGATCAATTAGCCTTTTAAAATGATAAACTTGGATTAGTTAACCCAATGTGCCGATGGAACACAGGAGTGATGGTTGCTGATAATGGGCCTCTTTACACCTGTGGTAGATATTCCATAGAAAATCTGCTGTTTCCTGCTACAATAGTAATTTACAACATTAACAATTTCTTCACTGTATTTCTGATCAATTTGATGTTATTTTAACCTCTCTGAGCACAGAACCAGTTAGCGGGATGAAATTCTACAACATACGGTGATCACTAAATAAATAGCCATATTAAACATTCATAAAAATACAAGTGTCTCACATGGGTCGAAAGCCTAGAATCTTGCTAATCCAACTGCGTTGTCAGATTTTTAAAAGTATTTACTGTGAAAGAATACGATGCGATTATCTGAGGATAGAGCACAGGCGTACCAAAATCACAAACTGCAATAAAATAAATTGTTTACCTTTGACGATCTTCCTCTGTTTGCAATCCCAATGGTCTTTTGTTTGATAAAATACATTTTTATAGCCTAACACAAAACATTTTGTGAACCGCTTGTGTCGTGAATTCCCTCTCATTCCATTTTCGACGACACATTCGAGGTAAATACACACACAAAACATGACTTTTCCAGTCATGTTTGGTTTCATTGCAATCAACTGGTTTGTTTGTAAGACAACCAAACCTGATAGGTCATTTCGCGGGACGTATTGACTGAAAGAAACCGATTTGAAGACAACAAGTAATGACATCATTGTGCACCAATGATAAGAACGCTGTTTCGTTGATTGACTGTATTTTAACCCAATGACCACTGATCGTCTTGAAATCTAGCTGGGTAGATAGCCAATGAGCTGAGGTAAATGGCAATATGTAATGTTTATGTGTTGGAAGACCAACCAATGTAGTAAACTCCGGCGTAAAGAGGTTCATTCGCAATTGACGATTCATACCGGAAGGAGCAACGCTTGTTACGCACAGCATTGTTTTGGTAAAGCGCATATTCAGCTGTTTATATATCAATCAGTATGGTGACTAAGTCAGGGAAAGCTAAATCTATGTCTAGATATACAGATGTACACACAATTTTAGAAATTGATCGAGGACGATTAATTTAGCAATTCCCAAATGGAGGAATATTTGTTGAATGGAGAGGACATCGTTTTGGACTGGTAAGTTCTTCTCATGCTAATGCTGTTGTTTGAAATTAATAATAAAATATTATTTGTGAAATGAAATAGCCTATTTGAGGCTGTTGAGGGGAGGGCAGACCCACAACAATGGCCAAAGTGAAGTGGAGACAGTAGATACAGCTGGTCTGTTGTAATATAATAAAGACAGTAGATCTAGCTGTCTGTCATAATATAATAGAGACAGTAGATCTAGCTTAAATGTCATGATATAAATGAGACAGTAGATCTAGCAGGTCTATAATAATATATTCAACCTTATGTTCCCTGTACTCTATATATATATATATATATGTTTATTATACCTGTTGATACAGGGCTCATATGTGAAACTATTCTAACTGGACATTTTCTTTCACTGTGACACTGACTCCGAATGGGAGCCCATAGTGCCACGGTGTCCATCCCCCACTGAAGCTGGTTCCTGCCACAAGTGGTGTTCATCTGCCCAAATTTATTTCTGCAGGCATGGATGTGCCTCAAGGCCAAAAGGGCACAGCGTGGAGGCGTCGCTGTGTTCTTTGCAAAATTAAGTCCCCCATCACCTGCACCACATGCTTGGTGACCCTCTGCTTTACAGCAGAAAGAGACTGCTATGGCACCCGGCATCAGCAGCACAATATTGTGTAGAGGACTGAGGGTCTTACAAATATTGAAAGTGTTATTTTGTAAATGTATATATATTTTATGTTATTTCTCCATTTTGGGAGGGGGGGGGGGTTAGAATACCATTTTGGTATTTTGTATATTATTCCACTCAAAATGTATAACTTCACCAATTTGGCCACTTGGGTATATTTGGGCTACTTGTGTGGGACCCCTGGGTGACTTCATGATAAATGTCATGTAGCACACTCATTTAAGAAGTTATCATTCTGAAACTTTGCACAAGTACTGTTGCCCTCTTATGTTTTTCACTTAAATTAACCCCGCCATCCTATCTTGTTCATTTTAAAGATGATGATACAACAATAAAAATAAAAAACATATGTTTTTTTCATTGTACTAACTAAACCAAATCTATTGTGTTCTATTCTCCTACATTCAATTCACATTTACACAGAGTATTTTCAAATGGTACCAAGAATATGCATATCCTTGCATATCCTTGGTTCTGTGCCTGAGCTACAGGCAGTTAGATTTGGGTATGTCTTCAGGTGGAAATTTAAAAAAAGTAGGGGGTAGCTCTAAGAAGATTTATTAATGGACAAAAAAAATTTGCTTTTCTTTCAAAAACAAGGACATTTCTATGTGACCCCAAGCTTTTGAACGGTAGTGTACATTTTATGAGACTCCTGTTCCCCTGAATCGAGGACGAAGATGGCATCGCCAAGGTTGGTCAAAAATTCTCTGTGCTACACCAAACAGTACTTAAAACTTCTTAGGGGCAGGGTTCGGAAATTCGGATGACTGACGTGTCCAAAGTAAACTGCCTGTTACTCAGGCCCAGAAGCTAGGACATGCATATAATTGGTAGCATTGGATGGAAAACACTCTGACGTTTCTAAAACTGTTAAAATAATGTATGTGAGTATAACAGAACTGATATGGCAGGTGAAAACCAGAGGACAATCCTCCAGAAATGTCTTTTATGAGGTCACAGGCCATTTCAATACCAGCCTTATGGGATATACAAATTAGGATTAATTAGAAACATAGTTTTACTTGTTTGGATGAACTTTACCAGTAAGGTTTTGGATTTGTTTGTATGCATGTTGAACGAGTGGATTACTGAGATCAATGGTGCCAACTAAACTGACTTTTTTGGATATAAAGAAGGACTTTATCGAACAAAATGACCATTCATTGTGTAGCTGGGACCCCTGGGATTGCTAACAGAGGAAGATCTTCAAAGGTAAGTGATTTATATAATCGCTATTTGTGATTTTGTGACGCCTGTGCTGATTGAATAAGTATTTTGGTATGGGGCGCTGTCCTCAGATAATCGCATGGTATGTTCCGCAGTAAATCCTTTTTGAAATCTGACAACGTTGTTGGATTAAAAATAAGTGAAGCTTTTAAATGATGTATGACACTTGTGTTTTCATGAATGTTTAATATTATGATTTTTGTATTTTGAATTTCACGCTCTGCAATTTCACCGGATGTTGTCGTAGGTGTCCCGCTAGCGGTTCATGCGCCTAAGAGGCATAACCATAAAAAACTTCAATAAAATAACAACAAAGGCCAAGTAATACAATCTTAAATGCATACCAGTTCCTGAGTAAAAGCTCATAGAAGTCCACAGGCTTCAGGTACAATTCAGATCAGAGACTGCTATTTGTAAGTGTACATGTGTGCTGGAGCAGTGAGCAAAGCTTGGGGATACCTGTACCAGATGGGGGGAGCAGGCCTGGGTAATCAGGAGCAGACTGAAAGGTGGGGGCCAAGCAGTGCAGCACACCATGGGAGTAGAGTAATTGATGCCAAAACTCTTTTGTTAAATCACATTATCTAGTGTAACAATCTGTAGCCAAGAAATCTGGTGATCAGCAGATGATGGAAGAGGTAGTCATTATGAAATTAACATTCCAAAAAAACATACATACAGTAAGTTTGGGGAATGCTTGTAAAGCTGTGGGAGGAGCTTCATGAGTCATATGATTGAAATCCAGAGGGAGGGATACAGTTCACGGGATACAGTTCTGCTACAATGACACATGCAGGCAGAGGAATTCTGTTTCTGTGTCTAGAATCCCCTCCGGGAAGAAGCCCAGACACCACACAGTATTTTTTGTAAGACAAAAACTTTAAACTCTATTGTACAATTTGAACAACAGTTGAACTGTGTCAGCATAACATCAACATTAGGTTAGACTAGTTGAACATGCATACATGTGCACAGGCACAGAGATTACATTTGCAACAATATATCGCCTAATAGAAAGAAATGTGGCATAACCCTCAACCTTTGCACAGTGACCAGACCATACAAATGAACCTGTGTAGGTAGGCAGACAGTATCTACAGTCATAACCATCAGGCATGCTTAGGGAAATAGTTTAAAAGTAAAACCAGCATCAGTTTTAGAGATTTACAAAATTTAATTGTTGTATTATTGTTTCTCCTCACTGTTTGCTAGTAAACCTAGCTTGCTAGCTTGCTGGATATGCAATACTTGTTATTTGCATCTGTTTAGAATCCTATCTTGCATCATGCCTATACTTCGGTGAGATTGAAATGCATCCACTGTCATAATCATAACTAATGCGTCATGACTACCTTTTGAGGATCAGAATGGGCCAGATCAGACTGATGGGGGGGGAGGAGAGTAACCAGGCCTATCTCTCTCCCGGAGAGGGGGAGCTGCTAGTTGATTGACTGTTCACACCCTGTCATAAATTACAAGAGAGGGAGACTTTCTCTCTTTAACCTCCAGTATTGGCTAAAGGGATGTCCCTTTGTCTCCAGAGAGTTTTGCCCGCCCAAAACTCTAAAGTAACAACACTGGATAATGGAACAATAATTCTAACATAAAGAATGTGGGGAATGGTCAGTGGGGAGCTATGGAAAATAAATATAATATTGCTTTTCATTTTATGATGTCATTAACAACTCTATGGACAAAATACTGTAACGTGGGAAGTATATACTCTTTATCTGTCAAGTCCATCCAATACATTCTGTATATAATATGAAAAGTGTTGAAGGTATTTGTGTTAAGATAGCAATGTGATTTTAGTTTTCTAATGAGAAAAGTTTTTGATATCCTTTGCACATTAAGTAGCCACGCCCCAAGTGATGTCAGAGAGCTTGTCAGCATGACAGAATGCCCCTTTTAACCAAGAGTGCATAAAGGCTTGGAAGAGAAATCAACCTTCAGACCAGGAAATGTGAGGTGGAGAGCTGCACATTTGAAATTGTTGAAACCAACCTCAACATGAGGTGAAGAAATTAACTCACCTACCAGACCACCACCAGTCTGGTACAGCTAAATAGCTGCTCTGAGGAATGAGCACTCACTGGAGACCAGACAAATAAGAAGGACATTGTGACCTCTTGTGGACAATTAGAGCCTTACACCCACAGGAGACTCAACCAAAACCGTTTCCAAGAAGACTTGGTTCTGACAGAGATAGACGACGAACGAAGGCATTTCACACGTAAATATGTCATGATTTCTTACTGCAAACGGGCGGTGGTTTGAAGGCAAACTATATGATTAATGTTACTGTGAGAATAATTCTGAATTGTCTTGATGCTAAGTGTGCCTTTTTTTCTCTCTGTCTATCTTCTCCCTCTCTATCTATGTTGTAAGAAGTCATCATATGTTGTCAGTCCACTAGGAACCTTTGTCTCATGTAAAGGGTGTAGGTTTATTCCGTGTAATTTTTTAGTTAGCAAGTAAATAAATAATTGAAACCAATTTTTGTTGTACTGAATAATGAGCAAGGCTGGGGTTTTTGAGGATCCAAGAAGGTTACGACTGGCCAGAATGTTGATTTGACAAGAAGTAATGATTAATAATGACTGTTTATCGATTAAATAGATATATACCTTTTAGAGTTTAATTCGGGAGATGGTAACTCTTTAAATAACTTCTTCCGTGGTGCCCCAAATCCTAATGAGTTAATTGTTACATTATTAATTTAATCGGGTAACAATTAAACAAATAACAGTCATCAGAATGTCAACTCGTGTCAATTCTGTTACATAGCTAGCTAGTAAAATGATTTACAGTTGCTGATGTTACACATGTTTGTGAACAAGTTACAAATGCGAGGCGTGGCACATAAAACGTTAGGAGGCACCAGGCCAACTAGCTAGCCAATTCCAGTCATGCCAACGTTTGCTGATTAACCTAGCTTTAGATGACTGGTTGTAACTTGCTGTTTTAAAACTAGCGATATCTAAGACTAAAAAGATAAAGGTTTTTACAACTGATATACAAACAATCTCAGATTGTAAACCCTCTTCTACTTTGCTACCTAGCTAGCAAAGTTAGCAAACAGAAAAACAATTCAATATCCCCCACTATAATACAGTAGAATGTTAGCCTGCAATACACAATATGGGTTTCAGTAGATAAACTAAAGTTAGCTAGGTGGCTTGCAGGAAAATAACTTACTTAGCTAGGCACCATACTTGTCATCTTCCCTCTTGGTGCTTGCATCAGCTATAGCTGAGCTTCTAACGTTAGTTAAATCCAACTCTGATTCAAATCCTCTTCGCTATATTCAGGTTGAAACGTATGGTTGAATGTCAACATTTAGCTAATAGATGCTCCATCGTCAAATTTGTTTTGATTCGAGGAATCACATGAATCCATTGCATCACCCAACACAAGTGAAGCACTGCCCAACACAAGTTGTCGTCTTTCAGAGACTGGAAAAAATTTGTCTGCTTGTATATTTAGCAATGAATCTGCCAATAGGAACATTGCTGAAAAGACATTGTGGCTCCACAAACATATCTACACCCACAGAAACGTATAGTGCGATCAGTATAACATAGCCTTTGCGAAAAGCCACAAAGTAGGACTCCATTCTTTTTTAGACCCCCCTCCTCCCGTCATAGAGTGTATCATTCAGCGCGCAAAGCCCTGACCTGCCTTCCTCCTGGGCAATTATGTGTGAAAGACATCTCACTGTCCTAGAAATGCCTCAGTCTTGACAACAAGCCCAGATTCCCCCAGGGTGAAATTCCCCTTTAAGTCAGCTGAAAATGCCTTCAATGGGGTTGCAGGAAAAGTTGAAATAAGAGTATCTATGTCATGGGTGACTTTGTATATACATGCTTGACACGCATAAACCTTTCCTTTACCCCAAGCTTTCTCACCTTCCTTCTCCTCTGAATGCCGATGGCCTACTGGAGTGTGGGGTCCAGGTAACCGAGTGTGGCAGGGAGAGACGTTGGGCCCTTCCGTTGTCAGTCTACTCAGGAGCATAGGAACACCCCAGGGTGTTGTTGGATCCTCATCAATCTGTGGAAGGGAGAATAATGGTACCATAGCTCCTGAGGCCAGACAATCGATTTCACTATGCACAGACTCTCTGTCGTCATATTCACCTTTCCTACTATAGTTCCTCATTCCTCAATTGTTAATATGAAGTTTATTTCCAAAATGCTATAGCTCCCCTAAAAAAAATCACAAGCTCTCACAGTCTCAGAATTAGACGTTCATCCATGTTTCTGAAACGTCAGTTGTTCCAAAAGTCAAATTTCTTAAATGTAGGCATTAACTCTGAATTGTTTAGATTAGGGTTACGTTTAGCCATTAACTCTGAAAGGTTAAGGTAAGGTTTAAGGTTTGGGATAGGCTTAAAACAAATATGTCAAAATATGTCAAAAACAACATTCTATTGCTGGATTCAAACCTTTGGAACCAGAGGCAGATGCTTACACCCATACCCATCCTCTACAGTCTGCACCTTAGCAAAACAAAAGCCTATTTGACGATAACAGTGATCACTGTTGACCCTAGTGGACGGTTTCTTCTCCCGACGTCCTCAGACATAGATGGACGTCAAATACTCACATCAAATCAAGCTTTATTAATACAGCACATTTCAGACATGGAATGCAACACAATGTGCTTTACAGGAAAAAAACTAATGAAAAACAATGAAATCAAAAGCTGACATATTTACTACACAACAAACATAAGATAAAAAACAAAAGAATGACACAAACTGATGAACTAAAAAGCACATAACTTGAAAGCATGTCTGACATGTATCGGGGAGCACAATCACAGATAGATTTAAAAACCAATAGAATAATCATAAAATTAATTCGAAAACTCAAAAGCAGCCAGTGCAGAGACCTTAAAACCAATGTAATGTGTGCTCTCCATTTGGTCTTGGTCAGTATCCGTGGTGCCGCATTATGTATGTTTTGCAGTTGACCAATGGCTTTCTTGGGTAGACCAGACAGGAGAGCATTACAATAGTCAAGCCTGCTTGTAATAAAAGCATGGATGAGTCTCTCTGTATAAGCATAAGCATGTATCAGTCAGGAGCTGCCAGAGCCGCCCATCAGTCAGGAGCTGCCAGAGTCGCCCTTCACTACGGCGCTGCCGGAGTCTCCCGCCTGTCCGATGTAGCCGGAGTCTCCTATCTATTCGGGGCCTGCTGCAAGGGTCCCCAGTCCGAGGTCGGTGGCGAGGGTCGCCGCTTCAAAGGCGCCACTTCAGTGGGCCAAGTCTATGGTGGAGTGGGGTCCACCTCCCGCGCCGGAGCCGTCACCGCAGACAGACGCCCACCCAGACCCTCCCCTATAGGTTAAGTTTTTGTGGCCGGAGTCCGCACCTTTGGGGGGTGGGGGGGGGGGGGGGGTACTGTCACGTTCTGGCCTTAGTTCCTTTATTGTGTCTTTGTGTTAGTTTGGTCAGGGCGTGAGTTGGGATGGGTAGTCTATGTTCTTTTTTCTATGTTGTATTTCTGTGTTTGGCCTGGTATGATTCTCAATCAGAGGCAGCTGTCGATCGTTGTCTCTGATTAAGAATCATACTTAGGTAGCCTGTTTTCCCCATTTTGGTTGTGGGTGATTGTTTTCTGTGTCTTCCACACAGAACTGTTTTGTTCTCAGTTTGTGTTGTGTTCAGTTTTGATAAAAAAATATGACATACAGTTACCACGCTGCGTATTGTTCCGATCCTTCCTACTCCTCCTCAGAAGAGGAGGACGGAAACCGTTACACTGAGAGAGAAACGGCTTTACCTTTGCAATGTTCCTCAGGTGGAAAAAAGCTATTTTGTCCATATTACTAACGTGTGATTCCAAATAATGTTCAGAATCTAAAATAACTCCTACGTATTTTACCTGGTGTTTTATCTTTATTGCCCATGGAATAAAATGTGCGGCTAGATTATCTCTCTGTGCTTTGGCTCCAATAATAAGTACCTCGGTCTTGTCTTGATTTAGCTGGAGGAAGTTGTGAGCCATCCAAGGATTTAAATCATGAATAGAGTCTAATAATTTATCCATGGAGCTGAACATATATAGGGGCAACATATATATCCTGAACAGGACCGAGCCCAAAATCGAACCTTTTGGAACGCCACATATGATATGTATTTTCTCTGAGTTATGTTCACCAAGGGTGACAAAAAACTCTTGACCAGTTAAATAGGTCCTAAACCAACTTAGAAATGGACCAGTTAGGCCAACCCACGTCTACAGTCTGTCTGGTTGTGTCTTGATTTAGCTGGAGGAAGTTGTGAGCCATCCAAGTATTTAAATCACTAATATAGTCTAATCATTTATCCATAAAGCTAAAATCCTCTGGTTCCTCTCATTGAAAAACAATGCTTGGTTTTCTGATAATGCCTGCAAATGGTAGCATACAGTTGAAGTTGGAAGTTTACATTCACTTAGGTTGGAGTCATTCAAACTTGTTTTTCAACAACTCCACAAATTTCTTGTTAACGAACTATAGCTTTGGCAAGTCGGTTAGGACATCTACTTTGTGCATGACAAGTCATTTTTCCAACAATTGTTTACAGACAGATTATGTCACTTATAATTCACTGTATCACGATTCCAGTGGGTAAGAAGTTTACATACACCAAGGTGACTGGGCCTTTAAACTGCTTGGAAAATTCCAGAAAATTATGACATGGCTTTAGGAGCTTCTGATAGGCTAATTGACATCATTTGAGTCAATTGGAGGTGTAGCTGTGGATGTATTTCAAGGCCTACCTTCAAACTCAGTGCCTCTTTGCTTGAAATAATGGGAAATTATGGCATGACTTTAGAAGCTTCTGATAATTGACATCATTTGAGTCAATTGGAGGTGTATCTGTGGATGTATTTCAGTGTATTCCAAACTCAGTGACTCTTTGCTTGACTTCATGAGAAAATCAAAAGAAATCAGCCAAGACCTCAGAAAAAAATGGTAGACTTCCACAATTCCGGTTCATCCTTGGGAGAAATTTCCAAATGCCTAAAGGTACCACGTTCATCTGTATAAACACCACGGGACCACGCAGCCGTCATACCGCTCAGGAAGGATACGCGTTCTGTCTCCTAGAGATGAACATACTTTGGTGTGAAAAGTGGAAATCAATCCCAGAACAACAGCAAAGGACCTTGTGAAGATGCTGGAGGAAACATGTACAAAAGTATCTATATCCACAGTCAAACGAGTCATATATCTACATAACCTGCACGGCCGCTCAGCTATGAAGAGGCCACTGCTCCAAAACCGCCATAAAAAAGCCAGACATCGGTTTGCAACTGCACATGGGGACAAAGATCATACTTTTTGAAGAATTGTCCTCTGATCTGATGAAACAAAAATAGAACTGTTTGGCCATAATGACCATTGTTATGTTTGGAGGAAAAAGGGGTATGCTTGCATGCCGAAGAACACCATCCCAACCATGAAGCATGGGGGTAGCAGCATCGTGCTTTGCTGCAGGAGGGACTGGTGCACTTCACAAAATAGACAACAGCACTCTATCGGGTAGTGGTGTAAAGTGCTTAAGTAAAAATACTTTAAAATACTTAAGTTGTTTTTTGGGATATATGTACTTTACTATTTATATTTTAGACAACTTTACTTTTACAACTTACATTTTCCCTATCACCCAAAAGTACTTTTTACATTTTGAATGCTTAGCAGGACAGAAAATGGAAGCTTCCGTCCTCCTCTTGGTACATTGACTTCAATACAAAACCTAGGCGGATTGTGGTTCTCACCCCCTTCCATAGACTTACACAGTAATTATGACAACTTTCAAATTATGTCCTCCAGCCTATCAGAGCTCTTGCAGCATGAACTGACATGTTGTCCACCCAATCCACCCCCCTTATTGTGGGAAGCTTGTGGAAGGCTCCCTGAAATGTTTGACCAAGTTAAACAATTTAAAGGCAATTCTAACAAATACTAATTTGAGTGTATGTAAACTTATGACCCACTGGGAATGTGACGGAAGAAATAAAAGGTGAAATAAATCATTCTCTCTACAATTATTCTGACATTTAACATTCTTAAAATAAATTAGTGATCCTAACTGACCTAAGACAGGTTTTTTTTACTAGGATTAAATGTCAGGAATTGTGAAAAACTGAGTTTGAATGTATTTGGCTAAGGTGTATGTAAACTTACAACTTCACTTGTATATAAACTGAACAGTACGTGCCCAAATACGAACTTGTGGAACGCCACATGTGATATTTATTTTCTATGAGTTATGTTCACCAAGGGTGACAAAAAACTAGTGACCGGTTAAATAGGTCCTAAACCAATTTAGAACTGGACCTGAGAGGCCATCCCACCTCTACAGTCTGTCCAAAAGGACATCATGGTCACAGTGATTTCATAGATTTTAGGTGTGTAGTTTTTTGCACAATTTATCCATTGTTCAGTTGGAATGGAATGCTCATATACTGTGTATTTGACTGTGATATGTGGTGGTCTCACCTAACTATCTTAAAAGATGAATGTGCTAACTGTAAGAGCATCTGCTGAATGACTAAAATGTCAAATGTAATTGTTTTGCATACACATCTCATAACTGTATTGATATATATTACCTGTTAGGGATAGGGGGCAGCATTTTCACTTTGGATGAATTGCGTGCCCATAGTGAACTGCATCCTACTCTGTCCTAGATTGCTAATATATGCATATTATTATTACTATTGGATAGAAAACACTCTGAAGTTTCTAAAACTGTTTGAATTATGTCTGAGTATAACAGAACTCATAGGGCAGGCAAACTTCCAAACAGGAAGTAGAAATTCTGGGGCTGGTTGATTTTCAACTCATTGCCTATTCACATCTACATAAGATATGGATATGTCTGCACTTCCTACGCCTTCCACTAGATGTCAGCATTCAGTAGAATGTGGAATGGAGCCTCTGGTGTGAACTTTGACCGAATGAGAGGTGAATGAGTCACTGTCCCGACATAATGCAATTTCCTGGTTGCGCAATTGTCTGTTGATATCATCTGTGTTCCATTTGACTGCAGACGAAAACGAATGCTCCGGTTGGAACGTTATTGGATATATATGAAAATAACATCCTGAAGATTGATTCTCTACTTAGTTTTCGTCCGATTTTGCCTGGACCAGCGCCAGCTTTTGGGCACGTGAGCTGAACGTGTAGCAAATGCAGCTAATTGGACACTAGTAATGGACGTTATTGAACAAAACAACGATTTATTGACAATTATATGCATAGTCGAGCATCTTTTTGTGACAAAATATTGCACTTAAAACGGGCACGTTTTTTTAATGCAATAATGAAATAGCGCCCCCATAGATTCAAGAGTCTCAGCAGTTATCTTGTATACGGCTATACACAGACAAGTTATATTTGCATGATTTACCATAATTAATTAATCATTACCATTTTGTTTTATTCAAGTGACCGACCAATACTGGTTCATGACATGTGACAGACCAATGCCTCATGAGGCTTCTTCTCTCGAAGCTGAGACCTTGAAATTGAGATATATTTTGTTCTCAAAACAAAGGTCTGGGCATACTGACAAATTGCAGCTACTGAGAGTGAGGATTCGTTCAGTCAGTCACTTGTATGAACACAGAAAACATTTTTTAGAAAAGCACATGAATATATTACAGAAATTAATTATTAGAAAAGCACAAACATTAAAAATATAATCACGTCACCAAATAATTGATTAGAATACACTATTTTACAAAGAATGTCGACAACAGCACTCTATCGGGTAGTGGTGTAAAGTGCTTAAGTAAAAATACTTTAAAATACTTAAGTTGTTTTTTGGGATATATGTACTTTACTATTTATATTTTAGACAACTTTACTTTTACAACTTACATTTTCCCTATCACCCAAAAGTACTTTTTACATTTTGAATGCTTAGCAGGACAGAAAATGGAAGCTTCCGTCCTCCTCTTGGTACATTGACTTCAATACAAAACCTAGGCGGATTGTGGTTCTCACCCCCTTCCATAGACTTACACAGTAATTATGACAACTTTCAAATTATGTCCTCCAGCCTATCAGAGCTCTTGCAGCATGAACTGACATGTTGTCCACCCAATCAAAGGATCAGATAATTAATCTAGTACTGAAAGCATAAGCTACCGCTAGCTAGCACTGCAGTGTATAAAATGTGGTGAGTTGTTGACCAAAGCGAGAGAAAGACAATATTCCAAAATTAAGGAGAAGCAAGAGAGAAATAGGCAGAGATTGTCATTTTTTTCAGTTTCACTTACTTAGCTAGCAAATACAGCTAGCTAGTTTAGCCTACTGAAAAACCCTGCTCCAAAAGAGGGAAGCTATGTCAGCTAGCTGGCTAACACTGGAACACTTACAAGTCAAGGTAATGGTGGTTTTTGCGACAGCACTTGAAGACACTTTCAAAGTTCTTAAAATTTTCCCCATTGACTGACCTTCATGTCTTAAAGTAATGATGGACTGTCATTTATCTTTGCTTATTTGAGCTGTTCTTACCATAATAGGGATATATTTTGTATACTGGAGGAAACCTGGCACCATCTCTATGTTGAAGCATGTTGGTGGCAGCATCATAATGTGGGGATGTTCTTCAGCGGCAGGGGCTCGGAGACTAGTCAGGAGCACGGCAAAGATGAACGGCGCAAAGTACAGAGAGATCCCTGATGAAAACCTGCTCCAGAGCGCTCATGACCTCAGACTGACAACGCAGGAGTGGCTTCGGGACAAGTCTCTGAATGTCCCTGAGTGGCCCAGCCAGAGCCCGGACTTGAACCCAGACTTGAACATCTCTGGAGTGACCTGATATAGCTGTGCAGCAATGCTCCCCATCCAACCTGACCGAGCTTGAGAGGATCTAGGAGAAACTCCCCAAATATATGTGCCAAGCTTGTAACGTCATACCCAAGAAGACTCAAGGCTGTAATCCCTACCGACGGCACTTCAACAAAGTACTGAGTAAAGGGTCTGAGTACTTATGTAAATGTGATATTTCAGTTTTATATTTTGAATAAATAAGCAACATTTTCTAAAAACCTGTATTTCCTTCGTCATTATGGGGTATTGTGTGTAGATTGGTGAGGGGAAAAAATGATTTAATACATTTTAGAATAAGGCTTTAACCTAACAAAATGTGGAAAAAGTCATGGGATCTGAATACTTTCCGAAAAAAATATACTTATTTCAAATGCTGTTGGCAGTCTTTTTTCTGCAGGTGGGGTCAGATTGTTTTTCACTGCTGGTTGCAGGTCTTTCAAGCCATATCCACACAGGTATTTTGTGCAATGGAGCCATAGAAATGTTCTCGCTCATCTAATTAGAGCCAGTGATGGACTGGCTGAGAGATATAACACCTCGCCCAGTCTCCATAATCTCATGGCAAATAGGGTAGGTATCCATCTCTCCATGCCACAAAGAGTAATGCTCACACTTTCTCTTCACCCATTCCAAAGTGGTGGGGCAGACATGCCGCTCATCCTCCCTCTCTGTCCTCTGCTCATTGGAACCATTCATCACAGGATGTCCCACTGATGAAACAATTAAGGAGTGGGTGTGCCTGATCTTCACTGTCTTCCTGAATAAAAATAGATCTGTGATTTGGAGCTCAGAGCCTGTATTCAAAATAATTTTCCATTGGACTGACCATTTAAAATAGGCTGTCAGTGTTTATAGATTTTCTCTGATGGGAACGACAACATTACTTCTCGGTTTGCCTTTCTTAACTGATACACATTGAGAGGATGTTTTTGTGGCTTTGTGAAAACCATCATTGGACACTTCACACATTTCAGAGCTCGTATCATCCTCTCTACAAGCCATGGCAGTTGGGATGTAGAGCTACATTTTACTCTGCAAATCACTAATTATCTTCACAAAAAATGCTGTTCATTTTTACCTGTGGTAAAACACAATTCATATGAACGATCCACAAGTTCTGAAAATGAAAGCAGGAAATATGTGTAGTATATTGACCTAGATATGCTCGTGTACACTGAGTGTACCAAACATTAGGAACCCCTTCCTAATATTGAGTTGCACCCCCTTTTGCCATCAAAACAGCCTCAATTTGTCATGTACTCTATAAGGTGTTTAAAGCGTTCCACAGGGATGCTGGCCCATGTTGACTCCAATGCTTCCCATGGTTGTGTCAAGTTAGCTGAATGTCCTTTGGGTGGTGGACCATTCTCGATACAGTTCTTGACACCCTCAAAACGGTGCGCCTGCCACCTACTACCATACCCTGTTCAAAGACACTTAAATATTTTGACTTACCTATTCACCCTCTGAATGGCACACACATACAATAAATGTCTCAATTGTCTGGAAGAAATGTTCAATAAAATACTGAGAAAGCTATTAGTCAAACCCAGACTAGGTGGACAAATGCTTTATACTGCATCTAATATCGTACACTCTGATCCTCTCCAGATATGAATACTTTTGTTTGTAATTTGTAACCAATTATCCAATTCAGAACAATAGTTGATGTACTCAGAAAGACAAAATAAGTCTATTAAATTGGGTTCATTAAAGCTGTGAAATGAGGGAAACAACTAATGACTAATGATTCTCTAGGTAAGTGACTTTGAAGCATTGTGCACTTCATTCAGACTGTTTTCAGTCATAGCCACCGGCTGATCTAACACCTACTGTGAAAATTGAATAGCAATTGATTCACGAGCTAAAATCTGGAAATTCTTTAAAAAAATATATGAGCCGTTAATAGCACCTTAGTCTCACTGAACATCAGTCATTTTGATTTTTCATTACTAAACTCTGAACCATTTATTTCCTCCTCCTTTTTCATCCACACATACTGTATAATGCTCTTACTGGTATGAAAGGTGTACAGGCTGTGCATTAGAAAGTCTTGATCGATACCTTTAGGAGCTCTGTTAAGGCCTGTTAAGTGTTGTTGTGCAGGCATGTTTGCAGCCACTGCTTTCCCTTTGGGCCAACTAAGTGACAGTTTCCAGATGGGGCTAATTTAATTTGCACTTAGACCTACCGCCTTGTCCTTTCCTCTAGATTACTCCTCTCTGTGTTTAGAGACTGTTTAGAGACTATGGGGCAGACTGTGTATTTGAGAGTGCTGCTGACCAAGAGTTGCTGTGATCATTACTGCATACTGTATGTAAACGCATATGTAAGTGTCTGCCATTTCTCCAGTGCAAACCGGTGATAAATGGTTAAGTGTTTTATCTGATTAGGAGAAGAAGATTTTTTTTACTCTGTCCATTAAAATAGAATCAGATGATGGGTAGGTTGAGGTTTAAGCATAACAAGCAATGTAGTTGTTCTAATACACTACATTGTGTATGATGGCCTCTGGACCATGTGACGTCTCCTATAAACAATAAAGAAGAGGAGTGAACTCAGGTTACTGATCGAAAAGCTAAAGAAGAGAGATACCAATTCTGAAACCCCATCGAAAGTGAGTCTCCACAGACATATAAGTGAGAATGAAGACAGGAAACATATTGAGGGAATTATTTTTTCTCCGTTGCCAATGATCAGTAATCACTGAAGCGTAGAGGAGAGTAATCTCAGAGAGTGGTTCAACAATTCTGTCCTTCCTGAGATTACATTATTTCCCCAAATTGCAACTGAAGCCCCTCAATCCCCCAGCCCCTGAATCAGCACTGCAGCGATAGCTGGAAGAGACCCATGTGCCATGCCATACCAGGCAAGGCGTTGAGTCATTCCATGGAGGAATGAGGCCTCCAACTGGGAATACTGCAGCACATAATGACAAAGCCAAACCACACACTAGATTCACCTGCTGGGAATAGCACACAATGGAACAAACCATCTATTCACAATCAGTCTCAGAATATACTTCACTACAGGGCCAAACAATGGATCATATACATACGTACCATAAAAAATAACACCAGGGAACTGGACCTTGTAATTGGAATCACTTAGTAATCTTACCACTGAATGATTTGATTCACACGCTTTGGCAATCATCTAACACAGGGATGGGAAACTTTGATTGGGGTGGTAGCCACAAAAAATCTGAACTCATCTTGAGGGGCCGCAGTGGCTTACGGGTTTGCGTACCCACATCCATATCCACACATGCAGTCAGCATTTTGAGGGCCCTAAGTTAAATTGTGTTTCACCTTGCTGTCACGGTTTTCCTTAGGTGAAAGAGAGTCAGACCAAAATGTGGCGTGGCTATTGCGATCCATGTTTAATGAAAACAAAATAAACACAATTAACGTAACACGAAAACCGAAACAGCCTAATACTGTTGCTAAGTAACACAGACAGAACAAGGACATAAGGACAATCACCCACCAAAACCCAACACCAAACAGGCTACCTAAATATGGTTCCCAATCAGAGACAATGACGAACACCTGCCTCTGATTGAGAACCATATCAGGCCAAACATAGAACTAGACAAACTAGACAATAAACATAGAATGCCCAACCAGATCACACCCTGACCAACCAAAACATGGAAACATACAAAGCAAACTATGGTCAGGGTGTGACACTTGCGAGCCAAACATTTTAGCGCCTCCCCCCTTAACAGCGGAGAGTAAAAAATATATAGTTTTAGAGTTAATGTCCTGGAATTCTACACATTTTGCCATGGGCCAGAGAGAAAAATGTGCAGTTTTACAGCTAATTTCCTTCAATTCTACACATGTTGCCATAGTGTGGAGAGAAATGAGCAGTTTTTAACATGAAATCTGAGTGAGAGTGACTAACAAAATCAATGGGGGTCCCCCAGTCAATAATTCAACCATGATTACTACAAGTTTAGATACTGTAGCTGGCTAGACTAATTTATCAATCTAAACAATTATAGCTGACATGGGCTAATTAAGTGACTGTCAGTGACTGACATAACAAGAGAAAAACTGCTGATGCACAACCTATTTTTTGAAATTGCACCTTTTCTTTGGCCATTTATCTGCGGGCCTACAAAAGGCTTCCAGTTGTGTATCCCTGATCTAACATTTGTTATAAGTGAAAATGTACTGTAACACATGAGAGTTTGAAGCACAAGAAGATAACACATTTTGTTGCATAACTGAATAAAGTATCTTCATATGGGTCTAACTGAATAGCTTCACATGGCTAGACAAGTTTCCCATGAGGTGATTGATTGAATTAGTGTTAAGCATCAGATATGTATTAATTCTGTGTGTGGCCTCTGGGATGGCTGTTAATTACTGACAAAGAACAGGTCGGATGGTTTATAAATACTAAAGCACCCCTGGAATGCAAAGGGGGAAAATTAGTCCCGGAAATCTTAATATCAGTTTTATGAATGCTTTTCTTGGCTAATCTTTGAAACAGTGTTCAAAGAGAGGCTTACACGTTTTGCATTTTTAATTTCTAATTTAAAAGCTAATTATATAAGTCTACCTGATAACGCTGATTGTCTTGTCAGTCACATTGAAAAAAACGCTGAAGACAGGTTGAGTCATGTGAATATGTTTGTGAATACAGGAATGATATTACAAGGGTGGAAAAGAGTCACATACTTTAGACCTGCAATACAAAACAGAAACATGCTTGTCTTGTACAGAGGTACTTCTAAAGTGCTAGATGATGAAGAGGGTGAAGGGATGTCTGTTGAAAGTAGGATGTCTGTGTTTATGCCCTCTCTCAAAGGACTAAAACCTGTCTGGAAAGTGTTCTTTGGAAAGCAGCAACTTTATAGAAAAGTGTACATCAAGGTGTTTGGTTGGCAAATCAATGAGTTCGAACTGAACAGGCAAGAGGCGTTTAGTACCATCGAATCTTAAACACTTCTCCAATACAGTCTCCAAGTACACATACACCTTGTTATGGAGACCATAGAACATGGAAGCACAACATTACAAAAGCAAGCATTCCTAGAAACTGCTCAATACAACTCTACTTTGTTTTTATTAACCTTGTCTCAAACATTCTAGTCATGTTCTATATAGCTTGAAGATTGTACGAAACTGGATGTTCAGCCTCTCTTTCTGCTGCATCAAATATTCACAATACCGATCCACTCTACTGCAGACTGGAATTACTATGAAAACATCTTGAAACTCCACAGAAAGAAAAACTAACAACGTACCTGTAGCCCCTCAGGCAGTTTTCATTAAGAAAGTGCTATTTTAAATGCTTTTGTTATGTGCTGCGTTCACAATAAGTGTTTTTGAAAGAATTTGAACATACATTTATCCAGTAATAGTTCACCCGGGGCTGAATTGGTGGCAAATAAGCACAAATACGCTACATACACATCAAAATACTAAATGAATGCATTTACAAAGCATGGGGGATGTTTGTAGAAGAAGTGCCTCAGAGAACTATACAACTATTTAAGCCAGTGAAGCAAAACTGGCTAAGTAGTTAATACCAACCTACACACCAATCTGAGCCTTAATAATGTCTGTTGTTTTTTCATCCTGTAGCCTACATGGTTTGTCTGCAACTCATTTTCATATTGTTTACTTTAACTCTGACTAAAATATTAATGCAATCTTGAGCTGAAGTATTTCAAACTTATTTTAGATGAGCTTCTGCCCTGTCTATTTGATTTGTTACCAATTTTTTATGCTCCTTAACTAAACGTACAATGACATTCTTCAGCATTCCTGATTGTGTGCTGCGTCATTCAGAGCAATGAGTAGTTGTTTTTGATACATTGCAAATGTTCCATTATATGATTTAATTGGATCTGGTGGCCAATAAATAAAAAGGAGAACCGTTTCTGGTTGTTTGAGTTTCAAGTTGAAACTTAATTTTCTATTACCACACATTGTATGCAGAAATATATTTCCAACTTATTCCATCTTCCCTAGGGTGAGGTTCTGTAATTATTGACACGAGAGTAAACACAATCAATGTTGTTGTGCTTGTCAACTCTAAGTGGTGAATGCATGAATGCAAAATGTGTTGGTCCAACATTATCTATATCGTCAAATGATGCATCATTTAGTTATCATTTTTGTTATTTAGTATCATTTAGTTATTTTATTAGTATTTACCAAAGATATTACCTAACCCCAATCAAGCAACATTATTGGCTAAACACTCAAATCCTGTTGCTGCAGGATTATTTTGCTGCGAAAATACAGATCAAATTAAGATCCTCCACTTGTAGTCCAATCGTGTGACAGAATGATTGACAGGGCAATGTTTGACCAACCATATCATGCGAATCACATTCACACTGCTTTGCCTAATCTTAATTAGTGACTAGACTTCCTATGTGGCTCTCACCATGGGAAATCAGCCTGGCAAACAGACTGGAAAGCCCTGAAGAATCCCAGTCACCATCCTCCCCACAACGCATCACATAGCTTTTCCCAGTTCCTCGCTGGACTGCCAACAGGAACAGGTTACAGTGGTAAAGTTATGTGCTCTATCTAAACCAACAGCTCCAGCCTTACCCATATTTCGGCGAAATTGATGCATGATTACGAGTGATGCGGTTACAATAAAGTGACAGAAATGACAAGAAAGTCCTGCCAAAATGCACTTAAAGCGGCAATCAGCAGTTGAAACAATAGCAGAGCTGTAGAAAGCTGAGGGGTGGGGCTGGGGAAACCACTCAAATTCATAGACCAAACTACGGATGCAAGGACTGACTATCCATGATATCAAAATAATGATTTAGTTATATATATATTTTTAAATTTACTTTGTAAACAATCATTGGAGTAAACCAAGCTTATATTTTGGGTTCTGACGGGGTACGACAGTTGGACTAAACTAATTTATGAGTTTGATTATTCAAGAATCAATGGGCACATCAGTGGAGATTGTTGAGGGAAGGACGTTTCATAAAAATGTCCAGATTGGAATGGTATTAAGTGCAAGGTCCCGTGTAGTTCCGTTGGTAGGGAATGGCGCTTGCAATGTCAGGATTGCAGGTTTGACTCCCATGGGGGACCAGTACAACAATGTATGCGCTCACTATTGTAAGTCACTCTGGATAAGAGTGTCTGCTAATTGACACAAATGCATGATTTTTAAATGTTTGATTTAAATGTTTGATTTCACTCCCGGTAAATATAATTAATTAATAAGTCAAAATACAGTACCAGTCAAAAGTTTGGACAAACATACTCATTCAATGGTTTTTCTTTATTTTT
Organism: Oncorhynchus kisutch; assembly: GCF_002021735.2. Classification (NCBI taxonomy): domain Eukaryota; kingdom Metazoa; phylum Chordata; class Actinopteri; order Salmoniformes; family Salmonidae; genus Oncorhynchus; species Oncorhynchus kisutch. The sequence continues at coordinate 28,548,472 of NC_034174.2, read as the reverse complement.
ACTATTTTCTACATTGTTGAATAATAGTGAAGACATCACAACTATGAAATAACAGATATGGAATCATGTGGTAACCAAAAAAGTGTTAACAAATCAAAATATATTTGATATTTTAGACTCTTCAAAGTAGCCACCCTTTGCCTTGATGACAGCTTTGTACGGATGATCAAACTTTTGACTGGCACTGAATGCCAGTTAGGATTAATGTGCTTAATTTTAAGAAGTTATTTGGCCACTTTAGTTGTGATACAAACCATCACAGTATTCTTGATTTCATCTTTCATCAGTATTCTTGTCAAATGCGCCGAATACAACAGGTGAAATGCTTACTTACAAAGCTCTTAACCAACAACGCAGTTTTAAGAAAAATAAGTGTTAAGAATTTTATTTAATTTTTTAATTAAAGAGCAGCAGTAAAGTAGCGAGGTTATACAGGGGCTACCGGTACAATGTACAGGGGCACAGGTTAGTCGAGGTAATGGAGGTAATATGTAAATGTAGGTAAACCGCTTGCTGTGCGATAGCAGAGAGAACAGTCCATGACTAGGGTGGCTGGAGTCTGACAGTTTTTAGGGCCTTCCTCTGACAATGCTTGGTATAGAAGTTCTGGATGGCAGGAACCTTGGCTCCAGTGATGTACTGGGCCGTACGCACTAACCTCTGTAGTGCCTTGCAGTCAGAGGCCGAGCAGTTCCATACCAGGCGGTGATGCAACCAGTCAGGATGATCTCGATGGTGCTGCTGTAGAATCTTTTGAGGATCTGAGGACCCAAGGCAAATCTTTTCAGTCTCCTGATGGGGGAATAGGCTTTGTCGTGGCCTCTTCACGTCTCTATTGGTGTTGGTGATGTGGACACTAAGGAACTTGAAATTCTCAACCTGCTCCACTACAGCCCTATCAATGAGAACGGGGGTGTGCTCGGTCCTCCTTTTCCTGTAGTCCACAATCATCTCCTTTGTCTTAATCACGTTGAGGGAGAGGTTGTTATCCTGGCACCACACGGCCAAGTCTCTGACCTCCTCCCTATAGGCTGTATTAACGTTGTCGTTGATCAGACCTACCACTGTAGTGTCATCAGCAAAGTTAATGATGGTGTTGGAGTTGTGTCTTACCATGCAGTCATGGGTGAACAGGGAGTACTGGAGGGGACTGAGCACACAACTTTGAGTGACACCCGTGTTGAGGATCAGCGTGGCAGACGTGTTGTTACCTGCCCTTACCACCTGGGGGCAGCACGTCAGGAAGTCCAGGATCAAGTTGCAGAGGGAGGTGTTTATTTCCAGGGTCCTTAGCTTAGTGATGAGCTTTGAGGGCCCTAGGGTTTTGAACGCTAAGCTGTAGTCAATGAATAGCATTCTCACGTAGGTGTTCCTTTTGTCTAGGTGGGACAGGGCAGTGTGGAGTGCAATAGAGACTGCATCATCTGTGGATCTGTTGGGGCGGTATGGGTCTAGGTTTTCTGGGATGATGATGTTAATGTGAGTCATGACAAGCCTTTCAAAGCACTCATGGCTACAGACGCTACGGGTCAGTAGTCATTTATGTGAGTGCTACGGGTCAGTGGTCATTTAGGCAGGTTACCTCAGTGTCCTTGGGCACTGGGACCATGGTGGTCTGCTTGAAAAACGTTGGTGTTACAGACTCAGTCAGGGACAGGTTGAAAATGTCAGTGAAGACACTTACCAGTTGGTCAGTGCATGCTCAGAGTACAGTACACATCCTGGCCTTGTGAATGTTGACCTGTTAAAACCTCTTGGAACTCCCTCTCCCGGATCCGGGAGAATTGTCATCAACTGACACTAATTAGCATAACGCAACGGACAAAAAATATTACTCAAATATTCATATTCATGAAATCACAAGTGAAATATATTGAAACACAGCTTAGCCTTTTGTTAATCACCCTGTCATCTCAGATTTTGAAATTATGCTTTACAGCCAAAGCAAGACAGGCATTTGTGTAAGTTTATCGATAGCCTAGCATAGCATTATGCCTAGCTAGCAGCAGGCAGCTTGGTCATGAAAATCAGAAAAGCAATCAAATTAAATATTTTACCTTTGATGAGTTTCGGATGTTTTCACTCACGAGACTCCCAGGTAGACAGCAAATGTTCATTTTGTCCCATAAAGATGATTTTTATAGCCGAAAAACCTCAGTTTGTACTTCACGTTTGGTTGAGAAATCCCCCGGAAACTGCGGTCACGACAACGCTGAAAAATATTCCAAATTAGATCCATAATATCGACAGAAACATGGCAAACATGGCAAATTATCCCAATGCCCCAGGGTGGTGATTGTGGCCACTGCCCTGTGTAAGGTGCTGCCTTTCGGATGGGATATTAAATGGGTTTCCTGACTCTCTGAGGTCCTTAAAGATCTCATGGCACTTATTTTCAGAGTAGGATTAGTTAACCCTGGTGTCCTGGCTAAAATCCCAAGCTGTCCCAAGCTGTCCCTCATATCATCATGTTCAGCTAATCATCCCCAACTTCATCCCCCTCCTCTCCGCTGTAACTATTCTGCAGGTTGTTGCTGTAAATGAGAACGTGTTCTCAGTCAACTTACCTGGTAAAATAATATAAAAATATAAAAAACACAGTTACACATGTCAATAACACTGCCGAAGTCAAGGATCGGTAGGATAGTCAGTTTTACGAGGGTATGTTTGGCAGAATGAGTGAAGGATGCTTTGTTGCGAAATAGGAAGCTGATTCTAGATTTAATTTTGAATTGGAGATGCTTAATGTGAGTCTGGAAGGAGAGTTTACAGTCTAGCCAGACATCTAGGTATTTGTAGTTGTCCACATATTCTAAGTCAGAACCGTCCATAGGGATGCTAGATGAGCGGGCAGGTGCGGGCAGCGATCGTTGGATGCATTTAGTTTTACTTGCATTTAAGAGCAGTTGGAGGTCACGGAAGGAGAGTTGTATGGCATTGAAACTCATCTGGAGGTTTGTTAACACAGTGTCCAAAGAAGGGCCAAGAGCAACATCATTGATGTATACAGAGAAAAGAGTCCGCCTGAGAATTGAACCCTGTGGCACCCCCATAGAGACTGCCAGAGGTCCGGACAACAGGGCATCCGATTTGACACACTGAACTCTGTCTGATAAGTGGTTGGTGAACCAGGCGAGGCAGTCATTTGAGAAACCAAGACTGTTGAGTCTGCCGATAAGAATTCAGTGATTGACAGAGTCGAAAGCCTTGGCCAGGTCAATGAATACGGCTGCACAGTATTGTCTTTTAACGATGGCGGTTATGATTTCCAGCTCGGAAATCAGATTGCATAGCGGAGAAGGTACAGTGGGATTCTAAATGGTCGTTGATCCATAAATCAATGGATATTTCAATGACCTAATTGCATAACAGGTTCACCATCAAGTAAATGGGGCTGAAAACTTGTTGGGGATCTTGCCTTAATGTTTTACAGACCATAATAAGTCACAGTGATTGCATTTTAATGCTGTGTGAATTCATTTTTTGAATAGTGGTTGAGTGTTGGCACTGCACATAACATTGACAGAGACTTATTTTGCCTACAGCTGAGAGAAGTCAATCAGAGAGAAGGCTGCTGCCAAGTGCTTTGTGTCTGTGTATGTCTCTGCTGGAAGGGTCACAGTCATCATGTTTCTCTCTAGTACGGCTGCACTCACACTTCCTCTTCTAATGACTAATCCATCACATTTTCCTCTGACATTTTCAATAACAAACAGGCAACTCATGTTTATTACAGCATTTAAATTCAATAAAAAATCATTAACTGACCCACAGGTTCATCAGTAAATTATTTTTTAAGTAGTATATAAACTTTTTAGAAGATATATTCTTTTCAACTTTGGATAACTTGTATTGTGTCTACTTAGATGCAAATCAAACTGTCAAAAATAATAATCTGCTGACTGTTTCAAATTGTACTAGCTAACTCTCCAAACATCCAAACTCTCCAAACTTCAGGAGTGAGGACATGATCCAGTATACTGTCCGTCCTTTAGAGGTGACATGAGGTCGGGATTCTTATGGTGGTCAGTGGACAGTCTTTACCCCTCTGAGTGGAAAATTACCAAGGTATTTTTACAGGGCACTGCATGTGGAGGGCCGCACAAACAATCAATCACAGAGGAAAGGGGCCAGGGTGTGTGCAGAGAGATGAGGGTTCAATCTGACTGATGAGTAATTGCAGGACAGTCCTGTCAGTGATTCTAGCCAGCAATTAATACCACTCCCAACAGCTGTGCTGGGGTCTGGAGTGGGCCTGAAGGAGCAACTGATTTTAAAGCACAGTTAATGTTTGGGTCCAGGAAACAAACCAAATTGTAGCGTCTCTTACATCTGCTGTTTGAAATGCAGTACATTACACAGATAATCAATACTCACCTCTTTTTAGATAAGGTTAATCCTGTGACTTTGGTTAACAGGGAAAATGTATCCACTGTATGTATCAAGTTAATGCCTTAGTGCTGACTACATTTGCCACTCAACAAGGGCCAAATTAGTGCTCATACGAGGCAGAAATAATTTGTTGTGGATAATTGTGAAATTAAAATAATTTCATGAAAGCCTTTGTCATTTAACAGTACTTCCATTGGTCATGGGCTGGGGCCTGTAAATGTAGCTAAGGGTTTTGAGCGATGACTGACTTTAGATGAAGACGTGAACGTCATACTGAGCCCAGGGGCACTGATGGCTAGGCAAGACAATGAAAATATGAAAATGATTAAAAACATCCTATTAAATAACTTAACTTGTTGTTTATTATATTACATTTCCCCTCAACACATACAGACCCCCACCTTTATCACCTTCCCATGCATACACAAGAAAAGTAGGCTCTTTTAATTGAAACATTTTCCCATGGGGCTGACTGAAGATGTTTGGAAGGGTTGGAAGAAAATTTAAAATGCTAACCTCTAGTTTGAGATCTTTCATTGCAGTGACAAAAACATGTTTTTTCAATTGGTGGTTTGGAATAACTGGTGAACAGAAGTCAAGATCACTATGATTTCAGCTAAAAGACTGCATGTAGACTAGCCAGGGTACCAGTCTGTCTCTGCTCTCTTGCCAACTCCTAATGTAATTGTCATGCCAAACAGATGATATGTTTGGTATGACAATGACAGCAATGGAGTTGGCAAGAGCACAAACAGATCTGGAACCAGGCTACACAGAGACAGACGTTGGAGAGAATGAATCATACAACTCCTCAGCTGCCATTTTTCTCTTCAGATCTCTGTGCTCTAGTAAACGGTGAGGAGACAGACTAAAAGACTAGTATGAGTGAAGTTGCCTTAGTTTTTACAACAAACTTGTGATTGTAGGTCTGGCTGGCAGTCCTTTCCATACATGCCCTTGCATAGACTCAAAGCATGTGTTACAAATTTGAAATTCCATACTATAATATTCAAACCACAAGTAAATATGTTATCTTATAGGGTACAGTACACATTATCTGGCTCATGACGTTCAAGTCAAGGACATCTCAGGAATTGCTTAGTGGGCCCCTCTGCTCTATTTAGGGACAGGATGTGTTACTTTGCATGGGGAGATTTTAGTTGGCTAATTCACTCTGTCAATCCAGTGCATCAAAACCTCATTGCATGCAGAGGGAGATCTCAGAGATAGACAGGATCCCTCAGTCAGAGTCGGCCCACTTCACACACTTTGTTCCTTCCTTAGAAACACAAGCCCCTACTGAGCACAGCTCAATAATGCACACTAGTCAGCAGGGGAGTTGAGAGATTTGCAGCCGACCTCAGAACTCAACATTTAAGTGGATACCCAGCAAACCAAAAAATTCTCAGAACATTAGGCACGATTCCCATGAAGTGCTAGTTAGGGTTTTATCTAACATTAGAATGACAACATCCCAAAAACATTCAGAGAATGATTTTCATAAACTCTCTTTATTTATCAAATTATGAAATATTCTTGGAATGTTCTCCTAACATTCACTCACATGTTGTGCACAACATATGCAACAACCACCACAGAACATTTTGCATACAACAATTGCCTGATGTTGCAAGAACATTCCTATAACACATGTAATATGTTCTATAAAAGGTTCCCATAATGTTTTATTAGGTTGTGGGAACTGTCTGGTGGGAACATTGTGGGGACATCACAGAATATATGTTCCCAAAACACATAAACTGTCCATTGTGCTGACATTCAGATAATGTTTGTATCAGGGTGCACAAAACATTCCTTTGATGTTGCAAGAATGAAATAAGTCTGTTTTTATTATGTTCATAGCATATTTGATTTAGGTTAAACATAATATTCTTGTCTTGGAGGTTAGACCATTTCAAGAACACTAAGAAAATGTTATATTTAAGTTTTACCACAACATTCTCAGCATGCAAATTAAAGATTGGAATATATTACCATTATCTTTGTCTCCAGATTTAATTCCAATTCACATTTGAGAACTCTATTGTAGATGATATAGAGACACATGGCATGTTATCTTAATTCATAGGACATTTGAACAGCATTTAATCATACAAGCACAACAATATTTTTTAATCTTCATATGTCGACAATCTACACATGCGGTGTTTGAAACTGCAATGTTTGGTTCCCAAGCCAGGGCTTTTATCATCTGCACCACCAGGTAAATTCTCTTTCATCGTCTTCTTTTCAGTATATGGCCATGGCAGTAAGGTCAATCAGGAATTCCATGCTTCCTTTTTATTCTTCTTAGACATAACTAACCCAGGGAAATACTGGTAACTGGGTTATTCACCACCACTCCACCCATCCTCTTTAGATGCTGCATACGTCTGGGCCCATATTTACAAGGTATTAAAGACTGAGTGGTAATCTAGGATCACTTATGCTTTTCAGATCTTGAAAAATAAGCCAGGAGGGACCATATCAAGAGTCTCAAAGTAGGAATTATATCTGGTGCGTTTTTAAAAAGTTGAACAGTACATTTTGACACAATGTCAAATGTTTTACAGTTAGTCTATACTGGATTTGTAAATCAGGCCAAAATAAAGATATCCTCTTTTTTAGTAGAGTATATCTGAGCATCATTACAGAATATGTGGAATTCAACCTGCAATATTCAGAACTGAAGGAAGATAATTAACCGTCTGCGCCACCATAGGATAGCTGTTGTATGTTGTTGTTTTTTCCTCGGTCAAATATGGTCAGTTATTAAAATGTTACCATCCTCATCATATGCGGTGTACTTGTAACCCATCCACCTGACAGGTGTGGCATATTAAGAAGCTGATTAAAGAGCATGTACATTACACAGGTGCACCTTGTGCTAGGGACAATAAAAGGCCACTCTAAAATTTGCCATAGATCACAGTGCCACAGATGTCTCAAGTTTGCAATTGGCATGCTGACTGCAGGAATGTCCACCTGAGCTGTTGCCAAATAATTGAATGTTCATTTCTCTACCATAAGCCGCCTCCAATGTCATTTTAGAGAATTTGAATTTGGTTTCTTCACCTATGGTACTCTCTGAGGGGGGCCGGTGTTGAGGAGTGATTAGGGAGTAATTTATGTATTTATTTATATTGACAGATTTCCTTTTAAGAACTGTAACAGCAAAATCTTTGAAATTGTTGCATGTTCCATATATATTTTGGGAGCCTGGGTTAGTTATGTCTAAGAAGGATAAAAAGGAAGCATAGAATTCCTGATTGACCTTACTGCCATGACCATATACTGAAAAAATATGATGAAATAGTATTTCTGTCTGTAATAAACCGTTTTTGTGGAGAAAACTCATTCTGATTGGCCGGGTCTAGCTCCCCAGTGGATGGGCCTATGCCCACCCAGGCCCACCCACGGCTGCTGCCCAGTCGTGATATTCATGGTTTAGGCAGTAATTTATTTCATTCATTCATTCATTTATTTATATTGACTAATTTCATTTTAAGAACTGTAACTTCGTAAATTCTTTGAAATTGCTGCATGTTGCATTTATATTTTTGTTCAGTGTTGATGGATTGAGCTTCCTTTAAAGTATTATTGTATAATCATATGACTCAGAACCTTCAAACCAAATAGTACATTGTTTTACTTTCTCAATTTCAAAATCACTTTTCATTAGACTTTCAACATGTGATGAGAGAAAAGCATAAAATATTGTGTAATAAGTACACAGTATATGAATAGGATGGGAACATTTTAATAAGTGTACTGTGTTCTGTGTCCTGATTGACAATATTTTACAGAAGAAAAAATACAAGGTCACTGCTATCCCCTGGTGGTGCAGAGGGTTAACGATCTGGCTAGGGAACCAAACATTGCAGTTGTCAACATATGAAGAGCAAAACATATAGTTGTGTTCATATGATTAAATGTTCAAATGTCCTGTAAATTAAAATGCTATGTGTCTCTATATTCTTCTCAAATGTGAACTGCCAATACATCTGGAAGGAAACATAACAGGGATCATTTCCAATCGGCCTTCTTATGCTTTAAGGATATACACATTTGCATGCTGAGGAAGTTGTGGTAATGTTAGGTGAAACTTCAATATAACATTTTTTAAATGTTCTTGAAATGTTCTGAGGACCTCAAATACAAAGTAAAATGTATATTGTGTGAACATCAATGGAATGTTATGTTAAACCTAAAACAAATACACTATGTATGTCATACAAATTTACTTACTTCATTCTTACAACATTAAGGCGATATCCTGCGTAACCTAACTTAAAAATGGTATCATCACAACTGAGCATGTTTTGGAGACCTCTCTCTTGTAATGTACCCACACTGTTCCTAAAACCTAATTACATTTTCTGGGTACATTTAAAGACCTAAGAAAGGCTGTTCTGTCAACATTCTTGCAACATCAAAGGACTGTTTTGTGCACCCTGATACAAACATTATCTGAATGTCAGCACAAACCTGTGCTTTTAAATAACATAAAACACGTGTTCTAGGAACATTCTTGCAAAATCAGGCAAATGTTTTTTGCAACCTAATAGAAACATTGCAATAATCAGCGCAAACAACATCTTTTGTGTTTTGGGACAATCTCCAGTCATGTCCACACAATGATCCCACAACCTAATGAAACATTCTGGGAACCTTTAAAGAACAAGGTAAATGTGTTCTGGGAGAAAAAAAAATACCAGGTGAATGTTTTATACACTCTGAAATTAACATTGTATAATTGTCCAAACAACTGGACAGTTTTTGTGTTTTGGGAACACATATTTTGTGATGTCCCCACAATGTTCCCAACAACACTGTTCCCACAACCTAATGAAACATTCTAGGAACATTTAAATAACCTATTAAATGTTTTTTGGGGATGTTCTTGTAACATCAGGTGAGTGTTTTTTGCACCCAAAAAAGAAAGAATCATGTATAATCAACTGGAAAGTTTTTGTGTTTTGGGAACATATATTTTGTGATGTCTCCACATTGTTCTCACCAGACTCTTCCCACAACCTAATGGAACATTCTGTGTTCTAGCAATGTTCTTGCATGTTCAGGCAACTGTTCTATATAAACACTCTATAATAATAATTTTGGTTTGCTGGTTATTCTGTTAAGTTAAGCAAGTACAGGGCAGTGTCACTTCTGCAAAATGTTGTACCATGTTTATATGGCTTAGGATGGATACACTATCCTCACTAACGTGTGTACCACATAGGCTTTCCTCAAGATGGGTTCACAAAGTTTTCTGACTGTGTCCTCTGCAAAGGCAATCTGGTGTATGCACTATTTTCTACCCTTGATGATTTTAGAAAAAAATATATATTTTGTTGACATTGCACAATCAAATATTCAATTAATTTCATCAGGAAAGATACCAAAAATTATACATAACCTACGTAATAGGTGATCATATGCAAGCTGCAAAGTTGTGCAAGAGGACTGTTTCACAGGAAAGAGATGCAGTATAGGAGAGGACACTACAAGGAGAGGAGAGGACACTCTGCAACCCTGAGCGGATATTGTCTTGACACCCTCTTTTGTATTTTATCTATTTAGTTCACTTTCAACTCCTCTACCATTAGCCACAAGGTGAATGTGTTTATCTACTCCCTTCACATCCTATCCTGTGTTAGAATAGGTCAACTGCCAAAGCAAACATGCAAGCCGTGCCAGCCTAGCTCAGCAGTTGAAAGTTGATTACCACATTTATTTGTATGTTGGTATTTATTACTGATAAATCACTGTACGGATTACTGTTCCCAATTTCATAAATACATGGCTCTCTTCATCCTTCACAATTCACTCATTTCTCTCCCCAATCTACTTTGAAGACACTGCATTGTGAATCACACGTATCCAATAGTTTCTTCTATGTACTATAACGTCCACTGGGCTCCCCTTGCACCGCAGGGTTATTCTCACCCAAGAGTGCATGGAGGCATGAAATTTTGGCTCCTGCTGCAGGCGTTTTCCATGTCATTTGCCATCCATGGACATCAGAGTAATGCTATAGCCCAGGGAGGGAAACAGAGTTATGTAGACAAAAAATAAATCAGCGCTTGGGATAACAGAGCTTCGCAAATTCAGTCTGATGCCAGCTGTGGCTGATCATTCATGCATGTCTCTTTAATCAAAGGTGGAGGGAAGGCAGGACTTTTCCTTCAGGAAAATCAGGGTTGATCCAGAGGAGATTTAAACATCAAATCACAGGTTAAGACCAAAAGACAGAACATACTCATACTCTTATCATTACATCCAGTTAAGATAACCTATTTCTACTGTTTTCTACATTAATTATCATCAAATCAAATTGATTTATATAGCCCTTCTTACATCAGCTGATATCTCAAGGTGCTGTACAGAAACCCAGCCTAAAACCCCAACCAGCAAGCAATGCAGGTGTGGAAGCATAGTGGCTAGGAAAAACTCCCTAGAAAAGCCAAAACCTAGGAAGAAACCTAGAGAGGAACCAGGCTATGAGGGGTGGCCAGTCCTCTTCTGGCTGTGCTGGGTGTAGATTATAACAGAACATGGCCAAGATGTTCAAATGTTCATAAATGACCAGCAGGGTCAAATTATAATAATCAGGGTAGTTGACGAGGGTACAACAAGTCAGCACCTCAGGAGTAAATGTTAGTTGGCTTTTCATAGCTGATCATTAAGAGTATCTCTACCGCTCCTGCTGTCTCTAGAGAGTTGAAAACAGCAGGTCTGGGACAGTTAGCACGTCCGGTGAATAGGTCAGGGTTCCATAGCCGCAGGCAGAACAGTTGAAACTTGAGCAGCAGCACGGCCAGGTGGACTGGGGACAGCAAGGAGTCATCATGCCTGGTAGTCCTGAGGCATGGTCCTAGGGCTCAGGTCCTCCGAGAGAGAGAAAGAGAGAATTAGAGAGAGAGTACTTAAATTCACACAGGACACCGGATAAGACAGGAGAAATACTCCAGATATAACAGACTGACCCTAGCCCCCCGACACATAAACTACTGCAGCATAAATACACAGGAGACACTGTGGCCACATCCGATGATACCCCCGGACAGGGTCAAACAGGCAGGATATAACCCCATCAACTTTGCCAAAGCACAGCCCCCACACCACTAGAGGGATATCTTCAACCACCAACTTACCATCCTGAGACAAGGCCGAGTATAGCCCACAAAGATCTCTGCCACGGCACAACCCAAGGGGGGGGGGGGCACCAACCCAGACAGGAAGATCACATCAGTGACGCACCCCTCCTAAGGACGGCATGGAAGAGCACCAGTAAGCCAGTGGCTCAGCCCCTGCAATAGGGTTAGAGGCAGAGAATCCCAGTGGAGAGAGAGGAACTGGCCAGGCAGAGACAGCAAGGGCGGTTTGTTGCTCCAGAGCCTTTCCGTTCACCTTCACACTCCTGGGTGGAGCTCTATAGGAGAAAGCCCTGCCTCCAGCTGTTTGCTTAGAAATTCTAGGGACAATTAGGAGGCCTGCGTCTTGTGACCGTAGTGTACGTGTAGGTATGTACGGCAGGACCAAATCAGAAAGATAGGTAGGAGCAAGACAATGTAATGCTTTGTAGGTTAGCAGTAAAACCTTGAAATCAGCCCTTGCCTTGACAGGAAGCCAGTGTAGGGAGGCTAGCACTGGAGTAATATGATCAAATTTGGGGTTCTAGTCAGGATTCTAGCAGCCGTATTTAGCACTAACTGAAGTTTATTTAATGCTTTATCCGGGTAGCCGGAAAGTAGAGCATTGCAGTAGTCTGACCTAGAAGTAACAAAAGCATGGATTAATTTTTCTGCATCAAAGTTTCTGGACAGAAAGTTTTTACAATGTTACGTAGATGGAAAAAAGCTGTCCAGTCATGATATGTTTGTCAAAAGATTGATCAGGGTCCAGAGTAACGCCGAGGTTATAAATATATTGTGAGATTGAGCTCATATTTACGTAGAATTCTACATAAGCAGTTATAAAAAAATATAGCTCACGTTTTAATAATCATACAAACCATCCAAAAGACTGTTGTTGCAATTCTGTACAGATTGGAGTTGCATTAATACAATACTGAGATTAAATACATCCAAAGCTCTGAGCGAAGGATTCATTGTTTCTGTCTTCACCCCGAACGTTTACTTTTGATTGTAACCTCTGTTGGTAACCATTGTCCCATAAGATGATAGATACTTTGTTAGGGCTGTCAGACTGTCAGCACCACCATCTGACATGTACATATGGCACCAGCAAGAAATCAGTCAGAAAAAAAGTGACTATCAAACTTTTTCCTCATAGTGAAATAGTTGACCCCAATTAGCATACAATATTTAATCAACTTTTTTATTTTCCTGAAGCTCCATTGGTAACTCCACATACTGCCAACAACAAATGATCATGAACAACCTTTTGACCTCAGCAATAATGCCCCATGCTACACTAGCATCAGGTCACTAGCCTGAGGAACGCATACAATGTAAAACATGCTAGATGAGGGACATAGACTTGGTTCAAAAATGGTATTACCATTTGCTGGTAAAACCAAAGTGTGAATTGCAGTCTTTCCTTGTTCATAAACTGCTTTTAAGGCTAGGACTCAAATAACAAAATATCAAGCATTCTTATTACAAAATGGCATTGCAAAAAAAACTACTTTTGTCAAATGGTCTCAAAAAAGCAAATTGCTGACAGGAAGTAAAGGAATCAACACACTGTGGAGACTTCTGCAATTGTTTTCTGATAATTTTAGCTTCAAAAATGGGGATAAGAACAAGACCTGTAGATGAACTGTTGACATCAAAAGAAATATACTGTGACCTACCCTTCACCTCTGTTTACAATTTGTTTGTATTTAATTTGCTTCCCAATTTGCTTTAATGTTGTTATTCTTTTGATCCCTTTGAACAAATACCAATATATAATAAGGAATATAATTAAATGCTGCTAAACATAACAGTAATCAGGATTTTAATGCGAGAACTTTAAAGCCATGAGGAAATAATTTGTTGTAACATATTAAATTAGAAGCTGTGCTGGAACTAAATGGGAAATGACAGGGATATAGTAGGCTAGTTATTTTACAAACTGTTTGGACCTTCATCACTAGTGCTGTGCCATTCATTAAGAACTCATTAGCAGAGGTAATTTGAACATCTTGGCCATGTTCTGTTATAATCTCCACCCGGTACAGCCAGAAGAGGATTGGCCACCCCACATAGCCTGGTTCCTCTCTAGGTTTCTTCCTAGGTTTTGGCCTTTCTAGGGAGTTTTTCCTAGCCACCGTGCTTCTACACCTGCATTGCTTGCTGTTTGGGGTTTTAGGCGGGTTTCTGTACAGCACTCTGAGATATCAGCTGATGTACGAAGGGCTATATAAATACATTTGATTTGATTTGAGGTACAGATAGCGCAGATCATTTTGGGAAACTGATATAAACATTATAACCTAATACACAAGTAAAAAATTAAAAAGACTCACAAATATACATGAAATCAGAAAGCAGAGGCTTTTCCATCTAAGTCGCTGTGTGGATAACACACAAAAAGATAGATACAATACTGCATGAAATCAAAAGCTCTGTACAAAGACTGCCTGCCTTTAATTTCACTTTCATTGTTCTTACTGCATCAAAACCCCAAGCTGTTCATTCACTCTACATTTAAAGGACATACAAGGTGTGAGGTAAAACACACTCTGTCATGGCAGGAGACACCTGTCTGACAGAAGGTGGATGGAGCCTGACCACACTAAGAAACCTAAATATTACAAGCCAATCAGAGAGATGCTGTAGGAGCGTCTGGCAGGCAAGGAGATTTGCTGAAGCGAAATGCAGGGTTCAGAGATCATATCAGCATGGCACGTCTAACAAACTATGCCGACAATCCCTTTCAACTCCCCTCCGAGGTGGTTGGCATGTGCTGTTAAAGTCAATAGTGAAATGTGGGGAGCATATTGATTTTCTGCTGGTGTCTCCCATACATCATGGCATGTTTTGGCCTCTAGATTCTGACAGTCAGAGAGCTGGTCCAATTTAAAATCTCATGGCTCATTTCAGTTAACTTTTATGATATGATCTGAATACAGAGAGATGGTTTTCTGACATAATAAAAAGACAAGTGTATTGTAGCATTATTTTTCTTGTGCCAAATATAAAACAACAAATGTGTTTCAGAAAATAGTTTCATGCATAGTAAAATAAAATGTTAACACCTCGCTGAAATGGCATTTTCCTCAATCAAGTGAACACCAAAACATTTTCTAGTTTGGAATTTAACTTCGCAGTAATTCAGAAAGAAATTAGGCTAGTTCTTCTTGCTCATGTATAAATTCAATCTCAGAGTTGTACACTCTTAGAAAAAAAGGTGTTATCTAGAACCTAAAAGGGTTATTTGGCTGTCCTCATAGGATAACCCTTTTGAAGAACCCTTTTTGTTACAGTGAGAACCCTTTTGGGTTCCATGTAGAACCCAACTCTTTCCACAGAGGGTTCTTCATGGAACCCAAAAGGGCTACACCTGAAACCAAAAGTTTTTTAAAACTGGAACCAAAAAGGGTTATCCTATGGGGACAGCCAAATAACATCATTTAGACACATATCAGAGCAACAAATCATACCCTGAAATGATTATACATTTATATACAGTAATGCATATTGGACCGCATAAGACCATTAGGTTGTCGAGGTCTGTGATACTCTTTGCCAGGTACAGATACCATAATGCTGCTGATGTCCAGAGTTGGAACAGCTGAGTGCTTACATATTGGTCAAAGATAATACATTTCATGAAGACTATAAGGCTATCTGGACTGTGGACAGCAGTTTTAGACAGAGGTCATATGTCTTTAAGTGATTTAGTCTTGATAATACTGTCTGACCAGCAGGAGCATTAATGCAGTACGTGGAAATGGTTAAATAGTAGAACTGATGTTTGACAACAATTTCTGTCTTCAATGGGAGGCCAGACTAATTCAATTACTTTGAGTTCCATTTAAATGTATAAAGTGTTTTATTTGAGTAAAGTACAGAGAGCATCTGCCAATCCTCCCTCCTCTCCTTTGAAAGTGCTGGCAATGTTTATCTGCTCACAGCGTCATTGCTCTCAGTCAAATTGAAAACCCATCAGGACAAAGGTGTGCTCTAATTGCTTTTTCGGATAAAATAAATAACATCAGGAAAATGTTGATGGATTATTGGACCCTGGTGGTCATGGTTAGAGCGTTGGGCCAGTAACCGAAAGGTTGCCGGATCGAATCCCCTAGCTGACAAGGTACTGTATATAGAAAGTGTAACTCACTTTTGCAGTGCACCTTAAAGCCAAGTTGGCCTCATTAAATAGCTTTTTATGGCTTTTGAAACATAGCATGTTTGTAAAGCTTCAGTTTTACAATCTCTACCTTTCCGTCCCATATTGCTGGTGCTGAAATAGAATGTGTTCCATTTTCTCCATCTCCTCCTGACAGTAGTCACACCTCCTAGTCAGTTGTTTTCCTACCAATTTCAATATACTATTGAGCCTACTATTGAGCCTACTATTGAGCCTGCCTTCTCTCTCAATTTGAGGACCTCCCTGCCCTCACCTTTTCCTTGATCCTATATGTGTCTTCTCTTTCCCTCCCTCTTCCACAACTCTTACCATTTGTTTTTAGCCACTGTTCTTATCAACCCCATTGGCTTCTGCTTTACTGATTGACAATTCCATTTCAACATTAGGATGTTTGAGAACCTGCTTGGCGAGAACATCTACCTCCTCATTCCCCCATACTCCCACATGAACTGGTACCCAGAGGAACATCACAAATATCCCCATCTGTTTCACCCTATACAAACACTCCAAAATCTAATACAATAGATTGTGTCTGCTCAGAGACACAAATACATTTAAGCACATCAGTTCTGTGCAGGAGTCAGAATAGATGTTTACCCTGTTTGGCCTCACCTTCCCCACACTCTGCAGCCAAGAGTATAGGCAGCAACTCCATTGTGTAACCAGATAAATGATCTGTTGCTCTTTTTGTCACTGCCACCTTAAACTCAGTAACACTAAAAGCTCCTTAGATCCATCTGTGAATATATTCAAGAAAGCATAGTACTGTGTTGTTAAATGTTTGCTTACAATATTTACTGGATCTACTTTTACTTCTACTTACCCTCTCAAGCAACCCTAGGTCTATCTCCATCGGCTTCATGAGTTGTGAAGCTATAAGGCCTCACCTCAGTGGATTCCTAGTGTAGCTGCGCTTTCTACTGGACACTTTGTGAACCTAGCTAGACCAGTCAATTTATATTAGGTTACATCAGATCAACAAATCATACTAACATAGCAAATTGCCTTTATTAGGTTAAATATAATAATGAATACTCTAAGCATCACACTGAAGAAATGTATAATTAGTGTGTGCGTTTTGAAATAAATATTGAATCAGTAGCCTACGAATTAGCAATAAAAAAAGCCCCACTCATAGTCTTTGAAAATTAAACTACACTAGTGTGGAACACAAGTCTACCAAATACAATAACACCAAAGAGATTATATCAAACAAGCGCAGCTAATTGCATTCTGAGGTCAAGTGTTAAAAATATAAAAAATGCAATTCCATCACTTTATAATATAACCAGTAATACCACAACTCCTGGACTGCATTGCAACTCCCAGACTGCATTGAAACTCCCAGGATGCAATGCTCCACTGGCTAATGTTAGCAATTAGCAAGCCCAGCCAAAGTCTAAATATATATGTCATTACACATTTACTTTGGGTTAGAACCATATTATAATGCTCACATTAATATAATGCTGAATACATGTCCATTATGATGGTTAGCTAGCATACTAACTAGCCCAACTGCCACATCCAAAATAATGGTGTTTGCAACAATAACAGTCCAGATTACAGTTTTTCCCAATTGCGTACTCACTAAAATTGGAACTTGAAACGCAATAACCAAAACCTGAAACTCTTGTACCAAATCCCTAAACCAAGTCTGCAATGTTTCAAGCACAATTCTTGCTTTACACTCAGTTTTCAATTCTAAATCATACTTTTTGCTTAACACTACACACAGCTCTCTACATTAGGCACAACATTCAAAATTAAAATATCTTTAGTCCCTTTGGAAAGCAACCCCAATCACAATGCCAAGCTCTATACACTAATTGGCAACACCCACTCCTCACAGGTGTAAACACTAGTTGCTGAATTGTTCACATAGAAATCAGAGCTTTAGCACTATAAAAGGCCACAGATGAGCTCTCCTGTTTTGGAGGAAAATGGAAGTTAAAGAAGCAAGAGCTAGAGGTGAAGGGGTGAGAATAAGAGGAGGAAGAGGAGGACTAGGACAAGAAATGACAGTTGTCTCAGATGAGATCAGGGCCACATTGGTTAACCATGTGCTCATCCATGGATTGAGTATGAGGGAGGCTGGGCAGAGAGTTCAGCACAGCCTGAGCCACTACACGGTTGCATCTTTCATCCGTACATTCAGAAATGAGAACCAATAAGTTGCCTACCATCTACACTATGCTCTTTATGTATGTATACTGTAGTATACAGCAGTCCAACATATTAGTAGACCTATGTTACTCAGTGAATGTTGGCCAATGTTACAGTAATGTCATTTCATATTGAAAGAAAATAGATTAGTTTAGGTTAATGTAACCAATCATATCATATTTGTGGATCTTCTGCAGAACTGAGAGATGGCCAGGCCATGGTGGAAGACGCCGTCTGTTCACACTAGAACAGGAGACCTCTATTGTGAAAATGGGAGTGGAAAACAGTACCATTAGACTACGAGAAATCCAGAACCACATATTTGCAGACAACACAATATTCAATAATATTCACCAGATGGGCTTGTCTACATTGAACCATGTATTACAGTGCTACCGAATCCGGATGAAACAGGTCTATAGGGTGCCATTTCAGCGGAACTCAGAGAGGGTTAAAGAACAGCGCTATGATTATGTGCAAGTAAGTACGATACTATGAATTTACTATCATATCAGCACTGTATAGACAAATTACAGTACTGTATTCCAGTGTATTGTGCCTCACCATATTGACTGCTCTAGGTCTATGTCACATATTGTCTTGTCTGTTTCAGAGAGTCTTGGAGCTGGATGCCGCTGCAATTCAGAACGTTTATATTTACATTGATGAGGCTGGCTACAACCTAGCCAAAAGAAGGGGACGGAACATTATTGACCGCTGTGCCATTGTGAATGCCCCTGGACAGTGGGGAGGAAATATCACCATGTGCGCAGCTGTTTTGCTAACAGTGATTGAGTTATATTATTAGCCTAAATTATGACCTCCATAACCCACTTTACCATACCCTGGGTTTAGATAAACTGACATCTGGGTTTAGATGAATTGACATCTGTGTGAGTCAAGACATCTGTGTGAGTCAACCACCAAAGATCTTTCAAGTAGTGAGTGACATGTCAACTTACTGTATGCAATTAGCTTAGCATAAGCCATGCATTAGCATCCACTAACACATACAAGTGAAACCATAGTTGTAATGTTGACTGTGTAGGCTATATGCATATATCTAAAGCATCTAAATCTTTTAAAAAACAGTGGGCTCTGAGGGTAAAGGCTATTTTATTTCCCTCACTATTAGTTTGCCAAAAAAGAAACCAAGGTTGTTGTTAAAGGCATGCGAAATAGAACAGTGAGATGAGGCCGCTCAGTCTAGCCTGCTTATCGGACTACCAGTAGGCTACTTTATCGATCCCAGGACCTCATCAAGATGTTTTCTGTGGATGGGTAGAGACACACTGAAGAAGTCTATATCCAATCTGTTTTTTTTGCTCATCTAAAACGTTGTCTTGCTGTGTTTACGGACAGAAAAACCTCAGAAGAAAATGTTAAAACAAGTAATAAATCATCCAATTAAAAATGGATTTACATTAGGGTAGGTAGACTTCTTCCTAAGGAGCCTTGGCAGGAATCAGCTACTCTGTCTCCGTTTAACAATGCTGACATACTGTACTATCTTTTCACAATGGTCATTTCTATCTCACATGCCTCTGTGAGATAAAATAATGGCTCCATTTGTGTGTCAAATGAGACAGCCTGTGGAAAGTCCATGCACAGTGTGTCTTTTCATTGCCTCGATTCAAGCGTTTCATTGCCCGGCAAAAATGGCCCCTCCTGCCATTACGGGAGCTTGTCAAGTATTTCTGCTTTCATCTGTCTTCATCACATAGCTTGAAGTACAAAACATCAAGTCACCACTACAAAAGGCCAACCTCTTACTCCACCTTCTCACACACCCTTTCAATGAAGTCTCCATTCTGATGCATGAGTTTATTATCTGAAAAATAGGTTCATCTTCTTCCTCAGCATTTTACTGGCTCAACATAACTTCTATTGAGCTCTGGCTGCTACATTAACTAATTGCTAAAAGGTTAAGGCTAATGAGGGAACTTTCAGCTCCAGCTGGCTGTGATTTATCTTCTTTTTATTTTTTATTTTTACAAGTCAGTAATATCTCATCATTGGACACTCTGGAATGCCGTGGGACTTGCAGCCTACACTTGTCAACATCTGCCAGGAGCAGGGGAACTGATTATAGGATAGAAAACTGGTATTTAGTCTGTAAACCAATCACACAACTTTATTCAAAAGACAAATTTGTGTCTCTCCAATGCCAGTCACAAAGGTGATCTTAATCATGTTTGACTGTTCAATAAATCTCAAGCCATAATGCAAAAGAAGCCATGGGGAAATTATGAATATCACTATACAAATTGTAAGTGGTTTGAATATCCTCTTCAACCCTTATTGCTATTCAGCTTATTTCTTTCACAACCCATGGCAGCAACAGGCACACAAAAAAGGCAGCAAAATGTTTTTAGTTGGATGTAGCTTCTTTAGATAGACAGGTACGAAAGCTCCAGCTTAACAAGAGGATTCGGAAATGGGAAGCTTGTCACCGGTAACAACACTGCTGGTAACACAATCTGTTTGTGTCCCTAGCTAAACATGAACACAATTTATGCCCGCATTTTAAGCCTGCATACCCAAACTCTTGATTAGATGGGAGAAAAGACTGTCTGAAGAGGACCATCCCCCAATAGTTTTTTTCCTTTCAAAATGTCAGAGAGAAGCCAACATCCTCCTTAGACCTTGTGCTATTGCTTAGCTTACGTTTCTTGAAGGTTTGGGATATGCGAAACTAAGTTGGATGCACAAAATAATTACATGGTCAATTCATCAAATGAAATATGTATTATTTATATGAAAATGAAAGGGTGCACCTCATTTATGTCACACTTAAACATTTCAGATGATTTATAAAATGTGTTTTGGATAGCGCAATTACTAGGTAGGAAGAAGAAAAAAGATTAAATAAATAAATACATACCCCCTGTCCATATAAACGGTACCAAATTAAAATAATTGTTACAAAATTGTTTAGCTATTTCCATTCTTCCAACATGTGGTTGCCTGACAGGTCAAATGTGACTCTAATTGGATCCTTTCGTCCCTCCCCATTGACACTGCAGGTGACCAGAAAAGAAAGGAACTGCATACATGGCCAAACCAAAGTAAATACCGCCGGAACCTATTATATTCTTCATTCAACACCAAAAGTAATGTATGTTCCATGACTAGCAGTGTCGCATTTTATGAACTGATTACTATTTCAATCACAGTGGTGAGGCATTAGCCTGCCATGGTGTCGGAAATAACACATAGTTCATGTGATGGTTGTTTATAAAACATTCGATATTAGATCAGAGTAAATCGATGCCTGCATGTTTACTTATTTACCTATCAAAATCAGAGGTATAAGCGAAACAAGGATAGAGGTGTTCCCAAACCGTAGACCATCTCTTCACTCAACAAGCACAACCTGAACAATCAAAGGATTTGATGGATGGAGTTCTTCAGACTTTTAATGACATCTCCCATGTAGAAAAATAGATTTATTGAACAATTTAATTTTCTTAATCATCACAACTCTGTCTGATAATTCAAATATTTGTGTTTGCTTGAAGTAAGGTTTTTACTTGTCATCAGCATGAAGTGCATTCTGAGTTGTTTCAGTTAAAAGGCATAATATGTTGTTGGGTGATTCATTGAACAGATATTGTATTTTTCTGGGATGAGCTCTAGCAGCCCACAGCACTTCATCAGATGTTCTAGCATAATGTCACATTTTTCTGCCATGTGGTGTCAGTGCAAAGAAAAAACTGGAGCCTTTGCAATCTGTTGCTCCCAAGAGTAGATTACCTGAGGATGGTCGGTGGCCTTATCATTTCGGTCTAGTTTCTAAATCTACAACCATATTGTTATGAATGAAGTTAATGTGGAACAATTTGACTATAAATTGTACCCAGTGTAAATAAACCATAAGATACAGTTTCACAAGAGCATGATTTCAGATACTGTTATTTCTATAGCTGCATGGCTTTTCAACATGGCTTTCCCTTGTACATTGTTGCTTTTGTTCTTGCTGAATATTTGCCATTGATCCCTCCATACTATTGATATCCTCCAGCAGTTGAGCACATTCTCTCACGCAGCCTTTTGTCCTTCAGTAACAATGTTTGAACAGCTCCTGTCGAGACTGTTTTTCATCATCTAAACCCTCTATGATACCATTTCCATGCCTACACTCTGTAAGGGTCTCTTCTTATGCACATGCCCAAGAAAACAGTCTAATAGGAAATACTCCAGGCACATAGTGCCATAATCACATGCTGAACCAGATATTCCAATATGAAAAAAAGGTATGTTAAGCATTAAATTAATAACAAGACGAAAATGTCACGTCTAAAGTCATTTCAGTGTGTGTTCCTTGTGTTGATTGCCACTATGTGTGGAAGTTCTAAAGTTATTGCCATAGAGACCATCTATCCTACGTTTATCATGTTGATTCCTCTAGAGGGTTTCTTGAATATCAATCAGGGAACCATGTTTTCATTCACTTTGTTTTCCACAATCATTATTTGCTTGATGTTGATCACCTTCTTTGTCTAACATTGATTTGGAATGGATGGCTATTAACACACTGGTACAGCTTTTAGTGAGAGAATTATTGTTGAACTAATTATTTCATATTCCAGTGTTATTTAAAAAAAAAATGTAAGCCTACATTTGTTGTTCACTAGTTTACTCCAATTAGAAGACGGGTGGTAGGGTTAGAAAGTAATAAAGGAAAACACAATATTTAAAAAAATATATATGTGTCACGTTCGTCATAACGAGGAGACCAAGGCGCAGCGTGATATGAATACATTCCTCTTTAATGAAAGAGAACACTGAACAAATTATACAAAACGAACGTGACGCTACATATAACGAGTGCTGACATGCAACTAACCATAGAGAATAACCCAGAAAACCAAAATGGAAATGGCAACCTAAATAGGATCCCCTATCAGAGACAACGATAAACAGCTGTCTCTGATTGGGAACCAATTCAGGCCACCATAGACCTACATTTACCTAGACAATAACCAAAATCCCATAGATATACAAAAAACCCTAGAAAACAAAACACATATACCACCCTCTTCACACCCTGCCCTAACCAAAATAATAAAGAAAACAAAGATAACTAAGGTCAGGGCGTGACAGTATGTATGTACACTACCGTTCAAAATGTTGTGGTCAGTTAGAAATGTCCTTGTTTTTGAAAGAAAATTTAAAACATTATCCATTAAAATAACATCATATTGATCAGAAATACAGTGTAGACATTGTTAATGTTGTAAATGACTATTGTAGCTGGAAACGGCAGATTTTTTATGGAATATCTACATAGGCGTACAGAGGCCCATTATCAGCAACCATCACTCTCCTGTGTTCCAATGGCACATTGTGTTAGCTAATCCAAGTTTATAATTGTAAAAGGCTAATAGATCATTAGAAAACCCTTTTGCAATTATGTTAGCACAGCTGAAAACTGTTGTCCTGATTAAAGAAGCAATAAAGTTGAGTATCTGGAGCATCAGCATGTGTGGGTTCGATTACAGGCTCAACATGTCCAGAAACAGATAACCTTCTTCTGAAACTCATCAGTCTATTCTTGTTCTGAGAAATGAAGATATTCCATGCGAGAAATTGCCAAGAAATTGAAGATCTCGTACAATGCTGTGTACTACTCCCTTCACAGAACAGAAGAGGAGTGGGAGGCCCCGGTGCACAACTGAGCAAGAGGACAAGTACATTAGAGTGTCTAGTTTGAAAAACAGGTGCCTCCCATGTCCTCAACTGGCAGCTTCATTAAATAGTAACTGCAAAACACCAGTCTCAATGTTAACAGTGAAGAGGCGACTCCGGAATGCTGGCTTTCTAGGCAGAGTTCCTCTGTCCAGTGTCTGTGTTATTTTGCACATCTTAATCTTTCATGTTTATTGGCCAGTCTGAGATATGGCATTTTCTTTGCAACTCTTCCTAGAAGGCCAGCAACCTGGAGTCGCCTCTTCACTGTTTACGTTGAGACTGGTGTTTTGCCATTCCTGGACCTGTGACCAAAAACAAACTACGTATGAACTGTACCAAAATAAATTATCTAATGATTCTGTCTCTTCGCAGAAAAATCTGCAGAGCTGGGAAGGTTGTATCCCCGATATAAATACAATTCTATTGGTTGCAAGAATTTTGTATAGTAATTTAAATTGAACAATTCTAAGTTTTGAATCTGGCGTCATTTTGCATATCAGTTCATAAACTGTGTGTCATGGAATTGGTACGTCAACTCTCTTCCTAACTATTTTGCAATGTATATGGCACAGATGTCAATTTCTTGTTCCTTAAATAAAACAAATATACTTTATCACATTTGTCTTTAACCATTTGTAGTCTTTAATGCAGGACCGACAAACAATTTCCTTACCTTTTCCCCTCCACTTTCCACTTCCATTTTTCAGTAATGCTGCATTTAGTTGGTTGTAATTTTGAGTATAGCAGACATGTCCATATGTTTTTGTTAGCTGCATGTGTGACAACTTCACGAGTCCAATTTATTATATAATTTACGAAGATTATACCTTTTTTTTAAATCAGTTAGTATATTTGAGCTTCACCACAATATTTGTTGTATTATTTGTTCTTCCATTTCTGGTGGATTAAATTGAAATTGCAACCAACTTTCTATGGCTTGTTTTAAAAATAGTGATATTTGGGAAAGAATTTCCTTTTCAAATAAGTGAGAGGTTGTAATCTGAATAAAGGGAAAAGGGCCATTCTTGAACATAGGGTGAGACATTCTTATTCATTTGCTAGAGAACCAGTTCTGATTTAAGTATAACTTTTGTATGACTGATGCCTATAGTGAGCAGTCTAAGGATATATTATTTAATACTTCCTGCCTCCCAAATTCATATTAATTATTTAAATAGGCCAGTTTAATTTTGTCTGGTTTGCCATTCCAAATAAAATTGAATATTTTTTTCTCATATGATTTAAAAAACAGTTTGCTACGAGTAGGCAAGACAATAAGCAAATAGGTGAACTGGAATATGACTAAATAGTTAATCAGGGTGATATTCCACAAATAGACATGTATTTACATTTCCATGGTAGCAAGATCTTATGTTAACTTTCTATTAAAATGTATTGGAGTGGGATAATTTATTTATTTTGTATACAGAGTATATCCACATCACCATCAGACCATTTTATTGGTAAACTACACGGTAATGTCAAAGTTGTATTTTTTTTTGTGATCCAATACGTAATATAGTACACTTATCATATATTGGTTGTAATCCAGAGAGGTTAAAAAATGTCTAGATCCGCTATGATGTTGTGGAGGGATCCAAGTCGTGGATTTAAAAGAAAACATGAAAACACCTTTGTTTTTAAGCCCTGGATTTCTAATCCCTTGATATTATTGTTAGATTTGATTTTAATAGCTAACATTTCGATGGCGATAATAAATAGTTATGCCGGTCTGATTAGAATGAATAATGTCTGAGCAAACCTTTTAAATTCGATGTGCTATACATTTCGCAGATATTTTTGCATCACAACAATAAAGGGTAAGGGGCGTCCAATTTTTTAAGTTTATATTTACCACTTGTATCCTGTTTTTCCTCAAACTTATTCTGAGCCTCGATGGTACCGTTTTTATTGATATCTATATGTTCTGTTACACCTTCTATTTAATTTGGTAGACTCTTTTGACCTAAATTGCTTTTGTTTTGGAGATGAGTACTGAATAGCATGGCCTCTAAAGGCACATTCAAAAGTGTCCCATACAATAAGGGAATTTGCTGTACCTATGTTAGGTTGGAAAAATTATGTTATACATTCCTCTCTCCTAGACAAGTTAACAAGTTATCCAATAGGCTTTGATTACATTTCAAATATCCTTGCCCATGTGGAAATTCAGCAAGAGCAATGTACAGTATACAGTGGGGAGAACAAGTATTTGATACACTGCAGGTTTTCCTACTTGCAAAGCATGTAGAGGTCTGTAATTTTTATCATAGGTACACTTCAACTGTTAGAGACGGAATCTAAAACAAAAATCTAGAAAATCATGTTGTATTATTTTTAAGTGGCTAACAACCTGATTCCCTCAGTAAGAGCATTGAAGATGGGTCGTGGCTGGGTCTTCCAGCATGACAACGACCCAAAACACACAGCCAGGGCAACTAAAGTGTGGCTCCGTAAGAAGCATCTCAAGGTCCTGGAGTGGCCTAGCCAGTCTCCAGACCTGAACCCAATAGAAAATCTTTGGAGGGAGCTGAAAGTCCGTATTGCCCAGCGACAGCCCCGAAACCTGAAGAATCTGGAGAAGGTCTGTATGGAGGTGTGGGCCAAAATCCCTGCTGCAGTGTGTGCAAACCTGGTCAAGAACTACAGCAAACGTATGATCTCTGTAATTGCAAACAAAGGTTACTGTGCCAAATATTAAGTTCTGCTTTTCTGATGTATCAAATAATTATGTCATGCAATAAAATGCAAATTAATTACTTAAAAATCATACAATGTGATTTTCTGGATTTTTGTTTTAGATTCCGTCTCTCACAGTTGAAGTGTACCTATGATAAAAATTACAAACCTCTACATGCTTTGTAAGTTGGAAAACCTGCAAAATCGGCAGTGTATCAAATACTTGTTCTCCCCATTGTATGCCAATTATCTGATGGTCCGACCTCATTATGTCCCTGATCAACACTTTTTAAACTTTTGGTGCCAATGAGAATGACATAAGAAAGAAGTCAAGACCACTAGCTTGAATGAGCCTCTGTCATGTATACCTCACTATGTCAGGATATTTAAGCCTCCCTATATCCACTAGTTCCAATATATTCATGACATTCACAATTTCCTTAAGAGCATGAGGGTGGTAGTTTGTAGTGTGATTTCCTAAATGGTCCATTGAGGTATTTAAAACAGTATTATAATCTCCCACCATAATAATAGAGTATTGTATTGCTTGTAGGGTTGACCATTTATTATATATATTTTCAAAGATGTGTGGATCATCATTATTTGTTCCGTAAAGGTTAATGAGCCATATCTGTTTATGGTCCAATGACATATTTTAAAACATCTTGTAACGACTCTCGTGGGTTGAAGAAGGAGACCAAGGTGCAGCGTGGTAGGCGTTCATGTTATTTAATCAACTGAACACCGCAACAAAATAACAAAGTAGAAAAAACAAAAGCGCACAGTTCTGTCAGGCAACAAAATAGCTAAACAGAAAATAACTACCCACAAACACAGGTGGGAAAAAGGCTGCCTAAGTATGATTCCCAATCAGAGACAACGATAGACAGCTGCCTCTGATTGGGAACCATACTCGGACAAAACAAAGAAATAGACAACATAGAATGCCCACCCCAAATCACACCCTGACCTAACCAAATAGAGAAATAAAACGGCTCTCTAAGGTCAGGGCGTGACACATCTATCTACCTTGCGGATCTGTATGGACAATTTGCACATTTGGATCAAAATTACTGTTAATATCATCACCCCTTTTGAGTGTCTTTGCCCATGGGAGCAGTATATTTCACCCCCCCCCCCCGACCTTTTTCCACACAACTTAATATAAAATTGTTGAATGAGTTTCTTGTAAACAATAGATATTATATTCCTTCTCTTTGAGCCAGGTAAATATGTCTTCTTTTCCTATTATTTGCTAAGCCATTGCAACTATGTCTGGCCATACTTATTTCACCATTTAGCTGTACCATGATATTTGCATTGCTACTAAATAACCCTCCAATTGTTCTCCATTATTTCACCCACTAAAGCCCCTCCCCATCTCAAGCTGGGTTGTCATCCCAGTGACCGGCAGACCACTACTATCCCCCCGGATCCCTAGGCCCCCAGAGAGGCCAGGACCCATCCTCTGAAAAAAGCACACAGTGCCACCCACAGAACAGAAGCAGATCCGAGGTGATAGAGATCAGATCCACCCCTTTCCCTGAAACACAGACGCTGGTCCCCGTTGTGACCATTTTCCCAAGCATCTCTGTGCAGTCAGACCTTTGATTATTTTGTGCCACCATGGTCACAATAATATGCCCCCTCTCTGAGTGTCCGAGTGCGACCCTCTCCCCATGGGTTACTGCAGCCAGTGTTGCCAGCACTGCCACTACCTGGGTGGGGGTACCCCACCAGAATCCCCATCGGCTAGGTACAAGGGCATCAAGGTTCTCATTAGCAGCTTTGAGAATTTCCTTGTACTGTATATTATGCTCCCCCATTAGGGGGCAATGGCTTTTTAGGACCAACCCTGCCAGGCAGGCTCAGAATCTTGAGGGGACGGTGCTGCTCTAGTAGGTTCTCTTACCACATTTATCTTTCTGTTTTGGATGCATATAGGCAACTTAGAGCAGGCCCATAATACAGATAAGGACTTCTCTTTAGTGTATGGGTTGCTCAGGTGGGTGTCTAAGGTATATGGTTGGGGACCGTTCCATCATGATAGGACAATAAATAAATCAATTCGATTTTTAAATGTATATCTGTAATCTGCACAAATTGAAAGCTCTCTCTCACAACCCCTGCTCACAGACACACATTGGCACAGTTTCCTTTCTCACTCACTCAATACCACACTTTTCCAAACACAAAACACACACTACACCTTCCATCACAATACATCAAATCAAATTTTATTGGTCACATACACATGGTTAACAGATGTTAATGTGAGTGCAGCGTAAATGCTTGTGGTTCTAGTTCCGACAGTGCAGTATTATATAACAAGTAATCTAACAATTCCCCAACAACTACCCAATACACACAAATCGGAAGGGGTGAATGAGAATATGTACATATAAGTATATGGATGAGAAATGGCCGAGCGGCATAGGCAAGGTGCAGTAGATGGTATAAAATACAGTATATACATGTGATATGAGTAATGTAAGATATGTAAACAATATTTAAAGTGACATTGTTTAAAGTGACTCGTGATCCATTTACTAAAGTGTCCAGTGATTGGGTCTCGATGTAGGCAGCAGCCTGTCTGAGTTAGTGATTGTTGTTTAGCAGTCTGATGGCCTCGATCTCTCGGTCCCAGCTTTGATGCACCTGTACTGACCTCGGCTTCTGGATGGTAGCAGTGTGAACAGGCAGTGGCTCAGATGGTTGTTCTTGATGATCTTTTTGGCCTTCCTGTGACATCGAGTGCTATAGGTGTCCTGGAGGGCAGGTAGTTTGCCCCCGGTGATGCGTTGTGCAGACCGCACCACCCTCTGGAGAGCCTTGCGGTTGAGGGCGGTGCAGTTGCCATATCAGACTGTGATACAGCCCGACAGGATGCTCTCGATTCTGCATCTGTAAAAGTTTGTCAGGGTTTTGGATGACAAGCCACATTTCTTCAGCCTGGGTCCACTGTCTGTGTGGGTGGATCATTTCAGTTTGTCTGTGATGTGTACGCCAAGGAACTTTCCACCTTTTCCACTGCTGGCCCTTCGATGTGGATAAGGGGGTGCTCCCTCTGCTGTTTCCTGAAGTCCAAGATCATCTCCTTAGTTTTGTTGACGTTGAGTGAGAGGTTGTTTTCCTGACACCACTCTCCGAGTGCCCTCACCTCCTTCCTGTAGGCTGTCTCATTATTGCTGTTGATCAAGCCCACTACTCTTGTGTCGTCTGAAAACTTGATGATTGAGTTGGAGGCGTGCATGGCCACGCAGTCGTGGCTGAACAGGGAGTAGTGCAGAGGGATGGGAAAACCCCCTTGTGGGGCCCCAGTGTTGAGGGTCAGTGAAGTGGGGATGTTGTGGGGGCGGATTGTCAGAAAGTCCAGGACCCAGCTGCACAGGGCGGGGTTGAGCCTCAGGGCCTCCAGCTTGATAATGAGCTTGAAGGGTACATTGGTGTTGAATGCTGAGCTGTAGTCAATGAACATCATTCTTACATAGGTATAATTGTTGTCCAGATGGGATAAGGCAGTGTGCAATGTGATGGCGATTGCGTCATCTGTAGACCTGTTGGGGCGGTATGCAAACTGAAGTGGGTCTAGGGTGGCCGGTAAGGTGGCTGTGATATGATCACTGACTAGCCTCTCAAAGCACTTGATGATGACAGAAGTGAGTGCTACGGGGCGATAGTAATTTAGTTCAGTTATCTTTGCCTTCTTGGGTACAGGAACATTGGTAGCCATATTAAAGCATGTGGAGACAACAGACTGGGATAGGGAGTGATTAAATATGTCCGTAAACACATCAGCCAGCTGGTCTGCGTATGCGCTGAGGACATGGCTTGGGATGCCATCTGGGCCAGCAGCCTTGCGAGGGTTGACAAGTTTAAATGTTTTACTCACTTCAGCCACTGAGAAGGAGAGGGAGGGTGCAATCTTTGTTAGCGAGCCGTGACGGGTGCACTGTGTAATCCTCAAAGCGGGCAAAGAAGGTGTCTAGTTTGTTTTTATTTACACTGTATATCATACACTGTATATATTCAGCCATATTTCCAGGTTTCCATATTTCCATGGTTAAATGCGGTGGATCGCGCTTTCAGTTTTGCTCGAAAGCCGCCACCCATCCACGCTTTCTGGTTAGGGTAGGTTTTAATAGTCACAGTGGGTACAACATTTCCGATGCACTTATTTATAAACGCACTCACCGAGTCAGCGTATAGATCGGTACTGTTCTCTGAGGCTCACAAGAACATATTCCAGACCACGTGATCAAAACAGTCTTGAAGAGTGGCTTCCGATTGATCAGACCAGAGTTGAATGATTCTCGTCACTGGTACATCCTGTGAGTTTCTGTTTGTAAGTTGGGACGAGCAAGATTGCGTCGTGGTCGGATTTGCCGAAGGGAGGGCAGGGGAGGGCTTTGTATGCATCGCGGAAGTTAGAGTACCAGTGGTCGAGAGTATTAGCCCTATGTGTTGTGCAATCAATATGCTGATAGATTTTTAGGTTGCATTGTTCTCAAATTTGCTACAATAAATGCACCCTTCGGATGATATATACCAGTTAACATAGTTCAGTGAACTTCATTTGAGGACTGTCTTGGTGTTTGCTTGAGGGGGGCATGTACACAGCTGTAACTATAACTGACAATAATTCTCTTGGTAGGTAGAATGGCTAACATTTGATTGTAAGGAATTCTAGGTCAGGTGAGCAGAAGGACTTGAGTTCCTGTATGTTGTTATGATTGCCATGAGTTGTTATTCATGAAGCATTCACCCCCGGCCTTCCTCTTCCCAGAGAGGTGTTTATCTCTGTCGGCGTGATGCATGGAGAAGCCCGGTGGCTGAATCGATTCCGACAACATATCTCGAGAGATCCAGGTTTCCGGAAAACAGAGAATGTTACAATCTCTGAAGTCTCTCTGGAAGGCAATCCTTGCATGAATTTCGTCTATCTTGTTGTCAAGAGACAGGACATTGGTGAGTAGTATACTCAGGAGCCATGGGTGATGTTCCCGTTTATGAAGCCTGACCAGAAGACCACTACATCTGCCCCTTCTGCGTCGCTGTTGTTTGAGGTCAGCTGCTGGGATTAGATCCATTGTCCTCTGTGGTGATCTGAAGAGAGGATCCGCTTCGGGAAAGTTGTATTCCTGGTCGTAATGTTGGTAAGTTGATGTTGCTTTTATATCCAATAGTTATTCCCTGCTATATGTAATAAGACTTAAGATTTCCTTGGGTAACTATGTTAAAAATTATTTAAAAAACTAAATACTGCATAGTTTCCGACCATCTCTGTCGGCGCCCAAATACTGTGTCTTCTATGTCTTCTGTTTGCTGTGTTTTTATCTCCAGTATATTTGTGTTCCAATTAGTGATATTTGAAGATGTATCATTTTGCTAGTTACCCTTTCGTCTGATGCTATCTTATACATTTATGAAATACTATGAATGGAAAATGACCTATGGGACTCCCAATCACGGCCAGATGTGATGCAGCCTGGATTCAAACCGGGTACTGCCTCTTACACTGAGATGCAGTGGCTTAGACAACTGCACCACTCGGGAGCCCAACAAATTATTTTACAACATTCCCTATCTTGAAAGGTGTAGTGTAGATGTAGTTTATTTAACAATTGTTTTAGTTTATTGCTTTTCTATCTATTTTTGATTTATTATTACAATCCCTACAATGGCTAGTATTGGGTGTTCAATTATTTGAGAACCTCTATGAGAACTTTTAAATGTTTAGAATAGCCATGGAGTAGTCATTGTGTTTCAGAACATTTGTTTGTCCATATAAAGTTTATTGATTACGAGAACTACACGCTTCCCTTTTAATCTATTTTCTGTGAAGATTGGGTACATAACGTCGCGCTGTTCTGCAATCTCAATCAAATGTACTTATAAAGCCCTTCTTACATCGGCTGATGTCACAAAGTGCTGTACAGAAACTGAGCTTAAAACCCCAAACAGCAAGCAATGGGTAGAAGCACGGGGGCTAGGAACAACTCCCTAAAAGGCCAGAACCTAGGAAGAAACCTAGAGAGTAACAAGGCTATGACTGTGCCGGGTGGAGATTATAACAGAACATGGCCAAGATGTTCAAATGTTCATAGATGACCAGCAGGGTAAAATAATAATAATCACAGTGGTTGTGAAGGGTGCAACAGGTCAGCACCTCAGGAGTAAATGTCAGTTGGCTTTTCATAGCCGATCATTGAGTATCTCTACCGCTCCTGCTGTCAGGGTTCCAGGTCAGGGTTCCATAGCCGCAGGCTGAACAGCTGAAACTGGAGCAGCAGCACGGCCAGGTGGACTGGGAACAGCAAGGAGTCATCGGGCCAGGTAGTCCTGAGGCATGGTCCTAGGGCTCAGGTCCTCCGAGAGAGAGAGAAAGAAAGTGCATACTTAAATTCACACAGGACACCGGATAAGACAGGAAAAATACTCCAGATATAACAGACTGACCCTAGTCCCCGACACATAGACTTCTGCAGCATAAATAGTGGAGGGTAAGACAGGATGGGTCGGGAGACACTGTGGGCCTGTCCGACGACAGCCACGGACAGGGCCAAACAGGCAGGATATAACCGCACCCACTTTGCCAAAGCACAGCCCCCACACCACTAGAGGGATATCTTCAACTACCAACTTACCAAGAAAAGGGCGAGTATAACCCACAAAGTTCTCTGCCACGGCATCAACCCGGACAGGAAGATCACATCAGTGACTCAACCCACTCAAGTGACGCACCTCTCCTAGGGACGGCATGAAAGAGCACCAGTAAGCCAGTGACTCAGCCCCTGTAATAGGGTTTGAGGCAGAGAATCCCAGTGGAGAGAGGGGAACCAGCCAGTCAGAGACAGCAAGGGCAGTTGGTTGCTCCAGTGTCTTTACGTTCACCTTCACACTCCTGGCCAGACTACACTCAGTCATAGGACCTACTGAAGAGATGAGTCTTCAATAAAGATTTAAAGGTTGCGACCGAGTCTATGTCTCTCACATGGATAGGCAGACCATTCCATTAAAAATTGAGCTCTATAGGAGAACGCCCTGCCCCCGGCTGTTTGCTTAGAAATTCTAGGGTCAGTAAGGAGGCCTGTGTCTTGTGACCGTAGCGTACCTGTAGGTATGTACGGCAGGACCAAATCGGAAAGATAGGTAGGAGCAAGCCCATGTAATTCTTTGTAGGTTAGCAGTAAAACCTTGAAATCAGCCCTTGCCTTAACAGGAAGCCAGTGTAGAGAGGTTAGCACTGGAGTAATATGATCACATTTTTGGGTTCTAGTCAAGATTATAGCAGCCGTGTTTAGTACTAACTGAAGTTTATTTAATGCCTTATCTGGGTAGCCGGAAAGTAGAGCATTGCTGTAGTCTGACCTAGAAGTGACAAAAGCACGGATACGTGCAATGTTGCGTAGATGGAAAAAAACTTCCTTGAAACAGTCTTGATATGTTCGTCAAAAGAGAGATCAGGGTCCAGAGTAACGCTGAGGTCCTTCACAGTTTTATTTGACACGACTGTACAATCATCAAGATTAATTGTCAGATTCAACAGAAAATGTCTTTGTTTCTTGGGACGTAGAACAAGCATCTCTGTTTTGTCTGAGTTTAAAAGTAGAACATTTTCCACCATCCACTTCCTTATGACTGAAACACAGGCTTCCAGGGAGGGCAATTTTGGGGCTTCACCATGTTCCATCGAAATGTACAGCTGTGTGTCATCCGCATAGCAGTGAAAGTTAACATTAACAAAGTTTCCGATTGACATCACCAAGAGGTAAAATATATAGTGAAAACAAAACACCAACATTTACAGTTGATTAGTCAGAGGACAAACCATCCACAGAGACAAACTGATATCTTTCCGACAGATAAGATCTAAACCAGGACAGAACTTGTCCGTGTAGACCAATTTGGGTTTCCAATCTCTCCAAAAGAATGTGGTGATCAATGATATCCAAAGCAGCACTTAGGTCTAGGAGCACGAGGACAGATGCAGAGCCTTGGTATGATTCCATTAAAAGGTTATTTATCACCTTCACAAGTGCAGTCTCAGTACTATGATGGGGTCTAAAACCAGACTGAAGCGTTTCGTATACACTGTTTGTCTTCAGGAAGGCAGTGAGTTGCTGCGCAACAGCTTTAAAAAAAAAAGTAATTCGATATAGGCCGATAGTTTGTTATATTTTCTGAGTCAAGGTTTGGCTTTTTCAAGAGAGGCTTTATTATTGCCACTTTTAGTGAGTTTGGTACACATCTGGTGGATAGAGAGCCATTTATTATGTTCAACATAGGAGGGCCAAACACAGGAAGCAGCTCCTTCAGTAGTTTAGCTGGAATAGGGTCAATGTGTCATCAATGTGTCAAGAGATATGATACTGAGAAACTTGAGTGTCTCCCTTGATCCTAGGTCTTGGCAGAATTGTGCAGACTCAGGACAACTGAGCTTTGGAGGAATTCGCAGATTTAAAGATGTGTAATTTGCTTTCTAATCATGATCTTTTCCTCAAAGAAGTTCATGAATGTATCACTGCTGAAGTGAAAGCCATCCGCTCTTAGGGAATGCTGCTTTTTAATTAGCTTTACGACAGTATCAAAAATACATTTTGGATTGTTCTTATTTTCCTCAATTAAGTTGGAAAAATAGGTTGATAGAGCATCAGTGAGGGCTCTTTGATACTGCACGTTACTGTCTTGCTAAGCTAGTCGGAAGACTTCCAGTTTGGTGTTGAGCCATTTCCGTTCCAATTTTCTGGAAGCTTGCTTCAGTGCTCGGGTATTTTCTGTATAGCAGGGAGCAAGTTTCTTATGACAAATGTTTTTGTTTTTAGGGGTGTGACTGCATCTAGGGTATTGCGCAAGGTTAAATAGAGTTCCTCAGCTAGGTGGTTAACTGATTTTTGTATTCTGACGTCCTTGGGTAGGCAGAGGGAGTCTGGAAGGGCATCTAGGAATCTTTGGGTTGTCCGAGAATTTATAGCACGACTTTTGATGATCCTTGGTTGGGGTCTGAGCAGATTATTTGTTGCGATTGCAAATGTAATAAAATGGTGGTCCAGGATTATGAGGAAACACATTAAGATCCACAACATTTAATCCACAGGACAAAACTAGGTACAGAGTATGACTGTGGCAGTGAGGAGGTCGGGAGACATGTTGGACAAAACCCACAGAGTTGATTATGGTTCCGAAAGCCTTTTGGAGTGGGTCTGTGGACTTTTCCATGTGAATATTAAAGTTACCAAAAAAAGTAATATAATCTACCAAGACTACATGTCCTGATAGGATTTCAGGGAACTCAGTGAGGAACACAGCATATGGCCCAGGAGGCCTGTAAACAGTAGCTATAAAAAGTGATTGAGTAGGCTGCATAGATTTCATGACTAGAAGCTCAAAAGACAAAAAACGTTGTTTGTTTTTGTTAGCAACACTTCCACCTTTGCGGGATGCGCGGGGATATGGTCACTAGTGTAACCAGGAGGTGAGGCCTCATTTAACACAGTAAATTCATCAGGCTTGAGCCATGTTACAGTCAGGCCAATCACATCAAGATTATGATCAGTGATTAGATAATTGACTATAACTGCCTTGGAAGTGAGGGATCTAACATTAAGTACCCCTATTTTGAGATGTGAGTAATCACAATCTCTTCCAATGATTGCAGGAATGGAGGAGGTCTTTATTCCAGTTAGATTGCTAAGACAAACACCGCCATGTTTAGTTTTGCCCAACCTAGGTCGAGGCACAGACACAGTCTCAATGGGGATAGCTGAGCTGATTACACTGACTGTGCTAGTGGCTGACTCCACTAAGCTGGCAGGCTGGCTAACAGCCTGCTGCCTGGCCTGCACCCTATCTCATTGTGGAGCTAGGGGAGATAGAGCCCTGTCTATGTTCGTAGATGAGATGAGAGCTCCACTCCAGCTAGGATGGAGTCTGTCACTCCTCAACAGGCCAGGCTTGGTCCTTTTTGTGGGTGAGTCCCAGAAAGAGTGCCACTGATCTACAAATTCTATCTTTTGGGAGGGGCAGAAAACAGTTTTCCACCAGCGATTGAGTTGTGAGACTCTGCTGTAGAGCTCATCACTCCCCCTAACTGGGAGGGGGCCAGAGACAATTACTCGAT
Source organism: Oncorhynchus kisutch (assembly GCF_002021735.2). NCBI lineage: Eukaryota > Metazoa > Chordata > Actinopteri > Salmoniformes > Salmonidae > Oncorhynchus > Oncorhynchus kisutch. The sequence goes on along the minus strand of NC_034174.2, from coordinate 28,512,096 downwards.
GCCGACACATCTTTCTAGCTGATTTACACTCTGAAGCTATGTTGCGCCTGGTGACCTCTGACTGTTTCATCCTAACATCGTTGGTGCCGACATGGATAACAATATCCCTATACTCTCTACACTCGCCAGTTTTAGCTTTAGCCAGCACCATCTTCAGATTAGCCTTAACATCAGTAGCCCAGCCCCCTGGTAAACAGTGTATGATCGCTGGATGATTCGTTTTAAGTCTAATACGGCGGGTAATGGAGTCGCTGGTGACTAGGGTTTTTAATTTGTTAGAGCTAATGGTGGGATGCTCAAGCGTCTTCAGACGCGAGAGGAGTAGAGACCAGAGAAGGCTTGGACTCTGACTCTGACTCGTTGCTTAACTTTTTATGGCTGCAGGGGCAGTATTGAGTAGCTTGGATGAAAAGGTGCCCATATCAAACGGCCTGCTCCTCAGTCATAGTTGCTAATATTTGCATATTATTGTTAGTATTGGATAGAAAACACTCTTACGTTTCTAACACTGTTTGAATGATTTCTGTGAGTATAACAGAACTCATATTGGCAGGCAAAATCCTGAGTTGAAATCAAAACAGGAAGTCAGAAATCTGAGCTTGTATGTATTCACCAGAGTCCCCAATGAAATCCCCTTGAGATATGAATAATTTTTGCACTGCCTAGGGGTTCCACTAGATGTCAACCATCAATAGAAATTATAATGAGGCTTCTATGTTGTTGTGGGAGTCAATGAGAGCAGAATATATCAGCTGTCCATCAAGCAGATATTTTGTGATCCCACTTTTCCTCATGGTAGTCACTTGCGTTCCATTGCTCACGAAGACAAGAAAGAATATTCCGGTTGGAACTTTATTTAAGTAATATGTTAAAAACATCCTAATGATTGATTCTGTACTTAGTTTGAAATGTTTATTCGACTGGTAATATCACTTTTTGACGTTTTTGTCCGATATAACGCTGGCCAGAATTAGCGTTTGGATATGTATACCAAACGCTCTAACAAAATAAGGTATTTGGACATAAATAACGGACAAAAACTTTGAACAAAACAAACATTTATTGTGGACCTGGGATTCCTGTAGTGCTTTCTGATGTAGATCATCAAAGGTAAGGGAATATTTATCATGTAATTTCTTGTTTATGTTGACGCCATCTTTGCGGCTGTGGTGTTTTTAAATTGAGCGCCGTCTCAGATTATTGCATGCATTTCTTTTTTTAAGGAGAGGTATATCTATAATTCCATGTGTATGACTTGTATTATCATCTACATTTACGATGAGTATTTCTGTTGAATGATGTGGCTATGCAAAATCACTTGATGTTTTTGGAACTAGTGAATCTAACGCGCCAATGTAAACTCAGATTTTTTTTGATAGAAATATGAATTTTATCAAACAAAACATGCATGTATTGTGTAACATGACGTCCTATGAGTATCATCTGATGAAGATAATTCAAGGTTAGTGATTAATTTTATCTTTATTTATGGTTTTTGTGAAGGCTATATTTTGCTGGAAGATGGCTGTGCTTATTGTGGTTTGGTGGAGACCTAACATAATCGTTTGTAGTGCTTTCGCTGAAAAGCCTATTTGAAATCGGACACTTTGGTGGGATTAACAACGAAAATAGATTTTAAATGATATAAGACACATGTATGTTTTAGGAATTGTAATTATGAGATTTCTGTGGTTTGAATTTGGCGCCCTATATTTTCACTGGTAGTTGTCATATCGATCCCGGTATCGGGATTGCAGTCATAACAGGTTGGGGAGAACCGGTTGAAGGTTTCTGTCGGCTGAATGAGTGACACAGCAGCACTTAAACAAGTCTACAAGTTGTAACCGGAAATGAAAGGAATGAAAGGAATCTCCCTTGGGAACTGATCATTCATGCCTATTTTCATGCCAGCGAGTCTTTTATCCAGGCTTTTAACCATTACGTTATCCTTAAAGAAAGCAAATTTGGCAACGATTGGGTGCTCATAACTAACAAGCTTCAAGGGGACATCTCAGTAACCATAGGGCCAAATGAATAACTGTTCCAGCTATTTGGCCAACAGCTTTGGGTCTGCAATTTCAATAAAATTATATATAAAATGTTGGTATGTTGCTTTAAGTTGACCCATTTTAAAACTACATTTTAAGTTTTGTATTTTTATTAAATGACGTTACCTTCTCTGGCTTGGAGTTTTCTACTTGATGCATCAAGGCAACGCCACCTGCCCTTCAGCAGTCCGATGGTGCTCTCCACAACCAACCTTGTTCTGCCATGCACCAAATTGTAGCGCATTTCCTCTGCTGTTTGGGGATCGGCAAAAGGAATGAGAAGCCACGTTTTCAGTGGAAAAATACAAAACTCATATTTAGTTTTAAAATTCAGTTTCCATCTGGAATGTCCCAGTAGCGAGGAATCCCAGAGTGGACAGTAATTGGACAGATGAGGCTTGATTACAACGTGTCTTCCTTTCCAGATTAGGGGCTAAATCCGCACATAAATCTAACATGACATTTCTTGGGAGACGATAGTGATTTATAAGCCATGGATCCTCATGCGCAAAAAAGTCATTCTGGTCTCTGAAAACTCTCTCCCTTCTAAACACACGGTTTTCAAAGTCTTCCAATGACGCAAGAACAGCCATGGTTACTAATTTGACACACTATTTATCAAACATCGCATCCTGTTTTTAATTCAAAACATCTTGTGTCAGGCAATTAATTCCTCACACCTTTAATTGATCATTCCTAGCTTTATAAACAATTTGTTAACGGAAAGTTCACCACAGGCTTGGACGCATATGCGTCCCAAACTGCAATACCCCTACATAACCAGCAGGAAAATCACTTATGCCAAGTCTAGACTTTGCGTAGAGATAAGATCATTTCCACGTCAAAGTAAGGTTTTATAAATAACTACTTATACATGGTTTTCTGCGTAAATCATACTTAAGACCAAAATGGACCGTAAGACCATTTTATAAATGAGGCCCCAGGAGTATTAAAAAGTCAACTATTTTTTTTCCATAGTCTTTTTTCGTGGTAATGTTATAAATATAGCAACACTTTGTCTAACCACTAGTTATGGTTGCTTGACTTATTCGTTTCATTTCGACTAAATAGAATGTAACAATAATTTAGCTCCGTAACGCCCTACTGTGTGGGGACTGTAGGTGCCATCAGCCAGGTCAACACTGTATCAGGCCTGCGTACCACATTTGCTTAATGCAGAAATCCAACAGCTTGTTTATTGTCACCCTCATATTCTTCATTGATAGTCACTTGGGCTGACACTGAACAAAATTTAGCATAAGCAGTGCATGAGATCATCACTTTAATATACTGTGACAGTTGCTCTTATCACTTTCCTAAAACTAATAGATCCCTCTGCTTATCAGGTCTAATGCAGAGAGGAAGTGACAAACTAGTTTTCAGCCATTCTTTTGATATGATGTGTAACATTTTCCCAGGAAACTCATTCACCTTCAACCAAAGACGTATACCAAACAACATACAGTGGGGTCAAAGCTTGTCCAGAAACCATCAGATCTAACACATTGTCTCTGTGTCAATATAATATTTATATTTTCTGATAAATGTTTTCACACTTTGAAAGTCAATGTTATTTATGTTAGGGTTAACTTTCTTGCAAAATACTTATATGAAGTTCTGCTGATTGCAGCATTTAGTGGAGATTCCAATAGCATAAAACCATTATTCCTCTCAGCACGATGGATGGCTTGTTTGCTCATGGTCCTCTGGGGCCTGGTGCTTCTGTTCTTTCACACTGCATGTCTGCCAACAGCCCTGCTACACGGTTAGCAAACAATGTCTTAAAATTGGATTCATCTAAAAGAAAAGCCATTTAGCCAGGTATCAATTTTTACACGCAAGAATGCTTGCTCCATTGACTTCAACCTTCACTATCAGTGCACAGTTTAGAGACCAACATATAGAGAAAACATTACTTTGCAATTCAAAAGTAAACCTGTTTACCAGGATTGATTAAATATGGACCTGGAATATTCTGGAATATACAGATCATAATGGTATTAAGGATGATAAACAGTTAATGCATTATTGGTTACTTTATTGATGCATATCTGTCAATATTATTAAGGCACATGAAAGTTCACATGTTCGAGAAGGCATTTTGCTAAAAATGATAAAATAAATGATAAAATATATCGTGAAGTCGTGACTTGCAACATACGCCTAGTTTCCTAAAATGGGTCGCATATGATAAATGTATCGAATTCTGTTAGCTAACTTCATTAGCATACTGGTTATTGTCTGGAATTTCAGATGACTGACGTGCCCAAAGTAAACTGCCTGTTACTCAGGCCCAGATGCTAGGATATGCATATACTTGGTGGCATTGGATATAAAACACTCTGAAGTTTCTAAAACTGTTAAAATAACTTACATGGCAGGTGAAAACCCAAGGACAATCCACCCAGAAATATTTTTTTTAGGGCAGAGGTTATTTCAGTGGTTGCCTATGGGATATACAAATAGATAGGACCCAGATTGCAGTTCCTATGGCTTCCACTAGATGTCAGTCTTTAGAAAGGGTTTCAGGCTTGTTTTTTGAAATATAACGAAGTAGTTTGAAGAACTCCAATGAGTCTCTCATTACAAAAGTGGTCTTGTTGGCGCGTGAATGAGGTGCGAGCACTTGGTTATTTATCTTCCCTATTTAATATACTATTCTCTGTCCTATATATATAATCATTCATTTAGAGTATCTGAGGATTGTTTGCATGAAATTTACTGGTACATTTTTGGATTAGTTTGTATGCATGTTGAAAGAGTGGATTACTGAGATCATTAGGGCCAATTAAACTGACTTTTTTGGATATAAAGATGGACTTTATCGAACAAAACGACCATTCATTGTGTAGCTGGGACCCTTGAGATTGCAAACCGAGGAAGATCTTCAAAGGTAAGTGATTTATTTAATCACTATTTGTGAGTTTGTGATGCCTGTGCTGGTTGAAAAAGTATTTTGGTGTGGGGCGCTGTCCTCAGATAATCGCATAGCATGCTTTCGCCATAAAGCCTTTTTGAAATCTGACAACGCGGTTGGATTAACAAGAAGATACGGTTTTAAATTATGTATGACACTTGTATTTTCATGAATGTTTAATATTACGATTTTAGTATTTTGAACTTCGCGCTCTGTAATTTCACAGGATGTTGTCGTAGGTGTCCCGCTAATGGGACATGTGTCGTGGAAATTTCCTCTATTTACCAAATCATGAGCGCAAACCACACACAAGTCAGAGTTAGTTATCAAAGTCCATCTTTAATTATATCAGCTCTATCACAATCCTGTGACTCTCAGATAAATTCAGTGTCTCTCAATGAATTCTCTGAGAGCCCCCTACACATTGCAGCTGAGTTCCTTTAATAGCAAAGAACACACATAGTCAGACAGCATAGACATAATTAATCGTTCAGCTTTTTCTCCTTTCGCAAACCCCAGAACCATAAACCAATCCCCCATATCAACAGGCATATATCAAATTGTCATTTAGATACAACCCACTCTAAATACAAACTCCTGGACAAACTCATGGAGAGGAGAATGAGGCTATAGGTTAAGATAGAAACAACATTAGAGGGAGCATAGAATGATTCCAGATACTGCCACCCTCCTTTCTCCACTGGGAAAAAGGTAGGGAGTGAAAGATATGTTTACACATGATGACACTTTGACCTCTCCCCTCTCAGCGGCCCATGCAACTTAGTTTTGACATAGAACAGATAACTGCAACCTCGGCACAGCATTATAGAAAAATACCATTCTGATGAGAAGTAACTTACACACATTTGATGAATATTAAACATCTTACAAATGTTACCAACAAATTCTGATCCTTCCACGGCACATGCACCCAAACAGGCTAAGGAGACATCTCAGTAATTGTATTGACCATTAGTAGTGAAAGTTTGTTTGACAAGAACATTGGTGTGCAATTTCAAACCTAAATGTAAAATGTTGGCCTGTTTTAAGAATTAATGGTTTCCCTCTCCAATCAAAGGTGACACGCATAATAATGCCATGTGGTGTCTTCCACAACATAGCCCTGAGGCATGGTATTGAAATGGATGCGGAGTTTAGAATGGACTCCCAAGAGCCTCCTAACCCACTACCCAATGGAGTACATGCCCCGGCTGATGCAGTGAAAAGGAGGCGGCTCATACCGAGATTGGTAAGAAACAGAATGCCAGACAATTTACAAAGCATAGTTTTTTTTAAATTAATGTTGTGGAAAACATTCAATTACATTAGGTGCAGGAATCAAAACCCTGCATATTCTTCCGAGTTCAGTCACAATCTGCCCAACCAATGTGTTCAACTTGTTCTTCGTTGCAGGACTGAGGTGGTCAACACACGAACTGTAGATGTGGATGCAGATGTGAATGGACCGTCGACACCTGTGGCCAAACATTCCCCCTCACTCTTGTCACCTGCGGGTCTGTGACGCTTATGAACCGGGGCCTCACGGACTTCATCCTGGAGCATGGTGGTGATGGTGACGGACTATCGACACCTGTGGCCAAACCTTCCCCCTCACTCCGGGCACCTGCTGATTTGGGAGACTCACACACTTTATCCCTGGGTGGAGGGAGCACAGGCTGCAACACAGCTTCCCTTGGTGGAGTGTGCACACTCACCCGGTGCACGCGCTGCAACGCAGCTTCCCCCATTTCTATATGTATAAAAGAATGTTTAAAAATCAGTGCTTGTCTTGTATATTAAGTTACTGACAACCAAGTTTCACATTCTCCCGTGATCCAGTGATGCAGTCTTCGGGTTTTGCACTCCGACGTCACTTTCCGATGTCACTGATAAACGATGTAAAAGTTGGGATTAAACCATATGAAAAATAGAAGAAACTCACATTTTTTAACATTCACCCTTGCCGTCGGAGCATGTGCCAGTGTATGCGCTTTCCCCAATGATTTCCCCGATCCGCTGGTCCATTAGGGAGAGATCCGGCGTGCCGGTCCCCCTCTCGCTGCCTTAATGCTGTGGTTATGTATGGCTATTATTCTTTTCCCTTGCAGTTTTTATGTCTGACCATTTCTTTTTCACATCAGCCACAGTTCTGTCTTGCTGCCCCACCTCGTTCACTGCATTGTTCACCTCGTTCACTGCGACACACTCCCAAGCTACCTGTTTGGCTTTGTTTGTCAACCCACTATTTAGTCCACCGAAAAATACATGTTGCATGTCTTCAATCTCCTCTACCATTGCCCTGATCTCATCTTCCAAAATGTTTCCTTTTCTCTTTCGGTCCATGGCTATTCCTGACTAAACCCTAATTTGTGCAAGCATTCTACAACAGGAACTCGCTGATTGTAAGGCACGCTCAAGTGCCGTTAATTTGAGATTTATTGATCACAGGTGCGTAAGTTACAAATGGGCTTCTTAGAACCTGAATAAGCAAGGTTTTTTTATGCTCAGTATCTTTTATGAATCGAATGTAATTTCCGACAGTGTGCTTATCTTACAACTAAGTTCAAGTATAAATCGAAGAACATTTTTATAAATGAGGCCCCTGTTTCCGTACATCCATGTCATTAAGCTTTATACCTCCCATCATTTAGTACGCCTTGTATCAACACATACTTAATGAATGTTTTAGAGTGAACTCAAAGACCTCCATTAGTCTGATGTGTTTTGACAGGGCATTGTGTAATTATGTCCTCCTCAACATCACAAAAAGGCATTCTGCTTCTGTCTTCGTCTTTGTCTTTTGAAATAATGGAAGCCATTGTCACCATCCATCATCGAACAGGAGACCTGGCTGTCTCACCGTCACAACACTCCCAATGGATGTGACTTTCACCTCCATTAGGGGTTTGTTTATCTTATTATTTAAATAATCATTAACCATTGTTACAAGGTTGGATGCCAGTGACAGTAGTTAATGCACTGCAAAGACATACAGTACCAGTCAAAAGTTCGGACAACCCTACTCATTCAATAAATCAATCAAATGTATTTATAAAGCCCTTCTTACATCAGCTGGTGTCACAAAGTGCTGTACAGAAACCCAGCCTAAAACCCCAAACAGCAAGCAATGCATGTGTAGAAGCATGGTGGCTAGGAAAAACTCCCTAGAAAGGCCAGAACCTAGGAAGAAACCTAGAGAGGAACCAGGGTATGAGGGGTGGCCAGTCCTCTTCTGGCTGTGCAGGGTGGAGATTAAAACAGATCATGGCCAAGATGTTCAAGATGAGCAACAGGGTCAAATAATAATAATCACAGTGGTTGTAGAGGGTGCAACAGGTCAGCACCTCAGGAGTAAATATCAGTTGGCTTTTCATAGCCGATCATTCAGAGTATCTCTACCGCTCCTGCTGTTTCTAGAGAGTTGAAAACAGCAGGACTGGGACAGGTAGCACATCCGGTGAACAGGTCAGGGTTCCATAGCCGCAGGCAGAACAGTTGAAACTGGAGCAGCAGCACAACCAGGTGGACTGTGGACAGCAAGGAGTAATCAGGCCAGATAGTCCTGAGGCATGGTCCTGGGGCTCACGTCCTCTGAGAGAGAAAGAGAGAGAACGAAAGAGAAAGAGAAAGAAAGAATTCGAGAGAGCATACTTAAATTCACACAGGATACCGGATAAGACAGGATAAATACTCCAGATATAACAGACTGACTCTAGCCCCCCAACACAAACTACTGCAACATAAATATTGGAGGCTGAGACAGGAGGGGTCGGGAGACACTGTGGCCCCGTCCGACAACACCCCCGGACAGGGCCAAACAGGCAGGATATAACCCCACCCATTTTGCCAAAGCAGAGGCCCCACACAACTAGAGGGATATAACCACCAACTTACCATTCTGAGACAAGGCCTAGTATAGCCCACGAAGATCTCCCCCACGGCACGAACTGCCTACGCGGACAGGAAGATCACGTCAGCGACTCAACCCACTCAAGTGACGCACCCCTCCTAGGGACGGCATGGAAGAGCACCAGTAAGCCAGTGACTCAGCCCCTGCAATAGGGTTTGAGGCAGATTATCCCAGTGGAGAGAGGGGAAACGGCCAGGCAGAGACAACAAGGGCGGTTCTTTGCTTCAGTGCCATTCCGTTCACCTTCACACTACTGGGCCAGACTACACTCAATCATAGGACCTACTGAAGAGATGAGTATTCAATAAAGACTTAAAGGTTGTGAATGAGTCCACGTCTCTCACATGGATAAGCAGACCATTCCATAAAAATTAAGCTCTATAGGAGAAAGCCGTGCCACCAGCTGTTTGCTTAGAAATTCTAGGGAGAGTAAGGAGGCCTGCATCCTGTATAGGTATGTACGCCAAGACCAAATCAAAAAGATAGGTAGGAGCAAGCCCATGTAATGCTTTGTAGGTTAGCAGTAAAACCTTGAAATCAGCCCTTGCCTTAACAGGAAGCCAGTGTAGAGAAACTAGCACTGGAGTAATATGATACAATTTTTGGGTTCTAGTCAAGATTCTAGCAGCCGTGTTTAGCACTAACTGAAGTTTATTTAGTGCTTTATCCGTGTAGCTGGAAATTAGAGCATTGCAGTAGATTGACCTAGAAGTGACAAAAGCATGGATACATTTTTCTGCATCATTTTTGGACAGAAAGTTTCTGATTTTTGCAATGTTACGTAGATGAAAGAAGCTATCCTTGAAACAGTCTTGATAGTTTCGTCAAAAGAGAGATCAGGGTCCAGAGTAACGCCGAGGTCCTTCACAGTTTTATTTGACACGACTGTACAATCATCAAGATTAATTGTCAGATTCAACAGAAGATGCCTTGGTTTCTTGGGACCTAGAACTAGAATTTCTGTTTTGTCTGAATTTAAAACTAGAACATTTGTCACCATCCACTTCTTCATGTCTGAAACACAGGCTTTCAGGGAGGGCAATTTTGGGGCTTCACCATGTTTCATCGAAATGTACAGCTGTGTGTCATCTGCATAGCAGTGAAAGTTAAAACTTCTTAGGGTTGGGTCCTTTATTCAGAATTTCTGCCTGACTAACGTGCCCAAAGTAAACTGCCTTTTACTCAGGCCCAGATGCCAGGATATGCATTTAAATGGTAACATTGTATAGAAAACACTTTGAAGTTTGTACAAATGTTAAAATAATGTATGAGACTATAACACAATTGATATGGTAGGAGAAAATCCAATGATAAACCTACCAGATTTAGTTTTTGAGATCCCACGCTTTTTCAATGGTAAACTATGAGTCCTATGCAATTCCAGCTCCCAGATTGCAATTCATATGGCAACCACTAGATGTCAACAGGCTTTGTTCAAGGTTTCAGGCTGTTGTCTTCCAAAACGAGGAAGAATTTTGAGTCTAATCTAATTTTACTTTTCTATTGAACATACTTCTTTCCGTATGAAATATTATAGTTAAATTATATTTTAGGGAACCTGAGGATTAAATAGAAACTTAGTTTATTGTTTCTTCTTGTGACTTGTAATAAAGTTTAGCGGTAGCTTTTTGGATTCCTTGGTCTGCAGGTTGAATGAGTGGATAACTGAAAACGATGGCGCCAACTAAACAGACTTTGGGAAATAAAGAAGGATTTTATATAAAAAAACGACCATGCATGTTGTAGCTGGGACCCTTGAGGTTGCAAGGAGAGGAAGATTTTCAAAAAGTAAGTGATTATTTAATCACTATTTGTGATTTTATGAAGGCTGTGCTGGTTGAAAAATATGTAGACGTGGGGCGCCGTCCTCAAACAATCGCAAGGTATGCTTTCGCTGTAAAGCCTATTGTAAATCAGACAATGCAGTTAGATTAACAAGAATGTAAGCTTTTAACCAATATAAGATACTTATATATTAATGGCGCGCCCTACAATTTCACTGGATGTTGTCGACAGGTGTTCCGCTGACTGGACGCCTCATCCTAAGAAGTTTTTAACATTGTTTCCAAATGACATCACCAAGAGGTAAAATATATAATGAAAACAATAGTGGTCCTAAAACCTAGCCTCGAGGAACCACCAAAATTTACAGTTGCTTTCTCAGAGGACAAACCATCTACAGAGACAAACTGATATCTATCCGACAGATCTAAAGGTTTATCTGTATTTTTACATTGGATTGTATTTATCATCATTAGTCATTTAGGTCAACATTGGATCATTCAGAGATCCTCACTGAACTTCTGGAGAGAGTTTGCTGCACTGAAAGTAAAGGGGCTGAATAATTTTGCACGCCCAATTTTTCTGTTTTTGATTTGTTCAAAAAGTTAGAAATATCCAATAAATGTCGTTCCACTTCATGATTGTGTCCCACTTGTTGTTGATTCTTCACAAAAAAATACAGTTTTATATTTTTATGTTTAAAGCCTGAAATGTGGCAAAAGGTCGCAAAGTTCAAGGGGGCCGAATACTTTCGCAAGGCACTGTATGTCTGTTACTTGAACTCTGTGAAGCAATTATTTGAGCTGCATTTCCGGAGGCTGGTAACTCTAATGAACTTACAGTGGGGAGAACAAGTATTTGATACACTGCCGATTTTGCAGGTTTTCCTACTTACAAAGCATGTAGAGGTCTGTAATTTTTATCATAGGTACACTTAAAATATGAGAGACGGAATCTAAAATCCAGAAAATCACATTGTATGATTTTTAAGTAATTAATTGTCATTTTATTGCATGACATAAGTATTTAATACATCAGAAAAGCATAACTGAATATTTGCTACAGAAACCTTTGTTTGCTATTACAGAGATCATAAGTTTCCTGTAGTTCTTGACCAGGTTTGCACACACTGCAGCAGGGATTTTGGCACACTCCTCCATACAGACCTTCTCCAGATCCTTCAGGTTTCGGGGCTGTCGCTGGGCAATACAGACTTTCAGCTCACTCCAAAGATGTTCTATTGGGCTCAGGTCTGGAGACTGGCTAGGCCACTCCAGGACCTTGAGATGCTTCTTACGGAGCCACTCCTTAGTTGCCCTGGCTGTGTGTTTTGGGTCTTTGTCATGCTGGAAGACGCAGCCACAACCCATCTTCAATGCTCTTACTGAGGGAAGGAAGTTGTTGGCCAAGATCTAGCGATACATGGCCCCATCCATCCTCCCCTCAATACGGTGCAGTCGTCCTGTCCCCTTTGCAGAAAAGCATCCCCAAGGAATGATGTTTCCACCTCCATGCTTCACGGTTGGGATGGTGTTCTTGGGGTTGTACTCATCCTTCTTCTTCCTCCAAACATGGCGAGTGGAGTTTAGACCAAAAAGCTCTATTTTTGTCTCATCAGACCACATGACCTTCTCCCATTCCTCCTCTGGATCATCCAGATGGTCATTGGCAAACTTCAGACGGGCCTGGACATGCGCTGGCTTGAGCAGGGGGACCTTGCGTGCTCTGCAGGATTTTAATACATGACGGCGTAGTGTGTTACTAATGGTTTTCTTTAAGACTGTGGTCCCAGCTGTCTTCAGGTCATTGACCAGGTCCTGCCGTGTAGTTCTGGGCTGATCCCTCACCTTCCTCATGATCATTGATGCCCCACGAGGTGAGATCTTGCATGGAGCCCCAGACCGAGGGTGACTGACCGTCATCTTGAACTTCTTCCATTTTCTAATAATTGCACCAACACTTGTTGCCTTCTCACCAAGCTGCTTGCCTATTGTCCTGTAGCCCATCCCAGCTTTGTGCAAGTCTACAATTTTATCCCTGATGTCCTTACACAGCTCTCTGGTCTTGGCCATTGTGGAGAGGTTGGAGTCTGTTTGATTGAGTGTGTGGACAGGTGTCTTTTATACAGGTAACGAGTTCAAACAGGTGCAGTTAATACAGGTAATGAGTGGAGAACAGGAGGGCTTCTTAAAGAAAAACTAACAGGTCTGTGAGAGCCGGAATTCTTACTGGTTGGTAGGTGATCAAATACTTACTTCATGCAATAAGATGCAAATTAATTACTTAAAAATCATACAATGTGATTTTTCTGGATTTTTGTTTTAGATTCCGTCTCTCACAGTTGAAGTGTACCTATGATTAAAAAAATACAGACCACTACATGCTTTGTTAGTAGGAAAACCTGCAAAATCGGCAGTGTGTCAAATACCTGTTCTCCCCACTGTATCCTCAGCAGCAGCGGTAACTCTGGGTCTTCCTTTTCTGTAGCGGTCCTCATGAGAGCCAGTTTCATCATAGCGCTTGATGGTGTTTGCGACTGTACTTGAAAAAACTTGAGATTTACCGGATTGATTGACCAAGTCTTAAAGTGATGATGGACTGTTGTTTCTCTTTGCTTATTTATCATATTGATCATGTTCATACTATGGACTTTGTCTTTTACCAATTAGGGCCTTCTTCTGTATACCCCCCCCCCCCACACACACACACACACATACACACACACACCTGGCCACAACATAACTGATTGGCTCAAACGCATTAAGGAAAGAAATTCCACAAATTAACTTTTTAAGAATGCACACCTGTTAATTGAAATGCATTCCAGGTGACTATCTCATGAAGCTGGTTGAGAAATTGCCAAGAGTGTGCAACGCTGTCATCAAGGCAATGGGTGGTTACTTTGAAGATTCTCAAATATAAAACCCATTTTGATTTGTTTAAACCTATTTTGATTTGTCTTCACTATTATTCTACAATGTAGAAAATAGTACAAATAAAGGAAAACCCTTGAATGAGTAGGTGTGTCCAAACTTGTGACTGGTTCTGTATGCTACATAAAGGGGGCATGGTGCACAACACGACCCAGAGTAAAACATTCAAGTGAATAAAGTTGTCACAGTTTGTAGTGTGCACATGGTGCGGCTGCTGTTGGCATCCAAAGATTATCCAACTTGAATAAATGCTTGGAGGTAAGGATGACAGCAGTGGTGTAGTCTACGGCGATACGGATATCACTTATTATTGATATCTACATAGCACATTGATGTGAATCACACTGCTGCTCTCTCATTTAGCTATTTGTGCCTCACAGATTGTGGTTGTTGTGGAAGGCTGTTCGCAAATCTAAATGTGTATTTGAACCCAATAATGGTTGAATGCAAGAACTTTAAGCTGCCTATAAATGATTGTTTTTGAAACCATTGGACAGCCAGTGAAGAATGAGCTCTTACGACAGCTGCATACTGCGGATCCCAGCCTATGGAATAACATCTGCATAGTGGATCCCAGCCTATGGAATAAAAGTGGGGCTTTTATTGCTCAATCTAATTCATGCTGATAAAAATAAATATAGGCCTAATGGACACATGCTCAAATTCACACACATTTTTTTTTGATAGACTTAAAGGGGCTATATTTAGTTGCTACATCCATTTTTGGACAAATATATATTGATGTAAAGATATAATTGAATCTTGTTATCATATGTAGTAAAAAGCGATGGGTTTGAAAAAGCCTACAACTAAAACATCAAATGTAGCATCCATATATGGCCAACTATGTAAACTTTAACATCGATTTATCTTGCAATTAGATATCGTTAAATTGGTAAGATACGTTTTTGTCTTCTTCGAATGCCTAAAGGGAAAATAATCTAAAAGTAACTATGTAATCAGATTACGTTACTGAGTTTGGGTATTCCAAAAGTTACGTTACTGATTACAATTTTGGACAGGTATGTAGTAACTGTAACAGATTACATTTAGAAAGTAACCTACCCAACCCTGATTTTCAGTCAGCAAAACACCGATTACAACAAGTGCTTATCTTTGTTGCCATCTTTACAAATAAGAACCCAAAGCACTGATTTGACCCTAAAAAGAGGAGTTACACTGCCTCTCACAGTTTAAGTTTACTTATATGTGTTGGTCTATCACAAAAACACATTATGTATGGCACTCCGGGGCCATGGTTGCCAGGGTTGTAAATTACCCCGGACTTACACACCGCTGTAAAATACGTTTTAACATCTTAAAATATGACATTGACTACTACCTACAAGTCCTATCCAAATGAATCAAAGGGTTGATATGGCTGAGTGAGACCACTGGGGACATATATGGGCATACTGTCTAACAAACAGATTTAGTATTCTTTGCCTAGGGACTCATTTACAGAATTCTCTCCAAAGGCTGAACACAAGTGCTTGTTAAAATCCTTAAAATAGTACAGCGTCAGTGATGTGACTGGCCAATCCATCTGAAAGGGATGACTTTCTACTATTTCTGAGTAATGCAAATGATTATGCCTATTGCTTGTGCACACTGACATAATATATATATATATATATATATATATATATATATATATATATGTTGGTGCATTGCTACTTATCGTTTTTATATAACATGATTAAATTGCCATGTCTAAAATGGTTACAGGTGAGATGGTGATTGGCTTGTTCTCTGGATTCCTGCATAGATTATGTGCACTGGCTTTCCGATTCACAATTAGCTAGTTCATTGCCTGTGGGGAGATTGGAATGTTCCATTTACTTCTTCGTCTGGCCATGTCTCCAAATCACCTGTGCCCATTACACCAATTCGGGACATTAGCAGTAAGGCGATTTGAAGAAAAATATCCAGATATCATATGTGACAGCTCTTATCTGTCCTTCAGGAAACACATTTGCAGGTAGGGATTAGTCTGTGCATCATATGGAAGATGCACAGCCAAGACAGGTGCCAATAGAGCTGTGCTGGAGTGAGCATTGAGAATTTCTCCGTTAATCCATGACTGGTGCCTGAAAATAACACATGTGCGTGTGTGCACAAACACATTCTTGCACACACACATTCCATATCCTTACGTCTTCATTAAATAATGGTCCAAATAAATATTCAGTGGGAAATGTTTGACCTCACAGTCAGAGACATATACTGTAAAAAATAATAATAATAATTTGGTGATTGCTTATTTGTTCTTTTTCACACTTGTGTATTATACACATTTGTGAATTGGAAATGTGTTTTTTGCATATCCCAACTCTCCCTGAGACACCCTCGGAGAGAGTAATCCAAGTAAATATTCAGTGGGAAATTATTGATCTCACAGTCAGAGACATATTCAACTGCCATTGTCGAATATGCATGAATTGGATTTCTAATATCTTTCCACACGATACAGACCTTCATAGGACTCAATCAGAATGCATGCTGTTCACAGCAGATGTTACATTGCAACTTGGTTTTGAAGGGGAAAACAATAGCAAGGAGACCAACCAACAATCTGCTCCTCAACAACACTATTTTATGAGATATTATTCTGTTATTTATTTGTATTTAAATGGGGTGTCACCTGTGCTCCCTCTCCGGCCTCTAGGTCACCAGGCTGCTCACTATGGCGCACACCTGTCACCATCATTATGCGCACCTGCGCGTCATTACCTGGACTCCATCACTTCCCTGATTACCTGCCCTATATGTCACTCCCTTTGGTTCCTTCCCCAGGCGTTATTGTTCTGTTTCAGTTTCATGTCTCTGCGGTGTTTGTGTTTTGTATTATGTTGTGTTAATTTATTAAAAACACTCACTCCCTGAACTTGCTTCCCGATTCTCAGCGCACATCGTTACAGAATAACGCCTCGCCTAAGGGAAGCATCAGGGAGTGTTTTTTATGTGTCAGGTGGAATGACGTCAAGTCAAGCCGCTATAGGCTTTCATGACTGCCGGCTCATCAGGCTCTCATGCCTCAGCCTGATCGCCAGGCTCCCCTGCCTCAGCCGGTCTGTCAGGTTCCCGCATCCCAGCCGGAGACAGGTTCCCACGCATCAGCAGGCGTGTCCGCTCCTGATCCCCAGGATTGTCCCTTGGGTTGGCGTCCTGTGGCTGGACCCGAACGCGCCAGGGAGGGGGTATCGTTAGGTATGCTCTCTCTCCGGTGTTCAAGGATCGCCATGCTCCTGCGTCTCAGCCGGATTGACAGGTTTCCTGCGCCAGAGGTGTCCGGTCTGCTCCTGATCCCAGGGATCTTCATTTTGGTCGGCGTCCTGCAGTTGGAGCCGAGCGTCGGGGAGGGGGTACTGTCACGTGTGCTCCCCCTCTGGCCTCTAGGTCACCAGGCTGCTCATTATGGCGCACACCTGTCAGCATCGTTACGTGCACCTGCGCATGATCAGATTCCTGGACTTCCCTGATTACCTTCCAAATATATGTCACTCCCTGTGGTTCCTTCCCCAGGCATTATTGTTTCTGTTTTTATTTCTAGTCTGTGCATTGTTCGTGTTTCTTGTTTTGTATTATGTTGCATTTATTTATTAAAACACTTACTCGCTGAACTTGCTTCCCAACTCTCAGCGCACGTCGTTACATGGGGATAATACAAGGTACATGCTTTGGCTTTGGAGATGCTGTATTGTTTAAAGCACAATAACTTGACCACAAAGGGTATTCGAAATATTTACAAACAATGTGTGCATTAGCCAAAAATCAAACTGACAATGGCTCCAATCCCAAGAATATCCTTCAATATCCCAGAGCATGGCTTTGTATAGTAAACAGAACACAGTGCAGAATGCCTCCAATTGATTCCGTGGGGAATAGATGGGGACTCTTAGAGCAACTTCAGAGCTAATTAGATAAATTCAGTCAATCACTCCCCCTCATTCGCTGTAAGGGAAGCAGGCTTTATGATAATTTCTAAGGTAAAGTCTGCAACAGACAAATACCATTATTACAGTGACAGCCACCTTCACAATCACGGTAATGATCTTTAGCATATTTACTGTAACAAAGACTAATGCACTATAACCAACAGAAATGTGATAACTGCTAAACAAGCAAATAACAGATGAGAAGCAGGTACCATCTCTGAATCTCTATATTTTGTGCTTGAGGCAGTGTATCAAGAAATGTTCACTATATTGATACAGAAAAAACGACTAGCCATGCTTTGGGTATTTCATTTGCCCACAATCTGAACCATTTGGTGACCTAACTGCTCTTTATGGAAACGTAAAGTCTGGGCTGGATTTATTAAGCCTTTGAAGAATGGTGCAACGTTTGCATACCAGCACTGGTCTGGTCAACCAGCTGATTTGATTTCTTTATCAAGTGTTAAGTCCGTTTACCTGGCTGGTACACGCTGCTGTGCAAATGAAATGCACCTTTGAAATCAGTGGATGTACCTTTCACCCAAGCTTCAAGCTTCAAGCTTCCAAGGTGAACAGACTGGGAACATTTCAGACCCGACATTAGGCAGCCATTTCCAGTGCTACTTAAAGTGTCATTACAGAGAGGGATAGGCTAAATAAAAGAAAGTCCTGGTACATTCTGATAAAAGAACATCCTGGTTGCTCTCACATCCCTCTAAATGCCACAGAACCATAGGGTATTTACTGCTCCTGGTCCCTAGCAAGGAACCACACTGAGAGCACAAGAGACACTTGACATCTACTTCTCCAGCTCTCCAGGACACTACCAGCAGGATATATTGGTGTCTACCATCACTGTAAGGCTCTGTGCTTGGCATCATGTGATTTTGTCATATTAGCTCAGGTACACAACTCCGAACCAGGCCCGTGTGTGATTCATTACATCAATCCAGTCTTTGATTGTCAAAGTCATTGTTGTTCATCCAGAATGGAAAATGAATCTCTATTGAGGTGTTGTAGCCTACACTTGAAAGGATCACAGAACAGTTTACAAACATCAGCTAGATGCTCTACAGATGGTCATTATCAACAAACTATGGGTCAGGGTTAGGGTTAGAGCTAGGGTTAGTGTTAGGGTTAGTGTTAGGGTTAGGGTGAAGGTTAGGGTTAGAGCTAGGGTTAGGGTTAGGGTTAGGGTTAGAGCTAGGGTTAGGGTTAGGGTTAGAGCTAGGGTTAGGGTTAGGGTTAGAGTGAAGGTTAGGGTTAGAGCTAGGGTTAGTGTTAGGGTTAGGATAAGGGTGAAGGTTAGGGTTAGAGCTAGGGTTAGGGTTAGTAGATAGTTTACATTTTTCTGATAGTCTGTAGAGCATCTACAGATGGACTATTTAAATAGTGTTACTGTGTGCTGAAATGTAATGCACCTCTCTGATATTGGTGTACAGTGCCTTCGGAAAGTATTCAGACCCCTTGACTTTTTCCACATTTTTTTTAACGTTACAGCCTAATTTTAAAATACACACAATACCCCATAATGACAAAGCGAAAAACAGGTTCTTAGAAATGCTTGCATATTTATTCAAAATAAAAAACAGAAATGCCTTATTTGCATAAGTATTCAGACCCTTTGCTAAGAGACTCGAAATAGAGCTCAAGTTTCCGTTTATCATCCTTGAGATGTTTCTGCAACTTGATTGGAGTCCACCTGTGGTAAATGCAATTGAATGGGCATGATTTGGAAAGGCACACACCTGTCTATGTAAGGTCCCACAGTTGACAGTGAATGTCAGAGCAAAAACCAAGCCATAAGGTCAAAGGAATTGTCCATAGAGCTCCAATACAGGGGAAGGGTACCAGTAAAGGGTGAGTAAAGAGTCTGCATACTTATGTAAATGTGATATTTCCTGGGGGATTTATTATAAAATTGCTACAATAAAAAAATAAAAAATTGCTTTCTTGGGCTTGAAGAATGTGACTGATCAAAGTGCCTCAAGCCTTGAAAAATACATAATTTAACTGATTGATAGTAAGGGGATATCGGTGAACAAATGCTATGGTCAAGGCTACGACAGTGCCAGTGCAATGAGTTGAGCT
The DNA here is from genome assembly GCF_002021735.2 of Oncorhynchus kisutch. Lineage (NCBI taxonomy): Eukaryota > Metazoa > Chordata > Actinopteri > Salmoniformes > Salmonidae > Oncorhynchus > Oncorhynchus kisutch. The sequence continues at coordinate 28,492,477 of NC_034174.2, read as the reverse complement.
TACTCAAGTGTTCAAAAGTGCATATCAGAAGCCTAATGCTTCTTAGGTAGTTCTTCAAAAGTTTTAGTTTAGAAAATGATCTCTCGGCAGAAGCGACAGTTACTGGGATGCTTAAAAACAGCTTGATTGCCGTAGCAACATCAGGGAAACTGGGCAGAAGGGAGTGGTGCTTTAAATACAGCAGTTTTGAAACATCTTTAATTGAGCCGCTCATATTCTTCTTAATTGCCGCCCTCAACACGTTATGGAAAGAGATTAACTGTATAGGAATCTTTGGGATAGGTCATCTGGATATTGGATAGTGAATAAATTGGCAGATGCAAAAAGATTTTCATCTTTAGTGGACAACAGTTATTGAGGGCTCAAACAATATCAACAGTACCTTATCTCTGGTATATCTTTGTTAAAATTTTGTGCAGCGTAATGAACATATAATGAACAATGTCTCAGTAAAAACTGTCTGGGTTGTCAATACTCAGTATAGAAAATAGTCGGACCCTCAACCTGAACCTACAGGCCTTGGTGAAAACTTTTGCACACAAAAATGCAAGGTGACGCAGTCAAATACTGTAGCTACTATAGGCATCTGCATAGAAAAAAAAGATGAGCATTAAACAACTTCTTATGGACTTGGTCCCTGTGGCGGGATCAAATCAGCGGAAATTTTAGAGCGCCACCTATAGTTTTCGATAAAACTCAAACTTTCATTAAAACACACATGCAAGGTACTGAATTAAAGCTACACTCGTTGTGAATCTAGCCACCAAGTCAGATTTGTAAAATGCTTTTCGGCGAAAGCATGAGAAGCTATTATCTGATAGCATGCACCCCCCAAAATACCAGAACGTCACCTAAACAACAGATTTTGCGGTAGCCGGCGCTACCCAAAACGCAGAAATAAAATATAAACATTCATTACCTTTGACGAGCTTCTTTCTTGGCACTCCTATATGTCACATAAACATCACATTTGGGTCTTTTTCCCGATTAAATCCGTCATTGTATACCCAAAATGTGATTTGCTGAAGACCGGTCTGATCCAGGAAAATGCCCCTTTACAAGACGCAACGTCACTTTTTAAAATTACAAAAGTTGCCTATAAACTTTTACAAATCACTTCAAACTACTTTTCTAAACCAACTTTAGGTATTGATAAAAGTTAATAATCTATAAAATTGATCACGGGGCGATCTGTATTCGATAGCAGCAAGTCTTGAAATCATCGCCCATGTTTTCAATTTCACAACAATTTTTTGGCCCTTCCTGCGCCAAAAGACAGGAAGGGCCTATACGTCATCAAACCAAGGATAAAGCAGACACAAAATGCCAGTACTGGCGACATCGTGTGGAAGCTGTAGCTGTCATTTATTTTCGCTCGCCTTAGACAATACATTGACTGGCGGATGATCTTTTTTTGTGTTTTTGGTGAGCAGTTTTTCGAGGGATTTTTACTCCTAAACAGGTTCTGTTATAGCCACAGACACGATTGAACCAGTTTTAGAGACTTCAGAGTGTTTTCTATACACACATACTTCATATGCAGTTTTAATTATACACAACAACTTTCTATTCAAGCTGGGAGAGAGTGCAAGGACGGCTCATGTCATGCCGGTTCAGGTAGGCTATACAGGACAATTGTATATAAAAAAATATACACTGCTCAAAAAAATTAAGGGAACACTAAAATAACACATCCTAGATCTGAATGAATGAAATATTCTTATTAAATACTGTTTTCTTTACATAGTTGAATGTGCTGACAACAAAATCACACAAAAATTATCAATGGAAATCAAATTTATCAACCCATGGAGGTCTGGATTTGGAGTCACACTCAAAATTAAAGTAGAAAACTACACTACAGGCTGATCCAACTTCGATGTAATGTCCTTAAAACAAGTCAAAATGAGGCTCAGTAGTGTGTGTGGCCTCCACGTGCCTGTATGACCTCCCTACAACGCCTGGGCATGCACCTGATAAGGTGGCGGATGGTCTCCTGAGGGATCTCCTCCCAGACCTGGACTAAAGAGTCCGCCAACTCCTGGACAGTCTGTGGATGGAGTGAGACATGATGTCCCAGATGTGCTCAATTGGATTCAGGTCTGGGGAACGGGCGGGCCAGTCCATAGCATCAATGCCTTCCTCTTGCAGGAACTGCTGACACACTCCAGCCACATGAGGTCTAGCATTGTCTGGCATTAGGAGGAACCCAGGGCCAACCGCACAAGCATATGGTCTCACAAGGGGTCTAAGGATCTCATCTCGGTACCTAATGGCAGTCAGGCTACCTCTGGCGAGCACATGGAGGCCGGTGCGGCCCCCCAAAGAAATGCCACCCCACACCATCACTGACCCACCGCCAAACCGGTCATGCTGGAGGATGTTTGCAGGCAGCAGAACGTTCTCCACGGCGTCTCCAGACTCTGTCACGTCTGTCACATGCTCAGTGTGAACCTGCTTTCATCTGTGAAGAGCACAGGGCGCCAGTGGCGAATTTGCCAATCTTGGTGTTCTGGCAAATGCCAAACGTCCTGTACGGTGTTGGGCTGTAAGCACAACCCCCACCTGTGGACGTCGGGCCCTCATACCACCCTCATGAAGTCTGTTTCTGACCGTTTGAGCACATGCACATTTGTGGCCTGCTGGAGGTAATTTTGCAGGCTTCTGGCAGTGCTCCTCCTGCTCCTCCTTGCACAAAGGCGGAGGTAGCGGTCCTGCTGCTGGGTTGTTGCCCTCCTACGGCCTCCTCCACGTCTCCTGATCTACTGGTCTGTCTCCTGGTAGCGCCTCCATGCTCTGGACACTACACTGACAGACGCAGCAAACCTTCTTGCCACAGCTCGCATTGATGTGCCATCCTGGATGAGCTGCACTACCTGAGCCACCTTACCTTTTATGTGTAGTACGATTCAGTCTACAACCCACTAGAGTGAAAGCACCGCCAGCATTCAAAAGTGACCAAAACATCAGCCAGGAAGCATAGGAACTGAGAAGTGGTCTGTAGTCACCACCTGCAGAACCACTCCTTTATTGGGGGTGTCTTGCTAAATGCCTATAATTTCCACCTGTTGTCTATTCCATTTGCATAACAGCATGTGAAATGTATTGTCAATCAGTGTTGCTTCTTAAGTGGACAGTTTGATTTCGCAGAAGTGTGATTGACTTGGAGTTACATTGTGTTGTTTAAGTGTTCCTTTTTTTTGAGCAGTGTATATTGGATGCTGATTCATATGCGGTTGTTTCGAAAATGTATTTTTAACAAGCCTGTCTCTGTGCCGCTCTGGGTCTCCACACGGGTACCCCCAGGGTTGAGTGCTTAGCAACACCCTGTACACCCTGTTTACCCACGACTGTGTGGACACACAAGACTCACACAAGACTCAAACCCCACCTTCAAGTTTGCTGATGAAACAACTGTGGTTGGCCTGATCACTGACGCCGAGGGTCAAATGTTTCAAGTTCCTCACAGTCCACATCACTGAGGACATAACATTGTCCTCTCACACCAGCACAGTTGTGAAGAAGACATGACAGAACCTCTTCCCCCTCAGGAGACTGAAGAGATTTTGCATGGCCCCTCAGATCATCCAGAACTTTTACAGGTGTACCATGGAAAGCATCCTGACTGGTTGTATCAATGCCTGGTATGGTAACTGCTCCGCTCACAACCGCAAGGCCCTACAGAGGGTGGTGTGGACGGCCCAGAAAATCACTGGGGGTGTTCTCTCTGCTGCCGTCCAGCAGGCGGTACCAACATCGGGTCGCGGATCAACAGGATCTGAAGGAACTTCTATCCCCAGCCAATACGAATGTTTAATAGCTTAAAAATCAAGCAAACTACCCCTGCCCTCTCTCTCCGGACTGACTACCTGCATGACTCTATTCACATCCTCAGGTCCGACCGCAAGGCACTACATTCCTTTCTCAATCACTCCAGTACCCCTGCACATTATAATAACGGTACTGGCACGGCACTGACCTGTATATAAGACCTGTATAAAATACCTATATCAGCATTTTAATTGTGCAACCAGGGTGAAAAAGTTCTAGACCACCTTTACTCCACACACAGAGACGCGTACAAAGCCCTCCATTTGGCAAATCTTACCATAATTACAGTATATCCTCCTGATTCCTGGTTACAAGCTAAAATTTAAGCAGGAAGCACCAGTGACTCAGTCTATAAAAAAGTGGTCAGATGAAACCTATGCTAAACTACAAGACTGTTTTGCTAGCACAGACTGGAATATGTTCCGCGATTCATCCGATATCATTGAGGAGTACACCACATAAGTCACTGCCTTTATCAATAAGTGCATTGAGGACGTCGTCCCCACAGTGACCGTATGTACATACCCCAACCAGAAGCCATGGATTACAGGCATCATTCACATTGAGCTGAAGGGTAGAGCTGCCGCTTTCAAGGAGTGGGACTCTAACCCGGAAGCTTACAAGAAATCCCGCTATGCCCTCTGACGAACCATCAAACAGACAAAGTGTCAATACAGGACTAAGATTGAATCGTACTACACAAGCTCCAACGCTTGTCGGATGTGGCAGGGCTTGCAAACTATTACAGACTACAAAGGGAAGCACAGCCGAGAGCTGCCCAGTGACACAAGCCTACCAGGTGAGCTAAGTCACTTCTATGCACGCTTCGAGGCAAGTAACACTGAAACATGCATGAGAGCATCAGCAGTTGCGGACAACTGTGTGATCACTCTCCACAGCCGATATGAGTAAGACCTTCAAACAGGTCAACATTCACAATGCCGCAGGGCCAGACGGATTACCAGGATGTGTACTCTGAGCATGCGCTGACCAACTGGCAAGTGTCTTCACTGACATTTTCAATCTCTCCCTATCGGAGTCTGTATTACCAACATGTTTCAAGCAGACCACCACTGTGCCCAAGAACACTAAGGTAACCTGCCTAAATGATTACCGACCCGTAGCACTCACGTCTGTAGCCATGAAGTGCTTTGGAAGGCTGGTCATGGTTCACATCAACACCATTATCCCAGAAACACTAGTCCCACTCCAATTTGCAATACCGCTCCAACAGATCCACAGATGATGCAATCTCTATTGCACTCCACACTGCCCTTTCACATCTGGACAAAATGAACACCTATGTGAGAATGCTATTCATTGACTACAGCTCCACATTCAACACCATAGTGCCCTCAAAGCTCATCACTAAGCTAAGGACCCTGGGACTTAACACCTCCCTCTGCAACTAGATCATGGACTTCCGGATGTGCTGCCCCCAGGTGTTAAGGGTAGGTAACAACACAAGCGTGACGCTGATCCTCAACACAGGGGCCCCTCAGGGGCGCATGCTCAGTCCCCTCCTGTACTGCTTGTTCACTCATGACTGCACGGCCAGTCACGACTCCAACACCATCATTAAGTTTGCCGATGACACAACAGCGGTAGACCTGATCACCGATAGCGATGAGACAGACTATAGGGAGGAGGTCAGAGACCTGACCATATGGTACCATGACAACAACCTCTCGCTCAATGTGATCAAGACAAAGGAGATGATTGTGGACTACAGGAAAAGGAGGACCGAGCACGCTCCCATTCACATCGACGGGGCTGTAGTGGAGCAGGTTGAGAGCTTCAAGTTGATTGCTGTCCACATCACCAACAAACTAACATGCACACCAAGACAGTCGTGAAGAGGGCACGACAAAACCTATTCCCCCTCAAGATTTGGCATGAGTCCTCAGATCCTCAAAATGTTTTACAGCTTCACCATCGAGAGCATCCTGACGGGTTGCATCACTGCCTGGTATGGCAACTGCTCTGCCTTCGACCGCAAGGCACTACGGAGTGTAGTGCGTGCGGCCCAGTACACCACCGAGGCAAAGCTTCCTGCCATCCATGACCTCTATATCAGACCTCTATATCTATATATTCTTATCTATTACTTTTTGGGGTATTTTCTTAACTGCATTTTTGGTTAAGGGCTTGTAAGTAAGCATTTCACTGTAAGGTGATGTATTTGGCGCATGTGACAAATACAATTTGACTTGATTTTATATAAGACCTGTATATAAGACCTGTATTTAAGACCTGTATATAATTGCATTCTTTTCTTTTCTTTTTCTTCTCTCCCATTTCACTGTACTCTTTTACACCTGCTGTATCCTGTGCATGTGAAAATAAAACTAGAAACTTGAAACACAATAATAATAGCTAGACCTATTACAGAATGTAATTAAACAAAGAAAAACACAAAAGATGGTGAGGCTTTCTTTAATCTTATTATCATTGTTAAAACTGCAACCAATATTTTTGTTAAGGACTGCAACCCGGCCAGCGCATTAAGGTGTAGTGGCTATAGATTGCTATGGTATAGCAATGGTGGCTATGGTAATTTAACGTCAAATAACTACAGTATCATTGGTTCTTCAGGTGAACATTACTTGGATAACTTCTGGTGAAGGCCAGTCACTGTAATGCAACTAATATACAGATATTTCCAATGACAAACGGTATGATTTATTACACAGCTGACATGGCCAAGACAAAGAATGAGTAGCACCTTTCCTGAAGTCAAATGAACAAATTGCCCTCTTTATTTTACCTTTTTTTAACTAGGCAAGTCAGTTAAGAACAAATTCTTATTTTCAATGACGGCCTAGGAACAGTCAAATCCAAATCAAATCAAATGTATTTATATAGCTCTTCTTACATCAAGTGATATCTCAAAGTGCTGTACAGAAACCCAGCCTAAAACCCCTAACAGCAGGCAATGCAGGTGCTGCCAACACACTGACTCAACTCCAGCCACTTTAATAATGGGAATTGATGGGAAATGATGTAAAATATATCACTAGCCACTTTAAACAATGCTACCTAATATAATGTTTACATACCCTACATTATTAATCTCATATGTATACGTATATACTGTACTCTATATCATCTACTGCATCCTTATGTAATACATGTATCACTAGCCACTTTAACTATGCCACTTTGTTTACATACTCATCTCATATGTATATACTGTACTCGATACCATCTACTATATCTTGCCTATGCCGCTCTGTACCATCACTCATTCATATACAGTGCCTTGCGAAAGTATTCGGCCCCCTTGAACTTTGCGACCTTTTGCCACATTTCAGGCTTCAAACATAAAGATATAAAACTGTATTTTTTTGTGAAGAATCAACAACAAGTGGGACACAATCATGAAGTGGAACGACATTTATTGGATATTTCAAACTTTTTTAACAAATCAAAAACTGACGCCCAAAAATTGGGCGTGCAAAATTATTCAGCCCCCTTAAGTTAATACTTTGTAGCGCCACCTTTTGCTGCGATTACAGCTGTAAGTCGCTTGGGGTATGTCTCTATCAGTTTTGCACATCGAGAGACTGAAAATCTTTCCCATTCCTCCTTGCAAAACAGCTCGAGGTCAGTGAGGTTGGATGGAGAGCATTTGTGAACAGCAGTTTTCAGTTCTTTCCACAGATTCTCGATTGGATTCAGGTCTGGACTTTGACTTGGCCATTCTAACACCTGGATATGTTTATTTTTGAACCATTCCATTGTAGATTTTGCTTTATGTTTTGGATCATTGTCTTGTTGGAAGACAAATCTCCGTCCCAGTCTCAGGTCTTTTGCAGACTCCATCAGGGTTTCTTCCAGAATGGTCCTGTATTTGGCTCCATCCATCTTCCCATCAATTTTAACCATCTTCCCTGTCCCTGCTGAAGAAAAGCAGGCCCAAACCATGATGCTGCCACCACCATGTTTGACAGTGGGGATGGTGTGGTCAGGGTGGTGAGCTGTGTTGCTTTTACGCCAAACATAACGTTTTGCATTGTTGCCAAAAAGTTCAATTTTGGTTTCATCTGACCAGAGCACCTTCTTCCACATGTTTGGTGTGTCTCCCAGGTGGCTTGTGGCAAACTTTAAACAACACTTTTTATGGATATCTTTAAGAAATGGCTTTCTTCTTGCCACTCTTCCATAAAGGCCAGATTTGTGCAATATACGACTGATTGTTGTCCTATGGACAGAGTCTCCCACCTCAGCTGTAGATCTCTGCAGTTCATCCAGAGTGATCATGGGCCTCTTGGCTGCATCTCTGATCAGTCTTCTCCTTGTATGAGCTGAACGTTTAGAGGGACGGCCAGGTCTTGGTAGATTTGCAGTGGTCTGATACTCCTTCCATTTCAATATTATCGCTTGCACAGTGCTCCTTGGGATGTTTAAGGTTTGGGAAAAAATGTTGTATCCAAATCCAGCTTTAAACTTCTTCACAACAGTATCTCAGACCTGCCTGGTGTGTTCCTTGTTCTTCATGATGCTCTCCACGCTTTTAACGGACCTCTGAGACTATCACAGTGCAGGTGCATTTATACGGAGACTTGATTACACACAGGTGGATTGTATTTATCATCATTAGTCATTTAGGTCAACATTGGATCATTCAGAGATCCTCACTGAACTTCTGGAGAAAGTTTGCTGCACTGAAAGTAAAGGGGCTGAATAATTTTGCACGCCCAATGTTTCAGTTTTTGATTTGTTAAAAAAGTTTGAAATATCCAATAAATGTCGTTCCACTTCATGATTGTGTCCCACTTGTTGTTGATTCTTCACAAAAAATACAGTTTTATATCTTTATGTTTGAAGCCTGAAATGTGGCAAAAGGTCGCAAAGTTCAAGGGGGCCGAATACTTTCGCAAGGCACTGTATCTTTATGTACATATTCTTTATCCCCTTACACTTGTTTGTATAAGACAGTCGTTTTGGAATTGTTAGTTAGATCACTTGTTGGTTATTACTGCATTGTCAAAACTAGAAGCACAAGCATTTCGCTACACTCGCATTAACATCTGCTAACCATGTGTATGTGACAAATAAAATTTGATTTGATTTGATTTTTTAGAAGCACGGTGGCTAGGAAAAACTCCATAGAAAGGCCAAAACCTAGGAAGAAATCTAGAGAGGAACCAGGCTATGATGGGTGGCCAGTCCTCTTCTCAGTCCTCATGGGTGGAATGTTAATTTCATAATTAATAAACATATGTCAAACGGTTTCATTATATTTCAGTTATCAGTGATGTACGTATATAAAGTGTAATACTCAAAATTGAATACATACTTCTGTTTCAAAGTAGATTTGTTTAATTAAGACTACCAAGAAACCCTCTGTGTGACCTTGATTTAGCCCACTGCAGTAAAAGGCTAAGGCAATTGGACTGCTTCAAGATCCTTCACACTCACCAGTCATTATGCTTCTATTCAGCCTACCTATGCACATTGACTCAATCATAAGCATACATTAATAACATTAGTCATAATGGATAAAAACACTTATGTTGAGTACAGGGCCTTTAAGTTGTTTGAAAGAATCATAAAAAAATAGCATGAGGTGCAGAATGTAGATTTGCTATACATGCAATTCATTGTATGTAATCAGTGGTGACAGAAGATTCATTATATAAGTAAGATTCATAAAAAAACTGAATTGAAAGAAAAATGGATCTGGTTTCATATCTCCACATCTGAGTGGGCTCATATGTCCATGAGGGAATTTGTTTGATCTTGAAAATAGATGCAATTTTTTACTTACTGGAAGACAGACCACTTACACCATTATATGATGTCTATGTCTAGGCTTTGTTCCTTGCCGGAGGAGGGTTTTTGATAAATAAATAAATGTATTGACAAACTATATTATTACTGTTATTCCTAAAGTATTATTATCACTGTTACTATGGTATTATACCCGCAAAAACTTACACAGTGGGTTTAATGCGAGTCAAAAACTGAAGCTCCTGAAAATGTGCCGATGGACTATATTTAATTGAGAATGTAGCCTACTGTACCTATGTAAATCCACCCTGAGCTCTAGGAAAACAAACTGAAATGTGATTCATGAAGCAAAGCTTGGAAGTAAGCAGTGTTTCACCTTGCCATCTGTTTAAATCCCATGTTCTTGATGATTTATAATTGCAATGGAGGTCTTGGCTGGTATATCAGAAATGAGGCTAGTTACAGAGGTATACAACTGTTTAATTAAATCGCTCACTCTCACTCCCTCTCTCTCACAACTCCTATATTCAGTCACGTACTCACTAATTCAAAAACTACACAAACAAAGGATCCATCTGAATAGTTATAACTAAATATTGTGTTATTAGGAATTTCTGTCAGATGAGAAAATGAGATGCTTGAAGTTTGTCTCTATGGATGTGCTGGCCTCTGTGCCAGAACAGAGCTTAATGAGAAATTACATTTTGACTGACAGTCACCAAATAACAGATATCGTCCCTTGAACTGTCTATACATGAAGAAGTGAAAAGACTATACAAACACAGATTTTCATTCAACTTCAATGTGATTATCTAAACAGATAAGGCATTGCTTGCTCCCTGAGTAACAGGCAGAGTTGTCCAATGAGGACCCTGAGCAGCCATATGTTCAGCATGGATGACCAGAGAATTGAGGTTAAACTTTATAAAATTTGCTAGGTGATGTAATCTCCCTCTGTTCAAGCAGTCTCCCCACTTCAACTCTGCTCTGCACAGGGGCCCTGAGGTAGTGTGTGTGTGAGTGGCCTAGTCAAATAACAGCAGCGTGTTCCAATTATTTATTAAGGAGCACATGGTTGTAAATTCTGTGTAGTATCCTCCCATATCAGTAAACTCTGCCTAATTGCCACATTGATTGCCAACACCTAAGGATTGCTTGACTATCGAGCAAGTGCCAAAAGCGATTGTTCTTTTGGATGGTCCAACTTGATTAGAAGAGACTGGGAATATTTCTGCTGAAGGGCCCCTAGAGAAGGTTGCTTGTTCATTTGTATAGGAAGCCCCTGGCCAGTATACCTAATGACCACTAACACACTTTACTCCAAGCCTGTCAATGGTTTAATTTCAGGTCCAACAGCACTTAATTTTCAATAATGATTTATTTCATTGCCAAAGTCCCCATCCTTTTGCCACACAGGTCCCCTGCCACATTTACACAACATGCCACAACAAACGTTAATACTTCTTCCCTCAGGCCTTGGCACCTTACATAGAAAAATGGAGGATTAATAGTGTAATGGTGCCCACAGATAATTGTAATAACAATAATGACCCTTTCTTCCCTACTATATCTGTTTTTAACCTCTCTGAGATATTCGGGACGGTAGCGTCCCACCTCAACAACAGCCAGTGAAAGTGCAGGGCGCCAAATTCAAAACAACAGAAATCCCATACTTAAAATTCCTCAAACATACAAGTATTTCAAACCATTTTAAAGACAAACTTGTTGTAAATCCAGACACAGAGTCTGATTTCAAAAAGGCTTTATGACGAAAGCACACCAAACTATTATGTTAGGTCAGTACCTAGTCACAGAAAAAGAGACATTTTTTTTCAGCCAAAGAGAGGAGTCACAAAAATCAGAAGTAGAGATAAATTAATCACTAACCTTTGATGATATTCATCAGATGACACTCGTAGGACACAATACATGTACGATTTGTTCGATAAAGTTCATATATATATCCAAAAATCTCAGTTTACATTGGCGTGTTACGTTCAGTAGTTCCAAAACATCCGGTGATTTTGCAGAGAGCCACATCAATTTACAGAAATACTCATAATACACATTGCTAAAATATACATGTGTTATGCATGGAATTTTAGATCCACTTCTCCTTAATGAAAATGCTGTGTCAGATTATAAAAAAGCTTTACCGAAAAAGCACACCATGCAATAATCTGAGTATAGCGCTCAGAGACCAAAACAAGCCATACAGATACCCGCCATGTTGTGTAGTCAACAGAAGTCAGAAATAGCATTATAAATATTCACTTACCTTTGATGATCTTCATCAGAATGCACTCCCAGGAATCCCAGTTCCACAAGCAATGTTTGATTTGTTCGATAAAGTCCGTTATTTATGTCCAAATCCCCCCTTTTTGTTTGTGCGTTTAGTACACAATCCAAACAACGCACGGGCAAGTCCAGGCAAAAGTCCCGATGAAAAGTCATATTACAGTTCGTAGAAACATTTCAAACAATGTTTAGAATCAATCTTTAGGATGTTTTTATCATAAATCTTCAATAATGTTCCAACTGGAGAATTCCTTTGTCTGTAGAAATGCGATGGAACAGAGCTACCTCTCACGTGAACGCATGTGACCAGCTCATGCCACTCTGGCAGACCTCTGACTCATTCAGCTCCCATTCCCCCCTCCTTCACAGTAGAAGCATCAAACAAGGTTCTAAAGACTGTTGACATCTAGTGGAAGCCTTAGGAAGTGCAATATGACCCCATAGATACTGTATATTCGATAGGCAATGATTTGAAAAACTACAAACCTCAGATTTCCCACTTCCTGGTTGGATTTTTTCTCAGGTTTTTGCCTGCCATATGAGTTCTGTTATACTCACAGACATCATTCAAAAAGTTTTCGAAACTTGAGTGTTTTCTATCCAAATCTACTAATTATATGCATATTCTAGCAACTGGGCCTGAGTAGCAGGCAGTTTACTCTGGGCACCTTATTCATCCAAGCTACTCAATACTGCCCCCCAGTCCCAAAGAAGTTAACAGATTGATCTTGTCAAAGGTCAAAATTAGCTGTGAGATGATGCAGAATCACTCAGGAGTCAGTTCTCCGAAGTGAAAGACTCATTCATTGTCATCTTCTATTCTGTCAAATCTTTGCAGTACAATCAGTGCAATTTTCACTATTGCTCTTTATATGACCATCTCAGACTAACCCATTATGTACAACACTTACTCAGCTGATGCAAAGGAAATTGAACATTGATTTCTTTCTGTTCCTCAATTCTAATAATTTGTTTTAGGTGAAGAGATTTGATGATGGGATTGTGCTTTAGGATGGAGTTCTAGTAAATCTATATCATAAAACTATAAATATAGACATAATATCAATTCCTATGCCATGTGTATACTTAAAGTAACTGCCCAGTGGAAATCTCACTTTTAAAAGTTCATATTCTGTTCATATTTAAAAGTTCATATCCAAATAATGCTGTTGACACATCCTATACTTATATTTGTGGAGAGAAAAAATATTTTTGGAGGAAAAAAAAAACACATCCAAACAGACTGGTGTCATCTTCCTGAGGAGGGTGGGCTGGCCAATCAACGGTCTAGAGGAGGATGAGCTAGTGTAACTGGTGTGAAATGGCTAGTTAGTTAGCCGTGCATGCTAGTACTTTAGCATTTTAATTGGTGATGGCACTTGCTCTAAGACCTTGAAATAGTTGTTTCCTTTGCTCTGCAGGTGCCTGGGCTTTTTTTGGGCAATAGGTAACGAGGCTTTGTGGGAGGCAGTTGTTGATATGTTCAGAGGGTCCCTGGTTTGATCCCAGGTTGGGGCAAGGAGAGGGATGGAAGGAACACTGTCACATTGGTATCGTGACCCGGATCACTCAGTTGGGCTCTGCCCAGCTGCTGGAGTTGCAACAGAGAAGGAGGTCAAAGGTGGGTGAGTGTAACTGGTGTGAAATGGCTAGCTAGTTGGCGGTGCGTGCTAATAGCATTTCAAAGCCCTTGAAGCCCTTGAAGAATATGTTTACCTGGTCCCTGGTTTGAGCCCAGGTTGGGGCACGGAGAGGGATGGAAGGAACACTCTTACACTGGCTAATCAGTGGTCGACTTGTATGAATATTTGTCATAACTGGTATACGCCCACACCATCTTGTTGTTGGGGTATGCCCACAACATTAAAACACAGAAAAGCTGCTTTTTAACATACTCAGTTACCATTTGGAAGGAAAACTCTCACACTCATATTGTAAGGATTGATAGGTCATATGTCATAGAAATCTGGAAACACTAGGCAGTTACTTTAAAGGTGCAATATGTTGAAATTGCACTGCTATTTCCTGATTGCTTAAATAAAATTTGAGTAGTTCGTCTAATTTCAGTTTGTGACAAAACAAGCAATGTATAGTGTAGAGAATTATTGTAAAATCTAAACAGCTGTGGAATATATTTTCAATAACCAAAAATATTGTATTTTCAGCTGTTTGAAGCTGGTGTACAAAACTGAAAGTAAAAGAAGCAAAAACTAAACTTAAGAACGGGAAGCATTGGAATAGCGCACGTAGAACAGATCTACCACTTCTTAGACTTTCTTTCAATGAGAATGACAGATATATAACTCACATTTCTATGTGAATGTGGGAAGGTTGCCCAAAAAGTTACATATTGCAACTTAAAGATTGGAATGCACATTTTATCAAATAAAATGAAATGTTATTTTTCACACATGCCCCGAATACAACAGGTACGTGCCCCGAATACAATGAGCTCCTAACCGACTGTGCAAGAATAAGAGACAAAAGTAACAAGTAATTAAAGAACTGGGGGGAGGTGGTACAGAGTCAATGTGCGGGGGCACCGGTTTGTTGAGGTAGTATGTACATGTATTTAGAGTTAAATAAAGTGACTATGCATAGACGACAACAGAGAATGGTGAGGAGAGTGGAGGGGGGGCAATGTGAATAGTCTGGGTAGCCATTTGACTAGATGTTCAGGAGTCTTATGGCTTGGGGGTAGAAGCTGTCTAGAAGCCTCTTGAACCTAGACTTGGCACCGCTTGCCGTGTGGTAGCAGAGAGAATGGTCTTTGACTAGTGTGGCTGAAGTCTTTGATAACTTTTAGAGCCTTCCTCTGACGCCACCTGGTCCGGGTCCTCTAGGTCCTGGATGGCAGGAAGCAGTACAGTGATGTACTGGGCCGTTCGCACTACCCTCTGTAGTGCCTTGCGGTCGGAGGCAGAGAAGTTGCCATACCAGGCAGTGATGCGACCCGTCAGGATGCTCTCGATGGTGCAGCTGTAGAACCTTTTGAGGATCTGAGGACCCATGCCAAATCTTTTCAGTCTCCTGAGGGGGAATAGGTTTTGTCATGCCTGCTTCACGACTGTCATGGTGTGCTTGGACTATGTTAGTTTGGACTTCTCCACTGCAGCCTCGTCGATGAGAATGGGTGTGTGCTCGGTCCTCTTTTTCCTGCAGTCCACAATCATCTCCTTTTTCTTGATCATGTTGAGCACGCACCCGTGAGGGGCCCCTGTGTTGAGGATCAGCGTGACGCTTGTGTTGTTACCTACCCTTACCACCTGGGGGCGGCCATGGTCTAGTTGCAGAGGGAGGTGTTTAGTTAACAGGGTTCTTAGCTTATTGATGAGCTTTGAGTGCAATAGAGAGTGCATCATCTGTGGATCTGTTGGGGCGGTATGCAAATTGGAGTGTGTCTAGGGTTTCTGGGATGATGGTGTTGATGTGAGCCATGACCAGCCTTTCAACACACTTCATGGCCACAAATGCGAGTGCTACGGGTCGGTAGTCATTTAGGCAGGTTACTAGGAGCGCCGGCTCTGGTTGAGCATTTTCTTGTTTGCTTATGGTGGAATACAGCTCATTCAATGCTATCTTAGTGCCAGCCTCTGACTGTGGTGGTATGTAAACAGCTACAAAGAATATAGATGTAAACTCTCTTGGTAGGTAATGTGGTCTGCAGCTTATCATGAGAAACTCTACCTCAGACGAGCAGGAGTTCCTTAGATATCATGCACCAGCTGTTGTTTACAAAAATACATCAAAAATACAAATACCATACGCCACTGTTCTATCCTGTCGGTACATTGTCTATTGTTTATTGGGGTGGCAGGTAGCCTAGTGGTTTGAGCATTGGACTAGTAACCGGAAGGTTACAAGATCAAATCCCAGAGCTGACAACATTCTGCCCCTGAACAAGGCAGTTAACCCACTGTTCCTAGGCTGTCATTGAAAATAAGAATTTGTTCTTAACTGACTTGCCTAGTTAAATAAAGGTGTAATTAAATTTAAAAAACAGCCTATTGTTGTTGTTCAGTCATGACTCCATGAAGCAAAAGATGCTACTGTTTTTAATTAAAAACCTCTTTGGCCTAGGGGGCAGTGTTCGGAAGTTTGGATAGTCTGACATACCCAAAGTTAACTGCCTGTTACTCAGGCCCAGAAGCTAGGATATGCATATATGTATTTGTGTATTTGATGTAAAACACTTTGAAGCTTCTAAAACTGTTAAAATAATGTCTGTGAGTATAACATAACTGATATGGCAGGCGAAAACCAGTGGAAAATCCATCCCAAAAATGTGTTTGAGCTCCCAGGCCATTCCTATGTTGGCCTATTGAATTTCCAAACAAATAGGACCCAGATTGCAGTACCCATGGCTTCCACTGGATGTTAACACTCTTTTTATAAATGGTTTCAGGCTTGTTTTTTGAAAAATGAACAAGTAGTTGTAGTTAATCCAAGGTGTCCCTCATTAGGACTCTAGTCTTGTGGCGCGCGTGAATGAGGGCGCACTTCGTTATTTATCTCCGGGATTGAACATACTACTTTCCGTCTTAAATTGTATTGTTTATTTACATATTAGGGTACCTAAGGATTGATTAGAAACGTTGTTTGACTTGTTTGGACGAAGTTTACCGGTAACTTTTGGAATTCCTTTGTCTGCATGTTGAACGAGTTGAACGGGTGGATTATTGAATCAAACGCGCCAACTAAACTGACTTTTTGGGGAAATAAAAAAGGACTTTATCAAACAAAACAACCAGTTGTTGTGTAGCTTGGACCCTTGGGATTGCAAACAGAGGAAGATCTTTAGAAGGTAAGTGATTTATTTTATCGCTATTTGTGATTTTTGTGACGATTCTCCTGGTTTGAAAAATATTTTTATGAATGTTTAATATTACGATTTTTGTATTTTGAATTTCGCGCTCTGCAATTTCACCGGATGTTGTTGTTGTGGCACGCTAGCGTGACAACAAGTCCAGAGAGTTTAATCTTCCCAATAACTTGTCCATTTTATTGTCCAAAGATTGCATGTTTGCGAGCAGAATTGAAGGGAGTGGGGGTTTATTCAATCGCCTCCTACACCTCAAAAGGCAGCCTGCCCTCCGGCCTCTCTTCACCTCCTCTTCACGCATATCACTGGGGTCAGAGGGCCTGTTCCCGAGGGAGCCGTATATCCTCCACCTCTGGCTCGTCAGAGTCGTGAAAGAAGATGTGATTAGAGAGGGACTCAGTCTTTTAATAGCTGTTTTGATCTGTACTTTAAAAAAACTATACTTGCCATTGGGCATGTTGTTAATGTCCCCACTCTTTTGGCAGACAATATTGAATACCTGTAAGGACGTGAACAAAACATTGGTAATGCAGGTGTCCCTCAGTTCACACAAATACAAGGCCTTGCCCCTGGCAAGTGTGGCTATGGAAATCCACTCAGACCTTCCTTAAGATTAAACAATTGAACTGTCACAGAGTAGACTGTAGAAACAGAGGGACCTATATGGCTACATCTCATTATGGTGTGGGTTGAGCGGGTTGACCCAGGTTAACCTCCAGCACCTCTCACTGTTGCCCACCATTTCCAGCTGACACTTTAATCAGTGTCACCATGTTAGCAGCAGCTGTAGCACCAGCAGAAAGTCTGGACATAGAAGTTAAGAAACTTGCCTGATGGGGATAATTTCTTCAGTCAGGGATAAACAACTTAGTACAAAGGGATGCTCCTGCATTTAAATACTTAAAGGAATCATTATTCATTCCTTTTGTATAGAACTCTCTTCTAGCCACCAAGTCATAACTTGAACCTCTAATGACCTAGTATGAATATTGACTTTTAATTAGTCTAATCCAAATGATTAATGTCAAAAGAAAAATTATTATGTCTACAAAACATGCGACAGATGACTGTGACATATGACAGATGGCAGTGAAGTGTTTTTATTTTATTTCATTCGATCCAATGAGTAGAACAATATTTCTGTGACTTTTACTCCTTCTGACAGATGTGTCACTGAAACAAACACGGGGGACGAGGCCCAGAGGGAGAGAGCTATGTCTCTGGCTTGACTGACTCATTGATTTCCTTTTCCTTTTAACCGTTTCATTTTAACTCGCAGGCCCATGCGTTAGCTCCCTTGGTCACACAATCATTTCTCTGAGTCAATATGATCCATACAGCAGCTCTGTATGGACACCAAGCCTATGTAATTACTGCCCAGAGCCAGATCTATCCAACCATTCTCCCTGTGTTCTATCACCTGACTGACGACTGCAGGGGGATCACCAGTCTAGTGGGCCATTACTCATAGAGGTTGGTACTTGTAATAGAGCCAAAGCTCTACAGAGTGGAGAAATCTCATTCTTCAATAAAGGAACATGGATTGATTCCACCAGATGTTGGCAAACTCATGGATCATTCCAACCCAACTCTCCTCTTGTGTCTTTCACTTGCCTTCAAATGTTAGGATCCCTTTTCTATAGTTTAAATAGTTTGAATTACTTTTGGTTGCCGGGACCAAGACAGATGTTTCAGACAATTTCAAGACCTCGTTTTATTAGAATGGAGACAAGGAAAGGTGTCTTTAAAAATACATTTCCATACAAGCAGAGATTACAAGCAAAGACCAGAATTGAAAAATGTAAGAAAGTAGATTAACATCTGTGTTTCCAAGATAAATTACAAAGAATGACATTTGCCCAAAGAATTCAGCCTGAAAAGGGGACTGTACCCAATGGTGCTTTGATAATTTATTGAATTATATTGACATGATCAATGGAAATATACGCACTGTACGATCTGTATCTCTTTGACCTGCAATGATGTGGAGCCCTTCTTTAAAAGCTCTTAACACTTCCCCAGTGATTCCCACATCTTGCATGGTGGTGTGTCACGGGATGCCATATAAATTATATGGACAAGTTACCAATGCAATGGGTGTGAATTAAATTCAAAGATGATATACTAACATGACAAGCAAACAATATTATGCATTTGTACTGCAAGTAGTATGTATGTACGAATGTACTGTAGCCTACAGTATGTATACCCCTCATCAAAAATCCTTCAATTTTAAATATGGATGTTTTAGCCACCCTATCCTGTTGTGGTTGCAATCCCGATACCGGGATCGATATGACAACTACCAGTGAAAAAAGAGGGCGCCAAATTCAAACCACAGAAATCTCATAATTACAATTCCTAAAACATACATGTGTCTTACATAATTTTAAAGCTTTTCTCGTTGTTAATCCCACCAAAGTGTCCGATTTCAAATAGGCTTTTCAGCGAAAGCACTACAAACGATTATGTTAGGTCTCCACCAAACCATAATAAGCACAACCATTTTCCAGCTAAATATAGCATTCACAAAAAACAGAAATAAAGATAAAATTAATCACTAACCTTGAATTATCTTCATCAGATGACACTCATAGGACGTCATGTTACACAATACATGCATGTTTTGTTTGATAAAGTTCATATTTATGTCAAAGAAATCTGAGTTTACATTGACGCGTTAGATTCACTAGTTCCAAAAACATCAAGTGATTTTGCATAGCCACATCATTCAACAGAAATACTCATCATAAATGTAAATGATAATACAAGTCATACACATGGAATTATAGATATACCTCTCCTTAATGCAAACGCTGTGTCAGATTTCAACAAAACTTTACTAAAAAAAGAAACACATGCAATAATCTGAGACGGCGCTCAAAAGTAAAAACAACACAGCCGCAAAGATGGCGTCAACATAAACAAGAAATTACATGACAAATATTCCCTTACCTTTGATGATCTACATCAGAAAGCACCCCAGGAATTCCCGGTCCACAATTGTTTTGTTCGAAAATGTCCGTTATTTATGTCCAAATACCTTATTTTGTTATTGCGTTTGGTGTACATATCCAAACGCTAATTCTGGTCAGCGTTATATCGGACAAAATCTTAAAAAAGAAATATTACCGGTCGAAGAAACATTTCAAACTAAGTACAGAATAAATCATTAGGATGTTTTTAACATATAGCTTCAATAAAATTTCCAACTGGAGTATTCTTTCTTGTCTTCGTGAGCCATGGAATGCAAGTGACTACCGTGATGAAAAAGTGGGATCACAAAATGGCTGCTTGATGGACATCTGATATATTCTACTCTCATTCACTCCCACAACAACATAGAAGCCTCATTATAATTTCTATTGATGTCAACCATCTAGTGGAACCCCTAGGCAGTGCAATATCATTCATATCACAAGGGGATTTCATTGGGGACTCTGGTGAATACATACAAGCTCAGATTTCTGACTTCCTGTTTTGATTTCAACTCAGGATTTTGCTTGCCAATATGAGTTCTGTTATACTCACAGACATCATTCAAACAGTTTTAGAAACTTCAGAGTGTTTTCTATCCAATACTAATAACAATATGCAAATATTAGCAACTATGACTGAGGAGCAGACCGTTTGATATGGGCACCTTTCATCCAAGCTACTCAATACTGCCCCTGCAGCCATAAGAAGCTATTATCCATGTTGGTAATTTTGGGGGTGCTCAAGGTGGCCTGTGAACAAATTAAACATTAATGAAATGAGGAAAGCCATCTGCAACCAGATACAATACTCTGGATGGCAGCAGGAATTCCATTCAATCCTGGCAAAGGAGGCTGACACCCCATGTCTGAGCCAAAGAAATTCGGCATGAACGTTGAATGTGTCAGTGGGGAAAATGACACCCATCAAGGTATTTTTGGTTAGAGGGAGTTTTGACAGTCTGTGTATCTGTAATTGAATAGAAAGGCATTAGTCATTGTAAGCCAAATACATATCTGATTCCAAAGTGTAATTAGACAGATTTAGCATCAATGAAATGGTATTTTTGTCTTTTTCCTTTTTGTTCATTTATCATTATTTCAGTGTTATTTGTGACAGTGCACTTTGTTAAAAACTGAAAATGTATGTATTTTATCCCTGAGATGTTCTGTGATTCTTATTCTATTCAAAACATTATGAACACCTGTTCTTTCCATAACATTGACTGACCAGGTAAATCCAGGTGAAAGCTATGATCCCTTATTTATGTCACTTGTTAAATCCACTTCAATCAGTGTACATGAAGGGGAGGAGACAGGCTAAAGAAGGATTGTTAAGCCTTGAGACAATTGAGACACTGATTGTGTATGTGTGTCATTCAGAGGGTGAATGGGCAAGCCAAAATATTTATGTTCCTTTGAACGAGGTATGGTAGTACAGTATTTGCAAGGCACGCCGGATTTAGTCAAGAACTGCAACTCTGCTGGGTTTTTCAAGCTCAACAGTTTCCCTTGTGTATCAAGAATAGTCCACTACCCAAAGGATATCCAACCAACTTGACACAACCATGAGAAGCACCGGAGTCAACATAGGCCAGCATCCCTGTGGAACGCTTTTGACACCTTGTAGTCCATGCCCCAACAAATTTATATGGGGGGGGATTCAACTCTGTGTCACTTTTGCTCAACCGAGACGTGAATAGACCCAATTTTTTTACCATTAAGACATCAAAATGGCATGGCATATAGCCATACAAGACAATATTATCTTGTGTAATTATGTTGACAGCGCAGGTGATAATAAACTCATTTTCTGAACATACACTACAGACTAATGCAAATCAAAACTCACCAAACACAGAATGATCCTGCTTTCACTTATTTGCAATTTAAAAGAGGATTTAGGGAAAAAATGTCATATTGTGTAACTCATTCTATAGACTTACACTACTGTTCTAAAGTTTGGGGTCACTTAGAAATGTCCTTATTTTTAAAAGAAAAGCACATTTTTGTCCTTTAAAATAACATCAAATTGAGCAGAAATACAGTGCAGGCATTGTTAATGTTGTAAATGACTAGCTGGAAACTGCAATTTTTTTATGGGATATCTACATAAGCGTACAGAGCCCCATTATCGGGAACCATCACTCCTGTCTTCCAATGGCACATTGTGTTAGCTAATCCAAGTATATCATTTTAAAAGGCTAATTTATCATTAGAAAACCCTGTTGCAATTATGTTAGCACAGCTGAAAACTGTTGTGCTGATTGAAGAAGCAATACAACTGACCTTCTTTAGACTAGTTGAGTATCTGGAGTGTCAGCATTTGTGGGTTTGGTTACAGGCTCAAAATGGCCAGAAACAAAAACTTTCTTCTGAAACTCATCAGTCTATTCTTGTTCTGAGAAATGAAGGCTATTCCATGCAAGAAACTGAAGATCTCGTACAACGCTGTGTACTACTCCCTTCACAGAACAGTGCATACTGACTCTAATCAGAATAGAAATAGGAGTGGGAGGCCCCGGTGCACAACTGAGCAAGAGGGCAAGTACATCAGAGTGTCTAGTTTGAGGAAAAGACGCCTAACAAGTCTTCAACTTGGAGCTTCATTAAATAGTATCTTCAAAACACCAGTCTCAACGGCAACAGTGAAGAGGCAACTCCAGAATGCTGGCTTTCTATGCAGAGTTGCAAAGAAAAAGCCATATCTCAGACTGGCCAATAAAAATACAAGATTAAGATGGGCAAAAGAACACAGACACTGGACAGAGGAATTCTGCCAAGAAGGCCAGCATCCTGTAGTCACCTCTTCACTGTTGACATTGAGACTGGTGATTTGTTGGGTACTATTTAATGAAACTGCCAGTTGAGGACTTAAGAGGTGTCTGTTTTTATATTTGAAGACAATTAGGAGACTTGAGGATATGCAGAACTTTTTTGCAGAAATCTGTCTTGTTATGAATAGGCTCATCCCAGCATCTTCATTAATGGGAGCTTTTGCAGCTGACCCTGTTCTTTCAATGGAATCCTATCCAGAAAATAATCAAAAGCCGAAGACCTGCTGAATGCAGTTAATAGCTTTTTAGTGGCATGAAAGCAGAAACGTGAGTGAAAAACTAAAATCAGAAAGTGTTTGTATGAGAGCTAGCTAAAGGTGCACTAATGTTGATGTTGTATATAACGCTAGCAGGGTGATTTTCAGAGGAAAGCAAAATAGTGTATGTGTGAAGTTGCAGTAAAAGTGCAAAGGAATACACTTTTTGGCACCGTTAGAAAGACACACAAAGGACAATTAAACTCATCTCCTTACTTTTTCTGGCAATCAACCTGACAGTCATTTATCAGTAAAAGATACTTTATATCCTTCACCTTTTTAAACACTTGATATAAATGTGTATACAAAGTCCCTTGGGCACTGTATTTCAATTATTTTGTTTGGCAGACTCAGAAATAAACAGTGTAAATACTCTCTCAAACTTTGAAGTATATTTTCAGGTGACAAACCTACAGTGTCTTTCTTCTCCACTCTTTAGTACATTGAAGTGAACTGTGTCACTCCCTGGTCTGTTTCACCTGTCCTTGTGCTTGTCTCCGCCCCCATCCAGGTGTCACTTATTATCCCTGGTGTATTTATCCCTGTCTTTCCTGTCTCTCTGTGCCAGTTCGTCTTGTATGTCAAGTCAACAAGCGTTTTTGTGTCTCATTTCGTGTCTTTGGCATCATTAAACTGAAGACTGTTAGTTTATCAAATCCATTCTCCGTAACTATTATTATGTGATTAACTAATCAGATAAAGTAATTAACTAGGAAGTCGTGGCACCAAGGAAAATATTCAGATTACAAAGTTATAATTTTCCTAATATTACTTTCAGATATTTTAATATCTGATCAATTAGTCTTCTAATTAATGAATTATTCTTTACCTCACGTTAGTCTCAGTCCAAACGTCGTAAATTGTTGGTTATCTGCACAAACCCAGTCTTCCCTAAGCATCATCCATACATCAATTGTCTCAATCATTTATTTATTAACTAACTAACTAATCACAGAAATGCACACACAAACAAAGTAGATATGGTTACAAGGAAATGATAGGGGATGTGCCCTAGTGGGCTAAACCGGTATGGCGGCTTGGTAGACAAAAGGGAAGTGGGTGTAGACTGAGTAAGGCGGGAATTACGCAAATGAATCACTGCACACTTGATAATTCTAACAATTGAAATGATAATCCTTTGCACATGAACGCTCACTAATTCTGGAATAATTGCAATCAATACATATATTTACGCTCATTGTGTCGTCGTGATCTCTGTTGGAAAGTTCGTTTCTGTTGGAGAGTTTGTCCGCCCTCTCTCTCTCTGCCGTGGTTAGAATGGATAGTTCAGAGTAACATTCAGAAATGTTGTTATAGAATAGATGTTTTGGTGGTTGTCGGTCCTCGCATTCACATAATTTCTAGCTGCAGACTAGTAATTAGAATCGAAAAGTAGCTCTTATTCTGTCAGATCGATAGTCTCAGAGTTTAACCACGTGGTATGGTTAAAAGATTTAGCAATCTACTCAAACCTTAACTTGTTATGGCTGCAATCCCCCTATCAGGATAAGTCTCATCAACAACCGCTGAATAGCATAGCGCTACATTCAATAAATATTACTACAAATATTTATATTCATGAAATCACAAGTGCAACATAGGAAAACACAGCTTAGCCTTTTGTTAATCCACCTGTCGTGTCAGATTTTGAAATGATGCTTTACAGCGAAAGCAATCCAAGGGTTTGTGTGAATTTATCAATCGCACGACAAAACATTAAGTACACTTAGCATCAGGAAGCTTGGTCACGAAAATCAGAAAAGCAATCGTTTACCTTTGATGATCTTCGGATGTTTTCACTCACGAGACTCCCAGTTACACAAGAAATTTTCCTTTTGTTCCATAAAGATTATTTTTATATCCAAAATACCTCCCTTTATTTGTTGCGTTATGTTCAGAAATACACAGGAAAGAGCGGTCACGACAACGCAGATGAAAATTCCAAATAGTTTCCATAATGTCCACAGAAACATGTCAAACTTTTTTTATAATCAATCCTCAGGTAGTTTTTAAAATAATCGATAATATATCAACCGCAAATGTCTTTCACAGTAGGAGAGGGAAAAGCAATACCTATCCAAACTCTGTTGCGCGAGCAAAATTCATGTGACCACTTGACGCGATGTTATCGTTCTGGCTCATTTTTCAAAATAAAAGCCTGAACCTATGTCTGAAGACTGTTGACACCTTGAGGAAGCGATAGGCAAAGGAATCTGGTTCATATCCCTTTAAATCCAGCAAAGGGAGGCTATGGAACATGTAGTTTTCAAAATAGAAGCCACTTCCTGGTTTGATTTTCCTCAGGGTTTCGCCTGCAATATCAGTTCCGTTATACTCACAGACAATATTTTGACAGTTTTGGAAACTTAAGAGTGTTTTCTATCCAATACTAATAATAATATGCATATATTAGCAACTGAGACTGAGGAGCTGGCCGTTTACAATGGGCACCTTTTCATCAAAGCTACTCAATACTGCCCCTGCAGCCATATGAAGTTAACTCCCTCTGTGATGAGGTACTGGTCTGAAGGGAATTCCTCCCGTTGTGGGTTATATTCGTAAAATGGGGCTGTCCCATGATGCCAGATCACTGTCTGTGCTCATTGGGCGGGCCAATGATTTAGTTAAACTCCAAAGGGAATTGGAGTTTCCTTCATTAAACAGTTTAAAATCACATTACATAATTTCACAAATAGTTTAATCTTTACTCATTCATTTTATACAACAATTAGATGCAAGGTAATGTGGCTGTATTGTCTTTCCTGAGGTCACCAAATTGTACAAAATGGACCAGTTCTTAGCTGGCTACTTCACCGACCGTTTATACCTACTCCGAAACATGGATATTGTTCAGTTCTCAAGTTCTGTGATGTGGGAGAAGTTCCTTTGTTTATGAAAACTCACTCTCTCTTATACTCTGGCCATGAGGAGAGAACTCCTCTAGGAATTTATGACCTGCCTAACAGAGCCTCTTGGTAGAGGGAAGAGAGAGAGCTGTGGTGAGAGAGGTAGGGGGATGGTGCAGAGAGAGGGGGATGGTACTCGCAGAGCTGGATGGTACACACTCAGCTCCTGCTTTTCCCAGACCCTCCTGGTTTTGACCCTTGCCTGTTCTGACTCTGAGCCCACCTGCCTGACCACTCTGCCTGTCCTGACCTCGAGCCTGCCTATCGTCTTGTATCGTTTGGACTCTGACCTGGTTTATGAACTATCACCTGTACCCTACCTGCCTTTTGCCTACCCCTTTTGTTATAATAAATATCGGAGCTCAACCATCTGACTCCTGTGTCTGCATTTGGGTCTCGCCTTGTGCCATTATGATCTTAGATCATAATAAGGGAATAGACAACGTAAGGGAATGCTTGGGATGAGAGAACCTCAGATTTCAGCCCAAGCACTTCCTTTGCTTTTCAGGGTATATTGAAACAGATTTAAAACAACACGATGGGGAAGATTTATCAAAAGTTTATACAGGGGACATGGGCGCAAGAATTATAAGCAACACAAAATTAGCTATCAGTAAATACTATCAAATTAAGCCTTTCAAAGCACACAGTCAAAATATCACACAGTCAAAACTCTGTCGTTTAGTTAAGTTCACCATTCTGCGATTCTCACTGTTAATAAACATCAGTCATTTAGGCAGGTTGTCTTGGTGTTCTTGGGCACAGGGACTTTGGTGGTCTGCTTGAAACATGTTGGTATTAGAGACTCAGGGACAGGTTAAAATGTCATCGAAGACACTTGCAAGTTGTTCAGCGCATGTTCGGAGTACACGTCCTGGTTATCAGTAATTAAAAGTAATTTCCTCACCATCTTAGATAAGCATGCCCATTCAAAAAATGCAGAACTAAGAACAGATGTAGCCCTTGGTTCATTCCAGACCTGACTGCCCTTGACCAGCACAAAAACATCCTGTGGCGGACTGCAATAGCGTCGAATAGTCGCCACAATATGCAACTGTTCAGGGAAGTCAGGAACCAATACACGCAGTCAGTCATGAAAGCAAAGGCTAGCTTTTTCAAACAGAAATTTGCATCCTGTAGCTCTAACTCCAAAAAGTTTTGGGACACTGTAAAGTCCATGGAGAACAAAAGCACCTCGCCCCAGCTGCCCACTGCACTGCGGCTTGGTAACACAGTCACCACCTATAAATCCATGAGAGTCGAAAATTTCAAGAAACATTTCTCAACGGATGGCCATGCCTTCCTCCTGGCTACTCCAACCCCGACCAATAGCTCCAACCCCCCCAACCTCAGCTACTAGCCCAAGCCTGCCCAGCTTCTCCTTCACCCAAATCCAGACAGCAGATGTTCTGAAAGAGTTGCAAAGCCTGGACATGTAAAAATCAGCTGGGCTAGACAATCTGGACCCTCTCTCTCTAAAACTATCCGCCGCCAAGGTTGCAACCTCTAGTACCAGCCTGTTCAACCTCTTTTTCGTATCGTCCGAGATCCCTAAAAATTGGAAAGCTGCAGCGGTCATCCCCCTCTTCAAAGAGGGTGACACCCTAGACCCAATTACATGGATTGCATGGATATAGTTACAATTACATGGATATAGTTACAGACCTATATCCATCCTGCCATGCCTCTCTAAAGTCTTCGAAAACCAAGTTAATAAACAGATCACTGACTATTTCGAATCCCACCATACTTTCTCCGCTGTGCAATCCGGTTTCCGAGCTGGTCACAGGTGCACCTCAGCCACGCTCAAGGTACTAAACAATATCATAACCGCCATCGATAAGAGACAGTACTGTGCAGGCGTCTTCATCGACCTGGCCAAGGCTTTCAACTCTGTCAATCACCATTTTATTATCGGCAGACTCAATAGCCTTGATTTTTCTAATGACTGCCTCGCCTGGTTCACCAACTACTTTGCAGACAGAGTTCAGTGTGTCAAATCGGAGGGCATGTTGTCTGTGGGGGTACCACAGGGTTCAATTCTCGGGCCGACTCTTTTCTCTGTATATATCAATGATGTCGCTCTGGCTGCGGGCGATTCCCTGATCCATCTATATGTAGACGATTCTGTATACTTCTGGCCCTTTCTTGGACACTGTGCTAACTAACCTCCAAACGAGCTTCAATGCCATACAACGTGGCCTCCAACTGCTCTTAAATGCTAGTAAAACCAAATGCATGCTTTTCAACCGTTCGCTGCCCGAACCCGCCCGCCCGACTAGCACGGTTCCGACCTAGAATATGTGGACAACTATAAATACCTACTGTAGGTGTCTGCTTAGGCTGTAAACTCTCCTTCCAGACTCATATTAAACATCTCCAATCCAAAATCAAATCTAGAATCGGCTTTCTATTTTGCAACAAAGCCTCCTTCACTCACGCCGCCAAACTTACCCTAGTAAAAGTGACTATCCTACCGATCCTCGACTTAGGTGATGTCATCTACCAAATAATACTCTACTCAGCAAACTGGATGCAGTCTTTCACAGTGCCATCCGTTTTGTTACCAAATCACCTTATACCACCCACCACTGTATGCTCTCACTACATACTCGTCGCCAGACCCACTGGCTCCAGGTCATCTATAAGTCCATGCTAGGTAAAGCTCCGCTTTATCTCAGTTCACTGGTCACGATGGCAACACCCACCCGTAGCACACGCTCCAGCAGGTATATCTCACTGATCATCCCCAAAGATCATCCCCAAAGCCAACACACCATTTGGCCGCCTTTCCTTCCAGTTGTCAGCTGCCAGGGACTGGAACTAATTGCAAACATCGCTGAAGTTGGAGACTTTTAATTCCCTCACCAACTTTAAACATCAGCTATCTGAGCAGCTATCCGATCGCTGCAGCTGTACATATTCCATCTGTGAATAGCCCACCCAATCTATCTACCTCATACCCATACTGTTTTTATTTACTTTTCTGCTCTTTTGTACACCAGTATTTCTGCTTGCACATCATCATTTGCTCATTTATCACTCCAGTGTTAATCTGCTAAATTGTAATTATTCGCTCCTATGGCCTATTTATTGCCTACCTCCTCATGCCTTTTGCACAAATCAAATCAAATCAAATTTATTTATATAGCCCTTCGTACATCAGCTGATATCTCAAAGTGCTGTACAGAAACCCAGCCTAAAACCCCAAACAGCAAGCAATGCAGGTGGAGAAGCACACACTGTATATAGACTTTCTTTTTTTTCTACTGTGTCATTGACTTGTTTATTGTGTTATTGGCTTGTTTATTGTTTATTCCATGTGTAACTCTGTTGTTGTCTGTGTCACACTGCTTTGCTTTATCTCGGCCAGGTCGCAGTTGTAAATGAGAACTTGTTCTCAACTACCCTACCTTGTTAAATAAAGGTGAAATAAAAAAATGAAAAAAATCTGTCTGGCACTGCACCTTGTGAATGTTGACCTGTTTAAAGGTCTTACTCACATCAGCTATGGAGAGCGTGATCACACAGTCATCCGGAACAGCTGAAGCTCTCAGGCATGCTTCAGTGTTGCTTGCCTAAAAGCGAGCGTAGAAATGATTTAGCTCGTCTGGTAGGCTTGTGTCACTGGGCAGCTCGCGGTTCTGCTTCCCTTTGTAGTCCGTGATAGTTTGCAAGTGTCGGAGCATCGGAGCCGGTGTAATCCTCAATGCCATCGAACGAATCCGGGAACATATTCCAGTGTGTGCTAGCAAAACAGTCCTGTAGCTTAGTATCTGCGTCATCTGACCACTTCCTTATTGAGCGAGTCACTGGTAATTAATTTTTGCTTGTGAGGGAGAGATTTGTACGCGTCTCTGTGTGTGGAGTAAAGGTGGTCTAGAGTTTTTATTCCTCTGGTTGCACATTTATTATGCTGGTAGAAATTAGGCAAAACAGATTTAAGTTTCCCTAGTCCCCGGCCACTAGGAGCGCCGCCTCTGGATGAGAATTCTCTTGTTTGCTTATGGCCTTATACAGCTCGTTGTGTGCTGTCTTAGTGCCAGCATAGGTTTGTGGTGGTTAATAAACAGCTACAAAAAATATAGATTTTATTGGTAAATAGTGAGGTCTACAACTTATCATGAGATACTCTACCTCAGGCGAGCAAAACCTTGAGCATCAAGTATCTATTATTAAGGTTTTTGCTGCAACAAACACAAGATAATTGAAGGATCTTGATCATTGTGGCGTGTTTGGCACATATATTAGTTATATAGTATGGAATATCTGCAGATCTGCAACATAGAAACATTTGGTTAAAAATGAGCTTTGGTAAAAGTGACATTAGCCATGATTTTGGTCTTTTGTAGTGGGAAAACATGCATTAATTAACCATATACAGGCTTGATGCGGTCATTTGTTGCACACAGATAGAATGCAAATGATAAACAGCTATCAGAAAGAGCCTAATGGACACCACTTGAATACAGTAACACTTACAAATGTGATACATGACAAACATGGTTCCACTTCATATTTCAATTATTGATGCACTTAATATCCAGCTCTCTCATGCTGTCACCTATACTGTAGGAATATATTAACACTACATCTTCAAAGGGTTGTTCTGAACAGAAGTACACAGTACAACAGGTTGGACATTGGCCCAGGATAAGCGGTGTGTATGGAGTAAGAGTATTCTTTTAATTTTTATTTAACCTTTATTTAACTAGGCAAGTCAGTTAAGAACAAATTCTTATTTTCAATGACAGCCTAGGAACAGTGGGTTAACTGCCTGCAGAACGACAGATTTGTACCTTGTCAGCTCGGGGGTTTGAACTTATAACCTTCCGGTTACTGGTCCAACGCTCTAACCACTAGACTACCCTGCCTAGGGTACAGTTAGTTAGAGCATATGGGCTCAGTTCTGAACTTTTCTACTTTCTGGGGCCAGTGCTGTGTAAGATATTTTGGATAAGGAATGCATTATGATCAGCTTTGCACAAAAAAAGGTTATCTGTTGTACTTACTGTAAAGACATGGATCAAATATGTGATTTAGTGAGTTATTTTTTGTAGATGTTTGCACATTTTGGGGCATAGTAATTAGAAGAGAAAAATGAAGCCAGTGTGTTCTGGCAATTGATAGGTGATTGTGAGAGTCTTTAAAGAGGCTTGTAGCCAATAGGACAGTTGAGTAGTACCAGAAGAAAGCCCCATAATTACTAATTAGAGGTCTGGCACACTCATTCACACCCTCAATCATCCAAAGATTGCAGAACTTTCTCTATCTTCCTCAGAACTTCCTCTGCCTTCCAGCAATCACAGTAGATCCCAGTGGAGAGAGTGATGGTCATGACATTACCCTGGATGGTGGCTATACAATGGCCAGGAAAAGTGGACACAATGACACTGAGGGAGACTTTGTGTGTAGAAGACAAATAGAGACCATGAGTTAATTTTATGTAGCCTAAAGACTGGACGATCTTGGACTGATTACATATTATTACCTAATACACTAAACATTTGAAGAGTTGAATTCCAAAACACTATTACCATTTTCATAAATGCTGGGCTATTAGCTTTTATTGTTTAAAGACATTTTGAGTGAGTTTTTTCACTATCTAATCATGTTATGGAGTTCAATGAGAGACATGTATTTGTTTAAAATCTCTCTGGATGGCGAGGCGCAGGGCGAGGCGCAGGGCGATCTCGATGGAGGCGATGGAAATCCCTCAACAGTGACGGTCCAAAATGTCCCCCACCGGTACCCAGCACCTGTCCTCTGGGCCGTACCCCTCCCAATCCACAAGGTACTGCAGGCCCCTCGTCTGTCCAGAATGGCACATATCGTGTACGCCGGGGACCCCTCGATGTCCAGAGGGGGCGGAGGGACCTCCGGCACCTCACCTTCTTGCACGGGACCAGCTACCACCAGCCTGAGGAGAGACACATGAAACGAGGGGTTAATACAATAATAGGAAGGGAGTTATAATCTATACCACACCTCGTTTATCCTCCTCAGGACTTTGAAGGGCGCCACACACTGCGGCCCTAGCTTCCGGCAGGGCAAGCAGAGGGGTAGGTTTCGGGTCGAGAGCCAGACCCTGTCCCCCGGTACAAACACAGGGGCCTCACTGCGGTGGCGGTCAGCACTCCTCTTCTGCCGTCCACCGGCTTGCTTGAGGGATTCCTGTACGGCTCTCCAGGTCTCCTTGGAGCGCTGCACTCACTCCTCCACCACAGGAGCCTCGGTCTGACTCTGATGCCATGGTGCCAGGACTGGCTGGTAGCCCAACACACACTGAAATGGTGATAGGTTCGTAGAGGAGTGACGGAGTGAGTTCTGGGCCAACTCCGCCTATTGGACGTACCTCCCCTGGCCGGTCCTGTCAATACGACCGCAGAAACCTATCCACCTCCTGGTTCACTCTCTCCACCTGCCCATTACTCTCGGGGTGATAACCGGAGGTCAAGCTGACCGAGACCCTCAGACGCTCCATAAACGCCCTCCATACCCGGGACGTGAACTGGGAACCTCGATCAGAGACGATGTCCCCCGGCACCCCATAGTGCCGGAAGACATGTGTAAATAGCACCTCGGCAGTCTATAGGGCTGTAGGGAGACAAGGGCAACGGGAGTAGATGGCAGGACTTAGAAAACCGCTCCACAACAACCAGGACCGTAGTGTTCCCCTGAGATGGGGGAGATCGGTCAGGAAATCCACTGACAGGTGAGACCATGGCCGTTGTTGAACGGGGAGGGGCTGTAACTTCCCTCTAGGAAGGTGGCTAGGAGCCTTACTCTGGGCGCACACCGAACAGGAAGAGACATAGAACCTAACGTCCCTAGCCTAGGTGGGCCACCAGTACTTCACCCTGAGACCCCGCACTGTCCTCGCCACACCAGGATGACCCGAAGAGGGTAGTGTGTGAGCCCACCAAATCAATTGATCACGAACACCAAGCAGCACATACTTGCGACCTGTCAGACACTGAGGAGGCGCAGGTTCCACCTGTAACGCCCGCTCAATGTCCGAGTCCACCTCCCATACCACCGGTGCCACCAGCGTAGAGGCCGGAAGGATGGGATGAGCCAATCCTCCGTGTCATAGAGATGGGACAGCATGTCGGCCTTCGTGTTCAGGGAGCCTGGTCTATAAGAAATGGTGAACCTGAATCGGGTGAAGAACATGGCCCACTTTGCCTGACGCGGATTCAGTCTCCTAGCTGCCCGGATATACTCCAGATTGTGGTGGTCGGTCCAGATGAGAAAAGGGTGCCTAGCCCCCACAAGCCAGTGTCTCCAGACCTGCAGGCCCCTTACCACCGCTAACAACTCCCGGTCCCCCATATCATAGTTACGCTCCACCGGACTGAGCTTCCTCGAAAAGAAAGCGCAGGGGCGGAGTTTCAGTGGCGTACCCGAGCGCTGTGATAGCACGGCACCCACCCCAGCCTCGGACGCGTCCACCTCCACTATGAATGCTAAAGAGGGGTCCGGGTGCGCCAACACGGGTGCATCGGTGAACAGCGCCTTCAACATATCGAAGGCTCTGTCAGCCTCTGCCGACCGCTGCGAACGCACCGGCCCCCCCTTCAGCAGTGAGGTAATGGGGGCCGCTACCTGGCCAAAACCCTGGATAAACCTCCGGTAGTAATTGGCAAACCCTAAGAACCGCTGCACTTCCTTCGCCGTGGTTGGAGTCGGCCAATTACGCACGGCCTTAACGCGGTCACACTCCATCAACACCCCCCGAGGTGGAAATGCGATAACCCAGGAAGGAGACGGCTCGTTTGGAGAACACTTCTCAACCTTGACGTATAGGTCATGCTCCAGCAGTCTACCAAGCACCCTGCGCACCAGAGACACATGTGCAGCGTGGGTGTCGGAATAAATCAGAATATCATCGATATAGACAATCGTGCCCTGCCCATGCAGGTCCCTGAGAATCTTGTCTACAAAGGATTGAAAGACAGCTTGGAGCATTCTTTAACCCACATGGCATGACGAGGTACTCATAATGACCTGATGTTGTACTAACCACGGTTTTCCACTCGTCTCCATCCCGAATACGCACTCCTGAGGTCGAGTTTTGTGAAAAACTGTGCTCCGTGAAATGATTCCACCGCCGTAGCGATGAGAGGTAGCGGGTAACTAAACCCCACCGTGATGGCATTTAGACCTCTATAATCAATGCACGGTTGCAGACCTCCCTCCTTTTTTTCACAAAAAAATTTACTCGAGGAGATGGGTGAAATGGAGGGCCGAATGTACCCCTGTCCCAGAGAGTCCATGACGTATGTCTCCATAGCCAACGTCTCCTCC
The DNA here is from genome assembly GCF_002021735.2 of Oncorhynchus kisutch. Classification (NCBI taxonomy): domain Eukaryota; kingdom Metazoa; phylum Chordata; class Actinopteri; order Salmoniformes; family Salmonidae; genus Oncorhynchus; species Oncorhynchus kisutch. The sequence goes on along the minus strand of NC_034174.2, from coordinate 28,458,505 downwards.
TGTGACAATGGGTACACATGACTCTTGGGAAGCGCAGCGTTTACCTGGAGATTTATCGCACATCTCCCTGTCGATGAGGTGGTAATTTAGTCGCCCTCTTCTTACAGAAGGCGACAGCCAAATCGGCATATTCAGGGTGAAAGCGCACAGTGGAAACCTGGCCTGGACTCTCCACCGACGTGGCACCGATGGAAACTCCCATACACCTCCCTGAACACTCCTCTGACCACCCCTGGAGAACCCCCTGTCTCCACAAAATCCTGGGATTGTGACTAGCCAGCCAGGGAACCCCCAGCACCACTGGGAACGCAGGTGAATCGATACGGAAGAGACTAATCCGCTCCTTACGATTCCCCTGCGTTACCATTTCCAGTGGAAGCGTGGCCTCCCTGACCAACCCTGACCTTAATGGCTGGCTATCTAAGGAGTGCACGGGGAAGGGGGGATCTATCGGCACTAGAGGAATTCCCAGCTTGATGGCTAGTCCGCGATCCATAAAGTTCCCAGCTGCGCCTGAATCGACTAGTGCCTTATGATTGAGTTAAATACTTTATAAACTATACACGCTGAAAATAAACTAAACTTCTGCAGCATAGCACACACAATTAAACTGTCGCGCCAACCCAGAGCTCCTCCCCAAAGAGCTGAAAAAGCTGTCTATATATTTCCTCCTTCCTTACTGCTGATGCTCTCTTAAAGTGGCAGCACACGGTGAAGGCTCCGTGCAGGATTTCGCCACAAATGTTTTAATAAAGAACAGTAGAAATTATACATTTGTGACATCAATATTAAAAAATATTAAAAAATTGGCCTACAGTAATATGATATCTGTACATAAAACATTTACATTTGATATTTTGGTAATTTAGCAGATGTTCTTAACCAGAGTGACTTACAGTAAGTGTATTCATATTAAGATAGCTCAGTGAGACAACAACATATCAAATCAAATTTTCACCATCTGGCAGTCTGACAGACAAATCTGGTTTTGGCGGATGCCATCAGAACGCTACCAGCCCCAATACATAGTGCCAATTGTAAAGTTTTGTGGCGGAGGAATAATGGCCTGGAGCTGTTCTTCTTGTTTCGGCCTAGGCTACAGCTTACAATGACATTATAGACGATTCTGTGCTTCCAACTTTGTGGCAAAAGTTTGGGGAAGGCCCTTTCCTGTTTCAGCATGAGAATGCCCCAAGCAGGAAGCGAGGCCCATACAGAATTTTTTTGTTGAGATCAGTGTGGAAGAACTTGACTTGCCTTCACAAAGCCCTGTCCTCAAACCCATTGAACACCTTTGGGATGAATTGGAATGCCGACTGTGAGCCAGACCTAATCGCCCAACATTGGTGCCAACCTCACAAATGCCCTTGTGGCTGAATGGAAGCAAGTCCCCGCAGCAATTTTCCAACATCGAGTCATATTGATTCATGATGATGACTGCTAGCTAAGATTTTGAAGTATGATGTTGACATGATCAGTCCGATCAAAGCTACTGTAGATATAATGTGATTTGATGTAATTTTATCTGTTGCCAATGGCCTCGAGTCTTCTTGGGTGGACACTTCTAATGTAACTCTATGACAGCACCCAAGGGGCTTGAATTTTCGAGCTCTACCCTTAGATTTGTCTGTGACGTAGTGTCCCCATGAGTGACAGAACACTGAGCCAATCACTCCGCAACTAGAGAGCATTACCAATCCCTATGCTTCGTATTTTCCGCTGGCTGTCCAACCACCACAGAAAGCACTGAGCTAGGATGAAACCTGCATTTTGTAGCTGCCTTACTCAATAAAGAAAAAAAGAGACCATGTTTCTATGCAGCTATATTTACTCTATGATTATTTATATATTTTTTGCAAACTGATATGTGACACAATAACATGCAAAACTGGCAACCCCCCCACCTGCCCTGAAAAGATGGGTCGGCACTGCTGTTGATGATAATGATGTTGCTCCCTCATTAATACTCTAATTAAAATAAACATTTTCACATACAACGACAGGAATGTTATTAGTCTCATATCACTATGAGCTGACATGTACATTTGTAGTAACCTTTGGCCTATTATTGCAACAAACACGTTATTAGAGGTGGTTAAAATTGGATGATACTTACTTGATACTATGCAGGTGTAACTATAATATATGGTGGTAATTCATTGACACGAGAAATGTAGGCTATCAAGTACTTGACTTTAACTTTGTCACACCTACATCATAACACTCTTAACACCATATCACTATGGGCAATCATTTTCATCAATTCAATTATTTTAAATATAAACAATTAAAATAGTGTTACTTTAGCCATGCATGCACTGCAATGGATGTATATGCTATTTGAAAAATGGGTACAACACAATCCATTTGTCTTATCGATGTAAATCCATCCTAAATCTCTTCATACACTGTTCTACACAAAAGTGTTATTAAGAAATAATACCATAATAGGTGACATATTGCTGTCCAGCTTCATATACAGAGCGTATTATATTGTTAGAAGGCACTTGAAGAGCCGTTTAGTAAATGCCAGAAGGCAGCTCTGATTCCTATTTGTCAGCAGGACCTAATAAAAGTGTCACATGCAGTGTTTCTGAGACGTATAGTAGCTTGGTCCCATTAATGACAGTCACTACTGATTTAGCTACTGCAAGCTTCCTAATTAAGCAGGCAGATGATTTTCAGGTGCTCCCCACAACTATGAGAGTGGTAGTGGGGCTTTCTGTGGGCATAAGAGAAGGGGATGGAGGCATCCCTCCACACAGTCAGCTCCTTCAGTAACAGTTCTTATTATGCACATGTTATCCACTAGTTCTGCACTCATTATACACTCCTAAAATGCAAACACCTTACATATCACATAGACTGTAATTTACACTGTGGTGCTAAATATGACGTAAGGGCAGACTGAGATAAATTAGTATGGGAGAAGCCTGATCACTGGAAATAGACTTTGATTAACCACTCGGAATGAATGTCTAAACTGTTAACTTTTTGAGTTTGTTTCTGTTTAAACCCTGTAACCACACAGAATTTACCCTGTAACCATGCGGAATTAATGTAAAAAATAGACATTCATCCATAAAACATAGAATTTATGTCTCAGTTCCACAAATAAGATGCCTTGTTATCCTGATTGTGACCACCTCAGCTGAGGACATGGAAATCTGCTTCAAAACTGAAAATATTTCTCTCCTCCCCATGTCGAAATGGGTAGAATTGCAGGAAATGAGTTGTACAACTGCAAAAAAAATATATAGAATTGCTGAAAATTTACTTTAATCCTGATACTACTGACTGGGGTCATTTTGACCATATATTTTTTATCATAGACCAACGGTGGTTTATTCAATTCTTCAAATTCGTCAAAAAAACACCTCATTCCACCTATAGTAATTTGATAGATAGGACCTTTATTTGAATCTAGGTTACTCTGTAGACATAATAAGAAGTCATTCATACCCCCAGAGGGTGGAGGGGGACCTGTATCAGTGATTTTGACCAGATAGACAGGTCATCTGCAAAGATATAGTTCCCCATGTACCCTGCCCAAGATTGTACCTTTTCTCTACCATGTATCGTATATTGAAAACAGAAAAACATATTTTGGTGCATATAAAAACATGCCAATTGCATACAAAATATTCCAATGGTTTTCAATAATTGATAAAACTTCATAACTAAAATACACTCTGAATCTACAAAGAGAGCAGTATCAGTGTGTATTCCGTGAAAAGTAGTTATTTTACACTCTTGTAAAAAAAGTTCCAAAATGGTTCTTTGGCTGTACCCATAGGATAACTATTTTTGATTTCAAGTAGAACCCTTCTTGGTTTCATGTAGAACCCTTTGTGGAAAAAGTTCTACTTGGAACCAAAAAGGTTCTTCAAAGGGTTATCCTATGGGGATAGCCGAAGAACCCATTTAAGTTCTAGATAGCACCTTTTTGTAGTGTAGAAAAACATATATATACAAATTTGAATCCAGGTTGGTTTGCGGACTTAATATTAAGTTATACATATCCTCAGAAGGTGAGGGAGACCTGTATCAATGATTTTGACCAGAAAGTTAGATCACCTGCAGAGATTATATAATTGTTATATATAATTGGATATAACTAGGTGCGGCCGTGTACAAAATCAAAACGAGCTGACATTTTTTTATCTTTTTTATCTTTTTTATTTCACCTTTATTAAACTAGGTAGGCTAGTTGAGAATAAGGTCTCATTTACAACTGCGACCTGGCCAAGATAAAGCATAGCAGTGTGAACAGACAACAACACAGAGTTACACATGGAGTAAACAATAAACAAGTCAATAAAACAGTAGAAAAAGGAAAAAAGAGTCTATATACATTGTGTGCAAAAGGCATGAGGAGGTAGGCGAATAATTACAATTTAGCAGATTAACACTGGAGTGAAATGATCAAATGGTCATGTGCAGGTAGAGATACTGGTGTGCAAAAGAGCAGACAAGTAAATAAATAAAAACAGTATGGGGATGAAGTAGGTAAATTGGGTGGGCTATTTACCGATGGACTATGTACAGCTGCAGCGATCGGTTAGCTGCCCAGATAGCAGATGTTTAAAGTTGGTGAGGGAGATAAAAGTCTCCAACTTCAGCGATTTTTGCAATTCGTTCCAGTCACAGGCAGCAGAGAACTGGAATGAAAGGCGGCCAAATGAGGTGTTGACTTTAGGGATGGTCAGTGAGATACACCTGCTGGAGCGTGTGCTACGGGTGGGTGTTGCCATCGTGACCAGTGAACTGAGATAAGGTGGAGCTTTACCTAGCATGGACTTGTAGATGACCTGGAGCCAGTGGGTCTGGCGACGATTATATAGCGACGACCAGCCAACTAGAATATACAGGTCGCAGTGGCGGGTGGTATAAGGTGCTTTAGTAACAAAACGGATGGCACTGTGATAAACTGCATCCAGTTTGCTGAGTAGAGTATTGGAAGCTATTTTGTAGATGACATCGCCGAAGTCGAGGATCGGTAGGATAGTCAGTTTTACTAGGGTAAGTTTGGCGGCGTGAGTGAAGGAGGCTTTGTTGTGGAATAGAAAGCCAACTCTAGATTTGATTTTAGATTGGAGATGTTTGTTATGAGTCTGGAAGGAGAGTTTACAGGCTAGCCAGACACCTAGATACTTAGATGTCCACATATTCAAGTTCGGCACCATCCAGGGTGGTGATGCTAGTCGGGCGTGCGGGTGCAGGCAGCGAACGGTTGAAAAGCATGCATTTGGTTTTACTAGCGTTTAAGAGCAGTTGGAGGCCACGGAAGGAGTGTTGTATGGCATTGAAGCTCGTTTGGAGGTTAGATAGCACAGTGTCCAAGGAAGGGCCAGTCCTGACAAACTGGCCCTCCAAATACACCTCCGCTGTGTTCAACCAGGATCTCAGCGATCACTGCCTCATTGCCTGTATCCGCTACGGAGCCGCAGTCAAACGACCACCCCTCATCACTGTCAAACGCTCCCTAAAACACTTCTGTGAGCAGGCCTTTCTAATCGACCTGGCCCGTATCCTGGAAGGACATTGACCTCATCCCGTCAGTTGAGGATGCCTGGTCATTCTTTAAAAGTAACTTCCTCACCATTTTAGATAAGCATGCTCCGTTCAAAAAATGAGAACAGATATAGCCCATGGTTCACTCCAGACCTGACTGCCCTCGACCAGCACAAAAATATCCTGTGGCGGACTGCAATAGCATCGAATAGTCCCCGCGATATGCAACTGTTCAGGGAAGTCAGGAACCAATACACGCAGTCAGTCAGGAAAGCTAAGGCCAGCTTCTTCAGGCAGAAGTTTGCATCCTGTAGCTCCAACTCCAAAAGGTTCTGGGACACTGTGAAGTCCATGGAGAACAAGAGCACCTCCTCCCAGCTGCCCACTGCACTGAGGCTAGGTAACACGGTCACCACCGATAAATCCATGATTATCGATAACTTCAACAATCATTTCTCAACGGCTGGTCATGCCTTCCTCCTGGCTACTCCTACCTCAGCCAACAGTCCCCCCCCCCCGCAGCTACTCGCCCAAGCCTCTCCAGCTTCTCCTTTACCCAAATCCAGATAGCAGATGTTCTGAAAGAGCTACAAAACCTGGACCCGTACAAATAAGCTGGTCTTGACAATCTGGACCCTCTATTTCTGTAAATATCCGCCGCCATTGTCGCAACCCCTATTACCAGCCTGTTCAACCTCTCTTTCATATCGTCTGAGATCCCCAAGGATTGGAAAGCTGCCGCAGTCATCCCCCTCTTCAAAGGGGGAGACACCCTGGACCCAAACTGTTACAGACCTATATCCATCCTGCCCTGCCTATCTAAGGTCTTTCGAAAGCCAAGTCAACAAACAGGTCACTGACCATCTCGAATCGCACCGTACCTTCTCCTCTGTGCAATCTGGTTTCCGAGCCAGTCACTGGTGCACCTCAGCCACGCTCAAGGTACTAAACGATATCATATCCGCCATCGATAAAAGACAGTACTGTGCAGCCGTCTTCATCGACCTTGCCAAGGCTTTCGACTCTGTCAATCACCATATTCTTATCGGCAGACTCAGTAGCCTCGGTTTTTCGGATGACTGCCTTGCCTGGTTCACCAATTACTTTGCAGACAGAGTTCAGTGTGTCAAATCGGAGGGCATGCTGTCCGGTCCTCTGGCAGTCTCTATTGGGGGTGCCACAGGGTTCAATCCTCGGGCCGACTCTTTTCTCTGTGTATATCAATGATGTTGCTCTTGCTGCGGGCGATTCCCTGATCCACCTCTACGCAGACGACACCATTCTATATACTTCCGGCCCGTCCTTGGACACTGTGCTATCTAACCTCCAAACGAGCTTCAATGCCATACAGCACTCCTTCCGTGGCCTCCAACTGCTCTTAAACGCTAGTAAAACCAAATGCATGCTTTTCAACCGTTCGCTGCCTGCACCCGCGCGCCTGACCAGCATCACCACCCTGGATGGTTCCGACCTTGAATATGTGGACATCTATAAGTACCTAGGTGTTTGGCTAGACTGCAAACTCTCCTTCCAGACTCATATCAAACATCTCCAATTGAAAATCAAATCAAGAGTCGGCTTTCTATTCCGCAACAAAGCCTCCTTCACTCACGCCGCCAAACTTACCCTAGTAAAACTGACTATCCTACCGATCCTCGACTTCGGCGATGTCATCTACAAAATTGCTTCCAACACTCTACTCAGCAAACTGGATGCAGTTTATCACAGTGACATCTATTTTGTCACTAAAGAACCTTATACCACCCACCATTGCGACTTGTATGCTCTATTCGGCTGGCCCTCGCTACATATTCGTCGCCAGACCCACTGGCTCCAGGTCATCTACAAGTCCATGCTAGGTAAAGCTCCGCCTTATCTCAGTTCACTGGTCACGATGGCAACACCCATCCGTAGCACGCGCTCCAGCAGGTGCATCTCACTGATCATCCCTAAAGCCAACACCTAATTTGGCCGCCTTTCGTTCCAGTTCTCTGCTGCCTGTGACTGGAACGAATTGCAAAAATCGCTGAAGTTGGAGACTTTTATCTCCCTCACCAACTTCAAACATCTGCTATCTGGGCAGCTAACCGATCGCTGCAGCTGTACATAGTCTATCGGTAAATAGCCCACCCATTTTTACCTACCTCATCCCCATACTGTTTTTATTTATTTACTTTTCTGCTCTTTTGCACACCAATATCTCTACCTGTACATGACCATCTGATCATTTATCACTCCAGTGTTAATCTGCAAAATTGTAATTATTCGCCTACCTCCTCATGCCTTTTGCACACAATGTATATAGACTCCCCTTTTTTCTACTGTGTTATTGACTTGTTCATTGTTTACTCCATGTGTAACTCTGTGTTGTCTGTTCACACTGCTATGCTTTATCTTGGCCAGGTCGCAGTTGCAAATGAGAACTTGTTCTCAACTAGCCTACCTGGTTAAATAAAGGTTAAATAAAATAAAATAAATAAACTTGGATCTGATCAATTGTCAGCTGGGAATTCTGTCTGTTTTATTTAAGACCAGAACTTTACAACCTCTGGGTATCAGACAGATAAAGATCATTTGAATTTATGAACATTGATTACAAAATTACTGAACAGTAATCCAAGTATTTAAATTATGTTGGTAGTGTGAGGGTTAAAACTGAAATGTTTTTCCAGCTTTCAAGAGGGGGGCCACCAAAACGTTTTGTCCCCAAAATGGGGCCCTAAGCATTGAGCAAAGGAAAAAAATTAACAAATCATGTGCCTCAGTCCTAAAGGCATTCTTTCATATAGTGGGATTAATGAGTCGCTCCTACTCCCTACACTAGGCTGTGCTGTTCCAGATGGTGGGACTCTGCTCTAACCCATCCCACTAAGCATCAGTGCCACATTTGCCCCAGATACATAGGTGGCCTTAATCTCTGCCCTTAGCTGAGACAGATTAATCCCGACAGTGCTGACATTATCTCCTGTTCTACACAGTGGCACTGGACACTGGAGGAAAACCCAGCATCCTCACTTCTCCAAAGCAAAGATCTTCACTGATCCAATTGTGTCCAGAACCCCATGGAGAACCATCCAGCTAGGCCAGAGCCCAGTCCATCGTCAGGGCCTTCGGTTATCAATGACTATTCCAATTGACATTCATAACATATTATAGTAAATCTATTGATTTATTTCAATCTTGTCCAAAACAATCTGATAGTGATCATATACGTTTCAAACAATCCAAGACCGTGTGAAAAAAAGACAAAGGAAATTATTAGTGTGTATGACCTAGTTGAGGTGGTTCAAGGCTTTTGCTTATCAGAGTTTTACTTGTTTTTCTAATAATGACATGTAAATTATTTCTAAAGCACCTACATGTCAGATGTTTGTAGTGGAAGGGAATTTAGTATTGAGTATTGGAGCATCCCCCCTCCTTCTTTTTAAGTACTTTGATCCCATGGGCTGAATCATCCCTACATGAAAAGCTTGTCAAGTGGGCTGATTAAAAGTATTCGGTGATAAATGATTACCTCCCTGTGTGACTTCCTGTGGCAATGATGTGGTTGAAAACAAGGAGCCTGGAGGTGCTGCTGCAGCCGCACTCTGACGAAAGATACATTATAAATAATCTTTATAATTTATAAGCCAGGAGCTGTTTGATGCACCGTGACAGATTGTTATAATAAAGATGGAGCACAGTGGACGGAGCTGCACTGGAAAGCTTGTTTTATTAAAACAAAGCAGGCTCTTCTCCTTTACCATGGTAACAACAACTTCAAAGCAGGCTTCATGAACTTTTAAATAATAAACTATTAGCTTCTGTTCCAGAATTTATCTCCCCTCAATCTGTCAACCACAGAGTGTTTTGCCAGAAATGCAGTAGGCTGTGTGCAGAATGTAAAGAAAATAGGCTGAGAATGTACAGTAATGGTGAGCATTTTGAGACCTCATGGCTCTTTTGACCTTTTCCTATCTCAGCACAGTTACACCACCTGGCTTTTAGTGACACTAACAGGATCTTAGAAGGTCAAAGAGTCCATTTTGACTATGGATACAGGTCTTTTGGAAATCTGCCTTGACTGGAATCACTTTCACACTTTCACCACAGTTGTATTATCATCATACTTGGATGTGGCAAAAGGAGACAAGATTTATATTTAAAAATATTTTGCACAGATTCTTGTCAGTCATGCTGCTGTTGGTGGTGCACCATGTCCACACTCCATGATCTACTGTATCTCTGTTCACTGAGACTTTGGGCAAAGCAGTACAATCTGTAAATCAAGTGGATTTTAGAACATGCTTTGCTTGCTGCTGGGTCTAGTAATAAAAACACCTCAGCCCACTCCCACCCCCAGATGAGCCTGCATCTTTATTAACCCCTATAACAGAGACTCACAAACACTGCTGAGGGAGGCCTTCATCTTGTCCTGGCCACACAGCCATTCCTGTCACTGGACTGAGAGATAACCGGCTTTCCTAAGCTTGTCCTTTATGTGGATGTCAAAGTATCCATGCAGGGGCCATGACACATCAGTGAGAGTCACTGTAGTCCGCAAATAACCCTGCTTCAGCAGCTAACTGCCTCCAAGAGGGAGCGCTTACACTCCTCAGTTCCTTGGCTAGAGCTCGGCCACATATGCTGGGTGTTACAGTACATGCCTACAGGAGCAAAATAGAGACATTGAAAAGTCTCCCAGAAAATCACATAGAACATTTTAGGTTTCCCATTCCCTCAATGTCTGGTTAACTTCTAACTTTATATGGAAGCTTCCAGGGAGTTGAAGTTTGCACTTTTAATAAAGTGAATTTTTTTGCAACCAAATTTCAATTTCTGATATAAATGGCATGTTATAGAAGAGTATGGGGGCCCCGAAAAAAAATTAACAAAGGCTCAAAATCACCCAAATGTGTCCTTTTAGTTTGATCAATGCGCCTTGGCATAGATTCTTAAAGGGTCTGGAACTTCCTGTGTGGAAGCACCCCATGCTTTCAACCTTTCGGCCCCTCATTTATTGAAGTGTTTCCTTTACTTTAGCAGTTCCCTGTAGAATGGAAGGAGAGGTGTCACTCGAGTCGCAACAAAATGGAATATAAAATTGTAGATAAAGTTCAGAATTACACAATTTCATGTGTACAACATCTAAAGACCTTCATCCCTATACTGAGAGCTTTGCGATTTCTAAAATTACATATTTTTATGTTTTTGGAGCCTTTATTCATGTGTTTTTGGTGGGACCCATATTACATAATGACAACGAGGAACTGATTTGCTGTTTTAGGAAAGTTTCTCAAAAACATGAAATCACAAAATTGGTGTCTGGACCCATTCCATGTACATCAAAAATAGAGATCTGGTTGTAAAAAATGAAAACTTCTCCTTTAATCATCTAGTCCAGACGGTACTCATCGATCACCGCTCTATCACGTTAAACCCAACTTGTGGGTGTCAACCTGGACAGTTCTCTGGGTCCTGGCATGTGTCACTTAATATCATTCCATTGTCAAAGTCACAAGCCAGCCACCCGGGATTACATTTATTTAATCAGTTGCTTTATCGTTGGCAAAAGCAGCAGACGAAATCACATTGGAAATGACTGAAAATAACTTACAGTTGAAGTCTGAAGTTTACATACACTTAGGTTGGAGTCATAAAAACACATTTTCAACCACTCCACAACTTTCTTGTTAACAAACTATAGTTTTGGCAAGTCGGTTAGGACATCTACTTTGTGCATGACGCAAGTAATTTGTCCAACAATTGTTTACAGACAGAATATTTCAATGGGTCATAAGTTAACATACACTAAGTTGTCTTTAAACAGCTTGGAAAATTCCAGATAATTATGTCATGGCTTTAGAAGCTTCTGATAGGCTACATTTACATCATTTGAGTCAATTGGAAATGTACCTGTGGATGTATTTCAAGGCCTACCTTCAAACGCAGTGCCTCTTTGCTTGACATCATGGGAAAATCAAAAGATATCAGCCAAGACCTCAGAAAACCAATTGTAGACCTCCACAAGTCTGGTTCATCCTTGGGAGCAATTTCCAAATGCCTGAAGGTACCACGTTCATCTGTACAAACAATAGTACGCAAGTACATACACTATGGGACCTCACAGACGTCATACCGCTCAGGAAGGAGATGTGTTCTGTTTCCTAGAGATGAACGTACTTTGGTGCAAAAAGTGCAAATCAATCCCAGAACAACAGCAAAAGCCCTTGTGAAGATGCTGGAGGAAACAGGTACAAAAGTATCTATATCCACAGTAAAAAGAGTCCTATATCGACATAACCTGAAAGGCCGCTCAGCAAGGAAGAAGCCAAAACCGCCATAAAAAATCCAAAATACGGTTTGCAACTGCACATAGGGACAAAGATCATACTTTTTGGAGAAATGTCCTCTGGTCTGATGAAACGAAAATAGAACTGTCTGGCCATAATGACCCTCGTTATGTTTGGAGGAAAAAGGTGGAAGCTTGCAAGCTGAAAAACACCATCCCAACCGTGAAGCACGGGGGTGGCAGCATCATGTTTTGGGGGTGCTTTGCTGCAGGAGCGACTGGTGCACTTCACAAAATAGATGGCATCATGAGGATGGAATATTATGTGGTTATATTGAAGCACCAGCTCAAGACATCAGTCAGGATGTTAAAGCTTGGTCGCAAATGGGTCTTTCAAATGGTCAATGACCCCAAGCATACTTCCAAAGTTGTGGCAAAATGGCTTAAGGACATCACAGTCAAGGTATTGGAGTGAACATCACAAAGAGCTGACTTCAATCCTAAAGAAAATATGTGGGCAGAACTGAAAAAGCGTGTGCGAGCGAGGAGGCCTACAAACCTGACTCAGTTACACCAGCTCTGTCAGGAGGAAGGGGGCAAAATTCACCCAACTTATTATGGGAAGGCTAGCTGAAACGTTTGACCCAAGTTAAACAATTTAAAGGCAATGCTACCAAATAGTAATTGAGTGTAAACTTCTGACCCGCTGGGAATATGATGAAAGGAATAAAAGCTGAAATAAATAATTCTCTCTACTATTATCCTGACATTTCACATTCTTAAAATAAAGTGGTGATCCTAACTGACCTAAGACGGGGACGTTTTACTAGGATTGAATGTCAGGAATTTTGAAAAACTGAGTTTAAATGTATTTGGCTAAGGTGTATGTAAACTTCCGACTTCCGACTTCCGACTGCATAGCTTTCACTTGCTATGCAAATAACCTTCAGTTTCCAGCACAAACTCCAAGGTTCATATTCAGGTTGTGGGGGAAATGTATACGAGAGCAGCTCATCTCCTCTCCAACAGTTGTAAGTATGCTGATGGTCCAAACCAAACAGCTTATATCGCAAGGTCATCAGACTGTTAAACAGCCATCGCTGACATAGAGAGGCTGCTGCCAACATGCAGACTCAAATCACTGCCCACTTTAATTCATGGATTTAATAATGGTATCACTCGTCACTTCAAGTAATACCACTGTAATAATGTTAACATATCCTACATTACTCATCTTATATGTATATACTGTATTTCATACCATCTATTGCTTCTTGCCTATGCCGCACGGCCATCGCGCATTCCATATATTTTTTATGTTCATATTCTTATTCCATCCCCTTACATTGTGTGTATAAGGTAGTCGTTGTGAATTTGTTAGATTACTTGTTAGATATTACTGCACTGTCGGACTAGAAGCACAAGCATTTCGCTACACATTAACATCTGCTAACCAGGTGTATGTGCCCAATTAGATTTGATTTGATCAAATTTGATTTGATTTGAATCTACTCAGGTGCAATAGCAGAGATACTTTTCATTAGAACTGCGATGGTCTCCCTAAGTATAATATAAAACATTGTATCATTCAGATTACTGATTGAGGATACAGGCGTAATGAGAATAAATAATGACGATGGCATCACTGTTGATTTGCAAAGTATTGGAAGTGGTACTGTAGGTACAGTATACTCTCTGGAGGCAAGGCCTCCCCTGAGCTTGGCGAACCCTTGCGTCCTGCAATAAATATTTCAACATTTGGCAGAAAAGGTCCGTTTTAAGGCGTGACTGACATCCGGTTTAAATAAAGTCTCTAAAGTACTGTGACGCATCCAAAGGCTCCCACTGGAGCCTGAATTAAAGAATCCCGAATATTGACTGAATATATCAATTCAAAATGTAAAGTCATTTACTTTACAAAAGTTACTCTTACTACATTAATTTCCTTTTCTATGTCATTATAAACTATTCATAACAACAGTACATTTTCTAAACCACAGAAGTATAGGTTGTGGGCATTTTAAGTGGGTTAATTTGGCATCTTCCCTGGGCCCACCTTGAATGAATCCAATTGAAGGGTTTAGCTACACAGTATTCACTCAAACTTCACCACATTCCACCCACATGCTCGCATACACACATGCTCACATGCACACCAACTCTGTAAAAAGATCCTGTTGTTTTACGGTAACTTACTGGCAGCCTGTTACCTATAAGTTACTGTAAAAAGTTTATTTATGTTACCGTAACGTTTAACAGTAATGTACCGTACAAAGTTTCTTTGGAATTTACGGTAACATACTGTTACTTTTTTAAAACTGTTTTTTAAAGTTCATGTCATAGGTTGACAGGAGACACAAGGAAGTGTAGTAAATGTGGAGCACCTGTAGCACATTGAACCAGCTGAAACCGGAAGGGAACTAGGGATAAATAGGAAGGTTATTCCTCATGCTCGTTTCGGTATAGTAGGCAGGGACCGAGAAGCTGAACACTTTGTGGTGCAGCAACCCTGAATCGGAGAGTGTGAGAGAGGGAGAAGGTTGATTTCCTTCCTGCCTGCCTGGTGTGAGCTTCAGGTGATAGAAATCTGAACACACTACCAGCACTTTGAAAAGATGAAGTAATTATACTTTCCTTTGGATATATTTTCCCACATTCCTACCTCCAAAAGGACCAACTTTAGTTTTTCTTTTTTTATTGAACCTTTATTTAACTAGGCAAGTCAATAAAGAACAAATTCTTATTTACAATGACGGCCTACCCCGGGAACCCGGACGAGGCCAAAATCAAACTTTATTTGTCACATGCGCCGAATACAACAAGTGTAGACCTTACCGTGAAATGCTTACTTACAAGCCCTTAACCAACAGTGCAGTTCAAGAAGAGTTAAGAAAGTATTTACCAAATAAACAAAAGTAAATAACAAAAAGTAGCACAATATCATAACAATAACGAGGCTATATACAGGGGGTACAGGTTAGTTGAGGTAATGTGTACATATAGGTAGGGGTGAAGAGACTATGGATAGATAATAAACAGCAAGTAGCAGCAGTGTTCAAAACATATGTGGGGGGGGGGGGGGGGTCAATGTAATAGCCCAGTGGCCATTTGATTCATTGTTCAGCAGTCTTATGACTTGGGGGTAGAAGCTGTTAGGAGCCTTTTGGTCCTAGACTTGGCGCTCTGGTACCCCTTGCCATGCAGTAGCAGAGAAGACAGTCTATGACTTGGTCCAGACCAGGCACAACCTGAGATAATCCACACCAGGGGCCAGAGCTCAAGATTTCTCACTTCTTTATTTATTTTTATACTGAACAAAAATATTTGTGTAAAGTGTTGGTCCCATGTTTCGATACACACAAAAAGCTTATTTCTCTCAGATTTTGTGCACAAAATAAAATAAAGGCCACTCTCAAATGTGAAGTTTTGTCACACAACACAATGCTACAGATGTCTCAAGTTTTGATGGAGTCTGACATGCTGACTGCAAACCATGTGTAACCATGTCAGCCAAGGACCTCCACTTTTGACTTCTTCACCTGCGGGATTGTCTGAGACCAGCCACCCGGACAGCTGATGAAACTGATGAGTATTTCTGTCTGTAATAAATCCCTTTTGTGGGGAAAAACTAATTCTGATTGGCTGGGACTGGCTCCCAAGTGGGTGTAAAATCATTGAAATGGTTGCATGTTGCATTTATATTTTGGTTCAGAATATTTTATTTTGGGGATACGGTTCTCTTCCACAAGTGTGGCCGGTTGAATGAAAGGGAAGAAAACGTATCCCCATTATCCCTAATCTGTTTGTCCTGTGTGTCTGTGTGCCTCCAGGGCTTTGTCATTTCTACTGGCAGGGTGGGGTAGGTTACCTTTTAAATGTAATCCTTTCAGTTACTAGTTACCTGTCCAAAATGGTCATCAGTGACGTAACTTTTGGATTAACCAAACTCAGTAACGTAATCTGATTACTTTCACTTACTTTTAGAATATTACCATTTGAACGACATCTATTGCAGGATAAATCACTGTTAGAATTTACATAGCTGGCCATAAATGGATGTTGCATCTTACTTTATGGGTTGGTTATGTAGTCTTCTTCTAACCCACTGCTTTCTACTACAGGTAATAATACCGTTAAGCTATATCTTTACATTAAAAACCAAAATATGTCAGATTTCCAGTCATTCAAATTAATTGAATACCACTTGATCTTCAAGGATAGGACTTAGAAATATAGATTAGCCATATTGTCTTGTCCTTGAGCCAGAACTGAGGGATTTCCACTAGATGGGCCAGCTGCAAATTCAGAATTTGCTATATTGTGAAAACAAAAATGTGCTTTTTCGTTTAAGGTTAGGGTTAGGCATTATGGTTAGCAGATTGTATGACTTTGTGGCTGTGGAGCTAAAAACCACTGCAGAACTGCCTCCTGAACAAGATTCATGGCGAAAAATGCTAACCTGCACTGATTGGGCTCATTGCTTCGAGTTGAAAATGAAATGCTGCTCTCATGGAATGGCATGCTTTGAGGACTAACGTAAAGTGCTATTTGCATGACAAAAATGTATCCCATATGCTGCATTTGCTATAGGCCTATTGTTTACGTTTTTGTTGGTGACATATTGATATCTCTATAATTTGTAATAATCAGAATTGCACTAGTGTGAGCATGTCTGTTAGGTCTATGGAATGAATCAGCAAGAATTAGATTGAGTAATAAAAGCCTCACTCATGGTGTTCTTAAATTAAAAACGTTTTTGACAGTATGGAGCACAAGACCTCGAAGGAGTTTAGAAGGGAGAACCTCTCTCAAACTTTTACTCCATAGAGTGCAAGAGTGCATTTTCACTGGCTGTCCACTGGTCAACGAAACAATGATTGATAGGCGGCTTAAACTTCTTCAATTCAACCATTATTGGGTTAAAATAAACATAAACATTTGTGAACAGCCATCCAAAACAACAACCATAATCTGTAAGGCGCAAATAGTTAAATGAGAGACCAGCAGTGTGATTCACATCCACGCACTATATAGATTTTAATGATAAGTGATTTCCGCATCGCCCGTAGACTACACCACTGCTGTCGTCCCTACCTCCAAGCCTTTATTTAAATTGGATAATCTTTGGATGCTGGCCTTCAGTCGCACCATTGGAAGACATAGAAAAGCCTATATCTGCTCTTTCCCATGATCCATCAAATGCATTTGGTGTGTCATCATTGTGTTCTCTGACTTGTGGTCAGACTCGCTCAGGTGGAACAAACTTAAACTTGTGCCTTTTTTCAATGCTGATTTGAATGTCATTGAGAAAACAGAAAGGTGTCAAAGAAATTGTTTTCACAAACATCCTTTCTGAATTTAAAAGTAATTCTAGATGTAATCATCTAGTTTCTTCAAAGTGTCTGTAATCTAATTACAATATTTTTGCTGGTGACATAAGGGATTACACTTACCGTTTTTTTGTAATCAGTTACATGTATTCCCTAACCCTGTCTAATGGGCCATTATACTCCCCCCAAAAGCAGTACAGTGGGTCCCACTAAGTCAGTGGTTACTGCAAACAGTTTGCAGTGACCGAGCAAGATCTTTATACCGTTTGCAGTAGATTGTGTTTTATAGCATATTTATTCCTCTTATCAATCTAATATATATTCATATTTTGTGGACACAGTGATTTCTCCCTGAGCCAGAGTTTTCCATTGTCCTGGAAAGGGTAAAGGTTAGCCAGCGGGGATGGTATACAGCCGTGGAAGCAGGAGGCCGTACACATTTTCTGTAACCCTATTAATTTAGGCAATAAACTACTTCGGTTGTTCTTACCTTTTGTCCTGATCTTCTGTGTGTATTGGGAACTCAAGGGAGTATTCAGAGTGGTTGCTCCTCTTGAAGTTTCAAACTGTGACACTGACATACACACAGACACACTCACTCATACACGGTATTAATGGTTAATGCCCTCTGATGATGATCTCATGTCCTGGTTATACGTTCTCTATACATGTGGAGAGTACTCTGGACATTGAAACAATAACTTTCAGTCTGATAAATCAAATGTTACCTGCTCACCCTGTAGTACAAAGTCCATCTGTAGAATGTATCAATGAAGTTCATTGGATTTACTGCATTTAATCCCAAATTACATCTACAATCTAGAAGGTTGTGTTAAACTCTCAGGTCAGATGCATGATCCATCTGTTGGATTAGAAAAACAAAATCATCCAAGCTGATTATTTTTGTGTCTATTCCCCATCCTAATGAATATTCCGTGGCTATCCGCAACGACTGTGTTCTCTGAGGGGGAACATGGGTGGATAAGGATCTGTACATGAAACACAAATGAATGAAAGTGTAGCGTGACTGTCTCCAGGGCCCTATACCCCCATCTTCAGCATCAACTTTGCCTAAGGGCAAAACAACTAAGAATGGCACACTGAAGTGTGCAGACGAAGGTTACATTTCTTCCAACCTGGTAAACATCCATTACTACTGTATACAACATGGAGGGGGAGTGAGGTGTTCAAGCTAGTTTCCCTGGCATTTAGTGGCCTAAAATCTATCGTATCAACCTGAATGTGTAAATGGCATACGATTGAGGGGTTAGAGGAATTGTTAATCTGATGGAGGAATTGTGTCCCTGTTGTCATTATACTGTTACATCTGTCCCTTGGGATGTGTTGTATGTCTAGTAAGCAAGAAATGAGATACCAATCTAGCAAGATACTTTACAATGACTTAACAGGTGAAGATTTGCATTGTAACTAGCTTACCTTTGAGCCATGTTTGAGTCATGAATGATTCTAATTTATTGGTCAAAATAATACATTTGGACTTCAAGGACACTATGCAACTTCCTTGATTAAATCATAAATGGTATTCTTCCCCTCAGTGTCACCTGGAATCATGCTGAAAAAACTGAAAACTGAAAACACTCCTATCCACTTCCTGTTTACAGGAATGAATGATACATACAGTAATAGACTGACTGTGGCTGATACTTTGTGGTTTACCATTGCTCATAATGACGTTGACATTTACAATACAATACTACATTGTCTACCCTGTGTAAGGTTCTGTATTTATGTTCTTGGTCAACCTTGTGTTCTGTTTCATTGTGTTCTTGAACGTAGCCCTGTCTTTCATTTTTGTTCATTGATTTCACCTGTGTTAATTACTCACCTGGTCTCATCAGCTCCTTATTTAGTTCAGTTGATTCTGTTTGTGCCTTTGTGAGGTATTGTTTGTTTTGACTAAAGCCTTTCCAGTCCTAGATTTGAGTCACATGCCTGTTTGCCTACCTGTGTATGACCATTGCCTACCTGTGACCACGATTCCTGCCTTCTGTGAAGGCGAAATAAACACCTGCCACGCTCTGCGCATGAATCTACACCTTTTTCTCACTGAGTATTTATTACAGAATACCTCATCTAAAAGCAGAATGATTCAGTGGAACTACAGCGGCGCCTAAACCCAGCAAGAGGAGCATATGGAAGAAATCTAACATCTTCTCCGCCAGCCTACTCCTCCGATGAAAGGTATTGTAACCCATAGCCTTCCATTCATATCCATGCCTGGAGAATATGACGGTTCACCTGGGAAATGACAGGGATTTCTGATGCAATGCATTGAGCACAACCCCACTTACTTCGCCACCGACAAGAGCAAGGTGGATTTTGTTGTCTCTACTCGCAGGCAAAGCCCTGGATTGGGCCACCGCCATATGGACTGCCAACAGCACAGAACTCGGATCCGAGACCCATTTCCACATCCTCTTCAAAGAGGTATTTGATCACTCTCCTTCCAGTTGTCCAATACGAGACCTCCGAACAACAAGGACGCAATTCAGCTGCCGATTATGCCCTTGAGTTCCGCACCATGGCTGCAGGGAGTGGATGGAGTGAGGCTGCTTTACTTACCGTCTACCGATGAGGGCTCAACAGGGAACTTCAGGCGGAGCTAGCCTGTAGAAGTGACCTTCAGGAATTAAATCATTACATTCGTATGTCCATCGACCACCTCATCGCCGACCGCCAAAGAACTCTGCCACCCAGGAACCCGAAACCTTCTCTTTCCATGATTCCGTCATCCAGTCTGAGTCTTCCAGAGCCCATGCAGTTGGGCTAAGCTCTTCTCCCATGTATCGAACGTCAAAGGCTGATCCAAGAAGGGCTCTGCCTATACTGTGGAGGGAAGGATCATCTTCTCAGCCATTTCCCTGTTCGCCCCCCACGGAGAGAAGGGTCCCCTCCGCTGCCATGCAGGTAGGCGTGTCCTTATTTCTAAATATCTCCCAGAAGCAATTCTCCATCCCGGTAGTGATAACGGCGAAGGGGGATACTAATTACGCAGAGGGCTTGATAGATTCGGAAGCAGCAAGTCATTTTATTGATCACCAGCTAGTACAATAGCTTGACATTGATCTAACACCTGTCACCCCTCTCTTAAGGATTAACACCCTGGACGGGCAGCCATTGAGCACAGGCTTCATTATGCACCTGACACAGAGCGTCACCCTCCAGATTGGAGTCTTCCACACCGAAACATTCAACTCATGGAACTCTCATCCCCCAAACAGCCACTCATCCTCAGACACCCTTGGCTTTGTTGTCATGACCCTGCCAACTCGTGGCGACCAGGTGAACTACTCTGGTCTTCTAGTTGTCTCAGCCTACCCTGCAGAGCCACCACCATTGAGGACTCTGCCTCTGCAGTGCCACCCACCATGCCATCTGAATACACCCAGTACAGCAAAGTCGCACAGGGGACTATGCCATTGACTTGCTCCCTGGCGTGGAAAAAGACGGTCTCGTCCATGTATTGTTTACCGTCCCTGAATAACGTCACAGTCAAGAACAGTTTCTCTCTGATCCCAGAGACCCTTGAACAAGTGGGCAGCGCCAACATCTATACAAAACTCGACCTGCGACGTGCATATAACCTTGTCCGCGTACGTGAAGGTGACGAATGGAAGACTGCCTTTATCACCGAACGAAGGTACTACGAATACCTGGTCATGCCATACCAATTGCCCCCGCCGTCTTCAATCCTTTATGAATGAGGTTTTCCAGGATATGATCAACTGCTTTCTCATCGTCTACATTGATGACATTCTGCTTTACACCCTGAAGGAACACATACAGCATATGCAAAAGGTTCTTCAACGGCTCGTTGAACATAACCTTTGAAGACTGGAAAGAGCACCTTCCATGTAAACTTCCTCAGTAGCATCCCACCTGGCCAACATCCGGTGAAATTGCAGAGCGCGAAATTCAAAATACAAAATTTGTAATACTAAACATTCATGAAAATACAAGTGTCTTACATTGTTTAAAAGCTTAACTTCTTGTTAATCCAGTCGCTTTGTCAGATTTCAAAAAGGTTTTACGGCGAAAGCATACCATGCGATTATCTGAGGACCGCATACGAAAGAATTAAACATTTTCCAAACAAGCAGAGACGTCAGAAATGGCAATAAAATAAATCACTTACCTTTGAAGACCTTCCTCTGTTTGCAATCACAAGGGTCCCATCTACATAACAAATGGTCCTTTTGCTCGATAAAGTCCTTTTTATATCCCAAAAATTCAGTTTAGTTGGAGTGTTTGACTCGGTAACCCACCGGTTTCCCTTGTTCAAAATGCATACAAATGAATCCCAGAAGTTACCAATACATTTCGTTCAAACAAGTCAAACAGCGTTTCTAATCAATCCTCAGGTACCCTAATATGTAAATAAAATGTTAGACTGAGAATAGTATGTTCATTACCGGAGATAAATAACGAAGTGCGCGCCCTCACCGACTCGCGCCACAACACTACAGCCAAAATGGGAGCCACCTTGAAAAATGACAAATTTTAGCTAATTTTTCAAAAAACAAGCCTGAAACTCTTTCTAAAAGACTGACATCTACTGGAAGCCCTAGGAATTGCAATCTGGGAGGTATTCCATTGATTTCCCTATAGATAGGAATTTTAAATGGTGTCACCTCCAAAAAAACTGTTTTTTTGGATGGATTTTCCTTGGGTTTTTGGCCAAGTTTAAGCCTCTTATCAGAGGCAACCAGGTTTTTGGTAAAAATGTCAAGTTCAAGATGCTGTTGACCTTAAGGGCCCCAGACACACAAGTGATGGGTTTGGCATAGAAATACAGCTGCAGAAAGTAACCCCGTAGTGTGTGTGTGTATATAATTTTATTTTTAAATTCAATCAAAAAATTGTACATTATAACATTGATCATGACATCCAGACAAATTAGCCAACATGGCACACATACACAGTCAAATCATATCATAAGCTACAAAACAGAAGTAAATGGGTGTACAAGTGTAATTCATCCCTACAGAGTCTTAATGAGCATGACAAATAAAGTGCGTCCAGATTCTAGAACGGTCATTTCTACCAGTGAGCCTAGGGAGCATTTGTTCATAAGATGATCCCTCCAACACTGTTTCAGAGTAGGAGTGGCATGACCCTTCCAAATTCTTAGGATTACTCTAGCTGCTGTAACAATATCAACAGTCATCATTGCAAATTCCTCATTTGTTTTTTTAGGTAACTCTGTTCTTTTGCCCAGGAGACATATTCTTAGTGAAACTGGAATTTTTTAACCCCAACCTTTACTCCAGATATTTCAAAACATCCTTTCAGAAACCTAGCACTGTACATTCCCAAACAACTGCATGTGAAACTGTCCCAGTGTCTTTTTGGCATTTCCAACAGAGAATTGTTGGTCAGCACCATCTTATGAAGCCTTGTTGGGGTACAATAAAACCTAGGTATCTTATTGGCATCGCTTGTCTTCCTTCCTGAGTTGGACAAGATCTTCAACCAGGTATCATCCTCAATATCACACTTAAGGTCAGTTTGCCATATTGTTCTGAGGTTGTTAGTCTTTACCCTGCAGATGATTAAATATTAAGTAAAAAATGGCTGCTTTATGTGTGGGTAATTCCAAATGCTCCGCTATTGGGTTCTTTCCTGGATTTTGTTCATAGCCGGTTATATATTTAAATATATATTTATTTGGAATTACCCTTGTTTCCCACATCTTTTTGTACCAAATCTGAGTATGACATTAAACATTTTAATTGTACATATCACCTACTGTAGAGTATGAATTCCTTTCATTAGCCGATGTTTTCAGTACACAGACTTTGTAACTGACAGTTAGACTTACAGGTTATGTCGTTGTCTTTTGTTTGAATTGTTTACGTGTCCGCTGTGCGGGGGAAATGATAATTACAAGCGGAACTACGTAGCTAATACTGTTGTAACGGGGATCCTTATTGTAGCAACACACTTTTGGAGGGAACGCAATCCTGTGCTGCGTTAGCTAAGTTTTAGGGTGTAGTTCATAAAGGTTGAAGAGTGTATGTTAGGATGAAGTGTGAATTCATGCCAGGAATAAAAAGTGTGAAGTATGATTTCCTCCCTTCTGTTATAAGCAGCCAATTAGGTATTTTTTTCTCCTTTATTCATGTGTTTAATCTGAACCCGTTATAACGTCGGTTAAACTGTTATGTATGTAAGCACTTCAGAGTTATATCAAGCTAATAAGTCACTCGTAAGATAAGGTTGTACGAGTGTGCTTAACTGTATTTTTCATTTACTTTATAGTTCTCACGGAAGGTGATAATTCTGACTAAAACTACAGAATAAAGCCTCCAGTTAAAATCAAGGAACAGTTGTGCTCGTGGTTACTGAAGGGAGCTACAGACTTTTCTATCTGTAGTTTAGGATTGAGTATCCTTGTTTTAGATGTGAAATTCCACATATCTTGTGTACTGTTCTCCACACCTCTTAAGTTTTACAAAATTGGGTTGGCAGTTTTTGCTTTAAGGTTACATCCTTATTAAGAGGGAGAGAGAGACTCTGTGGTCCATTACCCCAGTTTGCTTTAAGGTTACATCCTTATTAAGAGGGAGAGAGAGACTCTGTGGTCCATTACCCCAGTTTGCTTTAAGGTTACATCCTTATTAAGAGGGAGAGAGAGACTCTGTGGTCCATTACCCCAGTTTGCTTTAAGGTTACATCCTTATTAAGAGGGAGAGAGAGACTCTGTGGTCCATTACCCCAGTTTGCTTTAAGGTTACATCCTTATTAAGAGGGAGAGAGAGACTGTGGTCCATTACCCCAGTTTGCTTTAAGGTTACATCCTTATTAAGAGGGAGAGAGAGACTCTGTGGTCCATTACCCCAGTTTGCTTTTGATTAAAAAAAGTATTTTGAATTATATTTGCAGTGGTATAATTAAGAGACATAAGATTTCAGTTTAATTATTTTTTTATTAATGAGGCTTATAAATAAGTAGATGTTCTAAACAAAAATGTAATTCCCCTCCCTCTCAACCACATACCAGTTTACTTAAATAGAAAGTGTTACTTTCATGGCAACTATGAATGCTCTTAGTGCTTACTTAGCAATCACATACAGTGTGTTAGGAAAGTATTCAGGCCCTTTGACTTTTCCACATTTTGTTACGTTACAGCCTTAATCTAAAATGTATAAAATAAGTGTTTTGCCTCATCAATCTATACACAATACCCCATAATGACAAAGTGAAAACATGTTTTAATAATTGTGTGTGTATCCTATATAAAACTTATTTACATAAGTATTCAAACCTTTGCTATGAGCGACGAAAATGAACTCGGGTGCATCCTGTTTCCATTGATCAATCAATTAGAAGAAACATTTCAAGGATGAAGTCCACATGTGGTTAATGATTGGAAAGGCACACACCTGTCTATATAAGGTTCCACATTTGACAGTGCATGTCAGAGCAAAAACCAAGCCATGAGGTCAAAGGAATTGTCCGTAGACAGGATTGTGTCAAGGCACAGATCGGGGGAAGGGTACCCCAAAAAATTCTGCAGCATTGAAGGACCACTATCTCTACAGCACTCCACCAATCAGGCCTTTATGGTAGAGTGGCCAGACAGAAGCCACTCCTCAGCAAAAGGCACATGACCGCCCGCTTGGAGTTTGTTAAAAGGCACCTAAAGGACTCTCATACAATCAGAAACAGGATTCTCTGGTCTGATGTAGCCAAGACTGAACTCTTTGGCCTGAATACCAAGTGTCACGTCTGGAGGCAAAATGGCACCATCCCTAAGGCTATCTACCTCTCTCAAAGAGTGCAGTGTATAAAGTCAGAACATCTGCCTGCTGTCTCAGCCACTGCTTGTCACCAAGGTGGTACCCCAAGCCTCGATCCTAGGCCCTACGTTCTTCTCAATTTACATCAACAACATAGCTCAGGCAGTAGGAAACTCTCATCCATTTATATGCAGATGATACAGTCTTATACTCAGCTGGCCCCTCGCCGGATTGTGTGTTAAATGCTCTGCAACAATTTTCTTAGTGTCCAACAAACTTTCACAACCCTTAACCTTGTCCTGAACACCTCCAAAACAAAGGTCATGTGGTTTGGTAAGAAGAATGCCCCTCCCCACAAGTGTGATTACTACCTCTGAGGGTTTTTAGAGCTTTAGGTAGTCACCTCATACAAGTACTTGGGAGTATGGCTAGACGGTACACTGTCCTTCTCTCAGCACGAATCAAAGCTGCAGGCTAAAGATAAACCTAGACTTGGTTTCCTCTTTCATAATCGCTCCTCTTTCACCCCACCTGCCAAATTAACCCTGATTCAGATGACCATCCTACCCATGCTAGATTACAGAGACGTCATTTATAGAATGGCAGTGCTCTCGAACGGCTAGATGTTCTTTACCATTGATGTTCATTCGGCCATGCTCCTGAAAGGACACATCACTGCACTCTATACTCCTCTGTAAACGGGTCATTTCTGTATACCCATTGCAAGACCCACTGGTTGATGCATATTTATAAAACCCTCTTAGGCCTCACACACTCCCCCTAATCTCAGATATGCACTGCAGCCCTCATCCTCCACATACAACACCCGTTCTGCCAGTCACATTCTGTTAAAGGTCCCCAAAGCACACACATCCATGGGTCGCTCGTCTTTTCAGTTCGCTGCAAATAGCGACTGGAACGAGCTGCAACAAACACTCAAACTGGACAGTTTTATCTCAACCTCTTCATTCAAAGACTCAATCATGGACACTCTTACTGACAGTTGTGGCTGCTTTGCCTGATGTATTGTTGTCTCTACCTTCTTGCCCTTTGTGCTGTTGTCTGTGTCCAACAATGTTTGTATCATGTTTTGTGCTGCTACCATGTTGTGTTGCTACCATGTTGTCATCATGTTGTGTTGCTGCCTTGCTATGTTGTTGTCTTAGGTCTGTCTCTATGTGATGGTATGTTATCTCTTGTCGTGATGTGTGCTTTGTCCTATATTTATATATATTTTTTAATTTGTATTTTTAATCCCAGCTCTCATCCACGCAGGAGGCCTTTTGCCTTTTGGTAAGTCATCATTGTAAATAAGAATTTGTTCTTAACTGACTTGCCTAGTTAAATACAGGTTAAACACTGTAAAGTCCATGGAGAATAAGAGCACCTCCTCCCAGCTGCCCACTACACTGAGGCTAGGAAACACTGTCACTACCGATAAATCCACAATAATTGAGAATTTCAATAAGCATTCTTCTACGGCTGGCCATGCTTTGCACAGTAACTCGCCCAAACCTCCCCCACTTCTCCTTCTCCCAAATCCAGATAGCTGATGTTCTGAAAGAGCTGCAAAATCTGGACCCCCTACAAATCAGCCGGGTTAGACAATCTGGACCCTCTCTTTCTAAAATTATCTGCCGGAATTATTGCAACCCCTATTACTAGCCTGTTCAACCTCTCTTTCGTATCATCTGAGATTCCCATAGATTGGAAAGCTGCCGCGGTCAACCCCCTCTTCAAAGGGGGAGACGCCCTAGACCCAAAATGCTACAGACCTATATCTATTCTACCCTGCCTTTCTAAGGTCTTTGAAAGCCAAGTTAAACAGATTACCAACCATTTTGAATCTCACCGTACCTTCTCCGCTATGCAATCTGGTTTCAGAGCTGGTCATGGGTACACCTCAGCCACACTCAAGGTCCGACTCTCTTCTCTGTATACATCAATGATGTCGCTCTCGCTACTGGTGAATCTTTGATCCACCTCTACACAGAAGACACCATTCTACATACCCCCGGCCCTTCGTTGGACACTGTGTTAACTAACCTCCAGATGAGCTTCAATGCCATACAACTCTCCTTCCGTGGCCTCCAACTGCTCTTAAATGCAAGTAAAACTAAATGCATGCTCTTCAACCGATCGCTGCCCGCACCTGCCCACCCGTCCAGCATCACTACTCTGGACGCTTCTGACTTAGAATATGTGGACAACTACAAATACCTAGGTGTCTGGTTAGACTGCAAACTCTCCTTCCAGACTCACATTAAACATCTCCAATCCAAAATTAAATCTAGAATCGGCTTTCTATTTCACAACAAAGCGTCCTTCACTCATGCTGCCAAACACCCTTGTAAAACTGACTATCCTACCAATCCTCGACTTCGGCGATGTCATTTACAAAATAGCCTCCAACACTCTACTCAAATTAGATGCAGTCTATCACAGTGCCATCCGTTTTGTCACCAAAGCCCCATATACTACCCACCACTGCGACCTGTATGATCTCTTTGGCTGGCCCTCGCTTCATATTCGTCGCCAAACCCACTGGCTCCAGGTCATCTACAAGTCTCTGCTCGGTAAAGCCCCGCCTTATCTCAGCTCACTGGTCACCATAGCATCATCCACCCGTAGCACGCGCTCCAGCAGGTATATCTCACTGGTCACCCCAAAGCCAATTCTTCCTTTGGTCGCCTCTCCTTCCAGTTCTCTGCTGCCAATGACTGGAACAAACTGCAAAATTCTTTGAAGCTGGAGACTCTTACCTCCCTCACTAGCTTTAAGCACCAGCTGTCAGAGCAGCTCACAGATCACTGTACCTGCACATAGCTCATCTGTAAATAGCCCATCCAATCTACCTCATCCCCATACTGTATTTATTTATTTATCTTGCTCCTTTGCACCCCAGTATCTCAACTTGCACATTCATCTTCTGCACATCCTACCATTCCAGTGTTGAATTGCTATATTTTAATTACTTTGCCACCATGGCCTATTTATTGCCTTACCTCTCTTATCCTACCTCATTTGCACATGATGTATATAGATTTTTCTACTGTATTATTGATTGTATGTTTGTTTATTCCATGTGTTACTCTGTGTTGTTGTATGTGTCAAAATGCTTTGCTTTATCTTGGCCAGGTCGCAGTTGCAAAAAAGAACTTGTTCTCAACTAGCCTACCTGTAAAATAAAGGTGAAATAATTAAAAAGAGTAAATAATAATAAATTAGGTAAACATGGTGGTTGCAATATCATGCTGTGGGCATGTGTTTCAGCAGCAGGGACTGGGAGACTCGTCAGGATCAAGGGAAATATGAACAAAGTACAGAAAGATCCTTGATGAAAACCTGCTCCAGAGCGCTCAGGACCTCAGACTGGGGTAAAGGTTCACCTTCCAACAGGACTCTAAGCACACAGCCAAGACAATGCAGGAGTGGCTTTGGGACAAGTCCCTGAATGTCCTAGAGTGGCCCAGCCAGAGCCTGGGCTTGAACCCGGTCTAACATCTCTGGAGAGACCTGAAAATAGCTGTGCAGCGATGCTCCACTTCCAACTTGACAGAGCTTGAGAGGATCTGCAGAGAAGAATGGGAGAAACTCCCCAAATATACGTGTGTCAAGCTTGTAGCGTCATACCCAAGAAGACTCGAGGCTGTAATTGCTGCTAAAGAAGCTTCAACAAAGTACTGAGTAAAGGGTTTTAATGCTTATGTAAATGTAATATTTCATTGTATTTTTTTTATTCATTTGCAAAAATGTTTAAAAACCTGTTTTTGAAATGTCATTATGGGGTATTGGGATGTGTAGATTTGATGTGGAAGAAAACATTTCATCGATTTTAGAGTAAGGCTGTAGCGTAACAAAATGTGGAAAAAGTCAAGGGCTTGAGTATAGATTTACCTTTTTGAGGGTTCTGTAAGTGCTTGTATAGAGTTTTTCCTCAAGGTTCTCAGTTGTATGCTAACACTATGCTCAGTAGCAGTTTTCATTATCAAGCATCTTAGCTTATTACAGGGTGGAAACTGTAGAGTTCAAGTGTAAAGAAAGGCACAACAAGCTACCAGAGCGTCTTATGTTATTACAAAAAGTATGTTGGTAGAATGAATAATCGAATAAAAAGCATGAGCTGGCGCGCACACCCAGAGAAAATAATTTTGTGTTTACTAACACCGAATAAACTGTAAGCTTTAAAAGTAAATAGAGTCGCACACTACATATAAACTCCCAGTGATTTATTTCACTCTATTTTTATTTAGTGAATAATTTACTTTTTGTGAATAATGCCAAAGTGAAAAGGAGAAATACTTCAGCATGGGTAACAGCGAAATGACAATTTCAGGTATATAAAAAGACCTGTCCTGTAAGCTGAAAAATATAGTAATTCAGACTATAATAGTGTATGTCGGACATTTCGCTTAAAAAATCATAGAAATATGTAAAAACTTCCTAGAATTGATTGACGCACCCATGTGTCAATCATTTAACATAATAAAAAACATCTCAATCGATAACCATCTGTTTAAGATAGTGACATGTTTTTTTTGGTGTGGGCTGCATCTCAATCCACCCCATCTGCCCCATCCCCCTATGTCGGCCTTCTGCATCTGTGGTGGAAAGTGGCAGAGCTACAATGCAGTTTGTCAAAATCACTCCTTCTCACGAAACCGTCTGTAGCTTCTGAACGGTTTGACTAACATGACTCTATGAGAAGTTAAGACTCTCACGAACATAATGGTGTTGTCTGTTTTGTTCTGCGACCCTCACAAGTGTCACAGGACTATTTTGAAGGTAACCCGATTCTAGTTTTTTTGAATGATTGAAGTTGGAAGTAGTTTTGTGGCCCCCCCAAAAAGGGGTTAAATACAGTATCTCCTAGATATAGGACAGACACTTCAAAACCTTTTTCCTTATGATTAATTTGGACTGTCTGTTTTGCCATTTATGAATGTGTATTTAAATGCTTTTCTATGGGCTATAGCGTAAAAGGCCAAATTCAATATTTTATCAAATAACTACAAGGGTCTTACAATTCTAAATGAAATAGCTAAATGAGCCATGGTATGACCATCTTAAAACAATTCCATATGTCAGCATAGACTTTTAGGGGTTAAATCACCAATTTGTTTCTTCCCATAGTAAATAAACGGACCATATAGAGACTATCATTTTTTTATTTTTTATTATCACATTTTCAAAACAGCAACAATGATTGAGTAGATAGTCAAAGACCCCACTTTGCCCGTTTCCTATTTCTAGCATTGTATTTTTTGCTCTGTTATGAGTCATTGGAGCTGTTGAGATGAGAGGATGCACATCTATATGGAGAGAGCGCTGTTGGAGTAGGCTCTTAGAGAGAAATTAGCAATCATGGCTTGTCATTGTCTGCCTGTCCTCATTGGGCTGACCTTCCATGGAAGTACCATCTCATCGCTGCACATCAAAAACTAGTGAGGAGCCTGAAGTCTGCACCATTTATCATAGAGACTTAAGATCATCTTTAAAATTTGAGGAAGGTATACAAGTAAACCAGATGAAGGTATAGGCTAACTAGGGTTGAGGCCTCAGTAATTGATGGTCAGATTGAGGCTAAAACACAAATTGGAGTAATTATCATATCAAATGTGTAATACAAAAGTATAAAAGGAAAGTGATTTCAACCACACACATTTCTATCCCTGCATCACATACCTATTCTAAACATAGGATTCATACATTAAAATGTTCCAACAGTTAATGAAAAGCTAAATAAGTCCAATTTGAATTCCCTAGCAGGGAATTGAGTGATTATGTGCCCTGGCTGAATTTAGCAGAAAACTATGGGAGGTATTTATAATCCAGCCCACGTGAGGGTCTTCTATTCAGTAGGCAACGGCATGAGCTTCCCATGACTTTCCAATCAGGTCATGGGATGTGTGACAACCCTTATGAGTGGATTAGATGTAAGGTAGTGAAGCAGGTTGCAGCAATTAATTGGCAGTATTTTCCGACACACACCATTTTCAACTCCACTCCCCTGCAGAAGAATGTCTCACTGTGAGACACAATGGCTAATTGAGTGAGCCTTCTGATCATAAAGGCATTTCATTGCACACTTACTATCTTTTCAGTGATATTCAATATGCCATTACGAAAACTCAACTAAGGAGAGAAAAGGGTAATAGGTATGTGAAAAATGAGCAGTCATTAAAAACGTTCACAGCAAACCAATGGCGTAGAGCAGTTTCGCGGGGCAACCCCTCAAGGTCCGAGCAATGTATACACTACATAACCAAAAGTATGTGGACACATGCTCGTCGAACATCTCATTCCAAAATCATGGGCATTAATATGGAGTTGGTCCCCCCTTTGATGCTATAACAGCCTCCACTCTTCTGGGAAGGCTTTCCACTACATTTTGGAAATGTCAATTTCATCTCAAAGGTGATCGATGTGGTTGAGGTCAGGGCTTTGTGCAGGCCAGTCAAGTTCTTCCACACTGATCTTGACAAACCATTTCTGTATCAACCTTGCTTTGTGCACGGGGGCATTGTCATGCTGAAATAAGAAAGGGCCTTCCCCAAACTGTTGCCACAAAGTTGGAAGCACATAATTGTCTAGAATGTCATTGTATGCTGTAGTGTTAAGATTTCCCTTCACTGGAACTAAGGGGCCTAGATCAAACCATGAAATACAGTCCCAGGGGATCTTAGGCTTGTGTGCGGCTGCTCAGCCATGGAAACCCATTTCATGAAGCTCCCGATGAACAGTTCTTGTGCTGACATTGCTTCTAGAGGCAGTTTGGAACTCGGTAGTGAGTGTTGCAACTGAGGACGTACTACACACTTCAGCACTTGCCATTCCGTGAGCCTTTGTGGCTCCTAGACGTTTCCACTTCACAATAACAGCACTTACAGTTGACCGTGGCAGCTCTAGCAGGTCAGAAATTTGATGAACTGACTTGTTGGAAAGGTGGCATCCTATGACGGTTCCACGTTGAAAGTAAATGAACTCTTCAGTAAGTTCATTCTACTGTCAATGTTTGTCTATGAAGATTACATGGCTGTGTGTTCGATTTTATACACCTGCCAGCAACAGTTGTGGCTGAAATATCCAATTACACTCATTTGAAGGGGTGTCCACATACTTTTGTATAGTATAGTGTATATATACAGTACCAGTCGAAAGTTTGGACACACCCACTCATTCAAGGATTTTTCTTTATTTTTACTATTTTCTATATTGCAGAATAATAGTGAAGACATAACAACTATGAAATAACACATATGGAATCATGTAGTAACCAAAAAAGTGTTAAACAAATCAACACATATTCTATATTTGAGATTATTCAAAGTAGCCACCCTTTGCCTTGATGACAGATATGGAAACTCTTCGCATTCTCTCAACCAGCTTCACCTGGAATGCTTTCCAACAGTCTTAAAGGAGTTCCAACATATGCTGAGAACTTGTTGGTTGCTTTTCCTTCACTCTGCGGTCCAACTCATCCCGAAAAATCTCAATTGGGTCAGGTGGTTGTGTAGGCCAGATCATCTGATGCAGTACTCCATCATTCTCCTTCTTGGTCAAAGCCTGGAGGTGTGTTGGGTCATTGTTCTGTCGAAGAACTAATGATAGTCCCACCATGTGCTAACCAGATTGGATGGCATATCGCTGCAGTGTGCTAGGGTAGCCATGCTGATTAAGTGTGCCTTGAATTCAAAATAAATCACCCACAGTGTCAGTAGCAAAGCACCCGCACACCATCACACCTCCTCCTCCATGCTTCATGGTGGGAACTACACATGCGGAGATCATCTGTTCACCTAATCTGCGTCTCACAAAGCGGTTTGAACCAAAAATCTCAAATTTGGACTCATCAGACCAAAGGACAGATTTCCACCAGTCTAATGTCCATTATTCGTGTTTCTTGGCACAAGCAAGTCTCTTCTTATTATTGGTGTCATTTAGAAGTGGTTTCTTTGCAGCAATTTGACCATGGAATGCCTTATTCACACAGTCTCCTCTGAACAGTTGATGTTGAGATGTGTCTGTTACTTGAACTCTGTGAAGCATTTATTTGGGCTGCAACTTCTGAGGCTGGTAACTCTAATGAACTTATCCTCTGCAGCAGAGGTAACTCTGGGTCTTCCTTTCCTGTGGCTGTCCTCAAGAGATCCAGTTTCATCATAGCGCTTTGTGTTTTTTGTGACTGCACTTGAAGAAACTTTCAAAGTTCTTGACATTCTGCAGATTGACTGACCTTCATGTCTTAAAGTAATGATGGACTGTCGTTTCTCTTTGCTTATTTGAGCTGTTCTTGCTATAATATGGACTTGGTCTTTCACCAAGTAGGCGTATCTTCTGTATATCCTCTGCAGCAGAGGTAACTCTTCCTTTCCTGTGGCGGTCCTCATGAGAGCCAGTTTCATCATAACGCTTGATGGTTTTTGCGACTGCAATTGTAGAAACTTTTAAGTTCTTGAAATGTTCCAGATTGACTGACATTCTTAAAGTTATGATGGACTGTCATTTTTCTTTGCATATTTGAGCTGTTCTTGCCATGATATGGTATTTTACCAAATAGGGATATCTCTGCATACCACCCATACCTTGTCACAACCCAACTGATTGGCTCAAACGCATTAAGAAGGAAAGACATTCCACAAATGAACTTTTAACAAGGCACTCCTGTTAATTGAAATCACTTCCAGGTGACTACCTCATGAAGCTGTTTGAGAGAACGCCAAGAGTGTGCAAAGCTGTCATCAAGGCAAAGGGTGGCTACTTTGAAGAATCTCACATTTTTGTTTAACACTTTTTTGGTTACTACATAATTCCATATGTGTTATTTGATAGTTGTGATGTCTTCACTATTGTTCTACAATGTAGAAAATAGTGAAAATAAAGAAAAACATTTGAAGGTGTAGGTTTGTCCAAACTTGACTGATACTGTATGTAATGACCTTGTAACAGGTACAGGTTCAGGTAAGCAAGTACATTCAGGTACTTAGCATTGTTCATTCTGCTTTCCACAAACAGAACAAAATATGTAGTTTATAATGTACTGCATGTACTTGCTTGCAACAGGGAAATTTTGTACATTTTCACTGGGATTTACTTTGGTATACTTTGAACAATTCCTGTTTTATATAATTATAGTTTGTTGTTGATGTGTTATTATGGGTGGCTTCATGAGGATGAATCATGATTCGGCTGTTCTGGAATCTGAGGGTTTAAATGCTGCAGATGGAGCGATGACCTTTTCATTTGCTCCATACAAGATCGATTACCTGCAAGTTCCTTGACATAGTACAGAAAGTGTAGTTGTTAAAGGCAGTGCAGGACCTCAGAGTTAGCAGAATCAACCAACCTCCAAACTCTCTTAACTGGTACAGAGGCCTTTTAAAGTGGGCAATTGGTAACTCCTATTAAGTTATACTGTACTTCGCCTCTATTTTGTGATTCCTTCCCCTGTCCATCTCTCCCCCAGCTTTTCTTCGCATGCTGTTCTAGGCCCTGGCATTTCAACATGACCCTTGAAAAACATTGGCTAATTAGTTCCCAAGGAAGCCACAATCCATCTTCCTGAGCTAGTGCTGTGTCCACCTCCCCATTCATACTCTCTCAGACTGAAATTAGAATGTCTCAAACTCCAGCCAGGGGCCTCGCAGAGAGAATAGACAAAACATTTTCACCACTGGACACTGAGAAAGCTTCTGGTCAGGTAAGATACCAAAATAAAGTGTGTAAAAACAGAGAAATAATAGTAATACTTCTATATTGTTTTACAGATATATTGTTATTCTGACCAAATGCTTTATTACAAATACATCACTGAGCGTCAGCTGCAGCCATACATTCTCCTAACAAATCCTATGTTGGTCCATCCCCTATCATCATTTTCCAGGATTCTGTGTCAAATGTAGCACTGGGTCAATATATTTCAATAGCTTTTCAAACTAGTATACCATATAGTATATCCAAAACTGCAGATACAGTAGGCTGGTAGTTATTTTTCCTGGAACACTTACCCATTGTTCTCATGATTCCTGGAATGCCTGCCAATGGATCCAAGAGCACAATGAGGAGAGGAAATCTAGATATGAATCCCAATAAGGACCATCTTCACTTGGAATTCAAAGACCGTGTTTAGACAATATAACGCTTTATTTACTGTCCTTGTTTACTTTGTTTTACAAGTGTTACATTTCATGAGCCCCACCTGTTTTAAGCCCCACATTTTATGCAATACATTAATTTTTTTTTAAATGGGGGGGGCTTGCCTGTTTTTCATGTTATTTTAGCATTAATACGGTCATTAATACCAGTCACATGTCAGTTTGCAAGCAATGTAAAAAAAAATATATATCATCGGGTTAATAAAGCCGCATGTCACGCCCTGGTCTTAGTATTTTGTGTTTATTTATGTATTTGGTCAGGCCAGGGTGTGACATGGGGTTATTTTGTGTTGTGTTGTTGTATGGGGTTTTTTCATAGGTTTTGGGATTGTGGCTTAGTGGGGTTTCCTAGCAGAGTCTATGGCTGCCTGAGGCGGTTCTCAATCCGAGTCAGGTGATTCTCGTTGTCTCTGATTGGGAACCATATTTAGGTAGCCCGGGTTTCACTGTGTGTTTGTGGGTGATTGTTCCTGTCTCAGTGTGTTTGTATTTCACCAGACAGGCTGTATAGGTTTTCACATTTCCGTTTGTTGTTTTTGTATTGTTCGTTTTCATCTTTCATTAAACATGTATCGAACTAACCACGCTGCATTTTTGTCCGACTCTCCTTCGACGGAAGAAAGCCGTAACAGAATCACCCACCACACACGGACCAAGCGGCGTGGTGACAGGCAGCGACAGCAGAAACAGCGAAAGGAGGAATGGACATTGGAAGACGTTTTGGATGGCAAAGGTTGTTACACTTGGGAGGAGATACTGGCTGGAAGAGATCGCCTCCCATGGGAACAGGTCGAGGCACTTAGGAGAGCAGAGGCAGCCGGAGAGAGGAGCAGCGATCGAAGGACTTCTGGACTTGGGAGGAAATATTGGACGGAAAGGGACCCTGGGCACAGCCTGGTGAATATCGACGCCCCAAAGAAGAACTGGATGCGGGGATAGCGGTGAGGCGCTGGTATGAAGAGGCAGCACGGCGACGCGGATAGAAGCCCGAGAGTCCGCCCCAAAAATGTATTGGGGGGGGGGGGGGGGCTCAGGGAGAGTGTGGCAGAGTCAGGGTTCAGACCTGAGCCAACTCCCCCTGTTTATCGTGAGGAGCCAAGGAGGAGACCAGAACCAGAGCCGGTGTTGGAGGTGATTGAAGCAGAGACTGTGAAGGAGTTAATGGGGAAAGTGGAGGAGAGAGTTATGAGGGAGTTGCTAGTTTGGTGCTTTAGGTATGATATTCGTCCGACGGAGCGTGTCGGGGATTTGATGGCACCTGGGTCAGCGCTCCATACTCGTCCTGAGGTGCGTGTTAGTCGGCTGGTGAAGAGTGTGCCAGCCTCACGCACTAGGCATCCTGTGTACCTACCTAGCCTTGCACATCCTGTGCCAGTCCTGCTCTCAGGCTCTCCAGTACACCTTCACGGTCCGGTCCATCCAGTGCCACCTCCACACACCAGTCCTACGGTGGCAGCTCCCCGCACCAGGCTTCCTGTGCATGTCCTCTACCCATTGCCAGTCAGCCAGACTCTTCCAGATCTGCCAGTCAACCAGACTCTTCCAGATCTGCCAGTCAACCAGACTCTTCCAGATCTGCCAGTCAACCAGACTCTTCCAGATCTGCCAGTCAACCAGACTCTTCCAGATCTGCCAGTCAACCAGACTCTTCCAGATCTGCCAGTCAACCAGACTCTTCCAGATCTGCCAGTCAACCAGACTCTTCCAGATCTGCCAGTCACCCAGGATCTGCCGGATCAAACTACCTGCCTGAGCTTCCTCTCAGTGCTGGGCTTCCTCTCAGTGCTGGGCTTCCCCTCAGTGCTGGGCTTCCCCTCAGTGCTGGGCTTCCCCTCAGTCCCGAGCTGCCCCTCAGTCCCGAGCTGCCCCTCAGTCCCGAGCTGCCCCTCAGTCCCGAGCTGCCCCTCAGTCCCGAGCTGCCCCTCAGTCCCGAGCTGCCCCTCAGTCCCGAGCTGCCCCTCAGTCCCGAGCTTCTACCTCAGTCCCGAGCTTCTACCTCAGTCCCGAGCTTCTACCTCAGTCCAGTGGGGTCCTTGGTGAGGGTTATTAGGCCTAGGTCGGCGGCAAGGGTCGCCAATCAAAGGACGCGTTACAGGGGACTAAGACTTGGTTGGAGTGGGGTCCACGTCCCGAGCCGGAGCCGCCACCGTGGACAGACACCCACCCGGACCTTCCCCTATGGGTTTTAGTGTGTGGCAGGGAGTCCTTGGGGGGGGGGGTTCTGTCACGCCCTGGTCTTAGTATTTTGTGTTTATTTATGTATTTGGTCAGGCCAGGGTGTGACATGGGGTTATTTTGTGTTGTGTTGTTGTATGGGGGGTTTTCATAGGTTTTGGGATTGTGGCTTAGTGGGGTTTTCTAGCAGAGTCTATGGCTGCCTGAGGCGGTTCTCAATCCGAGTCAGGTGATTCTCATTGTCTCTGATTGGGAACCATATTTAGGTAGCCCGGGTTTCACTGTGTGTTTGTGGGTGATTGTTCCTGTCTCAGTGTGTTTGTATTTCACCAGACAGGCTGTATAGGTTTTCACATTTCCGTTTGTTGTTTTTGTATTGTTTGTTTTCATCTTTCATTAAACATGTATCGAACTAACCACGCTGCATTTTGGTCTGACTCTCCTTCGACGGAGGAAAGCCGTAACACCGCATGAGTAAGGCAACTCCAAAATGCAAGTGTTTCAGCCTACCTCTGTGCTTTCTGTGGTGGCGGGGCTAGCCAGCAGAAAATAGAAGCATTGCGCCATGATTGGCTCAGTGTTTTGTCACTCATGAGGACACTACGTCACAGCCAAGTAGTAAGGGTGGACAAGCCCTTTGGCTCCTGCCATAGAATTATATGAGTAGTGCCCTTCCAAAAAGGCTCAAGGTCATTGGCCACAGATAAAATGATGTCAAATCACATTATATGTACAGTAGCTTTGACTGGACTGATCATGTCAACATCTTACTTTCAAAATCTTAGCTAGTAGTCATCATCATGAATCAACTCGACAATCTACTTGCAAATCCTTTTTAATCCTTGTCATATGAAGAGAAATAATGAAGAGAAATTATAGATAAAACATATCGGTGCTCATTGGCCATTGGACATAAACATTACACAACAAGTTGGAAATCTCAAATTCAACAATCAGTGGTTTGGAAGGAATCAGTCGCAGTGGCTAACTGCAAGCATTGCAACTAGGATGTCGGGAATAAATGAGCTCAGACTGGGAAAATACCTTTTGAATGGTCATCCAAATCCAACTCGGAATTGTAAATCTAGCCTCTTTTTCTTTCTTTGATTACACAATTTCATCACGAAGAACGGCTGCGCCACCTTCCTGTTCAAGTGAGCACATCACAAGGTGAGTCCAAAAATGTCTTATATGCTGCTGCAGAAATTATGTAATATGCAAGGGAGATATTTATACAGTAACCTAATGTTACTGTTTTGACTCAATGGAGCCTTTAACCTGTTTTTGAGAAATGTAATCATTGCATATTGTAAGAGCTTTCATTATCTGGTTATATGCCCCCTTTATTTATCCTACGGTTCTGACTTGGTGTACAGGGAAAACACTGAGAACGGCCCATGTTCTGAATTCTGTCGCTGTACATTTCAAAAGCGCTGAACATACAGATATATTGACTACGTCTGTCCTGGCTAGTTCATTAATGTCTTAATCGAAATTATGGATTGCCTCTTGTCTTCTTGCCGTCCCCTTTTGCCATAGTTTGTACATCTCAATTGTCAGTAGAAACCACATTTGTTTAAGCAAGTCAGCCATATCAGCTATGTTTTTTTAAAGCCAGTAAATGAGGCTGAATGAACTGTTTCGCTGCCAAACAAGACTCAGCTGATAGCTAGGTGTAGCAGGTGTTGGGACTCTGCTGGTGGGACAGCTTTATGTAGGCCCTAACAGTTTGTGGGCACTGTTTGTCACCACAATTAATGTATTGTTTAGTGTTGTTTTGTTTAGTGACTTTGCTGGCATGCACCCCACTTAGATTTTTTTTGCCCCACCTAGATTCACATGCTAAAATCTTCACTGCTTACCATTGACCAACGCCTACAGTGATTTAGAAAAACATGATATTACTGTTACTGTGTCATTCATACAGTTCGGCAGATACAGGGAGAAATGTATATTTATGAATGCAAAACGACCATGGCCATGTGTCTTTGTAATGCTCATTGTTGTAAGAATGGTCGGACCAAGATGCAGCGTGTGGTAGGTTAATCATATTTATTAATGAAAACCAGCAACAAAACAAGAAAGAGAAAACCAACGAAACGTACAGCCTTGTAGGGCTCAACAGCAACAATACAAAAACAAGATCCCACACAAAACAGGTGGGAAAAGGCTGCCTAAATATGATCCCCAATCAGAGACAACAGCTGCCTCTGATTGGGAACCATACCAGGCAAACATAGAAATGCAAAACCTAGAGTACCCACCCTAGTCACACCCTGACCTAACCAAAATAGAGAATAAAAAGGATCTCTAAGGTCAGGGTGTGACAGTCTTGTTACCTTTAATCTGCGAACTTAAAGTTTCCCACTGATCCTCCTGTATTTCCATGAGTAAATGTGACATGCTATAGTAATCTGTATCATTCATTCAATCAATATGATGCTTTGTTTGTCAACATGGCCGTAATCATATATTTTCAGGTAGACAATTTTACACAACACAATTTTACAAAAAGTCTAAATCTGGAACAGCTCTGTATTATTCGCTCTTTCTCCCCTGCAGTGCACTAGAATTTGTGTTGATTCGTATAGTGTTCTGAGACTGCCTACTGTTTTTGAAAAAGTGATCCCTTAACGCATCACTTACATACAGTACCCCTCATTCATCCCCTTTACAATACAAGAATATCCTCTGCAAAGTACATTTTGTAAATAAAAACAATAAGATCTTAACATGAGCACGGTATAATGTGACTTCTTGTCCCATTTCCATTTCCATAAATATTTCCTTTATTTGGTTGTAATAACATTGCACAGTATGGGTGCCCATTTAACGTGAAAATAAGCTTTAGGCCTATTAAGTATGGCTTACCATTATCTCAATTTGTCAGTACTGGAAAATTAAAGAAGCATGCAGAATTTGCAGAATGCTTTGTTTGGATTAATGGTGCTGCAGTCCAGTGCACACACATTCATGTGGTTATTACTATCAATAAGAAGCTGAGGGTAGCGGGATGAGTGGGTCTGGTCCCTTTAGCCCATTTAGTCTGATAAAGTCAGGCAGAGACAGCGACAGGGTTATGGATAGAGATTCCATGATGGAAAGCAGAGGAAGATGAAAGAAAATGTAGGTCTGTGATGCAGGCAAGCAACCAATGCTGACAAAAGGCATTACCTTTTAATGTGTATAGTGGGTGGGGGATCTTCTCCTGTAAGAGCTTACCAACTGCATTGTGTCTCAATTGTTGTTTTCAGCATAGTGAAAGAATAACTTAATGTACTGTATGGGTCTACACTGAGTGTACAAAACATTAGGAACACCTTTCTAATATTCAGCTGCACCCCCCTTTGCCCTCAAAACAGCCTCAATTTGTCTGGCATGGAATATAAGGTATTGAAAGCGTTCCACAGGAATGCTGGCCCATGGTGACTCCAATGCTTCCCACAGCTGGATGTCCTTTGGGTGGTGGACCATTCTTGATACACGCGGGAAACTGTTGAGCATGAAAAACTCAGCAGCGTTTTAATTCCTGACACACTCAAACTATGTGTAGCCATAAAAGGTGGTTGGATGAATTATCAGCCACCTCTTCCCATGATCACTGACTTAAACCCATGGATAGTATGTACTTGGCAAGTTTCACAGTCTTCAACATCTTGAAACAGCAACACTGAGGAAGTTAAGTAAAACATTTTTTTCAAGGGGTCTGTGGCACTATTAGTTGCACCATGGACAGTTCAGCACCATGGACAGTGTCGTGCAATGCATTGCTACTGAACAGATCCAAGTTCATGTACATCACAGCTCAATGCAGCACCACTCTGAGGAACAGCACTTCTGTCCAGGATTTCTAGAAGCCCACTCATTTCCTTAGTCATAAATCCTCTCTGGGATAGGGTCTAGTTTCCTGAATTTCCGCCTGACTGATGTGCCCAAAGTACTCTGCCTGTTACTCAGGCCCAGAAGCCAGGATATGCATATAATTGGTAGCATTTGAACACATTGAAATTTCAAAAACTGTTAAAATAATGTCTGAGACTATAAAAGAATTGATTTGGCAGGCAAAAATCCAACCAGAATATATTCATTTTGAGGTCCCAGGCTCTTATAATGGAAAACTATTGCTCCTATGTAAATCCATCTCCCATATTGCAATTTCTATGGCCTC
This sequence comes from Oncorhynchus kisutch, assembly GCF_002021735.2. Classification (NCBI taxonomy): domain Eukaryota; kingdom Metazoa; phylum Chordata; class Actinopteri; order Salmoniformes; family Salmonidae; genus Oncorhynchus; species Oncorhynchus kisutch. The sequence goes on along the minus strand of NC_034174.2, from coordinate 28,417,130 downwards.
CAATAGATGTCAAGTGTTTTTTCAAGGTTCCAGTCTTGTGTTTTGAAAAACAAGCAAGAATTTTGAGTTTTGGTGAGAAGAGCACCGGAACAATATCAGTCTATCGGCGCGCGAGGGCGCGCGCTTACTAATTTTCCTTTCCTATTGAAGATACTACTTTCCGAATGAAATATTATAGTTTATTACATTTAGAGTACCTGCGGATTAAATAGAAACATCATTTGACTTGTTTGGGCGAAGTTTAGCGGTAGCTTTTTAGACTCCTTTGTCTGCATGTAGAACAAGTGGATTACTGAAATTGATGGTGCCAACTAAACGGGATATAAAGAAGGATTGCAAACAGAGGAAGATCTTCAAAAGTAAGTGATTTATTTAATCGCTTTTTGTGATTTTAAGAAGCCTTTGCTGGTTGAAAAATATGTTGATGTGGGGCGCCATCCTCAGACAATCGCATGGCATGCTTTCGCCATAGAGCCTATTGTAAATCGGACAACACTGTTAGATTAACAAGAATTTAAGCTTTTAAATGATATAAGATACTTGTACGTTCATGAATGTTTAACATTACGATTATTCATTTGAATTGTGCTCCCTCCAATTTCACCAGATGTTGTTGGCTGGTGTCCCTCAAGCATTATATTTCAGAAGCTACATTTTGTAATATTCGGAAGAATATTGTCTGAGAAAAGATTTCAGGTTTCCGGTCCTGTCTTCTGTCCTATTGTCCTTGTTCAGCATGTGACACTCCAAGTATGTGAGTGCATCACAAAGTTTGTCTAGGGACACACAATTCTTGTTGTATTTTTCAAATATCAAATAGAGTGCTCAGAAGTAGAGGAAATATCCAACAAATTCATAGAATTTGACTCAGAATTTTGCTTGTGACAAGACAGACATCTGAGAAGACATATGAGCCATGACCTTGGGAGAAATAATAGGCAATAAACATAAATCCCCAATAGAGGGATGTTCAGTTCACTTTTCTTAGGTATTTCTCAACTTTAAGGGATTTCTGTGCCCAGTGCATTTTATTTTGTTGTACAGTTCAGGATAATTCAATCCATTTGAATGGACAGTGGGCCACTGTTAAGAGGGACTCAGTGAGACTAATGTAAAGGTGACCTTCAGGAAAGCTGGTCCGTTGGTCAAAATCCATCTTGTGATCCAGGTTTATTTCTGGCTGGAGCCTTGCTAGTATTATCTTGCAGTGCATTGCGCACATATAGAAGATGTGTCCTACAGTTAGTTATACGCCTGTTGCGCACATATTGTTTAGCAACACAAGTTGTGTAAATACTATGTTTCTAGTGGATCGCGTATAATAATTTATGACATCTATTTAATAATGTTAACTGCACAACATCAATTTCCTGATGAAATAGCAGTTAGCACCTTGCAAAGATGCATTAATAGATCTTAAATCTGACCAAACACCCTGTGAGGCATGGTGAAACACATTCAGTTAAAGATTAACAAATGACAATTAAAAAGAATATCAAACCCATCTATGCCCAGCAGCGTTGCAGTTCTTGAGACACTTAAACCAGTGCGCCTGCCCCATTCAAAGGCACTTAAATATTTTGTCTTCAAATCAAATCATTCAAATCATTCACCCTCTGAATGGCACACATACACAATCCATGTCTCAATTTAACCGGTCTCCTCCCCTTCATCTACACTGATTGAAGTTGATTTAAGGTGACATCAATAAGGGATCATAGCATTCACCCGGATTCACCTTGTCATTCTACTGTATGTTATGGAAAGAGCAGGTGTTCCTAATGTTTTTTACACTCAGTGTATATATTCTATCACATCCACTCTGAGCTCAGCTGGCACTGTGAGCTTAACTAAGGGCTCAGTTCAATCAAACCAACATTTTCATTTTTTTGTTTTCCCCGTAGACAAATATATTGGTTTTGTTATTTTGTTTAAGACACTATAAAAACAGTACATGGACTCCTCTCACATACAGTTGAGACCTTCAGTTGTCAGAGTGAGAAGTGTATGTGCGCAAACAGCTGTTGTGTAAACAAAGGCACTGAGTAAACATTGCTATAGTAAGATTGATTGAATCTGGCCTTAAGAAAGCCCCTCTGCCTTCCTCTCCAACCCCACCTGACATCACAAAGAGATACATGTGATCTTGAGAGTCCTCATGTAGGCCAACCCAACCAGGAGGAGTAGGAGGCTGATCCAGTGACACATCCTGTGATTCAGGACTTTAACATTGTTATTATGAAAATAACATTAGGTTACTATAGTACAGCATGTGCTCAAGTGCATCTGTAATTCTTACAGTACCTGTGAATGCTTTTTAAAGATCTAGATCATCCTGTAATATTTCAAATTCCTAGAGGTCTTACAAACTAATTCAGTTGGCCAAAAGGCCACAGCTCAATCAAATATACATGACTATAGCACAATATCTTTCTACAGGTCGTGAGAGGTAGCATGTGAGGTAGCAGCTCTAGGAAATACCTTAAGCTGACATCAAGGTTTTATTGTCTGTACCTATTCAGGCTGCATGACATAAAATGTTGCAGCTCCAGCATGTCTACAGCAGGTTTTAACCTGGTCAACCCCTCAAGCCTGTTCTCGTCCCATTTTCAGAAATCAGCCCTAATAGGTGGTGATGGTAAGGGCACATTTCAATGTGTTTCACACTGGAAGACTTCTGAGTCGACTCCCATGCATAATATCCATGCAATTCTGCCTCAGACAGATATGTGCTGTAATCTCTTTGAAAATGAGCACTTGCACCATATAAGAACCTCAAACCGCTGAGTTTCAGGAATAAGTGGGAGGAAAGGACAGAGCTATATTGTACTGTACACATGCCCTTGCTTTTGAGCATAGAATGTGTTCTTTGGTGCAAAAAATCTAAACTATTATTGTGTTCCAACCAGCAGCAACATATCATAATTACATTTACCAGACACTCTTATCCAGAGCGACTTACCATAGTGCGTGAATACATACAGTACTTTTTTTCCATACTGGTCCCCCAAAGCCCTGGCGTTGCAAGCACCATGCTCTTCCAACTGAGCCATGATGTTCAGAAACCTTGATGTAACTGCTTAAAGAGCTTGAATGGGATCTTAAGCACTTACAAATTCGTAACATACCAATTGCACAACAAAAAAATGTGCAGGACTTAACATATCGTACAAAATGGATGACGTTGTACACAATTGTGCAACATTTATGCTGACCCGTTTTTGCTCACGAGCGCTACTTTCATAACTACTGGTTGAAATTATACAAAAGCTCTGTACCATCACCTTAAACAGACCCTGGAAACACATCTTCCTTACTGCATTGTATTTTCCTTTTTTTCTGTCCTGAAGAAAATAAATGTGATGAGTGGCAAAGGATGGTATGACAGGCTATTGCTATGCATGTGGTATACAGTACAAGTGCATTTTTAGTACACGTGTCAATGAAAACAGAGAATGTCTACCGACCAGTGTAACGTAGTTAAAGATAGATACAAATAAATACTGTGGAAGGTATCTGAGACAAAATAAAACAGGATTTAGACTCAACCCTATTTACCTATCTACCTCTGTGTCAGTCTGACTCTCCCCTGCTGTCCTTCAGTCCACAAATAAAGGAATAAACACCATTTACGGTTTATTGAACCAAAGGCATCCCTTTGTGTCCCCTAACTTAATTTCTGTTGGTATGAAACCTGTGCTGGCCACACCATACATGACAACAGTAGAAGATGTGTATCCCCACGAGACTGCAGACCCCTCTTTGTTCATGGGGCAGGTGCCATATGGACAGGAAGACGTTCAGCTCTGTTGCCTCAATAAATTGTTGTTGACACTGCCCTCTAGAGATGTGTGATAGTGCATTAGTACTGCAGACCTTATCCCAGACAGCAGTCTTCTGCACTGAGGCCAGTTCCTCTACAGCAGTGCAATTAAATGCTCCAGGGAATAAGACTGTCTTTAGCCATTTATGACAACTTTTTCCTTCTATTTTTATGTAATCTCTCTCCTTGTTTTATAGGCAAGGTCATTCAAAATACAAATATCTTTATACAATCCACTGACCAAAGATAATCAAATATGCCACCATTCGCTCCAAATCCATTGTTGTAAGCTACTGCTATTTATCTAAAAATCAGAGTGCATATTTTATACTCAATAATATTGGGGATTACAACCTGGTCTGTGGGTGGAAGGGAACATAGGATAGGATAAACCCTACAAATATTTTGCATTATGTGAACCTTGAAGCAACTTCAGGTGTCTGTTTGTGTACAGTGAGAAGATAGAATTTAATCTTGATTTGTTCCAGTAGCAACGCTGTCTCTGAGTTCAAAATCTAACTCTGCTGATTTGATTACATTTTGTGAGCAACTGCAGTGAGTGCATAGAGGATAACATATGCATATGCCTTATTCAATCCATTGTGGATGATTTTCAAGAATTGGCCAAATGGACAAATGCAGACCGTACAAATAAAGTATGTGTGGACACTAAATTCACAATAACATCCATACCTCATTTGTATTTGGTCATGGGACATCATGGGACATGATAAAGAGTAAAGGAGGGGAGAGAAACTGACATAATCCTACACTTGCATTAGGAGTTTGGCGCAGGCTACTAAAATGTGAATATTGGGGCAAAAGGTTTAATGTTTTTTTTAATAGAGGGGCAAGGTGCACTTCGCGATTAATTCATAGTTTTTCATGGTGATGACGCTCATGGTTTTGGTGCTATAGTATAGTGCCAGCTAAAGATGCTGAAACTATCCAGGTTCATTGCGTTAATGTACAGTAGAATACGGCGTTGCAGTATTCAGCAGGTTATAATGATCTTTAAAAACCTTTTCACTAAAGAAAAACAAAATCCTGCAGAAATAAATCGGTTTAGTGGACAGAATTAGAGGGGAAGGGTTTAGAGCCAGGGTAGGATTAAGGAAAATTGTGTGAAATAAAGAGCGAGTGATCAGGAGTGACTGTGTGCTTGCGTGTGTGCTGGAGGGCGGGAGGATAGAGCGCGCGGGTGAGAGAGAGAATTGACTGAGAAGCATAGATTTTCATCCAACCTATATCATTTTTTCTAATCATCGACTGCACTGCTTAACGTTGATTGTCTAGCAGGAAAATATTTTTCTACGCAGTTGAGGAACCGTTTCAGTTGACGATTATTGGTCCTCTTTGCTGTAATTTAAGTGTTCTTGGAACGAATTGATCATATTTCTATTTATACTTGAACTGCATCATGAACAGTTTGTGGGCACCTCTCGATCTCACACCTTTGGAATGGTGGGGATTACGCAGCCGACAAATGGGGAGCATGTAAACGCAGATGGAGTTTGGGATTTATTGCAAAATAAGGGAAAGATGACTGTCTTCTCTTTGTGTCTCCTCTTGTTCGCAGATCTGCTGGATTTAGCCGTTGGTAAGTCATCATTTATGCATAAACACAGTATGTGAGAGTTTAATAAGAAAAAGCCTCTCACATTTTAAGAATTCGTGAGGTCATAATTTCGGAGACGCTGTGGAAGGCAGATGGCTGAGTCCATGTACATTTGAAACAGTTTAAATGTTGGCCGCTCATATTATGAACCATAGCATTCAATATGTATGTACATAGAATTGCCTCAACTTTTCCCCATTCCGATAAAGTGAATGGTTTCCTTGAAGACCCTAGAATGGTATTCCTCCGCAGCTTCAGTTTTGACTGCTGGCATCCTCAGATATGGTATCGTTGGGTACTAGGGTTTGGTAAAGGAGAGCATAGATGGAGGAAGTGTGCATCACACATCATGGTATTTCTTGCAAATGGTCCATAAACTTTACAGTGTGAAATCAAGTAATTATCTTCTTCTTGTTATTTTATTATGATTGTTATCATTACTACTTCAGATCGCTAACAGATTTGCTGCCTGTGAGTTATGGCATTCAACTACCGTTATGTTTCGGGCTCCTCGGCGACTCACATTGAATGCAGCCTTAGCTCAAGTGTTCTCCACAGCCCATGAATACAGCCAGGACCAGACTTCTAATAATAACAAAATATCAGTAGCCTTCTATCTGTGAATGAAGACAATTGATACATTTACTTATCTCCTACATATAATAGTTATAATGGAACTTTAAATGGAACTACTGGAAGTTTCTCATAAGATCAAGGCATTGTGTACTGCTGCATATTTTTATAAACAATGGAAGGCTATTCCATGGGCTCCTGGGGTCTTGCATTAGGCTTACATTTAAGATGTAGATCAATAACGTTTTTTTTGCCAAACTAGCCTATAGCACAGTCACTGTTAGAGTAGATTTCGGTTATTTGTCTGACACTCAAAGATCTGACCAGATTCTACAGCATTGAAGCACACATTTTTCCGTAAAGCTGCAATATGTAAACTGTTGTTCTGATTAAAGAAGCAAGAAAACTGGCCTTCTTTAGACTAGTTGAGTATCTCGAGCATCAGCATTTGTGGGTTTGATTACAGGCTCAAAATGGCCAGAAACAAAGAACTTTCTTCTGAAACTCGTCAGTCTATTCTTGTTCTGAGAAAAGAAGGCTATTCTATGCGAGAAATTGCCAAGAAACTGAAGATCTCGTACAATACTGTGTACTACTTCATTCACAGAACAGCGCAAACTGGCCCTAACCAGAATAGAAAAAGGAGTGGGAGGCCTCAGTGCACAACTGAGCAAGAGGACAAGTACATTAGAGTGTCTAGATTGAGAAACAGACACCTCACAAGTCCTCAACCTGCAGCTTCATTAAATAGTACCTGCAAAACACCAGTCTCAACGTCAACAGTAAAGCGGCTACTCCGGGATGCGAGTTGCAAAGCCAAAAAGCCATATCTCAGACTGGCCAATGAAAATAAAAGATTAAGATGGGCAAAAGAACACAGACACTGGACAACTCTGCCTAGAAGGCCAGAATCCCGGAGTCGCCTCTTCACAGAACACTATTGCCAATCCCTCAACCAGCTTCACCTGGAATTCTTTTCCAGCTTTTTTTGAAGGAGTTCCCACATATGCTGAGCACTTTTTGGCTGCTTTTCCTTCACTCTGTGCTCCAACTCATCCCAAGCCATCTCCATTTGGGTTTGAGGTTGGGTGATTGTGGAGGCCAGGTCATCTGATGCAGCACTCCATCACTCTCCTTAGCCCTTACACAGCCTGGAGGTGTGCTGGGTCATTGTCTTGTTGAAAAACAAATTATAGTCCCGCTAAGCGCTAACCAGATGGGATGCCACTTCGCTATAGAATGCTGTGGTAGCCATGCTGCTTAAGTGTGCCTTGAATACTAAATAAATCACAGAGAGTGTCACCAGCAACGCACCCCCATCAAAACCCCAAAATAAACCAGAATTGGAACCAAAAATAAAACATTTGGACTTATCAGAACAAAGTACTGATTTCCACCGTTCTAATGTCCATTGCTCGTGTTTCTTGGCCCACGTAAGTCTCTTCTTATTGGTATCCTTTAGTAGTGGTTTCTTTGCAGCAGTTCGACAATGAAGGCCCGATTCACGCAGTCTCCTCTGAACAGTTGATGTTGAGATGTGTCTGTTACTTGAACTCTGTGAATAATTTATTTGGGCTGCAATCTGAGGTGCAGTTAATGCCGATGAACTTATACTCTGCAGCAGAGGTAACTTTGGGTCTTCCTTTCCTGTGGCGGTCCTCATGAGAGCCAGTTTCATCATAACGCTTAATGGTTTTTGCGACTGCACTTGTAGAAACTAAGTTCTTGAAATTTTCCGGATTGACTGACATTCTTAAAGTAATGATGGACTGTCGTTTTTCTTTGCATATTTGAGCTGTTCTTGCCATGATATGGTATTTTACCAAATAGGGATATCTTTGCATACCACCCATACCTTGTCACTATACAACTGATTGGCTCAAACACATTAAGAAGAATGAAATTCCACAAATTCACTTTTAACAAGGCACTCCTTTTAATTGCTGTAGACCTACACCTACACCTGCATTGCTTGCTGTTTGGGATTTTAGGCTGGGTTTCTGTACAGCACTTTGAGATATCAGCTGATGTACGAAGGGCTATATAAATACATTTGATTTGATTTGAATTTAAATGCATTCCAGGTGACTACCTCATGAAACTGGTTGAGATAATGCCAAGAGTGTGCAAAACTGCCAACAAGGCAAAGGGTGGCTACTTTGAAGAATCTCAAATATATAATATATTTTGATTTGTTAATCACTTTTTGGTTACTACATGATTCCATGTGTGCTATTTCATGGTTTTGATGTCTTGACTATTATTCTACAATATAGAAAATAGTGCAAATAAAGAAAGTCCCTGGAATGACTAGGTGTGTTCAAACTTTTGACTGGTACTGTATATTTATGATTCTCATTGATAGATCTGGTAGATCTGTTCTTTGTGTGCTATTTCTATGTTTCATTCTTAAATTTCGTTTTTGCTCTTTTACCCTCCGGTTTTGTACACCAGCTTCAAACAGCTGAAAATACAATATTTTGGGTTATGGAAAATATATATTTCACAGCAATTTAGATGGTACAATGATTCTCTACACTATACTTGCTTGTTTTATCACATAAACTGAAATAAGTCTAACTATTCTAATTTTAGCAACCAGGAAATGGCGGAGCAATTTATGCATAGTGCATCTTTAATACCTAGATGCAATCTATAGGCTGCCTTTTGACTGTCCTATTCCATTCATAAAAGGTTTGAAACACATAAGAAATTTGAAATACAGTGATTGAGCAGTCTAATCAATTGGTCACTGAATGCAAAGGATGGAGGCAAAATACTATAAGTCATTAGTTTTCATTTGAAGGAAAGGGAATTGAGGTGAAGTGAAAAAATGTGGGCAGAGTAAATTGATTCTGGTGGGTGGAGTGAGGCGAAAAGGTTAAGGAAAGGGAATGCAAATCATCAATGATGCTGCTGCACCTTTAACCAATTGAGGGAGGGAAAGCTTTGACACTTTCCTATTCAAACAAGCATGACACTGATTTTGAAGTCGCATGCAGGGCTACCTCATCAAGACAACATGAGCCTGGCTCATGTCCTCTACATATACCCCCTATGACCTCCTACCCCATGAAAGACCGTCCCACAGTTGAGCAACTCCCTCAAGGGCTGAGGGTGATACTAATTTTGAAGTTGCAGGCAGGGCAACCTCATCACGATTTCATTAGCCAGACTAATATCTCCTCCAAAATATCAGGGGACAACTCTGTTTCTAGCGAAAGCGTAGTTAGGAATGTCAGGCTACTTGCCACTAGATCCATGCTGCTCTGAAAATGCAGTGCATATGCCTACATTGGCCCACTGCATTCTAAGCAGCATCAACCCTTCACTTCCCACTCCACTCAAGTCAGTGAGCCCTCCATTGACGTTTCACTGACGCTTTCCCAAGGGAGCTCTTATTGTTCGAGGGTGAGAGAACGAGGGGAAGGTGTCATAGTAGTTTAGATTAGAACAGCCCTTTAGTCTCTCTTGTATTATTTTGTGTGTGTGTGTGTGTGTGTGTGTGTCATAACCTGACATTCAAAGAGTAATATTGTTGACAAGGACAGAGTCTGGCCACAATAGTGTAACTATATAAATAAATTATAAAAGTACAGACATTTATATAGTATTTTTCAATGGATCTAAAAGATCTGTACACTGAGAAACACCACATCCAGCACCAATGTATAGCACCTACCTGGGTAATGCATGACAGACATTTTAAGATACTACTCACCTCACATCAGCTATCACAGTGGAGAGATGAGGGAGAGATTTTCCATTATTAGATGGCCATGATTATATGAGGGTCCAGGTTGGAAGTTTTCCCACACATGTACTAAAAACACATTCTGTTTTACCCACATAAAAATGGACATGGTATAGATACACAGCAATAGTTTCTCATTTAGTGCAGCAGGTAGTCCAGCGGTTAAGAGGTTGGGCCAGCAACCTAAAGATTGCTGTTTTGAATCTCTGAGCTGACTAAGTTAAATCTACCGATGTGCCCTTGAGCAAGGCACTTAACCTTAATTACTCTGGATAAGAGTGTCTGCTAAATGAGAAACAAATGTACTAATCTACTCCTTTTGCATTCCAATGCAGCTCTGTCTTCAATGTTTCTTGGCAGCATTGTCCAACTATGGGCATGTGTATTCTCATTTAAACGTTTTGCTCTCTTTTGTTCTCTGTGAGTCACTCTGCCAGAGCAGCTGAATGCCTAGTGGTTGTTTATATGTCTAGCTGGGCACTCTTTGTAAGTACCCCCCCATATGGAGAGATGTTTTTATTCATCTATATGGATGTGCACATTGTGGCAGCACAATGTCGTCTCTTATTGCTGAATCTCAAATACTTGTATTTAATTACTGTCCCTGTCATGTTTTGAGTCTGTGGATAACACACAAGCCTAAGGATATTTTGTATCGATTTATAACTTGCTGTAATGTATTCCATGTCAATTATTCAGGTCATAGAGCAGAGTTTAACTTTCTACAATGAACTACAGTAGCTAGCCATAATCCTATTTCCCCACATTGCCCTCTCCTCCACAGGGTCAGGGTCTAAATGCAAACAGAATAAAAAATAAATGAGAAACCCAATATCAATGCAGAGGACACATTTTGTCAGCATACATTTTACATGAGTGATGCGTTTTTTCATGCTTTATACAATTTCCTCTGAATTGTTTGTAAATACCACTAGATAGATTCATTAGATATTGTTTTGTAATATAACATCCTTATTACATGGATACATGGTCTTGGTAAACCAATATGAAAAGGAAATGAAGTTGAAATCTCAACTCTAAACAGCTGGAAATGGGTTCAAAGGCCAACGTGGGGAGAACAATGTCATGTGTTTTGAAATGATCAGGAAAAAGGATGTGGTCTCATGATGTGTTGCTGGTGTTATCTGATAGGAACATCTCTCCATTACAGGGATAAGGATAGTAATAATCGCTGTTCAGGCACAACAGGGTCAGAGGGCATAGGGATACTGAACATCATGTGTTTTTCCAAGTCCACGACACAAATACTGTGTGGTGGTTAAGCACTGTAGTTGAATTTCTGCTCTGTTATAGGCCAATGTGCTGATTTAGTTTTAATCAACCCACATCTCGTGATTGGATAATGAAATATTTGATATTGTAGTTTTACATACAGCGTTATTTTTTGGTTTGGGCTTTTAGTCTGTTTAGTCCCTTTCTAGATCAGTATAAGTCGTTATCTTGGACGTTTACTTTGATGGCTTGCTTCGCTCCATGGCAGGCTGTCCAACATGCAGTGGATCATAACAGTGGGGGGAGATTTAGTGGGGAGTTAAAAAGTTGTGTGTTGGAGTTGATCTGAGGCTTTCCTGTTCACCCTTCTCGTCTGCTAGTGACAGCTGGGCTTGACTCACAGGAAGTATGAATAGATATTGGCAGGAAAGTGGGCTGTGGTGGCTCCTCCATCAACCAATCACCAGGCTTTATTTCAGCAGTTATATAAAATGATTATGAACAAATCTAAAGCCTACCCTCTGTGTTTTTTAATTAGCATTTTATTTCGCTATTGTGTGGTCAGCGCAGCTACCTTATTCATTTGATATGTGTCTTTTTTACATGCAGGGTCATCAACCATGCATTGTGTTTCCGGAAACATGTTTGAGATTAGAGCGGGCAACTGTTACCAACAATATCCTGAACAATGTTTTAGTAGAGATGTTTTTGTTCCGCCTAGAGTATAGAACAATAATTGCCTGTTGAATTGCCAGTGACTATTGTCCACAGAAAGTTAATTTTGAACTTTTTTAATCTTGCAATTTGGACCTTCTGAAGCCTTGTGACGCCTTAATGTCAAAAGAGGGCTGTACAAATCCACAGGTGTCTGGCTAGACTGCAAACTCTCCTTCCAGACTCATATCAAACATCTCCAATCGAAAATCAAATCAAGAGTCGGCTTTCTATTCCGCAACAAAGCCTCCTTCACTCAAGCCGCCAAGCTTACCCTAGTAAAACTGACTATCCTACCGATCCTCGACTTTGGCGATGTCATCTACAAAATGGCTTCCAACACTCTACTCAGCAAACTGGATGCAGTCTATCACAGTGCCATCCGTTTTGTCACTAAAGCACCTTATACCACCCACCACTGCGACTTGTATGCTCTAGTCGGCTGGCCCTCGCTACATATTCGTCGCCAGACCCACTGGCTCCAGGTCATCTACAAGTCTATGCTAGGTAAAGCTCCGCCTTATCTCAGCTCACTGGTCACGATGGCAACACCCATCCGTAGCACGCGCTCCAGCAGGTGTATCTCACTGATCATCCCTAAAGCCAACACCTCATTTGGCCGCCTTTCGTTCCAGTACTCTGCTGCCTGTGACTGGAACGAATTGCAAAAATCGCTGAAGTTGGAGACTTTTATCTCCCTCACCAACTTCAAACATCAGCTATCTGAGCAGCTAACCGATCGCTGCAGCTGTACATAGTCTATTGGTAAATAGCCCACCCTTTTCACCTACCTCATCCCCATACTGTTTTTATTTATTTACTTTTCTGCTCTTCTGCACACCAATATCTCTACCTGTACATGACCATCTGATCTTTTATCACTCCAGTGTTAATCTGCAAAATTGTAATTATTTGCCTACCTCCTCATGCCTTTTGCACACATTGTATATAGACCCCCCCTTTGTTTTCTACTGTGTTATTGACTTGTTAATTGTTTACTCCATGTGTAACTCTTTGTTGTATGCTCACACTGCTATGCTTTATCTTGGCCAGGTCGCAGTTGCAAATGAGAACTTGTTCTCAACTAGCCTACCTGGTTAAATAAAGGTGAAATAAAATAAAAATAAAATAAAGAACACTGTGACTTACATATTACAACTTTTCTTCAAGATTTTCAACGTTTCCCTCCATGTAAACCTATAGCGTGCAAGTTATTAGGCTATTATAGAACATCAAATTGACCTTACATTGCCTTTGTAGTATTGTGTAGCTCAATATGCTGTCCCCCAGTTTTGTGTTCTGTCAAATGAAGAAGAGAGAATGAAGAGGAGAGAGGAGGTGGGGCTTGAGCCTTCTTCCTAATTAACTGTAATGTGTTGTTTAGATTCCACCAATACACAATGTTCCACACTGCTGCTCAATTATGCTGCTCAGCTGCCGTATAAAAACACTTGTATAAACCGGTGTGTACTCATCTGGTTTACTCATTTTCCTATCATCAAATAGACCCTACAGAGTTTGTCTTACATTGCCACACTCACGAATGTATGCCAGTATTTTTGTTTACTCTCTTCTTCAGATAGTGGTATAGTCTGGGAGGAATGGCCTTATTAGTTTTTAGTTCCTAATCACAGGTTTTTTAAAGATTCATGTCATGATATTGCAATATATGAATCTGTTTTATATTTTATGGCACTATATTGAGCCACATGTTAAGAATAAACTGAGGAAACCACCAAAGCCCAGAGGGTATTTGCATGTGTCAGATCTATTTGCCTTTCAGGTAATGGGTAAACCATGCCTCTAGCATTTTGGGACCAGCTTAAAATGCTCTCTTTGTTAAAAAACAGTATTTGTAAATCCATTAAAGGAGGAGTTAGCTTTTGTTTCACAACCAAATATATATTCTTGATGTAAATGGGATGTAATAGAATGGTCCAGACAAGCGATTCATTTCCTCATCCTCGTTGTGCTGTACATGGGCGAAAAAAAAACAATGTGTCATTTTAAAAATGGAAACGGTCTCAGTATAGTGATGCTGGTCTTTGGATGTTGTACACATGAAATTGTGTCTTTAAAAAAAAAGAAAAACTTATCTGCAACGTTATATTCCATTTTGTGCGACTTGAGCTGCTTCCCCTATCCAGCTGTTCCATTTTCTGGGTAGCCTGCTGCTAC